>NC_064637.1:71352161-72595609 GCF_023864275.1 Schistocerca cancellata | reverse complement strand
AAAAAAGGCAGAAAAGAAAATGGTCTGAAAATTAATGCAAACCACTTTTTGTTTATTATCGAAATGTAAACAGTCAACAAATGGCACAAGTTTAGAAAATGTGTGGTGTTAACTTCGTGGCAGATACTTTATGTAAAAGAAAACAGCATAATTTTGATTAGTCAAAATATGTTAAAAATAATTTTTTCTCAAGTAGCCTCTTAAAAAAAGGAAGTTTGTTCTATCTTCAGGATTGTCTTATACTCGGGTAAATAAAGCACTTACCTTTTATCTTCAAGTTTTTGTCTCCCCCCTCTTTGTTTTTTTCTGCCTCTTTCCATTTTCCACCTAGTGCTTAATTACATTATTCATTGCTCTTTACCTTTGTTTTTTTTTTTGTCATCCATTTTGACTTTTCACTCAGTCCGTCTGCACCCCTGGCCTGAGGCTGTAGCAGTGCTTCCCTAGCTGCAGAACTGAGTGTCGCTCTCATGAACCCTCTCAATGCCGAGACAACTGAAACATAGCTCCAGAAGCAGGGAATTATGGGCCAAGCTAGAATTGCAAAACCACCCATCAGTGATGCAAATGTCCGTAACAGGAAAATGAGGTGGCCAAATCATGAAACTTAGATCTTTGATCTTACTGGCTCTCATGCTTCCCCTTTCATCTGCGTCTCCACTTCTCCTCACAACAGGTTGGTTGTTCTCAGTCTGGGACCTGAATGACGTGCCATCCTTTTTAATATTCACCATGCAACTCCTTTTTCTCCCTGAGGAAGGAACTAACAGTTGTGAAATGTAGGATAGTTTTTATCTAAATTAGACCATGGAAAATCCAGGATGGAATGTAACAGTATTAGAGAAGGAAATTTGTTACTCGCCATATAGCAGAGATGCTGAATCTTGATAGGCACAACAAAAAGATTCGCACAGTTATAGCTTTTGACCATTAAGGCCTTTGCAACAATAGACACACACTCACACAAATGCAACTTGCACACATGTCTGCAGTCTCGGGCAACTGAAAACCACACAGAATAGTTTTTTTTATTATGTTTACAAGTGTCTGTCACCAGACTAGGAATTTCACCTCCAGAAGGCAAGTTATGGCCAGCCTTTCTATCTCTGTAATTTTATGGTTTATCCAGTTGTGAAAATGATGTTGTGTAATATGTGAAGCTGCTGTACAATTTTTTTCGTTATTGTACAACAGATTTTGGTGAGAGATCATTCTTCAATGTCTGCTGTACATATGTCATGGATACAGAAAGATTTTTGGGCAAAAAGGATACTGGAAAATTGCAATAAAATACAAACAACAGCAGGACAGCAGGAGTGTGTGTGTGTGTGTGTGTGTGTGTGTGTGTCTGTGTGTCTGTGTGTTTATACAGTAAAAATAATATATTAAAAATAATATTTTGCCATGACTTGGTACAGGTGTTGGACAAAGAGATGGAAACACCGTGAGAAATTCCTGCTTGGAACATAAATGCAGGTGTTAGCCAAGCCTGTAGTTGGCTCTGTTGTATCGAGCACAAATGGCACCTGTGCAATACCCTCAAGATGTTGCGATTTCAGTCATGTTCAGAACAGTATTGTGTATTTAAACCGGAGATCTAGAAATGATGGAGAGGCTTTGTCCTGCCATAGCCCTCAGTGATTCACAACCCCACAACAGGCCACAGCAGTCCACCCACCCTACTGCTACCCCACATCGAACCCAGGGTTATTGCGTGGTTCGGCCCCCAGTGGACATACCCCCCCCCCCCCCCCCCCCCAGCACCACTCACACACACACACACACACACACACACACACACACACAGGAATGTCTCATACCAGATGATGTAACCCTTAATATTTTGCGTGGTAGAGTAATTATGGTGTACGCGTATGAGACAGTGTTTGCGCAGCAATTGCCTACATAGTGTAACTGAGGCGGAATAAGGGGAACTAGCCTGCATTCACCGAGGTAGATAGAAAACCGCCTTGAAAACCATCCAAAACCATCCACATGTTGGCCAACACATCGTATCTCGACACTAATCTGCCGGTCGGATTTGTGCGGGGGACCGGCATACCTTCCCGCTCAGGAAGCAGCACATTAGAGCGTGTGGCTAGCTGGGCGGGGTGTGTTCTGTGTAGTTGTGAGTGCATTAGATTTTAGCTGAATGAATTCAAATGTGGGCAGATCGTTGGTGCCTGTATGGTGCGTGCTCCCATAACCAAGGGAGCTGAAGTGTTTAGTGTTTCAAGAGACACCATATTGAACAATTATATCACATACAGGGAAAGGGAAAAACATCATCTGCTAAATCACAGCATGGACGAAAGTGTGTGTTGAGTGATGGTGACATACAGTCATTAAAGAGGATTGTGATGAAAAATACAAGGGTGGCAGTTGTAAAAGTCACTGCAGAACTGAATGTTACACTTGGGAATCCTGTCAGTACCAAAACAATACAGACACAGTTCCAGAAGCAGGGAATTACAGGGCGAGCTAGAGTTGCAAAACCGCTCATCACTGATGCAAATGTCCGTAGCAGGAAAACGAGGTCGCAAAACTGTAAAGTTTGGGCCAGGAGCGATGGAAGAAAGTAATTTGGTCGGATGAGTCTTGCTGCACTCTGTTTCCAACTGCTGGCTGGGTTTGTGTTGCAAGAGTGAAACATGACAGGGGTTTGGTGACAGTTTGGGCAGCCACATTGTAGTATCTTATGGGCCCCATGGTTACTGTGTGAGGTTGCATTACTGCCAAGGATTATGTGACCATTTTGTCTAATTATGTGTGTCCCATGGTATAATTATTCCCCAATGACAGTGCTGTGTTTCAAGACAACAGGGCCACTGTCCATACATAATCCGAGACTGGTTTTATGAGCATGAGGATGAATTGTCATATCTGAAAATCATTGAGCTTTTGTGATCTACTTTGATGAGAAGAGTGCACGATCGCTACCCACATCTGTCAGTGTAACCTGAACTTGCCACTATTTAGCAGAAAGAATGGTATAAGGTTCCGTTGGAAGCTATGCATGACTAGGATTTATCCATCCGGAGGTGGCTGGGAGCTGTTTTGAATGCCAACAGTTTTCCTACACCATATTAAGGTTGATAATTGGATTTGCAATGAAT
This sequence comes from Schistocerca cancellata, assembly GCF_023864275.1. Taxonomy (NCBI): domain Eukaryota; kingdom Metazoa; phylum Arthropoda; class Insecta; order Orthoptera; family Acrididae; genus Schistocerca; species Schistocerca cancellata. The sequence continues at coordinate 72,592,493 of NC_064637.1, read as the reverse complement.
AAAATATACGGCCACATGCTGAGTACTGAATATTCTGGGGGTCTACTAACTGAATAGCTGACTATTAGGCAAAAGTATTCAGCTGGCATGTGGCAGGAAAACTTGTATCAACGTGTTTGTTTGTTCAAATGTACTTATCTCCATCCCACACCATGGCGTCTGTGCTCAATTGTTACCGTTCTGCATGTTTTGTTGACAAGTTCAGTTTGATACACATTGTTAATATGTAAGCACAGTTTATGGTACTCTATGTTTTGATCTGTTTAAAAGTGAAATTGTGTAAGGTCTAATAATAATCGATTATGGCTTAAAAAAGAAAAAAAAATCGCATATATGGACATATTTCAGGGATGACGTAAATATCCTAGAAGTGTTGTGTGTAAATTGTGCGAAATAAAAACGTCTCGTGGCGGTGCTGGAGAGAAGGTGATTACATCAGGAATGATAAATCATTTGAAAAATAAACACAGTGGCGAACAATGTAAGTTGCAGCCTGCGCTTCTAAGGGGCAAGACATTATGGTTCAAGATACAGATGCAAGCAAAGCTTTGACATCAGAAAAGTAACTGAGTCTTGAAGAATGTGCTGAAATACATAAACCGTGGGATATTAATGATCCCAAGGCTAAATAAATACCATCTCTTAATTACTGATATGATAATACTTGACAGTGAGGCAGTAAATATAGTAGAATGGGCTGGTTTTAGAATACTGATTAATAATGCTTTGTTGTGATACAAAATATCACATTGCCCTACCTTTCCACCAAAAAATATTTCCAGAAATATATCATAAGGTGGTTGAGACAATTAGAAGATTACTTTTAGAGGCTGATTATATTTCCGTGACGTGACATGTGGACGTGCTTGCATAATCAGAACAGTTTTTTAAGTTTTACTGCACATTTTATTGATTGTAAATTCAATGCCAAACATGTGGCATTGAGGATCAAGCATTTTTAGGGGCAAAACAGAGCAGAAGACATAGCAATTAGTTTACAGGAAATTGCAAGTTTATGGAACATCCAGCTGACAAAAATTCATTATTCATTATTCATGATAATGGACAAAATGTAGTGAAAGCTGTTAGTAATGCAGACTTGCCTTCAATGCATTGTTTCATTCATACTCTTCAGTTAATTGTTAACGATTGCCTGAAGCCTCAGTCAGTCGTGACTCAAATGATAGCAACCTGTAGGAGATCCTTAACACATTTTAATCATTCTGGCATTGCACAGGAGAAACTGCATTTTATCCAAAAAGATCTGAAACTCCCTGAGCATGAATTGGGATAAGATTTCAGGACACAGTGGAATTCCACCTGTTATATGCTTGCAAGGCTAATGGAGCAAAAGCAGGATGATTCACTCAGTCTTGTGGACTGTGATATTGCCATTTGACTGTTGCACAATGGGAGCTTTTAGAGAAACTTTTGAAATTATTGCAACCATTTGAGGAAATAACAAAAATGACAAATCCCAAGTATGCTTGCATTTCTGAAATTATTCTGTATATTTTTACATTAATGTGATGTTACGATAAAATGAGCACATCAGAGCTAATAGCCAAATTAAGTCAGGTGAGGCTTATTATACAACAGGGGCTGCAAGAATAATTTGAAGACATGACAACAACCAAAAATTATTTTGTGGCTACCACTTTCGACCCACACTTTAAAATGAATGTTTTTACCAGTCAGCTACAAAAAGAAAAAGTAATGCAGTATATTTTGATTGATAGCCTAAAGATGAACTGTGAACCAAGCAGGAACAATAGTGTGAATTTGTCCCCTAATTGGGCCAAGAGGATGAGAACTGAATCAAGGCCAGACTATTCACTCATATTTTATGGATTGCTTTGAAGAGGTACGCATTTCATACTGGGACACCAAAAGGCAGCTGAAGTAAACCATTATTAAAGTATTAAGAACATATCAGATCATGACAATCCATCAACATAGTGGCAAGCAAGAAGTTATAAATTTCCGTGTTTGGTAAATCTTGCAGTAAAATATTTTTTGGCGCCAGGAAATAATGTTTATTCAGAGCGTCTTTTTTCTGAAGCTGGGAATATCTACTAGAAGAAGAGGAGTAAACTACTCCCTAAAAAATGCAGAAAAATTAGTTTTTTGGCACCCTAACTTCCACTTCTAAATTTTAATTATGGGAATTCAAATGCGTAGACATTTATTATTTTTAAAAAGTGTTCGCAGAGTACTTAAATTTATTTTGTTTGATGCTTAGTTTGTTGTTAATTTTTGTAATACAGAAGTTGATTACGGACCTATGACTACTTTAATGATTACAAGAAAAATGCATTATTATAATCAATATTTTGATTTTACCAATTATCTAACTAGAACAAAACATCTTACTTAACTATTTAGTATTTGGCCGAATAGTACCTAGATATTGAGTAAATGGTCAAATAGGATAAAAGTAGTCGAAAAGCCCGAATGCCGAATAAAAACTGAATATTCGTTGCAGGTCTAAAGGTAATGTGTTGTGTTTTTGGCATTTCCATTTTTTTGACCACTCCCTGTAGGTGTGAGTGTGGAGTGCCAGTTACTCAATAATGGAAACAACAAACAAAATAAAACAGCAAAGAATTGCTGTTGTGACTAGTATTACTTTTGTGATAAAATGTTGTGAAAATCTTTGGAGTGTTATTTGTTTTTCAGTTCGAGTTGTTCATTTGAAATGAAATTTGAACGTTTATTATAAATCGAAAAAATTTCTATCACTTCCATGATATTCACATACCTACCTCTGCCGGCATTATATAGCATAGTGACACTGTTTTCAGTTTTGTCTCCTACAAGTTCTTGGAAATGGTTTCTGACCAAGTTCGAAAATGGTTTCTCGATAAAGAATAAATTGTACAGCAGCTTCACGTGTTACATAATGTCATTTCTACAATATATAAAAACTGTGTAGCATTATCACCAAAAATTATTCTATCCAGTTAGTTCATCAATTAAGTGTGCAAGTTACGAATATCAGTAATGTGATGTGACTTGATGTTTCCTATGGTTCAGGTCGGCAGATGACGTCTGGCGCAGAGAACCCGGTGCACGAGCCAGTTTCCAAGAGCCTTCTGATAGTGACCGGAGTCCATTTGATGTCTTCCGAGCCTTTAGAGGTGACTTTGGTTCGTCAAGCACTCCAGCCTATCCGAGACGTCCCGTGAACTTGACGAGAATGCAGAGCCCTGCGCGTTATGCGGATGCTTGTTACGAAGAAAACTTGGATGTGAAAGATGGGGTAAAGAAGTCGTATGAAGCTGATAAAATGAGTGATACTGTTGCAGAAACTCTTAAGGACTTTTATACATCAGGTATGGAAGTGCAGTCAGACAACATGAAAAGTGGGATGCAGCTGGGGAAATCGTTAACTGAGTCCCCAAAGAAGAAGTCACTTTTGGAGAAGGAAGCAGGTGAATGTGCATTGGCTATGATGTCTGCTTCAAAAACCTTGTCTGAAATAATTCAGGAAAATCTTAGGTCGAAGGAAAGGGATGGAGGCAGGATGATTGAAGAGAAGTCGTTTGTTGGACACCAGAGTGAGCTTAGGGAGAGCTATTTTTCTGAGCCTCAGTACAATTTAATCAGTGATAGCGATATCCAGAAACGTTTTTTCTTACCTCATCTAGGATTTTGTGAAGACACTTGCCCAAAAAAGGCCACTGATGGAAAAAAATTTAGTACAACCGAATCTCAGTGTTGCTTAGGAATAGGGCAGCATCCAATTAGAATTCTTTCAAGAGCTTCAGCACCAAACAGTTTGCCTTCTGAAGAGAAACATGCAGGTAGTTCTGCTGTGCACCAGAAGCAAACATGCCCAGGAGAATGTTTAAAATGTGTTTCAGATGTAGACCAATTTTTACGAGAGTCACTAATGTGTACTAAGAGTTGCAGTGCTGAGGAATGCCTTGTTGAAAGTAACACTGAAAACCATTTCTGTATGCCAGAATGTAAGAATCTAGATTTGGAAAACAAGCAAATTACCTTAGCATCTAGGAGCACAGAGCAGTGTTCATTTGAAGGGCAAGCACAATTTCAAACTGTGAAGTTGGATGACCTATCAGTAGATATATCAAAAACTGGAAACGAATCTACAGGAATGAAGGAAGGAATGATTGAAATAGAGCTAGACAGTATTGCCCATGAAAGAGCAGTGCATGAACAGGGTCACGTAGCAAAAGTTGAACGTAATTCTGAACGATGTGAACAGCTTGTGGAAGGCTCCTCCACAGTGCCTTACGGCATATGCAGAAGTTTAGAAGTGACAATACCAGAAGATAATGATGCAACTGTGGCCATTCAGGAACAGAAAACAGAGTTTCCAAAGAGTCATTTAGAAGTAACAATTTACGCTCGTCACCAGGCGAAAGGAGAGAAAGGTTTGCTTCAGACAGTGCCAGGTAAGGTCGAGGATGCTAAAATAGCAGGAAGAAACCCTTTGCCTGCTCCGAGATTTACAAGAGATACGAAACTCAAGAAGCAAGGAACCACAGGAAAAAAGGCAAATGTGAAAGCGGCCCAGGACATGACAGCGAAAAGTAAAACCTCCTCTCTTGTTAAAACAGCTTGCTCAGAAGGTGATAACCTTCCCGGATATTTGCAGCAACTCCACATTTCAGTGCTGAGTGATGGTAGTAAACAAGTCTCTAGATCGGCCGAACACTCTAGCACCTCGAGTGAGGATCGTGAAGTATCGGTGAAGTCTACTGACAGCTCGTATTCTTGTGGGGGCACAGAAAATAATTCGAGAAATGCACAGGATGAATCAACAGAGAAGAACAATCAGCACGTCTCACATGGTACATGTCGGGTAACCAAAAAACAAGAACAATCTTCCAAGAAGACAACAGGGGCTACTGCAGGAAGTGCGACAGCCCTGGTTCATAGTGGTCTAGCACCAAAGCCAACAGAGACAAAATTCAGGTATGTTTTCATATTACAGTAGGCATTTCCTAATATCATTAGTAAAAAAATGTAAATTTTTACACATTTCTGTTTTGCAGCCCGGTAAAAAAAAGAAAACAATGTACAGAACACATTTGTCCATGATATGTGGATATCAACAGAATTTTAGTGTAATTAAATCATAAATTTTTGTTTGTTTTTGAGACAATCACTATGCTACAATAATAGCTGGTTTTGGCCCACGAGGGTCATCTTCAGATGCTAAGTAGGACCTTACATTAAGACCTAAACGTAGTAAAAATGTTTTTACTAGGTCTGCTTGTGAGTTAAGTAATGTGCAAGTAAAATACATTTGGCATTTGGTGAACACACATTTGTGTATTGTCAGACAAAATGTAATACAAAAAAATCAGGGAATTGTATAGATACAGCTAAATGTACTTTCGTGTCCCTACTTTTTGTACTGGGACAAAAATTTACTTGTGAAACCATGGAATATATCAGTGCTACAATATTAGTTCTACCAGTTATTCATAAATTATAAAAACATAGTACAGGTTGCTAAAGCAAACTGTATTTGAAACACAGTAAGGTGTTTGTAATAAAATGAACGAAGGAGCACTCCTTATGGTACATACACTATGTGATCAAAAGTATCTGGACGCGTGGCTGAAAATGACTTACAAGTTCGTGGTGCCCTCTATCAATAATGCTGGAATGCTGTATGATGTTGGCCCACCCTTAGCCTTGATGACTGCTTCCACTCTTGCAGGCATACATTCAATCAGGTGCTGGAAGGTTTCTTGGGGAATGGCAGCCCATTCTTCATGGAGTGCTGCACTGAGGAAACGTATCGATGTCAGTTGGTGAGGCCTGGCACGAAGTCGGCATTCCAAAACATCTCAAAGGTGTTCTGTAGGATTCAGGTCAGGGTTCTGTGCCGATCATTCCATTACAGGCATGTTATTGTCGTGTAACCCTCTGCCACAGGCTGTTCTTATGAACAGGTGCTCGATCATGTAGAAAGATGCAGTTGGCATCCCCGCATTTCTCTCCAATAGTGGGAAGCAATAAGGTGCTTAAAACATCAGTGTGGGCCTGTGTTGTGATAGTGCCACACAAAACAACAAAGGGTGCAAGCCCCCTCCACGAAAAACACGACCACACCATAACACCACCGCCTCCGAATTTCACTGTTGGCACTATGCACGCTGGCAGATATGTTCACCAGGCATTCGCCATACCCACACCCTGCCATCGGATCACCATATTGTGTACTATGATTCATCTACTGTCCAATGTTTATGCTCCTTACACCAAGTGAGGTGACATTTGGTATTTACCAGCGTGATGTGTGGCATGTGAGCAGCCGCTTGACCTTGAAATCCAAGTTTTCTCACCTCCCGCCTAACTGTCATAGTACTTGCAGTGGATCCTAATGCAGTTTGGAATTCCTGTGTGATGGTCTGGATATATGTCTGCCTATTACACATTGCAACTCTCTTCAGCTGTCGGTGATCTCTGTCAATCAACAGACAAGGTCGGCCTGTACGCTTTTGTGCTGTACATGTCCCTTTACATTTTCACTTCACTATCACATAGGAAACAGTGGACCTAAGGATGTTTAGGAGTGTGGAAATCTCGCATACAGACGTATGACACAAGTGACACCCAATCACCTGACCACGTTCAAAGTTCATGAGTTCCGCAGAGGGCCCCTTCTGCTATCTCATGATGTGAAATGACTACTGAGGTTGCTGATATGGAGTACCTGGCAGTAGGTGGTAGCACAATTCAATTAATATGAAAAATATATGTTTTTGGGGGTGTCCAGATACTTTTGATCACATAGTGTATTTCTGACATCTTATAGTGCTGCATTTCGGGCTGCTAGATGTTTACACCGCTACCCATAAGCTCATAAATATGTTGTTGCCGCCTTTCTGACGTGTAACTCTATTTTTTATATTTTACAAATAACTGATAGCACTGTCATTGCAGCTTCATCATATTTTATGGTTTTCATAAGAAAAAATTTGCTTCATGGAGGATGCACAGATTTAGTGCAAAGAGTAGAGAAAGAGAAGTACACTTAGTTGTATATATAATTCCATGATTTTTAGTATTATGTTTAGTCAGACTATGCATGAACATATGTTCACCAAATTGTGCCCATTGGTATGATCCACATGTACTGCACATCACTTAACTCGCAAGTCGTCCTAATAAAAATATTTTTAATTGTGTTAAGGTCTTAATATAAGCATTTTATTTTTCCTATTGTAGCATCTGAAGAAACCACGTAAGACCGTGTATTAAAAAGTGACTGCATCAGATATTAATAAAACATTGTAGTAAGTATATCTAGAATTTGGCCATCTAATCATAGTGGTTAAACAATGGGGTCTCAAACTCATTTAATAAGTAGTAGACTGGAAGGCACTACCGATAGTACATCTAGTAATATGACCTAAAACAGCTGTATACCAGAGCTTAGCAACCTCATGTTGAGTTATGTCAGTTTTTGCTATTTCTGCCACTGGCACGGCAACACTACTACAAGAAATGAACAAAGTGAGCACAGGCTCCTCCTCCTGACACCAGAAAGGGGTTGGTTGAGTGACTTTCAAATAATCCACTCTTCCATGTGGTCCTGAAGGAGTCCTACAAGTTTCATTCTCCTCTCAAAATACGGGGTTCTACCACTCTCAGTCTGTAGCCTCATACTGTGGTGGATACAGCGAGTGCCTCAGTTGTCTCAGGGAAAGTCTTTCTAGATTTAAGTTGTGAATGTCCTCGCTGGTAACTGAGTTGGGGATAGGCTTCTGGCTACTACATCTCATTGAATATCAGAAGTAGCAATACTGGCAAGGAAATATAACTTCTGCTGAGGGACAGTGCAGCTTATCTCGTTGATACCTAGCTGAATTTTCAGCATTCCTCTGTTATGTGCTGTAGTGGGCTGACCTGTTAAGAGTTAAAATAGACCTTTTCATTCAAATAATTATTTCCATCTTTATATCAAAACAAAATAAGATGCACAGGTGTTAAAGTGATTTCTTCAGAAAAGGTTTTTCAGAGGCCCCTATCAGTCACAAAATTTTGTCGATGTAATTAAATTAATTAATGAAGCAATGTGTTTCATCTTCAGGCTACAGCAGAAATACAAAAAATGTTTCACAAAAGTGCACTTACATATTAAAGCTGTTCATTACAGTCTTGGCATGTGCTGTGGTCATACTGCAGACAAAGAGGAGGATAACCTAATGTGAAGGGCTGTTCATTTCGCTTGTTGGTTTGCTATTCACAGAAAAATATTTACACAATAATTCACTTTGTTCATATGAAATGGCTGTCTTCTTGTGGCGTGTTCAGTTGTTTCCATTGCTATGGCTCTGTGGATCTTGTTAACCACTATGTATAAACTTGCAGATTAATCACTTTCCGTAAACCTGCAAGTTAACAAGAACCGAGGAGCCTTAGCTCTGGTATATTGGCCAGGTAAGATACAGAAGGTACAGAACTCAATGAAAAGTGCCAGACAGCACTGCTGCATCTGTGGGCAAATGTGTTGCCATGACAAGCACTGCTCCCGGGATATGTCTGCCCTGCTGCACTGTCAGTGCTGTGGGCATCCCTTTAAAGCCAGCATCACAGTAGCTCCATAGTAGACTGTGATTTCATTGTGCCTGCATATTGATCTCTTAACTACACACAGTTGTTCTGTTCAGGATTTGGTTTTTGATCTCAGTATACTCACTGGACTTGTTATTCTGCTCTGCTGTCTCCATGGTCTGTTTGTCTCCTGTTGCATCCTCTAGTTTACTCTCGGCTACATGTTGTTGATGCCTTTGGCCAGTTTCTGTTGGTTCTCGAGTTGCTCCCAGTCCTGTCAGATTACTGGTTTCTGTGAGAGCAATGGTGGTAACTGAATACACCGTAAGAAGACAGCTACTCCATATGAACAAAATGAGCGATTATTTAAAAAATTTCATGTGAACAGCAGGCTAACAAATCAAGTAAACATTTCCTCATGTTAGATCATCCTTCTTTCTTCCAGAGTTTGATCACAGCACATGTCAAGAAGATAAAGAATAACTTTAATATCTATGTACACTTCTATTAAATTTTTTTTTTTTTGTATTGCCATTGCAGCCCAAAGAAGAGTTTTGTACCTTGAAATATGTTGCTTTGTTAATTTAAGTAAGTGAACAAAATTTTGTGACTGATTTGTTTTGAACTAGCCATGAATGAGTAAGAGTCAGTACGACTTAAAATGTGTTTTGCTGTCTACAAAAGTTGCTTACTTCTCAGAAATTTTCATTGTGATTAAGAATTTCAATATTCTTCTGTGAAAACCACTGTTCATTGTTGCAAATAGCTTTGATATTCTTACATGCTGAAATTAATTAGTTCTGTGACTTAGAGGGTCATTGCATTGGTCATCTACAAGGCTCGTCTGGCAATTTGTAATAATTATCTCTGTGTGTAATTACAAAAACAGGTAACTGGTTTTGCCTGTAGACTATAGGCATGCGAATACATCTCGCCAATAAGATGGATGTGCTCCTCTTTTGCATATGGTAGTGGAGAGACCAGACAGGGCTCAAAGTAATCTTTCTGAACAAGTGTCTAGCATTTCAGTCAGAAAATGTGATGATAAAGATCAAATTGAAGGTGAGATTGGCCAAACGAAAGCTCTGTTGGCCACTTTGGCTCTCTAGTGACTATATTCAGAAGTGGTTAATTTATAAATCTGTGAGTACTGTTTTTTGTCATAAAGAGTGAAATGGATTTGATTTTTCAGATAAAATGACTTGGGGCTTGTGAAAGATATTTGTAATTTCTTTTCGCAAATGGGAGCCACAAGCTCATGAAACTAGAGTAACATGTCTTCGCAACTTTGTTAATCACTGGGACAGAAGCATTAACTTTGTTTTTAAAAGTGGAACTTCAGTATTTTTTGTGGCATAATAGCAGATTTATAAGAGAGAAATTCAGTGATATAATTCATTTGAAGATCTGATAAGAAATCACAGAGTAAAAATACATTAAATATAGGTATTTGTGAGCTGTTGTGGAGATTTGAATGGCCGCCAAGAAGTTAATGCCATTCTCCAGTTAGACACCTCAGCCTGTTAGATGCACTGTTTTTAATTTATACTTGCAAAAAAAATTACAGACCTGACTGCAGAGCTGGTGCCTTTGTCAGCACCTACCAACGTGGGCGTCGTAAGTTGCCAGTAATATCGACCAAGTACCGTTTCGTGGCCTCTCAGCGAACTACTCGGACAGATCCTACTTATCGCCATCAGCACCAGGGTACTGTGGCAAATGCTTCAGCGTCGACGTCACAGAAGGCTGCCACGGGGTCACCAGTTTCTGGGGTCAGTAACAGGATGCAAAGTCCAGCCTGCAGTGACGGTTTCTCCGGGATGGCCTCCAAGAGCGGAGGAAGCACTGCTGGAACACAGGTTTGTGTATTGTGAAGTTTTCTTTCGTTACAGGACTGGTCCGTGTGTAATAAAAACTAAACATTGGAAAATCAACGATGGAATAATTACAATATTACGAAAAGGATAGATTGCTTACCATGTAGCGAAGATGATGAGTAACAGACAGGCAAACAAGTAAACTTTCGGCCGAAAATGGCTTCACCTGAATTAAACAACACACACACACACACACACACACACACACACACACACACACACACGACCACAGTCTCTGCCTGCCGAAACTGTGGCTGTGTGTGTGTGTGTTTCATTTGCATGGGTGTATGTGTGAATACTGTCTAATTTGAGTGAAGGTATTTTTGGGTGTAAGCTTACTTGTTTGACAGTCTTTTTGTTGTTCTATTTGTGGCTCAGCATGTCTATTATACGGTAAGTAGCAATCTATTCTTTTCATAATATTGCAGTAAAAACTAGTGATATAGGACTACTATAAATGATTCACTCATTTTCAATGTTATATTTTCTCCAAGGTATTGCATGTACAAAAATGACTCATGTGTGAATAGAACCATAAGCTAACCGAGTTTGCATTGTACCCACCACGTGGGATTACAATTGCAGCACCTTGACAAAATGGTGACAGTGTGGAAAGAGTTTTTGCTTGTCAGAATGAGCAAGATATTTATGTATTGTAACAGTGTAGTTTGCATTCAGAAGGAATTATGGAATAGAACTGCCCTGTAAACAGAGCATTGTGCATGTGTTAGGGATACTGGTTGTCTCTGTATACAGAAAAGTACCAGTTGATCAAGTACACCAGATGCGATCATGGAGAGGGCGAGCGAAAGTTTCAGTCACGAACTGGGAATACCACAGCATACTGAGGAAGATTTCATGATGGCAGCTTATGAAACAATTAAAACAGGAAGATTATGGTCAGTGTCTTTAGTTTTGTATCAGAATTTGAGAAGCACTTGAGGATGAACATTTCACCTCCAATCTAATATTCAGTGACAAAGCAATCTTTCATTTACCTGAAAGGTTCAGCACCACAATGTGAGAGTGTCAAGCACTGAAAATTGTCACAGAGTTGTGGCACACAAACAAGATTTGCTCAATGTTACTGTTTCCTGTACAGTGTCACATAACTGTATGGGCCAATTTTTTCTTCTGTGAGAAGACTGTGACGGGTACCTCTTACCTCGATATGTTGGAGTTGTGGTTATTTCTACAACTGATGCCGATTCTGAGAATTTCGCCTTTTGGGAGCATTAATGTTTGTTGCTATTAAACAACAAACTTCTGCATTGCTGGATTGTGGTGGTGAAGGTGATATGGCTCTTTTCCCTTGGACCCATAGGTTACTACGATGTTGCTACATAAACTGTGGAACAAACTTGACTACCACCTGGACATGTGTCATGTGATCAAAGTCACACTATAGAATGTCTGTAGAGAGCAAAATGCAAATTTGCTGAATTAATGCCTCTATTCATACATCAATCACGTTTGCACATGTATATTTCGGAAAATAAAGAGCTTTGGAAATGAATGAATCATTTATAGTAGCCCTATTTATCATGCTTGTGTTTGATAAAGACAGTCAAATGGTTCACAATGTAATTACAATTGTCAGGAAGTCAGTGTACAAAACTACTGCCACATCCCGAAGCATGATATTTTTACCCTTCTTTTCTGTCTTTACCAATTTTCCTTATGAAGAACTGTTTAAGAAGTTTGAAAGCTAGAGATGAAGAGCTGGTCTGTTTGTTCTTTTCTTTTCAGTAAATTTTAGATAAACACTACCACATACATTTTTGTAGTATATATTTTTTGTTTTTGTTCCTGAGCAAAAATAGGACGGGTAACAAATAAGAATTATTTCTATATGCTGCTAGTTGTAACTGTATGTATATAACTCCATTCAAGGACATTGCTCCACTCTTGTGAACTTTTGATATGTGTCTTTCCATAAATTAGTAGAGCAAGATATATTTGTTCGTAAGGTCTTGTACCACAAGCCTATTGTCCTCAGCACACAATAAGTACATAGTACATAAAAACTTCACTCTTGCTGCTACAATGTCTTTGTATCCCATTAAAAACTTCTGTCCATGAATCAAAAACGAAGTGAGCAGACAAGACGAAGACACTTACAAAATAAAAATCTTTGCCCCTTTCCATGAAAGCCTGAAACCATACGTGAACATACGATATCAGACCGGAAAGCTGAACATACAGCTGGTACTAACATCCTTCACTGCTACAGTGTGCAGGTGGCAAGAAAGTTGTGAAATGGGAAAATCATAGCGCTTTTTATCCCAAGATGTCATGCAGCAGGTGTGATCCTGAGCTGCCTGTTGTGGTAACGGGCACTGTAGTTTTAATACAGAGTCACAATCATCAGCAGCACATTGTCAGCTCCTGTAATTTATTCCATTTAATGTTGGTTTGACCCTTTTTTGTCATCTTTGTGCATTTTCAGGAGGAAACACTAAGTGTTTAGGTAAATATTCTATTGAGCTGCAGTGAGAATACAGGCTTACTTTTATCTCCATTACACAGGTGGCTGTATGTAATGATTTCCTTTGGTAAGGGAGTTTTGGAAAACAAGTTTGCAATTAAGAAAAAGAACTTCATCTGTGCAAATCATGGCCATGATGTAGGACTTTGTCTTTAGCAGTTTAGTAAGAACCAGGTACATCAACACAAGGCATTCATTGTCTTTAATGAGCTTATCGTCAGCTGGACATTAGACCCATCTGCATTCATCATGCTCTGAAGTGTCGGGACATTCCAAAGGATTGAGCATATGAGAATATTAGCTTGTATTGAATTCTCGATTCCCTTGTGAGATATTGTTATAACGTCAAGTTTAACACATATATTTCAGAACAACACAACACATATAAGTCACAGAGTAAGTTGACAAGCAAGACATGTGTACACGTTAACATTCGAATGAGCACTGAGTCCCAGTCTAGCGGCCGCTGCTCAGCTGGCCGCTTAGGTGGCGCAGCTGCTGCATGGCTGGCAGACAGCGCCGCACGTAGAGGACGCGCGTAATTGTGCGGCGGTGCTTTGAATGATCGGCGAGTCACAACACTTTTCCCCCCCTTTGAAATTGTTGCATTGGTCTTGCTGGAGGTGTCCTGGAGATGGCTAACGTCCATAGGCGTTGTTTGACTCGCCGTAAAGTCATGAGGAGGAGGCTTCCCGTACAGACGGAAGTGTCCCCAATGATAATGGGTCGAGATGACAGGAGACGTAGGCGTCGAATCTGCTGGGGCCCCATGCACCAATCTGCCCGTTGCGTCAAGTCCAGTTGATATGACAGGAGACATGGGCGATGTGTCGGCGTCCGTTGGAGGAGGAGGCGAGTAGATTTGCTCTGACAGAGGATGGTCATCCGGTTCCTGCATGGGCACGTCTCCTGGTGGTGTCCGTTCTTGTGCTGGCATCGTGATGACGGTGAGAGGGCTGCGTTGTGAGTATTGAGAGATGCCAAGATCCCGAGCGTCAGGTAGAGCCAAAGGTGCTGTAGCGGCATTCGGAACACGCGTTGCTGGCACACGAGGCCGAAACTGGTCCGAATGACGCACTGCAACCCCCGTGTCCGTCTCGATTTCATACAGGCGTCTGCCACGGTGTCTTAAGATGCGGCCCGGGCTCCATTTTGGCCGCCTGCCATATCCCCGTACCCAGACGAGGTCGTCGTCGGTGAACGGGCCAAGTGAAGGCACCCGCGGCCGTGAGGTGGAAGGCCACAGAAGATGAAGTAGTGTGCGGGGCTATCGGCCATGTAAGAGCTCAGCCGGGCTGTGGTTGCCCATGGGGGTGAAACGGTAAGACGCCATAAACTGGAGAAGCGCATCATCAGCAGCAGAAGAAGTCAGAAGTTTCCGCATCTGAGCCTTAAATGTGTGGACCAGTCGTTCAGCCTCACCGTTGGATTGTGGATGGAACGGCGGGGCCGTGACATGCATAACACCGTGATGAGCACAAAAATCCGCAAATTCGGAAGAGGCAAATTGTGGACCATTATCAGTAACAAGAGTAGAGGGGACACTTTCCAAAGAAAAAATGCGGGCGAGAGCACTGGTGGTTGCCGCGGTGGTAGGCGACGTGCAACAGACAAAGAAAGGAAAGTTAGAGTAGGCGTCAATTACGAGGAGCCAATAAGTACCTAAAAAGGGTCCCGCAAAGTCAGCATGAATGTGCTCCCAGGGCTTCTCAGGCGAAGGCCACGGTGACAAAGATGAATTCGGGGCAGCGGCCTGTGACGCACAAGGGCCGCAGGCAGCAACCATGTGTGCTATTTCAGAGTCGATGCCAGGCCAGTACACATGAAGGTGCACCAGAGATTTTGTGTGAGACACACCCCAGTGCCCTTGGTGAAGGAGGTGCAAGACCGAAGCACGCAAAGACGCAGGTACCACAACACGCGGCGAAGCATTGTCAGTGGAGATGAGGATAACACCATCCCTAACCGTGAGGCGGTAGCGCAAAACATAGTAGTTCCGCAACGGATCAGAAGTCTTAGCGGACGGGCGGCCTGGCCAACCCTTCTGAATACAGTGTAAAACCCGGGAGAGGGTAGGGTCAGAACCCGTAGCAGCAGCCGCCAGCCTGTCCCCAGTGATGGGGAACCCGTCCACAACCCGCTGCTCGGCAACATCCAGGTGGTTACAAAAGTGCCTGATCACGATCCATGGGAAGGCAAACAGAGCATCAGCATTTGCATGTTGAGCCGTTGGCCAAAAATGAATCTCATAATTGAAACGAGACAAGTAAAGAGCCCAATGCTGGAGGCGGTGTGCAGCCTTGTCGAAAAGTGACGTTGATGGATGAAACAAGGAAACAAGTGGTTTGTGATCCATAACAAGATGAAATTTTGAGCCATAGAGAAAAACACCAAACTTATGAAGAGCATAAATAATGGCCAAAGCTTCTTTCTCAATTTGAGAATACTTTTGTTGGGCATCCGTGAGCGTTTTGGAGGCATAAGCAATGGGTTGTTCAGAACCGTCAGAAAAATGGTGCGCAAGGACTGCACCGACCCCGTATTGAGAGGCGTCTGTGGCAAGAACAAGATGTTGGCCAGGTCGATAAGCAGCGAGGCACGGGGCCTATTTCAGCATAGTCTTCAATTTCTGGAAAGCCGCTTCGCATGACGCGGACCAGTGAAAAGGCACGTTTTTATGCAACAGGCGATGCAACGGCTGAGCCAACGAAGCCGCAGATGGTAAAAACTTGTGATAGTATGCTATTTCCCCCAAGAAGGCCTGCAGTTCCTTAACAGATGTAGGGCGAGGAAGGGCATCGATCGCAGCGACAGTTTGCTGAAGCGGACGAATACCATCCCGAGAGAGTTGAAACCCCAAGTACGTGATAGATGCCTGAAAAAATTGTGATTTCTGAAGATTACACTTAAGACCGGCAGTCTGTAAGACATGAAAAAGTGTGCGGAGATTTTGGAGATGTTCTTCAGTGGTGAAGCCAGTGACAACAGTATCGTCCATGTAATTGATACACCCAGGGACAGGGAGCAATAATTGTTCCAAGAATCGCTGAAAGAGAACAGGGGCGCTAGCAACCCCAAATGGCAAGCATTGGTATTGACAGAGGCCGAAAGGCGTGTTAAGGACCAGAAACTGCCGGGAAGCAGCATCGAGAGGAAGTTGATGATAAGCTTCTGACAGGTCAATTTTAGAAAAATACTGGCCTCCAGCAAGTTTAGTGAACAGTTCTTCAGGACAGGGCATAGGGTAAGTGTCGATGAGGCATTGAGAATTTACAGTGGCTTTGAAATCGCCACAGAGACGAATATCACCAATTGGCTTAGCAACGACAACGACAACGACAGGAGAGGACCACTCACTGGAAGTGACAGGAAGCAAGGCCCCTGAAGTAGTGAGACGATCCAACTCCCGGTTTACCCGATCACGAAGGGCCACAGGAATGGGCCGAGCCTGAAAAAACTTAGGCCGAGCAGTGGGTTTGAGCGTGATATGAGCTTCAAAGTCGTTTGCACGGCCTAACCCAGGAGAAAAAAGGGACGAAAATGTCGTCAACAAGGAATCCAGTTGAGCATAAGGAATAGCATCAGAGACAATATTGACAGAGTCATCTATGGAGAACCCAAAAACGCGAAAGGCATCGAAACCAAAAAGATTTTCTGCGTTGCTCTGGTCGACCACAAATATGGGAACAGTGCGAACAATGGATTTGTAAGATACCTCAGCATTAAACTGTCCCAAGAGAGAAATCTTCTTTCTATTGTACGTCCGTAATTGCCGAGTGACAGGTGACAGGAGTGGAGAACCCAACTGAAGATACATCTGAGAATTAATTATGGTGGCAGCAGAACCATTATCCACTTGCATGCAAACATCTCGACCAAGGATTTGGACAGTGAGGAATAACTTCCCTGAAAGGGAAGAAGTGCAATTGACAGACAACACAGAATCAGAATCAGCGTCACGTTCATGAACATCATGTATGCGGTCGTATTTGCAAACGGAAGACACATGACCTTTCTTTTTGCAATTGTGACACACAGCCCAACGTACGGGACAATCCTCGCGTGAATGTTTCGTAAAACACCGCGGACATGAAGGAAGTTGCCGGGGGTTTTGCTGCAGTTTCTTAGCGGGTTGTTTACGGCTATGCCAAGGCTGCGCGTGGGAGCGCACTGCGGTCACGTCAGCCGGCGGGGACGCGCCGCACGCGTTGTCAACAGCGCACAGAGGTTGTATTTCCCCGACATCACCCCACACCTCTATTTGCACCCCAGCGGCGCGAGAAATTTCAAGAGACTGCGCAATGGAGAGAACTTCATCGAGAGTCGGATTCGCCAACTGAAGGGCACGTTGCCGAACTTCTTTGTCGGGGGCCGATCGGATAATAGCATCCCATACCATGGAATCGGCATAGGATTCTTTGTGAACGTCAGTAACAAATTGACACTTTCGACTGAGGCTGTGAAGTTCAGCAGCCCAAGTACGATAGGATTGATGTGGCTGTTTTTGACAATGATAAAAGGCAACACGAGAGGCTACCACATGCGTTGGCTTTTGAAAATAGACAGACAGAAGTGAGCACATTTCAGCAAAGGACAAAGACACAGGATCCTTAAAAGGAGCCAATTGCGACAACAACCGATACATTTGAGGTGAAATCCAGGAAAGGAACAGAGACTTACATGGTTGTTCGTCTGTGACATGAAATGCCAAGAAGTGCGGTCGAAGACGTTTTTCATAATCAGACCAGTCTTCCACCATCTCGTCGTAAGGAGGAAAAGGAGGTATAGCCAACGACGAGAAACGCCCCGCATTTGACGCCGCGACGAAATCGTGAATTGCCGCTGTTAGAAGCGTTTGCTGCTCAAGGAGATTTTGCAATAGTTGCTCGACAGTAGCCATGGAACCCTGTGGGTCAACGGTGAAAAGGAAAAATCCACTACCTCTTCGCCAATTGTTATGTCAAGTTTAACACATACAGGGCTATTACAAATGATTGAAGCGATTTCATAAATTCACTGTAGCTCCATTCATTGACATATGGTCACGACACACTACAGATACGTAGAAAAACTCATAAAGTTTTGTTCGGCTAAAGCCGCACTTCAGGTTTCTGCCGTCAGAGCGCTCGAGAGCGCAGTGAGACAAAATGGCGACAGGAGCCGAGAAAGCATATGTCGTGCTTGAAATGAACTCACATCAGTCAGTCATAACAGTGCAACGACACTTCAGGACGAAGTTCAAAAAAGATCCACCAACTGCTAACTCCATTCGGCGATGGTATGCACAGTTTAAAGCTTCTGGATGCCTTTGTAAGGGGAAATCAGCGGATCGCCCTGCAGTGAGCGAAGAAACGGTTGAACGTGAGCGGGCAAGTTTCACGCATAGCCCGCGGAAAATTGGCTCATGCCAGAACTGGAGACCGACAGCGCCGAGTTCATCTTTCAACAGTATGGTGCTCCACCGCACTTCCATCATGATTTTCGGCATTTTTTCAACAGGAGATTGGAAAACCGACGGATCGGTCGTGGTGGAGATCATGATCAGCAATTCATGTCATGGCCTCCACGCTCTCCCGACTTAACCCCATGCGATTTCTTTCTGTGGGGTTATGTGAAAGATTCAGTGTTTAAACCTCCTCTACCAAGAAACGTGCCAGAACTGCGAGCTCTCATCAACGATGCTTTCGAACTCATTGATGGGGACATGCTGCGCCGAGTGTGGGAGGAACTTGATTATCGGCTTGATGTCTGCCGAATCACTAAAGGGGCACATATCGAACATTTGTGAATGCCTAAAAAAACTTTTTGAGTTTTTGTATGTGTGTGCAAAGCATTTTGAAAATATCTCAAATAATAAAGTTATTGTAGAGCTGTGAAATCGCTTCAATCATTTGTAATAACCCTGTATATTTCAGAACGACACAACACATATAAGTCACAGAGTAAGTTGACAAGCAAGACATTTGTACACGTTAGCATTCAAACGAGCACTGAGTCCCAGCCTAGCGGCCGCTGCTCGGCTGGCTGCTTAGGTGGCGTAGCTGCTGCTTGGCTGGCAGACAGCGCCGCCCGTAGAGGACGCGCGTAATTGCGCGGCGGTGCTTTGAATGATCGGCGAGTCACAACAGATATTTATGTCAGTTCAGAATCTAGATTATTAAACAGCTAACCTGGGGCATGGTCCAAGTTAAAGGGTGCCTATCTAATGGTTTCCAGGGTCAATAAAACTTTGTTTGGCAGTATTGTAGACAGTTATTGACTGAATTATAAAATTTAAAATGCTGTTATAATATACTCAATAAAAAGTATAATCTTATGTTTTAGGCTTAATACAATATATCATCTGTACCTAACAGCACACAAATACTTGGACTTTATTCATCCAGTATTTGAGAATAAGAGAACTTAGTGACATCCAACAGACTTTACATATAGTTTCAAATCTATGCGAAACCGTTCTTTGCTGATGCTGTCCACAATATGATGAAACTAACAGAGTGTATCACTTACTACATTTTCACTGATCATGCAATGTCAAACATGATGTTTATTACTTCCTTACCAACAATGTTACTCACAACACAGTTCGTGTACAGTATCGGCATATACCACTGACTGTACCTGCAAAATTATATCATTGTCTAATACGCAGTTCAGGAGGCATGATTTCAAACATGTTCAGGTGCATGAAAAACTAGCTTCTGCTTAAAAAATCATGCAGTAAAACTTGGGCATCTGGCATGACTTTTAATTAATTACTTCTTTCCTACTAATCCTATTCATAACACCCTTTGCAGATAATATCTACATACATCAATGAATGTACCTGAAAGATCATATCGTATGACACAGAGACAGGAGATATGATGGAATAAACATTGAGACACATGAAAAACTTGCCTTTGCTAAAAATGGAGCGGAGGTCACCCACACTATATTCATCCAGTGATTCATTATGGGAGTACTTAACAAATTTTAAGCTTAATTTCAAACCTTTTCTAAAGTATTCCTCACTTACGTGTTTCATGTCAAATATTTAACACATTAACTCATTTTTAAAGCAATCAGATGTTAGAAGCTGCTTTGTATACGGGAGTTCAGTTGTTTAAAGAATCACGGGTTCATGGTTTAAGTATAAAAGTATCGTAATGGACTCAACACTGAGTCCTATGGCACATCATAATTACGTTATCAAAAGTTGGAGGGAATGGTAACAACTGTGTTGTGTAGTATGACAACACATTGATCTCTATCTTTGACAAATGATTTTATTATATCTGATTATTTCCTCTTTATCCCATAGCACTGAAGTTTCTGTAACAGATTATTGTCAGGTACACAGTCAAAAGCCTTATAAAGATAAAGGAAGAGTCGTCACACTTTATTTCACTCAAAAGCTTTTTATTTTTGTCTTACAAGGGGATCATGATTTTCTTCTTCAGGTAGGATTTTACAGTCAGAGCCCAATCACCAGTTTCCTAAAGCAGCACAACACACTTGGAAAAAAAAGGCATTTCAAAATTTTTAAGAGTCACTGATAGCTAAGTGTGTATCATTTAACAAGGATTTTGTCCAAATTTGAAGTTATGTAGGGCTTGCCCAGAAATGAAAGGAACAGAAGTGGGAGCTCCAGATGGCCAAGCATTTACAACAATTATGTATTTCGCATGGATTGGACGAGACATGATGCATTCATGCTAGTGCACTTTGCAGACAGCAACTGGTACAGAGGGAAGAACAGTAATCCAAGGGAGGTGTGGTCAACTCTGTATGTGGAAACTTATTTTTAATTTCCAATGTTAACATGAAATGTGGTCTATTCATCTCATAACGTACAGAATTTCATATCATATGTCTGATCTACAGGACACGTGTCTAGGTTACACTTTGCTTATTTGTAATTTTGTCTCACTTACAACATTACTTGGTGAAGAATTTACTTATCGAAAATTTGTCAAACTTACAATATTTACATTCAATGTAACTATCATAAACTTTTATTCAATTTTATGGATCCAACTCAAAATATCACTTTGTCCTCCATGAAATCTTCCACAGAATAGTAGTATCTTTTAGTTAAAAAATTGCCTACTGTGCTTTTTTAAATATTTATCTTCATGTTCATCGTTATTTTGTTGTGAATTTTCATGGCTATATTCTGCGGAGTCTGAGAACACAGTTACAAGCAATGTGAGGTGAGAGTAAAGTTTTCTTTATGGCTTGTGTTGGATGGGTCATTAGAGGTAAAGCTCTACTCAGATTGGACGAGGAGGTGGCCAAAGGGAGCAACGCGGCGCTCAGCTTGAGCGATTTAGGAAATTATGGAAAAACTAATTACGGGTGGCCGGACGGGAATTTGGAACGTCGTGCTCCCGATAGAGAGCTCACTGATTTGACACTGCACCACCTCGCTCGGTCGCCTCAAATTCGGATTTTGAGGGGAGGATGCAGTGAAGTGTACGTCGATGGTATAGCAAGTATTCAAAAGAAAGATCTATATATATCAGCTCTGTTGCTTAGGGAAAGAATCGCTTCAAATATATATAAAGAGGGAACAGGTAATATTTTTAGGTCTTTAAATGATGCTCGACATGATGCCATTGGCTGCGCAGTGCACTTGTTACGAATGATTATTTTTTTCAACTTTAAAATTCATGTAATGTTTCTCGAGTCTCCCCAAAAGTTATGCCATGTCCATAACAGATTCAAAGTAGCTATAACATGCTATTTTCATGGTGTCTGTATGAGTGGCACTGGCTAAAATATCTATTGCAAATCCAAGGCTGTTTAATTTTTTTGATAGATTTTCTATATGTGAATTCTAACTCAGATTTCTGTCTAAGTTTATTTCTAGGAATCTTACTGAGTGATATCTGAGCTGGATTGACAACAGATTTTTCCTTAAGTTTGATCTTTGAAATATACTGCTTGTAATTTTTGACACCTAATTCAGACTTAGCTGCAGACCGTATTATCCTTGTTTTATTTTTTTGCCATTTGTTTCGAAGCTTTCACAACTTTTAAAATAATAGTTTTATTGTTCCTAACATATTTAGCAAAATCAGGATCTTTGTTGTATTTCAGCTGGTTGTGGCTTCCTTTAGCTCTCACTTAAAATTTTTATTCCTGGTGTGATCCATCTTATCTTACTTGATGTTTTATTGCAATATGATCTTGGTGGGAAAGCTTCATTGAAGAAAACTGTTTAAGAATGTACTAAAGTTTTCATTTGTTGAATCACCTTTATGTTTATCAGTTTTTGGCAGAGAGACAAACAAGGTTGAGTGATCAGAAAGTCTAGACAGAATTTATGTACATTATCACAGTAGTAATTTGTTACAGTGTTATCAATGCATGTTGCAGAGTGAATATTTTGTCTGGTGAACTCCAAAAAATTTAGTTTACAACCAGACTTCTTAATTGAATCAATAAATTTTGTTGATCTTTGTTGTCATTTGCAGTGTTTATATTAAAATCAGCTGCTATTGTAGTTTTTTCCTTCTTTTCTTTCTTAGTTTATCTAGCAAGCACCGGAATTTAGATAGGAATGGTGTGACAATGCCCATTCTGGAATTCTTTAAATTGAGATAACTTAACATGTTAAGGTCTTTAGGCTCTACACAACAGCTGTCGAATATACAGTCTTCCTTTAAACAGTTAAAATCTGTTTTACCTTATAGCTTATAGAAGAATCCAGGAGTATGCAGCAGCCTCTGTGAGATTTTATCTCCCTGCAGTAGCTGGTTGCAACATCGAAATTTTCAATTTTATTTAAAATATTTATTGTATTAGAGCCAAGCCAATGTTCATTTAACCAAACAATTTGTATGCTTTTACATTCTGAGAGAAGAATTTGTAAGTCATCAAGTTTATAGCTTAGGTTGCTGGAATATTTTCATTTTCAGCCACTTATATTCCAGTCAATCGAATGAGAATTTTGTTTTTTTTAAGGTTACTAAGCATAAATTTTTGTAAACATTGTCTGGCAGTTTTCTTTTCAGGTAACAGGCTTTTTTCTTTTACGTTCCCTCCCATTAATATTAGTTTCTCTTAGTTTTAATGACTTTACAAACATCCATAAACATTTTGCTGAAGCTCATCGATCCTAATCTGTTTAGATGCAGTCCATCCTTGGCTATACATTCCTTTCCTAAATACTTATTCGAGTTTATTAATATAGAACCAGTCTCTAACACCCTTCATTAACTCTGCATTTGATTCAATCGATATAACTGTGACTCACCGATCTCCAGTTTATGGTTCTGCTAATCACTACATGGAAGCAGGGTAAATTTTTTTGGCTAATTGGATTATATTTTTTGATTCGTTTACAATTTGCCCCTCACTGTATATTTGGAGGGAATTTTTCCCAACATGGTTGAAAATGCCTTTTTAATTTTTGTTCACTTCTTTTTCGAGGTTTTATCTCACATTTATAATGTTTTTAAAATAGATATTGAGCTGATGGGACTTACATCACTTACATTGCAAATAAGTCAGAATTTCTCAGTATATTGTGTTTATTAATACGGCTATATTAATAAGAGGCATGAAAAAGAAATGCAAAGGAAAATTTGGGTTAGCAGATAGATTTTCAAAAAGGATTGTACTTACAGTATCCTTGATGACTCTGCAAATAACTTTCCAAGAAGCGATTTTAATTAAAGCACACAGGACAAGTGTTGCAGGTGATTTGCTCCCAAACTGTGCAATGAGAGAGAACCATTTATGAAAGTAAACAAATTTAATTTTTCTGTAGAAATTTTAAAACAACCACAGTAATTCTAAAAATTTGGCATTTATAACATGTGTACAATGCGTAGGAAATTGCTTCTTCCTCTGTTTTTATGATGAATATAATTCCAGGACATGTAAATCATCATCTGTAAAAAATAAAAAGGATCTAATTTTGTATATGGTGTTCCTTACCTGAAAGTTTATTTGCAGAGTCATTGTGAATACTATAAGTTCAGTTCTTCCTTTGGAATCTATTTGCAATCCAAAATTTTCCTTAGCATTTCCTTTTCATGACTTTTCCAAAAATATTAATTGATACAATATACCGACCATTATTTCAATTTATTTGCAGTGTAAGTAACATAAAAGTTGACAATAAAAGAAGTTCCCGCGTAGGAACTCAACCCCATGACCATTCTGTACATTTTCTGTTGTGCCAACCTCTGCCTGGAAACTTCTCTAACATTGGTCTAAATGGCCCATGCCTCGGCCAATCCACACCAAAAACGCTGTTTTTTCCAATAATTGGCCATCTTTAGCTCCCACTTCTGTCACTTTCATTTCTGGCCAAGCCCTGCATACACCGTAAATGGACGAACTTGGTGATGACAAGTATGCACTGCCCCCTTGTAAGACTTGTAATCGTGAAGTTGCTGGTTCAAATCTCGCTAATAGCAGCTCTTTTACTTTTATTTGAATTGTAAATTTCTATTCAAATGCAAATGTTAATTAATTTATTTATATTTTTGAAATCAGAGAGGCTCTGCGTCCCTGCATGAAAAATTGAATACCTCTTTTAACTCCTCAGTGGTTGAAATTTTGAGAAATATTTTCTTTGTGGGTATTTGTGGAAAATGAAGAATGTTTCCTCCATATTTCCTGTCTCTACGACCAAAGATTTATATCGATCATTGATTCTTAGATTGTACCAAGTCTCATCCTCGGAACTACATTGATATCTATTTCAGCCCTGCATGGATGTAATTTTATAAATACTTTTCTTGATGGGAGACCAATAAATTATAATTATTCCAGTGAAAGTTAATGATTTTAGGAACAATGGTTTAAGCTGGACACTGATTTAGGTAAACGCTTTGAATCTCCCTTTCAGCTCCATAAAAGTTAAATTTCGAAAAATCCTTTCTTAGTAGTCTTTTAAGCCACTCAAAGAATGTTTCTTTTCGATTTCATGTTTATAGGATCAGTGATTTACACTGTTTCTTATTATGTCAGTTTCTCCTTTTGTATATGTACTTTATTCTTCATTAAACAATTTCACAAGCAATCTTGACATTTATTCATTATGTAGAAGCTTTATGTAACAGTCAGATGCAAACTTGAGATCTGACACAGTCCGAAAAACTCTTCCAGCAACATGAAATTCTCTTCTGTTATTATAAAAGTCACTGAGTAAGTACATTCTTCATGTCTTCTCAAAGGTAACAGGTGGTTATAACTAAACAGATGGTGTTCCAAGTGCTGCTGTTCGGGCTGTATACATCGCATGAAGCTGGAGCATCGTAAGTATGTTCGTTAATAAGTGCACTCGCAAAGTATAGTGAAAAAACTAATAGTACCATTTTCTGCCACCAGGTGAAAATACGGTGCTGCAAGCAGTCAGAATATGAAATGTTTCCTTTTTTTGATGTCAGTATGCCGTATGTCAGTTGGCGATGCGTGTTATTTCTTTTGTGAAATGACTCTTGGTGTTAAGGGTTAAGAAGGGTTTCGTACGAAATGCTATGGCTGTTGAGAAGAAAGACTATGCAGTTGTTTGTCAGAACTGCAGCAATAGCAGTGCTGTATTGTGGGAGTATCACCAACAGAAACAAATGGGCTAGAGAATATGATAGAGAAATTTGAAACAGGTGAATTAGGTGATGCAACAGGGAGAGGGAGGTAACCCATTCCGATACCAGTTGTTGATTAAGTTTCTGTAGTTATAGTCAACTGTGTAACATATGCCTGAAATTCTGTAGCCAGTGCTCAAGATGAATCACAGGAATTCTGTCTGCCCTGGTCAGCAGTTCAGAATATTTTGTGACACACTTTACACTGGTATCCCTACAAGATACAGAGTGTGCACCAAATGAAGCCCCAAGATAGGCTAGAATGCTGTGACTTTGCTCTTTGTTTTTTGGCACATGTAGAAATGCATGACTGTGGCTAGGGAATACTCTTTGGATGGACAAGGCACATTTTACTCTGTACAGTGCTGTGTGTGTGCAGAACTGGCACATATGGGCTTCTACTCTGCCACATGTTGTGCAGGAGCATCTACTGCAGTCAGCTTATTTGACTGTGTGGTGTGGTTTCACAACCTCCTACATTCTCGGTCCTTTTTTCTTTGAGGAGATGACATTTCATGGGCCTGTTAGATGTACAATGACATCTGCACGTTATGAGGCCCTCCTTGTGCTACATGTGATTCCAGCTTAGGAAAAATGCAGCTGTGTTCACACCACTATTTTCATGCAAGAGGGGCGACATGACATATCGCTTACCATGTGAAAGATTTGCTTTGAGAAACCATCAGTAATGACTGCATTATCTCTAGAGAACTTCAAGATGTTTGGCGTTCCAGATACTCCAGCCTAAATTCATGTGACTTCTGGTTATGGGGTTATCTGACAGATCGTCTTTATAAGGGATGTAGCCAGACTCTTCTCAATCTGAAGGATAGCATATGATGGTATATCACTCCAATTACACCACTTATGCTACAAGCAATGGTCGATCATACTGTGGTATGCAGCACGTTGCTGAGTGGGGAACTATTACTGAACTCGTGTTGTAACTTGTGTCCATATCCTAATAAACATGCCAGAACCACCACTTTCTGCCTGCTTCCAGTGCCATATTTTCATATGGTGGCAGAAAGTGTAACTATTATTTTTTTCAGCACACTCAATGAATGCACTGATTAATGAACAGGGCTATTATGTTTCAGTGCCCTTTGATGTATACAGCCTGCATTGAAGCACTTACAACACCATGAGTTTAATTATAACTACCTGGTACAGCCACAAGAAGCAGTTCGCAGTACAAGCAACAAGCACCATTTCTCTAAACAAATTAACTATACATTCATTAATACATAATTTTGTTTTAACATGCCCGCACTAATGAGACAAATCATAACAAGTACGGCCCACACTGAGACTGCTGTCTGGTTGCACTGTGGGCATGTGATGTAGTAAGGAAAGTACATAGGAACATCGACGTTACATATTGGCCCTTTCTAAAAACATTGCGCAACAACAGTGGTGCATTGTAAGAACAAAGTAAATTTGACAGGTTTTCTGCAGACACAGTTCTGCTTCGGTATGGATAACAGGAGAGTCACAGTGGGGAGTGAAATGGTGTGGCAACTAGAAAAGCATTCCAAAGTTGAAGTATGTGGAACAGTACGATTCACGTGGGCAAAATGTCTAAATTCCACACAGATTCAACTTGAAACTCTGGTGGTATACTGACCAAATGCAATGTTGCATCCAGCTGTCGCAAAATGGTACCAACAGTTTGACTGAGGCCATACAAACACTGATGATGCTGATTGGGAAGTCTAAATCTTGCACCTTGTTATATCCACCTTTCGGTAAGCTGAAAGACCATTGAGGGGGGGGGGGGGAAGAGAGATTTTATAAGGATGATGATGTTCACACAGTTTTTGAAGAGCTCAGTGACCGTATAGCAGATTCCTGTTATTGTGGAACTGAATTACCGGTAGAACTTTCTGACCATTGTTTGCAGAGACTTGGTGACATCTTGGAAAACAGTGCCATGTGTCACTTTGAAGTATAATACAGCATTCAATAAAAGCTATTTGGCCCGCATAACTTACTTTCTGAAGTCCCCTTGTATGTAAACAGAGTAGACTAATTGCCAGTTGTTCTAGAGATGATGTAAGCTGCAAACAGGGAAATACTCTGAGACAAGCAACTTTGGCAAAGGACAACAATAGTACGAAAAGGACAGATTGCTACTCACCATATGGAGTAGACATTGAGTTGCAGACAAACGCAACAAAAAACTGATACACATTTTAACTTTTGGCCAAAAGCCCATCTTCTAAAGTAGAAAACAGACACACATTCATACAGGCACAACTCACACATGCATGAGACATTGAGCATGTGTGTATATCGATTTTCTATTTCGGAAGATGGCCGTTTGGCCAAAAGCTAAAATGTGTAGCAGTCTTTTCAATGTGCCTGTCTGTGACTCATCATCTACTCTATATTATGAGTAGTGGTATATCCTTTTTATAACATTGTTGTTATTCCAGCCTGGACTTGCCTTGTATAACAAAGGAAAATTTGTTATTGTGCAACACTGGGGAACGGACATTTTACAAATGGCAGAGCTTGTCAGCTGGTTATAAGGAAAATGGAACCACAAATAGGTGACAGGGTGTTGTATATCCACACCTCATCACAGAATGTGGAGGTTGGAGATTTCGTGCCTTGTAAAGCAGTCTGTGTCTGATATGTTGATAGAGTACACTGGTGAATGTGGGGCACCCACTGTTGAATGTGGGGCTTCACAACAGATGATGCTATGTGTTCCTGCATTGACATGATGACTAAATCGTTTTAAGATTACAGTAGACACAGGATTTGATATTATAGCATGGCTCCATGGAAATGTGTTGCCTCGTTGGATGAATAACGTTTCTTGGTAAACCAGGTTGATGTCATCCGTGCTGGTGGCTGCTTGAGTTGTGCACCACACCACAAACACAAACCAATGAGGGCGTTCTATGTTACGGGAATCATTCACTAGGACTTCTGGAGGACCTGTGGTAGTGACTGGAGGCACAACAGTTTATGGAGCATCATAGCGAAGTTACTTTGATATCCTCACCATTAAATTTGCTTGATCTGAACCCAATGGAACATGTCTGAGATGGTTTTGGGTGCTGGCTCCACACCCACAAATCACTGACCCATAATTTATGGGAAGTATTTGACATATGCATACACATTTGTGCCACCTCCAGAAACCTTCCAAGGGCTTGTCAAATTCATACCACACAGAATAACTGCTCTGAAGGTGGAGCAATAAGCTATTAACCCAGCAACACAAATGCATTTCCCATAATGCGCAATACCAATGAGGAGGTACTTTATGCCAGCCCTAAAAAAGAACTCACAAAATGATAATTAGTTATTTGCTCTTGACTTACATCAGCAACACTTTTTAGACATACTGATGTATAAGTAGGGTCCAGAAGCTGAAAATGTCTTCTAGCACACTCTTAGCAATAATGCACTTTCAGTAATGTGTACTACAAATGGGAAGGACAAGGGCGTGCCTTGTGCCCACTATGAAAAAATTTCAGAAACGCAAATTTTGTTAATTTTTGCTGGGTTTTACTCACAATATAATGTTTAAATAGATATTGATGTATTAGTAAGGCACATAACCTGAAAATGTTGATTGTGACATTCGTAAGGAAAGTGACCTCTACTCTTAAGACTTAAATTTTTTGGTTAAGTTTGACTGAAAATTTTGAAACATTTGTGGAATCTAGTAGAAGAAATTGCAATAATTATTTCAAATTTTTTTCAAAATGTTAAAATATTAAGTATTTGATTCGATTACTATATTTTCAAAAATTAAGTATTAAAGTCCTGCACCTTCTCCCCCTGTTGGTGCTGCAAGGTTTAAACAAGTTTTTTTAATGTTTTGCCTCATTAGAAAGTGTAGATTTTGGTAATCCCCATTCAGTTACAGATGACCGTGGCTTCATAGCTGTGCAATCTTGACATATTTTCTTAAGTCAGATTCTGTACCATCACACCAACTCTTTCAGTCGTAATGAAAAATTAATCAACTACAGAGTAACATTATATTGCTGGGTATCAGTTAGTGTCACATTATGTTGTAAGCATAAAAGTAAGAAATTTTTGTTCTATTGCCAACACTCTGTAACACGATTCAGAAATCTTCCTTTACCAAAATTTGTATATATCTGAAAATGGATCCGGTAGTTTATTATAATGTGTCTGAAGTAATATGACACTCCACATACCTTGGTAACTATATTATAAAAATAAGAACTTGTACAATGCTCATTAGTCATAATTCAAAACCTCTAAAAATTTGATCTCATAGTGTAATTTTTCTGTATTTTCTGTGTAGCAAACAGCTATTTCAGTGTATCATTTCTGTGCATCTAAACTATCACTCAATTTCAATAGGTTTTGCTGAAATCACCAGGAACCACAGCGTCAAAGAGTGTTTCTAGCAGTTCACAGCTGACTGTACACAAATCTGTGGAACAAGGAGCAAGATCACCTTACAAGAAGGACAACACTCAATACCCTATTGATTCTCCTGCAGTAGATGTCAGTGCTGGGAGGAAAAAGACAACTCTGAGAAAAACGACTCTTATTCGACACCCGAGAAACAGGGCTCAGATGCCTATGGTAAGATCAGCACAGTATACCAATTCCAGTTTTGAGGAAGATCCAAAAATGTGTTATACATTGGGAGATGGGAGAAAAATAGTGTTTTCTCCAAATGCTGTGAACACACCACTGAATAAGGTGAAAAAGGTTCATGAAGAAAAAAGCAAAGCTGCCTGTGGTGGAAGTAACACACCGTCTAATGACACTGAAGAAGGATCTTCAGAAACGGGAAAAGAGGCTGTCAGATGTAATTCAGCAACAGAAGGTGATATATTTTTATCAGTATGGTTTTACATTTACATTTCAAATATTTGTTTCAAGAAAAATGAAAGGGAAACATTCAAACTTTGATACTGTTTTAAACAATGGTGTGATTAAAGACAGTAATCCACAAAACAGTGAGGGCATTACTATTTTCGATAGATGTTGTATAGAGAAGTCTCTGGTATATAGTAAATATGAGGGATGTGCATTTTATTCAGGGACAGTACAATAACTTCATCAAAGATTGTGCTATTATAATACTAATATAATTTTGTTTTAGCACTAGGATGGGAGGTGGTCCATGGACTGGATCAAATGTGCAGTTAGTTTAAATCAAGTCCATGGAAGAAATGTGTAGGGTAGAGAGGGAGGGAGGGGGAGGGGTGGAGGAGAGAGGTGCTCACATTGTACTCCTCCTGCGAGGCATTTTTAGTTATTTCCACCAACGCTCAGCTCACAATGTGAGTAACACTTTCTTAATGAGCCTACAGTCTGCAAAAGCTTCAGTGAGGTCTGCTGCCATGAGTCTGAGCAGTTTCAGCCATTTCATACAATGTTAACAATATACGATTCCTGTCTACCCTTTGCAATGGTAGAAAAGTCACACAGAAGCTAAGGGGCCCTCACATGTTCTATATTATTGTCAGTATGTCAATATAATGACCATGTGAGGGCACATATTGTCGTATTGTCTACACTAGAAATATTGGCAAACAGTATTGATGTCAACCAAAATATTTTCAATAATACCAATACATACTGTGAATATGAAGGTAAGGGTTATCTGTTTGACTGTTCACCATTCTGTGGTTCGCAGTTTTTCAGTTTCACTTCTGTATAATCCATCCAGTACATGCTAAGTTCAAGCGATTTAGACTTTTAAGAATTGATGGCTTAATTTATTTAGTGTTGCAGGAACAACCAACGTCCATGCGCTCCATCATCATATCTGGCTGCCAGAGACAGTGGTCATGTGTTTGTGAGTTATATTTGCCTGATTGGGTGTTTATATGTTGTCTAATTCAGAAGAATGCCCTTGTGCCAAAAGCTAACTTGTTTAGCAGTCTTTTTCTTGTGCCTGTGTGCAACTCAACATCTCCACTATGTGGAGGATAGCAATCTATCCTTTCCATAATATTTTCAACATTATTTGATTGTATCGAAAGGAACATTCATTGGAGAAATGAAAAATTACAAGCAGGCAGTACTTTCAGGAGAAGTAATTGCAAGTACTGCCAGTGTTGTTGTCTCTTCAGTTCAAAGATAGGTTTGGTGTGACTCTCCCTGCCACTGTATCCTGTGCAAGCCTCTTCATCTCCAAATAACTACTGTGACCTACGTCCTTCTGAATCTGCTTACTGTATTCATTTCCTGGCCTCCCTCTATGATTTTTACCTCCCACACTTCCCTCCAGTACTAAACTGATGATCCCTTGATATTTCATAGAATGCCCTATCAGCTGATCCCTTTCTTTTCTCCCCAATTTTAGTCAGTACCTCCTCATTAGTTATGTGATCTACCTATCTAATCTTCAGCATTCTTCTGCAGCACCACATTTGAAAAGCTTCTATTCTCTTCTTGTCCAAACTGTTTACTGTCCATATTTCACTTCCATACATGGCTATACTCTAGACCAATACCTTCCAAAAAAAAACTTCCTAGCACATCAGTCTATATTAAATGTTAACAAATTTCTCATCTTCAGAAGTGCTTTTCTTGCCATCGGCAGTCTTCATTTTACATCCTCTCTACTTCGACCATCATTATTTTGCTGCCCAAATAGCAGAACTTGACGACTACGTTAAGTGTCTCGTTTCCTAATCTGATTCTCTCAGCATCACCAGATATATTTTGACAACATTGCTTCTTTCAAGTCTCTGTCTATTCTGTTCAGCTGCTCTTCCAAGTCCTTTTGCTGTCTCCGACAGAATTACAATGTCATCAGTAAACCTTAAAGTTTTTATTTCTTCTCCCTGAACTTTAATTCCTACTCCAAATTTTTCTTTGATTTCCATTACTGATTGCAGAGTGTACAGATTGAATATCATTGGGGATAGGCTACAACCCTGTCTCATTCCCTCCTCAATCACTGCTTTCCTTTCAGGCCCCTCAGCACCTATAACTGCTGCCTGGTTTTTGTACATGTTGTAAATAGCCTTTTGCTCCCTGTATTTTACCCCTACTACCTTCATAATCGCAGAGAGAGTATTCCAGTCAACATTGTCAAATGCTTTCTCTAAGTCTACAAATTCTATAAACGTATGTTTGCTTTCTTTAACCTATCTTTGAAGAGAAATCGTAGGATCAGTATAGCCTCGCATGGTCCTATGTTTCTTTGGAATTCAAACTGACCGTCCCCGAGGTCAGCTTTTACCAGTTTTTCCGTTCTTCTGTAAAGAATTTGTATTAGTATTTTGCAGCCATGAGTTACAAAACTATAGGTCACTAATTTTCATGCCTGTTAGCAACTGCTTTTTTTGAAAATGGAATTATTACATCGCTCTAGAACTCTGTAGTATTTCACCTGTCTCATACATCTTGCACACCAAATGCAAGAGTTTTGTCATGGCTGGCTCTCCTAAGGTTATCAGCAGTTCTGACGGAAAGTTGTCTGCTCTGAGGGCCTTGTTTCAATTAGGTCTTTCAGTGCTCTGCCAAATCTCATCTTCATCTGTGTCCTCTTCCATTTCTAAAATATTACCCCCAAGGATATGTCCCTTGTATAGACCCTCTATATTCTCCTTCCACCTTTCAGCGTTCCCTTCTTTGCTTAGCGTTGGTTTTTCATCTGAGCTCTTGATATTCATAGAGCTGCTTCTTTTTTCTCCAAAGGCCTCTTTAATTTTCCTGTAGGCGGTATCTGTCTTTCCCCTGGTGAAGTATACTTTTAAATCTTTACATTTTTCCTTACCCATTCCTACTTTGAAATTTTTCACTTCCTGTCAATCTCATTTTTAGGTGTTTGTATTCACCTTTGCCTTCTTGATTTGCCACATTTTTATATTTTCTCATTTCATCAATTAAAATGAATATCTCCTGCATTATCCAAGGATTTCTACTAGGCACTGTCCTTTTACCTATTTGGTCCTCTGCTGCCTTCACTATTTAATCTCTTATAGCTAATCATTCATCGTTGACTGTATTTGTTTCCTCTGTTTCAGTCAACTGTTGCAATCTTCTGTCTGCTTGCAATGATTAAATTATGCTGTGTGCACAGTTCTGCCAAGCTGCCTCCTGTTTCATTCCATTCTCCCAGTTCATATTCACGTACTATTTTTCCTTCTCTTCCTTTTCCTACTATCGAATTCCGGTATCCGATCACAATTAAAGTTTCATCTCCCTTAACCATCTGAATAATTTCTTTTATCTCATGAGATATTTCTTAAATATCTTCATCATCTGCGAATCTAATTGGCATATAAACTTATATTACTGTAATAGGTATAGGCTTCATGTCTATCTTGGCTGTGATAATGCATTCAATATGCTGTTCGTAGTGAGTTATCTGCATTCCTTATTTCTTATTCATTGTTAAATTCATTCCTGCATTACCTCTATTTGCCTTGTATTTATATTCCTGTATTTGTCCGACCCAGAAGTACTGTTCCCCCTGCCACCAAACTTCATTAATTCCCACTATATCTGACTTGAGCCTATCATTTAATTTTCTAACCTACTTGCCCAATTAAGGGATCTAACATTTCTTGCTGATTTGTAGGAGGTGTTTTGTTTCTCCTGGTGACAGCATCCTCCTGAGTAGTGTCCACCAGGAGATCTGAATGGGGGACTATTTTACCTTAGTTATATTTTACCCAAGGGAATGCGATCATTATTTAACCACAAAGTAGAGCTGCAAGCCCTTGGAAAAAATTATGGCTGTAGCTTCCACTTGTTTTCAGCCATTCACAGTAGTAGAACAGCAAGTGGGTTTTGGTTGATGTTAAAAGGACAGATCAGTCAGTCTGTCAATGGCTCTTGAGCACTATGCGACTTAACTTCTGAGGTCATCAGTCGCCTAGAACTTAGAACTAATTAAACCTAACTAACCTAAGGACATCACACACATCCATGCCCGAGGCAGGATTCAAACCTGCGACCGTAGCGGTCGCTCAGCTCCAGACTGTAGCGCCTAGAACCGCACGGCCACTCCGGCCGGCTCAGTCTGTCAACTATACTCATATTGGCACATTTAAAGTTAAAAAAAATTATCCTAGCTTTTGGGACTATTAGCTCCTTCCACAGGGAGGGAAAAGGTCTATGTTGAGAAAGGTTGCAAAGATCACTCAATTCGCTGATTGAAAGGAACATACTGTCATTTTGAAGTAGCCTTATCTTGAAACATTTGAAGTTATTGTACAATGAAGGGTGTCATGACTGGTTGTCTTAGTCGCTTGTGAATCTTTCAGGTTGTATGGTCACAATCCATGATACTTACTTGTTCCTAACATTTAGTCCAAAGTTGCATTGTTGTACATGTACAGAGGTTCTCCTGGTTTTGCAGAGTCTTTGGGACTGGTGAGTTGGGTGTGAGAAAGTGGCATAAACATCATGAAAAGTGGAATGATCATCATCATCATCATCATCATTTAAGACTGATTATGCCTTTCAGTGTTCAGTCTGGAGCATAGCCCCCCTTATACAGTTCCTCCATGATCCCCTATTCAGTGCTAACATTGGTGCCTCTTCTGATGTTAAACCTATTACTTCAAAATCATTCTTAATCGAATCCAGGTACCTTCTCCTCGGTCTGCCCCGACTCCTCCTACCCTCTACTGCTGAATCCATGAGTCTCTTGGGTAACCTTGCTTCTCCCATGCGTGTAACATGACCCCACCATCTAAGCCTGTTCGCCCTGACTGCTACATCTATAGAGTTCATTCCCAGTTTTTCTTTGATTTCCTCATTGTGGACACCCTCCTGCCATTGTTCCCATCTACTAGTACCTGCAATCATCCTAGCTACTTTCATATCCGTAACCTCAACCTTGTTGATAAGGTAACCTGAATCCACCCAGCTTTCGCTTCCATACAACAAAGTTGGTCGAAAGATTGAACAGTGCACAGATAACTTAGTCTTGGTACTGACTTCCTTCTTGCAGAAGAGAGTAGATCGTAGCTGAGCGCTCACTGCATTAGCTTTGCTACACCTTGCTTCCAGTTCTTTCCCAATGTTGCCATCCTGTGAGAATATGCATCCTAAGTACTTGAAACTGCCCACCTGTTCTAACTTTGTTCCTCCTATTTGGCACTCAATCCGTTTATATTTCTTTCCCACTGACATTACTTTCGTTTTGGAGTGGAATGATCAACAGATAATAATCCTTGTAGAAATAAAACTTAACTATCAAACTATAGTCTGCCAGAGATAAAACTTGTGTATTGATTATGTAGGTTTAATATTTATTGTATGGCAATGCATATACAAGGATTACAAAACTAGTACATGACAACATTTAAACACAGCTCTCCAGCATAAGATAACACAAATGATAACAGCTCTGTACAGATATCAAGGTCTTTTATGTATTTTATCACACCATTCATAGTTGTCAGGAAATCTTTGAAAAGACCATTGTAGGCACATGTGGGACATATTGATACAACATGAGCAACTGTCTGCCGATCTGCACCTCACCGCAAGATGGTGATAAAGACTTGCCCCATTTGTGGAGAGGGTTTGCACGCCTTCCATGTCCTATTTGGATACAGTTGAGGGTAGTCCTAATTACCCGAGGCCTGTCAAATCCAGGGGGTATCTTCTGGATGTGGGTAGTCCCAAGCATGGACACTTTTGTTGCCAGCATCATTTCCATCCATCGATGGCACTGAGTTCAATTTTTGTGAGAGTTCTGGCTGTGATAAGAATGGGATGTCTTGATCTTTGTATTTTTTCTGCGCAGTGTTCAGTATTGGAAGATTGGGGTTATCAGCAATTTTCCGGTATTCATGTAGTAGTGTGCTGTAGAGCTATGTCCGTACATCATTAAGTTCGATTTCACAAAACTTCACTTCAACATGTTGCTTATTTTTGAAAAACACACACTAACAGGATCTGATGAATAGAAGGTTACTGATTAGAGGAGACATATACTGCTATGAACTCATGTGATAATGACAGGCCAACAATTCCACACACTCTCAAATATTCTTGTAATGTATTAAACAAACAAAACAAATCTGGTTGCAACAACATTGGGACTGAATTAAGAGCAGTACAGTTTTGGTAATCACATGTGTAACATTGTGGAACTACTGCAAAACATATCAATAATTGTCTTCCAGTAGTCTTCCCAGGCCACTAGTAAAGCAACATATTTTTAACTGTGTAAAGTGTAATTTGAATGAAGCATTTTCAAAATATGTGCAAGTATGCTTGTGATTTGTGGAATGTTACTTAGCATGCCTTGTGCTTGTGTAGTGTAATGAAGTACTAAATGCTGTACGACACTTGGTCAAACTGCGAATTGACACAAAAGTGTGTTCCAATGAATTCTCACCCTGCTCTAAATTGTATACTGTCACATGTTTTATTTGTATAGCCCCATGTGAGAGAATGAGAGGAGACGAAGATAGAAGGGAAAGGGAACAGGGAAACTAGCATGTCACTTATGATGGAAGTGAGAAATCCTGGAATGCTCAGAGAGGATGGTTTCGGGGAAGAGGAGGTGGATTGTTTCCGATTTGAAGTGAAACTGCTGCAGGCAGGGTTCAATGCTCATTCTGTTGGTCGAGTGTTGGGGTTGGCTGGTGACATGCTGCAAAAGACAGTTGTCATCAACTGCCTGAATTCTTGTGTAAACAGTGTACAAAAACAGTGGTTTCTTGTGATTTATGTTGAAGTTGATAACGTTATTAAAAGGCTCAGATATGATGATGATGTTTGTGTGTGTGTGAGTGTGTGTGTGTGTGTGTGTGTGTGTGTGTGTGTCAGAATAATTTTTGAAGTTTGAAATGTGCTGTCTTTTCAGTATATTGCTTGATAATGGCCTTGGCTGAAATTGCAACAGTGGAAATAAATAATTTCTGCAGTCAGTGCTGACTGTGATCTCTTTTAAAAAATGGAAAATCCAAGATGGAATAATGATAATATTAGGAGAAGGATAGTTGCTACTCACCAGATATTGGAGCTGCTGAGTTGCAGGCAGGTACAACAAAAAGACTGTCAAAAACTAAGCTTTCAGCCAACAAGGCCATCATCGGAAATAGACAACATAGACACACATATGCAAGTCACACAAACACATGACCACAGTCTGTGGCTGCTAAGACCAGACTGTGAGCAGCAGCAGATGAGAGAAGCAATTGGGTGGTGAGGGGTAAGGAGGAGGCTGGGGTGAGGAGTGGAAAGGATAGCAGGGTAGGGCTGGGGGACGGTAAAGTGGTGCTTGTGGAGCATACAGGGACAAGGTGGAGAAATGGTAGGGTAGCTAGGTGCTGTCAGGAGGCAGGAGGTTAGCTGGAGAGCGAGGGGGAGGGGGGGAGGTTAGAGGAAAAAGAGAGAAGTGAAATGGCTGTAGGTACATTGCTGGAATAGAGGGCTAGGCTCTGGAATGGGAATGGGGAAGGGAAAGGGGCTAGATGGGCAAGGATAATGACTAATGAAGGTTGAGGCTGGGAGGGTTACAGGAATGTAGGATATGTTGCAGGGAGAGTTCCCACCTGTGCAATTCAAAAGCTGGTGTTGGTGGGAAGGATCCAGAGGGCACAGACTGTGAAGCAATCATTGAAATGAAGAATGTCGTGACGGGTGGTGTGCTCAGCAATTGGGTGGTCCAGCTGTTTTTTTATCACAGTTTTTGGTGGCCATCCATCTGGACAGACAGCTTGTTGGTTGCCATGCCAACGTGGAATGCAGCACACTGATTGAAACTTAGCTTGTAGATCGCATGACTGGTTTCACAGGTAGCCCTGCCTTTGATGGGATAGGTGATGCTTATAATCGGACTGGAGTAGATGATCGTGGTGGGAGGATGTATGGGACAGGTCTCGCATATAGGTCTATTACAGGGATATGAGCCATGAGGCAAGGGATTGGGAGCAGGGGTTGTGTAAAGATGGACAAGGATATTGTATAGGTTCAGTTGGTGGTAGGATACCACTGTGGGAGGGTTGGGAAAGATATTGGGTAGGATATTCCTCATTTCAGGACACAATTAGGTGTAGTCGATACCCTGACAGAGGAGGGATTCAATTGCTCCAGTCCTAGGTGGTATTGAGGCAGGAGAACAACACTCCTCTGTGGCCATGTGGTGGGACTTTAGAGGTAGTGGGTGGCTGGAAAGTTAAGGCATGGGAGATTATTTTTGTACAAGGATTGTGGGGGGGGGGGGGGGGGGGTCTGTGCCATCTGGATCCTTCCCACCAACACCAGCTTTCCTGAACTGCACAGGCAGGAACTCTCCCTGCAATTATTCTATGTTCCCATAACCCTCCTGACTTCAACCTCCATTAGTCATTGTATTTACTCATCCAGCCCCTTCGCTATTCCCATTGCAGCACTACACAGCCCTCTATTCCACCAATGCACCCACTGTCATTTTACCTCTCTCATTTTCCTCTATCCCCACCCCCATCCCCCTACCCACTGTCTAACCTCCCGACTGCACCTAGCTGCCCTACCCCTCTCCATCTCGTCACTGTAACTTTCTGACAGTCTTTTTGTTGTACCTATCCGTGACTCAGCATCTCTGCTATATGGTGAGCAGCAACTATCCCTTTCACGATATCGTCATTATCTCTTTTAAAAAAGTTTTACATGACTGTCAACCTCAACTTGATTATTCTTGTTAATATTTGATTTGAGAAATACGCTGAGGTGACAAAAGTCAAGGGATACCTCAATATTGTGTCGGACCTCCTTTTCCCCGGCACAGTGCAGCAGCTCGACACGGCATGGACTCAACAAGTCGCTGGAAGTCCCCTGCAGAACTATTGAACCCTACTGCCTCTCTAGCCATCTATAATTGCAAAAGTGTTGCCGGTGCAGGATTTTGTGCACAGACTGACCTCTTGATGATGCCCCAAAAATGTTCGATGGTATTCATGTCAGGTGATCTGGGTGGCCAAATCATTCGCTTGAATTGTCCACAATGATTTTCAAACCAACCACAGACAGTTGTGGCCAGGAGACATGGCACATCGTCACCCATAAAAATTCTATCATTGAAAGGGTGCATATGGTCTCCCAAGTAGCTGAACGTAACCATTTAAAATCAGTGATCGTTTCAGTAGGACCAGAGGGTCCAGTACATTCCATGTAAACTCAGCTCACATTATTATAGAGCTACCACCAGTTTTTCCTCCCCCCGTGAACCATGGACCTTGCCGTTGGTGGGGAGGCTTGCGCACCTCAACGATACAGATAGCCGTACCGTAGGTGCAACCGTAATGGAGGGGTATCTGTTGAGAGGCCAGACAAACGTGTGGTTCCTGAAGAGGGGCAGCAGCCTTTTCAGTAGTTGCAGGGGCAACAGTCTGGATGATTGACTGATCTGGCCTTGTAACACTAACCAAAACGGCCTAGCTGTGCTGGTACTGCGAACGGCTGAAAGCAAGGGGAAACTACAGCCGTAATTTTTCCCGAGGGCATGCAGCTTTACTGTATGGTTAAATGATGATGGCGTCCTCTTGGGTAAAATATTCCGGAGGTAAAATAGTCCCCCATTCGGATCTCCGGGCAGGGACTACTCAAGAGGACATCGTTATCAGGAGAAAGAAAACTGGCATTCTACGGATTGGAGCGTGGAATGTCAGATCCCTTAATTGGGCAGGTAGGTTAGAAAATTTAAAAAGGGAAATGGATAGGTTAAAGATATAGTGGAAATTAGTGAAGTTCGGTGGCAGGAGGAACAAGACTTCTGGTCAGGTGAATACAGGGTTATAAATACAAAATCAAATAGGGGTAATGCAGGAGTAGGTTTAGTAATGAATAAAAAAATACGAGTGCGGGTAAGCTACTACAAACACCGTAGTGAACGCATTATTGTGGCCAAGATAGACACGAAGCCCATGCCTACTACAGTAGTACAAGTTTATATGCTAACTAGCTCTGCAGATGATGAAGAAATTGAAGAAATGTATGATGAGATAAAAGAAATTATCCAGGTAGTGAAGGGAGACGAAAATTTAATATTCATGGGTGACTGGAATTCGACAGTAGGAAAAGGGAGAGAAGGAAACATAGTAGGTGAATATGGCTTGGGGCTAAGAAATGAAAGACGAAGCCGTCTAGTAGAATTTTGCACAGAGCATAACTTAATCATAGCTAACACTTGGTTCAGGAATCATAAAAGAAGGTTGTATACATGGAAGAATCCTGGAGATACTAGAAGGAATCAGATAGATTATATAATGCTAAGACAGAGATTTAGGAACCAGGTTTTAAATTGTAAGACATTTCCAGGGGCAGATGTGGACTCTGACCACAATCTATTGGTTATGAACTGTAGATTAAAACTGAAGAAATTGCAAAAAGTGGGAATTTAAGGAGATGGGACCTGGATAAACTGAAAGAATCAGAGGTTGTACAGAATTTCAGGGACAGCATAAGGGAACAATTGACAGGAATGGGGGAAAGAAATACAGTAGAAGAAGAATGGGTAGCTCTGAGGGATGAAGTAGTGAAGGCAGCAGAGGATCAAGTAGGTAAAAAGACGAGGACTAGTAGAAATCCTTGGGTAACAGAAGAAATATTGAATTTAATTGATGGAAGGAGAAAATATAAAAATGCAGTAAATGAAGCAGGCAAAAAGGAATACAAACGTCTCAAAAATGAGATCGACAGGAAATGCAAAATGGCTAAGCAGGGATGGCTAGAGGACAAATGTAAGGATGTAGAGGCTTACCTCACTAGGGGTAAGATGGATACTGCCTACAGGAAAATTAAAGAGACCTTTGGAGAAAAGAGAGCAACTTGTATGAATATCAAGAGCTTTGATGGAAACCCAGTTCTAAGCTAAGAGGGGAAAGCGGAAAGGTGGAAGGAGTATATAGAGGGTCTATACAAGGGCGATGTACTTGAGGACAATATTATGGAAATGGAAGAGGATGTAGATGAAGATGAATTGGGAGATACAATACTGCGTGAAGAGTTTGACAGAGCACTGAAAGACCTGAGTCGAAACAAGGCCCCGGGAGTAGACAACATTCC
Organism: Schistocerca cancellata; assembly: GCF_023864275.1. Lineage (NCBI taxonomy): Eukaryota > Metazoa > Arthropoda > Insecta > Orthoptera > Acrididae > Schistocerca > Schistocerca cancellata. The sequence goes on along the minus strand of NC_064637.1, from coordinate 72,551,022 downwards.
ATTGGAACTACTGACTGCCTTGGGAGAGCCAGTTCTGACAAAACTCTACCATATGGTGAGCAAGATGGATGAGACAGGCGAAATACCCTCAGACTTCAAGAAGAATATAATAATTCCAATCCCAAAGAAAGCAGGTGTTGACAGATGTGAAAATTACCGAACTATCAGTTTAATAAGCCACAGCTGCAAAATACTAACACGAATTATTTACAGACGATTGGAAAAACTGGTAGAAGCAGACCTCAGGGAAGATCAGTTTGGATTCCGCAGAAATGTTGGAACACGTGAGGCAATACTGACCTTACGACTTATCTTAGAAGAAAGATTAAGGTAAGGCAAACCTACGTTTCTAGCATTTGTAGACTTAGAGAAAGCTTTTGACAATGTTGACTGGAATACTCTCTTTCAAATTCTAAAGGTGGCAGGGGTAAAATACAGGGAGCGAAAGGCTATTTACAATTTGTACAGAAACCAGATGGCAGTTATAAGAGTCGAGGGGCACGAAAGGGAAGCAGTGGTTGGGAAGGGAGTGAGACAGGGTTGTAGCCTCTCTCCGATGTTATTCAATCTGTATACTGAGCAAGCAGTAAAGGAAACAAAAGAAAAATTTGGAGTAGGTATTAAAATCCAGGGAGAAGAAATAAAAACTTTGAGGTTCGCCGATGATATTGTAATTCTGTCAGAGACAGCAAAGGACTTGGAAGAGCAGTTGAACGGAATGGACAGTGTCTTGAAAGGAGGATATAAGATGAACATCAACAATAGTAAAACGAGGATAATGGAATGTAGTCGAATTAAGTCGGGTGATGCTGCGGGAATTAGATTAGGGAATGAGACGCTTAAAGTAGTAAAGGAGTTTTGCTATTTGGGGAGCAAAATAACTGATGATGGTCTAAGTAGAGAGGATATAAAATGTAGACTGGCAATGGCAAGGAAAGCGTTTCTGAAGAAGAGAAATTTGTTAACATCGAGTATAGATTTAAGTGTCAGTAAGTCGTTTCTGAAAGTATTTGTATGGAGTGTATGGAAATGAAACATGGACAATAAATAGTTTTGACAAGAAGAGAATAGAAGCTTTCGAAATGTGGTGCTACAGAAGAATGTCGAAGATTTGGTGGGTAGATCACGTAACTAATGAGGAGGTGTTGAATAGGATTGGGGAGAAGAGAAGTTTGTGGCACAACTTGACTAGAAGAAGGGATCGGTTGGTAGGACATGTCCTGAGGCATCAAGGGATCACAAATTTAGCATTGGAGGGCAGCGTGGAGGGTAAAAATCGTAGAGGGAGACCAAGAGATTAATACACTAAACAGATTCAGAAGGATGTAGGTTGCAGTAGGTACTGGGAGATGAAGGAGCTTGCACAGGAGAGCTGCATCAAACCAGTTTCAGGACTGAAGACCACAACAACAACAACCACCAGTTTGCACAGTGTCTTGTTGACAACCAGGGTTCACGGCTTCGTGGTGTCTGCACCACATTCGAACCCTACCATAAGCTCCTACCGACTGAAATCGGGACTCATCTGACCGGGCCACAGTTCTCCAGCCATCTAGGGTGTAACCAGTGTGGTCATGAACCCAGCAGGGTGCTGTCGTGCTGTTAGCAAAAGGCATTCACTTCGGTAGTCTATTGCCAGAGCCCTTTAACACCAAATTTCACCATACTGTCATTAGGATGTATTTGTCGTATGTCCCACGATGATTTCTGCAGCTATTTAATGCAGTATTGCTTGTCTGTTAATACTACAATGCTACAGAAATGGCGCTGATCTCAGTTGTTAAGTGAAGTTCATTGGTCACTGTGTTGTCCACGGTGAGATGTAATGTCCGGAATTTAATAGTCTTGGCACACTCTTGACACTGTGAATCTTGGAATGAATTCCCAAACGATTTATGAAATGTAATGTCCCATGTGTCTAGCTCCAACTACCATTCCACATTCGGACTCTATTAAATCCTGTTTTGCGGCCTTAATTGTGTCAGAAACCTTTTCTCACGAATAACCTGAGTACAAGCAACAACTCTACCAATGTGTTTCCCTTTTATACTTTGTTTATGTGATACTTCCTTTATATCTACATGTTCATATCGCTGTCCTATGACTGCTGTCACCTCATTGTAATTGTTCACACTTAAAATGGGTGACGACAGCTTTCATTCTTATGTGCAGAGAAAAACATATTGCTGTATATTTTATGCTAATTTCAAATAGCTCTTATCATGATCTTACAGTTAGCAGATCTGACCAGCTAGTCTTTCCATTTCACTACAACTAGCTATTTACACACACCAAAAAAAGTTTTGCATCACCCTGGTTCCCAGAACCCCTGAAGATAGACGTTGACTGTTGATTTTGTATCACAGACACAGTCCCTTTGACTGTTCAGAGGTGTCACTAAACCTGTCCAAAGATGTAAAAAACCAGCACGTATTAGATGGAGAGGGTCCGACAGCCGATCAGTTCCAGTCATCCCACCAGGAAGGAGGTAAACGGCTCATGTTGTCTGTAGTTCAACCGTGTCTAGAAACTCAATACCGCAATTCAATCGTGTCCACATTGTTACTTTGTGCCAGGAAGGGCTCTCAACAATGGAGTGTCCAGGCATCTTGGAGTGAACCAAAGCGATGTTGTTCAGACATAGAGGAGACAGAGAGACAGGAACTGTTGATTACATGCCTCGCTCAGGCTGTCCGAGGGTTACTACTGCAGCGGATGATGGATTATGGCTCAGAGGAACCTTGACAGCAATGCCACCATGTTGAATAATGCTTTTTGTGCAGCCACAGGAAGTCATGTTACGACTCAAACTGTGCGCAATAGGCTGCATGACGCGCAACTTCACTGCCGATGTTCTTGGCGAGGTCTGTCATTGCAATCATGACACCACGCAGCACGGTACAGATGGGCCCAACAACATGCTGAATGGATGCTCAGGACTGGTATCACATTCTCTTCACTGCTGAGTGTCGCATATACCTTCAATAAGACAATCGACAGAGACGTATTTGGAGGCAAGCCGGTCAGGCTGAACATCTTAGATACACTGTCCAGTTAGTGCAGCCAGGTGGAGGCTCCCTGCTGTTTTGAGTGTCACGACCGACGTACGCTGCTGGTGGTCATGGAAGGCACCGTAACGGCTGTACGATATGTGAATGCCATCCTCCGACTGATAGTGCAACCATATTGACAGCATGTTGGTGAGGCATTCGTCTTCATGGACGACAATTCACGCTCCCATCGTTCAAATCTTGTGAATGACTTCCTTCAGGATAACGACATCGGTCGACTAGAGTGGCCTGCATGTTCTCCATACATGAACCCCATCGAACATACCAGGGATATGTTGTAAAGGACTGTTTATGGACGATGTGACCCACCAACTACTCGGAGGGATCTACGCCAAATTGCTGTTGTGGAGGTGGACAGTCTGGACCAAAAGTGCCTTGGTGAACTTGTGGATAGTATGCCACGATGAACACAGGCATGCATCAGTTCAAGAGGACGTGGTACTGGGTATTAGTGGTATCAGTGTGCAGAGCAATCTGGACCACCATCTCTGAAGGTCTCGCTGTATGATGGTACAACATGCAATGTGTGGTTTTCATGGGCAATAAAAATGGTGGAAATTATGTTTATGTTGATCTCTATTCCAGTTTTCTGTGCAGGTTCTGGAACTCTCGGAACCGAGGTGGTGCAAAACTTTTTTTGATGTGTGTATACGAGTGTTTTTGGGAGAGGTCATTAATTGTGGAAGGCAAACTAATGATCCCTCTATTTATTTGACTGTGTGTACCGTGGTAAAATATCTGAAGGTTAGTAAAGAATAATGGACTTTTAGTCTTGTACCTTTGTCTGTACCATTACTGTTTCTTCTATAATTTAAAAAAGAAATGCAACCTATTTTCAAACAACACAATCTTAAATAAAACCTTTGTAGTATAAATATATATTGCTATTTTCATAGCTGCTTTGACTGTATATGTGTTCGATATGTATACTCATCACACTTCCTCCTCCTTGCCCCTCTCTATGCCCTCTTCTCTGTAATAAGCAAGAATTTTTATGAACAAAAATCAAAAAGCAGCAACTATTAGGAGGATTGGAAATTTGTATTTTGATTTCTATTAAATAGAAAGAGAAATTTAGAATAGAAATGTTGCTGAGTAAATGATGTATTGGGATGCCTAACTCTGTGTTTGGTGCACACAAAGTATTCTTAGGCTGGATGACTCTCCATCCAGTCCAGATAATGGAAGCTGTAGGGTACCCAGAGGTGTCAGTGTAAGATCCAAAGAAATGCCCCCTGCAGGCAAGAGTATTCAAATCCTATTGACTAACTGCTGCAGCGATGCCAGAGTCTGAAATGTTCTAAAAAGCTGTGGAAGTTATTATACTGGGTACAGAAAGCTGGTTACAACCAAAAATTGATAGCAGTGAGCTATTTGGGGAAAATTTAAGCTCGTATCAGAATGATAGTCTATTAGCAAATGGAGGTGCTTTATTTGTCACAGTAACCAAGTAACTCAAATAGACCGAGGTAGAAATCGAAACTGCATGTGAAATTGTCTGGTTAAGACTCTGTATCGAGGATGGGCATAAACTTATAGTTGGATCCTTCTGTTGATACCAGACTCACCTCGAGATGTAACTGAAAATTTCAGAGAAAATTTAAGTTCACTAGTATGTAAGTTCCCAAATAATACTATCATCATTGGAAGAGGTATTAATCATCCATCAGTCAACTGGGAAAATTACAGTTTTGTGAGTGGTGGGTATGATAAGACGTCTGTAAAATATTAGTAAATATCAACAATGTAGGAAAAATGGATTGCTACTTGTAAATAAATTATAATAATTTATTTACATTAATATACAGTCACGGTTCTAAAATATCCGTAATGGATAAGCATAAAAGGATTGCTACTTACTGTAAGGATGTCATACTAAGTTGCAGACAGGCCCAATTAAAAGACACTTTCATATAAGCTTTTGGCCACGGCCTTCATCGGTTAAAGAAAAACATACACCATTCATTCAGACAAGCAAGCACACCTCACCTCAGCCAACTCTGGCATTCTGGCCCAAGCTGCTGGAGTTTGTGGCCACATTGCATGAGGTGTGCTGACTTGTGTGAATGGTGTGTGTTTCTCTTTTACCAACAAAGGCTGTAGCCAAAAGCTTGTGTGTAAATTTTTTAATTGTGCCTGTCTGCAACTTAAGCATGGTAAGGAGCAGTCTGTCATTATTGATATTCCTACCCGGAGTTTCCATTGCTTAAATATTAGTAAATGTGTTATCTGACAGCTTCCTAGAACAGATTGTTCAGAAGCATGTGTTTTTATTTGTGATGTTTATCTGTGGTATATGGGCACTCAGTGGTGAGATTATCAGTGCATTCAGAAGCGCACTCCTGATGGTAATGTATTGGATTTAATAGAAAAAAACAGACTTCACCACTCTGAGGATGTGTAAGTATAAACTTTTATCAGTGATCATGAGGCAACTGAAGCAACAATGATTACCAAAGTACAAAAGACAACTAAAACAAGTACAAGGATTTATATTTTGAGCAGACTAGATAAATACGCAGTAGTATAATTTTTCAATAAGGAACTCGAAACATTTAGATCTGGAGAGCACTTTGTAGAGGAACTGTGGCCCATCAAGATGCACTTCATAGACATGTGCTTAGTAGAACTGTTGGCACGGGACAGAAATTTGTGACAGGCCACATCAAACCTGTCAGAAGACTGATGACTCAAAAAAGTTCTTGGTGGGAGGGACCCTCCACAATATACACTCACTGTGAAGCAAGTGTAGGGCTACAACAGGGAGATACTGGATGAAACACATTTGACTGTCAAGAGGTAATCCTGTCAGAGGTAATGGCTATTAATGGTACCAAAGTTAATGTCCAGACTCACATGGATGAGACAGGTACCAAAATTGAAGACAGCAAATCAAAAGCAGAAATGCTGAACTGCATTTTCAAATGTAGCTCCAGGAGTATTGCCCCAGTTTAACTCTTGCACCACTGCAAAAATGAATTTAATCATTGGTGTTGAGAAACAGCTGAAATGGCTACAACTGAACAAAGTTCCAATCCCCAGTGTAATCACTATTAGATTCTATACCAAATTTTCAGATAGGTAGCTCCTCTTTTAACTATAATTTTGCATAGATCCCTCAAACATAAAAAGATGTAAGCACAGGTCATGCCTGCAAATGTGATCCACAAAACTACTGTTCAGTATCCTTAACATCAATTTGTTGTAGAATCTTAGAATATATTCTGAGCTCAAACGTAATGAGGTCTTTGAAATGAAATGAGCACCATTGTGACAGCCGGCATGGATACAACAGTTGATCATGTGAAACGCAAATCACACTTCTGTTTGATATATTGAAAGCTATGGATCGAGTCAGCCATGCAGATGCAAAATTTCTTGATTTCTGAGAGTAATTTGCCTAAGTAACTGTATGATGAGTCATTAACAGATGTGCCCCAGGGAATTGTACTGGGACCCTTACTGTTCATATTGCATATTAATGACCTCACGGGCAATATTAGTAGTAGTAACTACACACTTTTTGCAGTTATCTATAATGAAATACTGTCTGAAAAAAGCTGCACAAATATTCAGTCAGATCTTAATAATATTTCAAATTGGTACAAACATTGGCAACTTTCTTTAGATGTGAAAAAATGAAAAAATTATACACTTGACAAACTGAAAAAAGTGTAGTATCCTATGATTGTAGTATCAACTAGTCACATTTGAAATTGGCCAACTCAAAAATACGTGGTTGTAATACGCTGTAGAGATATGAACTGAAAAATCATATGCGCTCAGTCATAGGTAAAGTAAGTGGCAGACTTTGGTTTATTAGTAGGATACTAGGAAAACGCAGTCAGCCTGTAAAGGGAATTGCTTACAAATCACTCGTGTTGCCCATCCTAGAATGTTGTTCAAGTTTGTGAGAGCTGTACCGTATAGGACTAATGGAGGAAATTTAATGTATGCAGAGAAGGGCAGCACACGTGGTCACTTATTTATTTGAACCATGGGAGAATGTCACAGAAATGATGATGAAACTGAACTGTCAGACTCTTGGAGATGACATAAACTGTCCCGAGAAAGCCCACATACAGAGTTTCAAGAACCAGTTTTAAATTATGACTAGAAATATTCCTCAATTGTGTGGAACCTATATCAAATAGGACTAACAGGGGATACTAAATGTATGAAGAGAAGGGCAGCACGAATGGTGACAGGTTTGTTTGACCTGTAGGAGAGAGTCACTGAGATGTTGAAAGAACTGAACTGGCACACTCTTGAAGATAGATATAAGCTATCCCAAGAATATCTACTAATAAAGTTTGAAGAACCAGTCGTTAAATGATGATTTAAGGAATGTGCTACAACTTCCTACATATCACTCACAAAGGGAACATGAGGATAAGATTAGAATAATTCAGTCATTCTTCCCATGCTCTGTATGTGAATGGAATAGGGAAAAATCCTAACTACTAGTACAGTGGAATGACCCTCTGCCATGACCTCACAGTGGTTTACAGACTGTAGATGTAGATGATGATGATGATGATGATGTTTGGTGTGTGGGGCACTCAACTTCACGATCATTGGCACCCGTACAAAGTCTCTATTTTTACACAGTCCAATTCTTTTCACAGTCCAGTCTAGCCACTGTCATGAATGATGAGGATAATTATGAAACGATGAGGACAACACAAATGCCCAGTCCCCGGGCAGGGAAAATCCCCAACCTGGCTGGGAATTGAACCCAGGACCCTGTGATTTAGGTAGATGTAGATGTAGATACTATAATCCCCTACATATCACTCCGTACAGATGTGGAGGACAAAATTAGATTAATTACAGCATGTGCAGAGGCATTTAAACAGTTATTCTTCCTGCACTCCAAACACATTTCTACTCAATAAAAGTGAAACTGGTATTCTCTGCCATACCTTCACAGTGGCTTGCAGTGTATTTTTGTAGGTGTACAAACCCCAGATGTAGAAACTCCAGATTGTCACTGCTCACTCAGATTTAAACTGGCTGTTGAAAAGAAGATTCTTCCATGTGTAAATAATTGTCCCACAGAAAGTATAACTGATTTTGATCTTGCTTAAATAGTAGTCATGGGCACGCATGAATAGCGAATGCAATAACTTTTACTAAAATTTATCTCTCTCTGTCTCTGTCTTTCTCTGCTTCATGCCTTCCCTGCAGGTTAAAAGCTTTATGACAATAGTTACAAATTTGATAATGAACATACAATATTACACTTGAGAGTTTGGTACACTGCATGCCTTTCGTCACAAATAGTCAAGTATAAATTTCCTATTCAGCTGTTGTTGAAAATTCAGAAACAGGCAGATTTAATCCACTCACCTTGTTCGTGGAACAGTGGTGCTTCTGTCATTACAACAGTAATTTTGTAGAATTTTTGAGAATGTTGAAAGTTTACATGTACATTAAACTATTCATGTTTTTTTTTTCTTTTGCTGACAGCTAATAAAGCCACTGTAAAGGAAAATAAAGCACAGAATGAAACTTGCACCTTCGATGCGCCAGATAAGTACGCACAGGAAACAGCACAGCAGTCACCACAAAAGTCTGCAACAGCAGTGGCAGCTACCCAGTGTTGTATTCCGAATGGAAGGGGAGCTACAAAACACCAGCAAGACAGCTCAGAGTTACATGCCATGGAAGAGATGCTACTGGCTCCAACTTCGGCTCTGCCAGTTGCAACTAACAACTTCCAGGCTTCCTACGGGGGACCTGCAGCTAAGCCACGTCTCTATCGGGAGCAACACCAGCAGCAGCAACAACAACAGGGGCAACAGCAGCAGCAGCAGCAGCAACAACAACAACAGCAGCAGCAGCAGCAGCAGTTTCCATATGGTGCAGAGACATATCCCGATCACTACCATCAGAGCTTCCCTGATGGACGACTGAGCTTGTTTGATCCCGTGCCAAATAGGTGTGCAGTTCAGTCTTCCAACTCAGCTGGTATCCGTCAAGGTCATTACGTGAGAGACATGCCGAGTCGTATCGATGATGTGCAGCAACACACACAGCATTTCAGTAGCAATCAGGATATCCGCACCAACAGGACAGTGTTTGATGCCAGTCTCAACTTACTGACTGAGGTAATGTGTGACCCTCAATATTGTCATATTAACTTTTTGTTGATTTTCATTTAATGCGGGCTTCACATAATATACCTGACATCATCGTCATCATTTATTGGGACATTTTGACCCCTTATATGCTTTAATAGTACACTGGCTGTACTATGACTAAAATTAATTAGAGGAGAGGGGGAGAAGAGGTGGAGAGAATACACAATACAAGTTTCGGTTTACAAATTACATCATATATTACAACCGATAAACAATGTAGTTTCAATAATACTGTTTTCCAACAGTTTGAAAATGGCACTAACCAAGAAGCTCATTTTGAGCTCAGAGTCATTATTTTATTATGTAATCATGTACATACACAAAAACTGATTTAATACACAGGAGACTCATCATTACTCACTACCTCATTGATGGTAGTTTGAGCTCTCCTGGGAGCACTTTCAGTGATATGTTCAAATATCTGTGGAGGAATGGCAGCTCATTCTTCCTCAGGAGTCTGCAGGGTGATTCAAAAAGAATACCACAATTTTAGGAATTTAAAACTCTGCAACGACAAAAGGCAGAGCTAAGCACTATCTGTCGGCGAATTAAGGGAGCTATAAAGTTTCATTTAGTTGTACATTTGTTCGCTTGAGGCGCTGTTGACTAGGCGTCAGCGTCAGTTGATGCTAAGATGGCGACCGCTCAACAGAAAGCTTTTTGTGTTATTGAGTACGGCAGAAGTGAATCGACGACAGTTGTTCAGCGTGCATTTCGAACAAAGTATGGTGTTAAACCTCCTGGTAGGTGGTGTATTAAACGTTGGTATAAGCAGTTTACAGAGAATGGGTGTTTGTGCAAAGGGAAAAGTTCTGGACGGCCAAGAACGAGTGATGAAAATGTAGCACGCATCCAGCAAGCATTGTTCGCAGCCCAGGAAAATCGACTCGCAGAGCTAGCAGAGAGCTGCAAATTCCACAATCAACTGTATGGAGAGTCCTACGAAAAAGATTAGTTATGAAACCTTATCGTCTGAAATTGGTTCAAGCACTGTCTGCAGCTGATAAGATTAAAAGAATCAATTTCTGTGATTTGATCCTTGCTCAAATGGAAACAGATGAATCTTTCATTTCAAAGATTGTGTTTAGTGATGAAGCAACTTTCCACACTAACGGGAAAGTCAACCGTCACAATGTCTGTACATGGGGCACTGAGAATCCGCTGGAAGCAACTCAGTATGAACGTGACTCGCCTAAGGTGAACGTTTTCTGTGCCATTTCAGCCAATAAAGTTTTTGGTCCCTTTTTCTTCAAAGGTGCTACTGTAACTGGACTACAGTATCTGGAGATGTTAGAGAATTGGCTGTTCCCTCAGCTCGAACAAGAAGCACAACAATTCATATTTCAGCAGGATGGAGCGCCACCACATTGACACTTATCTGTCCTTAACTACCTGAACGTCAACTACCCGAGGCGATGGATCGGCCGCCAGGCAGCCCGTGACAGAGCACTTCATCACTGGCCTCCAAGAAGCCCTGATCTTACCCCCTGCGATTTTTTCTTATGGGGGTATGTTAAGGATATGGTGTTTCGGCCACCTCTCCCAGCCACCATTGATGATTTGAAACGAGAAATAACAGCAGCTATCCAAATTGTTACGCCTGATATGCTACAGAGAGTGTGGAACGAGTTGGAGTATCGGGTTGATATTGCTCGAGTGTCTGGAGGGGGCCATATTGAACATCTCTGAACTTGTTTTTGAGTGAAAAAAAAACCTTTTTAAATACTCTTTGTAATGATGTATAACAGAAGGTTATATTATGTTTCTTTCATTAAATACACATTTTTAAAGTTGTGGTATTCTTTTTGAATCACCCTGTATATTAGAGAAGGTAGTGTTGTTAAACACTGGGATCTGGAGCAAAGTTGATGTTCTAATTCATTTTAGATTGGTTCCCTTAGGTTCAGCTCGGAACTGTGAGCAGGCCATTTGCATTTCAGGAATATTTACTGTCCACAAAGCATTGCCTCACAGATACTGCATTATGTGGGAGTGCATTGTCACATCGATATAATTGATCATCCTCGCTGAACTTTTCTTCTACTGTACACAGTGCACAATGTGGCAAAATGTGTTCATATCCTTTTGTATTTGGAATTTTCTTAAGCAAAATAAGAGGACCACGCACTGACTGTGAAAAACGTCCCCATACCGTAACACCGTGGCCTTTTTACTTCACTGTTAACGGTAACATGATGGCAAGTTACATTCCTCAGGCATTTGCCCAACCCAAAATTTTCCATTAGATTACAGCAGAGTATAGAATGATTCATCACTCAGGATCACTTATTTCCAATCATCCACTGTCTAGTGGTGTCACAGTGTTTATGCCACCTCAAGCATCACTTAGTACAGCAATGTGTGGCTTGCAGTAATGTGTGGCTTAGGTGGAACTGCTCAATTGTAGCAGTCTGTATGCTAGTTGGATTGCTGGTAGTAACACTTTGGAACTCACGAGTGACTTCTTCCACTGCTTTTATGTGATTTTTTTATGACACACTCTGTAAAGCTCAGCAGTCCCTGCCCGTCAGGTACACGATGTCTGTCTCGTCTTTGTTTTGTTGCGATTGTCCTGTTGTGTTTCCATTTCAAAATAGTTCACCAACAGTTGACTAGGGGCAGCTTTAGAAGGGTTGAAAAATCCCTGATAGATTTGTTACTCAGGTGGCCTCCTGTGACTAGTCCATGTTCAAAGTCACCAACTCTCCTGACTGACCTATTCTCCTGTCACTGCATCTCTATTGATGACACTATACCCCCCCCACCCCCCCACCCCACCCCTCCATCCACCCAACCTCCTTTTCTTCTGTCTGGTTCAGTTCTTCTGATATCTAGTGGCCAATGCCGCACAGGGATGCCCAGGTACTTTTTGGTCAGAGAGTTTAAGTGATATAATCTGACTCCTGGATGTCATTAACCTATATTAATTTACAGCCACCAGCAAAATTTTGTAACATATAATTTTAAAAAAATCTGTTCCTGAATGATAGCATTTATCTCCCCCAAGGATGGCATAAAGTTTTAATCTGTTAGAGGGAAACACACAGTTTTCTTTTTTGTGATATTTTAAACACATTGAACATGATTTTCTGTAAATAAGTCTGAATTGTTGCACATAATAATAAACAGTTCACAATTATATATCTATGCAGAATAGGTTAAATATTTTTATCCCAAACTAGTGTCCAACATGAAGCCCTAGGGCTAATGTTACAAATATTTCTAATATTTGTTTTTGCAGTAATAATATTTTATTGAGACTAATTGTCTTTTTCAAAAAGGTAATTCCATACCTTACAGCAGCTATGATAAACAGCTTCTCTTGTGTCTATGTCACTTGCTTACCAACTAGTTCATGTGTTTAGAACATGATAATTTTTCCTAAATATGTCCCCAGGAATTTAATGGAATCTGTTTCCTAAAATCATAATTTTAATGGATAATTTAAAAGTTATTTTGTGTTGACCATATATTTTTAAACTGTATTAGTTGGGTCTTTGTTATGTTTAATTTTAATCCGTTTAGGAACAAGCGTTGTCCTATGTGGTTAAAGGTATTAGTGATTCTTTGGGGAATTTCATCTGTGGTTTCACTTTTATTGAGTAGAAATGTGCTATCTTTAAATAAGACTGGATGGTAAGTTCTGTTTAGGAGGAAATCATTTATACAGGGTGTGCCATAATTAATGGCATAAATGCATGCAGTTGAAAGTACACGATACTAGAAGCACAACAGTCTCAGTAGACATAGGTTCGCAAACTATTTGTGAGGCAATTGCAACTTTATGGTTACCTGTGATTACTGACATGGTTCTGTGTATGCACCACATGCTTGTTCATGGTGTGCAATTTGTCTTTGTCTACACGTGCATCATACTCCACAAGACACCTAATGGTGTGTGGCAGTGATTACTGCTGGTACCACTAACTGATTACTGCTGGTACCACTAACTGATTCAACCTTCTCTGTTCCACTCGGGAATGGCACATGGGGAGAATGACAGTTAGTAAGCCTCTGTATTAGTTCTAACTTCTCAAATTTTCTCATCATGGTCATTTCACTAGGTGTATGTAGGAAGAAGTAATATGTTATCCATCTCTTCCCAGGAAGTACTTTCTCAAAATTTCAATAGTAAATCTTTACTGACCATATAACGGAGGTGCTGAGTCGCAGATAGGCACAACAAAAAGACTGTCACAAATAAGCTTTAGGTTAACGAGGCCTTTGTCAAAAACAGATGACAGACAGACACACACACACACACACACACACACACACACACACACAACTGCAGTGTCTGGCAGCTGAAGCCACACTGTAAGCGGCAGCAGCAGTGCACGATGGGAGTGGCAAGTGGGGTGGGGGGTGGGGTGGGGTGAGGGATACAAGGGTAGAGATGGGGAACAGTGAAGTGCTGTTGGGGAGTGCAAGGAGATGAGATGGAGAGATGGTAGGGCAGCTAGGTGCAGTCGGGAGACTACACAGGGGCAGTGGAGAGGTGGGGGGAGATTAACAGAAAAGGAGACAAGTATAAAGACTAGGTACATTGGTGGACTGAGGGCTGTGTAGTGCTGGGATGGAAACAGGGAAGGGGCTGGATGGGTGAGGAAAATAACTAAAACAAATTGCGGCCAGGAGGGTTACAGGAATGTAGGATATGTTGCAGGGAGAGTTCCCACCTGCACAATTCAGAAAAGCTGGTATTGGTGGGAAGGATCCATATGGCACAGTGTGTGAAGCAGTCACTCAAATGAAGGATGTCGTGTTGGGCGGCATGCTCAGAACAGGGTGGCCTCTTGTTTCTTGGCCATTAATGTATACAGACAGCTTGTTGGTCGTCATGCCCACATACAATGCACCACAGTGGCTTCAGCGTAGCTCATGGATCACATGACTGGTTTCACAGGTAGCCCTGCCTCTGGTGGGACAGGTGATGTTTGTGACCGGACTGAGTAGGTGGTGGTGGGAGGATGTATGGGGCAGGTCTTGCATGAGGTCTATTACAGGAATATGAGCCATGAGGTAAGGGGTTGGGAGAAGGGATTGTGTAGGGTTGGACGAGCATATTGTGTAGGTTTGATGGATGGCGGAATACCACTGTGGGAGAGGTGAGAAGGATAATGTGCAGGACGTTTCTCATTTCAGGGCACGACGAGAGGTAGTCAAAATCCTGGCGGAGAATGTAATTCAGTTTCTCTAGTGCTGAGTGGTACTGAGGTACGAGAGGAATGCTTCTCTGTGGCTGGACGGTGAGATTTTGGGAGGTTGTGGGAGACTGGAAAGATAAGATTTGTTTTTGTATAAGGTTGGCAGGATAATTTCGGTCTGTGAAGGCTTCATTGAGACCCTTGGTATATTTCGAGAGGGTCTATCCGTCATTGCAGGTGTGATGACCACGGGTAGCTAGGCTGTATGGAAGGAACCTCTTGGTATGGATCGGGAGGAAGCTGTCGAAGTGGAAGTATTGCAGGTGGTTAGTAGGTTTGATATGGACAGAGGTACTGATACAGCCATCTTTGAGGTGGAGGCAACGTCTAGGAAGGTGGCATCTTGGATTATGTATGACCAGGAGAAGCTGTTGAGATTCTGTGGATAAGGTGTCTTCACCCTCGATACAGATCGCAAAGATGTCATCAGTGAATCTGAACCAGGTGAGGAATTTATGGTTCTGGGTATTTAGGAAGAAATCCTCTAGGTGATCCACGAATAGGTTGGCGTAGGATGGTTATATGTGGGTGCCCGTAGTCGTACCCCAGATTTGTTTGTGGGTAATGCCTTCAAAGGAGAAGTAATTGTGGGTCAAGATATAGTTGGTCATGGTTACTAGGAACGAGGTTGTTGGTTTGGAATCTGTCGGGTGCTGGGAAAGGTAGTGTTCAATAGTGGTAAGGCATGGGCAGTAGGGACGTTAGTGTAAAGAAAGGTGGCATCAATAGTGACGAGCAGGGCACTGTGTGGTAATGGGACAGGAGCTGTGGAGAGTCGGTGGAGGAAATGGGTGGTATCTTTTATATAGAAGGGTAGGTTCTGGGTAACAGGTTGAAGGTGTTGGTCTACGAGAGCAGAGATTCTCTCAGTGGGGCACAATAACTGCTCACAATGGGGCATCCTGGGTGGTTGGCTTTATGGACTTTAGAAAGAATGTACAAGGTAGGAGCGTGGGGACTGGTAGAGGTGAGCAGAGAGATGGACTGTGGGGAGAGGTTCTGGGATGGGCCTAAGGATTTCAGGAGTGACTGGAGATCCTGCTGGATTTCTGGAATGGGGTTACTGTGGCAGGGTTTGTAGGTGGATGTATCTGACAGCTGGTGGAGTCCTTCTGGTAGGTAATCCTTGTGGTTCTAAACAACAGTGGTAGAGCCTTTGTCTGCAGGTAGGATTATAAGATCGGGATCAGTTTTTAGATGATGGTCTGCGGTTCTTTCTGCCCGCATGTAAGGTTAGTTTGCAAGTTGAGGGATTTGGGAAGCGATGGTGAGGCAACGTTCGAGGTTAGGAAATTGTGGAAACTGAGTCAGTCTGTGCCAGATTTTCTGTATTATGCAGGTGGGAACTCTCCCTGCAATATATCCTACATTCCCATAATGCTCCTGGCGTCAACCATCGTTAAGTCATTGTCCTCACCGATCCAACCCCTTCCCTGTTACCATCCCAGCACTACACAGCCCTCATTCCACTAATGCACCCAGTCTTTTTGCTTCCACCCTTTTCTGTTACTCCCCCCCCCCCCCTCCCACCTTTCCTCTGTCCTCCATCTAACCTCCCGACTGCACCAAAGCTGCCCTACATTCTCTCCACCTTATCCCTATGCACTCCCCAGCAGCACTTCGCTGTCTCCCACCCCTACCCTATTACCCCTCTCCCCAACTGCCCCAGCATCCTCCTTACCCCCACCCCCATCATGCACTGCAGCTGCTGTGGCTCACCCTGTTCTGAGCATGCTGTCCAACACGACGTCCTTCATTTGAGTGACTGCTTCACAGTCTGTGCCATATGGATCCTTCCCACCAATACTAGCTTTTCTGAATTGTGCTAGTGGGAACTCTCCCTGCAATATATCCCACGTTCCTGTTTCCATCCCGGCACTACACAGTCCTCATTCCACCAATGTACTCAGTCTTTTTACTTGTCTCATTTTCCATTCCCCCCCACCCCTCCACCTCTCCCCTGCCCCCCCGTCTAACCTTCCGACTGCATCTAGCAGTTTTTGACAAGGGCCTTGTTGGCCAATAGCTTATTTGTGACAGTCTTTTTGTTGTGTCTTATCTGTGACCCAGCATCTACACTGTGATACACAACATCTGTCATGTAACATCCGGCGGTGGAGTTTTGTTGAGAATTTCTGTAATCCTCTCACGCCAAGTAACCAATCCCATGACGAAATGTGCCAATCTTCATTGGATGTTCATTTCTTCTATCAGTCCTGCTGGTAAGGATCCCAGATAGATGAACAGTACTCAAGAACTGGTTGAACAAGTGGATTGTATGTCACTTTCTTTGTGTTTGAGTTACATTTCGTTAAGCTTCTTCCTATGGATCTCAGTGTGGTATCTGCTTTTCCTACTATTTGTTTTATGTAGTCATTCCACTTAATGTCACTCTGGATATTTACTACTAGATATTTTATGGTAGATACTGTTTCTGCCAATTTACCATCAGTTGTGTAGTTGTGCAATAGTGGATCTCTTTTCCAGTGCCCATGCAATATGTGACATTTATTTAAGTTCAGGGTCAACAGCCAAAGCCTTCACCATTCATCAGTCCTCTGCAGGTCATTCTGCAAATTGATACTGTCTTCTGGCATTATTGTTTTCTTATAGACAACAGTCTTAAAAAGCTTCCGATGGGTTTTGCTGGATCATTTATAAGCCTGTATTGTGAACAGTAATGGTTCTATCACATTTCCATGGGGTAATCCTGAAATCCCATTCACATTTGTTGATTTTGTTTCTTTAAGAGCGATATGTTGAGTTCTGTTCTTGAGGAAGTCTTGAATCCTGTTATGGTCCTACCCAGTACTTGGTAAGCTTGTATTTTTTTCACTAAATGGCAGTGCAGGATGGTTTCAAATGCCTTCCTGCAGTCAAGGAATATGGCATCGACCTGAGTGCTGTTGTCTACTGTGCCATGGATCTTGTGGATGAAAAGAACTAGCTGAGTTTCACGAGATCTCCATTTACGTTTTTGTAGAGATTTTCATTCTCCGAAAGTGTCATAATTCTTGAGCATAAAGCATGTCCCTTAATTGTACAACAGACTGACTTCAACAATGTAGGCCTATAATTACGTGCATCTTCTTGAAAACAGAAATGACATGCACTTTTTTTCTAGGTGAATGAATAGGGAACTATGAACAACTTACTGATTTTATGTAAGACAGAAGGTTTTTTTACTCAGATAGTTGACAAAATTTTACTTTCAAAGTCACTGAATGCCTCTCTCATTGCTCTCGTTACATTCATTTTCACTTCATTCATCTTTTTATTTGTCGACTAAGTTTTGACTTCTCTTGAATCTTGAGATGAAGCTCTCTTTGTTTACGTAGCAGTTTTCTAATACAGCTGTGAAACCACAGTGGGTCTTTCCCTTTCCTTAAGACCTTGCTTTTAATTTTTTTTTTGGATTTGTGCTCCACATCTTCGTCTTGTGCGCTGAGTATTTGATGTTGACTATTCAGATATTCTGCAGTTTGCTAAGCAAAAATATTTTCCTGCATTTCTTAACATACCTCGTAAAACCCATAGTCGTATTTGCTATCACAGCCTTATGATCATTGATCGTTCAGAATAATGTCACATGCATCTCAATTTCTGGCACCAGTTTTGATGGCATGACTTGCCCAATCTGTACCTGGCAAGCTGAAATTACCCCCCTAACACAATGTATGATCGGAAAAATCCTAACAAAATTCTGAAAGTTCTCTGAAGTGTTCTACCACTACTGCTCTTGACCCAGACAGTCTATAAAAGCATCCAAATACCATTTTTGCTGACCTTTGATTCTTAACTTACCAGATCAATTCGATTTGGAATCTGTGATAACCTCACTAGATATTATCAAATTATTTACTGCAGTAAATACGCCATCACTATAGGTGATTAACTTATGGTTACATTGGATATTCCAATCTGAACTCTTCAGTCAACTTTCTGTTCTTAATACTGTCTGTGAATTATAATCTTCAATAGCTGATACTAATTCTGGGAACTTCCTTGTATGCTACTGCAGTTTACTAATTTCGCATTAATCTTGTCTATATGTGATCTGTGAGGACGAGCATTTTCTCAGAACATTGTGGCTGATGTAACTTCTATAATCCCGAGGGAGGAGGGGGGGGGGGGGGTTAGCTTCTCTAACCTAGAAAACTCCCATGTGTGCACCACACATTAGCCTGTAAAGGGGAATCCTCAATTTTGCTCCCCACAGCGTAGGTCGTGAAATTAGCACCAGATACCAGCGTAGAGTAGTCTGAGCATCTGGCTTAGACATTTCTCTTTGCTCCAAACCAGATGACCACAATCTATCTTGGGTGTAATGCTACAAATAGTCAGCTGAGCCAACACTCCATTTACGATACTAGTGGTTTTCACCAAATCAGCCATCCGCTGAAAGAAACTGCGGATGGCCTCAGGACACAAACAACAAGTATTATTTGTGCTGAAATGTGCCACATTTTGCATCTGGTTGCACCTGACGCACTTGATAGCTGCTGGGGGGACCTCTTCCCCATCACAAACGAGACCCTGTGGCAATCGTACCAAGTGCCCACTGGCATTCTTTCCCACCCTGCATGGTTTTTCCTTGAAAGGCTCCATTACCCACCTAACATTGAGGCTCCCGATGACTAGTAAATCCATCCTCTGCACTTGTCCAGACTGGGCAGGAAAATTGGCCACTGGCCTAACAGAGGCATCTATGCTGGTTCAGAAGTGTTATCAGTACTGGTTAGCACCTCGTACCTGTTGTTAAGGTGTAAAGAGCCAGCTCAGTAGCCCAGGGGATTTCAGAAGTTGTTGAAGGTCTCATCACCAGTGTCCCAATACTGCCACTGCTTCGAACAGTAGCCAGAAGCCTGTCAAGCATGGCTAACACAACCTCAGCCGATTCTCCTTGTGTCTGCTCACGACAAGCACAGACCCTATCCATATTGTAATTTCTGTGTGTGTGTGTATGTGGGGGGGGAGTCTGAATAGGATCTCAAAAATACAAACAAAGCTGTGAGGAGTAACTGAGGAAGTACAAAGAGACCCATGCAAAAGAGGAAATTACCCAACTGTGGCGCTACTGTGGTTAGAACGTAGGCAAAATGTAAACGAGGGAATAAACAAACACTGAAATCTGCTGTGCAGAGTTCTCACTACAGCTTAAGGTTGAAAGATCCTTAAGCTCTTAAAACAGAAAAAAATTAGTCTGCTGAAAATGGCTGTATCAACAGTTTCTTTTTACCAGAAACTGCGTACTCAAGAGCTAGTATAGTAAATAAATGTGCTAACTTTAAAGCACTGATCTAAACTATACGCTGTGTACTAACATGAGATTTAAACGAGGTCATGTGACACGGCTCTTCTATTGGTGAATCTCCTCACACAGATACGCACTAAAATTTAAGCAAACATCACAAGAATAAGTTAGTAAATACTAGCCCACACAGTAAAATACACAAATACAATTCACTCTCGAGGAAATACGTGAGAAATAGGAACTCAATTAAAGTACTGTGTCTCAGACAATTGATCAGCTACAGGCATCCTTTCTGTTCTGCGACAGTGGCTGCACTGAGCACTGTATACAGCACATGCAAGATTTAACGGGAGTCATGTGATGCAGCTCTTCTACCAGCAGATTGCCTCACGCAGAAAAGCATGAAGATTTATGCAAAAAAACATGAGAGTAAGTTAGTTAACAGTTACTATACAGTAAATATGGCAGGTCGATAGACACACAAACAAACACAAACATACACACAAAATTCAAGCTTTCGCAACAAACGGTTGCTTCGTCAGGAAAGAGGGAAGGAGAGGGAAAGACGAAAGGATGTGGGTTTTAAGGGAGAGGGTAAGGAGTCATTCCAATTCTGGGAGCGGAAAGACTTACCTTAGGGGGAAAAAAGGACAGGTATACACTCGCACACACACACACACACACACACACACACACACACACACACACACATCCATCCGCACATACACAGACACAAGCAGACATTTGTAAAGGCAAAGAGCTTGGGCAGAGATGTCCGTCGAGGCAGAAGTACAGAGGCAAAGATGTTGTTGAAAGACAGGTTAGGTATGAGCGGCGGCAAATTGAAATTAGAAATTACTATACAGTAAAATACCCAAATACAATTCACTTCCTTGTGGAAATGGGTGAGAAACAGAAGCTAAACTACATTACTGTTTATCAGACAACTGGTACGGCTAGAGGCATTCTTTCCTTTCTGCAACAGCAGCTACACCGAGAGGTTACATTTTCGAGATGTTGAGTTATAAACAGAATGGAGATGACAGTGCAGTACATTCAGAGCGATACTCGTGTCAGTTGTCTTGTACGAGTGTTGGTAGTGATGTGGAATGTTACAGTAATGAGAAGTATGTGGACATGGATTTCACATGTGGTAGGGCTAATGGCAACGCATGCGAGGCTGCACGCTCATACCAGGAAGCGTACCCTGCCTGAAGGCACCCTGAGAGTCAAACATTTACGAGAGCGCACTGACCCCTCCACGAAACTGGGAGCCCTGCGTGCGCTGTGGGAGTGGGCAGGCCTGCACAGATTACACTTGTACTTGAAAATGTGACGCTAGAAACAGTCAGACACTCTCCGAGAATCTCGATAAGGAGACTTGCACAAAAATTCTTGAAATGAGCCACAGCAGTGTTTGGATGATGATGATGATGTTTGGTTTGTGGGGTGCTCAACTGCGTGGTTATCAGCGCCCGTACAATTTCCCAATATTTGCTCAGTCCAATTTCGCCACTTTCCTGGGTGATGATGAAATGATGAGGACAACACAAACACCCAGTCATCTCGAGGCAGGTGAAAATCCCTGACCCCGCCGGGAATCGAACCCGGGACCCCGTGCTCGGGAAGCGAGAACGCTACCGCGAGACCACGAGCGGCGGACAGCAGTGTTTGGAGAACAGTGCATCGCAATGCAATGTACCTGTACTACCCTCACCATCTCCAAAAAGTTCAGTATCTTAGTGAGGTAGACTTTGGCACTAGACTAGTGTTCTGTCTCTAAATGCAACAAAAAACTGCAGTAACCCTACGTTTCATAATAACATGTTATTTACAGATGGAGCAGGGTTCACTTGTGTTTGTTGGTTGTTGTTGTTGTTGTGGTCTTCAGTCCTGAGACTGGTTTGATGCAGCTCTCCATGCTACTCTATCCTGTGCAAGGTTCTTCATCTCCCAGTACCTACTGCAACTAAATCCTTCTGAATCTGCTAGTGTATTCATCTCTTGGTCTCCCTCTATGATTTTTACCCTCAACGCTGCCCTCCAATACTAAATTGGTGATCCCTTGATGCCTCAGAACATGTCCTACCAATCGATCCCTTCTTCTAGTCAAGTTGTGCCACAAACTCCTCTTCTCCCCAATTCTACTACATACCTCCTCATTAGTTTTCTGATCTACCCATCTAATCTTTAGCATTCTTCTGTAGCATCGCATTTCGAAAGCTTCTATTGTCCTCTTGTCCAAACTATTTATCGTCCATGTTTCACTTCCATACATGGCTACACTCCATACAAATACTTTCAGAAATGACTTCCTGACACTTAAATCTATACTACTTGATGTTAACAAATTTCTCCTCTTCAGAAACCCTTTCCTTGCCATTGCCAGTCTACATTTTATATCCTCTCTACTTCGACCATCATCAGTTATTTTGCTCCCCAAATAGCAAAACTCGTTTACTACTTTAAGTGTCTCATTTCCTAATCTAATCCCCTCAGCATCACCCATCTTAATTCGACTACATTCCATTACCCTTGTTTTGCATTTGTTGACTTTCATCTTATATCCTCCTTCCAAGACATTGTCCATCCCGTTCAACTGCTCTTCCAAGTCCTTTGCTGTCTCTGACAGAATTACAATGTCATCGGCGAATCTCAAAGTTTTTATTTCTTCTCCATGGATTTTAATACCTACTCTGAATTTTTCTTTTGTTCCTTTACTGCTTGCTCAATATACAGATCAAATAACATCGGTGCGAGGGTACAACCCTGTCTCACTCCCTTCCCAACAATTGCTTCCCTTTCATGTCCCTCGACTCTTATAACTGCCATCTGGTTTCTGTACAAATTGTAAATAGCCTTTCGCTCCCTGTATTTTACCCCTGCCACCTTTAGAATTTGGAAGAGAGTATTCCAGTCAACAATGTCAAAAGCTTTCTCTAAGTCTACAAATGCTAGAAACGTAGGTTTGCCTTTCCTTAATCTTTCTTCTAAGATAAGTCGTTAGGTCGGTATTGCCTCACGTGTTCCAATATTTTTACAGAATCCAAACTGATCTTCCCCAAGGTCAGCTTCTACCAGTTTTTCCATTCGTCTGTAAGGAATTCGCATTAGTATTTTGCAGCCATGACTTATTAAACTGATAATTTGGTAATTTTCACATCTGTCAACACCTGCTTTCTTTGGGATTGGAATTATGATATTCTTCTTGAAGTCTGAGGGTACTTTGCCTGTCTCATACATCTTGCTCACCAGATGGTAGAGTTTTGTCAGGACTGGCTCTCCCAAGGCTGTCAGTAGTTCTAATGGAATGTTGTCTACTCCCAGGGCCTTGTTTTGACTTAGGACTTTCAGTGCTCTGTCAAACTCTTCACGCAATATCATATCTCCCATTTCGTCTTCATCTACATCCTCTTCCATTTCCATAATATTGTCCTCAAGTATATCAGCCATGTATAGACCCTCAATATACTCCTTCCACTTTTCTGCTTTCCCTTCTTTGCTTAGAACTGGGTTTCCATCTGAGCTCTTGATGTTCATACAAGTGGTTCTCTTTTCTCCAAAGGTCTTTTTAATTTTCCTGCAGGCATTATCTATCTTACCCCTATTGAGATATGCCTCTACATCCTTACATTTGTGCTTTACCCATCCCTGCATAGCCATTTTACACTTCCTGTCGATCTCATTTTTGAGACGTTTGTATTCCTTATTGCTGGCTTCAGTTACTGCATTTTTATATTTCCTCCTTTCATCAATTAAATTCATTATTTCTTCTGTTACCCAAGGATTTCTACTAGCCCTCGTCTTTTTACCTACTTGATCCTCTGCTACCTTCACTGTTTCATCTCTCAAAGCTACCCATTCTTCTTCTACTGTATTTCTTTCCCCCATTCCTATCAATCGTTCCCTAATGCTCTCCCTGTACAACCTCTGGTTTAGTCAGTTTTTCCAGGTCCCATTTCCTCAAATCCCCACCTTTTTGCAGTTTCTTCAGTTTTAATCTACAGTTCATAACCAATAGATTGTGGTCAGAGTCCACATCTACCCCTGGAAATGTCTTACAATTTAAAACCTGGTTCCTAAATCTCTGCCTTACCATTATATAATCTATCTGATACCTTCTAGTATCTCCAGGATTCTTCCATGTATACAACCTTCTTTTATGATTCTTGAACTAAGTGTTAGCTATGATTAAGTTATGCTCTGTGCAAAATTCTGCCAGGCGGCTTCCTCTTTCATTTCTTGCCCTCAATCCATATTCACCTACTATGTTTCCTTCTCTCCCTTTTCCTATTATCAAATTCCAGTCACCAATGACTGTTACATTTTCGTCTCCCTTCACTACCTGAATAATTTCTTTTATATCATCATACATTTCATCAATTTCTTCGTCATCTGCAGAGCTAGTTGGCATATAAACTTGTACTACTGTAGTAGGCATGGGCTTCGTGTCTATCTTGGCCACAATAATGTGTTCACTATGCTGTTTGTAGTAGCTTACCCACACTCGTATTTTTTTATTCATTACTAAACCTACTCCTGCATTACCCCTATTTGATTTTGTATTTATAAGCCTGTATTCACCTGACCTTTGTTGGTTAAGTATCATAATTCTCACTTTTAGAGTCATCTGGGCTCCATCCCATATGATATGCATTAGTCCCCATATCAGTGACATTCTCATTGAATGTGTGATTAGGGGTATTAGGTGACTGTCTTTTTGTGGCGTACATGTTACCAAATAAACTCAATGAACAGATTACCTTCAGTTTCTGGGGCACCATCTTGCATGATTACTTGAGGATGTTCTCTTGAGCAAAGGCAGAGGATATGGTACGTGCATGATGGAGCACTGACACATTTTGCCGCTATGCTGAGGCAACATCTAATGTGTCGAAATGGCCAAAGGTGCTTTGTGCAAGGATAACTTTTACTGTTGCCTCTGAGGTCATCTATCTGAACTCCACACTTTTCTGTGTTTGGAGTCACCTTAAAGGTGTAATGTATGCCACTCTGGTTAAAACAGTTGATGAATTGGAGCAGAGACTTGTTAATGCTTGTCAATAATTTCGAAATGTTCCACACGTATTTGAAATAATTTGATACTCATTGTGGCAACAGGTACAGGCCCTCATCTGGATATGAGGATGACACTTTGAATACCTCCTTTAACCTCTAGTACAGTCATTGTCATGTTCATTCAGAACACCTGAACTTCTACTGAGGCATCTTTAATAAATTTTCTTAATGTTGTACAGTATTGTTAACTTTTTCCTAACTGTGATGACGTTTACATAGAATCAGGTTAGTGGTAGCTAGTAACCACAAAGTGACAGTTGTCTCACAAACAGTTCCTTTGCAGACCTATATGTACTGAGACTTTTTTTGCTCCTAGTATTGTGCACTATCAGCTGCATGCGTTTATGACACTAATTGTGATACACCCTGCATAAAATAAAAACAAGATTTGTTTTAAATGGAATCTTGTGGGACTCATTATGAAGCTCTTGTTGCTACAAAGTGTGCATCTTTCTCTTCTGGGTATGAATTAAATAATGCCTCTCACCATTATCAGGCATCAGTGCTCGGAGGCTGCGCGACTTCAGTGAGAACGGCCGCTGTCGCGGTGTCCAGCAGGGAGCAGTACCACCTGCTGAGGTGCGAGGGCTGCAGCGCGACTGTGCCTGTCCTGCTGCCATCCGCCCCCGAGGAGATCCTCACTTGCAGTGTAAGTAATGCCCGACTCTGGGCTTCACCTCCAGGGCATCCGTACAGCAATTACTCAGCTGATTTGTGGAATGTGTCAAAATTATTTCATGTATTTGGCTACATATAAGCATTCATAATATAAGGGTGGTCATAATTAAAATTTTGCTATTTGAACCAGTGTAGACAGACAACTATTTGTTGTATGGGTACCCAACTTTATAGTAATGATATTCAGGCTGTGTGCTTCAGGACTTGCAGTGTTTGTAGTGACAGTCACAACTGATAAAATATTTTGGACCATTATACCATGGTCAGTTGTATTTCATGTTGAAACCGGACGTTTTGTCCCCGTCTGAGGAGAACATTTTTGAAGGAAATCATAGCTCGTTTGAGTGTGCGATTCAAACCCTGGCTCGCTACTGGCTGCATCAAAATTCAGTTTTCCTGAGCTTGCACGCAGTGGTCTGACATCACATGCTTTGAATACCCGGGCACGATTAGCTGTTGTCAGTCACAGTTGGCTGTTGTTGCCTTCACCCCATAGTGCGAGACTCAAACTTCATCTTCAGCACCAGCATCCTGACGTCATTCAATTTCACAACCTCTTCCTTCCTACTGAAATTCCTGGCATGTGTACAACAGTGTCCGTGACCTCTTTGTATAGCATTTTATGGCATCCACTTGAGGCTGCCAGTACTTCAGTACCCTCGAAAATGTCCAATGCAGATGAGGACAAAATGTTGGGTTTTGTATAAGATATTTCAGGGGGAATAGTAAATATTCGAAATTATGTGTGTCCAATTTGTATTCACACCAGAGGTACAGCTTAATGAAATCCAGACAAATACTCACAGGAGGTGTTAAGAAAAAGTTCAAAGTGGATTTTTATACATTGTAACTCTGACTTTAGTGCACTTTTGAAACGCCATGTGCAGCTCTTCTGAGTTCATCTTGCCATTCCTTTATGGAAGACGCCACTGTTCATAATCTGAACAGTCTATTTGTCTCTTGTGTGTACTTTTTGTCTGTAAACTTCCACTTTCATCCATCCCCACAGGCAAAAACCTAAGGGGGTAATCTCTTAGGCTTGGATGGTGTTTCACCTGATAACTAGAATGTGTGGGGATCCTGTCATGCCACAAGAATATATCCATCCCTGTAGCCACAGAAACCTCTTAAAATTATGCTGGAAGTTTATTTTAAAGAAAGCCTGTGCAGCGTGAACATGAATAAAACCGACAAACTGCAGGGATGGATTCCTTATCGGAAGTGGAGGAAAAAAGGTCCTATGAACATGCATCGTTCTTCTGACCATGTGCCTTGTGTTCCTTGTGTGTTGCAGGTTGTGAGATTGACGCAGTGTACTGTAAGATGCAAAACGGTCTGGGATTCATGTCAAGAAAAAGCTGAGATGGTGTCTGTATATGGCCAAGTGGATGGAACTGGTGAGAGGCAGACCCCGGTCCTGTAAATCTCGTGTATGCATAGTGGACTGCCTCCCTGCACATTCTTCTGTCTGAAAGGACACGTGATCACACAAATGCCCAGAAAGACCTTGAAATGTTGTGTGATGTGGTTGGTGTCTGTGAGGGAACTTGTTTTGTTATAGCTGTGCTGCCTCAACCATTTCCGTCTACTTGGCCTGCCATAAAAACCATCTTCGCTTGTTCCTGATGTGAATACCACACCATTTTGCTGCTTACACCATGCTCCGTCAGTCACACGGGCAGCAACACACAAGGAACACATGACACATGGTCAGAGAAACTTTAATTTGTCAGTGCCATCTATTGTGGCAACAATGGATTTCTGGATGCATTTTCATGTGCTCTTTTTTCCTCCATTTCCAGTCAGGAATCTGTTCCTGCAGTTTGTCAGTTTTATTAATCTTCACCCCGTATAACAGGGTTCTGTAAGATGATAGGTAACACAACAGGCGCAATCAACTCATTCACTATCATACCGTAACATATTTACAGAGAATCATTCTTGGAAATTTGTCTCCACAAAGACGTGTAGATTATAAGAGATTTAAGTAGATAAAAACATTGAATATTGCCTCACAATATGATTGGTGAGCAGTTGTACTCGACTTGGTCACAGCCGACAAGTGCCTATCATTATCTATCAAGAGCAGTTTAAAATGAAGCAACTATATTACTCTAGCTGCAAGGAAGACAGATGCAAGATGTAGCTTTACTGAGAGAATTCTGAGGAAGTGCAGTTCACTTGCAAAACAGGTTGCTTACAGAAACATTATTTGACCAATTCTGGAGTATTATTCACGGGACGGGGGGCGAAACCAAGTTGAATTAAGAAAAGAGAGAGAAAAGATTCAAAGAAGAAAGACACAATTTGCTACTGGTTTGTTTATTCAGCAAGAGCAACAGAAATGCATAGCAAATTGGAGTGGGAGACATGAAAATAATTGTGTGGTGTGGATTGCCTTAATCACAAAATTCCAAGAGCCCACATTCTAATATGAGTTGGGAAAGAAAGTGTTTTCACAACATACATACTATGTAATTGTGACATCGCTGAAATCGAGAACTTTGGACTTGGTCAGTTTTTACTCTCATTATTCCCAAATACCATCTATGAATGAAAGAGTAAGGTAGTACTAGTACACTATAGATTCTCCACCACATGTTATGATGGACTGCAGAGTTCTGATGTACATATTCCATAGCATCCAGCCATCAGTACATTTGTTACTGTATGTGGTGCCATGTTGATCTACCATCATGTCAGATGTTGCTGACAGTAAGGATAAATTGTCCACATCCACTTAATTGGTGCATATGTGGCACCAGCTAGAAATATGTTAAGTGTTTTACAGTAGAACAAAAATGTACAAGTTTACTTTTGCAATTCATTCTGAAAAGTTAATTTCGGGAACTTGCTGCAAGTATTTGCAGAAGTGTTTTGCTAGTGTCACATCGTGAGATAAGGAATTGTAAGTTTACAGTGTTATGCTTAAAAACTGGAGCAGCTGCCACCATTGTTGCATTATTATCATTATTATTATTATTATTATTTCTGAAAAGATCATGACATGAAACAAAAATGTAAGGAAAAACACAATATGCTTAGCTGAAGAAATGGATTCAGAGGCATATATATTTAAGTCATTCAGATCGAAAACTTTCTGAGAATGTCATATGCAGTTTATAATATCTCTAATCTATCATACAATCAAATATTCAAAAACTGGCTACAAAAATGCAGCAAGCTATGTTGCCAAGAGATCACCTTTTAATTACTCTTCAATAGTGCATACAGTATTCATTACTGAAACTTCCTGGCAGATTAAAACTGTATGCCAGACTGAGACTTGAACTCGGGACCTTTGCCTTTCGCGGGCAAGTGCTCTACCACCTGAGCTACCCAAGCATGACTCACGACCCGTCCTCACAGCTTCAGTTCTGCCAGTACCTCGTCTCCTACCTTCCAAACTTCACAGAAGCTCTTCTGCGAGGACGGCTCGTGAGTCGTGCTTGGGTAGCTAGGTTTTTTATCTCTAAAGCTGATATTTCTGTGTGTTTATCCTTACTTAATGCCATAACATCATTTCTAATTTTATACATAATCCCCTACTTCACGTATATGCATGATTCACCACATTTCATAGTGTTTCTACTGTAATGACAGGCTAGACTGTATGAATTTAGTGCTACATTTGTTAATTCTGAACCATTACACCAATGTTCTGTTATGCAAACATGTGAGCTGTCAATAGACTGCAGTTCCACTTCTAATTGTTGCACTTTGTTTCTTATGCATTGCATATTTTGGCAGAAGACTGAAAAGCACTGTGCACTGCATACCTTGTAGACTTAACATTTGTCTTGCCTTGATGTAAAAAATCCTACTGGTGATGAGGTGTTGCAATTATCCTACTGATTGATGCGCTGGCCACTGTTTCTTCTGTTCGATCCTCACATTTTCTTGCTGAAGGTGATTCTATCACTGCCTCTTCTTATTCGAGTGGTGACACTGGCTGCGCTGATGCTGTGACTGCAACTGACTTTCTTGCTATGTTGCTGTTATGGTGTTCTCGTATTTCCTTGATTGAAGCTGGCTGTATGCAACTGTATTTCTTGTAGTGTGGTCGTCTTTCTGTATTAGTTTTGTCAGCACTTTGCCGATGCATGACTTCCGAGCACCGTTATAGTGTTGGCCATGTTTCGTGAACAGATCTCTTGAGTTGGGAAGCTCAAAGAATGTTACGTTTTGATGATACATGCATATTTTACGAAATTGTCTGTTTAGTTATGTAAGCTTCAAATTCACGATTGAGTTGTCGTGCAGATTGTGTCTGTGAGCCGTGCTTGTCACTACAATATTCGGCACTTTGAGGTTCAGTAGTGTTGTTTTTAGACACTGTGTGGCAAATTTACCCTCATTTCGGTATACATCATTGCTTCCACCCGTGATTATGACTGTGTCATTCTTAGATAACTCATTTAGTGAATTACTGTTTTTCATTATCTCGGTCAAGGGTGCGCTCGACTTAGTTATTCCTGTGGCCGCAAATGACAAACTATGTTCATTAATTTTTTCAGCGATTCTCTTGGCGTGACTGTCACCAAGTAAAAAGACTCGTTTCTTGTAGTTCCCTGTTTTATTGGTTCTACAAATTTTCTTGACTGTGCACTTTATTGGACGTTTTGTCACTGATTTTGGTTCATCTGTGTTTGTTGTTTAGTTACAGTCTTCGTCTAGAACCAAGTATTTGATAGTGGTATCACTGGAGCTGTACTTACTGCTTGTTTACTTGCTTTAGTTGGAACATGCCACATTTTCTGCGTAAAAAGACCATTTACTGCAACATCTTGTGCTAGGCGATGATTTTGCTCCAATCCTTGGTATTTTATTTCCAGTTCTTGATATTTCTTCTGGAGTTCTTGGTGTTTTGTGATTATAGTCACTAATTCATCTGTAATAGCCCTTATTATTGTTCCTTTTGATTTCAGTGTGTTTAGTATTTCAATTGTTGCGGCACTCGTAAAGCTCTGACGGCATGTCCAGTCATGATCGTCTTTTATATACTTCAGATTCACTGTTACACATTTATCGTGATACCACGACTTGCAGTCGGTACACAGGATACCTCGCTTAACCTTATTTGCAAAAATGTTACACACATCACTATCACATTTTGTAGTAACTGAGACATCATTACATGAGGAGGTTTCACTTGGCACCATCTTGACTTAGCTTTGTTGAAAAATGCCTTATAAAATTATAGTAAACAGTCGTATCGTGAGTTTTAGGCAAAGCCTGTACTCACTTGCAGAGTCAAGATAACTGGTAGAATCTATGGAACAATTCTGGATTATTTCTTACTGTAAGGCAGCCACTGGTGCAGTACGGTACTGCATCTTCCAAGATGTCAGTGCCCCATTGACTTGGCAGGCATTAATCAAAATTGGTGTGATGAGAATAAGGAGGAAACAAAAACCGTACCTTAGACTCAGCAATTTGAATGTTATAGAGTCTCTGTG
The DNA here is from genome assembly GCF_023864275.1 of Schistocerca cancellata. NCBI lineage: Eukaryota > Metazoa > Arthropoda > Insecta > Orthoptera > Acrididae > Schistocerca > Schistocerca cancellata. The sequence goes on along the minus strand of NC_064637.1, from coordinate 72,520,128 downwards.
ATGCGTACTGGAGAAATAATGAAGGGTCTGTTTCCATTCCCTGGAACAGCTGATGGAGTTGGATGAGTTTCTTTCCAGGGAGAGACATAAAATCACATTGAACAACATTCACAATGTTTAGATAATTGTAATTAAAATGATTTTGACCTATTTACATGTCACAAACAATCTAATACCATACTAAGTGAGTGTTACTATTAGTTTGGCACAATGATAAGACTGTTACACACTGAGCTTTTAGCCAAAACCTTCTTCAGGAAACAAAGGAAAACACACACACACACACACACACACACACACACACACACACACACACACAAAAAGTGTCTCATGCACGTATGACAGCTACCTTCGGTCACTTGGACCGCTCACTGGAGACAACGGTCGCGCACGCGCGTTTGTGTGTGGGTGTGTGTATGTTTTTGTGTGTGTGTGTGTGTGTGTGTGTGTGTGTGTGTGTGTGTAAGAGAGGTGTGCCTGCTTGTGTGAAACAGGCTTGGGCTGAAAGCTGAGTGTGTAATAGATTTTTTGTTGTGCTTGCCTCAGTGTGTCATCTTTATGCTGAGTGGCAGTCTATCCTTTTCATAATTGTTGAGTTTCCAACCTGTTTGTTTTTACTATTATTTTTTAACCTCTATTCCTCCTATGGTTCTGAGTTTCTCCTTGGCATGTGTTATACACAAGTCCTCCCATTTTACCATTCCCATTTTCCAGGTTCTTCCATATTCTTATTACTCTTCTTACATTTCCTTCCTGGTTTCTGTTTACATCCCTTTTGCATTACTTTTCCGTATTCCCACAGTCTTAACATGTACCATTCACAACATTCCTGCTCATTTTTATTATATTCTGTGACAGCAGTGCTCCAAGCAGTCAAAAAGCACACTTCTGTATACATCGCATGAGTGTGAATAGTATTGCTTATATTCGTTTATAACATAGTTTTTACAATAGAGACCATATGTTGTGCCACTAACTAAAAGATGACACCACATTTGTCTTTCTTTGGTTTCCTAAGGACCCTGGAAGGTATGAATTAGCACATAACAGGACAGTTTATCAAAGACTTTCTTGTAATGTACAGATATTTGCTGAAGAATGTTGTTTTCCTTTTAAAAAAAAGAAATAATTAAAAAAAAGCTAGTAATGCGCAAAGACATGCTTTTCCAGAAACATATTGTATATCTACTCAACAACATGAACTTTTCTTCACCATCTTTTCTTCACTACACTTCCAGTCAAATCAATGAATATGGAACGTAGGAAACTGGTATGGAATGAAATACCTACTTTATTTAATTACGGTACCAAATAAACCTCCACAACTGTATCTGAAGGGAAAGCATACAAATGTAATAATAAAATGTCAGAAACAGTGCAATTGTTTACCAACACAGTTGTTGATACATCTGAACCACAAACAAAAAGAAACTTCATCTTTGCTTTTGAAACAAAAGTAATTACATTTACAAAAATGTTTGTGGAATAGGAAGTTGAGAGAAGTGCAAGAATTTACAAATCATTATATTCTGCACAGAATTGTTATATTTAAGGCAAGTGCCTATCACAATAAAACAGACAACAGAAATATAGGCTTTTCAAGCCTTAAATATGTGTTTATATTCTCTTGATTTCAGCAGAGTAAGCTGCAATTATAAACATGTTCAAAAGTACTTTCTTATAAATTCATTGTAGCTTATATCGATGAATCAGTGAGATTCAATTGTTTTTACATTTATTTCACGATCTCTTATGTCTCTTGATAATTTACTAATTCTTAGAATGCAAACATGTAATAACTATATCATTAATTAAGTAGGAGAGTAATTAAAAGCGAACATTAATTCTGTGGCTGGCTCTCTTGCCACTGAGGTTGCTAGTGTCATTGCAACTGTCAAATGGTAAGAATTTTCCCAGCAATGAGTGTCATGAATGTATATGTTAGACTGTTGTATTCCTTTTTAGTTTTAGTTTTTAGCCACTTTTTTCTTTTTCTTTTTGGTGTTCGTACCTTTTTTGTCTTTCCTGTTTCTCCATTTTGTACTCTGAGGAGCAGCACATTAACTACAACTGCAATATTTATGTATATTTGATCACTAGTCAGAACTTGACAGAATGTAATATCTGATGATTATTGCTTGAATTTTTCAGAGTTTTTGATGACCTGAAACCAGTTGGATTATTTTACATTACTGAAAGTGATCTGTTTCCTTTACTTGCACTGCAAGCTGAGAACTATTCCATATGAGTCAGTCATCTGCATTCCATACACATGTTTTAATGCAATTTTTGTTACTATGTTAACATAACCACACATTCAAAGTAGATGCTAACATAAGTGAACATAACTCAGTATTATATCATATGTATAACAGTACTGGTAAAATGGGAAGGTCATAAATAAGTGCTTATGCTGTATTGTTAGTCTCTTAGGTGTTTGGTGCAGTTACAAACTCACTTTGGTATAAAGGCAATTCCAACACATGCGGAGCCACCTTTGCAACTGCTTACCTCGTCGGTGGGACTGGTGCCTATACGTGAGATGCCAGTGACGTATCCATTGTCGAATGCATCTGTTCAACAGCCATTTCTGATGGACCTTCAACAGTTTGTACAGCTTAATGACCAGCAACATAATATGGTAAGTCCAGCACACATTTGCAGTTAGTTGTTTTGTGCTGTTCCAGGCTGTTGTTTGGTTGCAGTTTTGTAGATCAGTGTGGACTATGAACCACAAACAACTTTACTATCTGTTAGGTATAGTGTTTAATCATGAAAACATTCTAGTTTAATTTTGATTTCAGTCATCAGAGATTGTGGGACCATTTAGACCAAAACTGCAGAGCCCTGAAATGACTCCACATAATTTATAGACTACTTATCTGAAAATTTAAACTAAAAAAGAAGACCACAAAAATTAAATAAGAAAGACAAACAGGACTTAGAAAAAAAAAAATAGATTTCGCGAAAGTAACCCAGAACAATCAGTCTTTCCTTCTCATCCCGTGCGATAAGTCTCCCCTGAGCCACAGTTCTGGGTGACTTTCCTGAAATCTACCCCTTTTGCTAGACCTCTCCAGTCCCTTTGCTTCATCCCTCTCCCTTTCCCTTCAACCCTTCTGCCTGAAGGAGCCACTGGCTCTGAAAGCTTGCCAATTACAACTGTCTTTTATTTGTGTGTTATGCCGCTGCTTGGTGAGTAGATTTTTTGACAGATTCTGACTAGAATTATAAATGTAATTTTCTCAGGAATTATAAATGTAATTTTCCTGGGGTACTGCTTGATATTTTGATCTCCCATGGATCTATTGACTTCTGTTGATACTAGAGTGCACGCCACATAACATGGTGGGTAGCCAGAGACTTCACGCAGCCAGCAGTTAGTAGTGTTGGGGAAGTCATCTGTTACAATGTAGCCAGACTGTGCATTAACTGCGCTCCACTCTGCAGTTTCGTACCGGCTGCTGACCATTAACATTGCATATGCTTACAAGAAAGATGACAACTGCAGTGATTTATGCCTTTGTGAGAAAGCTATGTCGCCATATTGTGTGCCTTTAAAATATGTTTAACGTAGAAAAATAACAACATGTGGTAATAGGATGAACAATGACAACAATATGTAAAACATTCTCGGTTTCCTGCCATGTCAGTTTGGGATAAAATCTCAAGCTTTCGACGATATCCTCCATTGTCATGGTCAGGAGCAACTCACTGTAGATTAGATTAGATTAGATTAGATTAGATTAATACTAGTTCCATGGATCATGAATACGATATTTCGTAATGATGTGGAACGAGTCAAAGTTTCCAATACATGACATAATTAATTTAACAACATACTTAAGTTAATACATCAACTTTTTATTTTTTGTGGTTTTTTTTATTTTTTTTATTTTTTATTTTTATTTTTTTGTTTTTTTTTTCTTAATTTATATCTAAAAATTCCTCTATGGAGTAGAAGGAGTCGTCATTCAGAAATTCTTTTAATTTCTTCTTAAATACTTGTTGGTTATCTGTCAGACTTTTGATACTATTTGGTAAGTGACCAAAGACTTTAGTGCCAGTATAATTCACCCCTTTCTGTGCCAAAGTTAGATTTAATCTTGAATAGTGAAGATCATCCTTTCTCCTAGTATTGTAGTTATGCACACTGCTATTACTTTTGAATTGGGTTTGGTTGTTAATAACAAATTTCATAAGAGAGTATATATACTGAGAAGCTACTGTGAGTATCCCTAGACCCTTAAATAAATGTCTGCAAGATGATCTTGGGTGGACTCCAGCTATTATTCTGATTACACGCTTTTGTGCAATAAATACTTTATTCCTCAGTGATGAATTACCCCAAAGTATGATGCCATATGAAAGCAATGAGTGAAAATAGGCGTAGTAAGCTAATTTACTAAGATGTCTATCACCAAAATTTGCAATGACCCTTATTGCATAAGTAGCTGAACTCAAACGTTTCAGCAGATCATCAATGTGTTTCTTCCAATTTAATCTCTCATCAATGGACACACCTAAAAATTTGGAATATTCTACCTTAGCTATATGCTTCTGATTAAGGTCTATATTTATGAATGGCATCATACCATTCACTGTACAGAACTGTATGTACTGTGTCTTATCAAAATTCAGTGAGAGTCCGTTTACAAGGAACCACTTAGTAATTTTCTGAAAGACAGTATTGACAATTTCATCAGTTAATTCTTGTTTGTCAGGTGTGATTACTATACTTGTATCATCAGCAAAGAGAACTAACTTTGCCTCTTCATGAATATAGAATGGCAAGTCATTAATATATATTAAGAACAACAAAGGACCCAAGACTGACCCTTGTGGAACCCCATTCTTGATAGTTCCCCAGTTTGAGGAATGTGCTGATCTTTGCATGTTATGAGAACTACTTATTTCAACTTTCTGCACTCTTCCAGTTAGGTATGAATTAAACCATTTGTGCACTGTCCCACTCATGCTACAATACTTGAGCTTGTCTAGCAGAATTTCATGATTTACACAATCAAAAGCCTTTGAGAGATCACAAAAAATCCCAATGGGTGGTGTTCGGTTATTCAGATCATTCAAAATTTGATTGGTGAAAGCATATATGGCATTTTCTGTTGAAAAACCTTTCTGGAAACCAAACTGACATTTTGTTAGTACTTCATTTTTACAGATATGTGAAGCTACTCTTAAATACATTACTTTCTCAAAAATTTTGGATAAAGCTGTTAGAAGGGAGATTGGACGGTAATTGTTGACATCAGATCTATCCCCCTTTTTATGCAAAGATATAACAATAGCATATTTCAGTTTATCAGGGAAAATGCCCTGTTCCAGAGAGCTATTACGCAGGTGGCTGAGAATCTTACTTATCTGTTGAGAACAAGCTTTTAGTATTTTGCTGGAAATGCCATCAATTCCATGTGAGTTTTTGCTTTTAAGCAAGTTTATTATTTTCCTTATTTCAGAGGGAGAAGTGGGTGAGATTTCAATTGTATCAAATTGCATAGGTATGGCCTCTTCCATTAACAGCCTAGCATCTTCTAAAGAACACCTGGATCCTACTATATCCACAACATTTAGAAAATGATTATTACAAATATTTTCAACTTCTGACTTTTTGTTCGTAAAGTTTTCATTCAATTTGATGGTAATACTGTCTTCCTGTGCTCTTGGTTGACCTGTTTCTCTTTTAATAATATTCCAAATTGTTTTAATTTTATTATCCGAGTTGCTGATTTCAGACATGATACACATACTCCTGGATTTTTTAATAACTTTTCTTAATATAACACAGTAGTTTTTATAATGTTTGATAGTTTCTGGGTCACTACTCTTACTTGCTGTCAGATACATTTCCCTTTTCTGGTTACAAGATATTTTTATACCCTTAGTAAGCCATGGTTTGTTACAAGGTTTCTTATGAGTATATTTAACTATTTTCTTGGGGAAGCAGTTTTCAAATGCATTTACAAAAATGTCATGAAATAAATTATATTTTAAATTGGCATCAGGTTCACGGTACACCTCATTCCAGTCTAACTGCTGTAGGCTTTCCCTGAAATTTGCAATTGTTAAATCGTTGACTGGAATGGAGCTATGTCATATATTGTAACTAGCTGTGCACCATGATCAGAAAGACCATTCTCAACAGGCTGAGCATTTATCTGGTTAAACTTATCTTGGTCTATAAAGAAGTTATCTATCAGTGAGCTGTTATCTTTTACCACCCGAGTAGGAAAATCAATAACGGGTGTCAAATTGAAAGAACCGAGTAATACTTCAAGGTCATTTTTCCTATTACCCTCTTTCAGAGAATCTACATTGAAGTCCCCACAAATAATTTTTTTTTTTTTTTTTTTTTTTTTTTTTTTTTTTTTTTTTTTTTTTTTTTTTTTTTGGAGAAAGCTGCCTTTATATTGCGTGCACCATAGCCATTCTTTCAAAACATGTACTTCAGATGGTTGATCTCGGACCTAAAGTGGTCCTCGTCAGAAACAGTTTTTCTCTATATACTGCTGTGGAATATATGAACAGCATATATTCAAACATCCAGTCCACTGTCGAGATGGAGAAGGAAGGGAGACTGCCTTTCTTAGACATTTTAGTACAACGACAAGCGAACCGGCATCTTGGCCACTCTGTATACTGTAAGCCGATGCATACTGATGTATATTTGAATGCACAGAGTTTCCATTATCCTGCTCAGAAGAGAGCCGTTTTGAACACGTTGGTATATAGAGCAAAAACTGTTTCTGCCAAAGACCACTTAAGGCCCAATATTAGCCATCTGAAGTACGTGTTCCGAAAGAATGGCTATGGTGCACGCGAAATAAAGGCAGCTTTCTCCAAAAAAAAGGAAATGCTGCACACTCACAGGATGAAACATCGATTGCGGTTCTTCCTTTTTGTGGCGCTATTTCCAGCAAAATAGAAAGAGTCCTGTGTAGATGGTGTATAAGACTGATTTTTTGTTCTCCTAAGAAATTAAGGAGATGATGCACCATGTTAAGGACAATCTAGGCCTCAGGGTCCCTGGAGTTTATAAGATCCCTTGTGAGTCTGGAAGCAGTTATATAGGTCAGACCATTCGTACCGTTTCAAACCGCTGTGCAGAACACCAGCACCATATTAAAAATAGAGAACTGGAGAAATTGGCAATTGTGGAGCAGAGCCTCATGAACAAACATAAAATATTGTTCGATGAAACAAAAATTCTGTCCCATGCCTCCACATACTGGGATTCTGTTATTAAGGAGGCTGTTGATATAAGAATGAGCCAAAAGAACTTTAACGGCAGTAGCTTTTTTTTTTTTTTTTTTTGTTTGTGGTTTTAGGGCGCAAAACTTCTATGGTCATTAGCGCCCAAACGGCAGTAGCGGATACCATCTGAGATGTGCATGGAAACAAGCGCTTGATGCAGAGAAGCAGCAGAGATGTTCCTTCCAAGGTTTACATTCCATCGGAAGTGGTGGCGCCACCGGCGCACACATTGACGCTGTATGTGACAGCAGTACATAATCGCCGACCAATCACAAGCCGACCAATCAGAAGCCGTCCACAGGCTATAAAAAAGGCAACCACAACAGCAGTGAAGACAGTGAGTTGCTCCTGACGATGACGATAGAGGATATCATTGAAAGCTTGAGATTTTATCCCCACCTGACGCGGCTAGGAAACCGAGAATGTTTTACATATAAGTGCTGTTGCGAAAGACTTTGTTCCCAGTGACAACAATAATAGACAGATTTTTATTGTTTGTCATTTCTGCCAATCAGTATAAGAAAGTACCATGATGAGAAGTTGGGAAAAACTGCAGCACGTTTATTTATCTTTCTCACCCGGATTCGGAAAATACGTTCATCTTGTGATGCCTTGTAAAATAAAAATTAAAAAGAAGAAGAAAAGAAATGTTGTGAAAAGTCTATATTTACTGACACATTCTGGACCAGTGGTGGCCTTTGACCATCCTCAAACAATTTTTATAATACTCACAAAATCTTTTACAATATGCGTGATTAATGGGTGCATTTACGAGTATTTAGCTCTCCCTTTCGAATCTGAAGATTATGTTCACCTTGTGATAGCTTGCAAACTATAGTCACAATTATTTACTCAGAGTTGCAGAGGAAATATTTGCACAAATGAAATTTATACCTATTATTTTTTTAAATGACTTAAACAAATGCCTTATCAATCTACATGTACAAGGTGTACAACTTCGCTTCCGCCGTTTGCCGATAGGCGGCGACAGTGGTAAGTAGCGGATGAAAGAAACAAATTGCAGATGTCAGGCTTGGACCTCGGTCAACATAACCTCATTCAATCATTAGTCGATTTGTGTCTGCACCATAAAGTTGTTCTTGATTGAAAATGTCAGTGTACGAACCTAATTCTTGTCATTTATGGGAGGTGTTACTGTTTTGTTTCAGCATGAAGAAAACAGTGGCTGATTCTCATCGAATGCTCTCTAGTATGTATGGTAAGGATGCTATTAGTGAAAGAATGTGTCACGAGTGGTTTCAACACTTCAAGAACGGTGATTTTAATGTTCTAGACCACCATAGTGGTGGAAGAGAGAATGTTTTCAAAGATGAAGAATTGGAGACATTGCTGAGTGAAGACTCGTGTCAAACTCAAGAAGAATTGGCACGATTAGTGGGAGTGACACAGCAAGCCAGTTCAAAATGTCTCAAGGCTATGGCACGATTCAGAAAGAAGGAACTTGGGTCCCGTGTAAACTGAAACCAAGAGACATTGAACGGCGTTTGTGTGCTTCAGAGGCAAAAAAGGAAGGGATTTCTGCATTGCATTGTGACTGGGGACAAAAAGTGGGTACATTATGATAACCCTAAACGCAAAAAATCACGGGGATATCTGCCCATGCTTTCATGTCGACTGCCAAACTGAATATTCACGGTTCCAAGACCATGCTCTGCATTTGGTGGGACCAGCTCGGCATCGTGCCCTTTGAGGAGATAAAACCAAGTGAAACAATCACATGTGCTCATTATTGAACGCAATTAATGCATTTGAGTAGACCATTAAAAGATAAACAGCCACAATACAGCAAGAGGCACGATAAAGTGATTTTGCAGCATGACATCGCTCGACCCCACATTTCAGAAGAGGTTAAAACATACTTGGAAACATTAAAATGGGAAGTTCTTCCCCACCCCCAAATTTTCCAGACATTACTCTGTCTGACTGTCACCTGATTAGATCAGTGGTGCATGGCCTGGCTGACCAACACTTCCGATCTCATGAAGAAGTCTCTAATTGGATCAATTCTTGGATTGGTTCAAAAGATGAACAATTTTTCGACGTGAGATTCGTACACTGCCCGAAAGATGGGAGAAAGTAGTACCCAGTGATGGAAAATACTTTGAATTATACACGTGTAACTAATTTGTTTCATTAAAGCCTCAAATGTTGGGGAAAAAACGGCGGAAGGAAAGTTGTACACCTTGTACAATATCTTTCCAGCACACTGCTGAAAGTATCTTATTTCAGAAAATATAAAAAGGTCTGTCATACATTAAAATCGTTATTAAAAATAGCATTTTCTGTTTCTAGACACCTCATTTATCTCAAATAATTTATAATTGTCGTCGATATTGTTTCTTTTGTACGTAGTTATTACCATATATAAGATAAAACAAGTTTCCACTCATTGTTTGTTGGAGCTAATTTCAGGGAAAGTAAGGACAGATTCTGGTAATATTTCCAACACAAATTTTCGAATATGATATTAGAATGTTTAATCACTGGCAAAGGTGGCATATCATGTGGAATGAAGAAATAATTACTGCCTCAGAAATGAAGACAGTAGTCCAACTAAATTTTACATATTTTTACGACTAGGAGTCAAATTTTATACAGAGTTCACAACAGAATCAACAAGTTGTTAAATACCAGAGACAACCTTTAACCCATTACTGGTCAAAACTCTATCGGATCATTTTTTGCAAAGTTTTATACATAAATACGTTACATTGAGTGATTAATTGAATAAAAAGTTGTTTTGAAAATTTTCAGTTTAGTAGAACAAAAACTACAGACCGTCCCATTTTTGGGACATTGGCCAAATGCGCTATCCAAATTCACAACCTTATTCTCCATGCATAATATTGTAAGAAACAACACAAACAATAAATAAAGAATGTTTTAATAATATTGAATGTCTATTCAGTATGAAATGAAGCAAAACACTTGTCGTGTACTCCAACATTGCACCTATCACAAATTTTTGTTGTTTTTTCTCTTACAGTAAGCACATCTCTTCTGTGTTTTACTCTCTTCTGTGTTTTACTTGGCACAATAAAATGATTTCCTGGATCTAGTCGTACATCTGTGCTCACCATTCCTCCCATCAATTTGCTTCCTTGTGGTCCTCTGCGTTTTGGTACTGATCCTGTTTTCTTTGATAGGTAAAACATCACTATTCTCTGTCAGGCATCCAAAAGTGAGAGCTTATCTCTGAAGTACCGGCTACATCTTGTACAACAGACTCATTGTTCAATACATTTTCGTCAATGTCTTCTTCATCTTTTATTACTCTGCATCGGGTGGAATAATCGCCAATTCTACGTCATCATCTTCATCGTCACTCTCTTGATGGTTCGCTAGTTCTGCTAGAATTTCTTCAAGTGTAAGTCCACGCAGCATGTTTTTATCCTGTTGGAATCTTAAAATTCGAATAGAACATTAAAAAAAGCAGATATAAAGAACGTAAAATGCAATTCTTCTCTGTATAATATGTATATACAAGAATAGGGCACATCAACAACAACATGCCATTGTCTCGTTATTGGGACGCATAAAATATATCGATATTGCACTTACTTGAAAAAATCTGAAGTATACTTAATCTTACATGGACATCCATATGTTCATAACAAACATGCCCAGACAACTAAATAACAGTTCATTGTCGTCCAGGAAGTACCAACAGACATACAGTACTGCCAAGTGCGAGAACGAAAAATCGGCAAATTTATAATTTTCCTGACGTGAAGTACTTAGGAAAAAGTTATTTATTTTACATTTACAGGCATTATAGCAGTTAGTTGAACCTACAGGTGCAACAATAAAGGCTAAAAGCTCCATTGCTTACGTAGAAATAAGTAAAATATACGCGTCCAAAAAAAGGGACAATGGCCAGTAATGGGTTAAATAAAGTCCACACCGAAACTTATTAAGAAACAAAAGTCTTTTTATCTGTCCATTACCAGCCAAGCCAACCTACTCTCAAGTTGCATAATATAGAAGTAAGTTGTATGATACATATCTGCCAAGTTGTGTGGTTTTCCCATAAGATTTCCATGTTTTGGAGTAGTTTTCTGGATGAACACTGTTTTGTTTTTTCCCCCCGGATTTTTAACTCCTGGGCTTGTTCCTGCCCCCTGCATTCATATCGCATTTCAGTTTTGACTTTCAATAATAGCTGATATTCTCAGATGCGAGTGTTTGAAATTCAACTGAAAGGCAACCGATAATATTATCGATAACTCCTTTTCGCAGAATATCACTGTGCTTTTGTTATTAACTCTGTGTGTTTGTAACACCGCCGGCAAAAGTCGATTGAATGTTGTGTTGATAACACGTCATAGATTATTGCTGCATACTCTTTGGGCTTTGCCTGCAAGTTAGTGGGAAAGCTTTGTTTATGCTTGCTTTTATGTGGTATTTGCCGTATGTTCTGGTATTTGTGCAATTGTGTGATGAATTGGAGTCTGGTTTGGTGTTCATGTGTTGTGCTTTGACTGCGCGTTAGCAGAAAAGCTTTGTTTGTGCTTGGTTTTATGTGGTATTTGCTGTGGTTCTGGTATTCACGCAATTGTGTCGTGAAATTTGGGTGACATAATATTGGGAAATGGTTAATTTCACAGTTGGAGTGTCACAAAATAGCCATTGAAAATTGTGTAGCGTGCTGTTCAGACAATGCTCCAGTCATGATTGGAAAGAAAAAATGGGGTTGCTGCTGTTTTAAGGGAAGCACAGCTATATGTCTTTGCGTTGGCTTGCTCATGTCATTTGATTAACTTGGCTGCTGAGAAAGGTGCAAGCAGTTTGCCTGTTAAGATTGGTGAACTTTTAGTCAACTTTTCTATTATTTAGAAAAGAGTTGTAAGACGAGGGAACGCCTTAAGAAGTTCCAGGAGCTTCATGACAAGGAAACTAAGAAGATATTAAAACATGTCTGCACAAGATGGCTACCTTTAGGAAAGTATCTGCAGAGACTGCTGGGTTCTTTAAAGATGAGGCTCGTGGTTAGTGCTCAGTGTGTATCAAGTAACTTAACATCGTTTACAATCCAAAAAGATGAGCATGGTGGTTGTAAAGATCATGGAAAGAAGAAAGCTATTGAGTCATCAGAATTGGTTGCCCCCAAGAGATTTGCATCTGCCACAAAATCTGACACTCCTGTGCTGAAGAACAACAACATTATTCAAATGCGTGAAGAAAAACTGTTTATGTTTCTCTCTTCAGGCTTAAACAAGGTGTACTGTGCTTTCCTGTGAGCTGTCATTTGTGTATTTGAGAATCTCAATTCCACATTTCAGATTGCCTCCCCCCAAATTGATGAACTGTTAGAACTAATGATGAACTTATTACAGCAGCTTCTTTCCAGGTTTGTTAAACATAGAGTTATAAAGAGTTCCCTGTTACAGAAAGTTCAGTACCATCTTGTTGAGAATCAGAGAGACAATGACGATCTAGTTATTGCCGTTCAGACAATGATTTTGGTGAAGAACCTTAATGATAAAGACAAATCAACATTCTTTTTGTCTGCCAGGGCTTATTTCTGCTCTGCATGTGATTATATCACAAACACGTTTCCCCTCAGTGATGAATTACTGAAGCATGCAAAGGTTGCAGAAGTTTCCAAATTTACGATGCCAAGTTTTCTTTTGTAGAATTTCTTGTAGAAAGTTTCCACCATAGCTACCAAGGAAGGTGAATGAGTCAGCTGATGATGCAGTGAATGTGCTTCAGAGCCAATTTGTGGCCATGCAGGTTGATGACTGTGCTACTGTTGACAGCGAGAACTTGACAGATGATACCAAATGGGCTCGCTTAATGAGCATTCGTGGAACTGATGGTGTTCCTAAGTACAATAGGTTATTCAGGCTAATGCTTTCTGTTTTGACTCTACCGCACAGCAGTGTTGAGTGTGAGCGTGTGTTCAGCTTGGTGAAGAAAAATGGCAATCAGTTTAGATACTCCATGTCGAATGAAACTCTGGGATCCATCTCTGTTTTGAAAACAAGAAGCAGGGGTCCATGTTACATGAACAGTTTTCCTTCAGAATTTCTGAAGAAAGTGAAGAAAGCTACTCATCTTCTCTGTCCTCTGCAACCGGCGATGGAATATAGCTAGTCTTCTGTGAACTTGAGAAAATTTTGTAAGCGCGTAAATAGTAGTTCTGACAGTCATTCATATTGTGGCTTGCAAGATCAAGTGCAGAAAAGCTCAAAGTTCGAAAATAGTGATCTTAAAATGTAGCCTTCATGATATGTGTCGACATTATTTGTAATCTCTTTCTGTGTAGTCTTTTCTCGCTCTGTTCAAACACCTTGCGATGCTTGCACGTGTTAAATTTTTGCAATTTGGGATCTTATGGATTTCTGTTTTTGAAAGTTAGCAGGTATGATCATATGTTTTGAAATGTGGTAATAAGCAGTTCTCACACAGTTACCCAAAACATAATTTTCACCCTGATTCACCTTTGATTCAGACAAATCAAAATTGTGAAGATTAATTTCAAAAGGCTCCGTCACCGAGTCTCTGTCAATTTCCTTTTTAAAATTTCCTTCCTTCAAAGTTTCTGCATGTCTGACGCAGTTTGCCCAAGCAGAGGTAGTTACTTCATTCACTGCTTCATGCGTGAGTTGTTCGATGTCAGCAGTCCAGAAGGTGCTATTTTGTTCTGTGATCTGGGCTTTTAACTTATGCCCATACCAGCTCAGTAGGATTCTAGTGACATTGATATAGTGGTAACCTGTTACTCAGTGACCGTTCTGTCTTGCAAGTTGATCTATCTCATCTAAGTGCGGTATTTCACCTAGTATGCATTTATGAGCTTGAGTAACTCTACCCTGGTCTGTGATGCAGTGTGAGGAATTGCATTAGACGGCAACTGTGAAATAATTTCATCCTTTCTGATCTTATTCACTTGCACAGAGTGCACGCTTGAAGTGTCCATGACAATAACAGAATTCTCCGCCAGGTATGGAGGTAGCTGTTGTAGAAACCACTACTTGAAGACAGTGTAAGTCGTTAAGTCGTTTCAGACTGGTAGTCATCCGAATGCTTTGACTTTGTTGCTTTAAATATTAATTTACTTTCCTTCAGACCTCCAATATCTACACTTGTATTCCAGCACATTGGTCTTGAATGGATCTGATTCACGTACGTTTCATCAATGTAATAAATACGTGGTTGTTTTATTTCATGCATTGCTCTCAAGAACACATTTCTTGCTGCTGCAGTGTAACTTCTCCCCAAGAGCAGTTTTCTTCCATCTGTTGATCTTGGTGCATTTACATCCCATTTTCCTTAATATTCTGAGTGTGGTAGATTTGCTGCCATTGAAACTGTCGGCTTTTTCACGTACGAACATAGTTTGTCTGTCGTCGGATATTCATCTTTACAATACGTGTCAAATATTTTATGCCGAAATAACATTCTTACTGAAATCGTCAAGCTCACATACGACTTTCGATTTCAGTGCTTACCGGGCCAATTTAAAAACAGGTGATCTATCCTTTTCAGCAGCTGTATTGGCTTCACTCACGATCCGTAGAACATTTTGCAACCTGATACTCCATGCCTTAGCTGTTCATTCTTGGGTGTTGGCAACACCAGCAGATGCTTTGTGATCAGACATGGATGCTGTTTCTGACTCATGTCTAAAGATCCAATACATGCAAAACACTAGTACTTTCACCTCCTTGTGCAATACTGGGTGAGATATGCTTTTGCCACTCATATTGATCATATTTCCTCAAAATAAATTTTGAAAGAATACCATGCAGAATGCTGAAACCAGTCAAATTCACTCTGCACAGTACAAAATAAACTTGATTGAACACTACGGCTGACTGACGGCTATTCGGTGGCATGTCATGTGATGTATCTGTGCTTCTGAATGTCCAGACCTCACTTGCCAAGTTAAGTGGCATGCACTCTATCTCTTTGTTATGGCCTTAGCATTTTAACATACTATGAGTTTTAATAATGAACCTGTGAAATATGGATTGCAATGTCTTGTTGGGTGCAGGCCAAAGTACAACAGTAAATAAAATATAAACAAAATTGGCAATCACGATTCTCATATTCTTGAGTATTCAGTCACTCTGTGGGCTGTTGATGTCTGTTGGTACTATCTTCATGATGGGTGTAGCCTCTGCAATGTAGTCTCTTGATAGCATTTACAGTCAGTTTAATGTGATTTATTTTGTTTATTGGGGATTTAATATTTGATTAACATTCTTGTTTCATCTACATGTTACCATCATGTTTTCCAAGCTGATTAAAAACTGTTAACATTTTTACCTGTTATTTTAAAATGTGAACAAGGGTTGAAATGCTCGCTCACAACTCACTGGGTAAATTTTAGTCTTTCATAACCAAATAAAATGTTGTACTGTATTCAGAGCCAAGTAACATTGAAGGAGAAATTGTTCCCCTTTAACTGTCAGCTTTACTTAAAAATCAGTGTAATTATTTACGTACCCATACCTGACGGTACTATATGAAAACTCAATTGAAATTCTGTTCAAATCAAAAACAGTTTATACAGTGATGGGATTTAATCAGGGTTGCTAAAAGTTCTGGAAATTAGTGGAATCAGGGAATTTCAAACATGTCCAGAAAATCAGAGAACTGTTGTGTGGGTCGGGGATGGGGAGGACTGGAAAATCTCATTTTTGGGTCAGCAGATGATATGGTTTGTTAATGGAGATACCACACATCGTCGCTGCCGCCAGCTGAGCAGCTTCCGACAGGTTGCATGAGGAGTTGTTTGTTTGGATCTCAGAATATTTGCACAATCTTTCTGTTGCACAAATTGATCACCATGATCTTAGTTCAACAACATGTAGTGGTGATTCATGGTATGATCATGAATAATTGGTCACACACGATTAGATTTCTGCGACAGGCCAGAACTACTCCTCGAGTGGACCTGGTCCAGTATTTATGCCTGTGGCTTTCCCCTTCACCAAGAGTAGTCTCAGGTCACACCTGATGAAGGTAATGAGCTACACTACTGAAATATCTTGCAAGTACAACGCTGAGATCCGGCAGAACATCCGACAACCCAAGAAGTCATTCTATCGCCAGGAAAGCCTGAAGAATTACATCAAGAGACTCTACGGGGAAGAGATGTACCAGAATATCAAGAAGCTGGACAAGCTTCGACAGAGGAAAGGGAGGATGCTGAGTTCTCTCAGATTTTGCTCAGGTGTCGAGATGAGGAAGTGGTACCAGTATTTGCCAGAATAAAACATCACATCAACTCCAGGGCGGCGAAAAAGATAAAATGCAGAGCAAGCATGGCACTGGTGAGTTTGCGCCGCAGATTAGATGTGGTAGCCAGGGAACTGTTACACCTTCATCTGTACATGGCAGCCTCCTTAACAGAGGAAGACTGGGACTGGGTAGACCATGCCTCCTGGTCTTTGTCAGAGTTTGCCAGAAGGAATGCCTCATTTTGCCAATGTGCAAAGTTTGACTACATGAGTAAGAAAGTGCAGCAGATGGAGGAGACTTGTACTGTGACGAATCTAAGTGGCACACAGTTTGATGATATAACCATAAAGGTACTCAGCAAGGGTCTCAACTTCACAATGACCCCCAGAAATGTGCCCATTTCAGGTTTCGTCAGTGCAATAGAGCAAGTTGCAGCCACACTTCCACCCATTGTGGCAGAGGAAGTCTGCTGAGAGACTTGCAGTGCACTCACCAACGCCAGGCCTCCAAAATCGAACATCACATCTGCACTGAAGAAGCTCCGGGAAGACAAAGGTATTGTAGTACTGCCAGCAGACAAAGGGAACTCTACAGTCATTTTACAGCGGTAGGATTATAATGGGAAAGTACGTCAACTTCTGGAGGACCCAGCATATAGAACTTAGTGTGACCCCACTGACAAGTTGGACAAGAAGACCAGGGCTCTCCTTAAGGAGACAGGGATGCCGGAGAAGATCATCAGACGACTTCGGGCAAAAGCACCAGTGCCACCTAGACTGTATGGTCTGCCTAAAATACACAAGGAGGGCGTGGCTCTACACCCTATTGTCAGTATTATTGGGGCAGCTATGTATGCAACAGTCAAGTATTGGAAAAATCTGCTGTCTCCATAAGTGGGGAAAGGTGTTCACCACATCCGAAACTCAGCAAACTTCCTTCAACACCTCAAGCAACTACGCATCACAGATTTGGACATCATAGTTAGTTTTGATGTGGTATCACTGTTCACCAGGGTCCCGCTGAGAGACTCACTGGAATTGATTGCAGAAAAATCTGACGGTGCTCTGCTGGACCTGATCAGGCATACACTGACATTCACGTATTTCCTGTACAGGAACCAATATTACGAGGAAACTGAAGGTGTAGCTATGGGTAGCCCACTGTCTCCTGTGGTTGCCAACACGTTCATGGAGAGATTTGAGGAGAGGGCATTAGAGACAGCCAGATGTAAACACACATGCTTCTTCAGGTATGTGGATGACACCTTCGTGATCTGGCCTCATGGGAAGGACAGGCTCAATGAGTTTATGGAACATTTTAACTCGTGCCACCCGACTATCAAGTTCACCATAAAACAGGAGAAGAATGGCCAGCTGCCGTTTCTGGATGTAATAGTAAAAAGGAAAGCAGATGGATCAATTGGCCACAGTGTGTATCGAAAACCCACACACACTGATTTATATCTGCAGGCCAGCAGCTGTCACCACCCTGCACAGAAGAATGGTGTTCTTAAGACATTGGTTCACAGAGCACGTGCGCTGTCAGACCAAGAAAGTCTACTGACAGAAATAGAACATCTCAAAACAGTGTTCTGCAAAAATGGATATACACCGAAAGAAATTGAGATAGCACTCCAACCAGCCACTGTGCCACAAGTTCCAGAAGCAGATCAAGATGAAGCAAAGAAGGTGGCGTATTTTGCCCTATGCTGGCTCTATTTCTGCCAGAATTAGTAGGATCCTCTGCAAACACATAATATGTGTTTTCTGTCCATCCATCAAGATTGGGGGACTGGTGGGAAATGTTAAGGTTGACCTGGGTTTGCAGAAACCAGGGATTTATAATATACCTTGCCAATGTGGCATGTCCTACATTGGCCAGACGACAAGGACAGTAGATATCAGGTGCAAGGAACATCAGAGGCACATCTGATTAAGGCAGGCAACAAAATCAGCCATTGCTGGACACTGTCTAGAAGTAGGTCATGCCATGAATTATGAAGAAACCATGTTTCTAGCACAGATGCCCAGATTTTAGGACAGTGTCATAAGGGAGTCAATACAGATAAAAGTGACTGATAATCTCACGAACCGTGACACGGGGTACCAGCTAAGTAGAGCCTGGGATCCTGCTCTGGAATTGCTAAAGAAGTAATGGGGACAGCTGCAGCCCTCCACAAGTAGAAGAACTGAAGGTGTGGACATGGAGAATGACCCCAGGTGCACCAGACCGAAGATGGAGCACCCAGGGTTGGCTTTGACAGGCGTGGACCGCAGAGTGAACATCTAGAACCGCAATGGACCGAAAATGGAATGGCAATGCTCCAGAGATCACAGTGAGCAGGAGAGGACCACAGGGGGAATGCCTGGTACCACAGACGGGATTCCAAATGCACCAGACCGAAGATGGAACACCCAGGAGTATGTCTGGTGGGCGCAGACCGCAAAGAGAACAGCCAGGACTGCACCAGACTGAAAAGGGAACAGCAATGCTCCAGAAGATTGCAGCGAGTGGGAGTAGGTGCGGTGAAGGGGGAAGGCTACAGGCATAAATACTGGACCAGGTCCACTCGAGGAGTAGTCTCAGGTCGCACTTAATGAAATATCGTGCAAGTACGACGTTGATATCCGGCAGAACACCCTACAACCCAAGATGTCACTATTGAGCATATCTGGGATGCCGTGCAATGTGCTGTTCCACAAATCACCTCTTTGTTACCTTTCAGATAATAAATCATGTAAAGGAGACAATAACTTGCTGTTCATTTAAAATTACAGTTAAAAACAAATTCAGAAATACAGGAGCTCTTACATTTTTTTGTCATCTTGCTTGTTTACTTGTCCTTCAGATCTCAAAATCTGTCAGGGAAAAATGCTAAAACTATCTCTGAAAATCAGGGCATTGTTAGGGAATTTCACTTTGGGAAACTTGTGGCACCCCTGTTAATGTCATTTTCTTCTGTGCTTTATGAAATTCTCAATTTTTAAACAGAGTTGTAGCCTCACCCATCCCTTTCACTTGTACCGCATGGTTCAGGTGCCGTGTGACTATTCAAGCATACTCTGTACTGTACCAGGTGCTGCGGCATGTCAGAAAATCTTGAATGTGAGTATTGTTCACCCAACACCCTAAATAAATCTGCATGTGGCTTCAATGGCTGAAGCTTCATCTGTAAATGCAAGACAACACGTACATTAATTTGTTACATGTGAAAATGTCGACAGGAACAATAGTTTAATCTGTGAATGTAAGATGACCCTGTATGTTTTGAATGATGAATGTGGTGAAAAAACCTTATCTTATAATTCGGTAAACTTTCTACAGTAAACAATGCATTACAGTGCAAGTCTCTGAACGACTGTGAAGAACTTCCATACAAAATAAAGTGAGCATGCCATTTGGAAGCTTTTCCATTTATTTAAAAATCTGGGATTGATCATTCAGACTTTCCAGTTCTATCGAAAGTGTACTGAAAATGAAAGCTGCACAGCAGTGAACATCATTGTGAACATTGGTTTGAACACTGCTATCCAAGTGGAATTAATAGAGTGAAAATATCCAAAGTGAACAATATTCCTCATTTAATGTCACAGGCAGTGGAGCTTATTCTTAAGCAGCATTCAGTTTCTGCACAACATACTGCATGTGAAACTTTTAAAAGAGCTTCTCATTTATCATAGCTTGTAAGAAGCTTTTGATTCATCATCAGTTGTAACTTCTACAAGAGTACTGCATGCATTGTGTTTGGCTGCCATTGAATGTCAATCTGTTTGCTGTTGTTGTCTAGTATCCTATTTTATAAACCATTTCCATTGTATTCCATGTCTTTCACTGTGTAACTTGTGTCATCCAAAAACAGAGTTTCCTTTTTACTGTCGGATCACTGTATACAGACTGATCAGCCAGAACATGATAGCCACCTACCTAATAGCTGGTATGCCCATCTTTGGCACAGAAGCAGTGGCGACCGTGGTGGCGTGGAAGCAGAGAGGCCTTGGTAAGTCGCTGGAGGGAGTTCGCACCCCATCTGCACACACAGGTAAATTATGAGAAGAGGGCCCATGGGCTTTGGTGGCACGTTCAGTCGGGCTCAAACCTAGTGTGTTGGGGGGCCAGCACATCAAATGGAACTCGCCACTGTGTTCTTTGAACCACTCCACCTAACTCCTGGCCTTGTGACATGGCGCATTATCCTGTTGAAAAATGCCACTGCCGTCGAAAAACATGCCCGACATGAAGACTGTATGTAGTCTGCAACCAGTGTATGATACTTCCTGGGCTGTCACAGTGCTCCACTGGACCCGTGGATGCCCATGTGAATGTTCCCCAACGCATACTAGAGCTATCACCAGCTTATCTCCGTTATGCAGTACAAGTGTCAAGGAGCTGTTCTCCTGGAAGATGACGGATTTGCACCCTCCCATAGGCATGATGAAAAAGGTGTCAGGATTCATCAGACCACACAATGCTCTGGCACTGCACCAAAATCCTGTGCCGGTGATCACGTGCACATTTCAGTCATAGTTGCCGATGTCGTATTGTTAACAGTGGCACATGCATGGGTCGTTGGTTGTGGAGGCCCGTAACTAGGAGTGTTTGGTGCACTGTGTATTCAGACACATTTGTACTCTGCGCGGCATTAAAGTCTGATGTTAGTTCTGCACAGTTCTCTGCCTTTCCTATTTTAGCAGTCTGCTCGGCCCAAGATGTCAGTCATCAGTAATGAGGGGTGGCCACCCAACCTCACGATGTCTGAATGTAGTTTCACCTTGGTTTTGTGATGTGTTGAAGGCACTCACCGCAACACTCATCGAACACCCAAAAAGTCATGCAGTTTCCAGAATGCTCATGCCGAGCCTCTAGGCCATCACAATCTACCCTCAGTCAAACTCAGATAGATCTCCATTCTGCACACAGGCAGCATGCTCACTGATACTGCATGCACTGTGCACGTGTCTGACCAGCAGTCATTCCTCGCCAGGTGACGCTGCTGTCACCTTGACAGGTTTATGTCAACAGTAGGTCGGTGGTCTTAATGTTCTGGCTGATCATTGTATTAAGAAAAGAAAGTGTGGTACCACAACTTCTAATTATACACGGTTCCAATCAGACCAGATCTGTTTGTTGGCACAGAAGTAGAATCTTTTGTTTCCTGATTTCCAAATATGACGTGAACCATTTTTCTGTTTTCTCCAAGTTCTGTGGTGTCCCAATTTATGCCAAAAGGGTATGGTCCACACAATTAATTGATTATAATGAAGCAAAGATGAGCACTATTGTACTGAGTTTACAGTCTAACCATGCAAATGTCTCACCCACAAAAGAATAAATTGCATTTTCTTTTGATGCTCCTTCCTTCACGCCAAACTGTAAATTTGTCAAAAAATTATGTGCACAGAGATGTGCTACTATTCTCTTCTACATTGCCTTTCATAAACCTTCAAAAATATTGATAACAAGGATATTGTTATGTAATTGTCCACATTTTCTCTTTCTCCCTTTTTATGATTGTTGTAATCTGTCTGGAAAGTGACCTCTCCTGAAAGACTCACTGCATAACTCACTGACTACAGAACTCATTTATAGTGCACTTAGGTACTTAAGTCTACTTGGTATTTCACAGTACTCACATAAATCAATCTTTAAAAGATTGGGAATTCTTACAACAGCCTCACAGTACATTTACTCACTAATGAAATTTGTTCCCGACAGCATGGACCAGTTTAAAAACAACAGTGACATTTGTGATTATAATACCAGAAAAAAAGAAAGGCTTTTACTATCCTTTACTCAACCTATCTTTGGCACAGAAAGGGGTAAAATATATTGCTATAAAATTTTTTGATAAATTACCAGATGAAATAAAATGACAGACAGCAGCAAAAGCTTCAAAAATAAATTGAATCATATCTCCTTGACAACTCTTTCTACACCATGGATGAATTCTTGAATAGGAATAAATAAATCCATAGATATAGTATATGCATGTTGCGCCATTTACGGGAATGGGATAAATAATAGAAATATTAAAAAATCTTGTTTCATCTGTGCATTTCTTGTGCACTTGACCCGATCCACATCATAATGGCTACCGTACCGTGCGATTGATCAATGGAACATGCAACTAACTAACTAGTCTTTGGTGGTTTAATAATTGATATAATTTGCTTCTCAGTGTTTTTATGTAACTGCAAGTGAACACAATTGTCTCAGAATGACAACTTTAAAAAGTACTGCATTATTGCCTATACTGATAAAATTTTGATTTAACTGCTGTCAAAATGAACACAAGCAAATGCAATTGAATAGTCCTAATAGTAATGGATATGCTGAATTTTGGAAACGAAAAAACATTTACAATTGCAGTAAGCTTTAGATGGTATTATATGTCATGTTATCAATGAAGTCTTTCACAAGTGATGCATATCAAACAGTCATAAGTTACTCCAGAAAGACTTGACAGAAAATATTCAGGAAAATATAGTAGGAAAAATTTACTTAGAATTTGCTGTAAATAGGCAAGGTCATATGTTAAAATATCCATCAGATTCTTTGGAAAGAAGCATTACTTTTTATTTGATTATAGGTCACATTGGAGAGAATATCTACCAATGACATGCCCGTATCAGACCCAGCACAGAGGGCGGTCCCCATCGACCGAAATTCTGCACGATTTGGAGATACGTGGACTCCTTTTGGACACCCACCTCTACCGTGGCATGACTGGTCCCAGTACAGCTCTAGTTTACAAGTAAGTGCTTCATGGGCTTTTGTTCTGTGGCTGTTTTTCAGGATCATTAGTTCTAAAAGACAGAACAATAATATATGTAGTTTTGAGATCCAAGCAAACGTAAAATAATCATCTCTATGCCTCACAGATTGGGCCCAATCTTTTTTTCTTTGTTGAGTAGTATCAGAAGTCTGTGCGGTATCATACTTCTTATTTATTTGTTACTTTTGTTTGTTTATTCATCCATTTACAATAAATGTTGTATGAATGTTACACAAATGTACATGTAAATTTTATGTGAAATCATTACAAGGAAAGTGGGACATACAGATCAATTTATAAACAATACACACAACATAATACAGAGTGACCCACACATAATAACACACACACACACACACACACACACACACACTCACACACACACACACACACACACACAAACAAACAAACTTCTGTTCCTCCTCCAAAGAGGCCAGACGAACGTGTGGTTCCTGAAGAGAGGAAGCAGCCTTTTCAGTAGTTGCAGGGGCAACAGTCTGGATGATTGACTGATCTGGCCTACTAGCATTAACTAAAATGCCCTTGCTGTGCTGGTACTGCGAACGGCTGAAAGCAAGGGGAAACTACAGCAGTAATTTTTCCGAGGGCATGCAGCTTTTTTGTATGGTTAAATGATGATGACATCCTCCTGGTTAAAATGTCCACCCCCAGTAGCTGAGTGGTCAG
Organism: Schistocerca cancellata; assembly: GCF_023864275.1. Lineage (NCBI taxonomy): Eukaryota > Metazoa > Arthropoda > Insecta > Orthoptera > Acrididae > Schistocerca > Schistocerca cancellata. Next base: position 72,496,184 of record NC_064637.1, on the reverse strand, counting down.
CGTGACAGACTGTCAATCCTAAGGGCCCGGGTTTGATTCCCGGCTGGGTCGGAGATTTTCTCCGCTCAGGGACTGGGTGTTGTGTTGTCCTAATCATCATTATTTCATCCTCATCGACGCACAGGTCGCTGAAGTGGCATCAACTCGAAAGACTTGCACCAGGTGAACGGTCTACCCGACGGGAGGCCCTAGCCACACGACATTTCATTTCCTGGTTAAAATAGTCCTCCATTCGGATCTCCGGGTGGGGACTACTCAGGAGGAAAACTGGTGTTCTATGGATCGAAAACTGGTGTTCTATGGATCGGTGCGTGAAATGGCACATCCCGTAATTGGGTAGGTAGGTTAGAAAATTTATAAAGGAAAATCGATAGGTTAAAGCTAGATATAGTGGGGATTAGTGAAGTTTGGTGGCAGGAGGAACAACACTTCTGGTCAGGTAAATACAGGGTTATAAATACAAAATCAAATAGGTCTAATGTAGGAGTAGATTTAATAATGAATACAAAAATAGGAGCACAGGTAAGCTACTAAGAACAGCATAGTGAACACATTATTGTAGCAAAGATAGACACGAAGCTTACGGCTACCACAGTAGTACAAGGTTATATGCCAACTAGCTCTGCAGATGACAAAGAGATTGAACAAATGTATGATGAGATAAAAGAAATTATTCAGATAGTGAAGGGAGACGAAAATTTAACAGTCATGGGGTACTGGAATTTGATAGTAGGAAAAAGAAGAGAAGGAAACGTAGTAGGTGAATATGGAATAGGGGTAAGGAATGAAAGAGGAAGCCGCCTGGTAAAATTTTGTACAGAGCATAACTTAATCATAGCTAACATTTGATTTACAAATCGTGAAAGAAGGTTGTATACATGGAAGAGGCCCGGAGACACCGAAAGGTTTCAGATAGATTATATAATGGTAAGACAGAGATGTAGGAACCAGGTTTTAAATTTTTAAGACATTTCCAGGGCCAGGTGCGGACACTGACCACAATCTATTGGTTATGAACTGTAGATTAAAATCCAAGAAACTGCAAAAAGGTGGGAATTTAAGTAGATGGGAGCTGGATAAACTGAAAGAACCAGAGGTTGTAGAGAGTTTCAGAGAGAGCATTAGGGAACAATTGACAAGAATGGGGGAAAGAAATATATTTGTCTACTTGTAGACAAAAAGAAGAGGACTAGTAGGAATCCCTGGGTAACAGAAGAAATATTGAATGTAATTGATAAAAGGAGAAAATATAAAAATTCAGTAAATGAAACAGGCAAAAAGGAATACAAACGTCTCAAAAATGAGGTTGACAGTAAATGCAAAATGGCTAAGAAGGGATGGCTAGAGGACAGATGTAAGGATATAGAGGTCTATATCACTACAGGTAAGATAGATACTGCCTACAGGAAAATTAAAGAGACCTTTAGAGAAAAAAAGAGCACCACCTGTATGAATATCACAAGCTCAGATGGAAAACCAGTTAAAAGCAAAGAAGGGAAGCAATGTGGAAGGAGTATATAGAGGGTCTATACAAGGGCGATATAAGTGAGGGGAATATTATGGAAATGGAAGAGGATCTAGATGAAGACGAAATGGGAGATATGATATTGCGTGAAGAGTTCGACACAGCACCGAAAGACCTAAGTCGAAACAAGGCCCTGGGAGTAGACAACATTCCATTAGAACTACTGACCGCCTTGGGAGAGCCAGTCCTGAAAAAACTACCATCTGGTGAGCAAGACAGGCGAAATACCGTCAGGCTTCAAGAAGAATATAATAATTCCAATCCCAAAGAAAGCAGCTGTTGACAGATGTGAAAATTACCGAATTATCAGTTTAATAAGTCATGGCTGCAAAATACTAATGTGAATTCTTTACAGACGAATGGAAAAATTGGTAGAAGCTAACCTTGGGAAAGATCACTTTGGATTCTGTAAAAATATTTGAACACGTGAGGCAATACTGACCCTACGACATATCTTACAAGAAAGATTAAGGAAAGACAAACCTACATTTCTAGCATTTGTAGACTTAGAGAAAGCTTTTGACAATGTTGACTGGAACACTCTCTTTCAAATTCTGAAGGTGGCAGGGGTAAAGTACAGGGAGCGAAAGGCTATTTACAATTTGTACAGAAACCAGATGGCAGTTATAAGAGTCGAGGGACATGAAAGAGAAGCAGTGATTGGGAAGGGAGTGAGATGGAGTTGTAGCCTCTCCCTGATGTTATTCGATCTGTATATTGAGCAAGCAGTAAGGGAAACCAAAAAAAATTGGGAGTAGGAAATAAAATCTATGGAGAAGAAATAAAAACTTTGAGGATGCCAACAACTTTTTGATTCTTTCAAAGGCAGCAAAGGACCTGGAAGAGCAATTGAACGGAATGGACGGTGTCTTGAAAGGTGGATATAAGATGAACATCAACAAAAGCATACGTGGATTATGGAATGTAGTCGAATTAAATCAGGTGATGCTGAGGGAATTAGATGAGTTTTGCTGTTTGGGATGCAAAGTAACTGACGATGGTCGAAGTAGAGAGGATATAAAATGTAGACTTGCAATGGTAAGGAAAGTGTTTCTGAAGAAGAGAAATTTGTCAACGTTGAGTATAGATTTAAGTGTCTGGAAGTCTTTCCTGAAAGCATTCGTATGGAGTGTAGCCATGTATGGAAGTGAAAAATGGACAATAAATAGTTCAGACATGAAGAGAATAGAAGCTTTCAAAATGTGGTGCTACAGAAGAAAGCTGAAGATTAGATGGGTAGATTACATAACTCAAATGAAATGAAATGTCGTGTGGCTAGGGCCTCCCGTCGGGTAGAACGTTTGCCTGGTGCAAGTCTTGGGAGTTGACAGCATTTCGGTGACTCGCGTATTGATGGGGATGAGATTATGATGAAGAGGACAACACAACAGCCAGTCCCTGAGCGGAGAAAATTCCTCACCCGTCCAGGAATCAAACCCAGGCCCCTTGGCATGACATTCCGTCTTGCTGACCCCTCAGCTATCGGGGTGGACATCACGTAACTAGTGAGGAGGTACTGAATAGAATTGGGCAGAAGAGGAATTTGTGGTACAACTTGATCAGAAGAAGGGATTGGTTTGTAGAACACATTCCGAGGCATCAAGGGATGATCAATTTAGTATTGGAGGGAAGTGTGGAGGGTAAAAAATCGTAGAGGGACACCGAGGCATGAATACACTAAACAGATTCAAAAGGATGTATGTTGCAGTAGTTACTCAGAGATGAAACAGTTTACACATGATAGAGTAGCATGGAGAGCTGCATCAAACGAGTCCCTGGACTGAAACCACAACAACAACAACAACAACAACAACAACATGCTTCTGTTGTTATGAGTTCATAAGTCTGTTCTTTGAAAGTCTATACTTTTGCCCTCCCTAACAGGAAAATCCTTTTATACACAACAGTAATTCAATAAATGTTGTACATCAGACACCAGGTGTCCATTATATGCGTAAACATAATGAAAATATGAAGGGATGAGAGAAAGAAAATATTTTAAGTTTTGGTTTGCATAAACATTTTCTATAACTTTTATTGGCCAGCATAGTTGCTTGTCAAATAAAAATATTGTTTGAGTAGATCTTTTTTAAACCCTACCTGCAATTATGTTTCATCTTCCAGCTCTCTGACGTACTCCGGCAATCTGTTGAAAAATTTAACACCCATGTGTCTCACTTTTCTTTGTGTGTTTGTTCTTTTTGTTCAATGTGTGTCAAGTTCTGTTCTGTTTTGGATATTTTTTATTATGAAAGTCGGCTTTTGTCTCAAAATCACTGAGTTTGACCCTGACATATAAAACATATTTGTATATACAGTGAAAGTGTTGTTGGTATTTTAAGTTTTCTGAATATGAATTGGCAGTGTGTCTGTGAAGGATTGTGTTTTATGATATTCTATAATGAAAAAGTTTGTTTTCGGTGGCAATTGGTGGTATCTGAAAGTATTACTCCATATGTTGCAAGGGACTGGAAATTACTGAAATATGCCATCCAGGCACCTTCTGAGGCACAAAATTTGCAATAATGTTTTGAGCAAAAGAGGCTGGAAAGTCTTGGGTGGAATACAAACAGTGGAAGGTGTCAAGTGATTGATAGGAACATAAACAATTGTTGGCCTTTCAATGTCTTTCTGAACTAATTGACAAAGGATATGTACACAGCCAAGTCAAGCTCCTGTGTAAGGACAGTGTAGCTGTGCACATGTATGTGTGTTTTGCGGTAAGCTCTGTAGAAGGATATTGACTGTACCAAAAGGAAAAATCAATCAAGAAAACTATAAAATTATAAGACGGGATAGCTGGTTATCAACCACCTTCAGGAGGCAAAATTCCAAGTAACGCCGTTAGGCACGTATAAAAATACATCACACCAGATTGGCGATTCTTCTGGAAAACATAAGAGTTCTCAGGGAATTACATTTTACCTGAAGAAATCAGGGAGATCTCAGGAAATTTCAGAACATTCATAAAACCTCAAGAAATTCTGATTTCTAACATAACAGTGAAACTGAATTTTATTGAGTCTTATAAATCACAAATTTTAAAATACTTAGTATTTCAGAATGTGTTAATTATATGATTATTATTCCATATAAGTTATTGATGTTTAAAAGCTGCAATTAAAGTATAGGTTATGACTGGTATATTGCTCAGCCGAGAGGAAAGAAAAGTCATTCACCATTCACCATTCAATGGTTAAAGAGGCAAATGTACACTAGGAATGCAATGCTTAATGCAGAGGATTGAATATTTTGTAAGTTTTAGGTGCTGACCTTGCAGAGAGTGTTGATCATTTGTTCAGTTAATATGTACATAACCATGATGTCTAAGGTACTAGGTAAAACATCACGTTTTCTCAAAGAAAGTATGTGTGCAGAACTGCATTCTGGTATCCCACTTTTGCTTTCAGAAAGTGCACAGACATAAGAAATATCCTCTTGCGTGAGTAAAGAATACAGTAGTAGTTACATGAGCCTACTCTCAATTTTTTTTTCGTTTCCTTTACTGCTTGCTCAATATACAGACTGAACAACATCAGGGATCGGCTACAACTCTCTCTCACTCCTTTCTCAACCACTGCTTCCCTTTTGTGTCTCTTGAGTGTTATAGCTGCCATCTGGTCTCTGTACAAGTTGTAAATAGCCTTCCGCTCCCTGTATTTTACCTCTGCCACCTTCAGAACTTGAAAGAGAATATTCCAGTCAACATTGTCAAAATCTGTCTCTAAACCTACAAATGCTAGAAATGTAGGTTTGCCTTTCCTTAACCTATCTTCTAAGATAAGTTGTAGGGTCAGCATTGCTTCACATGTTCCAACATTTCTACGGAATCCAAACTGATCTACCCCAAGGTCATCTTCTACCAATTGAAGTCTGTGGGTATTTCACCTGTCTCATACATCATCGTCACCAGCTAGAAAAGTTTTGTCATGACCGGCTCTCCCAAGGCTATCAGTAGTTCTAACGGAATGATGTGTACTCTGAGGGCCTTGTTTTGACTTAGGTCTTTCAGTGCTCTGTTAAATTCTGTACTCAGTATCGTATCTCCTATCTCATCTTCATTTAGATCCTCTTCCATTTCCATAATATTGCCCTCAACTACCTAACCCTTGTATAGACCCTCTATTATTCCTTCCACCTGTCTGTTTCCTTTCTTCGCTTGGGACTGGTTTTCCATCTGAGCTCTTGATATTCATACAGGTAGTTCTCTTTTCGCCAAAGATCTCTTTAATCTTCCTGTAGGCAGCATATATCTTACCCCTAGTGATATATGTTTCTACATCTTTACATTTGTCCTCTAGCCAATCCCGCTTAGCCATTTTGTACTTCCTGCTGATCTCATTTTTGAGACGTTTTGTCTGCCTTCTTGCCTGCTTCATTTACTGCATTCTTCTTCTACTGTATTCCTTTCCCCTGTTCCTGTCAATCATTCCCTAATGCTCCCTCTAGAACCACTGGTTCTTTCAGTTTATCCAGGTCACATTTCTTAAAATTCCTACCTATTTACAGTTTCTTCTGATTTAGTCTACAGTTCATAACCAGTAAATAACTAATAAATTGTGGCCAGAGTCCACATCTGCCCTGGGAATTGTCTTACAATTTAAAACGTCATTCCTAAATCTCAGTCGTACCATTATAGAATCAGTCTGAAACCTTCCGGTGTCTCCAGGTCTCTTCCACGTATACAGCCTTCTTTCATGATTCTTGTCTGCCCCCAGTAGCTGAGTGGTCAGCGCGGACAGAATGTCAATCCTAAGGGCCCGGGTCCGATTCCTGGCTGGGTAAGAGATTTTCTCCGCTCAGGGACTGGGTGTTGTGTTGTCCTAATCATTATCATTTCATCCCCATCGACGCGCAAGTCGCCGAAGTGGCGTCAAATCGAAAGACTTGCACCCAGCGAACGGTCTACCCGACGGGAGACTCTAGTCACGTGACATTTCCATTTCATGATTTTTTAACCAAGCGCTAGCAATGATTAACACTGTGGTGCATGAATTTCACTGCAGTGGGCAACTTTTAATGGTCAATCCTCTGTCATTTTCAATCAGTCATGAGGGTGAAAATGCATGCAAGACACAACACCAGTAGGGAGTGCCCACTTCAGTGAACTGTGTGCATTTGCAGCGCCTCAGGACTGGTTGAAAATGCCAAAGAAACGACCATTAACAGCTGTCCACTGTAGTGGACGCTATGTGCCACAGGGTTAAGTAATGCTGTGTGCAAAATTCTACCAGACAGTATCCTCTTTTATTCCTTACCTCCAGTACTTCCAGTCCATATTAACCTACTACTTTTCCTTCTCTTCCTTTTCCTGATACCGAATTCCAGTCCCTCATGACTATTAAATTTTTGCCTCCCTTAATTATCTGAATAATTTCTTCAATCTCTTCATCATCTGTGGAGCTAGTCAGCATATAAACTTGTACTGCTTTGGTAGGCATGGGCTTCATGTCTATCTTTGCTACAATAATGCATTCACTGTGCTTTTCGTCGTTGCTTATCGACATTCCTTCCCCCCCCCCCCCCCCCCCCCCCGTTCATTATTAAGTCTACTCCTACATTACCAACATTATAGCCCTGCATTCATCTAACCAGAAGCCATGTTCTTCCTGTCACCGAACTTCGTTACTTCCCACTATATCTAACTTTAAGCTATCCAGTTCCATTTTTAAATTTTCTGACCTACCTGCCTGATTAAGGGATCTTACATTCCACGCTCCGATCCATAGACTACTAAAGTAGTGTGTGGATAAGTTCAAAAATTTGGATTTGATGAGAGGCGAAGTAGGGAAGTATGTGCAGTTGCAATGACGACTGTGTCAAATGGTTTAGTGGCAGAGCTTCTGACCAGCTCAAATCCCAGTGTGGCACAAATTATCAACTTTTCCCATTGATTTCAATCAATGCCTGCTCACAGCCAATGCAAAGTCTGTAATTCCTTCTTGTCTTAAAATTTGTAGTGATTTAATAAACCATTTTTGCCATATAATTAATTAGTTTGCCTCCTGAAGGTGTGTAATGGACATAATTTCTATTGCATAATTTTATAGTTTTCTTGAAGGACATGGTCTGGAAGCTCAGTTATCTATATTATTAAATCACTGTTCCGGAACATTGCATGACACCTATCTAATGGCTTCCAGGGGCAACAAAATTTGATATTCAGTATTTCACGCAATTTTTGACAGAATTTAAAAAGTTAAAATGCTGTCATTATCTGCTCATTAAGGGGCATACTCTTACTTTAAAAATTTAACCCAATAAGACAGGTATTACAGGCAGACTAAAAGTTTAACACAATAAGACAAGTATTACAGGCATAGGCAGTATAACTAACAGCATGCAAATACCTAGACTATATTCATTTAATATTTGAGAATGTGACCACTTAGTGACTTGCAACAAACTTTTTTCGAAATTCCCTGCAAATCCCACTCACCTCCGATCTCTCCTTCCACCACACACACACACACACACACACACACACACACACACACACACAAATGAGGAAAGGAAAAAAGTTTGGCTTTTTTTACATTCTCGCTGTTCATACAGTAAAACTGCCACATCAGTCATGATGTTTTAATTTATATTTTCATTATTACTAACTGTATTCATAACATATTTTGTAGACAGTATCCACATACACCAATAAATGTATCTGCAAATTTATATCATCATATTACACATAGTTCAGGAGGAGTGACAAAATATTTAGATGCATGAAAAACTAGCATTTGCTTAAAATGACGTGCAGTAAAATTTCATCATTAGGCATAATGTTTTAATTTATTACTTCTTTACTACTAACTGTATTTGCAACACACTTTGCAGACAATGTCTACATGTTATACACTGAATGTACATTCAAAATTATATCATTTTGTGCAACATAGATCAGAAGATATGACGTAATAAACATTGAGATGTGTGAAGAACTAACACTTACTTAACTTGGAGGACAAAATTACACAGACTACATTCATCCATTGTTTCATAATGATAGCTCTTAGTGAATTCCTACAAACTTAAAGCGTAATTTCAAACCTTTCTTAAGCTTTTTCTCTCTTAACATGCTGAAAGTCAATGTGTCTTATTGTCTTTTATTCTCCTCAATTACAAAGTGGGGATTTTTGCTTGCACCATTTGTGTAAAAAATATGCACATCTGCCTTGTTGGGCTCTAATTGTATTTAGCGTTGACCATGTTTTGTGTGGCAAGTCAGATACTGATGGTTTTGGGTGATACACTGCATATTATTTTGTTGTCCTGTCCGTTTTTGAGTCCGTGCGTTAGTGACGTTGAGCTCTTCTTCCAGAGCAAACCGCACTGTTCCTTTAGTGGGTACCTAGAGTGAAGAGTCAACTTCTTGGTGGATTGGTATTTTTATTTTTAACTATAATCTTTCATATGCATCAACAAGAGCTTTTGTGTGTCTTAGTTGAAGAGGGAGGAATGTGGCTTAGTACAGGTAGACATTCTGTAGAACCTGATTTGATTATACCAGCAATCATTCTCTTGGTGTTATTTAGTTGGACACCTGTCTTTTGTGCATGTTGCTGTTTATTAGAATTGGGATGCAATATTCAGTAGCTGAGGAGACCCAGAGCAGAAGAATGTAGGGTGGATACTGATGCTCCTCAGGTTGTACCACATAGCATTTGAATGATGTTTCTTGTATTCAATTTTTTGGCTGTTTTTGTTAGATGCACTCTGAAAGGTAGAATTCTGCGGATGACTATCCACAGGTACTTTGGTGCTTCATTCTAAATGAGTGTAGCATTTCAAATTATGTTGAGTTTTCTTATGGCGATGTTATTATTTAGGTGGAAGCAGGATGGAAAATAAATGGCACAAGACTGTCCCTTCAAAGTCCTTGGTGAAGTATAGATGTGCTAAACTTAATGTTGCTGAAGACTATATCTGCACTGTTTATCAGTGAAAGCAAACATGGGAAGGTTGTATTCTAAGCAGTTTGTGAAGATGGATGAAGGTGCAGAAGAAACTGGGAACCTTAAATCTGTTTGACACATAATCAGCGTCATTTCATTGTGAGAAAACTTATGAACCCCAAAAATGTTCTTTCAGAGGTCCAAAACATATGAATACAGTATTACCCCATTTTTACATTCCTGTGTTTTATGTTTTTCTGCCATTTGTGTATTTTTTTTATCCCGTTAAATTACATATGTTCACAGTGTATCGAAAATCTCTATTTTACATTTCTGAAATTTTGTATTTTCTGCCACTTACACTACTCCTGGCAGCTCGACTTTAAAATATCGAGTAAAAGGAATCTTTCAATTTTTATTCAGGCTCTGTAAGAGTGGTGTCTTTAAAATGCATAGTTCGAACTACATATAATTCACAAAAATTGGGAAAGGCTAAGCCATGGAGCTGAAATACTGAACAAATACTTAACAAATGAGTTTAATCAGATGTTATTTTTGTGTACTGTTATCAACTTGAACATATGTGAAACAACACTACCATTAATGTAAATCATACTATCTGATAATGATGAAACCTTTCTGACATATTGTAAACCCTCCAGTTTTACTCTGTAATTTAAGTAGCAATAAGGACTGTATTAATGGAATGTAACAAGAAAAGCCAAAACGTGAATTTAGAAGTGATTCAGTGTTATAAACCTAGGAGAAATTTATTGATAACATTTCTGAGTTGGTATATTTTGAAGCAAGTTTCCATACACAAACTCGAGAAAATGGTCACAAAATTGCTGGCATGAGAAGGCATATGTAGAAGTGTGTTGGTGAGACTTGAGAATGCATGAAATCCTACTCCCAATGTTCCAGAGCAACAGAAAAAGATTTGATGGTGAAATAATGACTTCTGATGGTCCAGAACAATAGAAAATGATTGTATGATGATGATGATGATGATGGAAGCTGAAGAAATGAACTGAAATTTGTTCCACGGCCAGGACTTAAAACGAGTCTCCTGCCTATTAGACAGGTATGCTAGCCCTTACACCAGCATAGCATTATAGCTAAGATAGAGGCACGGACTATCATAGTCCAATATCCTTCCCAACACAAACTTGAAATTCATATCTTCAGCCTATTTTCCCCTCCTTAGATTGGCAATATCCTTAGATCGTCACTATTGCTGAGGCTCTCCACTATTGATATAGCACCACAGCATTGGACGTAATGGGAAAATCCTGTCTCTAAGGATTCTAATACCGGAGACCCTCAGCAATAGTGACGATCAGAGGATGGGAAAATAAGCTGAAGATGTGAAGTTTGTGTTAGGGAGGGCACTGGACTAGGTTAGTTGATGCAGCCATGTTATCTGTAATGCTGTGGTGGCATAATGGCATAGGAGGAAGATAGGGACTTCAGTGTTTGAGAGCAACAGAAAAAGATTTGACAGGAAAATAGTGACTTTTGGTTTTCCAGAGCAACAATAAAAGGTTCAGTGGGAAAATAGCAAATTCTGACATATGAACAGCCCAAAATTATACCAGACCCGATAATAGCATGCCCATGGAATCGTACGGAAGAAGATGAATCCACACATGTGTGTTGTCCTCAGCTAGAGGTTAAAGAACCACTGCTGATCGTATAACATGATATTCTACTTATCTCCTTGAAAGTTACAAGAAAATTAATGCCAAATAATGTCTTCCCCACATAATTCAATGTGCAGCACAGTACTGGCTGCAACACAAATGTTGTTGTGGTCTTCAGTCCTGAGACTGGTTTGATGCAGCTCTCCATGCTACTCTATCCTGTGCAAGCTTCTTCATCTCCCAGTACCTACTGCAGCCTACAACCTTCTGAATCTGCTTAGTGTATTCATCTCTTGGTCTCCCTCTATGATTTTTACCTTCCACGCTGCCCTCCAATGCTAAATTTGTGATCCCTTCTTGCCTCAGAACATGTGCTACCAACCGGTCCTTTCTTCTTGTCAAGTTGTGCCCCAAACTCCTCTTCTCCCCAATTCTGTTCATAACTGAATAGACCTTTCTGTGATGTCTCAGGATGTATCCTATCAAATGATCCCTTCTTCTAGCCTTTTTGTGCTATAACACTCATTTCTCCCAGATACGATTTAATACCTCTTCATTCATTGTTTGATGGAATCTGCATTAACGAGCATATAATTTGTTTTTGAAGAAAAAAATGCAGTGCTTGTAAAATTAGTTTCACATTAATGGCATTCATGCAGTTAGAGTAGACCTTACAGATAATAAATTTTTGTATGTGTCATCTTGTCATATGTTTCTTAACCACTGAATGTATGCTCTTTAACTTGTGTACTGGCTTGCAGCCTTCAGATTTTGCAATGCCTGAAGCGGCCCCTGGAATAATTGTGGAGCCACAACAACCACCTTGCAACAGGGAACAGAATAGTTCTTCTCTGCATACATCCACTGATGGCCTTCAGCTACAAGAAGGTAACAGCAATGTGAATACAGCATTCTATCCTCCGAGTAGGAGGAGCGTGTCGACACCGTCAGGGCACTACAGCAGTGGTGCTGAGCTACATCCAAATAAGAATATTGCCTGTGTAAATGTTGAAGGACAGTACTACTCTTAAACAATCTACACATTTTCCCAGTACATGTGGGAAACTTGGGTTGTATTAGGTTGATGTCCTCATTGCTTATAAATTGCACTTAGCACTGGTGCAATAAAATGTGATATGCTGAACTTGATTTGTGAAGTTCTTGCTGTCTGCGAAGAAAATAATATCCAGCTCATTGTCACACACTTATGCTACTTTCTAAGTGCAGTCAATAGTTGCTTGTCGTTGTTGACTTAACATTTTGGTATGTTTTCCACTAACAAAACAACAACTTTCATGTTTATTTATTTTTCCAAGATGTAGATATTAAATTGTATGAACCCAATAAAAAATTTAATTTATAAACACTTTCTGAAATCAGGTATTCTTGTTAAGCCATGTATAACCTTGGTTCACCATTTGAAAGTAGTGAATAAAAAGTTGTTGGGTTAATGGCTAGCAGACGTATCACCAAAAGAGAAAATACCTGCTGATGGAGATGTGTATACAATAAAATAATACAACTTTTCAGTTTCTTTCGTCTCCTAAAAATTTGTGACACTCAAAACTGAAGATGTCTTGTTTTAATTTATAAAAGCAAACAATTTTAGGCATTTGAACTTTGGTGGTAACAGCTTTGTGCACAACTGATATTCTTGACATAGCTTTTGAAGAGAATGTGCTGCTGTAGACAGCTGTCTCTGTTGCAGGATACTGACTTGTAGTTTCAGCGTGAGGTTGTTTTTATTCTGTTTAACTAGTGTAAAGCAGGGTGACTTTGAACATTTTAAATTCATTTTTGTAAATTAAACAGAAACTTCTCAAGATATTGACATGAAACTTTTTGGGAAGCTGCAAGAGGTGTTGCTGAATATGGTAAAGCATATTATACATTTTTATCCCCCATGCTTAGTTTATTTTTTAAAAATTTTTCACTGTTCAATTTCACCCCATGGGTCGGGGTCACTTTGAACATGGGAACATTTGACTATTCTGTGGGAGTCATGTCAATTACTGTTAAATGACACCCCTATCATATGAAACAGTGTGATATTTTGTATGTAAATATAGCTTTGAAAGTAACTTATTTAGAAGAATTTGAGTATTTTTTATAAGTTTTCTTTAATCACCTGAAACTATTTGTATGACTATGGCTTAATTTTGCTAATAATGGAAATTAGTGCTGAACTGGTTTGAAATAAGAAAATTATTTAGAAACGGATCTTTTCAAAACATAAATAAAAGAAATGAAAAAAAAAGTTATCGCATTTTAAAGAATAACAACTGTAAGCACTCTACAGAAAAAGAAATTGCCACGAAAGAGTGTCCAATCTAACACATGTCACAGACATCAATTTTAAACTCAAAATGAAGCCTTCCCCCTCTGTCTACCATAGAATCAGGTAGAATCCTCATCTTTCTCATCTTTCTCAAAATCTGACATCAAATTTAAACTCAAAATGAAGCCTTCCCCCTCTGTCTACCTTAGAATGAGGTAGAATCCTACAAATGTCATCTTTCTCAAAATCTGACACATTGGGAACATTAGGCCACACAAGAAACTTCATCTGATTCCACCTTGGAATTCCACTTTTTCAGAAGTGTAATTTCATCATCAGTGATAACATGTCCAATACCATTTTACATTTTTCTTTGCAGGAAACTTCACTAAAATATGTTTTCCATGGAGATGATGTGTGAAAGAATAGGGAAGGCACTGTTCAAAGTCATCTCTTGAAAGACAGGCCTTCACATTTTATTTTTATGTGTCAACAAAGGATAAATTTAAAATTTTATGCTTTCTGTAAATGTTCATTCAAGTGTTAACCTTGCCCATAAAAACTCATTTCAAATTCTAAACTCAAAAATGCTTCTAATAATAGGCAAATGTTTTTGCAGTTGTGAAGGAACTTACATTTCCAGAAAATTATTTTTTTTCTGGCGTTGATATATAATGTTATTTCATATTGACTGTCATATCATCTGAAAGTATCGATTTTTGGCAATATTTAACGACTCTGGCCTTAGTTCCATATATACACTAGAGTGCAGCATTTATTTTAAAAAGACGCTAAATTGCTGTTCAAAGTCGCCTCGGCGTTCAAAGTCACCCCACTTTATGGTACTATCGTACCATCAATGGCAACAAGGGTAAAATTTTTAATGTAATTCTTCATTGACAATTAATTAAATTATTGTTTTCACAAACATCTGTTTTTATTTTTTATTTATTTATTTTACAAGCAGCCATAGTAACGTAACACACTATCAACTGATATTAGGACCATTGCAGTTATGTTTGTTTTCCATTTTGTGTATCAAAACTTCCCATTTCCTTTTTTGAAAAATTGAGTCAGCATCAGTCCTTATTGAGAGAGATTTTAAGACTCAAAAAGAGGATAAGGTGTTACACTGACAACCTCTGAAGCAAGATTTTTCAGAAAAAAGGAATAAAAAATGTTATTGTGTGAAATAACAGACATTCTATTGTTATTATTATTATTTACTTGTGTTACATTTTTACTGAATCCCCACTCTGTGTTATCTAAATAATCCTTCAATGTATAGAACATGCTGCTTAACAGATACTTTTAAATGCCCTTTTAAATAAATTCATTTTTGGTAATCTCTTTAATCTCCTTGAGCTGAATATTGTACAATTTTATTCCTTGGTAGAAAATACTGTTTTGAGTTTTTATTCTCTCTTCATGAATGTGAGTACAGCTTATATCTTGTTCTATGGTCATGGACAGAGCTGTTTGTACAGAAATTTTGAAGGTTATTTTTGATGTGCATAATTGACTGGTAAATGTAATCACACTGTGTGGTTAAAATGTTCAATGTTTTGAACAAATCTTTATGATGAGCTCAGTTACTACTTTTTGGTGGGTCATTCCATGTCAGTTCAACCAATTTGAGAAAAATGTTCCAGCTGATAGTCTCAGATTGGGCTGAAATTTAACACACCGATGCTACCAAGTGTGGAACACTCTTGTACAAAATTTTAAGTTCCCCTGCCAATTAATTCCAGAATTATGGCTTGTGAAAGAAGGTGGCATGGCCCAGAAATTGCAACCCGCATCTGGCAATCTATCTTCAGACCCAATTTCAGGTCTTAATAACTTTGGAACTATTTCTATGATTCAAAACACCAACAACATATTTCTGAGGGAAAATAAAAAATTCCAAAATGTGATTAAAAAAATGTAATACATTAAAAGGTACATATTGTAGGTGCCCTGTATGCCAAATATAATTCACTCAAAAAGGGTATAAATTTTTTGTGGTAAGCTTAATGTGGCCTAAACACACACAGAACTCATCTTTCCCAAATCAATCACACAAACAGAGTTACATGCACATGAAAATATAAAAATTTGAAAAATTACCTGAAAAACATGGATTTTCAAAGTGTGGTAACACAAAAGGGACAAGTGATATCCAAGCCAAATTTCAAACACTGCATAAGTAGAGCATAATACACTCCTGGAAATGGAAAAAAGAACACATTGACACCGGTGTGTCAGACCCACCATACTTGCTCCGGACACTGCGAGAGGGCTGTACAAGCAATGATCACACGCACGGCACAGCGGACACACCAGGAACTGCGGTGTTGGCCGTCGAATGGCGCTAGCTGCGCAGCATTTGTGCACCACTGCCGTCAGTGTCAGCCAGTTTGCCGTGGCATACAGAGCTCCATCGCAGTCTTTAACACTGGTAGCATGCCGCGACAGCGTGGACGTGAACCGTATGTGCAGTTGACGGACTTTGAGCGAGGGCGTATAGTGGGCATGCGGGAGGGCGGGTGGACGTACTGCCGAATTGCTCAACACGTGGGGCATGAGGTCTCCACAGTACATCGATGTTGTCGCCAGTGGTCGGCGGAAGGTGCACGTGCCCGTCGACCTGGGACCGGACCGCAGCGACGCACGGATGCACGCCAAGACCGTAGGATCCTACGCAGTGCCGTAGGGGACCGCACCGCCACTTCCCAGCAAATTAGGGACACTGTTGCTCCTGGGGTATCGGCGAGGATCATTCGCAACCGTCTCCATGAAGCTGGGCTACGGTCCCGCACACCGTTAGGCCGTCTTCCGCTCACGCCCCAACATCGTGCAGCCCGCCTCCAGTGGTGTCGCGACAGGCATGAATGGAGGGACGAATGGAGACGTGTCGTCTTCAGCGATGAGAGTCGCTTCTGCCTTGGTGCCAATGATGGTCGTATGCGTGTTTGGCGCCGTGCAGGTGAGCGCCACAATGAGGACTGCATACGACCGAGGCACACAGGGCCAACACCCGGCATCATGGTGTGGGGAGCGA
Source organism: Schistocerca cancellata (assembly GCF_023864275.1). Lineage (NCBI taxonomy): Eukaryota > Metazoa > Arthropoda > Insecta > Orthoptera > Acrididae > Schistocerca > Schistocerca cancellata. The sequence goes on along the minus strand of NC_064637.1, from coordinate 72,479,803 downwards.
TCTCCTACACTGGCCGTACACCACTGGTGATCATCGAGGGGACACTGAATAGTGCACGGTACATCCAAACCGTCATCGAACCCATCGTTCTACCATTCCTAGACCGGCAAGGGAACTTGCTGTTCCAACAGGACAATGCACGTCCGCATGTATCCCGTGCCACCCAACGTGCTCTAGAAGGTGTAAGTCAACTACCCTGGCCAGCAAGATCTCCGGATCTGTCCCCCATTGAGCATGTTTGGGACTGGATGAAGCGTCGTCTCACGCGGTCGACACGTCCAGCACGAACGCTGGTCCAACTGAGGTGCCAGGTGGAAATGGCATGGCAAGCCGTTCCACAGGACTACATCCAGCATCTCTACGATCGTCTCCATGGGAGAATAGCAGCCTGCATTGCTGCAAAAGGTGGATATACACTGTACTAGTGCCGACATTGTGCATGCTCTGTTGCCTGTGTCTATGTGCCTGTGGTTCTGTCAGTGTGATCATGTGATGTATCTGACCCCAGGAATGTGTCAATAAAGTTTCCCCTTCCTGGGACAATGAATTCACGGTGTTCTTATTTCAATTTCCAGGAGTGTATAATATGTGGCAAAATTTCAACTTGTTATTGCAAGGCATTTGCATACAATAAAAGTTGCTGAGATGTATTTGGTTACGTTTCTTCTAACACGATTTAACAAGTAATAGTGATGATGCAGACAGCTTGTTTCAGATAAAGCTGCAGCAATTGTTGGGAACCATTAGGCAACAGAAATTTAAACAATGGTAGTTTTCAGGGACGGAATTAGTCATTGTTAGGCAGGAACAACAAAGGAAACAAGCAACAATTACAGATTCTATTTCAGACTGTTCAGTACTGTTGTGGAAAGTCAGTATGGAGGCAGAAGAGTGTACTGGTGGTGCTTTTGTTCAAACAAGTTGCAGTATTGGTAGAGCACAAGCATCTGAATGTCACAAAACAACATATGGAACCAAATGTGGCATTCACTTTGTACTGTATGATCTTGATGAATCGGACCAAGATTTGTTGCTATGGAGATCTGGGATACACCCTGTGGGCACAAGAAGTACAGTTTCAGGAACTTTTGTGTTTGTTATCATCATATGAAAGTGTTTCTGGATAAGTATTCTTTCCTACAAAGAAGTTGTTTTGATCCATTTCGGATTCATAAGAAGACAGTGAAGTGAAGTGTAGCCTCAGAGAAATTGATATAAAATCAGTATTGAAAGTGAATCAGTGTATGGGACTTTACATGAAACTGGGACAAAAGCTAGGGATGGATGAGTGTATTATGTGGGTTGGGTGGACGGCAGAATACCACTGTGGGACGGGTGGGAAGGATAGTGGGCAGGACATTCTCATTTCAGAGCATGACGAAAATTAGTTGAAATTCTGGTGGAGAATGTAATTCAGTTGCTCCAGTCCTGTATGGTACTGAGCTACGAGGGGAATGCTCCTCTGTGGCAGGAGGGTGAGACTTTGTGAGATGGTGGGATATTGGAAAGATAAGGCATGGGAGATCTGTTTTTGTTTTTGTACAAAGTCTTATCTTTCCAGTCTCCAACCACCTCACAAAGTCCCACTGTCCGACCACAGAAGAGCACTTTCCTCATAACTCAGTACCACTCAAGACTGGAGCAACTGACTTACATTCTGCACCTGGGTTTCGTTTCGACTGCCTCTCATCATGCCCTGTGATAAATAAAGTAAATAATAATAATAATAAAAAAAAGATTGTAAGTGTCTGTCATGAAGTGAGATGAAATATGTACAGTATCACAAATGTAAAAGGTGTTCCATTTTCACATTCAAAAAGTTGAACCACTGTCAGTTACTTTGTACATACCTCTTACCCAAGCAGAATTACAAGTTTCCTCAGGATTCAGATGAAACTGCAGAACAAAATTCACTAGAGATACAGATGAAATATGTGAATAAACACACACACACACACACACACACACACACACACACACAGAGAGAGAGAGAGAGAGAGAGAGTCGCTTCCACATACCACATATCCCCAATCATGAGAAATCACAATTCTACATAGAAGGAGAAGTGGGAATGTTAGTAAGAATTATAATTAGTGTGCTGGAGTAAAAGCAGGCCCTGAAAGATTATCACGTATTATTTTAGACAAATGTGCACAGAAAACTATTGTAGAAGAGATGTAAGACAAATCATGTATGGGTTCTTTTAGTTTCAGGTGTGTTTCATCCTTTGGTCCCATGAATAACAGGTATTTCAAAGGCTGCATCATTAGGATTTTGATGATGAAACAATCTCAGATGTAAACAAAAACTGGTAAGACACACTGAAGGTTGCAAACTAAAACAACCAAATATGACATGGGTATGTGTTCTGCACCATGACTAATATGCCTTGCACATGCTTATACCTCATAACTAGTGGACTTACCATCCATTAATGTATGAAGTCTTGAAATAATGTGCAGTAGAACCATTTTGATCAATTACATCATTATAACAAATAATTTTCAGAAATTAGAGTAGTTATTAGCACATTGCAACGTCCAGTCCCTATCTGCACATTAAGAGGAATTGGGCCTTCCCTTTCACTAATGGAACTTTCATGCAACATGGCTAAAACTACACAACTATTCATCTCTCACGATTTGTGTGTTTTTTGGGATGAACAAGTCAAACAAGCAAGGTGTGTGTGTGTGTGTGTGTGTGTGTGGGGGGGGGGGGGTTACATACATGTGATATAATCTGAAAAAAAGTCTTAAGCATGTTGAACCCTACTGAAGAAATGCAGACAATTCATATTGACTGAAATAAATGTAGAGTCAGGAGTACTTAAATGGTGTCATCTACAAACTGACAGAAATCAGCTCAGTGACCAGACAATGTAATTCACCACAGCACGAGTAATGAAAACACCAGATGATTAGAACTAACCATCAACACTTGTGTATGTTACATCTGCAACGTCAGTGTATACGACCATGTGAATGCTTCATACACGCAGTTAGGACAGTTGTTGCAAGATGTGTTAACTAAATCATATGCTGTGCATACTTCATTGGCTCCTCCGTGTGCGAGCACCCCAGTACCTCACATCAGAGATTAAATACCTGTCATCTCATCGTAATTGCTACACAAGTCCCACTTTTCAAATATCCTTGCTGTGCATCCATTCATAAAACAAAAAAAAATTCGCAAGTTTCTTTGTTGCTGCTGCTATCTGCCTCTGGGACAAGCGACCTGCCTCTGCTCACAATTCAATCCCCTGCTGCTTTTAAGAAGAAGCTGGAGTACCTATGTCCGCCACCCACGGAGCACTTTCCAAAAAATTTTCGTAATTAACCAGTAAAGCCACTGCTTCTGTCCTCTCTCACTTATGCTTCTTTCTCCTTTCTTTTCTCCACAGGTTACACCACTTTCTTCTTCTGTGTATTCATTAAATCTGTGTTATCACATTTGTCTTTTCCACTTTCTTCCATGGCTTTCTCTCATGCCCACTGTTGCTAGTGCTTGTAATTAAAACCACCTTGCTGTAATCTACGTTTATTGTTGTACTTGTCATGTACAAATGTAATCTGTGTATGTTTTTTTTTATCTATGCTTTTGTAATTTTTGATTTCTAAATGTAGTCTAACTCACTTATCAAAATAAAGGTATATGTAATGTAACTTAGGATCAGATGTTAAGTATAAGAGACGGCTTGATGACCTTAATCTTGCCAGGTTAAATAAATCAATAAATAAAGTAAAAATAAATAATTGTGATGGCATTGGCAATGACTTCCACTGATCAGCAGATATGGCTGCTGTTGTGAGAAGATGATTGAAGTAAGTAATCTGTATCCAGATTTTTCAGTAATAGATATTTTTATTTGGTGTCAGGCTGAGTGTTTACGTGAAGTCTAAAGATGTCCTGGTTGAGTTGTTGTTGGGATTCTTCAGTCCAAAGGCTGATTTCATGGAGCTCGTCAAGTTAGTCCAGTTTCTACAAGCCTCAGCTTCCCTACATCACTGTTATGTTCATGCTCTGGTCTCTCTCCATAATGTTTGCTCTCACCCCTCCTCCCCCCATTTTCCTCCACTGATAAATTAACTATTCATTGATGGCTCAGGATGTGGCCATTCAAGCTATTCCAACTTGTGATATAGGTGTGCCATGAAGGTACTTACTCCGTTATTCATTGGTTATCCGGTCTCTCCAACTTTTCTTCAGCAGTCTACTGTAACTCCACATATCAAAAGCTTCAATTCTTTTCTTGTCTTTAGTGTTTAATGCTAACATCTTCTTTCCATATAAGACTCTAGCATCACTTAACCTAATTTGACAATGCTCTTTTTACAAGTGTTTTACTTTTATTAGAGTTCATCTGATTGAACTCAGTCCTTTGACAGGGTTCAGTATCAGTGACAGAAAATAAAGTTTTGATTTCTTCTTCCTGAAGTTTAATTTATTTTCAAATTTTTTCTGCTGTTTCATTTACTGCTTTGCTCAATACACAAACTGAATCACATTGGGTATAGGCTATCTCGCACTCTTCTCAGTAACAGCCTCTGTTCCATATCCTTCAGCTTCTGTATCTGCAGTCTGGTTTCTGTAGAAGTTGTATATAACTTTTTATTCTTTGTATTTTACCCAGGAAAATTAAAGAGTGTATTTCAGTCAATAATGTCAAATGCTTACTCTGAATTTTGATTGAGCCATACAGTGGGAAACAAAATGACAGAGCATATGTAGGTTAGACAGAGTAATACATCAAAAATGTCAAAAAGTCTTGTCTGCATGTATACAGGGATTCTGTGAATTAGCGCAAACACCTTGCTATAAAATTCTTATTCCTACAGCTTGTATTACTTACTATCCATCAACATAGTGACCTAAACTTTACTTTTTTCCCCCTTGGACTATAACATTTCTGGAAGTATTCTGGGCCAGCAGTATATGAATAAATTTTGTAGTTTAATCATTAGCTTAGTGCACCTGAGCATAATACGCTAGGGGAGAAATAATCTGTGAGTACATGTGAACATAAGATGGGTATTCATAAAATTTGATTGAGATTCATTCAAATAAGTTTCATATTTTTCCTCCACGTAATTTCTCATATAATTGAAAAAAATTATTCACAATAACAACACTTCATAAGGCATGGATCTCATGGAGAGCAGTATTTTATATTTGCCGTTTGCAGACCAAGGAGAAAATCTCTGAAATTATTCCCATGTAGTAGTGATCGCTTTGCCACTGTGCTGTTTTGCCTGGCTGATTTGTCACAAATGAGCACATTTAAGAAACAGTCTTATGAGAAAGTGTCCATATTGGCTACTGCCTCACAGTCAGTTTTTACTGGGTACTCTTGGTCGCTGCACCGCATTTATCCAGAAACTGTCTGGTGTAGTCACAATTCCGTACTCACACAAGCCGTCAAGTGTGAGGGGCTTTTCGCTTTGTGGCTGTTGCAGTATAAAGGACTGCAGCATTCCCCCAAGGAAAAGAAACAAACTGTTGCGAGCATAGGTCTTCCCGAAGCATTCTCGCCGACCTGTATATAAATTAAAAAAAAAATGAAAATTATGTAACTTAGCAAACACAATGGAACAGAAAAGCGCAGCTAAATTTTTTCATACATAGAAGAAGAAAATGTAGTACTTTATATGGCCTAAACTCGAAAATGTTTTATTTCCATTTCAGAATTATGTTTCTACAACTTCTTATATACCATAATGATAGAAACACAATGGATCAGAATGTATCAGCATACCTTATGAATCTCTTTCATAGCAGAAATGTACGAAACACAGAACAGATTTTCACTCTGCAGTGAACTGTGCACTGATATGAAACTTCTGACAAATCAGAACTGTGTATCAGGGTCTTTGCATTTCCTGGGAAAAACTTCTACCAATTGAGGGATCAAGACATGATTCATGACCTGTCTCCACAGCTTTACTTCCACCAGTACCTCCAAACTACTTCTGTGAAGTTTGGAAAATAGGAACATGCTGGCAAAAATAAAGCTATGAGAAATGGTCATGAGTCATGCATGAGTAGCTCAGTTGGTAGAAGATTTGACCGGGAAGGCAAAGGTTCTGGATTTGAGTCCTGATCTGACACATAATCTTAATCTTATAGGAAAGTCAAAAAAGTTCACACACTACTGCAGAGTGAAAATTCATTTTGGGAACAATCCGCTTGGCTGTGGCTAAACCATTTCTGCACACTGTCCTTTCTTCCAGTAGAGGTAGTCATGTAAAGTATGCAGGAGAATTATGTGGCGTTTGGAATTTAGGAAACACAGCTGTGAGAGTAGGTCATTAGTTGTACCTTGATAGCTCAATCAACAAAAGCACTTGCCCAAAACAGGCGAAAGTTCTGAGTTTGAGTCCCAGTCTGACAGACAGATGTAATCTGCCAGGAAGTGTCAATGTTCAAAATGTGTAAAAGAAGCCATTTTCCTGTGTGAGGCTATTTTTTATTTATTGAATTAACTGATTTATATAATTTAATTACTGATTAGTTAACTGTGTCTCCTTATGCATTATCAAGTGACATATGCAAAAATGTGTTGGGTGCTTACAGTACTCCATGAATGACAGCATAGAACAACATATAATGACATCAAAATAATCAACATAGTACAACCATAGTGGGCATAATTATCAAAGATGTTGACATATAACAATCTGGAATTACTCCATCTGTTTTGGCTACAACTCCGGATAATAATAATTTTTCTGGCCTTAGTACAGTTATGTGGATAATTTCTGTGTGGCACATACATAAATATTTCGAAATGTTATATAAGCTGAAGCTCAACTGCGTTCATTGTTCAAGTTATCATGAGCTGAATCTTCTAGCATATGTAATTTTCATGAAAGTTCCGCTAATCGAAAGATATGGATAACTGAATTTATTATTGCAACACACAAGAATAAATTTCTAGTCAGGTAGTCAGTAGATCTGATCATACTGACAACAACTATTGGGGAGAATGGCATTCCAGCTTCAGAGATGCTGCTAATAAGTGGACAGGTTGACGAAAGTAGTTATGTTAAACATCTTCTGTACCATAATGATATGATTAATAAATGTATATTATGTGACAAGTTGATGACAGTCCACATCTACAATAAGAGATCTTGAACCAGTTTATTTATTTATTTATTTTTTTGCCACAACGTATATGGAGAAAATGTTTTTGTCATGTTTTCTGGTGGACAAAGATACTGTTTTTTGTTTCTCCTCAAACCCCATTTTTTGTTATTTCTTTACATTTCATGTATTCACTTATTTTCTGTAGATCCAATAATTAATAAATTACAGTGATATAGTACTTGTAAGGCATTTACAATACATTTGAGAATTTGGACACTCTGGTTTAACATAAAGTAATTTCGCTTGTAAACACAAATGAAATTCATATAACACATTTCACAATGCTCTATATTGTTGAGTTAAACATTATAATGAGATTACTGTAAGGAGTAGAAATAACTGCATTAATTGATTGTTCCATCAGTTCTTGGTAGAATATTGTGTACATTATGAATGAACACACGATACTGGCGTAATATTCTGCAATGTTGTAGAGTATTACACCAGTGCCATGTATGTTTTCATTCATAATTAACAGAAATAAGTTTCAAGAAGTTTTTTTAACATTTATTGAGATCAGTAGTACTTGACTGATAATACTTGGATTAGTGTTACACAAATTTGGAGTGGAGCAGTGTTCTCCATTCTGTACTGAACTGAGACTTTTTGCCACTCTGTGCAAAAGTTTCGTAGAGATATGGTTGTGATACACATATCGTTCATTTTGTACAAGCCATAATTCTTGGCAACAGAAGACATAAGAGAAAGAATGTACTGATATGTCATGACAGTGATGCCTAGCTGTTTGAATATGTTTCTAAAAGAACTCCTCATACAGGTCCCATACACAATTATGATCACTCACTTTTGTATACTTAATAAATGTTATTGCACGTGATTGACTGCCGTAGAAATATTGCTGATCTGTCTTTTACAGAAGTTACTTTTGTATACTTAATAAATATTATTGCACGTGATTGATTGCCGCAGAAATATTGCTGATCTGTCTTTTACAGAAGTCAAGTGCGTGTACAGACAAAATTAGTTTATTATCTGTCTGTAGTCCCAGGAATTTGGAAGACTGTACTGTCATTAATTCTGTTTCAGTAAGTGATATTCTTAGTTCTTCCTCCATGTTTTGCGTTGTGTGGAATTCTAGAAATTGTACAGGTTGCATCGTCATTAAATGTCAGACGGTTTGCAGTAACCTCTGCAAATATTGTGTTCCCTGTGCTCTATATGCTGCTGTTCTATGATTTTTCAATCAATATATTTGTCATCTGCAAGAGAAGCAAACTGTGTTTTTAGGTCCATGTGCACTGGCCGGTCTTTTATAAACATTAGGAATAGCATAGGAGCCTACACTCCCTTCTTCTTTTGCTGTCTCCTCCTCCTGTACACTGTTCCATATTACTATGGTTGCACACAACACTCCCTGCCTGCAACCGGAATGATCTCATACGTGCCACGTTCCTACCTGCCACCTCTCCCACCCTGCCATCAGACATCCTCCTTCGATGCTTTCTCCCCTCCATGCCTCCATCCTCCTCTCGTGCACTCCACCCGACGTGGTCCCGCACCCTAATCGTGCTGCAAGTGCTGGAACAACATAGTCTGCCAGGATAGTGTAACTGTACATTTTTCTACATGTGTACGTGTGTTTGTGTATGTACTCTATGCCTCAGAAAAAGGACTCATCCAAAAGCTAGCAAAGTTCTCAATGCGGTTGACGTGCTTTTTGATGACTTGGCCCCTCTATATAAAATTCCCATTTTTGCAATTCATTTGGTACAGTGCCCCAAAAATTAAATTTGACAGGAACTACGCAAAACGTATTGCATCTCGAACAACTTATTTATATCCACTGAATGTTATTAGACACATTATTTTGATATCAATAAGATAAACAAATTTCATTAATATGGTTATGTTATTAATATGAATGTGAATGCCACAATTTTGATTCAATGACCCAAAATTACTTGTGATTAAATTCAGGTTATTCAACGAGTTACACTGGTGTGCCAAACTTGAGGATGAAAGTAACTTTTGCATGATGTATGCCAACTAACATAGATTTATGAAACTTGGACCGTACATAGAAAGAACTGCTGCAGTATGGGACAGAAGGTAACTGAAAAAAAAAAACAATAATATGAACAGAAATGACAGTTTTAATCAAAGATAATACTTAGACTGAAGTCACCGCAATTTATGATAGTCCTCTGGACATTACAGCAGAAGGGACATGGTTCCGAGTGTGTGATCATTACAGATGGCTGTGCATGCTCTGCAATGTGTTCTCTTGCTGGCCACAAGGTTGGTAAGCAGTTATTGTGGTAGGACATTTGAGTCCTCCACCAGTGCGGCTGAAAACTGTTGGGTAATCATTGGTGCATGTGGACATAATTCAAAACATCCCCCCAATGCTTCCTATATGTGCCCGATGCGATTTAAATCGGTGGAACAGGTAGACCAGTCCATTTGCTGAATATCCTCTTGTTCTGAGAGCTCCTCCGCCTGTGCTGTTTGATGCGGTTGTGCATTGTCATCCATAAAAATGAAATCAGCACATGAGGAAGGAACGCAGTGTCACAAATATGTCGATCAGTGACAGCACCGTGTTAAAAGATTTGGAGGTCAGTAAGGTTGTGCAACATCATGCCTGCCCACAATGTAACACCTGGACCACCAAAACATACACGTTTCTGGGCATATTAAATGTGTTTGCTTTTCATCATATTTGCACAAACGGTGCTACCTATACGCAAGTGTCAGTGGAACAAAAGATACTGGTCAGGCAAAGAGACCATTGCATGCAGTCACCGTGGCACTGTGGACCATGAGGTTGCGTGCCTTGCAATGTGGTTGCAATTGCACATGCTGTTTGTCATGGGATCTTCTTGTCTGTTGTGCAATATAGTGGTCATCTACTGCTCTTTCAGGCAGCAGTGCGTGTAGTTCGGAATGCTCTCCATGCACATGAAACAATGTTGTGAGCAATACCAAACTCCTTGGCTTCACTCATCGCATTTCGTCCTCCTTCCAGTTTCCCATTATTCCCCATGTGATGATCTCCACATCATGTCTCTGGCCCTCATTGTAATGAAGAATACCACCACAACGCACTGAAATTGCTCACTGGTTGACGGATGTCTTTTCCTGTTGCTTCAACTACCTCATGTTGTGTGACCAGCCCCATTTGGTGCTGTAGTCCCTATGACCTCATGCCATGTTAAGTCCAGCTGTCTGCACCTGATTGGAAAATTGCTGGCAACATGCTCCTGCACTTTCTTCCATTTCCACTAAGTTGTTAACGAATTATGTTGGTTTACCTATTTCGGATTGTAAGTTTTGCAGAGCAGTGTATTTAACAGAATTTTTTTTCATGTAACAGTATGTGGTTTTTTGAGTGACAATTAAATATCTTTAATAGAAAAACCTCGAAGGGTTGAGAAAATACGGTTGAATAGGAACAGAAACAATCAGGAAAAATTTCACATTAATATTCCACAAAGTGGAGAAACAGCAGTTAACTTAAAGAAGCACTGTATTTTCCATTGCCTTCAGCAATGCTAACTGTATAATTTGGTCTAATCATAGACAATTATTGCTAGAAATGTGGCAGAATTTTGTAAGAAATACTAAGTCTATACCTCAGATTTCAGGAGAATGTAAGTGTCCCTTTTTCCCTCCCTCCTTACAAACAGTTATGCTTGTTACCTTTACTCCTTGGATTATAATCATGATTTGTGATGTTTTTATTTGATTTGTGTGTTGTTACATATGGATATGAGACAGGTCACTGTTACAATTTATTTAAATATCAGAATTAACTCATACTAAAAGAAAGAACAATTGCATCTGCAGAATGAAATAAATCAGTTAAAAACTTTTGTTAGTTTAAGAAAACATATAACCTGGTTTCTGTAGACTCATAGTAAGGTAAATAACAGTCACGTCTGTAATGTAAACTAAATCGACTATACATCTATTGTATTTAAAACATATTTTGCAACAATAAATCCATGAAGAAACTACACATAACACATAACACCATTAACCCTAGCACCACTAGAAGGGGGGGGGGGGCAAAAATTGTCTGCAGCATTTGTTTTATTTGTGTAATATACATACACTCCTGGAAATTGAAATAAGAACACCGTGAATTCATTGTCCCAGGAAGGGGAAACTTTATTGACACATTCCTGGGGTCAGATACATCACATGATCACACTGACAGAACCACAGGCACATAGACACAGGCAACAGAGCATGCACAATGTCGGCACTAGTACAGTGTATATCCACCTTTCGCAGCAATGCAGGCTGCTATTCTCCCATGGAAGACGATCGTAGAGATGCTGGATGTAGTCCTGTGGAACGGCTTGCCATGCCATTTCCACCTGGCGCCTCAGTTGGACCAGGGTTCGTGCTGGACGTGCAGACCGCGTGAGATGACGCTTCATCCAGTCCCAAACATGCTCAATGGGGGACAGATCCGGAGATCTTGCTGGCCAGGGTAGTTGACTTACACCTTCTAGAGCACGTTGGGTGGCACGGGATACATGCGGACGTGCATTGTCCTGTTGGAACAGCAAGTTCCCTTGCCGGTCTAGGAATGGTAGAACGATGGGTTCGATGACGGTTTGGATGTGCCGTGCACTATTCAGTGTCCCCTCGACGATCACCAGTGGTGTACGGCCAGTGTAGGAGATCGCTCCCCACACCATGATGCCGGGTGTTGGCCCTGTGTGCAACGGTCGTATGCAGTCCTGATTGTGGCGCTCACCTGCACGGCGCCAAACACGCATACGACCATCATTGGCACCAAGGCAGAAGCGACTCTCATCGCTGAAGACGACACGTCTCCATTCGTCCCTCCATTCACGCCTGTCGCGACACCACTGGAGGCGGGCTGCACGATGTTGGGGCGTGAGCGGAAGACGGCCTAACGGTGTGCGGGACCGTAGCCCAGCTTCATGGAGACGGTTGCGAATGGTCCTCGCCAATACCCCAGGAGCAACAGTGTCCCTAATTTGCTGGGAAGTGGCGGTGCGGTCCCCTACGGCACTGCGTAGGATCCTACGGTCTTGGCGTGCATCCGTGCGTCGCTGCGGTCCGGTCCCAGGTCGACGGGCACGTGCACCTTCCGCCGACCACTGGCGACAACATCGATGTACTGTGGAGACCTCACGCCCCACGTGTTGAGCAATTCGGCGGTACGTCCACCCGGCCTCCCGCATGCCCACTATACGCCCTCGCTCAAAGTCCGTCAACTGCACATACGGTTCACGTCCACGCTGTCGCGGCATGCTACCAGTGTTAAAGACTGCGATGGAGCTCCGTATGCCACGGCAAACTGGCTGACACTGACGGCGGCGGTGCACAAATGTTGCGCAGCTAGCGCCATTCGACGGCCAACACCGCGGTTCCTGGTGTGTCCGCTGTGCCGTGGCGTGTGATCATTGCTTGTACAGCCCTCTCGCAGTGTCCGGAGCAAGTATGGTGGGTCTGACACACCCGGTGTCAATGTGTTCTTTTTTCCATTTCCAGGAGTGTATTTGTTGGAGTGAAGAAGCAAGAATTTTGGTAGTTGTAGAAAAAATATATAGAGTATATGCTGACATGGTTTTTATAATTTTTGTGAATTATTTAAATTTGCCATTATATTTAATTTAAGTGCGGGCAGTTTTTGCCCCATCCCCCTCCCCCTTACACATCAGTGAGACAGTTTTTCTCATTAAAATATTTCTCAATATGGCAGAATGAAATGCAATTCTGACTGTTGGTACCATTGTATTGTGTTGCCATTGTTGTTTTGAAAAAAAAATCTCCTTTGTTGTTCGAGCAGCAGTACATTACTCACAGTTGTAATAAAATATCTCGTCAGTATCAGAGGTTTCTCACAGATGAAGAGGTGTCAGCTATAATAAATGAAGCAAGTGAAGGTGATGAAAGTGATCCAGAAGAAGATGATACAGTTGTGACATACGATGGTGACATAGCAATTGAAAATGAGTGAAGTTCGTGGAGTTCATCCTATGATGAACAGTATGCAGCTGCTTCCAGCGTCATTGTTACAGCAAAAAGCAGTAGGGAATATATTACTGCTCCTTCAAGGCAAGTACGCATGTCAGTACAAAATATAGTGAATTTTTGGGAATGTTTGACTCATGAAGGCCTGTTGTCTGGTGTGTCAGAATCTTTCAAAAAGTTTATAACTCCCGAAATAATGAAGATTATCATGGACTATACAACCAAGAAGTTCGTAATTAGAGCTTAAAACTTACAACCATAGAAGAAATGTATGCTTTCATTGGTATTTTGATACACACGGGCACAAATAATGACACTAGACTGCCTCTTGAGGACTTGTGGCGGGGGGGGGGGGGGGGGGGGGGGAGTACTGGGAAAGAATATCTACATAGCTACAATGAGTCATATTCGATATGGAGAACTTCTGTCCCTGATTAAATTTAATGATAAAGAAACAAGAACTGAAAGACGAAAGCAGAATAAGTTTTGCCCCCTTTGCGATGTTTTTGGCAAACTTGATGAAATGTTTGTGAAGTACTACATACCCAGTGCAGATCTAATTATCGATAAAATGCTCTCCCTATTTCAAGGAAGATGTCCCTTTAAGATCTTTATGAAAGACAAGCCTGTGAAGTATGGCATATTGATTAGGATGTTATCGGATGCACACACTCGGTATGTTCTAAAAATGGAGGTCTATGCACGGAAGGATGAACGACCTGCCGAGGAACGGAGTGCAAAGGCATGTGTTAGACGCCTAGTGAACCCGCTGGCAGGAAGTGGAAGAAATATAACAACAGATCATTATTATACATCCATAGACCTAGCCAAGGACCTTTACAATGATGACAAGTTAATTTTGGTGGGAACATTGAGGAGTAACAGAAAACACATACCAGAACAGCTAAAGAAGACACCGGATCGATTCCTCTAAGTTCTTATTCACAGATCCGAAAACAGGCAATGCACCAGTTACCTTGGTTTCATACATCTCCAAACTGAAGCCTACTAAGGCTCTCCTACTTCTTTCCACACAACACAATGATAACAAAGTAGATGAGTCGACAGAGGAGAAAAGACAAACATCAATCTCTACTGCAATGAAATCACAGGGGGCATAGACAGCATTGATCAAATGATGTGACATCATTCAGTAAAATGAGGGATGAGAAGGTGGCCATTATCCCTCTTTTTCACCTTGATAGATATTGCCTGTCTCAATGGAAATTTGGAAATTTTTGGTAAGATCTTATGGGACCAAACTGCTGAGGTCATCAGTCCCTAAGCTTAGACACTATTTAATCTAACTTAAACTAACTTACACTAAGGACAACACAGACACCCATGCCCGAAGGAGGACTCGAACCTTCGATGGGGTGAGCCGTGCGGACTGTGACAAGGGGCCTTAGACCGCACGGCTACCCTGCGCAGCCTGTCTCAACGGTGGAACATTTTTCATGATAAACAACCAAAACTGGAATAAGCAGAAGCATAACGTAAGAAGGCTGTATCTGCTAGAATTAGGTCAACAGCTCATTACTCCAGTTGTGGAAGAGAGAGCAAAGAATATCATGGGTTTACAAAAGCCTATCATCTCTGCAATGGAAAGTGTTCTAGGGAAACTGCTGCCCAGTATTACTACAATTGTTCAACCTGTTGAATTTTATTCAAGAGGAAAATGTCACATCTGTTTGAAGAGTAAAAACTCTAGAAATGAAAAAGACAAGATGACAAAAGTGTGTATAGTTTGTTTAGGTGTTCTAAGTATGTGTGTTCCACTCATTCTGCAAAAACAATCATATGCAAAGGTTGTGAAATTGAAAGTGAAAGTGAGTAGGAAGGAAAAACTCAGTTGTGACTTCTGACTTTGATTTTCTGTTTACTTATTTGTGGTTTACTATTAGACATTCTTTTATGATTTCGTAATATAAGTCTGATGTATACTAAAGTGTTAGTTTCATCAAAAAAATATAATGATATTCCTCATATTCATTACTTTATTTACTGTATTTGTATATGTTATAATGTTCCTGATAACTATGGAAAGTGTGTTGCAACCAAGTAAAGAAATTCCTAGTTCGTTAAACAATCAAAACAAAATAAACAAGCAAAAAATGTTAAAAAGTGAAAAGAATCTGAGGGCAATTTTTGCCCCTCACCCCTCCCTTAGACATCCATGTGACAGATCTGAACTTAGTGGTGCTAGGGTTAATCCATATTAACAATATCAAAGTGAGTACAGACAATAACATTGAGATTTAATAAAAAATGTTAATTTCCATGGCTGAGACTTACCTCCTCCAAATGGCAGTGTCCTGTCTGGCAAAAGCTTGCCTGTTTCATCAAGGAATCTCTCAGGTCTGAAGTTTTCTGGGTCCCCCCACACTTCTGGATTCATATGGAAAGCTTCAAGACCTGGCAGCAGAATTGTGCCCTGAAAATATATATGGGCACTGCTAAGAAACAATACATTTAAAGACTGGCTTGTGATTAATTGTTTTAAATTGTTTCTCAGTTTAACATAATATTTCCCTGTTGTTAGTACTGAGCCTGACAGATTTCCTTTCTATGTTAAGTGACATTATATCTGTAGAAAAATGAGGAATAATATTAGTGAAAATACAAAATGATATTCATCCCCTTTACTTTGAAGGTTGTGATGGACATTCCGACTTAGTGTCTGAATAGTCTCATTTCATCTAGCCCTATTACCTCCTTTTTCATGTGTGCATATGTGTGTGCACAAGTGTATATTCTCTACACAGGAAGAATATTTTTAAGTAAAATCAATTTCAGTTGAAACAAAATTAGTGAAGATATAGACAAAACATTTTTTATTTCTACCCTTACACTGAGCTATTTTTCTACAAAATTTCATTCCTTTCTTAAACATTTATCACGGTGTGAGACTAATTTGTGTATACAACCAGTTTTCAGCTCCTTCATCAGTATCAAACCGCAGTCTTCACAATTTTTTGTGGTGACTGCGTGTACTAGATTTTCAGTGACTGCAGAAGCTCCGCCTGGTCGTCATTCACTGTGAATTCTGTCCCACCTGTCTCTGTGCAGTGTTACTCATCTACTTACTCCATGGTCTCTCATTGTGCCAGGGCCATTGTTCTCACATATCTGGTGGAGAAGTCTGCCACTAACACAGTCCTCACTTTCAAAAACACAATAACAGAGCATGTTTCATAATTAGCAGGGCTTTCAGTTCTCTTAACATTTTAAGCTTGCAGTATAAATGGGTCAAAGTGTTGAAAGAACTGGAAATTGAGTCTGTTTGACCACAAGGCATGCGTGTTTCTAAAGACAAGTGAAATTTTTCACAATCTGACATTATTTAAAAGATACCCTTTGTAAACTTATCAATTTTGGAGGTTTGCATCAATATTGTCTCATTTTCCTCGCAGGTTAAATGCTGCCAGTGTCTCCAAGACCAGTCACACTCGTGAGATTCATCCAGTGGTGTTGAGAGATACTGTTGAGGTATTAAGTGTGCTTATTTTCCATTTCCTCCCACCTCATGTGCCGCTGTTGTTAGTAGCTTCATCTGCATGAGATTGCCCTATCTTCCTCTTGCTCATTCAACCCCAAAAGGACTGTTGGCAGGAGACAGTCAATCCATCCTTCATTGGCTGTTTGTACACATCTGTACAGATGCTGAAGTACCATTGAAGGAAATATTGCAGGGAAGAAGAAGAAGAAGAAGAGGAAGAAGAAGAAGAGTTAAAATGCTGGATGATGTTAAAAGTGACAAAGTTAGCAGCAGTTTAAGGGAGAAGTACAGGGCAGAGGAAACTTGTAAGAAAGATGTACGAGAGAAGAAGAAAGTGTCTCCAGCTTTCAGATGTAACTGCAAATTAGTCTTCACTCTTCCAGTTTACACCAGTTTATCTTAATATTTCTGTGGCTCTTTCTGTAACTGCATATATCTTATTTTCTAAACATATAGAAACTATATGAGCAATAATATTTCCTGTAAATTAATTAAATCTGATGTTCTAGTATCAACTGCATCTATTATAAATTGTTTTCTCCAATAGTGCAATTATTAAATCTAAGAAACCATTTGGTACTTCCCACTTTGATAGCTCTTATTGGCAAGTGTAGTTGACATGTATTGTCTGTTCTGTTCTAGTCCCTTCAGCAGATCAGCTGTAACTCTTTTCTTGCACATTTTGATAAGGAATTTTCACACTTAAAATTTTAGGTAGCGTGTTGACATGTTCCTTTTTTGCTACCAGTTAATTTTCATGAGACTTATTCTTTTGGTCATATGCTTTTTACGTAACAGCGACTATATGGCAGTTCATTTTTGATACCACCACTGCATATTTTTCTTTCAAACCTCCTACTTAGTTCTTACACTTTCTGGTATACCATCTTTCTGAAGCATCATTATATTTTGCATTTCTCATCTACACGCACCTCACTGGATTTATCTGCTGAACTACTTAATTTATCATTTAATGTCCTCTGTTTAATTTTTTTATTTTTACCTTTCTGCAGACTTCCCAAACATTCCTTGTTTTACTGGATTTTCCTAATTCATCCTCAAAAAGATTTTCCAGTATCTTTTGTACTGTTTATTGCCCTAAATCTGTTTTCCATCTCTTCCTTTATTTCCTTGTGCTTATTTACATGTGTCTACAAATTCCATTTTAATTCCTTGCTCCCCATTTTCTTGATGTATTTTATAGACCTAGAGAAGACATATGATGGTGTGCCATGGGATGAGATTGCAACGATAATAAAGGGAAAAGAGAGCAGATTGGAAAGGCATGCAATGTATAAAATCATTATATTTAAATCAATAAGTGCCAGTGAGAATGAGAAAAGAAAGTACCAATTGGACTGATTTACTTTTTTCAATTGTTCCTGGAGAATATGAATCACCCTGTCCACTTGATGACAATGGGGTGGAGTTTGAAGGAGGAAGAATATGGTGTTTGAAGTTTGCAAATGATATTGTCCTAGTAATTGATAAAACAGAATTGCAGGAAAAAGTATATATCATTGAAGCCAGATTGAAGAGTTGTGGAATGAAAATCAGTACCTACAAAAAAAATGAAAGTGATGGTACTTGGAGGAAATGGAAGGGTAAAGATAATGCTGAATGGAGGAATTTAGAATGTTTGCACTTGAGATTCCTACGCAGAGGAGTAGAAAACATCTGGAAGTGCAGCACAGGGATTAAAACCAGGAAAGCAGTGGAAAAACAGGTATATTTTTATGGAAAGGAGAGGTTATTGGAGCAATATGGACAAAGATTTGATAAGAACACCAATAAAGTTTTCTTTATGGAATGTTCTTCTCTTTGTTGTTGAAATATGGTCAACGAGGGAGAAAGACAATGCAATGATGGGGATTCTGAGACTTGGCAGAGTGTGGGAAGAAAAAGTTGGATGGATGGAGAGGGGGGGGGGGATGAGGTGCAAAGAAGATTGGGAGAGGAAAGACAATCCTGAATGCAAGAGAAAGAAGGAAGAGAAACTGGGTAGGGCATATATTAAGAAATGAGGTGCAAATAAAAAAAAAAGAAAACAGGCAGCAATGAAGGAAGGAAGTTCAGATCTTGGGTGATTTTCTGTGTGGCAGCACTAAGAAGTAAGTGATGGACCACCTGCAGAGGACTTGCTAACATTGCAGAACAATGATGATGCTGATTTCAGCAGTGTTTGTACTTGTGATATTAGAAGATTGTAGTGTGCTACTACATTTTCTGCTTCTAGAATTTTCACATCACTTATGTTAATCCTAAATCTCTATTTAATTAATATATAACCAGTCCAGCAGCTTGTGTTGTATCAAGGGCTTCTCCAAGTGTACAGTTCCATTTTCTTCTTTCTGAACAAAGTAATCAGCACTGCAAGATCATTCTGTCTACCGAAATCTATGAGTGTCTCACATCTTAAATTTCTCCTACCTAGACCAAATGGTCTTACAGTTTTATTTACAATTCCATATCCTATCCAAAGCCTTCAGTCACTACAACACTGACTGAATCACTGTATCACTTCTTTCTTCAAATACACATTCCACCTTGAGGCCTCACTGGATCGTGAGTATATACATTTCAGTAATCAAAGTGTCTTCAAGTTTTGACTTCTTAACTAAGATTATCAGTAACACCAGCTTCACACTCAAATAATTTGTTATGCAGTCTTATTGGTGGGATAATGGAAACTGCTTTTCCAATCTGTTGCCTTCCTGAGTAGGATGTCATATACTTTCCTGATGGTGTTTCTATTCTTCCTGTCTAAGATACTTAACTTAAACAAAAATACTTAAATCACATTCCTTCATCTTCAGTTACATTCCATGGCTTCATGTTAAAATGTAAACTATCATTTTTATCCTTTGCGATGACTCCTGCCGAAGTGATCCTCACCCAGAGATCCAACAGGAGTACTATTTTGCTTTCTTGATGCCCCATTAAAAATATTGCAGTACTGCCTGTAGTGCACATTTAATTCTTGATTATAACTAATCTTATACCTTAAATAATGCTTTCTCTCACTGGCATGAGATACTTCTATTCCAGATTTAAACCAGCATTTTCTCGATTTCTTGAATAACTGCCACTGGCGTGATCTAAAACAAAACTAGATTCAGAGCATCACAAGAATGTTTCCAGGAGAGAACTAAAGTTGATATCTCCTGTGTGCCCTCAGTAAACCTCTTCTCACATTTCATTCAGTAAATTTCTCCAACCGCTAAGAATGTTTCTGCGTTTATGATTTCATGACTGTACTTTCCACTTCTTAACTAAACCTACCCCCCAAGAACCATGGACCTTGCCGTTGGTGGGGAGGCTTGCGTGCCTCAGCGATACAGATGGCCGTACCGTAGGTGCAACCACAACGGAGGGGTATCTGTTGAGAGGCCAGACAAACATGTGGTTCCTGAAGAGGGGCAGCAGCCTTTTCAGTAGTTGCAGGGGCAACAGTCTGGATGATTGACTGATCTGGCCTTGTAACATTAACCAAAACGGCCTTGCTGTGCTGGTACTGCGAACGGCTGAAAGCAAGGGGAAACTACGGCCGTAATTTTTCCCGAGGACATGCAGCTCTACTGTATGGTTAAATGATGATGGCGTCCTCTTGGGTAAAATATTCCGGAGGTAAAATAGTCCCCCATTCGGATCTCCGGGCGGGGACTACTCAGGAGGACGTCGTTATCAGGAGAAAGAAAACTGGCGTTCTACGGATCGGAGCGTGGAATGTCAGATCCCTTAATCGGGCAGGTAGGTTAGAAAATTTAAAAAGGGAAATGGATAGGTTAAAGTTAGATATAGTGGGAATTAGTGAAGTTCGGTGGCAGGACGAACAAGATTTTTGGTCAGGTGATTACAGGGTTATAAATACAAAATCAGATAGGGGTAATGCAGGAGTAGGTTTAATAATGAATAAAAAAATAGGAGTGCGGGTTAGCTACTACAAACAGCATAGTGAACGCATTATTGTGGCCAAGATAGATACGAAGCCCACACCTACTACAGTAGTACAAGTTTATATGCCAACTACCTCTGCAGATGATGAAGAAATAGATGAAATGTATGACAAGATAAAAGAAATTATTCAGGTAGTGAAGGGAGACGAAAATTTAATAGTCATGGGTGACTGGAATTCGTCAGTAGGAAAAGGGAGAGAAGGAAACATAGTAGGCGAATATGGATTCGGGGGAAGGAATGAAAGAGGAAGCCGCCTTGTAGAATTTTGCACAGAGCATAACTTAATCATAGCCAACACTTGGTTCAAGAATCATAAAAGAAGGTTGTATACCTGGAAGAATCCTGGAGATACTAAAAGGTATCAGATAGATTATATAATGGTAAGACAGAGATTTAGGAACCAGGTTTTAAATTGTAAGACATTTCCTGGGGCAGATGTGGATTCTGACCACAATCTATTGGTTATGAACTGCAGATTGAAACTGAAGAAACTGCAAAAAGGTGGGAATTTAAGGAGATGGGACCTGGATAAACTGAAAGAACCAGAGGTTGTAGAGAGTTTCAGGAAGAGCATAAGGGAACAATTGACAGGAATGGGGGAAAGAAATACAGTAGAAGAAGAATGGGTAGCTCTGAGGGATGAAGTAGTGAAGGCAGCAGAGGATCAAGTAGGTAAAAAGATGAGGGCTAATAGAAATCCTTGGGTAACAGAAGAAATATTGAATTTAATTGATGAAAGGAGAAAATATAAAAATGCAGTAAATGAAGCAGGCAAAAAGGAATACAAACGTCTCAGAAATGATATCGACAGGAAGTGCAAAATGGCTAAGCAGGGATGGCTAGAGGACAAATGTAAGGATGTGGAGGCTTGTCTCACTAGGGGTAAGATAGATACTGCCTACAGGAAAATTAAAGAGACCTTTGGAGAGAAGAGAACCACTTGTATGAATATCAAGAGCTCAGATGGCAACCCAGTTCTAAGCAAAGAAGGGAAGGCAGAAAGGTGGAAGGAGTATATAGAGGGTTTATACAAGGGCGATGTACTTGAGGACAATATTATGGAAATGGAAGAGGATGTAGATGAAGACGAAATGGGAGATAAGATACTGCGTGAAGAGTTTGACAGAGCACTGAAAGACCTGAGTCGAAACAAGGCCCCGGGAGTAGACAACATTCCATTTGAACTACTGATGGCCTCGGGAGAGTCAGTCATGACAAAACTCTACCATCTGGTGAGCACGATGTATGAGACAGGAGAAATACCCTCAGACTTCAAGAAGAATATAATAATTCCAATCCCAAAGAAAGCAGGTGTTGACAGATGTGAAAATTACCGAACTATCAGTTTAATAAGTCACAGCTGCAAAATACTAACGCGAATTCTGTACAGACGAATGGAAAAACTGGTAGAAGCTGACCTTGGGGAAGATCAGTTTGGATTCCGTAGAAATGTTGGAACACGTGAGGCAATACTGACCTTACGACTTATCTTAGAAGAAAGATTAAGAAAAGGCAAACCTACGTTTCTAGCATTTGTAGACTTAGAGAAAGCTTTTGACAATGTTAACTGGAATACTCTCTTTCAAATTCTGAAGGTGGCAGGGGTAAAGTACAGGGAGCGAAAGGCTATTTACAGTTTGTACAGAAACCAGATGGCAGTTATAAGAGTCGAGGGGCATGAAAGGGAAGCAGTGGTTGGGAAAGGAGTAAGACAGGGTTGTAGCCTCTCCCCGATGTTATTCAATCTGTATATTGAGCAAGCAGTAAAGGAAACAAAAGAAAAATTCGGAGTAGGTATTAAAATTCATGGAGAAGAAGTAAAAACTTTGAGGTTCGCCGATGACATTGTAATTCTGTCAGAGACAGCAAAGGACTTGGAAGAGCAGTTGAACGGAATGGACAGTGTCTTGAAAGGAGGATATAAGATGAACATCAACAAAAGCAAAACGAGGATAATGGAATGTAGTCAAATTAAGTCGGGTGATGCTGAGGGAATTAGATTAGGAAATGAGACACTTAAAGTAGTAAAGGAGTTTTGCTATTTAGGGAGTAAAATAACCGATGATGGTCGAAGTAGAGAGGATATAAAATGTAGACTGGCAATGGCAAGGAAAGCGTTTCTCAAGAAGAGGAATTTGTTAACATCGAGTATAGATTTAAGTGTCAGGAAGTCATTTCTGAAAGTATTTGTATGGAGTGTAGCCATGTATGGAAGTGAAACATGGACGATAACTAGTTTGGACAAGAAGAGAATAGAAGCTTTCGAAATGTGGTGCTACAGAAGAATGCTGAAGATAAAGTGGGTAGATCATGTAACTAATGAGGAGGTATTGAATAGGATTGGGGAGAAGAGAAGTTTGTGGCACAACTTGACTAGAAGAAGGGATCGGTTGGTAGGACATGTTTTGAGGCATCAAGGGATCACAAATTTAGCATTGGAGGGCAGTGTGGAGGGTAAAAATCGTAGAGGGAGACCAAGAGATGAATACACTAAGCAGATTCAGAAGGATGTAGGTTGCAGTAGATACTGGGAGATGAAGAAGCTTGCACAGGATAGAGTAGCATGGAGAGCTGCATCAAACCAGTCTCAGGACTGAAGACCACAACAACAACAACTAAACCTAATTTATGAGGATTCTTTGTTACTGCCACTTGAATGTCACAATCAGAAATATATCATATATCATATATGATGGGACTCACTTTATTTCATGAAAGGCAGTTGGATTTAGAAGTATATTACCTTTGCTGGCGTAAGCTGTTGCCACCACACCAGTTGGCAAAGAAGAATCCCAAAGATCGATTAGTAGGTGCTGGACTAAGCATGCCTATCACGAGAGAGGCCAAAGACACACCCACAAGCAACATGCCGACAATGCCCTCTTGACAGCATGTATTTAGGCCACCACTGTTGACTGGAGGGTCTCATACAATCATCCAGTTTGGTGTCTGTCAGTTTAATTGCAGAGCATGTTTAGTTCATCACAGACTATGACATTACATAGCGACCAGATTAGTGACTATAGCGGGATTAGTTTACCACAACCCGAATTGTACCTTACTAACAGTGAGAAACTAAAGTCTGTAATAGCAAGATTACCAAAACTGACATTACATCACTCTGCAAAAGGACTGCTCCTGATGAGCTTGTACCACAAAGCATGGACTCAATTCATGTTAAGTAAATGGTTCCAGTTCATGTAAATAAAGAACTGTATGAATCCACATGTGCATTTTTGTTGTTGAAGGAGGATACCAGCCACCCACAACATCTCCCTTTCTTCCTTGTGTTACGAGACTCGACATTATCAGTCAGTGTTGCACTTGGTTAGTGAATGTTAATGAGGTTAACAAGTTAAAGCTAAGCATCGGTAACTGAAAGCCCTTAGTCAGTACTACTTGAGATGAAATCAGTCTTGAAATATCCACATAAATGATTAAAAAAGGGAAATCTTTATTTATCAAGTTTCACGCAAAGCTACCAAACATGTATACCATACAGCAAATACATGAAGAGAGAGAAGCATTTAAACAAAGTCACACTTACCTTTGGAAGAGTGTACCCATTGAGAGTTGCCTCTGCTGTAGATGCGTGGGCGACACTGAGAGGCACAGCGGTCTTCCTGCGGAGCGCTTCACGGATGGTAGCTTCAAAATATGGTAGACTGGAACAAACGGCCTGTTTGTGAACATTAAATTAGTTTATTGCAAAGGTTGTTGCATTGCTAGTTATGAAAATACAATAAAGCGTGTGAATGAAATACATTTTTGTGTTAGGCCATGGAATCCTGGAAGATAATAAAAAATATGAAACAGAAGCTAATGAAGTGATTGACTTGTAACAATACTTTTCAGTGCTACAGAACTACTGTTTCCTGGAGCTGATTTCCTGTATGTTGTTCGCATTGTAGTCATCTGCCTCAATGCCAGTTTAGTGGAGTACTCGACGCTAGTCTACCCTGTGTCACTCTCTTGATCTTTAAATTCTACATAATTACTGAAATCTACTTCCACCTGGAGCTGCTTGTTGTATTCAAGGCTTGGTGTCCTGCTGAATTCCCCCCCATATGCATTAAGAAATTAACTATTCCTTGGTATCTCAAGATGTGCCCTATCAACTTTCCCCAGGGACAGGAAAATTCCGCGAAAACAATAATGACAAATTGACAGTTTTTAGCAAATCAATGTGAAAACAGCAGTTTTTACAAAATATCATAGATAAAAATGTTATAAAACTGTTTATCAATATTTTTAAGTGATGGTTCATGAGTGTTGAAATTGAATTTTGCCTTCTTGTTTTCTCAACACTGATGTTCATGTATAATCATGGAACATGCATTAAATTAGCCTCTCCTTCATCCATCTTCATTTTATCATTATGTTGACAACATGTTTACAGTCTGACCACGCGGCATAGAAACTCTTGAGCACTTCCATGAACATATGAAAAGTATGCACCCATACATCCTCTCCTCTGTCGAGACAGAGAAAAAAGGGAGGCTGCCATTGTGAGATGTTTTGGTACAACAAAAGTCAGATGGATGTCTCACGATTCAGTCTAGCTCAAGCTAAAGCACATTGGCTTATCTCTTAGTACCCAGAGTTTTCGCCATCCATTTCAGAAGAGAGCATTTTAAATACACTAATACACATATGACAGGCAAAATACCCTCAGACTTCAAGAAAAATATAATAATTCCAATCCCAAAGAAAGCAGGTGTTGACAGATGTGAAAATTACCAAACTATCAGTTTAATAAGTCACAGCTGCAAATACTAACGCGAATTCTTTACAGACGAATGCAAAAACTGATAGAAGCCGAACTTGGGGAAGATCAGTTTGGATTCTGCAGAAATGTTGGAACACGTGAGGCAATACTTACCCAACGACTTATCTTAGAAGAAAGATTAAGGAAAGGCAAACCTATATTTCTAGCATTTGTAGACTTAGAGAAAGCTTTTGACAATGTTGATTGGAATACTCTCTTTCAAATTCTGAAAGTGGCAGGGGTAAAATACAGGGAGCGAAAGGCTATTTACAATTTGTACAGAAAGCAGATGGCAATTATAAGGGTCGAGGGGTATGAAAGGGAAGCAGTGGTTGGGAAGGGAGTGAGACAGCCTATCCCCGATGTTATTCAATCTGTGTGTTGAGCAAGCAGTAAAGGAACAAAAGAAAAGTTCGGAGTAGGTATTAAAATCCATAGAGAAGAAATAAAAACTTTGAGGTTCGCCGATGACATTGTAATTCTGTCAGAGACAGCAAAGGACTTGGAAGAGCAGTTGAACAGAATGGACAGTGTCTTGAAAGGCGGGTATAAGATGAACATCAACAAAAGCAAAGCAAGGATAATGGAATGTAGTCGAATTAAGTCAGGTGATGCTAAGGGAATTAGATTAGGAAATGAGATACTTAAAGTAGTAAAGGAGTTTTGCTGTTTGGGGAGCAAAATAACTGATGATGGTCGAAGTAGAGAGGATACAAAATGTAGACTGGCAATGGCAAGGAAAGTGTTTCTGAAGAAGAGAAATTTGTTAACATCGAGTATAAATTTCAATGTCAGGAAGTCGTTTCTGAAAGTATTTCTATGGAGTGAGCCATGTATGGAAGTTAAACGTGGACGATAAATAGTTTAGACAAGAAGAGAATAGAAGCTTTCGAAATGTGGTGCTACAGAAGAATGCTGAAGATTAGATGGGCAGATCACATAACTAATGAGGAGGTATTGAATAGAATTGGGGAGAAGAGGAGTTTGTGGCACAACTTGACTAGAAGAAGGGATCGATTGGTAAGACATGTTCTGAGACATTGAGGGATCACCAATTTAGCATTGGAGGGCAGTGTGGAGCGTAAAAATCGAAGAGGGAGACCAAGAGATGAATGCACTAAGCAGATTGAGAAGGATGTAGGCTGCAGTAGGTACTGGGAGATGAAGAAGCTTGCACAGGATAGAGTAGCATGGAGAGTTACATCAAACCAGTCTCAGGACTGAAGACCACAAAAACAACAACAACAATACACAGAGCAAAAACTGTTTCTGATGAGGACCACATGGATTCCAAAATTAATCTCCGAAGTACATGTTCTGAAAGCATGGCTATAGGTCATGTTATATGAAGTCAGCATTCTCCAAGAAAGGGAAACATGAAAATGTTGACTGAACATGCACGTAAGGAGTCACCCACTGAATTTCTGCCTTTCTGCAGTGTTACATGCAGCGAAATAGGCACAGTCCTGGGAAGAAGAGGTATAATATCTATTTTCCAACTTCCTAGGAAGGTAATGGAGACACTATGCCCTGTTAAGGATAGTCTCGATTTCACAATACCTGGTATTGATAACATCCCTCGTGAGTGCAGAAGCATCGGTCAGTCCATCAATACCATTTCCGACCACTGTCCAGAACATCAGTGGCATATTAAAAATTGAGAACTGGTAAAATCTACAGCCTCACAGACAAACATAAAATATTGTTTGATGAAACAAAAGTTTTGCCCCAGGCTTCTACGTACTGGGTTTCTGTAATTAAAAAGGCTGTAGAAATAAGAATAATAAGAAAGTACAAGGAGAACTTCAGCTGTGATAGCCAATATAATCTTAGTGGTGCACAGAACTGAGCTCTCAATGCAGAAAGAGCCAGACATATTCCTCAAAATGTTATGTTACAACGGGAGTGGTGGTGCTACCAGTGCAGATGTCGACATGATCTGCAAGAGCACTGCATAATTACTGAACAATCAGAAGCTGTCTGTGGCCTATATAAGGCCACCACAGCCTGCTTCAACAGTCAGTTGCTTCTGACAACATTATGCAGGTAATCATCAAAAGCTCATACCGAGCAAGGTGGCGCAGTGGTTAGCATGCTGGGCTCGCATTTGGGAGGACAACGGTTCAAACCCATGTCTGGCCAACCTGATTTAGATTGTCCGTGATTTCCCTAAATTGCTTCAGGCAAATGACGGGATGGTTTCTTTGAAAGGGTGTGCCTGACTTCCTACTCCATCCTTCCATAATCCGAAGGGACCAATAACCTTGCTGTTCGATCCCCTCTCTCTCCAGATTGACCAACCTACCAAAAACTTGAGATTTTACCCCGAACTGATGCAGCAAGGAGTCTGAGAACATTTTTTATGTATTCCCATTTGAGTTCACGAAGCATTCTGTAATACTCACATGCTGATCAAACCTGCTAGTAACAAATCTAGCAACACACTCCTTAGTTCCTTCAAAATATTTCCTTCATCTGAAGTGGTGGGGATCTAAAACACTCAAGCATTACTCAAGAATAGGTCGCATTAGCATCATATACATGATCTAACTCTCACAATAAAGATTAGTCAAGCATTTGCCTCTCCTGCAACTGAGCTTCCATACTCATTCCATTTAATATTGCTTTGCAATGTTATGCTTAGATGTTCAGTCAACATGACTGTGTCAAACAGCCCAGCACTAACACTATATTCAAACA
Organism: Schistocerca cancellata; assembly: GCF_023864275.1. NCBI lineage: Eukaryota > Metazoa > Arthropoda > Insecta > Orthoptera > Acrididae > Schistocerca > Schistocerca cancellata. The sequence goes on along the minus strand of NC_064637.1, from coordinate 72,451,754 downwards.
TTACATGATTATTTTTCATGTTTATCTGTGTTGACTTACGTTTTCCTACCTTTAGAGAAAACTGCCATTCATCACACCAACTAGAAATTTTGTCTAAGTCATCTTGTATCTTGCTGCAGTCACTCAACAATAACACCACCCCATACACCAGTTGACACCACCCCATACACCAGTTGACACCACCCTGAACACCACTGGTCCATCACATCATTTATATAGATAGAGAATAAGCGTGGACCTTTCATACTTCCCTGGGGCATTCCAGGCGATACCTTTACCTCTGATGAACATTCAGGATGACATACTGGCTTCTATTACTTAAGAAGTCTTTCAGCCACTCACATATCTAGGAACCTATTCCATATACCTGTACTTGTTACCAGTCTCCACGGAGCACTGTCTTAATGCTTTCTGGATTCTGTCTGTTGCCCTTCATTCACAGATCATTGCAGGATATCATGTGAGAAAAGGGCAAGTTATTTTTCACATGAGTGATGCTCTTATAACCTTTTTTCAAGAGGCCGTACATTCTAATTAGCTAATCTTCCAAGTCCATTGCTGACAGAGTTACAACTTCATTGTCAACCTTAAAGTTGTACTTTAATTCCATTTCTATGCATCTTCTTAGTTTCCTTCACTCACTCAGTTTACAGATTATATGACGTGGGGATATGGGGTAGAACTCTGTCACACTGGATTTTCAATTACTGCTCTTCCTTTGCGTGTAAGTTACCCCGTCTGCATGTAACCCCTGACAAATTAAAAAAAATCAAACATGAGTGTTCCACCATTAATTTCCTAGACATCAGCTTAAAGACAGGAAATAACAACCATGAATTTAAAATTTATTGGAAGAACTATTGTACTGACACACTCTTCCCACCTTAATCTCAATATGCAACAGCCTACAAACATGTAAAATTCCACCAATGATTCACCATCTACTTTCTATCCATGTGTTCCAAGAAAATGATTATCAGGATAGGCCAAAAAGGGAATGGTATAGTGTATCTCTTATAAGTAAACTTCGAAATAGGATAAACATTTTCAAGACAAAGGGTTGCTCTGTGGTTTTCTATGTCTCGCAGGTGTTAGATACATGCATTCTCAATTCCAAGGATAAACAAGCAGCTGTCATGAAAAGTGTGGTTTATAAGATCATCTGTAGATCAGATGCATTGATGGAATAATGAATAAGGTCATCTTGAAATCTGTAAATGAGGAAAATTGCCTAATTAGTATCATAATGAAGATATACAGTCATGGGACACATTCTATGATGTGAGATGTTGTTGAAAGGTGTAGCTGAAGGGATGGTGGAAGAAAAGGACTGTAGGGAGTAGCCCACATACAAATGTACAGGGTGGATTTGTGATGGCATTTAAACTTTTAGGGATGATGGAGAAGGACAAATCTATCGATTTGAACTAAGGAACCCTTGTCTGGAAATAACTGAGTTGAAAGTTATACACGAAAATTGTTCTGATTATTCTTTGTTGGTGTACGTTGTACTCACACAAATCTTCAAATGAAGATGGTTGACTGAGTGACTGATGTGCATTTTCCTTATGTCTCCATTTGTTTACTGTCATCTCCACAAAGGTGATGAGCTGTGTTATCCTGTGTATCAGCAGTGAGTGTGAGTACGAAACAAAATGAATTTTGTGTCATTTTTTTAAATACCTTCATGTTTATGCCAGAGTATGCTGGGGTATTTTTTTCAACATGTCTTGAAGAAAGTAAGTGGATTATCAAATTAAAAATGTAGGGTGTTACTTTAAAAAGTTATACTGCTGCTTATATCTTTGTAACTAACAAACAAACTTACAAGAAGGCGATCATCCTGGTTATGACAGCTAAACAACATTTGCGTGATACTTGTTTTATTTTACTTTTGAGTAAAAAGTTAAATAACTTTGGTAACCAAGATAAAGGTAAATGGGACACATTATTTATAAAGTAATACACACATATTTGCTGTAATTATCAATGTGAATAGCTTTGTATTAGTCATAATTCATTGTTAGTATACTAGTCTACAGTGGTTGGTTCTGCCAATTAGTATATAACTTAACTTGTTCCACATCAGAGATCTTGTTAGAAACTTATGTTCACCACACCCAACTAAAAGGATGTAGCATGTTGTATTAAGAAACACAGGTAGTGTACACAATGAAAAAAATTGTCAGGTGATTATACATGCAGAAATAAACAGAAAAAATCCTGTGAACATGTATCTGATTTTTGATCATTATGGAACTGGAGCAAGTTAAAAACTAGACATATTCATGACTGATTATGAAGACAAGTGTGCATATAACTTACTGAGATGGTGTATAGGCACTTGGTGGATAGAATAATGGTGGGACAGATGACTGATCCATCCTACAAGAGATGTTCAAAATGTTTCCCATCCATAACAATGCACTTGTCAACATATTGGAGGATGTGTTGTGTTGCACATCAAACATCATCTCGGCAGGCTTTAATGCAGGCTACAGCACTGGTGATGTGAGCGACAAGTTCTTCACATGTATACACCTCATAGTGTATGCATCCCCCTTTAACCAGCCCCGGAAACAAAAGTCTGATGGGATTAGGTTGGGTGATCTGGCAGGCCAGTTAATGGGTCCAACATGGCCAATCCACCATTGAGGACTGGGATGTTGCAGATACATTTGTCGTCATTTCTCCAATGTCGTCTTCCAAAACTGCAGGTAGGTCTTCTATAAGAAAATGTGCATATACTACAGATCTCAGGTGATTTTGCAGAAACACAGGCCCTGTTACCAGGGCATCAATCATACCATACCAGTCATTCACTGAGAATATAACTTGGAATCTTGTTTCTGTAATGTCATATGGATTCTGCACCATCCATGTATGAGGATTGCAGTTGTTCATGATGCCATTGCGTGTAAATATAGCCTCATCTGTCTACAGCCCTTGGACAATTGAGCCGACAGTTAATGCACCGTGTACTGTTGTTGGGACTTCATTTTACCATTGCAATAATGTCTTCCCTTTCCTCAACTGACTGCACAGCCTCAGGTTCTGATGTAATGTATGACTGGGTAGTGTTCTGGAGTCACACAATGTTCGAACTATGCCGGCACAGGGGGTTTGTCAGTCAGTGAGATGTCTTTGGTATTCTGTCACATTGCCATTACAGTATTTGTACACAAACAACATGCCTGTGTATTCTGCACGGGTGAACTTATGCAGTATGCTGCCATTCACAGGTACGATGGACTTACTCAATTAAACAACACTCAAGCACGTCATGCACACAGCCTCAAACTGCTCACTGATCCAACTCACGATTGCGCACCGGGTAAGTTTGCAGCTGTTACCTCAGTGTGATGTCACAGTTCTGCCATGAGATGGAGAACCCCCACTAGTCATGCAGGATGGATCAATCATCTGTCCCACCATATTCTGTCCACCACAGTGCCCACACAGCGTTTTGATAAGTAATATTCACACTTGTCTTCATGTTCATTCATGAATGTGTGCAGTCTTCAACTCACTCCAGTTCCATAATGATCAAAACTTGGATAAGTGTTCATAGGCCTTTTTGGTTTATTTTCACATGTAAAATCGCCTCATAAGTTATTTGAAACTGCTCCTGAATCACCCTGTGTGTGTCATACATTGTCTTCAGTCATATACCCAAGAAGCAGAAATAGGTGTCTTTGGTGATAGTGGAAAAATGATAATCAAGCTTACTGGATTAACTTCAGTACAGGAAAAAGTAACTCTGCAACTGAGTTTAGATAAAACACAATATAGGCAATTCAGTACTGTGCAAGGCTTGGAAAAACCATTAGAAGTAATGTATGAGAAGAAATCAATAAATAAAATACAGTATTCTAAATTCTTAAACAATGAAAACTCTAGACAGTAACATCAACAAGTTAGGGAAATATATGCTGCTGCTTACTGTAAAGATGGCACTTAAGTTGCAGACAGGCAAAATTAAAAGACACTTACATTTAAGTCTTTGCCCAAGGCAGACAGGCAAAATTAAAAGACACTTACATTTAAGTCTTTGGCCAAGGCCTTTGTCAGAAAATGAGAAACACGCACCGTTCATTCACACGAGCAAGCACACCTCACATACACATGACTGCAGTCCTTTTCTCATTAATTAAAGTCTTATGCATCACATTCTGTGATAACTCACAGTTGAGGGAAAAAAGTGTTTGTTGCACTGAAGTACATAAGAAGGATAATATGCGGTGTCCATGTAGAATCTCATGTAGACAGCTCTTTTAAACAATTGGGCATATTGAAAACACCCGCACAGTTCATTTCCTACCATATCGAGTTTGTCGTCAACAATCAATAGCAGTTGAAAGCAACAATAACATTCGTAAATATCTCTATTACTAAGTGACTATCTCGGAACCCAGTACCACTTACATGTTGCATACCAAATGTATTCCAAGGGGAACAAAAATTTGATTTTCGATATTATACATAATTATTGGCCAAATTTAAAATGCTGTCATAATCTACTCATTAAGAGCTATAATCGTATGTCAAAAGTTTAGCACAATAAAACAAGTATTCAATTAGAAACTGTGTCCTTATTGAGACAGCCTATCCGACAGTGTACAAATATCCAGACTTTAAACTTCCCATATTTGAGAATGAGGGCACTTAGTGACTCCGAACAAGCTTTACACTTACTATCAAACCCCTATGATACTTTTTTCATTGACATTCCCACAATATGATGAAAGGAAAGAAGTTCATCACTTAATACATTTTCGCTGTTCATGCAGCGGGCATGACAATTTATTACTTCTTCACTACTAACTCTATTCACAACACACTTTGCAGACCGTACTTACCACACACACACACACACACACACACACACACACACACACACATATATATATATATATATATATATATATATATATATATATATATATATTAGTTATAATAGAAGGAAACATTCCACGAAGGAAAAATATACCTAATATATATACCTGGAATGACTCCTTACCCTCTCCCTTAAAACCCACATCCTTTCGTCTTTCCCTCTCCTTCCCTCCTTCCTGATGAGGCAACAGTTTGTTGCGAAAGCTTGAATTTTGTGTGTATGTTTGTGTTAGTTTGTGTGTCTGTCGACCTGCCAGCACTTTCATTTGGTAAGTCACATCATCTTTGTTTTTAGGTATATATATATATATATATATATATATATATATATATATATATATATATATATATATGGTTTTAATAGAGGAAAACATTCCAAGTAGAAAAAATATATCTAAAAACAAAGATGATGTGACTTACCAAATGAAAGTGTTGGCAGGTCAACAGACACACAAACGAACACAAACATACACACAGAATTCAAGCTTTCGCAACAAACTGTTGCCTTATCAGGAAAGAGGGAAGGAGAGGGAAAGACGAAAGGATGTGGGTTTTAAGGGAGAGGGTAAGGAGTCATTCCAGTTCCGGGAGCGGAAAGACTTACCTTAGGGGGAAAAAAGGACGGGTATACACTCGCACACACACACTTATCCATCCACACACACACACACACACACACACACACACACACTATATATATATATATATATATATATATATATATATATATATATATACAAAGATGATGTGACTTAACAAATGAAAGTGTATATGCGTATGGATATGTGTGTGTGTGCGAGTGTATACCTGTCCTTTTTTCCCCCTAAGGTAAGTCTTTCTGCTCCCAGGATTGGAATGACTCCTTACCCTCTCCCTTAAAACCCACATCCTTTCGTCTTTCCCTCTCCTTCCCTCTTTCCTGACGAAGCAACCGTTTGTTGCGAAAGCTTGAATTTTGTGTGTATGTTTGTGTTTGTTTGTGTGTCTATCGACCTGCCAGCACTTTTGTTTGGTAAGTCTCATCATCTTTCTTTTTAGATATATTTTTTCCACGTGGAATGTTTCCCTCTATTATATATATATATATATATATATATATATATATATATATATATATATATATATATATATATATGTGTGTGTGTGTGTGCGATTTTTTTTACAAGAGAGGGAGAGACAGACAAAATGAATGTAAGTATAAAACTCTGTATGAATGAAAAAAAAAGAAAACACCCGTAATAAATCATCAACACATTGCCTCATTGTCCACTGAAAAGTGTACTATATCAGCAAAACTGACTCATACTGTATAGTAGTGAAAGGCCACATTGTGATCCATGGAACATGCAAATAAGTAACTAACCTGCAAAGCCTCTCTTTCGTGATGGATTTTACAGCAGACGATAGTGAATGAATATGTTTAAATTTACTCTTCGTGGGACACCAACCTGAGTGTTGCAAGCCACATAGCCTGGCAACCAGGAGTAATGGCCTGGGGTGCCATTTCATTTCATAGCGGGACCCTCGGTTTTCATCAGCGGCATCCTTACACTAAATGGTATGGCGAAGATCTTCTGTGCCACATTTTGTTGCCTTTTATGGCAAGCCGTCCTGGGCTTACATTTCAGCGAGATAGTGCCTGCCCGTATGCGGCGAGAGTTTCTGCTGCTTTTCTTCATGCTTGCCAGAGCATAATTTGGCAAGCGAGGTCACCGGATCTCCCCTCAATTGAGAACGTTTGGAGCATTGTGGGCAGCGCCCACCAACGGTCTAACATGCCAATTGGACATAATCTGACACGATATCCCTCTGGAGAACATCCAGCAATTCTGTCAATCAATTCCAAGCTGAATACTTACCCGCCAGGGCAGCTGAGAGTGCTAACGCACTGCTTGGTGGACTTGGGTAGGTGTGCCGGTCCTGGACCAAATCTGCCCAGTGGATTAATGAGGAGGCGGCCAGCCTGGATGTGGTTTTTAGGCGGTTTTCCACATCCCACTAGGCGAATACCGGGCTGGTCCCCAAGTTCCACCTCAGTTACACGTCTCGCAGACATCTGAACACATTCACACTATTCCATGGATTACACTAGTCGCAGACTGTTGGGGTACGCAAATTTTTTTCTGAGGGGGTACGGGGTGGCGACAGGAAGGACATCCAGCCACTCCTTAACATTAACATGCCAGTGTCACTAACCAGCAGACACTGTATAATGGCCAGAGTTGGACCACCGCACAGACCTTGCTCAATTTGTGAAGCTATTTCTTTTGAATAAATCATCCAATTTGTCTGAAATTGTAATCTATTGTTTGTGTGCACGTGTGCATCACATTACTGGTTTCTACCCCTTCGTAGTTTGTCGTTTTTTATTTGTCTTATAGCGCATGAATGACATGCCTTGAGATGATAGGTGATCTAAAATATTTCTGTTTTTGCTGATGACACTAGCTTCGTAGAGAAGCATGTCGAGCGCAACACAGGCAATATATCAGATAATGCAGTTCAAGACGTAAGTCCATGACTTGTAGAAAATAAATTGATACTGACTCACAGTAAGACTCAGGTTTTACAGTTTCTATAACACAGTTCAAATAAAATTGACGTTTTGATTGTACAAAATGAGCATACGACTAGTGAGTCTGAACGATCTGAATTGCTAGGTGTTCAGATAGATGGTGAGCTGTCGCAGAAAGCCCATGTTCTGGACTTTGTTCCAAAACTGAATGCTGCTGTAGTAACCATTAGAACATTATTTGCTGTAAAGTCCACCACAAAAATTAGTCTGCTTATTTTCATTTGCTTATGACATGCAGTAATGTCTGGTTACAGTGTTACTAATGTCCTGCTTGACACAGTCAAGTCGTTTAAATATCTAGGCGTAACGTTGCAAAGCGGATGAAAGGTAACGAGCATGCGAGAATTGTGGTGGAGAAGGCCAATGGTCGACTTCAGTTTGTTGGGAGAATTCTAGGAAAGTGTGGTTCATCTGCAAAGCAGACGGCATGTAGGACAATACTGCGAACCATTGTTGAGTACTGTTCGAGTGGTTTGCGTTAATTACTAGGTCGGATTGAAGACATCAAAGCAATTCAGAGGGGGACTGCTACATTTGTTACCGGTAGGTTCGAACAACACGTAAGTGTTAAACGGGGATGCTTAGGAAATCCCTGAAGGGGAGGCGACACCATTAAGAAAATTTAGAGAACCAGCGTTTGAAGCTGACTGCCGAACGATTCCACTGCCGCCAACATACGTTGCGTGTCAGGACCACAAAGTTATAAGAGTCGAGAAATTAGGGCTTGTGCGGAGGCATATACACTCATGCTCATAAATTAAGGATAATGCTGATACATGATCAAACAACGCTCTGGTGGGTGGTTTGCGGGTTTAAATCACCTCTGGGTATGACCATGCGGTGCATTTGACCTGCGGTCGTCGCACGGTGGCGCTGGCAGCAGTCCACATACGCAGAGGTGTGTTGGCGCATGACAGAGTACGGTGCAGCGAGTAAGTGTGCTGACGTTTTCAGACGTGCTAATGGTGACTGTGTGTTGAAAGTGGCTCAAAGAACACATATCGATGACGTTATGAGGGGTAGAATACTAAGGCGACTGGAGGCTGGTCAAACATAGCAGGTCACAGCACGGGCCCTCCGTGTGCCACAAAGCGTGATCTCAAGATTATGGCAACGATTCCAGCAGACAGGAAGCGTGTTCAGGCGCTACAGTACGGGACGTCCACAGTGTACAACACCGCAAGAAGACCGATATCTCACCATCAGTGCCCTCAGACAGCCACGGAGTACTGTAGGTTGCCTTGCTCGGGACCTTACCGCAGCCACTGGAACAATTGTCTCCAGACACACAGTCTACAAACGACTGAACAGACATGGTTTATTCGCCCAGAGACCTGCAAGGTCCATTCCACTGACCCCTGGTCACAGGACAGCCCAGTACATGGTCATTGGAACAGTGGTACCAGATTATATTCACGGACGAGTCCTGGTATAGTCTGAACAGTGATTCTCGCTGGGTTTTCATCGGGCGTGAATCAGGAACCAGATACCAACCCCTTAATGTCCTTGAAAGGGACCTGTATGGAGGTCGTGGTTTGATGGTGTTGGGTGGGATTATGATTGGTGCACTGCATGTCTTTGACAGAGGAACTGTAACAGGTCAGGTGTATCGGGACGTCATTTTGCCTTTTCAGGGGTGCAGTGGGTCTCACCTTCCTCCCGATGGATGATAACGCACGGCTCCATTGAGCTGCCATCTCTGGAGGAGTACCTTGAAACAGAATATATCAGGCGAATGGAGTGGCCTGCCTGTTCTGCAGACCTAAACCCCTTCGAGCACGTCTGGGATGCTCTCGGTCGACGTATCACTGCACGTCTTCAAACCCCTACGACACTTCAGGAGCTCCGACGGGCACTGGTGCAAGAATGGGAGGCTATACCCCAGCAGCTGCTCGACCACCAGATCCAGAGCATGCCAACCTATTGTGCAGCCTGTGTACGAATGCATGGTGATCATATCCCATATTGATGTCGGGGTACATGCTTAGGAAACAGCGCCGTTTTGTAGCGCATGTGTTTCAGGACGGTTTTCTCAACTTATCACCAATACTGTGGACTTACAGATCTGTGTCGTGTGTGTTCCCTATGTGCCTATGCTATTAGCGCCAGTTTTGTGTAGTGCCACGTTTTGTGGCACCACGTCCTGCAATTATGCTTAATTTATGAGCATGAGTGTAGATAGTCGTTTTCCCTCGCTCTATCTGCGAGTGAACAGGAAAGGAAACGACCACTAGTGGTGCAGGACACCCTCCGCCATGCGCCGTACGCTGGCTTGCGGAGTATCAGTGCAGATGTAGGTTATACTGTGAGGTAAATCTTCATATTCACAAATGGTATTTTTGGCTTAGGAATGGGCAGTTTGACCTACGTGTGGCTTAAGTTGACGAACCTCTTGTCGACCTTTGTTAAGGAGTCTGGGAATTCTAACACAGTCTTCTCAATATACATTTGCTTTAATACCGTGTGTTGTTAACAATGTGAGCTCACTGCCAAGAACCAGCAGCTTTCAGTCAGTTAATAGTAGGCCGAAACCTGGCGTGCACTTGGATCACACCTTCCTGACTCTTGTGCAGAAAGGAATACAGTATTTTGCTCCACCCATTTTCAGTAAGCTGCCACAAGAATTAAAACATCTCAGAAGTAATCCTCACACTTTCAAGTCGAAACTGAAGAATTTCCTCATGACTCATTCCCTCTTATTCTGTGTTATAGTGTAGACTGTAAACTACGCTAATATTTACTCAGCAGCTTGCCACCTGCATAGGATTCGTGTACATTTTATATCTATTATTAACTTTTCAGATGTAAATTTGATGACTGACTCGTTCCATGCTCATGGAGATATACTCCTCAGCTTGGTTCTATGGAACTAGAACAAAAGCCACATGAAATTTTTAAAATTTAGGACTGTCACATCCCGTACAATTTCTTAATTGTGGTTAGAATTGTTGTTAGTGTGATGTAGCTCTTATCGTGGCCATTTTCTAATTGTTTTCTTCTGCAAAAATGTGTTAAGGACGAAAGTTTTGTTCTCGAATATGAATATTTTAGGTTCGACAGTCACATATTCATAAATACGAGCATAACGGCTGCTGCTTCGTTTGCATGTTCTGTATGGTTTGCACAGATTTTTTTTCTTTAATCGACTTTTTATTTTGTTCACAAATTGCAACACCTTCCAAAATTTTCACAATAATTAAGGCAAGAGGAGCATGGTCTTTTCCGAATGTACTTTTGGCTAAAAAGTGGTTCTGGTGGTTGAAGTCCAAGGTTTTTGTTAATCATGCCCTTTGCTTTCTTGTGGTGATATTTCCATTGAAACTTTCATCTCGTAACTCATATTTATTAATATCTAACCGAGAAGTGCAATACCAATTTATATAGATTAAGCTTTACAGTTTTTTTAATATAACGAAATATTCTCGTAAAAAGTATCGTCCTCTATTTCATCCCCTCAGTTGTCGAGTTTCCAAGAACAGTGAAACACGATTTTTTTTATTTCTAACATAGAAGACAACGAAATATTTTCTTAAATGTTGTCGTCCTGTATTTCATTTCATTAGTTGTCGAGTTTCCAGAAACAGTGAAATACTATTTTTTATTTCTAACAGAGAAGCCAAATATAAATTTTCATAGGTTTAGCTTTGAAAGTGCTTTCATAAGGAAGTAATTTCATAAAATTCTTCAGCCTCTCTTTCTCGTCCTTCAGTGGTTGAATTTCCAGAAACACTGAAACGCGTATTTTTTATTTCTAAGCGAGAAGTCAAATACAAATTTTCATTGTTGTACCTTTAAGAATGCTTTCTTAATGAAGTAATTTCATAAGATTTGTCATCCCTTCTTTCAGTTCCTTCAGTGGTTGAATTTCGAGAAACATGAGTACTCGATACAGTAATACGAGATGAAAATATGGCGATTAGGCCTCAGTACTTTAATTTCTTTTTGTTTATACACGTCGAATAACCTGGAAGAGAAGTATGTGCTATGAAAAGCGTGCTTTCGCAATCCATTTCTATTCACTTTCATTGTGTTTGTGTCGATAGTTGATAAAGCCAGAAATCCAAAAGCAGTGATTGATAGTTTAGAGGCACCTATTTGTATTCGTTGCTTTTTCAAGTCAAATGCAAATTTTAAATGTTCAAGTATGCAAGAAACTTGCCTTATTTCCTTTGGTGTCCCGTAGATATATGCAGGGATGATATAAACAAGCCAGATGTCATGTCAACAAAGTGAAAGATTCGTGAAATTACGAAGGAAAAGAACTGAATTTAAGCTTGTCAGGTCCATTGTAGTTTACACATCTGCTTTGTTTTTAAATTGTACCTACCAACTGACATTCAGTGTGACAGATAACAGCAATTTACAGGGTAACACGACAGCACAGTGATTAATGTAATAATCTAAATAGCCTGGACTTAGATAGGGAACTTTGCTTTAACAAATATGTAAAGCTTTAATTACTTATAATTCAGTCACGGTAACAGGCGTTCACCCAGAAAGCTCTTCGAGATGATTGATAGGAAATCTAAAGTCAAATCACAGAAATAAAACCATACAGTAAAACTTTACAGTGCATCAGAATTTGAAGTATATATAAGAAAATAGCGCTTAAATAAGTCCAATTACGAATGAAATGTGTTTTTTTACACTTTTGACTACAATCAGAATGATTAGTACAGCCGTAAGCGACGCAAGCCGGCATTTTTTTTATCAAAACACTTCACGACTATACGTAATCAAACGGCCAGAAGCGAATGTTTTGGGGTAGCTAACATGGCGGACCTTCAGTTGGCTCGGTTTCAAGTTTGTGACGTCATAACAACTCCTCTTATTTTTACCTCCATGGTAATACCGGCCTTACACACATCCCGTCGTCCGTCGCTGTCAGGCTGTAGAGCTCTCGGCACGTACGATGGACAGCCGAGAACGTACGCCGTGAGGGACTCTTCGGAGGGGTGGCGCAGTGGTTAGACACTGGACTCGCATTCGGGAGGACGACGGTTCAATCCCGCGTCCGGCCATCCTGATTTAGGTTTTCCGTGATTTCCCTAAATTACTCCAGGCAAATGCCGGGACGGTTCCTCTGAAAGGGCACGGCCGACTTCCTTCCCCATCCTTCCCTAATCCGATGAGACCGATGACCACGCTGTCTGGTCTCCTTCCCCAAACCAACCAACCAACCAACTCTTCGGGGCACGCACAGTACGCGCCGCATGGCCCACTCTGCCGCTACGGCCGTAAACACGCCGCGGCGGCGGCCGCACCTCCAACCACTATAGTCTATACATAAGAATAAACCTGATGTAAACTTTACGCCATGTATTCTTCCGCGTTTGCTTGAATCTCATTGGATTTCGTTTCACGTGGAGCGGAAGCCAAGCTGTGACCAGTACAGTCAAGTACAATCGTAAGGATACGTTTGGTGCAGTGTTACACGCACATAGACTGAGCGATAATGCGGGATAACAGTTTTACGGGCGAATTTACGAGGGTGAGTCAAATGCAAACCTTAAATTTTGTAATAACAAATCGAAATTTCTCGCCGTTATCCTGTAAGTGGGTAAGGGTGCTAAAAACAGCATGCAGAATGGCCTGTAGGTGGCAGCGTAGTGCAGATGCTCACATACCGTCGCAGTATCAGTATAAAGATGGCCGTCCCACTTGCGACTTACGCCAAGGAAGAACAGCGTTCTGTTTCTTGGTTTTTGCGTAGTGAAGGTGTGAAACCTATTGAAATTCATCGACGAATGACGTTTCAGTACGGTAATGCATGATTGTCACAGCAGCAAGTCTACGAATGGAGTAGGAAGTTTGCAAATTGTGTGACTTCAGTGGAAGGTGCTCCTCATCCAGGTCAGTTGTTACTCCACAGAACATTGCAGCAGTTGAAGCCATAGTGAAGGAAAACCGGCGAGCGACACTGAATGACATTGCAGCACGTTTACAGATTAGTCACGGGTCAGCACACCACATTGTGCATGATGTGCTCCGGTTTTACAAAGTGTCTGGAAGATGGGTGCCGCGGCAGCTGACTCCTGAAATGAGAGAACGATGTGTTGATGCTTGTGAAGAACTTCTTCAGTGCTTTGAATGAGAAGGTGATGGCTTCCTTGCAAGAATCGTTACTGGGGACTAAACCTGGTTTCACTTCCACCAACCGGAAACGAAGAGAGCGGGCAAGGAATGGGTCCATTCCTCATCACCAAAACCAAAGGAGTTTCGAATAGAACTATCAGAAGGGAAGGTTATGCTGACTCTCTTTTGGGACGAAAAAGGCGTCATTTTGGAGCATTACATGCCTAGAGGGACCACTGTCACTAGTGCATCATACACAGATCCCCCAAAAAATCATCTGCAGCCTGCAATCAAATCGAAGCGACGTGAATTGCTGTCAGCAGGTGTCCTTTTGCAACATGACAATGCAAGGTCCCACATTACCTGTACAACAGTTGCAACAATCACAGACCTGCATTTTGAGTGCCTTCCTCATCGACCATACTCACCACACCTTGCCTCAAGTGATTTACATATGTTTGGACTACTTAGAGACGCAGTGGGAGGAAAGAAGTTCCATTCTGATGAAGAGGTACGTCACGCGGTGCATGGGTGGTTGTGTGGCCTACCAAAAGAATTTTTTTCTAAAGGATTTTGTGCACTATGTAAGCGCTGGAGGAGTTGCATTGAGCGTGGTGGAGAGTATGTTGAAAAGCGATACAGCTTTGTACCATATCTGCACAATAATTAATATTTAAAAAAATATTTAGGGTTTTCATTTGAATCACCCTCGTAACTTGGACAGCACTGGCCAGCAAGCGGTCCAGCTAACCTGCTATGATGTGAGCAGTTGCAGTTCAGACTTAAAAACAGACGAGCAAAGAAACAGTATAGCTTCGAAATTCATTTCATTTCTAAAGAGAATGAAATAATATTCGGCAAAGCTCCAGCACTAGCGCGCGCTTCTCATCTGACATAGTATTCTAATAACAAACAAGAGTGATGAAAATTCCTAACTTAAATACACGGTAATTTTTCTGAGTGAGCTATGTGTGATGCAAAAGCATATTGCAGGGGTTTCACTGAAGCCACTGAAGGTATTAATTACAGTCAGTCGTCTGGCAATTTCTTAGCTCTTTCCTTATGCGAATCCGAGAAATGCATTTCAGTACAGGAACTGCCATCTGCTGCGTTGATAACGAGTCGATCGACAACAGAATCCACGAAGCCCACCAGGCTCCGCATTTTCTCCTCTTCTTTTATGACGAGCTGTTCTACATCCCGCCAGCGTTCGGCAGTGACGTGTGAAAAAGCTGCGTGCTTTAGTTCCGGTACGTCTCGCAGCTTAACGGTCTTGTTATTTCTCGGGCCAAATCTCTCAACTTGGCTCCAAATCAGTTCTGTTAGGTTCATATAGGGTGTTACAAAAAGGTGCGGCCAAACTTTCAGGAAACATTCCTCACACACAAATAAAGAAAAGATGTTACGTGGACATATGTCCGGAAACGCTTAATTTCCATGTTACAGCTCATTTTAGTTTCGTCAGTATGTACTGTACTTCCTCGATTCACCGCCATGATTTCATACGGGATACTCTACTTGTGCTGCTAGAACATGTGCCTTTACAAGTACGACACAACATGTGGTTCATGCACGATGGAGCTCCTGCACATTTCAGTCGAAGTGTTCGTACGCTTCTCAATAACAGATTCGGTGACGGATGGATTGGTAGGGGCGGGCCAATTCCATGGCCTCCACGCTCTCCTGACCTCAACCCTCTTGACTTTCATTTATAGGGGCATTTGAAAACTCTTGTCTACGCAACCCCGGTACCAAATGTAGAGACTCTTCGTGCTCGTATTGTGGACGGCTGTGATACAATACGCCATTCTCCAGGGCTGCATCAGCTCATCAGGGATTCCATGCGACGGAGGGTGGGTGCATGTATCCTCGCTAACGGAGGACATTTTGAACATTTCCTGTAACAAAGTGTTTGACGTCACGCTGGTACGTTCTGTTGCTGTGCGTTTCCATTCCATGATTAATGTGATTTGAAGAGAAGTAATAAAATGAGCTCTAACAGGAAAGTAAGCGTTTCCGGACACATGTCCACATAACATATTTTCTTTCTTTGGGTGTGAGGAATGTTTCCTGAAAGTTTGGCCGTACCTTTTTGTAACACCCTGTATTGTAATGGTTCTGTGGCAAATGTAAAAATGCAGAATTTTTATGGTGTGCTTGATTCTGTGAAGATGATTGTTTTTCATGTTTCTACGATACATATCTACACATGTGCCCGCGCTGCGTAGCCACGCGGTCTCAGGCGCCTTGTCACGGTTCGCGCGGCTTCCCCTGTCGGAGGTTCGTGTCGTCCCTCGGGAATGGGTGCGTGTGTTGTCCTTAGCATAAGTTACTTTTAAGTTATTTAAGTCATTACTTCTCAACGGTTTGCAGTAGGTCGTTCAAACTGGCCAGTTGGCTGCGCGGCACGATGGAAATTAGTATGGTTTGGTTTAGCGACGAAGCCGCTTTCATTTGGATGGGTTCCCCAGTAAGCAAAATTGGCGCATGTGAGGGACTGAGAATCCATATTTCGCGATTGAGAACTCTCTTCACCCTCAGCAGGTGGCTTCACGGTGTGCAATGTCCAATCACGGAACAATCGGTGCGATATTCGTTGATGGCACGGTGTCTACTAAATGGTACATGAAGGTTTTGTAAGATAGTTTAATCCACATTATCCAAAGTGACCATGATTTCGATAAGATGCGGTTCATGCAAGACAGAACTCAACCCCATGGAAGCAGGAGATTGTTTGACGTCCTGGAGGGGCACTTTCGGGACCGCATTCTGGCCATGGGGTATCTAGAGGACAGTATTATGGACCTCGATTGGCCGTCATATTCTCCGGATCTGAACACATGCGGCTCCTCTTTGTGGGGGTATATTAAAGACAAACAGCTCAAAACAGCCATTCTGGAGGTAATCGACAGCATCGATGTTCCGACACTTCAGCGGGTCATGCAGAATTTAGCTATTTGTCTGCGCTACATTATCGCCAATGATGGCAGGCATATCGAACATGTTATAACCTAAATACTAAGCGCCTGCAACTCTCGCTTCCCGCGAAACACACCGGTACAGCGGGCCCCGGGCCGAGTAGGGGTCAGCCTGGCCGGTCGTCCCGGAAACACAGAGACCACCAGGAGGCGTCCACGGCGCCGCAAGAGGTCGCTACAGCCGCGGACCTCTTTCCTTCCGCTCGACTCGTGACTGCAAATAGAGCCAGCCATATCCGTGCGCCGAGCAATATTTAGGCTGGCACAGGAGCCTGGAGAGGCAGTTCCCGCCGAGCGAGCCCACTGGTGCCATCGTAGCCGCCGCGTCATCGTCAACCGCCGCCAGCGTACCGGAGCCATCCTCGCAGGGCCTCTACTCGTCCCCTGACTCAGGTGACGGCAACGTGCACTCCGCGCCGCTCTTCACGAGACGCCCGGGGCTTGGTTTGGTGAAGTTGTATGGTTACTACAGACAGTTAATGATTGGTAGGCCTGGAGGATCAGTCCTACCTCACGAATATTGTTTGTAAATTTTGAAGAAAGACTTTAGTTTAAATAAAACCGCCATAACTCACACTCTGAGATTTTCCTATCCGCGGACGGCGGATATATTACTAAGTCCTAATATCTGTAATGACGTTTGCGTGTTGAATAAGTTGTGTTCACGCCATAGTTTGAAACTGATTTACGGTTTTCTTCATGTAATTTAATAATTGTCAACCTATCTTGATTTTTTTTGTCAGCAATCATCTGAGTGGTCTGAGGTTGCCCAACACGAACCTCTCTCTCTCCTGTACCGACCTCGTCAGCTCAGAGCAGCATCTACACCCAACGTCCTCAATTATTTATTGAACTATTATATACAGGGTGTCCCATTTATCTTGACCACCCTAAATAACTGTTTGTCCAGATACGAATTACAGAATGTTTCAAGCAAATGTTCTTTAGCCGTCAGGGGGACATCAATCAGCGTGACTGCCTTCGTTGTAGCTTTGTTTTTTACAAAGATGTGAACAGTGGTATGACTTATCTAAATGCCACTCTGTATTTTTTTATTTGGTAATTCATTTCCTCTCCTAAAAACCTATTCAAAAACGTATCACAGTGCACCATTCACTGAAACACAACGTTATTAATTACATAACACAACATTAACTTTGAGCCCGGGATCACAACTCGTCCACTTGCTGCAGTTGTCAGAAAGCAAATGAAAACCAAGTAAAAGCATAATACAAAATTGACTTTGACTCTCCTGTACTATTGCCCAGGAGTAGAACATTCAAGGTGTTGACCCTGGACCGGTGTCTACTCGTTGAATGAAGGAATTATATACTGCTTTCAGTGTTGCCTGATGAAGAGAATTACAAGCAAGCACGATACGTTCCTGTATGTTCTCTGGAGTTGCTGGAATATCGAATAGACAACGTCTTTAATGCATCCCCAAAGGAAAACGTCCAGAGGATTTAAATCAGGAGACCTAGCAGGCCAAGTAACTGTTCCTCCACGACCAATCCATCTGGCAGGATACCTTCGGTTCAGAACACGACGTGCACGCAACTCATTATGTATTGGACATCCATCGTGTTGATACCACATAAGTATTTTAGTTCTTAGGAAGAATTCGTCCGAGGAAGTTGGCATACGCTGTGTCGTTGAGACTACCATTGATGAAATCAGGGCCCATAATTGCAGTACCAAGCATCCCACAGCGGATGTTAACTCTCCATTGACGCTGATGTTCCATCTGTCTAAGCCATCGTGTGTTGTCGCTTTACCAATAATGCATGTTCCTTGTATTTACCTGTCCTTTGTTTGAGAAGGAACATTCATCGGTAAACAAAACATTGGAGAAGAAGTTCGGGTTGGCGAGGTTTTGCTGCTGTGCCCACTGACAGAGCTGTACACGATTCTGGAAATCATTCCCATGCAATTCTTGACGTAGGTGTACATGGTAAGGATGGAACCGGTGACGTGTAAGAATACGATGCACACTGGTTTTAGGAATTCCAGTCTCGCGTTCAAGCTGCCTTGTGCTCACATGTGGATTCATAGCAACGGAGGCGAGAACAGTAACTTCGGCTGCTTCGTCTGTAAGAGTGCTACGACGGCTGCGTTGTCGTGGGTTGAAAGTTCCCGTTTCCTGAAGTGTCGCACTAAGACGAGAAAACATCCGTCGGGAAGGTGGGTTTTTGTCAGGATATCGCTCTTTATACAGTTCCGCTGCCTGCGTAGCATTTCGCCTATCTTCAACAATAAAAGAAACATTATGTGGACGCAGTTTGTAGGAAGGACAGCCTTTACTGTATGCCTACTCAAAACAGCAGTATTTAAAAGGACTGAGCTACTGTACTAAATATACCTGTATATAAGAAAACAGTATTGCAATTATAGTATGAAGGCTTCCACGACCGGATGACATATCTCTGAAGATGTCCAGCGCAGCTCTGGACGAAACGTTAGGAGCTGAAGAGTTTCATGGACCACGACCTTACATCCCGGAAGGTTTACCAGAAGTATTGCAATTACTGTTCTGCTAGTTTACATTCCACATAGATGAGTTGGTGTACATTCTACTTACACAGCTCTTCAACTGACGATAGTTGACGGAATGACGGGTGTGCATCCTACTTATGTTTACGTTCTTCCTCTGTCAACGTCAGCACGTGGATCTGCTCCATTGCCCAGAGTACCTGCACTAAGCGCCGCGAGCGTCAACGTCAGTGTTGTGTAATGTAATTAATAACGTTGTGTTTCAGTGGATGGTACACAGTGATACATTTCTGAACAGGTCATTAGGAGAGGAAATGAATTACCGAATAAAAACATACAGGATGCCATTTAAAAAAAAATCATACCGCTGTTCATATCTTTGTAAAAAAACAAAGCTACAACGAAGGCAATCATGCTGATTGATGTCCCCCTGACAGCTAAAGAACATTTGCTTGAAACATTCTGTAATTCGCATCTGGACAAACAGTTATTTAGGGTGGTCAAGATAAATGGGACACCCTGTATATCTGGAACGGCGCTGCTGCTGCGGTCGCAGTTTCGAATCCTGCCTTGGGCATGGATGTGTGTGATGTCATTAGGTTAGTTAGGTTTACGTAGTTCTAAGTCCTGACAAAACTCTACCATCTGGTGAGCAAGATGTATGAGACAGGCGAAATACCCTCAGACTTCAAGAAGAATATAATAATTCCAATCCCAAAGAAAGAAGGTGTTGACAGATGTGAAAATTACCGAACTATCAGTTTAATAAGTCACAGCTGCTAAATACTAACACGAATTCTTTACAGACGAATGGAAAAACTGGTAGAAGCCGACGTCGAGGAAGATCAGTTTGGATTCCGTAGAAATATTGGAACACATGAGGCAATACTGACCTTACGACTTTTCTTAGAAGAAAGATTATGGAAAGGCAAACCTACGTTTCTAGCATTTGTAGACTTAGAGAAAGCTTTTGACAGTGTTGACTGGAATACTCTCTTTCAAATTCTGAAGGTGGTAGGGGTAAAATACAGGGAGCGAAAGGCTATTTACAATTTGTACAGAAACCAGATGGCAGTTATAAGAGTCGAGGGACATGAAAGGGAAGCAGTGGTTGGGAAGAGAGTGAGACAGGGTTGTAGCCTCTCCCCGATGTTATTCAATCTGTATTGTGGTGTCACCGCCAGACACCATACTTGCTAGGTGGTAGCCTTTAAATCGGCCGCGGTCCGCTAGTATACGTCGGACCCGCGTGTCGCCACTGTCAGTGATTGCAGACCGAGCGCCGCCACACGGCAGGTCTAGAGAGACTTCCTAGCACTCGCCCCAGTTGTACAGCCGACTTTGCTAGAGATGGTTCACTGACAAATTACGCTCTCATTTGCCGAGACGATAGTTAGCATAGCCTTCAGCTACATCAATTTCTACGACCTAGCAAGGCGCCATTATCATTTGCTATTTATCTTGTGATGCATGTACCGTCAGACCGATGTTCATCAATTATGAATTAAAGTTAAGTATTCCAGCAGCAACGTACCTTATTGGCTATATTAATTACACTGTCCTGTTCCAGACCTCACGCCAGCCTGCGTGAGCTTAAACGCGTGCTATTCGGCTACCAATCATAGTGGCTTGGCTGTCTTGCCAAGTCACAACATGTATATTGAGCAGGCAGTAAAGGAAACAAAATACAAATTCGGAGTAGGTATTAAAATCCATGGAGAAGAAATAAAAACTTTGAGCTTCGCCGATGACATTGTAATTCTGTCAGAGACAGCAAAAGACTTGGAAGAGCAGTTGAACGGAATGGACAGTGTCTTGAAAGGAGGATATAAGATGAACATCAACAAAAGCAAAACTAGGATAATGGAATGTAGTCGAATTAAGTCGGGTGATGCTGAGGGAATTAGATTAGGAAACGAGACACTTAAAGTAGTAAAGGAGTTTTGCTATTTGGGGAGCAAAATAACTGATGATGGTCGAAGTAGAGAAGATATAGAATGTAGACTGGTAATGGCAAGGAAAGCGTTTCTGAAGAAGCGAAATTTGTTAACATGGAGTATAGATTTGAGTGTCAGGAAGTCGTTTCTGAAAGCATTTGTATGGAGTGAGCCATGTAGGGAAGTGAAACGTGGACAATAAATAGTTTGGACAAGAAGAGAATAGAAGCTTTCGAAATGTGGTGCTACAGAAGAATGCTGAAGATTAGATGGGTAGATCACATAACTAATGAGGAGGTATTGAATAGAATTGGGGAGAAGAGGAGTTTGTGGCACAACTTGACCAGAGGAAGGGATCGGTTGGTAGGACACGTTCTGAGGCATCAAGGGATCACAAATTTAGCATTGGAGGGCAGCGTGGA
The DNA here is from genome assembly GCF_023864275.1 of Schistocerca cancellata. Taxonomy (NCBI): domain Eukaryota; kingdom Metazoa; phylum Arthropoda; class Insecta; order Orthoptera; family Acrididae; genus Schistocerca; species Schistocerca cancellata. The sequence goes on along the minus strand of NC_064637.1, from coordinate 72,430,381 downwards.
GGGTAAAAATCGTAGAGGGAGGTCAAGAGATGAATACACTAAGCAGATTGAGAGGGATGTAGGTTGCAGTAAGTAGTGGGAGATGAAGAAGCTTGCACAGGATAGAGTAGCATGGAGAGCTGCATCAAACCAGCCTCAGGACTGAAGACCACAACAACAACAAGTCTAGGGAAATGATGACCTCAGACATTAAGTCCCATAGTGCTTACAGCCATTTGAACACCGTGTATATGTTCCAATCTCTGTATTCTCCTGCGTTTTCTGTGCTCTACAGCTCTCTAGCACTATGAAAGCTACTCCATAATGTCTTAACACGTTCCCTATCATCCTGTACTTCCTTCTAGTCAAGTGATTTTCATGTATAGCTTTCCTCGCCCATTGTGTGGAGTACTCACCAATCTCGATTGCTGCCGGGTACTCACTTTGGGCGGTCATCCAGCGTGGGAAGCCTCCCTCTGCCCACCACGCTGTCAATCTCGAGATGCACCTTGGTCTGCACCTCTGGGTGAAGCACCAGGCAGCGCACGGCTTCTGCCAGAGCGGTGGTGGTCACCGTCAGCGACGGGAGCAGCAGGTCCGTCCCCGTGGCGATCACCTGCCCAACTGCACAGAAAATCCGGCACTCTTACTGCAGTGTCGTGAGCCACTTGTCATGTCTCCAGAAAAAAAACAGAAATATCAATATCAGGATCAAATAATCATCGTTCAGTTTCCTTACTGGTGTCTTTTCCCAAAAAAATCGGAAAAGTGAAGTACTCAAGGGCAGTCTCATGTCGAAGAAGAAACAATTTACTGAACATGTCACATTTTCCGTCCAGAATGATTGCTCGACTGAGAACGATATTTATACATTCACTCCCTAAATTCACTACTGGTCATTAAAATTGCTACACCACCAAGATGACGTGCTACAGACGCGAAATTTAATCGACAGGAAGAGGATGCTGTGATGTGCAAGTGATTAGCTTTTCAGAGCATTCACACAAGGTTGGCGCCGGTGGCGACAACTGCAACGTGCTGAAATGAGGAAACTTTCCAACCGATTTCTCATACACAAACGCCCGGTCAATGGTTGCCGAGCAACTGGCTCGTCACAATACGCCACTACTCGTGTTGAAGCTGCATGGGCAGCTGTACCTGTACCTCCCATCCAAGCTCTGTTTGACTCAATGCCCAGGCGTATCAACGCCGTTATTACGGCCAGAGGTGGTTGTCCTGGGTACTGCTTTCTCAGGATCTATGCACCCAAATTGCGTGAAAATGTAATCACATGTCAGTTCTAGTACAATATATTTGTCCAATGAATACCCGTTTATCATCTGCGTTTCTTCTTGGTATAGCAATTTTAATGGCTACATGGCATAATTTACTGCTGAAAATCATCCATAAAAAACTTGAAAATGTACAATCGTAAAATGTACAATTTCATTGTACAATCGTACATAAAATAAAGACAATGGCAGGTGAAGTCATCATGAAATCATTCCAAACATTGTTACGAGCAGGAACACTCACTGTCGAAGGGTAAACCTTGATCTGCGGCGTCTTTCTTCATTTCTTTTATGCAGACGTCAAGGAAATGACGCGTGTGCTCTTCCGAGTAGGTAGCCAACTGTTCATCAAAAGTTTGCTAAAACATCAAAAAGGATGCATTTTAAATTCTGTTCACAAATCAGTGAGCAAAACTTTAAATACAGAAAATAGTATTCACGAATGTGACCTGCAAAATTATCCCGCATTTCACATTATATACAAGTTGTCCGTTAATATTTAGAACAAAACTTGAGTCTGAGGTCCTTGATGAGATCGAGGAAACTTTTCGATACCAACGGCAATACATCAAGGTGAGACAGATATCCCAAAATCAGATATCTGACTGTAAGACGCTCACAGGAGCAGGTTCAGTCTCTTCTCACAATTTAGTAATGATGAAAACTAGGCTAAAGTTTAAGACAGCCGTCAGGGAGAATCAACGTACAAAAAAGTGAGGAATGATGATGTTCGTTTGAAGTTCTTAGAGGCTGTAAATACTATGTAGTGAATACCACAGTAGGTAATTTAGTTGAGAAGGGAAAGAGAGGTCTAAAAACCGAAATCGCGGAAGAAGAAAAGCAGTCATGTCTTAGGAAGTGAATTTTTCAAGAGACACAAAAAACTGTTTTACTGTACAATTGTCTTAATCATGGTGTTGTGGAGTGACTATGTGGCGCCGGCCGGTTTAGCCGAGCGGTTCTAGGCGCTACAGTCTGGAACCGCGTGACCGCTACGGTCGCAGGTTCGAATCCTGCCTCGGGCATGGATGTGTGTCATGTCCTTAGGTTAGTTAGATTTAATTAGTTCTAAGTTCTAGGGGACTCATGACCTTAGAAGTTAAGTCCCATAGTGCTCAGAGCCATTTGAACCATTTTTTGACTATGTGGCAGTTGGCCCCAGGGTGAAACTAAATACACCAACACAACACACTTTAGCAGTAATCCAGTTTGAATATTCATGAGGCAACTAGCGTTCTGTTTGCAACGTAAGAATTCTGTTATGCAAATAGCTATAAGAGTCTGGTGTGAGCGTAGAGATTTATTCGTAATGTACCCAAAATATGCAAAATACAACCGCAACGAAAATATAGTAAAGCAGAGAATGGTGAACACGCGTGAACTATTCCTATCTTGTCCGTCCTTTGGTAGTCACTGGCAGATACTGTTATAAAACGGTTTCTGCTCGTGAGGTATGAATTTTCTTTACATCGCTTAGTGTCTTCTTTTTGTATTGGAACAGGTGCGCTACATGCTTGTTTATCCGGTAGATGTTCTTTACATTATCCTCTGAGCCGTGGCAACTGGAAAGCAATGAGTCCATCAATGAATGGCCTGCTTCAGTAATTCCAGGAGAATCGCGACTGTATGTATAAATCTGGAACTTCATTTTTGTGTAGTTACCGTAAGAGCGCACTGTGGTTAGGCCACCAGATGTTGAAGTCCAGAATATCTTCCGTTTTCAAATTTATGACGCTTTAAGTTCTGCATCTGAGACGACGAACGTATCTAAGTTTCACACTTGGTGTCAACTCCGAACATGGCCCCTTCTCTGACTTAGTGTCCATCTAACGAGCATTTCTGTTAATGGAACACGACTCGTTGTTATACCAAACGATGTGTACAGATATAAAGATCAGGTATCTCATGTAAACATAATGTGAAAAAAAATGAACATGACCTCTTTCCCAACTCACCGATTTAATTGATCCACCAAATAAGAAAATCGTATAAACGTCCAGGAAAAGAAAGGGACACAATCGTGCAAGTCACTTGAGAATGAAATTAATGGGAAACGCAAAGGAAACTAAAATTTCAAGGAAAAAAATGAAGGGAGCAAGAAGAAAAACACCATTATAATGATAGTATCAGTACACAGAAAATTCAAAATAACTGTCAGAAAGTTAGAAAAGTCAGCAACATTGAGAGGGCAAAAGGAGTTCTACTGTTAAATGCAGAAGAAAGAGTGGTTGGGTGAAAAGTGCATGTTGAGGTCCTCTAAGAGTGGGAGAAACATCTTGCTGACGTGACTGAAGAAGAAACTGGTGACAATTAGATGGGGCAACGACACTTCTGAAACAAAAACAGGGGGCTAAACATAAATTTAAATTGACGTGGTATGAGTTTGTAGAGGGCAGGAAACCTGGGATAATATGGTACTAATATGGCGGCCATTTTGGAAGCCATTATCATGAATATAACTCGTATTTTTCAAAGGGAAAGGGGCCACATGATATATCAAACAGATATACAGGGTGGTCCATTGATAGTGACCGGGCCAAATATTTCACGAAATAAGCATCAACTGAAAAAACTAGAAAGAACGAAACTCGTCTACCTTGAAGAGGGAAACCAGATGGCGCTATGGTTGGCCCGCTAGATGGCGCTGCCATAGGTCAAACGGATATCAAATGCGCTCTTTTAAATAGGAACCCACATTTTTTATTACATATTAGTGTATTACGTAAAGAAATATGAATGTTTTAGTTGGACCACATTTTTCGCTTTGTAATAGATGGCGCCGTGATAGTTGGTTGGTTTGGGGGATTAAAGGGACCAGACTGCTACGGTCATCGGTCCCTGGCGCTGTAATAGTCACAAACCTACAAGTACGTGATACCACGTAACATTCCGTCACTGCAAGTTTAAACGCAGCCAAAACCTCTCAGACAAACAGAAGCTAAACGATGTCAAAGTTAGCGTAAGGAGGATAGGAACCTTCGACCATTCGATTCATGTGTATATTCATATTGTATACTGTAGACTCAGCAGTATTCGGCCTGTAATGTGGCAACTACGTATCCCAGCCCCTAGACAACGAAACCAGCCAAAACTTTTAATATTTCAACTTTGAGTCTGGGCATTGAAACAGAGGATGACAAGCGTAAAGCTGAAATACTAAACACCTTTTTCCAAAGCTGTTTCACAGAGGAAGACCGCACTGCAGTTCCTTCTCTAAATCCTCGCACAAACGAAAAAATGGCTGACATCGAAATAAATGTCCAAGGAATAGAAAAGCAACTGGAATCACTCAACAGAGGAAAGTCCACTGGACCTGACGGGATACCAATTCGATTCTACACAGAGTACGCGAAAGAACTTGCCCCCCTTCTAACAGCCGTGTACCGCAAGTCTCTAGAGGAACGGAAGGTTCCAAATGATTGGAAAAGAGCACAGGTAGTCCCAGTCTTCAAGAAGGGTCGTCGAGCAGATGCGCAAAACTATAGACCTATATCTCTGACGTCGATCTGTTGTAGAATTTTAGAACATGTTTTTTGCTCGAATATCATGTCGTTTTTGGAAACTCAGAATCTACTATGTAGGAATCAACATGGATTCCGGAAACAGCGATCGTGTGAGACCCAACTCGCTTTATTTGTTCATGAGACCCAGAAAATATTAGATACAGGCTCCCAGGTAGATGCTATTTTTCTTGACTTCCGGAAGGCGTTCGATACAGTTCCGCACTGTCGCCTGATAAACAAAGTAAGAGCCTACGGAATATCAGACCAGCTGTGTGGCTGGATTGAAGAGTTTTTAGCAAACAGAACGCAGCATGTTGTTATCAACGGAGAGACGTCTACAGACGTTAAAGTAACCTCTGGTGTGCCACAGGGGAGTGTTATGGGACCATTGCTTTTCACAATATATATAAATGACCTAGTAGATAGTGTCGGAAGTTCCATGCGGCTTTTCGCGGATGATGCTGTAGTATACAGGGAAGTTGCAGCATTAGAAAATTGTAGCGAAATGCAGGAAGATCTGCAGCGGATAGGCACTTGGTGCAGGGAGTGGCAACTGACCCTTAACATAGACAAATGTAATGTATTGCGAATACATAGAAAGAAGGATCCTTTATTGTATGATTATATGATAGCGGAACAAACACTGGTAGCAGTTACTTCTGTAAAATATCTGGGAGTATGCGTGCGGAACGATTTGAAGTGGAATGATCATATAAAATTAATTGTTGGTAAGGCGGGTACCAGGTTGAGATTCATTGGGAGAGTCCTTAGAAAATGTAGTCCATCAACAAAGGAGGTGGCTTACAAAACACTCGTTCGACCTATACTTGAGTATTGCTCATCAGTGTGGGATCCGTACCAGATCGGGTTGACGGAGGAGATAGAGAAGATTCAAAGAAGAGCGGCGCGTTTCGTCACAGGGTTATTTGGTAACCGTGATAGCGTTACGCAGATGTTTAACAAACTCAAGTGGCGGACTCTGCAAGAGAGGCGCTCTGCTTCGCGGTGTAGCTTGCTCGCCAGGTTTCGAGAGGGTGCGTTTCTGGATGAGGTATCGAATATATTGCTTCCCCCTACTTATACCTCCCGAGGAGATCACGAATGTAAAATTAGAGAGATTAGAGCGCGCACAGAGGCTTTCAGACAGTCGTTCTTCCCGCGAACCATACGCGACTGGAACAGGAAAGGGAGGTAAAGACAGTGGCACGTAAAGTGCCCTCCGCCACACACCGTTGGGTGGCTTGCGGAGTATAAATGTAGATGTAGATGTAGATGTAGTTGTTTCGTGATACATTACCCGTGTTAAAGTGGACCGTTTACCAATTTCGGAAAAGGTCGTTATCCTGAAGGAAGTCATTCACAAGACGTGCACGATGGGAGCGCGAATTATCGTTCATGAAGGCGAATGCCTAACCAATATCCTGCCGGTATGGTTGCACTATCAGTCGGAGGATGGCATTCACGTATCGTGGCGCCTTCTATGACCACCAGCGGCGTACGTCGGCCCCATATAATGCCACCCCAAAACAGCAGGGAACCTCCACCTTGCTGCACTCGCTGGACAATGTGTATAAGGTGTTCAGCCTCACCGGGTTGACTCCAAATGTCTCCGACGATTGTCTCGTTGAAGGCGTATGCAGCACTCATCGGTGAAGAGAACGTGATGCCAATCCTGAGCGGTCCATTCGGCATGTTGTTGGCCCCATCTGTACCGCGCTGCATAGTGTCGTGGTTGCAAAGATGCAACTCGCCATGGACGTCGGTAGTGAAGTTGCGCATCGTGTAGCCTATTGCACACAGTTTGAGTCGTAACATGACGTTCTGTGGCTGCACGAAAAGCATTATTCAATATGATGGCATTGCTGTCAGGGTTCCTCCGAACGGTCATCCACTGTCGCAGTAGCAGTTGGGCGGCCTGAGCGAAGGATGTCATCGACAGTTCCTGTCTCTCTGTATCTCCTACATATCCGAACAACATCGCTTTGGTTCACTCCGAGACGCCTGTACACTTCCCTTGTTGAAAGCCCTTCGTGGCACAAAGCAACAACGCGGTCACGATCGAACTGCGGTATTGACCGTCTAGGCATGGTTGAACTACAGACAACACGAGCCGTGTACCTCCTTCTTGGTGTAATGACTGGACCTGAACGGCTGTCGGACCCCCTCCGTCTAATAGGCGCTGGTCAGGCATGTTTGATTACATCTCTGGGCGGTTTTAGTGACATCTCAGAACAGTCAAAGGGACTGTGTCTGTGATACAATACCCACAGTCAACGCCTATCTCCAAGAGTTATGGGAACCTGGATGATGAAAAACTATTTCTGACGTGTGTATGAACAGGTATAGCGATCACTTTTGAAATAATAAAGTTTACTTTATTTTTTCTGTCCGCCCCGTTTTCATTTCACTGCTTCTTATAGCTGATTTTCGCCTGAGCATAGCTCTATTCATTCTCGAATTACGGCTGATGTTTCCTCCTTGCAGGTGATACGAAAGCTGATGCCATTAACATCGCCTGGATATCAGGGAGTAGGACACTCATCTTACCAGTATTTCAGTCAGCATCGCCAAGACAGACCACCGATTATCCATAGTGTGAAATTCCAAGCAAGTGGCACTTTTGTAGACAAAATGAAACGATGAAAAACAGCTACGGATGAGCAACATTAGCTGCTTTTCTGGCATCGTCCAGAGCACAGTACTGGTCTCACTTTGCAGCCCTAAGTCAGTACTGAGAATTTTGCTACATGTTGTTGTTGTTGTTGTGGTCTTCAGTCCAGAGACTGGTTTGATGCAGCTCTCCATGCTACTCTATCCTGTGCAAGCTTCTTCATCTCCCAGTACTTACTGCAACCTACATCCTTCTGAATCTGTTTAGTGTATTCATCTCTTGGTCTCCCTCTACGATTTTTACCCTCCACGCTGCCCTCCAATACTAAATTGGTGATCCCTTGAAGCCACAGAATATGCTCTACCAACCGACCACTTCTTCTAGTCAAGTCGTGCCACAAATTTCCCTACTCCCCAACTCTATTCACTACCTCCTCATTACTTATGTGATCTACCCATCTAATCTTCAGCATTCTTCTGTAGCACCACATTTCGAAACCTTCAATCCTCTTCTTGTCCAAACTATTTATCGTCCATGTTTCACTTCTATACATGGCTACACTCCGTACAAATACTTTCAGAAACGACTTCTTGACACTTAAATCTACACTCGATGTTAACAAATTTCTCTTCTTCAGAAACGCTCTCCTTGCCATTGCTAGTCTACATTTTATATCCTCTCTACTTCGACCATCATCAGTTATTTTGCTCCCCAAATAGCAAAACTCCTTTACTACTTTAAGTGTCTCATTTCCTAATATAATTCCCTCAACATCACCATTCGACTTCATTCCATTACCCTCGTTTTGCTTTTGTTGATGTTCATCTTATATCCTCCTTTCAAGACACTGTCCATTCCGTTCAGCTGCTCTTCCAGCTCCTTTGCTATCTCTGACAGAATTACAGTGTCATCGGCAAACCTCAAAGTTTTTATTTCTTCTCCATGGATTTTAATACCTACTCTGAATTTTTCGTATGTTTCCTTTACTGCTTGCTCAATATACAGATTGAATAACATAGGGGATAGGTTACAACCCTGTCTAACTCCCTTCCCAACCACTGTTTCCCTTTCGCGCCCCTCGACTCTTATAACTGCCATCTGGTTTCTCTGCTAATTGTAAATAGCCTTTGGCTCGCTGGATTTTACCCCTGCCACCTTCAGAACTTGAAAGATAATATTCCCGTCAACATTGTCAAAAGCTTTCTCTAAGTCTACAAATGCTACACACGTAGGTTTGCCTTCCCTTAATCCTTTTTCTAAGATAAGTCGTAAGGTCAGTATTGCCTCACGTGTTCCAATATTTCTACGGAATCCAAACTGATCTCCGAGGTCGGTTTCTACGAGTCATTCCATTCGTCTGTAAAGAATTCGTATTAGTATTTTGCTGCCGTGGCTTATTAAACTGACAGTTCGGTATTTTTCACATCTGTCGACACCTGCTTTCTTTGGGATTGCTACGTATGTTGGCTAAAGTCCATAGTGAATGGGTGAAGCGGATAACAACAAGCTTACAAAGTGCGTGGTTCAATTCAAATGGCTCTGAGCACTATGGGACTTAATATCTGTGGTCATCAGGCCCCTAGAACTTAGAACTACTTAAATCTAACTAACCTAAGGACATCACACACATCCATGCCCGAGGCAGGAGTCGAACCTGCGACCGTAGCGGTCACGCGTTCCAGACTGAAGCGCCTAGAACCGCACGACCACACCGGCCGGCTTAATTACAAAGTGCGTGACAGTACTCTAGGTCATCCTGTAACTTTTATGTGTTGCCTTCGGCCTGCGTTATCATTAACTGGAGTAGTCTTAGGTGATAAGTATCACTTGGAACTGAGCGTTGAGGATCAGCGAAGAGTCTGGGGAGAGTGTTTACAGCAGTGGGATACCAACCAGACAGTCGGCCGCCATGCGGCTCGACAGTCGAAAGTCATGGTCTAGGGTGCAGTTTCACTTCATAGCAGGGGCCCTTTGGTTGTCATCCGCAGCACCCTTATACCACAGCGGTGTGCCGACGACGTTCTACGTCCCATTTTGTCACCCTTCATGGCAAGCCACCCTGGGCTTGCATTTCAGCAAGATAATGCCCGTCCGCTGACGGCAAGAGTTTCTGCTGCTTGTCCTCGTGCTTGTCAAACCCTACATTGGCCAGCGAGGTCGCCGGATCTCTCTGGAATCGAGAACGATTGGAGCATTATGGGCAGGAACATCCAACCAGCTCGAGATTTTGACGACGTAGCATGCCTATTGGACAGAACTTGGCACAGTAGCCTTCACGAGAACATCCGACATCTCTGTCAATAAGTGCTAAGCAGTGCAGCTGCTTGCATAAGGCCCAGCGAAGGACCAAAGGGTTATTGCCGTGCTGAATTTGTCTTGAATAAATGATCCAATTGGTCTGAAATTGTAATCATTTGGTTGTCTGTACCGGTACGTCAATTTTACCGATTTCCATCCCATTCGAATAATTCTTTCGAGGTGCGTCATTTTCTTTTCTTTTGAGAGTATGTAGCTGTAACTCAATTTTTCCCTTTACATTTTTCTCTTTTCGTCCTTAATTGTAACGCAATTGAAATGAGTGGTGATGATATTATACACTGAAAAGCGAAAAAACTGGTGCACCTGCCTAATATTCTGTAGGGCCCCCGCAAGCACGCAGAAGTGCTGCAACACGATGTGGCAGGGTCTCGACTTATGTGTGAAGTAGTGCTAGAGGGAACTGACACCATGAATCCTGCAGAGCTGTCCATATATCCGTAAGCGTACGAGGGGTGGAGGCCTCTTTTGAACAGCATCCCAGATATGGTCAATAATCTTCATGTCTGGGAAGTATGGTGGCCAGCGGTAGCGTTTAAACTCAGAAGAGTATTCCTGGAGCCAGTCTGTAGCAATTCTGGACCTGAGGGTTGTCGCATTGTCCTGCTGGAATTGGCCAAGTCCTTTGGAATGCACAATGGTCACGAATGGATGCAGGTGGTCAGACAGGATGCTTACGCACGTGTTACCTGTCAGAGTCGTATCTAGACGTATCAGGGGTCCCGTATCACTCCAACTGCACATGCCCCACACCATTACAGAGCCTCCACCGGCTTGAACAGTACCCTGCTGACATGGGTCTATGGATTCATGAGAGTGTCTCCATACCCGTACACTTCCATCCGCTCGATACAATTTGAAAGGAGACTCGTCCGACGAGGCAACATGTTTCCAGCCATCAACAGTCCACTGTCGGTGCTGACGGTCCCCGGCGAGACGTAAAGCTTTGTCTCGTGCAGTCATCAAGGGAGTGGGTTTTCGGCTCCGAAAGCCCATATCGATTTTTCGGTGAATGGTTTGCACGCTGACACTTGTTGATGGCCCAGCATCGAAATCTGCAGCAATTTGCGTAAGAGTTGCATTTGTGTCACAATGGACGATTCTCTCTAGTTGTCGTTGATCCAGTTCTTGCAGGATCTTTTTCCGGCCGCAGCGATGTCGGAGATTTGATGTTTTACCGGGTTCCTTATATTCAAGCTACACTCGTGAAATGGTCGTACGGGAGAATCCGCACTTCATCGGATGCTGTGTCCCATCGGTCGGGTACCGACTATAACACCACGTTCAAACTCACTTAAAACTTGATAGCCTGACATTGTAGCAGCAGCAACTGATCTAACAAGTGCGCCAGACCCTTGTTGTCTTACATAGGTGTTGCCGACCGCGACGCTGTATTCTGCCTGTTTACATACGTCTATATTTGAATACGCATGCCTATACCAGTTTGCTTGGAGCCAAGACTCTTAAGTTTTTGTTTTCTGTTTCAATCTGTAACGGTGTCAAAAATGGGTCAAATGGCTCTGAGCACTATGGGACTTAACATTTGATGTCATCAGTCCCCTAGAACTTAGAACTACATAAACCTAACTAACGTAAGGACATCACACACATCCATGCCCGAGGCAGGATTCCAACCTGCGACCGTAGCGGTCGCGCGGTTCCAGACTGAAGCGCCTAGAACCGCTCGGCCACAACGACCGGCGTAACGGTGTCAGCATGGACTGTCTTGAGATACTGCTAGACCAAGAAGCCGTGTTGTTCGAACAATGCTATGGAACAGTGCACTGGCGACGGATATGAAAATCACAAGCAGAGAGAAGCAACGGAACCAGAGACAATTAAAGAAAATTAAGATAAGAAAAACAGGGAAATGGCATTTTTCACTTGTTTTTAAACTTGAGGACGATAGGCGTAGATGCTGCTCTCAGATGAAGAAGTTTTCGCAGAAGAGAACAAATGCGGTGGGCTACAGGAAGTCAGAATACTGATGAGTGAGAAAAGGGAAAGGTTACCTTGACGTAGTCGATGAGTGCATTGTGTCCTTGGACGAAATCTGCGAGCCCAAACTGGCCCGGCGACAGGTGGCGGAGCCAGGGTGTCTGTACGATGGCGTTGCCGGTGCCGTCGGTGGCCAGAACGTTTTGGCGGCCGCGGCGACCCAGCAGGAGGAGCTGGCGGTCGGACGCGCGACCGGGGCGCGACCCGGCGAACAGGGACCACGTGACGGCGGCGAAGCAGCGGTACGTCGCGTCGGGGAACAGCACGGCGCCGTCGCACGGCCTCCGCACGCTCTGCACGGCAGCATGCGGATCAGACATCTCTGACTGGTGCTGCACTCGGGACAGTAGGCAGTGAAGAAGGTTGTAAGTACCGCTCTGTATGACTCCAAGTTTCTGTAATTCAAGAACCTTAGCCGTTATGGGACATGGGGACAGCGTGACAAAAGAAGCATCCAGAAGGTGAGTGGGAAATGAAATGAAACTTAAAGGGTCGAAAGGGTATGGGATTTTATTTGGCAGTGTCACCCAACTTGTCACTATGACATCGTGCATGCACTGGCCTGGATGCATGCACTGATTCGGTTGGGAAGGGAGGCAATAAGCTGTTGTACCCTATCCTGAGAGGAGCTGGCCAGCAGCTGCTGTAACTGGTCCTCAATATCCTGGTTATTGGCACTGGGAGGCAGTTGGTGTCTGGTTCCGCACGTGTGTTCTGCTGGTGATAGGTGAGGGTATTTTATTGGCCATCAGAGTACTTCAACATCACACAGACAGTTGATAGAGAAACGTGCCATGTGCCAGCAGCTGCTGTAACTGGTCCTTGATATCCTGGATATTGGCACTGGGAGGCAGTTGACATCTGGTCCCGCACGTCTGTTCTGCTGGGGATAGATGAGGGTATTTTATTGGCCATGACAGTACTTTGACATCACACAGACAGTTGATAGAGAAACGTGCTGTGTGTCAGCGGCTGCTGTAACTGGTTCTTGATATCCTGGATATTGGCACTGGGAGGCAGCTGACGTTTGAGCTTGTCTCACACGTGTGTGCTGCTGGGGATAGATGAGGGTATTTTATTGGTGATGAGAGTACTTCAACATCACACAGATAGTTGATAGAGAAACGTGCGGTGTGTCAGCAGCTGTTGTAACTGGTCCTCGATATCCTGGTTATTCGCACTGGGAGGCAGTTGACGTGTGGTCCCACACATGTGCTCTGCTGCTGATAGGTGAGGGTATTTTATTGGCCATGAGAGTACTTTGACATCACACAGACAGTTGATGGAGAAACGTGCCATGTGTCAGCAGCTGTTGTAACTGGTCCTCTATATCCTGGTTATTGGCACTGGGAGGCAGTTGACGTGTGGTCCCACACATGTGCTCTGCTGCTGATAGGTGAGGGTATTTTATTGGCCATGAGAGTACTTTGACATCACACAGACAGTTGATGGAGAAACGTGCCATGTGTTAGCAGCTGTTGTAACTGGTCCTCTATATCCTGGTTATTGGCACTGGGAGGCAGTTGACGTGTGGTCCCACACATGTGGTCTGCTGGTGATAGGTGAGGGTATTTTATTGGCCATGAGAGTACTTCAACATCACACAGACAGTTGATAGAGAAACGTGCCGTGTGTGATCAAGCGCTGTCCTGTTGAAAAATGGCACCACTGTGCTGTTGCATGAGAGGTAACACATGAGGATGCAGGATGTCCATGATGTACCAGTCACCACCACCCGTGAGCTCAAGCCACACCTCATGGCTCCCCAGACCATGACTCCAGGAGTACCACCACTGTGCCTCTCCAAAACACTGCAAGAATGGGAGCTCTGGCCAAGCCGACAGCATACCCACCGAAGATGGTCATCAGGGTAAGTGCAGAATCGTAATTCATTGCTGAACACAATGTGACGCCATTCATCAGCACTCCATGTTTCCCAAACATGGCACCACTCCAAAAACAGCCAGCTGGCCGGTGTGGTCGTGCGGTTCTAGGCGCTTCAGTCTGGAACGCGTGACCGCTACGGTCGCCGGTTCGAATCCTGCCTCGGGAATGGATGTATGTCATGTCCTTAGGTTAGTTAGGTGTAAGTAGTTATAAGTTATAGGGGACTGATGACCTCAGATGTTAAGTCCCATAGTGCTCAGAGCCATTTTGAACCAAAAACAGCCGTTTGTGTTGTGGCGTTGACGGCAACCCATACCTGCGATGGTAATGCCCTGTTCCGGCTGCTGCTAGTCCTCGAACAAAGGTGCAGAATGGCACAGAACGTCGGAGGGAGTCTATTACTTGTTCTCGATGACTGGTGCAGACTGAATATTTATGACGTGTTCGGCACACAATACAGGGATTCTCTCACGTGGCAGTCAGAAGCGATGGACTACAGATTTGATGGCAAGTGTGCTTGCCCTCACATTCCCGTGCAACACAACATTAGGCCACTGTCACATTCAAAAGCCCCACAAATCTGGATACTCCACGGTTTGACCAACCGGCCAAATGGAGACCTACTATGAGGTCCCATTCAACCTCTGTGACGAGGTAATAACTCTGTGTCATAGAAGTTCGTGGCGCCTCCATGACTTTCACAGTGATGATCACTCAACATGTGACACTGTTCATGTGCCTTGTGTGCTCTGGCACGGTTGGTAAGGTCAGCAGCTTGTGGTCTAGTGGCTAGCATTGCTACCTCTGGATCAGTGGGTCCAGGGTTCGATTCCCGGCCGGATTGGGAATTTTCTTTGCCCAGGGACTGGATGTTTGTGTTGTCCTTATCATTTCATCATCATCCTCGTCATTCGCGACAGTAGCTAGTCTGGACTGCGAAAAATTGGGACTTCGTATGGGCGCTGATGACCGAGCAGTTGAACGCCCCGCAAACCAGACATCATCATCATCATCATCATGGTTGGTAAGAACACTAAACATTAAGAACACTAATGTACTCTGCTGGCCATTCTACCTGCCACAGAGAATGGCACTTACATAACCCTCCTCCTGCAGTATTGCGTAATGTACGAAGTTACAGTGACATGGGTCCATGTTTTGCAGGAAGTGTTTTTCTTGCGCTTAGTGTAAAATCGTAGACTCCTGGAATTTATTCAGTGTGGATCTCTTTGATGTGTAACACCTGTTTTGAAGGGTGTCCTGTTGCAGTTTCTTTGATCATATTGTAAGTAGGCTGTTTAGGCTTTCTTTATGTAAGTTTGCTGTTTATGTTTTTTATTGGCAACGTTACATAGCACTCTGTATGAAAATCACTGGCTGTGCTGTGTGCAGTATGTGGCTAGTTTGCATTGTTGTCTGCCATTATTGTCATGAACTGCTATAGCTGGATGCGAACAGCGCGTAGCGCTGGTCAGTTGGAGGTGAGCCGCCAGCAGTGGTGGACGTGGGGAGAGAGATGGCGGAGTTTTGATAATCTGTAAGACTGAATGTCAATTATGAATATTAAGGTAAATACATTGTTTGTTCTCTAATAATATCTTTCATTTGCTAACTATCCCTATCAGTAGTTAGTGCCTCCAGTAGTTTGAATCTTTTATTTAGCTGGCAGTAGTGGCACTCGCTGTATTGCAGTAGTTCGAGCAGCGAAGATTTTTGTGAGGTAAGTGATTTGTAAAAGGTATAGGTTAAAGTTAGTCAGGGCCATTGTTTTGTAGGGGTTATTGAAAGTCAGATTGCGTTGCGCTAAAAATTATTGTGTGCCAGGTTAAGCACAGTCTTGTACAATTGTTCTAAGGGGACGTTTCAATATATGTGACACACTCACCCTAAGTAACCTAAGCAAAAATGAGATGAATCATGCATCTCTTTTTTGTGTCTCTTCTATGTCTCCTGTTAATTCAACAGTCCTCCCGGATTAGTTTATTTAGTCGCTCCATTTTGAATCGCTCTTGAGAGATACTCCAGAAGACATCGGCATTTGTATTCTACGAACTCCTGTGAATTGAATGGCATAGGGTACAAGAACCTCGTTCATTCAGACGTTGTGTTTCAACTATCATTTAAAAATTTGTGAACACTGGTTAACAAGTGTCAGTCAACCATAGCAATGAAGGTAACCGAGAACAGAACAAGAGATATTTCATTTGAATAAAGATGACTACTGCAGAAGCAAAGACTACAAAACATCTTCAATATCTGGGTGCACTTTTGTTAAATGTTGTTGTACTGTCAGTGTAGCCTGAAGGTGAGGGTTATACCTTGAAATACCTTGCTGCATTAAATAATTTTAATGCTGACAAATTTTATTACTGGTAGCAGTCGCTGAAAAAAACTTTTCGCATTTTTGAGACAGGGTAGAAGCAACGCTAGACAGTCATTTAGGTGAATATGAAGGTGATTTTAGCAAGGGCACGTCATGTTCTCAACAAATATTTAATCTGAAGTCACTCATTCGTCACAGATTACTGAATTAAAAAGATATTGTAGTAATTTTTTGATTTTGAAAAGACTTTTGATTACATTGACAGACAAACTATAGATAAAATAATCTGAGAATTTGGTATGAAGTTTAAATTCCCGAGTCACCTACTGTAAAGTGAAATTTATGGGAGAAATATCTCAACCCTTCGAAATAGACAGGTGTACGCTGGGTGATAGTGTGTCACCAAATCTTTGTAAGTGTTTTCTGGAGTAAATAGTCAGAACTTGGAATGGAAAAAATGAATGAAGCAGTCACCAATAAGCTTGGAAAGCAGAAACAAAAATATTAGAATAAATTGTCTTCATTTGCTGATGAATTTGCTACGCTTTCTGAAAATGTGATATCTGCACGTAACACAAATGCCTCTTTTAGAACAAATAGCCAGTCGGGTCAACTTAAGAATTACTGCAGAAAAAAACCAATTTCTTATAGACATTAAAAATACACCGAAATTTCTGGAACGAGATACTGGGTAAATTGAAAAGGTAAGAAAAAATGTAAATGTCTTTGGGAGACAGTCTATGAGAATGGCTTGAAAAAGGCTGCTATAAAGGAAGGGATACATAAAACGGCAAGGGAGTATGGTATAACCAAAGACTTTTACAACAAAAAGTGACTGTCAAAAACGCAAAAATAAGGCATTACAGTGCAGTAACGAAGTAACAAAGTCTAAATGCACGCGAAAGGTTAGCATCAAACTGCAATTTAGATAAATCAGAAATACTAGATAGGTGAACCATTAGGAAAATACACTGAAGCGTCAAAGAAACTGGTATAGGCATGCGTATTCAAATAGAGAGACTTGTGAACAGGTAGAATACGGCGCTGCGGTCGGCAACGCCTATACGTATAAGACAAGTGTCTGGCGCAGTTGTTAGATCGGTTACGCTGTTACAATGGCAGGTTATCAAGATTTAAGTGAGTTTGGACGTGGCGTTATAGTCGGCGCACGAGCAATGGGACACAGCATCGCCGAGGTAGCGATGAAGTGGGAATTTTCCCGTTCGACCATTTCGTGAGTGTACCGTGAATATAAGGAATCAGGTAAAACATCAAATCTCCGACATCGCTGCGGCCGGGAAAACAATTCTGCAAGAACGGGACCAATGACGACTGAAGGGAATCGTTCAGAACGACAGAAGTGCAACCCTTCTGCAAATCACTGCAGATTTCAGTGTTGGGCGATCAAGAAGTGTCAAGGTGCACACCATTCAATGAAACATCATCGATATGGGCTTTCGAAGCCGAAGGCCCACTCGTTTACCCTTGATAACTGCACGACACGAAGCTTTACGCCTCGCCTGGGCAAGTTAACACCGACTTTGGACTATCCATGGCTGGAAACATGTTGCCTGGTCGCACGAGTCTCGTTTCAAATTGTATCGAGCAGACAGACGTATATTGGTACGGAGACAGTCTCATGAATCCATGAGTTCTGCATGTCACCAGGGGACTGTTCAAGTTGGTGGAGACACTGTAATGGTGTGGGCATGTGCAGTTGGAGTGATATGGGACCCCTGGTACGTCTAGATACGACTCTGACAGGTGACACGTACGTAAGTATCCTCTCTGATCACCTGCATCCATTCATGTCCATTGTGCATTCCGACGGACTTGGGCAATTCCGACAGGACCATGCGAAACCCCACCCGTCTAGAATCGCTAGCGAACACTCTTCTGAGTTTAAACACTCTCGCTGGGCACCAAACTACCCAGACATGAACATATCTGGATGCTTGCTTCGTGCTGTCCAGAAGGGATCTCTACCCCCTCGTAGTCTAACGGGTTTACGGACAGCCCTGCAGGATTCCTGGTGTCAGTTCCCCCCAGCACTGCTTCAGACATTAGTCGAGTCCATACCACGTCGTGTTGCGGCACTTCTGCGTGCTTGCGGGGGCCCTACACGATATTAGGCAGGTTTACCAGTTTATTTGGCTCTTCAGTGTATTAGGCACACGAAAAGCTATGGACGGTTGGGAATTGTGTAGTAATGGTTGAACTAATCGAAACATGTAAGTCATATCAGAAGTAATGAGAAGAATAAGACTCGTTTTTTTTGGTCATTTATATCGATTGCAAGAGAGGATATTAACCAAAAAGACCTCCAAATATTTGTAGGATGAGAAGTCAACAAGAAGTTGGACTCATGAACTAAAAACCTGAGTTAGAAAAAAATAATAATATGAAGAGACAACTGGCAGATAAGTGTTGAGAAGTGTTTAGGGAAAGAGTATTGAATATGGAAGTATTCCAGGGTAGAAGAGTGAAACAAAGTGGTATGAAACGGTCAGAAAACAGTTTGAAGGTAGAATACTGGAAGAAAAGCTCAAGTAATAAGGAACTGAAATTGGCGTGTGGTTCTTAATTGGACCATACGAGAAGAAAAAGTAAATCGAGTGGGTTTGCGTGGTGGTGCAGTGCGGCGCACACTCGCCTGGTCGTGTCGGCGGCCCGCCATCAGGTCGAGCAGGTCGCTGACCTCCGCGGCCGTCTCCAGCTCCAGCGGCTGGAAGCGCCTGCCGAAGCCCAGGTCCCGCAGCTGGCTCAGCGAGAAGCGCCGGTGGCGCCGCCACGCGGGCTCGTTCGCCAACGACACGCCTGCACTCGCCAGATCAAACACTGATTTTACACAGAATTAAGGTCTCTGTAAACGATGAATTTGTTTGTCAAATTCGCTGTTTCCTATCCGTGGATTTGCCAAACAAGTGTGAGGAGGGACCAACCAAGTTTGTCAAATTTAATTTCACATTTGAAGCATCTGCCATGCTGTGCCTATCGTGTCATTACGTACACTGCTGGGCTAAATTGATATAGCTCAGTGGAACCTGGGCAACTAAACGGAAACAACTGCTACAGTTTAGAAAAGAAGATAACTGAAAGAAATATACGAGGGTGAGTCAAACGAAAACTTTAAATATTTTTAAAATATTATTTATTGTGCAGAAGTGGTACAAAGCTGTATCACTTTTCAACGTAATCTCCCCCACGCTCGATGCAAGTCCTCCAGCGCTTACAAATTACATATTCCTTTAGGAAAAAATTCTTATGGTAGTCCGTGCATCCACTCATGCACCGCGTGGCGTACCTCTTCATCAGACCGGAACTTCTTTCGTCCCATTGCGTTTTTGAGTGGTCCATACATATGGGGATCACTTGGGGCAAGGTCTGGTGGATGAGGAAGACACTCAAAATGCAGGTCTGTGATTGTTGCAACTGTTGTACGGGCAGTGTGGGGCCCTGCATTGTCATGTTTCAAAAGGACACCTGCTGACAGCGATCCACGTCGCTTTGATTTGATTGCAGGCTGCAGATGATTGTTTAGGAGAGCAGTGTATGATTCACTGGTGACAATGGTCCCTCTAAGCATGTAATGCTCCAAAATGACGCCTTTGTCGTCCCAAAAGAGAGTCAGCATAACCTTCCCTGCTGATGATTCTGTTCGAAACTTCTTTGGTTTTGGTGAAGAGGAATTGCGCCATTCCTTACTCGCTCTCTTCGTTTCCGGTTGGTGGAAGTGAACTCAGGTTTCGTCCCCAGTAACGATTCTTGCAAGGAAGCCATCACCTTCCCGTTCAAAGCGCCGAAGAAGTCCTTCACAAGCATCAACACGTCGTTCTGTCAATTCAGGACTCAGCTGCCGTGGCATCCATCTTGCAGACACTTTGTGAAAATGGAGCGCATCATGCACAATGTGGTGTGCTGACCCATGACTAATCTGTAAACATGCTGCAATGTCGTTCAGTGTCGCTCGCCGGTTTTCCTTCACTATGGCTTCAACTGCTGCAGTGTTCTGTGGAGTCACAACTCGTTGTGCCTGACCTGGACGAGGAGCATCTTCCACTGAAGTCACACCATTTGCGAACTTCCTACTCCATTCGTAGACTTGCTGCTGTGACAAACATGCATTGCCGTACTGAACCTTCTTTCGTCGATGAATTTCAATAGGTTTCACACCTTCACTACGCAAAAACCGAGAAACAGAACGCTGTTCTTCTTTGGCGTAAGTCGCAAGTGGGACGGCCATCTTTATACTGATACTGCGACGGTATGTGAGCATCTACACTACGCTGCCACATACAGGCCATTCTGCATGCTGTTTTTAGCACCCTTACCAACTTACAGGATAACAGCGCGAAATTTCGATTTCTTATTACAAATGTAAGGTTTTCATTTTACCGACCCTCGTACAATGAGACGAACAGAAATGACACTTTCATTCAAAAACAATAAATACACTGAAGTCACTGCGGTTTCTGATAGTCCACTGTAGGACAGGACATGGTTCTTAATAGAGTGTCTGATCACAGTAGATGGCACTGCATGATCTGTAACGTGTTCCCGTGCTGACCACAAGGTTGGTAAGAAGTTCTTGTGGTGGGGCGTTCCATTGCTGCAACAACGAGGTTCACAACTGCTGGATGGTCTTTGGGGCATGTGGACGTGCTGTAGTAAGTCTCCCCAACGCGTCCCACACGCGCATGATGGGGTTCAAGTCAGGGGAACGGGTAGGCCAGTCCATTCGTCGAATATCTTCTCGTGCCAAGAACTACTCCATCAACGCTTTTTGAAGCGGTTGTACCCTGTCATTCACAAAAGTGAAGCCAGGGCCGAATGCACCTCTGAGAAGGTGCCCATGGAGAAGGAGTACAGTGTCACAACAACACTGACTAATGACTCCACCGTGTTCAAAGATTTAGAGGTCACCTTCCTACGCCATAACACCTGGTCCACCAAAAACCGTGCCTGCCGTTGTGGCTGGGCGGTTCTAGGCGCTTCAGTCAAGAACCGCGCTACCGCTACGGTCGCAGGTTCGAATCCTGCCTCGGGCATGGATGTGTGTGATGTCCTTAGGTTAGTTAGGTTTAAGTATTTCTAAGTTCTAGGGGACTCATGACCTCATTAGTTAAGTCCCACAGTGCTCAGAGCCATCTGAACCGTTTGAACCAAAAACCTTGTTCAACAGTGCTGGACGTTCCCACACATGGTGAGAGGTGGGGATACGTAACACACATGGGGACATGATTGAATATGATCATTTTGCTGGAATGGTGTTACGACATGGGGAAGCATAATGTTGCATGGCCGTACTGACCCCCAGATCTTTGAAAACATTACACACAGCAGTCAACGGTATTGTGAAACTGAACTCCTTCTCATGTGGGACTCTTCAGACGTGCATTCAGCCCTGACTTCACTTCACTGACACTCGAACGGTATTGACGGCATCGAACAGAGGACGTTCGCCAAATGCACTGGCCCGCGCGTTCCCCCAACTTAAATCCCATCCAGCGCGTGTGGGAATCATTAGGGAGACGTATTACTGAACGCCTACGTACACCAACGACCATCCAGTATCTACGATAATGATGTTGGCTGAAGCACTGAATTAAAATTTGTACCAGCGCCGAGATTCGAACCCGTTCTCCTGCTTACTAAGCAGATGCGCAAGCCATTACAGGCAGGATTAATCCCATTTCGCTCATTGTTAAGGTTCTATTCCAATGTTGGAGAACCATGACAGTATAGATGAGAGTTTAGAAGAGGAATAGCAAAGGGCTGCCGGCCGCTGTGGCCGAGCTGTTCTAGGCCCTTCAGTCTGGAACCGCGCGGTTGCTACGGTCGCAGGTTCGAATTCTGCCTCAGGCATGAATGTGTGTGATGTCCTTAGGTTAGTTAGATTTAAGTAGTTCTAAGTTCTAGGGGACTGATGACCTCAGATGTTTAGTCCCATACTGCTCAGAGCCATTTGAAGCAATGGGCTGAGGCGTGAGTTGGAATTTGTACCAGGTTGAGACTTTAAGGCAGTCCGTGCAGCTGTAGTAACATCACTGTCAGTGTGGCGTACTGGCTAGTGCATCTGCCCAGTACGCAAGCGAGCTGGGTTCGATTCCCGGCACTGGTACAAATTTCAATTCGTTGTTTCCCCATGGATCATTATCGTAGGTAAAGGTGACACTCAGCATGTTGCGGGAACATCAACTGTTTATGACCATCTACTAGTTGCCAACTGTGCTGGTGGAGTAATGGAATGTCCTTCCTCCACAACTCCTTTCCAACCTTGTGACCAGAATGGGAGCACGTTATGGAGCATGCAATGACATCCGTGGTAGCCACACACCCTATTAAGAACCATGTCTCACCTTTTGTGATGTCCACATGGGACAATCATGAATCGCAGCTGCTTTAGTGTGGTTATTGTCTTTGGATAAGAGGATCACTTCTGTTCGTTACTGTGCGTATTTTTTTCAGTTACCGGCTGTAGTATACTGCAGCAATTCTTTATACTTAGTTCTTCAAGTTTTCTTTAGCTATGTTACTTAGCGGTGACGCCATAATGCGGTAGCTACTTTCGTCCTTGAGTTTTGCAAACCAGTGTGTGTTGACACTAGTGGGAATTGCAACCAATCCTGACAGAGCCTTTCTTGCTTTGACTTGAGTGCTGCGTATACAGAAGAAAGAAAAAAAGAAAGAACGAGAGAGAGAGAGAGAGAGAGAGAGAGAGAGAGAGAGAGAGAGAGAGAGAGAGAGAGAGAAAGGGAGAGAGACAAAGAGAGCTATGGCTGGTATAGGGAATTGTTGAAAATGAGAAAGAAATATGTCTGTACAAATATAATGAAAGTTCAACAAGATACCACAACATGGAAACATGTACATCACCCACGGAAGAACCTAATCAGTTTGATTTTTTTCTATTTTATTGTGCTCCCGCTAGCATATTGTTTGTAGATTGCTCGTTTTTCTTCTTAACATCTCCCTGCGTAATATATGACTGGGAAAGACATAACGCTTGTACCATTTTGGTAACTGCTTGTGCCTTTTTGTTTTTTTTCCACGTACTCTCTTTAGCGTAGTTACCACAACTGTGGAAACTCACGATACTGGTTGAAAAACTCTTTCTCACGAAATAAGAACGGGGAAAAATGAACAAAACAATGTCCGACACCTTGTGATGCTGGCCACCAATGAGAATTTGTCTCAAACGCGTCAGACACTACCTATGTTTGCCAAACACGTCGAACAAAGTTGCACACAGACAAATAATTCGAGAAACTGTTTGGTCGTTTACAGAAATCTTAGGTGTATTATGTGAGGGAAGCATACTGACAGGCTTTGTAGAACATTTAGAAAATTGTATATACGGTGGTTTTAAAAGGATTTTACAACCTTGATAATTCATTCAACCTCATTCAACCGACTTACAGACCAAGTCTTGGCGCAGTTTTGTAGGAAAAAAGGTCAGCTTTTGAGTCACATAGTATGCTAGTAGGAATCACACCACCGCAAGCCCTAGTGGTCCCGTACGTGCTTGCTGAATGTTTTGGTTTCAACAATCATTGTGCGACTACTCTGCAACGTACGAGGGTACACGATAAAGAATGATCATATGTTTTTCACAACAGACCGTTACTCAGCATGACAATTTTGACGGTCCTTCTCAAAATGGTCTCCTTTGTACGTGATGCAGTTGCCCCAGCATTTCTGCGGTCCGCAACGACATGCTGGAAACCACTTTTGAAAGATCCTCAGAATAGCCTCCGCGGCGTTCGCTATTGCTTCTCATAATCGAAAATGTCTCTCACGATACTGTTTTTTTCCGGTTAGGGAATGAAAAGAAGCCACACGGGGCTAAATCCGGTCTTTAGGGATGGCGATGGATGCACTTGACATTGATGTTCGCAAGATATTAACAACGTTTTCAGTATGTGGTCGTGCATTACAGTGATGCAACATCCAGCTTATTTCATGAATATGTGCTCTTTTGCCCCTGATACAGAGTTGCAAAGCTTTCAGGACGTGCGTTTAGTATTGCCCAGTTATTGATATTTGCGCAGGTGCAACATGCTAATAAACCACACAATGCATGCTAAAAAAATAAGGTGACCAAATCTTTCTCAGCAGGAGCAACCATTTTACTTTCTGGGTGACTGATGGTTAATGAGATTTCCCCACTGAGCTTTGCTGTTTTCTCTCAGGATCAAAATGATGTAGCCAAGTTTCATCAGCAGTGATTAGCTACGAAAGAATCTCCAGATTTTCTTCTAACATCAACTTCAACCGCATGCAGACGTGCGTGGGACTGTCTTTTTGTTCAGGAATCAATAGTGTATGGACGCACCGCGCACAAACATCTCTCACGTGTCAACTTCCTGTTATCAACTTGTGGGTAACACCCGACGAAGTTTCGAATATTTCGGAAAGCGTTCGTAAATTTATTCATCGATTCTCTCTCATAATGACAGTAGCGGTATTGTTTTCTTCCGTACAAACAGTAACCAGAGCGCTGGGTCCACCTTCCTTTGAAATTAATCGTCTCCCCTCTTAAAAGAAATGTAAACCATTTTCTAACTGTACTCTGGGGAAGAACAGACTCTCCATAGGTCTATTGTAAGACTGCTTACACCTCAGCTGAAGATTTTTTTTTAGACGAAAACAGAATTTCAAAGCCATCTATTGTTCATCGAGATTCACCTCCGTTATTGCGGTTGACGGCACTGAATTTGTCTCAGCTTGCCCGCCTTTCACAGGTGGCAACGAGGTTACCAACAGTGAAACAAGTACGTGTGTTTGTTACTCATTAAGCTAACAGAACATCTAGCGCGAGAAATTATGACCATAAAAATTAAGATAATTCGTTGTAGAATAGCCCTCGCAATTTTCGTTCATAGTACGGTAAAGATCTTATCAGCTTCTACATCTGCATCTACATCCATACACTGCAAAACCACTGTGAAGTGCATGCCAGAGGGTACGTCCCATTGTACCATTTGTTAGGGTTTCTTGCAGTTCGTAGCGCGGGGGAGAATGACTGTTTGGATGCCTCTGTACGTGCAGTAATTATTCTATTTAAGGATCTAGGGATATTCACAGTAGCTTCTCAGTATATATACTCTCTTATGAAATTTGTTATTAACAACCAAACCCAATTCAAAAGTAATAGCAGTGTGCATAACTACAATACTAGGAGAAAGGATGATCTTCACTATTCAAGATTAAATCTAACTTTGGCACAGAAAGGGGTGAATTATACTGGCACTAAAGTCTTTGGTCACTTACCAAATAGTATCAAAAGTCTGACAGATAACCAACAAGTATTTAAGAAGAAATTAAAAGAATTTCTGAATGACAACTCCTTCTACTCCATAGAGGAATTTTTAGATATAAATTAAAAAACAAAAAAATAATCAAAAAATAAAATAAAAATAAAAAAAACACAAAAAATGAAAAAGTTGTTATATTAACTTAAGTATGTTGTTAAATTAATTTAATTATGTCATGTATTGGAAAATTTGACACGTTCCACATCATTACGAAATATCGTATTCATGATACATGGAACTTGTATTAATCTAATCTAATCTAATCTAACCTCATCCTCACGATCCCTGTGTCAGCTATACATAGGGGGTTGCAGTCTATTCCTAATCATTTAAAGCCAGTTATTGGAACTTTATTAGTATACTTTCTCTTCAAGAGTCTCCAGTTTAGTGTCTTCAGCGTCACTGTAACTCTCTCTCTCATGTGTCAAACAACCTGTAATCATTTGCTCTGCCCTTTTCCGCATACGTTCAATACCCTCTCTTAGTCCTACTTGGTACGTGTGCCGCATACTACAGCAACATTCTCGAGTGGGTCACATGAACAATTTGTAAGCAGTCTCCTTTGTTTACTGATTGCACTTGCCAGTATCCTGTTAATAAATCCAAGTCTACTACCTGGTTTACCTACAGCTGAGCCTATGTGATCATTCCATTTCATATGCTTACAAAGTGCTACGCTCAGGTATTTATATGAGTGGATCGATGCCAACTGTGACTCACTGATATTATAGGATACAACTTTTACTTTTTTTTGAAGTGCAGAATTTAATGTTTCTGAACATTTAAAGCAAGTTGCTACTCTCTGTACCACTGTGAAATCTGATCAAGATCTGACTGAATTTTTATGCAGTTTCTTTCAGACTATACTTCATCATGGATAATGCATCATCTGCAAAAAGCTTAAGGTTACTATTAATATTGTCCGAAACGTCATAAACATAAAATATGAGCAGCAAGGATCCGAACACACTTTTTGGGGCACACCAGAAGTTACTTCTACATCTGACAATGACTCTCCATCCAAGATAACATGCTGTGCCATCCACGCCAAAAAGTCCTCAATCCAGTGACAAATTTCGTTTGATACCCCATATGGCCATACTTTTCAGAATAAGCATAGGTGTGGTACTGAGTCAAATGCTTTTTGGAATACAATAAATATTGATACCTGACTGGTTTGATTCAGTGAGTCATGTGAGAAAGTGTGAGTTGGGCTCCACATGATTAATGTTTTCGGAATCCTTGCTGATTGGCAAGAAGGTCATTCTCTTCAGGATACCTAATTAAGTCTGAGCTCAGAATACGTTTTAAGATTCTACGACAAATCCATGTCAAAGACATTGGACGATAGTTTTAGGGATCACTTCTACTGCCCTTCTTGCAAACAGGTGTGACCTGTGCATTCTTCCTACTACTGGGCACAGATTTTTGTCCAAGTGATCTATAGTAGATGATCGAAGAGAGCAAACTCAGCCGCAAATTAAGTATACAATCTGATAAGCGTTAAATCGCGCCCTGGAGCTTTGTTCAGTTTTAACGATTTCGGCTGACACTGATACTGACTTCACTCACCTTTCCAGTGGTATGAGGATTAAATTGCAGCAGCACTCCTGGGAACATTTGATAACAGAGCTAAGCTTGTCAGCTTTTGCTTTGCTACCCTCAGTTTCAGTTTTTGTCTCATTCGCTCAATTTGGTACCACTTTACGTACGACCGGATTTTCTTAGGGTTTTGTGAAAAACCATTTGACAGTATTCTGTTACAGTAGTGTGACTGGCCAGCATTACTCCGATATGCTTCGCCAGCATGTCATACCCGCCCTACAAAAAAGAGACGCTTTGAACTTTTCCATGCAAGATGGGGCCCCACCGAACATCGCTCATGAAGTTCACCTGCTTCTCGGAAACACATTTGGAAACGATCGAATTATCACCCGATCGTTTCCAAATGCTTAGCCTACACGATCACCTGATCTCACTCCCTGTGATTTCTGGTTGTGGTCTACCTGAAGGACGGGGTTTACCAGGGGAACACTCACACATGTGCTGATCTGAAGCGCAGCATATCAACAGAGGTAACCAGCACGCCTACGCACTTGCTTCGTCCTGCTGTGCAGAATGCAGTCGTGCACCCCTTTTGTAGTAGTAATGGTAGTGGTATGACGTACCGTAGCAGCACATTAAAAGTGTGTCAACTGAATTGATTCTACATCATTTCTCGTCCCCATGGCCTTGACATTAGTGCTACCAAGTTTGCTACTCGTAGGGTAACTACACTACTGGTCATTAAAATTGCTACACCAAGAAGAAATGGAGATGATAAACGGGTATTCATTGGACAAATATATTATACTAGAAATGACATGTGATTACATTTTCACGCAATTTGGGTGCATAGATCCTGAGAAATAAGTACCCAGAACAACCACCTCTGGCCGTAATAACGCCCTTGATAGGCCTGGGCATTGAGTCAAACAGAGCTTGGATGGCGTGTACAGGTACAGCTGCCCATGCAGCTTCAACACGATACCAAGTTCTTCAAGAGTAGTGACTTTCATATTGTGACGAGCCAGTTGCTCGGCCACCATTGATCAGAAGTTTTCAATTGGTGAGAGATCTGGATAATTTGCTGGCCAGGGCAGCAGTCGAACACTTTCTGTATGCACAAAGGCCCGTACAGAACCTACAACATGCGGTCGTGCATTATCCTGCTGAAACGTAGGGTTTCGCAGGGATCGAATGAAGGGTAGAGCCACAGGTCGTAACACATCTAAAATGTAACGTCCACTGTTCAAAGTGCCGTCAATGCGAACAAGAGGTGACCGAGACGTGTAACCAATGGCACCCAATACCATGACGCCGGGTGATACGCCAGTATGGCGATGACGAATACACGCTTCCATTGTGCGTTGGCTGCGATGTCGTCAAACACGGATACAACCATCATGATGCTGCAAACAGAACCTGGATTCATCCGTAAAAATGACGTTTTGCCATTCGTGCACCCAGGCACGTCGTTGAGTACACCATCGCAGACGCTCCTGTCAAGGGTAACCCCAGCCACGGTCTCCGAGCTGATAGTCCATGCTGCTGCAAACGTCATCGAACTGTTCGTGCAAATGGTTGTTGTTTTGCGAACGTCCCCATCTGTTGACTCAGGGATGGAGACGTGGCTGCACGATCCCTTACAGCCATGCGGATAAGATGCCTGTCATCTCGACTGCTAGTGATACGAGGCAGTCGGGATGCAGCACGGCGTTCCGTATTACCCTCCTGAACCCACCGACTCCATATTGTGCTAAGAGTCATTGGATGTCGACCAACGCGAGCATCAATGTCGCGATACGGTAAACCGCAATCCCGATAGGCTACAATCCGACCTTTATCAAAGTCGGAAACGTGATGGTACGCATTTCTCCTCCTTACACGAGACATCACAAGAACGTTCCACCAGGCAACGCCGGTCAACTGCTGATTGTGTATGAGAAATCGGTTGGAAAATTTCCTCATGTCAGCACGTTGTAGGTGTCGCCACCGGCGCCAACCTTGTGTGAATGCTCTGAAAAGCTAATCATTTGCATATCACAGCATCTTCTTCCTGTCGGTTAAATTTCGCGTCTGTAGCAAGTCATCTTCGTGGTGTAGCATTTTTAATGGCCAGTAGTGTAGTTTCCGTGTTATGTGTAAACTAGTACTCCGTCTTCAGGCCACAAGTGGCCCATCGGGACCATCCGACCGCCATGTCATCCTCACTGAGGACGCGGATAGGAGGGGCGTGTAGTGAGCAGACCACTCTTCCGGTCCTTATGATGGTTTTCTGTGACGAGAGCCGCTACTATTCCGTCGAGCAGGTCCTGAATTGGCACCACGAGGCTGAGTGCACCCCGAAAAATGGAGACAGCCCATGGCGGCCATGATGGTCACCCATCCAAGTAGCGACCACACCCGACGGCACTTAACGTCGGTGATCTGACGGGAACCGGTGTATCCACTGCAGCAAGGCCGTTGCACAGCTTATATGTTAAATAGGGAAAGTTTAATTATAACCACCCCGTAGACAGTCGGTTTTGCCTCTGTTTCCGAGTCAAACACGAAAGGGTAGTAGCGGCACAGGGTACACTGCGCCTCGCACCGTACGGTGGGTTACCGAGTATGCATGTAGAGGCAGACATGTCGAATGTCGACTGAAGGAGAGGCTGGAGGAACCGGTGCTCTCCAGTCGTGTAAACATGTGTGGCATGTAATGAGCGGTGCTGACCGAGGTTCCTGCCGAAGGTGCGCGTATCGGAGAGTACGGTGGTCTGGCGGCCCTGGAACTCTGGCCTGGAGAGCAGCTGCCGAATGGAGGCCTCGTCTGTGACGTAGACGGCCGGCAGCGGCCCCAGGAAGAGGCCCAGCGTGGAGGTGCGGTAGTCGGCGCTCAGCCGGCGCAGCGCCGCGGGGATGCGGCGGCGGTCCCTCAGCACCAGCCACCAGTAGCTGCCCCACACCGGCAGCCGGCAAGGGCCTGGGGGCAGGGAAGGCTCGCGCCGTCACAGCGTTACGTCAAGGCCCGAGAGGCGAGGAAAGCGCTACGTGAAGTACAGACATGTTACCACGCCTAATACGTGTAAGAAACCCTCTGGCATTCATAACGACTTCCAGTCTTCTCGGTATGGATATACAGGTTGGTCCATTGATAGTGACCGGGCCAAATATCTCACGAAATAAGCGTCAAACGAGAAAACTACAAAGAACGAAACTCGTCTAGCTTGAAGGGGAAATTAATGTAGGTTAATTGTTACAAAGAAGAAAACAGCAACCAGCCACTGTTAACACTACTATTTATTTAGGTAAATAGCGCCGTTACCGGTTTCGAACTGGCAAGTTCATTATCAGACGGCTGTTCGCATGATTTTCAAAATACACTTTACATTATTGTCCGTTTCCGATTTTTATTATTCCACTGTGGCGAAGTATTTTTAGAGTGTTGTTGCCGTCGAAAATTCCGCGCGATTTTGTTGTGAAGTTGCAGGATTGTATTTTTCGCATATTCCTAAATATATCCAGCACTTACGTAACTTGTATATCACCATATTCTGCAAAGCACCACCACACACACACACACACACACACACACACACACACACACACACACACACACACACACACCAAAAAGAATTTGCCACATGTGAAGTTATGACAGAGATTGCAGATTTACAAAATATGCGAAAAATACAATCCTGCAACCTCACAACAAAATCGCGCGGAATTTTCGACGGCAACAACACACCAAATAGCATTGAAGGGGGAAATCAGATGGCGCTTTGGTTGGCCCACTACATGGCGCTGCCGTAGGTCAAACGGATATAAACTGCGTTTTATAAATAGGAACCCCCATTTTTATTACATATTCGTGTAGTACATAAAGAAATATGAATGTTTTAATTGGACCACGTTTATCGCTTTGTGATAGATGGCGCTGTAATAGTCACAAACGTATAAGTACGTGGTGCCACGTAACATTACACCAGTGCGGACGGTATTTGCTTCGTGATACATTACCCGTGTTAAAATGCACCGTTTACCAATTGCGGAAAAGGTCGATATCGTGTCGATGTATGGCTATTGTGATCAAAATGCCCAAAGGGCGTGTGCTATGTATGCTGCTCTGTATCCTGGAAGACGTCATCCAAGTGTCCGGGCCGTTCGCCGGATAGTTACGTTATTTAAGGAAACAGGAAGTGTTCAGCCACGTGTGAAACGTCAGCCACGACCTGCAACAAATGATGATGCCCAAGTAGATGTTTTAGCTGCTGTCGCGGCTAATCCGCACAGCAGTAGCAGACAAATTGCGCGAGAATCGGGAATCTCAACAACGTCGGTGTTGAGAATGCTACATCAACATCGATTGCACCCGTACCATATTTCTATGCACCAGGAATTGCATGGCGACGACTTTGAACGTTGTGTACAGTTCCGCTACTGGGCACAAGAGAAATTACGGGACGATGACAGATTTTTTGCACGCATTCTATTTAGCGACGAAGCATCATTCACCAACAGCCAGGGACGGCCGGGATGGCCGAGCGGTTCTAGGCGCTACAGTCTGGAACCGCGCGACCGCTACGTTCGCAGGTTCGAAACCTGCCTCGAACGTGGATGTGTCTGATGTCCTTAGGTGCCGGTCGGAGTGGCCGAGCGGTTCTAGGCGCTACAGACTGGTACCGCGCGACCGCTACGGTCGCAGGTTCGAATCCTGCCTCGGACATGGATGTGCGTGATGTCCTTAGGTTAGTTAGGTTTAAGTAGTTCTAAGTTCTAGGGGACTGATGACCTTAGAAGTTAAGTCCCATAGTGCTCAGGGCCATTTTATTTCACCAACAGCGGTAATGTAAACCGACATAATATGCACTATTGGGCAACGGAAATCCACGATGGCTGCGACAAATGGAACATCAGCGACCTTGTCGGGTTAATGCATGGTGCGGCATTATAGGAGGAAGGATAATTGGCCCCCATTTTATCGATGGCAATCTAAATGGTGCAATGTATGCTGATTTCCTACGTAATCTACTACCGATGTTACTACAAGATGTTTCACGGTATGACAGAATGGCGATGTACTTCCAACATGATGCATGTCCGGCACATAGCTCGCGTGCGGTGAAGCGGTATTGAATAGCATATTTCATGACAGGTGGATTGGCCGTCGAAGCACCATACCGTGGCCCGCACGTTCCCCGGATCTGAAGTCCCCGGATTTCTGTCTGTGGGGAAAGTTGAAGGATATTTGCTATCATGATCCACCGACAACGCCTTACAACATGCGTCAGCGCATTGCCAATGCATGTGCGAACATTACGGAAGCCGAACTACTCGCTGTTGAGAGGAATGTCATTACACATATTGCCAAATGCATTGAGGTTGACGGACATAATTTTGAGCATACATTGCATGAAATGTGGTATTTACAGGTAATCACGCTGTAACAACATGTATTCTCAGAAATGATAAGTTCACAAAGGTACGTGTATTACATTGGAACAACCGAAATAAAATATACAAACGTACCTATGTTCTGTATTTTAATTTAAAAAACCTACCTGTTACCAACTGTTCGTCTAAAATTGTGAGCCATATGTTTGTGACTATTACAGCGACATCTATCACAAAGCCACAACAGTGGTCCAACTAAAACATTCATATTTCTTTACGTACTACACGGATATGTATTAAAAAATGGAGGTTCCTATTTTTTAAAAAAAGCAGTTGATATCCGTTTGACCTATGGCAGTTCCATCTAGCGGGCCAACCATAGCGACATCTAGTTTCCCCCTTCACGGTAGACGAGTTTCGTTCTTTGTAGATGCTTATTTCGTGAGATATTTGGCCCGGTCACTATCAATGGACCACCATGTATACAGCCCCTATATAGTTTTTGGATGGAATTCAAATGGCTCTGAGCACTATGGGACTCAACATCTGAGGTCATCAGTCCTGTAGAACTTAGAACTACTTAAACCTAACTACCTAAGAACATCACACACATCCATGCCCGAGGCAGAACCTGCGACCGTAGCAGGCACGCAGTTCCGGACTGAAATGCCTAGAACCGCAGGGCCACCGCGGCCGACATTTTTGGATGGAATCATACACCATTCTTCCTCCAAAATAGCTGCAGATTCAGGAAGCGATGATGGTGGTAGGTAGCTATCACGCACCCGTCTTTCTGTAGTAGATCGCAAACACTCGATAATGATGTGACCTGGTGTTCCTGGCGTCCAGGGAAGGTGTGACAGTTCACCCTCGTGGGGCCCTGTCGTCTTGGAACACAGCATCACCACTGGAAAGCAAGCACTGTACCACGGGATCGATCAGTCAAAATGGTCACGTAATCTATGACCGTAACGGGACCTTACGAAGTAACTGTGGGGCCCGTGGGATACCGCGATATGGCTGCCGAAATCACCACCGAACCCCCTAACATCTTTCCAACATGGAATATAAACTCGGCCAGAAGTTGGAAACAGTGTCAAACGACACTAGTCTGAACACATGACTTTCTTACACTGCCCCATAGGCCAGGTTTTATGGCTTCGACACCACGTTTTTTTTACCGTCGATCATTACCCTCACCGGTGACTCGTTTAGGAATTAAGACTCGCTTCCGGAGCTCCCTTCGTGTTGTCTCGCAGCTGACAGGGATTGCGAGTGCGACATTCAGTTCTGGAGTGACTTTTGCAGCTGTCGTCCTCTTATTTTTCGTCACAATCCCCTTCACTGATCTTCCGAGACGATCATTCAACACACACCTTTGACCGCGTCATGACTTAGCGGATGATGTTTCTCCCCCTTTACCTGTATGTGTTACAAATCTTCGATATGATGCCTTTCGAAACACCGAACGCTTCGGCTACCATGATGGCGGTAACGCCCACCATCCAAGCACCAACAATTTGCTCACGTTAGAATTCTTTTAACCCCAACATTAATGAACTCAACGTTACACACAACACAGTCCTGATCACGACTGATAAATTGAGGACAACTCACACGTGCCTTTAGTGGCCAAATACACTACTGGCCATTAAAACTGCTACACCACGAAGAAGACGTGCTACAGACGCGAAATTTAACCGACAGGAAGAAGATGCTGTGATATGCAAATGATTAGCTTTTCAGAGCATTCACACAAGGTTGGCGCCGGTGGCGACACCTATAACGTGCTGACATGAAGAAAGTTGACCGGCGTTGCCTGGTGAAACGTTGTTGTGATGCCTCGTGTAAGGAGGAGAAATACGTACCATCACGTTTACGACTTTGATAAAGGTCGGAGTGTAGCGTATTGCGATTGCGGCTTATCGTATCGCGACATTGCTGCTCGCGTTGGACGAGATCCAATGACTGTTAGCAGAATATGGAATCGTTGGGTTCAGGAGGGTAATATGGAACGCCGTGCTTGATCCCAACGGCCACGTATCACTAGCAGTCGAGATGACATGCATCTTATCCGCATGGCTGTAACGGATCGTGCAGCCACGTCTCGATCTCTGACTCAACAGATGGGGACGTTGGCAAGACAACAACCCTCTGCACCAACAGTTCGACGGCGTTTGCAGCAGCATGGACTATCAGCTCGGAGACCGTGGCTGCGGTTACCCTTGACGCTGCATGACAGACAGGAGCGCCTGCGATGGTGTACTCGACGACGAACCTGGGTGCACGAATGGCAAAACGTCATTTTTTTGGATGAATCCAGGTTCTGTTTACAGCATCGTGATGGTCGCATCCATGTTTGGCGACATCGCGGTGAACGCACATTGGAAGCGTGTATTCGTCATCGCCATACTGGCGTATCACCCGGCGTGATGGTATGGGGTGCCATAGGTTCCACGTCTCGGTCACCTCTTGTTCGCATTGACGGCACTATGAACAGTGGACGTTACATTTCAGATGTGTTCGACCCGTGGCTCTACCCTACATTCGATCCCTGCGAAACCCTACATTTCAGCAGGATAATGCATGACCGCATATTGCAGGTCCTGTACGGGCCTTTCTGGATACAGTAAATGTTCGACTGCTGCCCTGGCCAGCACATTCTCCAGATCTCTCACCAATTGAAAACGTCTTTTCAACGGTGGCCGAGCAACTGGCTCGTCACAATACGCCAGTCACAACTCTTGTTGAACTGTGGTATCGTGTTGAAGCTGCATGGGCAGCTGTACCTGTACACGCCATCCAAACTCTGTTTGACTCAATGCCCAGGCGTATCAAGGGCGTTATTACGGCCAGAGGTGGTTGTTCTGGGTACTGATTTCTCAGGATCTATGTACCGAATTTGCGTGAAAATGTAATCACATGTCAGTTCTAGAATAACATATTTGTCCAATGAATACCCGTTCATCATCTGCAGTTCATCTTGGTGTAGCAATTTTAATGGCCAGTAGTGTACATCAGTGCAACCAGCTGGCTTGGCCACCGTCTGCATTTACTCGTAGCGGGTGGTTATAACTGAAATGCAAATACTCACAGAGGTCTGCTGTTGGCTGTAATTATCGTATGGCAGCACAACTTGGTTGGTAGGGAAAAAAATCGTTTCAGTTTCAGCCACAAGGTGCAAATCTGGCGCTGTACATCATCTAATCAACGATTCCTGTGCTTATGTTAAACAAATTGTGTAAGCGACTGTTAATAATAAAATCGTCGTTTTGACTTTTTCACTTTATTGACCTCTTCTGCCGATGTCCCGTTGCTAGTACATTACGTATGGAAACATTTATATTAGTCTTTCTTGCATTCACAGCGCCAGATATGCACCTGCTGGCCAAAAGTGGAAGTAATTTTTTTTCATCGTAAATCGATTCCGCGTTAACGCATTAGGACATCCTTCCAGTTTCGCAGCCATACGACAATTACAGCCCTCTCTAGATCTCCGCGACTAGCTGAACTTTAAATAAACAACCCCCCCCCCCCCCCCCCACTGTGTTCAAGCACGCATTTCTCCTGGTGTTTGTCACTCCCGTAACTAGCTCCGTTCAGATGTTACACTTCCAAATGGTACAGCAACCAGAAGCACAATATATGTCACATAATGTCATGATTTATTAGAAAGATGCACCAGAATTGATGCTTATAATAACTAATCTTCATTCCTGACAGACTGTTTCGGCATTTATCGCGATTGTCAAGTACCTGCGAACATAGTTTCGAACAGGCCGTGTAATGATGTGAATGTCATTTATATTAAAGTAATAATTTTTACATTGGCCAATCAGGAAGGAATTTTAACGTCATATATAAAGAAGAGATTTCATTTGAAAAATCAAAATCACACTGCTAATACAATAAAAAAAGAGAAAACTCCACATCTTGTACAGAATACCAAAAGGTCTTGAAGTTAACATTCTTGAAGAATTAAAAATCTATGCACACACAAGACAATAGTCACAAGAAATATTACATCTACATCTACGTGATTACTCTGCTATTCACAGTAAAGTGCCTGGCAGAAGGTTAAATGAATTTTCAAGCTGTCTCTCTACCGTTCCACTCTCGAACGGCGGGGAAAAAACGAGTGGTTAAATTTTTCTGTGTGAGCCCTGATTTCTCTTATTTTATCGCGATGATCATTTCTCACTACGTAGGTGGGTGCCAACAGAACGTTTTCGCAATCGGATGAGAAAACTGGTGATTGAAATTTCATGAGAAGATCCCATCACAACGAAAAACGCCTTTGTTTTTATGGTTGCCACTCCAATTGACATATCATGCCTGTGGCACTATCTCCCCTATTTCGTGATAATACAAAACGAGCTGCCCTTCTTTGTACTTTTTCGATGTCATCCGTCACTCCCACATGATACGGATCCCACACCACACAACAATACTCCAGAATAGGGTGGACAGGCGTGGTGTAAGCAGTGTCTTTAGTAGACCTGTTCCATCTTTTAAGTCTTCTGCCAATGATTCGCAGTCTTTGGTTGGCTCTACCCACAACATTATATATGTGGTCGTTCCAATTCAGGTTATTTGTAATTGTAATCCCTAAGTATTTAGCGGATTTCTTTTTGTGCTTATTTAATAACTTCACACTTTTCTTTATTCAGGGTCAATTGCCACTATTCGCGCCATACAGCTATCTTATCTAAATAATATAGCAATTCGTTTCGGTCATCTGATGACTTTACAAGATGGTAAACGACAGCATTATCTACAAACAGGTTGTCTCCTGTGACGTTAATATAAATGAGGAACAATAGGCCTATATCTCTTCCTTGGGGAACGACGTATATTTCTTCTATTTTGCTCGATGTATTTCCGTCTATTACTACGAACTGTGACCTTTCTGACAGGAAATCACGAATCCAGTCACACAATTGAGGCGACATTCCATAGGCACGCAGTTTGATTACAAGACGCTTGTGAGGAATGGTGTCGAAAGCCTTTTGGAAATCTAAAAATTTGGAATCAATATGGCATCCCCTGACGATAGCATTCATTACTTCATGAGTATAAAAAGCTAACTGTGTTTCACAAGAACGATATTTTCTGAATCTGTGCTGACTATGTGTCAATAAACCATCTTCTTTGAGGTGACTCATAATGTTGGAACACAGTATATGTTTCAAAACCCTACTGTAAATCGACGCTAGTGATATGGGTCTGTAATTCAGCGGATTACTCCTACTTCCTTTTTTGGGTATTGGTGTGACTTGAGCAACTATCCACTCTTTAGGGACGAATCTTTCTGTGAGCGAGTGGTTGTATATACGAGGTACATTCACGTTCTAAGGCCTCCGATTTTTTTTCTCCGGACTGGAAAGAGATAGAAATATGCGTATTGTTTTAAAATGAGGCAGCACCGTACGGCAGATGGAATTTTACCGCCAGCGGCGAGAATGAGAACTGTTTTAAAAACTTAAAATGGCGACGTTTTCCTTACTTGAACAGCGTGCAATCATTCGTTTTCTGAATTTGCGTGGTGTGAAACCAATTGAAATTCATCGACAGTTGAAGGAGACATGTGGTGATGGAGTTATGGATTCGTGACATACCAAGTGCATTCGTGGGTGCGACAGTTTAATGAAGGCAGAACATCGTGTGACAACAAACCGAAACAACCTTGGACTCGCACAAGCCGGTCTGACGACATGATCGAGAAAGTGGAGAGAATTGTTTTGGGGGATAGCCGAATGACTGTTGAACAGATCGCCTCCAGAGTTGGCATTTCTGTGGGTTCTGTGCACGCAGTCCTGCATGACGACCTGAAAATGCGAAAAGTGTCATCCAGGTGGGTGCCACGAATGCTGACGGACGACCACGTGGCTGCCCGTGTGGCATGTTGCCAAGCAATGTTGACGCGCAACGACAGCATGAATGGGACTTTCTTTTCGTCGGTTGTGACAATGGATGAGACGTGGATGCCATTTTTCAATCCAGAAAGAAAGCGCTAGTCAGCTCAATGGAAGCACACAGATTCACCGCCACCAAAAAAATTTCGGGTAACCGCCAGTGCTGAAAAAATGATGGTGTCCACGTTCTGGGACAGCGAGGGCGTAATCCTTACCCATTGCGTTCCAAAGGGCACTACGGTAACAGGTGCATCCTACGAAAATGTTTTGAAGAACAAATTCCTTCCTGAACTGCAACAAAAACGTCCGGGAAGGGCTGCGCGTGTGCTGTTTCACCGAGACAATGCACCCGCACATCGAGCTAACGTTACGCAACAGTTTCTTCGTGATAACAACTTTGAAGTGATTCCTCGTGCTCCAAACTCACCTGACCTGGCTCCTAGTGACTTTTGGCTTTTTCCAACAATGAAAGACACTCTCCGTGGCCGCACACTCATTGCCTCAGCGATTTTCCAGTGGTAAAAACAGACTCCTAAAGAAGCCTTCGCCACTGCCATGGAATCATGGCGTCAGCGTTGTGAAAAATGTGTACGTCTGCAGGGCGAATACGTCGAGAAGTAACGCCAGTTTCATCGATTTCGGGTGAGTAGTTAACTAGAAAAAAAATCGGAGGCCTTAGAACTTGAATGCACCTCGTAATTGCTAAATATGGAGCTATTGTATCAACATACTCTGAAAGGACCCAGACTGGCATACAATCTGGACCGAAGGCGTTGCCTTTATTAAGTGATTTAAGCTGCTTCGCTACACCGAGGATATCTATTTCTATGTTTCTGAGCTTGGAAGTTGTTATTGATTGGAATCCAGGAATATTTAATTCGTCTTCTTTGGTGAAGGAGTTTCGGAGAACCGTGTTTAATAACTCTGCTTCAGTGGCACTGTCATCAGTGACTTCACCATTGTTACCTTGCAGTGAAAGTATTGATTGCGTTTTGCCAGAGTATACAGATTTTAGACGGAAATAGTACTACAGATACTTTATTGACCTTTTAAAACACGACAAAGAATAAATCAGAAATAACATATGAAATAACATATGCAACAAACACAGATAATAGCGAGAAAATTTGGTTAATAAAATTATATCGTTGTTGATTTGCGTGGGCTAATCTTTGTAAATAGGTAACGTCGTTAGAGTAGAACTGTCAAAATACTGTCAAAACATGTTGTTGTTGTGGTCTTCAGTCCTGAGACTGGTTTGATGCAGCTCTCCATGCTACTCTATCCTGTGCAAGCTTCATCATCCGCCAGTACGTACTACAGCCTACATCCTTCTGAATCTGCTTAGTGTATTCATCTCGTGGTCTCCCTCTACAATTTTTACCCTCCACTCTGCCCTCCAATACTAAATTGGTGATCCCTTGATGCCTCAGAACATGTCCTACCAACCGATCCCTTCTTCTAGTCAAGTTTTGACACAAACTTCTCTTCTCGCCAATTCTATTCAGTACCTCCTCATTAGTTATGTGATCTATCCATCTAATCTTCAGCATTCTTCTGTAGCACCACATTTCGAAAGCTTCTATTCTCTTCCTGTCCAAACTATTTATCGTCCATGTTTCACTTCCATACATGGCTACACTCCATACAAATACTTACAGAAACGGCTTCCTGACACTTAAATCTATACTTGATGTTAACAAATTTCTTTTCTTCAGAACTTCCTTCCTTGCCATTGCCAGTCTAAACTGACTCATTATTTCTCTCTCTCTCTCTCTCTCTCTCTCTCTCTCTCTCTCTCTCTCTCTCTCTCTCTCTCTCACACACACACACACACACACACACACACACACACACATACATACATACATACACACACACACACACACACACACACACACACACATATATATATATATATATATATATCATTTACTATCGATTCTAATCACTGATTTATTAAACAGTTCACTACCGACGTCGTATTATTCTAGACGTGAGTACAATGTAGTCAATTCACTGAATATTGGTTCCGCCTTTTATGCGAAACAATGTTTTTTCTTGTTACCCAAATACACGTTTCGGCACCTCTGTGCCATCATCAGCGGGTTGTGTTTATTGAGAAATTGTAAAAGGAGATACATTTTAGGTTACAACCGATCTAACAAAATGAGGCCTAAAGACAAAAAAGTTGTCTTTGGGCCTCATTTTCTTAGACCAGTTAAAACTAAAACATGTTCACTTTTTACCGTTTGTCAATAAACAAATCCCCCTGACGATGGTACAGAGGTGCCGAAACATGTTTGGGTAACAAGAAAAAACACTGTTTTGCATAAAAGGCGGAACCTGTATCCAGTAATTCCGACTGGAAACACCGAACAATTACGAGCGCTGCAAATCCAACCGATGAATAGTCACTTTAATATAAATGGCATTCACATTTGTATACATTTTCACCAAAATTGTATTCGCAGGTACTTGACAATGACGATAAGAGTCGAAAGAGTCTGTCGTTAAGAAAGATTATTAAAGGCATCAGTTCTGGTGCGTCTTTCGGGTCAATTCTAATGTCAGATACCACCCGTCGGCTTTGACCACTGACGTAATGTGTGATATTATTTTGTTTGTGCCGCAGATTGCTGTCGATGAACGTTAAATGATTTCTCTGGATTTCCACGTTACGCACGTATATTAAAAATTCGATGTAGATTGTTTTGTTTTCATCTCGTAATTTGTTTTCGGCATCTTTTGTTAATGAAAGTAATCGTGATTTATAAGTAGTCGTGATTTATAAGGTCTTCATTTCTGACGCTGTTCGTTATGGATGAGTCAGTTGTTTTTACTGCGAAAATTCTGCTTCAGAAAATGAGTGATCGTAAATCGACTATAAAAGTTTTGCAGTCATTGGGCGTCACTGCTAAATTTTGCAAATGCAGTGTCTGTGGAAATTATGTTGTTTTGACGAAGGTTGCATCATCACGAACTTCCGACGAATTCATGTGGAAGTGCAGAAAAAATAACATTCGGAGATCCATACGCAGAGGGACGTGGTTCGATAGATCAAGGCTGAATTTAGAAGTAATTGTCATGCTAACCTACTATTTTTGCTACGAATATTCTTGCAAATCTGTCAGGCACGAATCAGGGGTTTCGTGTGGCACTGTAGTCGACTGGTTCTCGTTTTGTAGAGAAGTCTGGGGGGAATTTGTAAAGTATAGGGGGCCATTGGAGGGGGGGGGGGGAGGACAGGGGTTATAACTGAAGTGGATGAGTCACATTTTGGAAAGAGAAAGTACGAAAAGGGGCACGAGGTTGTTGGGCTTTGGGTTTTTGGAGTAGTAGTTTCTGGAGGAGATTGTGCTGATGTTGTATTTAGGGTTGTACCAAATCGGACAAAGGAAGTCTTCACATCTTTAATAGAAGGATATGTGGAAGAAGGTTCTGTATTCATGTCGCATGGGTTTGCTTCGTACAAGGGATTGGGTGAAAGGGGTTATCATCATTCGGTCGTGAATCACAATATTCAGTTTAAAGATTATAAGATGGGGGCGTGTACTAATACTATCGAGGGGTATTGGGGGGGGGGGGGAGGGGGGCTGTAAAATCTGTTGTCCAGCGGGGAAAGAGTATTCCTAAAGGTCATTGTTTATTTCTTGCAAAAAAAAAAAATGGTTCAAATGGCTCTGAGCACTATGGGACTCAACATCTTAGGTCGTAAGTCCCCTAGAACTTAGAACTACTTAAACCTAACTAACCTAAGGACATCACACACACCCATGCCCGAGGCAGGATTCGAACGTGCGACCGTAGCAGTCCCGCGGTTCCGGACTGCAGCGCCAGAACCGCTAGACCACCGCGGCCGGCTTATTTCTTGCACTTATGAAAGTAGTTAGCAAAATATACAAGCCTCGGTTTGTTAGTTAGGTGTTGGTGGGTCTGATACTTTTCTTCTTGTTTTACGTTGCGTTTTTTTATGTTACTGTATTGTGGCAGTCCTACTTTTTTTGTTTCTCTGGAGGGAGGTTTTTCCGTCGTTTTAATATTTTCTGGTTACAATGGTGGACCGAGGGGTATCGCTGTATCTTTGCCGGAGGGTTTATGTTATTGACTCGTGGTTTCATTTTATTTACTATTTTAAAATTTTGCGTCTGATTGAGGGCGGGTGGTAGGGAAAAACTGATTTGGGTGGTACCTCATTCGTGCCTGGCAGTTTGTGTTTCTTATTATTTTTTTCATTAGTTATTCTGGATTTTGCTTCTTTCGTTACAGTTTGACCTTCTAACATTATTATTTCTTGTTATGTCCTCATTTCGTTCTTGTCGGCCTCGATCTTTGACTCCATTGGAAGTTCGTATGCGGTAAGTTTCTTTTTATGTGGCCACTTTTATGTTTTCCTTTTCGATGTTTCTCTTGCACTTCTCTTATTTTTACTGTCACTCCTGGTGTATCGATTTTACTGAGTGTTATTTGGAGCTACTGTAGCTGGTGTGACTTTCGTGTTGTATAGTTACCGGTTTTGTCATTTTTGTGTTTTATTTTTTTACGTGTGTAGTAATGTGTGTAAAGATTTTCATTTTTTTTAAAGTGTAGTCATATTCTGTAGTTCACTAACAAGATCATTTTTTAA
The DNA here is from genome assembly GCF_023864275.1 of Schistocerca cancellata. Lineage (NCBI taxonomy): Eukaryota > Metazoa > Arthropoda > Insecta > Orthoptera > Acrididae > Schistocerca > Schistocerca cancellata. Next base: position 72,387,695 of record NC_064637.1, on the reverse strand, counting down.
GCACGTTTCTGATATGGTATAAGATTTTTGCTTAACAAATAGTAATATTGGAATCGGTAACAAGAAATGACCTCCTACATAGGTTGCTTCTAGTTACCGGTTGCAACTATTCGACGGTTCATTATTTAGATCGTTTTTGCAGTACGTGTGAAAAATATAATATAACATATGCACTCGTAATTGCTTTCTTTTTATTTATTTCAGTCATCTTCAACACGTTTAGATGAAATTCGCGCGTAAATAACAGTCGCGTTATATGTATTATTTTATGGCACGCTACATTCGTTTGTTTAAGAGTATGATCCGTTCCATTCACAGATTGTCCATTGCAGCATCTTTGCCTTACGTGTTACGTCACTAGTCAAAGCCGACGGGTGGTATCGGACACTAGAATTTATCCCATCTTTCTAATAATTATTTTCGCAGTTGATATCTGGATCAGAATTGAATCTAGAGTAAATACCAGTAGCTGATTAACTCGCGAATCATTGACGTCCGCCATCGTTCTTTGAGCGTCTGATGGAAAGAGCAGCGATGTTACAAGTCCCACTTGACTCACCTGGCGGGAAGTTTTCAGGCCAGGCTAGGAGCTCCCTGCAGAGCAGAAACAGCAGCACGACCACCGCTGCCACCAGGAACAACGTCAGCATGGCTCCTGGCGCGGACCGAAACTGCGTCCGTACACACAGCTGTTTTCGGCTTTCCCCTTAGACGCAGCCGCTAATGACTGTTTAATGGGCGGGGAACGGCGCAAAACAGGTGCCGTGACAGCTCTTGAAGATAGTCCGTCATCCGGACTGGGTGCACCTCATATGCTAGAAACAGAACGTCCGCATCGTGAGGTGGTTTAAGGGAAGTCATAGGCTTACCTCGGCGAACTACAATGCTTCACAGTTGCTAAGGAACAGACACATTGTTGGACAGGAAACACAGCATGAAAACAGCATGAAACACAGCACATACGTTAAAAATATGGAGCGGTGTATTTATAGCGAGCCCGCATCTCGTGGTCGTGCGGTAGCGTTCTCGCTTACCACGCCCGGGTTCCCCCGTTCGATTCCCGGCGGGGTCAGGGATTTTCTCTGCCTCGTGATGGCTGGGTGTTGTGTGCTGTCCTTAGGTTAGTTAGGTTTAAGTAGTTCTAAGTTCTAGGGGACTGATGACCATAGATGTTAAGTCCCATAGTGCTCAGAGTCCGCCGCTCGTGGTCTCGCGGTAGCGTTCTCGCTTCCCGAGCACGGGGTCCCGGGTTCGATTCCCGGCGGGGTCAGGGATTTTCACCTGCCTCGAGATGACTGGGTGTTTGTGTTGTCCTCATCATTTCATCATCATCCAGGAAAGTGGCGAAATTGGACTGAGCAAAGGTTGGGAAATTGTACGGGCGCTAATAACCACGCAGTTGAGCGCCCCACAAACCAAACATCATCATCATCATCATCATAGTGCTCAGAGCCATTTGAACCATTTATAGCGAAAAATGGTGCAGATTGCAGGATAACAGGCATAAATAGCGTTCATGTTTTGCAAAGATCCAACTCCCAACATAATGGGCGATATCGGTCTCTCAGTGAGGAATAGGCCCCCGTCGGGCACTGATACACATTTTCCAGCTGTTATTCACACAAGCTACCAAACTCTTCATCTGCATCTACATGGTTACTCTGCAATTCTGGTAGTTGGTTCATCGAACCATTTTCATACTACTTCTCTACCATTCCACTCCCGAATGGCGCGTGGCAAAAATGACTGCCTATATGCCTCTGTACGAGCCCTAATCTCTCTTATCTTATCTTTGTGGTCTTTCCGCGAAATGTAAGTTGGCCGCAGTAAAATTGTACTGCAGTCAGCCTCAAATGCTGGTTCTCTAACTCAGTAGGGATTCACGAAGAGAACGCCTCCTTTCCTCTAGAGATTCCCACCCGAGTTCCTGAAGCATTTGCGTAACACTCGCGTGATGATCAAACCTACCAGTAACAAAACTAGCAAACCGCCTCTGAATTGCTTCTACGTCCTCCCTCAATCCGACCTGATAGGGATCCCAAACGCTCGAGCAGTACTCAAGAATAGGTCGTATTAGTGTTTTGTAAGTGGTCTCCTTTACAGATGAACCACATCTTCAAAAAATTCTACCAATGAACCGAAGACGACTATCCGCCTTCCCCACAACTGCCGTTACATGCTTATCCCACTTCATATCGCTCTGCAATGTTACGCCCAAATATTTAATCGACGTGACTGTGTCAAGCGCTACACTACTAATGGAGTAGTCAGACATTACAGGATTCTTTTTCCTATTCATCTGCATTAATTTACATTTACCTATATTTAGAGTTAGCTGCCATTCGTTACACCAATCACAAATCCTGTGCAAGTCATCTTGTATCCTCCTACAGTCACTCAACGACGACACCTTCCCGTACACCACAGCATCATCAGCAAACAGCCGCACATTGCTATCCACCCTATCCAAAAGATCATTTATGTAGATAGAAAACAACAGCAGACCTACCACATTTCCCTGGGGCACTCCAGATCATACCCTCACCTCCGATGAACACTCACCGTCGAGGACGCCACCTAAGCAGCCCTGTGGGTGTGCATTGTCGTCTATAAGCAGCAAGCCGGGACCTACTGCACCCCTGAACAGGCGGACATAAACCAGAATGATCTCTCTGCAATACGCTGTGCTGAAACGCTACTTCGCGCAAAGGTATGGAGCGGTGTTCGGTCACTGCGCATAATGGCTGCCCTCAACATAACGCCTAGGCCATACCGACGACATTCTGTGGTGTGTGACGTGTTCCCCTCCCTCTCCATAAATGACTGGTGGCCAGAATCGCTTGCCGCACTGAAGCAGGACTCGTGGGCCAACATCATTCTAGACCGCTGTTGCTGACCTCGAGTAACGTGCTCCCTACACCAACGAACTCTTTCTCGACGATGGCATCATTGAAGTGGGATGCATTTGAAAGGCTTCCGAGCAAACAAAACCAGCCCGATTTCATCGCCACGAAACGGTTTTGGCAGACACACATCTACCGACAGCGGTTGGAAGGTCTGTAGCGATCTGCCTAGGTGTGGGGTGGCTGTCCCTTTTTGCCACTAGCGCCGCGTATCGATCTATTTGTGGTGTGGTGCTCGGTCTACGACCACCGACATGCTTTTGCATAGCATTCCCACATTCAGTGGCTTTTCTTAATCGCATGTTGACACTTCTGGACACACGGGTTATAGTGGCCACAATAGTGACACCTTTACCGGCCTCTAGTCGTCCAACTGCTTGTCCACCATCATAAGCACTCAAATAGGATCTTGCAGACATGTTGCCGTACCACACGAAATGTCGCACTAGTCGGTTCTACAACAGTCTTCGTAGACACCATACTTCATGAACTGTCGAATGCATTCGGAGCGTTTGTGCACAGGCTTCGCAGCAGTTAACGCATCCCGTCCTCTACATTTCCTTATTACTGTGAGGACCACATGCAGTTGAAGGTCACTTTAGCACGTTTTCTTATTAACCCGAATGTTGTGACCTCCAGCGAAAAACGTATCCCAGCACTAAATTTAACTACATTAAATTTTCTACAAAAGATCCTATTCATTTTCTCTTTACGGCTAATAGTTCGCACGTAGGGAGCAAGAGAATACTAAAATCTCGCGCGTGGTTTATGAAGGCCAGATATAACATGACAGGTTACATAAAACGACATCGGTAGGGGCCGCTAGTCATTTCCGTTTCCATTTGCAAGCCGGCCGATGTGGCCGAGCGGTTCTAGGCGCTACAGACTGGTACCGCGCGACCGCTACGGTCGCAGGTTCGATTCCTGCCTCGGGCATGGATGTGTGTGATGTCCTTAGGTTAGTTAGTTTTAAGTAGTTTTAATTTCTAGGGGTCTGATGACCTCAGATGATAAGTCCCATAGTGCTCAGAACCATTTGAACCATTTTGTTGATGGTATACTCAACGACGAACCTGGGTGCACGAATGGCAAAACGTCATTTTTTCGGATGTTCACAGCATCATGATGGTCGTATCCGTGTTTACAGCATCATGATGGTCGCATCCGTGTTTGGCGACATCGCGGTGAACGCACATTGGAAGCGTGTATTCATCATCATCATACTGGCGGTACGGGGTGCCATTGGTTACACATCTCGGTCAGCTCTTGTTCGCATTGACGGCACTTTGAACAATGGGCGTTACATTTCAGATGTGTTACGACCCATGGCTCTACCCTTCATTCGATCCCTGCGTAACCCTACGATTCGGCAGGATAATGCACGACCGCATGTTGTAGGTTCTGTACGGGCCTTTGTGGATACAGAAAATGTTCGGCTGCTGCCCTGGCCAGCAAATTCTCCAGATCTCTCACCAACTGAAAACGTCTGGTCAATGGTGGGCGAGCAACTGGCTCGTCAAAATATACCAGTCACTACTCTTGATGAACTGTGGTATCGTGTTGAAGCTGCATGGACAGCTGTACCTGTACACGCCATCCAAGCTCTGTTTGATTCAATGCCCAGGCGTATCAAGGCCGTTATTAGGGCCAGAGGTGGTTGTTCTGGGTACTGATTCCTCACGATCTATGCACCCAAATTGCGTGAAAATGTAACCACATGTCAGTTCTAGTATAATATATTTGTCCAATGAATACCCGTTTATCATCTGAATTTCTTCTTGGTGTAGCAATTTTAATGGCCAGTAGTGTAGTTTCCCCATAGCGAGTGAGAGTTTACGAAAATCTCGGGGGTGGTTTATGAAGGCCAGATATAACATCGCACTCTGCATAAAACGACTTCGGTACGGGCAGCTGACTCACCCTATATACTTCGCAAGCACATGGCGAACGTACCTTGTATGCTAGTCATTCCATTTCCATTTGTAATTGCAAGTAGAGGAAAAACGACGGTCTATGTGCTTTTGTACGAGCCTAGATTTCTCTTATCTTTTCTCTTTCTTACCAGTCATATACAACCGCTCACTTGACGAAAGGTCTGTTCCTAAAGACTGGAAAGTAGCACAGGGACGCTATCGAAATAGACGACAGAGGGATAGAGAAACAATTAAAATCGCTCAAAAGAGGAAAGGCCTCTGGACCTGATGGGATACCAGTTCAATTTTACACAGAGTACGCGAAGGAACTTGCCCCCCCTTCTTGCAGCGGTGTACCGTAGGTCTCTAGAAGAGCGTAGCGTTCCAAAGGATTGGAAAAGGGCACAGGTCATCCCCGTTTTCAAGAAGGGACGTCGAACAGATGTGCAGAACTATAGACCAATATCTCTAACGTCGATCAGTTGTAGAATTTTGGAACACGTATTGTGTTCGAGTATAATGACTTTTCTGGAGACTAGAACTCTACTCTGTAGGAATCAGCATGGGTTTCGAAAAAGACGGTCATGTGAAACCCAGCTCGCGCTATTCGTCCACGAGACTCAGAGGGCCATAGACACGGGTTCACAGGTAGATGCCGTGTTTCTTGACTTCCGCAAGGCGTTCGATACAGTTCCCCACAGTCGTTTAATGAACAAAGTAAGAGCATATGGACTATCAGACCAATTGTGTGATTGGATTGAGGAGTTCCTAGATAGCAGGACGCAGCATGTTATTCTCAATGGAGAGAAGTCTTCCGAAGTAAGAGTGATTTCAGGTGTGCCGCAGGGGAGTGTCATAGGACCGTTGCTATTCACAATATACATAAATGACCTGGTGGATGACATCGGAAGTTCACTGAGGCTTTTTGCAGATGATGCTGTGGTGTACCGAGAGGTTGTAACAATGGAAAATTGTACTGAAATGCAGGAGGATCTACAGCCAATTGACGCATGGTGCAGGGAATGGCAACTGAATCTCAATGTAGACAAGTGTAATGTACTGCGAATATACAGAAATATAGATCCTTTATCATTTAGCTACAAAATAGCAGGTCAGCAACTGGAAGCAGTTAATACCATAAATTATCTGGGAGTACGCATTAGGAGTGATTTAAAATGGAATGATCATATAATGTTGATCGTCGGTAAAGCAGATGCCAGACTGAGATTCATTGGAAGAATCCTAAGGAAATGCAATCCGAAAACAAAGGAAGTAGGTTACAGTACGCTTGTTCGCCCACTGCTTGAATACTGCTCAGCAGCGTGGGATCCGTACCAGATAGGGTTGATAGAAGAGATAGAGAAGATCCAACGGAGAGCAGCGCGCTTCGTTACAGGATCATTTAGTAATCGCGAAAGCGTTACGGAGATGATAGATAAACTCCAGTGGAAGACTCTGCAGGAGAGACGCTCAGTAGCTCGGTACGGGCTTTTATTGAAGTTTCGAGAACATACCTTCACCGAAGAGTCAAGCAGTATATTGCTCCCTCCTACGTATATCTCGCGAAGAGACCATGAGGATAAAATCAGAGAGATTAGAGCCCACACAGAGGCATACCGACAATCCTTCTTTCCACGAACAATACGAGACTGGAATAGAAGGGAGAACCGATAGATGTACTGAAGGTACCCTCCGCCACACACTGTCAGGTGGCTTGCGGAGTATGGATGTAGATGTAGATGTAGATGTAGACGCCAATAATCAAGAAAGGAAATAGGAGTAACCCACTGAATTACAGACCATTTCACTGACCTCAATTTGCAGTAGGATTTTGGAGCGTATACTGAACTCGAACATTATGAATCACCTTGAAGAAAATGACTTATTGATACATAACCAACACGGATTCGGAAAATATCGTTCTTGTGCATCACAGCTAGCTCTTTATTCCCATGAAGTAATGAGTGCTGTCGACAAGGGATCTCAGATCAACTCCATATTCCAAGATTTCCAGAAGGCTTTTGATACCGTTCCTCACAAGCGACTATTAATCAAATTGCATGCATATGGAGTATCGTCTCAGTTGTGTGACTGAATTCGTGATTTCCTCTCAGAGAGGTCACAGTTCGTAGTGATAGACGGTAAATCATCGAGTAGAACAGAAGTGATATCTGGCGTTCCGCAATGTAGTGTCATAGGCCCTCTGCTGTTCCTGATTTATATAAATGATCTAGGTGATAATCTGAGCAGACCCCTTAGATTGTGTGCTGAAATTTATCATCTAGTGAAATCATCCGACGATCAATTCCAATCTAGAGAGAATTTCTGTATGGTGCGAAAAGTGGCAATTGGCACTAAACAAAGAAAAGTGCGAGGTCATCCACATGGGTACTAAAGGAAATTCGATAAATTTTGGGTATACGATAAACCGCACAAATCTAAGGACTGACAATTCGACTAAATACTTAGGAATTACAATTACGAGCAACTTAAACTGGAAAGACCACATAGATAATATTGGGAAGGCGAAACAAAGACTGTGCTTTCTTGGCAGAACACTTAGAAGATGCGACAGACCCGCTAAAAAGACAGCCTACATTAGACCTGTCCGTCCTCTGCTGGAATATTGCTGTGTAGGATCCTTACCAGGTAGGATTGACGGAGGACATCGAAAAAGTGCAAAGAACGGCAGCTCGTTTCATGTTATCGCACAATAGGGGTGAGAGTGTCACTCATATGATACACGAGTTGGCGTGGCAGTCACTGAAACAAAGAGTGGAATGGTAGAGAAGTAGTATGAAAATGGTTCGATGAACCCTCTGCCAGGCTCTTAAGTGTGAATTGCAGAGTAACCATGTACACCACTGACCATCAAAATTGCTACTCTATTGTACTAGAACTGACATGTGACTACATTTTCACGCAATTTGGGTGCATATATCCTGAGAAATCAGTACCCAGAACAACCACCTCTGGCCATAATAACGGCCTTGATATGCCTGGGCATTGAGTTAAACAGAGCTTGGATGGCGTGTACAGGTACAGCTGCCCATGCAGCTTCAACACGATATCACAGTTCATCAAGAGTAGTGACTGGCGGATTGTGACGAGCCTGTTGCTCGGCTACCATAGGCCTGACGTTTTCAACTGGTGAGAGATCTGGAGAATGTGCTGGCCAGGGCAGCAGTTGAACATTTTCTGCATCTAGAAAGGCCCGTACAGGACCTGCAACATGCGGTCGTGCGTTGTCCTGCTGAAATGTAGGGTTTCGCAGGGATCGAATGAAGAGTAGAGCCATAGGTCGTAACACGACTGAAATGTAGCTTCCACTGTTCAAAGTGTCGTCAATGCGAACAAGAGGTGACCGAGACGTGGAACCAATGGCACCGCATACCATCACGCCGGGTAATACGCCAGTATGGCGATGTCGAATACACGCTTCCGATGTGCGTTCACCGTGATGTCGCCAAACACGGATGCTGCAAACAAAACCTGGATTCATTTATTTATTTTGAACCCATTCAGCTGCTTCACAACGCCAGGGATGTCTGTCACTATGTCCTCCATACGGGAATCTGTACGAGACTCAAACGGCGGTATGTTTGTACGATCCTCCGGCGTGAAAGATTTCTCAAATGCTAAATTTAAAATTTCAGCTTTCGTTTTGCTGTCTTCCGTTGCCAGGCCAGACTGGTCAGTGAGTGACTGGATGGAAGCCTTCGACCCGCTTACCGATTTTACGCAAGACCAGAATTTCCTTGGGTTTTCAGCAAGATCTTTTGCTAAAGCATGACGGTGGTAGTGGTTGAATGCTTCGCGCATCGCTCTTTTTACAGCAGCACGAATCTCTACCAACTTTTGCCTGTCCTCATTCTCCCGATCTTTCTTTTACCGCGAGTGCAACTGTCTTTGCTTCCTGAGCATTCTCCGAATTGCGCTGTTAAACCACGGTCGGTCTTTTCCGTCCGTAAGCCACTTTTTCGGCATACTTGTCCAATGCGTGATTTACAATGCGTTTAAAATTTGCCCCTAATTCTTCCACGTCCATCGTACCGGAAGTAAATGAAGTCGATTCATTTACTAAGTGGGATGCTAACAACTGCTTATCTGCTCTTTCTAGTAAGAATACTCTCCTAGCCTTCTTGACCGACTTTTTAACTTTCGTAACCACAGTCGTAATGACAACATCATGATCACTAATCCCTGTCTCAACACTGACACCGTCGATGAGGTCTGGTCTGTTCGTGGCTACCAGATCTAAAATATTTCCATTACGCGTTGGCTGTCGATTTAGCTGCTGAAGACAGTTTTCGGATAATGTGTTCAAAAGTAATTCACACGACAGCTTGTAATGAATCCATGGATATCCCAGTCTATACTAGGTAGGTTGAAGTCGCCTGTGACTAATATAGCATGATCCGGGTACTTCTGCGGTACAGAATGTAGACCTCCCTGTGAATGATTCTAGAACTGCCACGGTGGAACCTGGTGGCCGATAATAACACCCCACAATTAACTTTATTTCCGCTAGACACCACCTCCTACGGTGTCTAATCTGTCTTTCCGATACACGTTCCAACCCTCACTAAATATTTCAGATCTTCCTATCTCAGGGTTCAGCCAGGTCTCAGTCCCGAGAATAATTTGCGCGCCACACGCTTCCTGGAGGGCACTAAATTCAGGAACTTTATTCTGAACACTCTGAAAATTTACTGCTAATATCTTGATAGCTGAAGTGTCTTTACACTGAGCGCGTCATGATTTCCCTGCCTGCACGTCGACTGGTGAGTGTTCATCAGGACACCTCGCAGTACTGCCTAGCCTAAAAAACCCCCATGTGCACGCCACAAGTACTCTGCTACCCGAGTAGCCGCTTCCTTTGTGTAGTCCTGTAACATTACGAGTCAAGATAGCTGTAACGGAAATTGAATAGCGCACGCCGCGCGATTTAATTGAATAGCGTAAAGTTATCATTAAAAACGCACGCCGCGCGATTTGTGACGATTTGGTTGGTCATAATAGTAGTAACATGCTTTTGAATACAATTAGAATATAACGGCGATACCTGTTTAGTGTTATTGGAAATAATATGTAGTAAATTAATAAGTAAGGTAGCCGATCCTATAAGAAGAGGTGAAATTGGGCATATTAAGGTGTTTTGCTTTATGTCGACTAAGCCGATGATACGGCGTCTTTGTTTCCGTTTACTCTTAGAAAAAAAAAGTAACGAAGTGCTAATTGTGCGTTGTGAAAAATATAGGGGCGAATTTTAAATACACTCCTGGAAATGGAAAAAAGAACACACTGACACCGGTGTGTCAGACCCACCATACTTGCTCCGGACACTGCGAGAGAGCTGTACAAGCAATGACCACACGCACGGCACAGCGGACACACCAGGAACCGCGGTGTTGGCCGTCGAATGGCGCTAGCTGCGCAGCATTTGTGCACCGCCGCCGTCAGTGTCAGCCAGTTTGCCGTGGCATACGGAGCTCCATCGCAGTCTTTAACACTGGTAGCATGCCGCGACAGCGTGGACGTGAACCGTATGTGCAGTTGACGGACTTTGAGCGAGGGCGTATTATAGTGGGCATGCGGGAGGCCGGGTGGACGTACCGCCGAATTGCTCAACACGTGGGGCGTGAGGTCTCCACAGTACATCGATGTTGTCGCCAGTGGTCGGCGGAAGGTGCACGTGCCCGTCGACCTGGGACCGGACCGCAGCGACGCACGGATGCACGCCAAGACCGTAGGATCCTACGCAGTGCCGTAGGGGACCGCACCGCCACTTCCCAGCAAATTAGGGACACTGTTGCTCCTGGGGTATCGGCGAGGACCATTCGCAACCGTCTCCATGAAGCTGGGCTACGGTCCCGCACACCGTTAGGCCGTCTTCCGCTCACGCCCCAACATCGTGCAGCCCGCCTCCAGTGGTGTCGCGACAGGCGTGAATGGAGGGACGAATGGAGACGTGTCGTCTTCAGCGATGAGAGTCGCTTCTGCCTTGGTGCCAATGATGGTCGTATGCGTGTTTGGCGCCGTGCAGGTGAGCGCCACAATCAGGACTGCATACGACCGAGGCACACAGGGCCAACACCCGGCGTCATGGTGTGGGGAGCGATCTCCTACACTGGCCGTACACCACTGGTGATCGTCGAGGGGACACTGAATAGTGCACGGTACATCCAAACCGTCATCGAACCCATCGTTCTACCATTCCTAGACCGGCAAGGGAACTTGCTGTTCCAACAGGACAATGCACGTCCGCATGTATCCCGTGCCACCCAACGTGCTCTAGAAGGTGTAAGTCAACTACCCTGGCCAGCAAGATCTCCGGATCTGTCCCCCATTGAGCATGTTTGGGACTGGATGAAGCGTCGTCTCACGCGGTCTGCACGTCCAGCACGAACGCTGGTCCAACTGAGGCGCCAGGTGGAAATGGCATGGCAAGCCGTTCCACAGGACTACATCCAGCATCTCTACGATCGTCTCCATGGGAGAATAGCAGCCTGCATTGCTGTGAAAGGTGGATACACACTGTACTAGTGCCGACATTGTGCTTGCTCTGTTGCCTGTGTCTATGTACCTGTGGTTCTGTCAGTGTGATCATGTGATGTATCTGACCCCAGGAATGTGTCAATAAAGTTTCGCCTTCCTGGGACAATGAATTCACGGTGTTCTTATTTCAGTTTCCAGGAGTGTAGCTACAGTGTATAATCAGACTAACAAATGGACATTCAGTTACGCGAAATAGCGGACAGCGAAGTGTTGTCATTAAATTGAGTACACCTACAGGGCGGTCAATTCCGGGATAAGTCTATTCGCATCTCACGAGGGACACGGTATTGAGACCGTTTTTTTTTTTATTATATCACGGAGAGCGGGCTTCAATTTATAAAAAGGAGAAAAGCTGTATCATTATCATTGACTGTTGGTGTTAAGCAACCAAAACAGTTCATCAAAGGGTTTCGGTGAATGAGTGATGAATGCGAAATGAAACTGTGAACGAAGTTATGTTAAATAAAGCAGAAGAGACAAGACAGTTTGGTCGTATCTGTTATTATTCCATCAACCGTAACATTTCTTCTCGTGGTACGAAGCCTTTATAGACGATCGTTATGACAATTTGCTTTGAAGGGATCTCGTTACGAGTTAAGTTTTGGGGACCTGGTCAACAGGGGATAGTTCGTAGATCTTAGCTACTGCAGCTATTCTGGAATCAGGTGCTACCGTGACCGTTGTGTGTTGTCAATGGCTTAAGGTCATCATATCTCATGCTCTAAGATCGACGCGCCTTTCCTCTTGGTATAACGGTGTCTCACGGTAACAACGACAACGCCGACGGCGAAGGAAGATACGGTAGAGTGCACCCCTGACCTTTCTAGGGGCGTCCTACAATTCCCCACCCAATAGCGCAAGTGTAGAAATCTGCAGCCAAGACCGTCACAGAGTCGACGAAGCCTCTGGTTGATACCCTCCACTCGGCTCCAAACCAAAGGACCACGATCCACTCTGGGAACGATGCTGCAAATAGAGAGCTCTGCTTGCACCCCGCGTGCGAGGCCAGCGGTCTTCACTAAATCCGCCAGCCGCCTGTACGAACTGAGGATCGCCTCAGAACCCAAGCGACAGGCATCATTGGTGCCGACGTGAGCAACTACTTGCAGACGACTGCACCCCGAACGCTCAAAATACGATAAATGCCAGCTAAGGAAGGAGTCATTGCCGAAGAATAATCACTGATAAAATAGAACTGAATTCCATCCGGACCAGGCGACTTACGTGTTTTCAACTCCTTGAAGTGCTTTTCAACGCGAGCGATGAATATTTCAATGTCTTCCATACGGGAGTTTGCGCAATAGTCGATGGTATGTCTGTACGACCCTCCTGCTTGAAGTACCTTGCGCCACTTTCTTATGTAGAGTTTACGCAAATGTCGAAACATGTTGGTTCGAGCTATGTGTGGTGACAGTAGGAACTTACTTTACACGGTACCTTCTCCCCATGTTCGACATCTCTGCTCCTTGAAGGTCCGTGGTAGCAAGAAACTTGTATGTCAGAGAGCCCATCTGCTTCCGGGGCGCGGATGCGCACGCTGTGCTAATCGCAGATCGCTTGCGCAAACTGGAGAGTCGCGCGCAAATGTTTAAACAGCGGACGGCGGAATCGAGTAATTCGTTTCTCGGCCGCGGGCGGCGCCAGCGTCGCTATAAATCGGCATTAGGCGCGACGAATGCAGTGTCCGGGGCGAAAGGAGCATTAGCGGGATTTCAGCGCCCGCTCTGTTTGCACCTATTCCGGGCTATCGTCGGCTTTCGCTGCAAAGCTGGCGCTGGAAACAGCGCAAAAATAAATACACGATGAAATGCTCGCATATTTATCACTGTTTGTGGATGTTATTAACAACAATTTATTACAAAAACAAGCAACGATGGCAGTAAAGAAAACGTGCAGCATTAGGCCTAATTGTGCAACGGAAAACGTGACACTTAATTTTGCCTATATCTGCATCTACATCTACATTACTGCTCTGAAAATTACAATTAAGTATCTGGCAGAGGGTTCATGGAATCATCTTCAAGCTATTTTTCTACCTTTCCATTCTCACAAAACACGCGGGGAAAACGGACACTCAAAACTTTCCATGCGTTCTCTGACTCATTTTATTATTAAGAACATTTCTCTCTATGTAGGTGGACGTCAACAAATGTTTTCGCATTCGGAGGAGAAAATGGTAATTCAAATTTCGTGAAAATCTCCTGTCGCGACGAAAAACGCCGTCCGTTGTTTTAATGATTGCCAACCGAACCCGCGCATCCCCTATTTCGCGATAACACAAAACGTGCTGCCATTATTTGAACTTTTTCGATGTCCTTCGTCGATCCTATCTGTTGCGGATCCCTTGTCGCACAGCAGTATTCCAGAAGAGGTCAGATTAGCATGTTGTAGGCAGTCCCTTTAGCATATCTGTTACATCTTCTAAGTGTTCTGCCAATAAAACGCAGTCTTGGGTTTGTCTTTCCCCACAACACTATGTATGTGATCGTTCCATTTTAAGTGAAAAAATGTCCAAATGTGTGTGAAATCTTATGGGACCTAACAGCTAAGGTCATCAGTCCCTAAGCTTACACACTAGTTAACCTAAATTATCCTAAGGACAAACACACACACCCATGCTCGAGGGAGGACTCGAACCTCCGCCGGGACCAGCCGCACAGTCCATGACTACAGCGCCCCTAGACCCCTCGCCTAATCCAGCGCGGCCATTTTAAGTTAGTCGAATTTGTAATGCCTTAGTATTTAGTTGAATAGACGGCCTTCAGATTTGTGCGGTTTATCGTGTAATCGAAACCTAGCGGATTCCTTTTAGTACTCATGTAGATGACCTTACACTATTCATTATTTCGGCTCAATAGCCGTCTTTCGTACCAGTGATATCTTGCCTAAATCATTTTGATCTTCTGGTTACTTTACTAGAAGGCAAATGACCGCATTATCTGCAAACATATCTGCTCAAATTGTCTCCTAAATCGTTTATATAGATTAGGACCTACAACATATCCTCGAGGGACGCCAGATCTCACTTCTGTTTTATTCGATGACTCTTCATCAGCTGGTGCGAACTGTGCCCTTACTGACAGGAAATCTCGAATTCAGCACACAACTGAGACGACACCGCGTAGGCACTCAATTTGATTACAGGTCGCTTGTGAGTAGCGGTGTCAAAAGCCTTCTCGAAATCTTGAAATATGGAGTGAATTTGAGATCCCCTGACGTCGATAGCACTCATTTCTTCGTGAGAATGAAGAAGGCAAAATGTCTCTAAGCACAATGGGACTTAACATCTGAGGTCATCAGTCCCCTAGACTTAGAACTGCTTGAACCTAACTAAGGAGATCACACACATCCATGCCCGAGACAGGATTCTGACCTATGACCGCAGCAGCAGCTCGGTTCTGGACGGAAGCGCCTTGAACCGCTCGGCCACAGAGGTCGGCAAGAATGAAGAGGTAGTTGTGTTTCACAATAACGACATTTTCTTAATCCGTGCTGACTAATTGTCAGTAAATCATTTCCTTCAAGGTAATTCACGATTTTCGAACACAGCATATGTTCTAAACTTCTACTGCAAATCGACGTAATTGATATTGGACTTTAATTCAACGGGTTGCATTATGACCAGCGGAAAAAATGCTCCTATTGAAGTACAAGAATGGCAGATACGGCTCCTCTCTAAAAGAAACTGATAGAAAACCGGGAACCCAGCTGCCTTAATCCCGATTCCTCCTTTCATCGTCGTTTGGGAACTGCAGATGGACTCCATGTAGCCGAACATAAACATTTCCAGTACATGATCAGTTCAGTTGGAGCCGGCCGATGTGACCGAGCGGTTCTAGGCGCATCAGTCTGGAACCGCGCGACCCCTACAGTCGCAGGTTCGAATCCTGCCTCGGGCATGAATGTGTGTGACGTCCTTAGGTTAGGTAGGTTTAAGTAGTTCTAAGTTCTAGGGGACTGATGACGTCAGATGTTAAGCCCTGTAGTGCTCAGAGCCAAGTTCACTTGGGCCGGAGTACCCAGTCCATTGTCTGCCCCCGGTGGCTGAATGGTCAGCGTGACGGATTGTCAATCCTCTGGGTCCGGGTTGGATTCCCGGGTGAGTCGGGGAATTTTCTCCGCTCAGGGACTGGGTGTTGTGCTGTCATCATTATGAAACGTCCCCTTAGAACAATTTTACATGAGTGTGCTTAAACTGACACACAATATTTTTTAGCGCAACGCAATCTGACTTTCAGAAATCCCTACAAAGGAATGGCCCTGACTAACATTAACCTGTACCTTTCACAAATCACTTACCTCACCAAAAATCTTCGTTACTCGAACTACTGCAATACAGCGAGCGCCACTACTGCCAGCTAAATAAAAGATTCAAACTACGGAAGGCACTAACTACTGATAGGCGTAGTTAGCAAATGAAAGATTTTAATAGAGAACAAACAATGTATTTACCTTAATAGTGTTGAAAAACCATAATATACATAGCAGTTCATAATATCCAGTATAACAAATTTCAAAACTCCGCCATCTCTCTCCCCACATCCACCACTGCTGGCGGCTCACCTCCAACTGCGCAACGCTACGCGCTGTTCACATCCAGCTGCCGCTGCCCAACACTACAATGGCAGACAACAATGCAAAGTAGCCACAGACTGCACACAGCACAGCCAGTGATTTTCATACAGAGAGCGTTACGTCGCGGCGGCGTTACCAATATAAGAACCTAAACAGCCTACTTACATCATCATCATCATCATCCTGTCATCCCATCGACTGCAAGTCGCCAAAGTGACGTCAACTTGAAAGACCGGCACCCGGTGAACTATCTGCCCAACGGGGGGTCCTAGCCGTACGACTAAATAAAAACCCAGCCCATTCCATATTAACACGGCCCACACCGTTATGGACCCACCACCAGATTGCACAGTGTCTGTCGATAACTTGGGTCCATCGCTTCGTGGGATCTGCGCCACACTTGAACCCTACCACATTCTCTTACCAACTAAAATCGGTACTCATCTGACCAGACCACGGTTTTCCAGCCGTCTAGAGTCCAACCGGTATGGTCAAGAGCCAAAGAGAGGCGCTATAGCCGATGTCGTGCTGTTAGCAAATGCATTCGCGTCGGTCGTCTGCTGTCGTAGTCCATTAAGGCCAGATTTCGCCGCACTGTTCTAACGGATATGTCCGTCGTACGTCCTACATTGATTTCCCGCAATGTTGCATGTCTGTTAGCACTGACAACACTTCGCAAACGTCGCTGCTCTGTCGTTAAGTGAATGCCGTTGGCCACTGTGTTGTCCGTGGTGCGAGTTAAAGCCTGAAATTTGGTATTCTCCACTCCCTAACGATTTTCGAAATGAAATGTCTCATGCATTTAGCTCCAACTACCATTCTGCGTTGAGTCTGTTAATTCCCCTCGTGTCGCCATGTTGTTGTTGTGGTCTTCAGTCCGAAGACTGGTTCATGCAGCTCTCCATGCTACTCTATCCTGTGCAAGCTTCTTCATCTCCCAGTACCTACTGCAACCTACATCCTTCTGAATCTGCTTCGTGTATTCATCTCTTGGTCTCCCTCTACGATTTTTACCCTCCACGCTGCCCTCCAGTACTAAATTGGTGATCCCTTGATGCCTCAGAACATGTTCTACCAACCGATCCTGTTGTGGATTGGCAAGACAGCCAATCCACTATGACAGGAAGCCGAAAGGCACGCGTTAAGCTCACGCAGGCTGGCGTGAGGTCTGTAACAGGACAAGGAATTGACACTAGCAAAAAAGGAGGTAACTGGTAGAATACTTAACTTTAATCCATAATTGGTGAACATCGCTGTAGACGGTACATGTTTTACAGCATCAATAGTAACTGGTAATGGCGCCTTGCTAGGTCGTAGCAAATGACGTAGCTGAAGGCTATGCTATCTATTGTCTCGCCAAATGAGAGTGTAATTTGTCAGTGAACCATCGCTAGCAAAGTCGGCTGTACAACTGGGCGTGTGCTAGGAAGTCTCTCTAGACCTGCCGTGTGGCGGCGCTCGGTCTGCAACCACTGATAGTGGCGACACGCGGGTCCGACGTATACTAACGGACAGCGGCCGATTTAAAGGCTACCACCCAGCAAGTGTGGTGTCTGGCTGTGACACCACAGATCCCTTCTTCTGGTCAAGTTGTGCCACAAACTCCTCTTCTGCCCAATTCTATTCAATAGCTCCTCATTAGTTATGTTATCTACCCATCTAATCTTCAGCATTCTTCGGTAGCACCACATTTCGAAAGCTTCTATTCTCTTCTTGTCTAAACTATTTATCGTCCATATTTCACTTCCATACATGGCTACACTCCATACAAATACTTTCAGAAACGACTCCCTGACACTTAAATCAATATTCGATGTTAACAAATTTCTCTTCTTCAGAAATGCTTTCCTTGCCGTTGCCAGTCTACATTTTATATCCTCCCTACTTCGACAATCATTAGTTACACTCCTGGAAATGGAAAAAAGAACACATTGACACTGGTGTGTCAGACCCACCATACTTGCTCCGGACACTGCGAGAGGGCTGTACAAGCAATGATCACACGCACGGCACAGCGGACACACCAGGAACCGCGGTGTTGGCCGTCGAACGGCGCTAGCTGCGCAACATTTGTGCACCGCCGCCGTCAGTGTCAGCCAGTTTGCCGTGGCATACGGAGCTCCATCGCAGTCTTTAACACTGGTAGCATGCCGCGACAGCGTGGACGTGAACCGTATGTGCAGTTGACGGACTTTGAGCGAGGGCGTATAGTGGGCATGCGGGAGGCCGGGTGGACGTACCGCCGAATTGCTCAACACGTGGGGCGTGAGGTCTCCACAGTACATCGATGTTGTCGCCAGTGGTCGGCGGAAGGTGCACGTGCCCGTCGACCTGGGACCGGACCGCAGCGACGCACGGATGCACGCCAAGACCGTAGGATCCTACGCAGTGCCGTAGGGGACCGCACCGCCACTTCCCAGCAAATTAGGGACACTGTTGCTCCTGGGGTATCGGCGAGGACCATTCGCAACCGTCTCCATGAAGCTGGGCTACGGTCCCGCACACCGTTAGGCCGTCTTCCGCTCACGCCCCAACATCGTGCAGCCCGCCTCCAGTGGTGTCGCGACAGGCGTGAATGGAGGGACGAATGGAGACGTGTCGTCTTCAGCGATGAGAGTCGCTTCTGCCTTGGTGCCAATGATGGTCGTATGCGTGTTTGGCGCCGTGCAGGTGAGCGCCACAATCAGGACTGCATACGACCGAGGCACACAGGGCCAACACCCGGCATCATGGTGTGGGGAGCGATCTCCTACACTGGCCGTACACCACTGGTGATCGTCGAGGGGACACTGAATAGTGCACGGTACATCCAAACCGTCATCGAACCCATCGTTCTATCAAGGGAACTTGCTGTTCCAATAGGACAATGCACGTCCGCATGTATCCCGTGCCACCCAACGTGCTCTAGAAGGTGTAAGTCAACTACCCTGGCCAGTAAGATCTCCGGATCTGTCCCCCATTGAGCATGTTTGGGACTGGATGAAGCGTCGTCTCACGCGGTCTGCACGTCCAGCACGAACGCTGGTCCAACTGAGGCGCCAGGTGGAAATGGCATGGCAAGCCGTTCCACAGGACTACATCCAGCATCTCTACGATCGTCTCCATGGGAGAATAGCAGCCTGCATTGCTGCGAAAGGTGAATATACACTGTACTAGTGCCGACATTGTGCATGCTCTGTTGCCTGTGTCTATGTGCCTGTGGTTCTGTCAGTGTGATCATGTGATGTATCTGACCCCAGGAATGTGTCAATAAAGTTTCCCCTTCCTGGGACAATGAATTCACGGTGTTCTTATTTCAATTTCCAGGAGTGTATTTTGCTCCCCAAATAGCAAAACTCATTTACTACTTTAAGCGTCTCATTTCCTAATCTAATTCCCGCAACATCACCCGACTTAATTCGACTTGTAACACTACCGCCCTGTCGGACGTGCGTTAGCTCTATAAAGCCTGTACTGTAATAAGTTCACGGGCTTCACCTTGTAAACAAGGATTTTAGTACATAAGTTGACCGCGTGTACCTAATGGAAGCAATCCGGACTTATATTCAGTCAGTAACTACAGTGATGCGTCAAGCAAATGTAAAGTACAATTACGCGTTCGCATGGACAAGAAGTACACACAGTAGATATTACCAATGATTAATAATTCGGTCGCCAGCCTAATTAGGCATTGAGTGAGATTTTCCTTGTACAAGTGTGGGCATGTACAAGCATAACAACACGTAATACTGTTGCGTTATATGGCAAAGTTTGACATAGGCAAAATCCACTGAACTAAAGTTTCTTTCCTTTTGTACTAAATTGGACGAGCTATAATTACACAACACCACACAGCAATGATTACTACGAACTGCACTTTGTATATTGATCAGACTGGAATCGGGCATAGATTACCCTAGAATTAGCAATTTTGAAAGCATACATACAATGTCACCATTAAAATTGGAAAAAACACTAATACACTTAAGTTAAACATAGAACTTAACTTTGCTGTTCAAATCTGATCAGTACACTTCTAGATGTGAAAGAATGGGCAAGAGAATGGGGGGGGGGGGGGGGGGGCCCTGAAACTGTTATGGTTGTTATACTGAATCTAGTAAGTCCTGAAGGTAAATTAACACTCAAAATTATCAATCTATGGATTACTACTCTTTTCTCTTATTTTTTGAATTAATTAGTTATCATTCTTTCTGTCTCAAATTAATTAAATAACATCGCTAGCTCAATTCACAATTTATCTTTCAATTTAATCACACTGTTGTTCTTTACTAACATCTGCGTTAACACACCTAAATTTAAACGTCTTTATAGCATAGATTGGTCTGCAGATAATTTAATACTAACTGTAAACTTTCAATTCGGGATACTCGGGTTGCACAATATATGGTAAGGACCCTGTCTAGGTCGATGATAAGGATAAGTGATGGCTAAGGCAATTCTGGTAAAAGTCACGTTATTATTGAACAGTTAGAACAGTTTCGACACTGGTCCACACAGATACACTTCTAAAGATGAGAAAAATGTTTGACCTGTGTACGTCGGTGTGGCGGGTGGCGGGCAGCGAGATAGCGGGCAGCACAGCACACATACAAGCACGGCTAAGGCTCTCACAGTATCGGCACTTCCTTCTTCTTTGCGTCGTAATCTTTCCAATTTTGTGCCTGAGGAAACAGCCATGCCAAGTAGTCGTCGGAATCGGCTCATCCGAGGCTCAATGGAATCCACTTTTCCTAGATAGCCTCCTCGGTACAGTACATGTTCCTCTGACCGATACTCAACTCCGACTGTTATACTGAGCCCGTTGTGCCGAAAGCCTCTGTGCGCGCTCTAATCTCTCTAATTTTACATTCGTGATCTCCTCGGGAGGTATAAGTAGGGGGAAGCAATATATTCGATACCTCATCCAGAAACGCACCCTCTCGAAACCTGGCGAGCAAGCTACACCGCGAAGCAGAGCGCCTCTCTTGCAGAGTCCGCCACTTGAGTTTGTTAAACATCTGCGTAACGCTATCACGGTTACCAAATAACCCTGTGACGAAACGCGCCGCTCTTCTTTGAATCTTCTCTATCTCCTCCGTCAACCCGATCTGGTACGGATCCCACACTGATGAGCAATACTCAAGTATAGGTCGAACGAGTGTTTTGTAAGCCACCTCCTTTGTTGATGGACTACATTTTCTAAGGACTCTCCCAATGAATCTCAACCTGGTACCCGCCTTACCAACAATTAATTTTATATGATCATTCCACTTCAAATCGTTCCGCACGCATACTCCCAGATATTTTACAGAAGTAACTGCTACCAGTGTTTGTTCCGCTATCATATAATCATACAATAAAGGATCCTTCTTTCTATGTATTCGCAATACATTACATTTGTCTATGTTAAGGGTCAGTTGCCACTCCCTGCACCAAGTGCCTATCCGCTGCAGATCTTCCTGCATTTCGCTACAATTTTCTAATGCTGCAACTTCTCTGTATACTACAGCATCATCCGCGAAAAGCCGCATGGAACTTCCGACACTATCTACTAGGTCATTTATATATATTGTGAAAAGCAATGGTCCCATAACACTCCCCTGTGGCACACCAGAGGTTACTTTAACGTCTGTAGACGTCTCTCCGTTGATAACAACATGCTGCGTTCTGTTTGCTAAAAACTCTTCAATCCAGCCACACAGCTGGTCTGATATTCCGTAGGCTCTTACTTTGTTTATCAGGCGACAGTGCGGAACTGTATCGAACGCCTTCCGGAAGTCAAGAAAAATAGCATCTACCTGGGAGCCTGTATCTAATATTTTCTGGGTCTCATGAACAAATAAAGCGAGTTGGGTCTCACACGATCGCTGTTTCCGGAATCCATGTTGATTCCTACATAGTAGATTCTGAGTTTCCAAAAACGACATGATATTCGAGCAAAAAACATGTTCTAAAATTCTACAACAGATCGACGTCAGAGATATAGGTCTATAGTTTTGCGCATCTGCTCGACGACCCTTCTTGAAGACTGGGACTACCTGTGCTCTTTTCCAATCATTTGGAACCTTCCGTTCCTCTAGAGACTTGCGGTACACGGCTGTTAGAAGGGGGGCAAGTTCTTTCGCGTACTCTGTGTAGAATCGAATTGGTATCCCGTCAGGTCCAGTGGACTTTCCTCTGTTGAGTGATTCCAGTTGCTTTTCTATTCCTTGGACATTTATTTCGATGTCAGCCATTTTTTCGTTTGTGCGAGGATTTAGAGAAGGAACTGCAGTGCGGTCTTCCTCTGTGAAACAGCTTTGGAAAAAGGTGTTTAGTATTTCAGCTTTACGCTTGTCATCCTCTGTTTCAATGCCATCATCATCCCGGAGTGTCTGGATATGCTGTTTCGAGCCACTTACTGATTTAACGTAAGACCAGAACTTCCTAGGATTTTCTGTCAAGTCGGTACATAGAATTTTACTTTCGAATTCACCGAACGCTTCACGCATAGCCCTCCTTACGCTAACTTTGACATCGTTTAGCTTCTGTTTGTCTGAGAGGTTTTGGCTGCGTTTAAACTTGCAGTGAAGCTCTCTTTGCTTTCGCAGTAGTTTCCTAACTTTGTTGTTGTACCACGGTGGGTTTTTCCCGTCCCTCACAGTTTTACTCGGCACGTACCTGTCTAAAACGCATTTTACGATTGCCTTGAACTTTTTCCATAAACACTCAACATTGTCAGTGTCGGAACAGAAATTTTCGTTTTGATCTGTTAGGTAGTCTGAAATCTGCCTTCTATTACTCTTGCTAAACAGATAAACCTTCCGCCCTTTTTTTATATTCCTATTAACTTCCAAATTCAGGGATGCTGCAACGGCCTTATGATCACTGATTCCCTGTTCTGCACTTACAGAGTCGAAAAGTTCGGGTCTGTTTGTTACCAGTAGGTCCAAGATGTTATCTCCACGAGTCGGTTCTCTGTTTAATTGCTCGAGGTAATTTTCGGATAGTGCACTCAGTATAATGTCACTCGATGCTCTGTCCCTACCACCCGTCCTAAACATCTGAGTGTCCCAGTCTATATCTGGTAAATTGAAATCTCCACCTAAGACTATAACATGCTGAGAAAATTTATGTGAAATGTATTCCAAATTTTCTCTCAGTTGTTCTGCCACTAATGCTGCTGAGTCGGGGGGTCGGTAAAAGGAGCCAATTATTAACCTAGCTCGGTTGTTGAGTGTAACCTCCACCCATAATAATTCACAGGAACTATCCACTTCTACTTCACTACAGGATAAACTACTACTAACAGCGACGAACACTCCACCACCGGTTGCATGCAATCTATCCTTTCTAAACACCGTCTGTACCTTTGTAAAAATTTCGGCAGAATTTATCTCTGGCTTCAGCCAGCTTTCTGTACCTATAACGATTTCAGCTTCAGTGCTTTCTATCAGCGCTTGAAGTTCCGGTACTTTACCAACGCAGCTTCGACAGTTTACAACTACAATACCGATTGCTGCTTGGTCCCCGCATGTTCTGACTTTGCCCCGCACCCGTTGAGGCTGTTGCCCTTTCTGTACTTGCCCGAGGCCATCTAACCTAAAAAACCGCCCAGCCCACGCCACACAACCCCTGCTACCCGTGTAGCCGCTTGTTGCGTGTAGTGGACTCCTGACCTATCGAGCGGAACCCGAAACCCCACCACCCTATGGCGCAAGTCGAGGAATCTGCAGCCCACAAGGTCGCAGAACCGTCTCAGCCTCTGATTCAGACCCTCCACTCGGCTCTGTACCAAAGGTCCGCAGTCAGTCCTGTCGACGATGCTGCAGATGGTGAGCTCTGCTTTCATCCCGCTAGCGAGACTGGCAGTCTTCACCAAATCAGATAGCCGCCGGAAGCCAGAGAGGATTTCCTCCGATCCATAGCGACACACATCATTGGTGCCGACATGAGCGACCACCTGCAGATGGGTGCACCCTGTACCCTTCATGGCATCCGGAAGGACCCTTTCCACATCTGGAATGACTCCCCCCGGTATGCACACGGAGTGCACTTTGGTCTTCTTCCCCTCCCTTGCTGCCATATCCCTAAGGGGCCCCATTACGCGCCTGACGTTGGAGCTCCCAACTACCAGTAAGCCCACCCTCTGCGACCGCCCGGATCTTGCAGACTGAGGGGCAACCTCTGGAACAGGACAGGCAGCCATGTCAGGCCGAAGATCAGTATCAGCCTGAGTATCAGCCAGAGACAGAGCCTGAAACCGGTTCGTCAGACAAACTGGAGAGGCCTTCCGTTCAGCCCTCCGGAATGTCTTTCGCCCCCTGCCACACCTTGAGACGACCTCCCACTCTACCACAGGTGAGGGATCAGCCTCAATGCGGGCAGTATCCCGGGCAACCACAGTCGTAGCCCGATCGGGGGATGCGTGGGACGAGCTGGCCGTCCCCGACAAACTCCCATCCGGACCCCCACCGCGCCAGTGTGCGTTTTCCCGCGCTCGCCTGCATCCACCTTTTCCCGCTCCCCTACAGGTAGGGTATTCACCACAGGTTTTCTACTACACATATCCTAATGCATTACCTACGTATGGACCAAGTGTATAAATTACAATTTTCACATCTTATAATAGTTTTAACATTAAATACATTTCCCTTCGGTTATCAAATTGCTTGAAATTTAACATAAATAATAACATTCATTTCAAAAGTCGTTTACAGTTTCTTTAACATGACACGAAAAGAAAAAGACATTCAAAACATTATTTATATTACTTTACATAAATTCAGAAAGATAAATTTATCTAAATTCACAAAGAAAAAAAATTATTATAGGTACATTATTGTTACAGACTACATTCCATTATCCTCTTTTTGCTTTGGTTGACGTTCATCTTATATCCTCCTTTCAAGACCCTCTCCATTCCATTCAAATGCTCTTCCAATTCCTTTGCTGTCTCTGATAGAATTACAATGTCATCGGCGAACCTCAATGTTTTTGTTTCATCTCCATGGATTTTAATTCCTACTCCAAATATTTCTTTTGTTTCCTTTACTCCTTGCTCGATATACAGATTGAAAAACATCGGGGAGAGGCTACAACCCTCTCTCACTCCGTTCCCAACCACCGCTTCCCTTTCATGCCCCTCGACTCTTATAACTGCCATCTGGTTTCTGTACAAATTGTAAATAGCCTTTCGCTCCCTGTATTTTACCCCTGCCACCTTCAGAATTTGAAAGAGAGTATTCCAGTCAACATTGTCAAAAGTTTTCTCTAAGTCTACAAATGCTAGAAACGTGCGGTCATAATCAAGTGGAAAACCCTTTCACGTGAATCACCTGAGCTCAAATGACAGCTCCGCCCTTGCACTGCTCTTTTGCACCTCGTGTACTTGATAATACCGACATCTGTACATGTACATATTGTTGTGTCTAGACAAGTCAGTCTAGACACAAGGCGGAGATACCGAAAGGGCACGCGTCAAATCACGCCGACTGGCGGGAATTCTGGAACAGGATACGTAATTAATGCTATAAAGAAAAGTACGTAGCGGCGTTCATACTTAACTTTATTCCATCATTGTGGTACATCGCTCTTGACTATACAAGTGAGACTCTCTCCAGAAGTGGTCAATGGCGCCTTGCTAGGTCGTAGTCATGGACTCAGCTGAAGGCCATTCTAACTGTCTCTCGGCAAATGAGAGAAAGGCTTCGTCAGTGTAGTCGCTAGCAAAGTCGTCGTACAACTGGGGCGAGTTCTAGTACGTCTCTCTAGACCTGCCGTGTGGTGGCGCTTGGTCTGCAATCACTGACAGTGGCGACACGCGGGTCCGACATGTACTAATGGACCGCGGCCGATTTAAAGCTACCACCTAGCAAGTGTGGTGTCTGGCGGTGACACCACACATATCTCTACCCCATGTCTTTTGTCACTTCTGTGTATACTGAGTAAAACTAACCTAGCAAAAAAGGTAAAAAAGAAACATGTACTGTCCCGTACTCGTTATAAGGGTGCGATTTATGCAGAGATAGCCTAAGCATTCCGCAAGGTAAGCGTTGGTGTGCCCTTTCAGAACAAGATCAGCTTGGCTGCCGGCCGCTGTGGCCGAGTGCTTCTAGGCGCTTCAGTTCGGAACCGCGCTGCTGCTACGGTCGCAGGTTCGGATCCTGCCTCGGGCTTGGCTGTGTGTGATGTCCTTAGGTTACTTAGGTTTAAATAGTTCTAAGTCTAGGCGACTGACGACCTCAGATGTCAAGTTGCATAGTGCTTAGAACCATTTGAACCATTTCAACTTAAACACTCTACTGGGCAGTTCGATGGGTTTCAGAAATGAGGTGTTTATAAAATAACATGTAACTTCTGTGATCCTGTGTGCTATGTCAGACGGGTAGGACCTTTAACGAAAGATACACCATGAGCTATGAACATAATTAAATTTTCGTTCTTCAGAGAACATCTACGTACAGAAAACCATACGGTTACTAGTATTGATAGAAATCTCTATATACTGCAATTATTTGGCAAATGAGGTACTACAGACGTAGAGGAGGAACCAGAAATCTACATGAGCGTCTTCAAGAAACCTGAGAAGTTACTGAAAGAGCGAACAGAATTTAAGAATAATGTGTTTTTTGACTATTTCTGATAAATTTTGTGATAAACGTAGTAGTAGTAATTTTTAGTCCTTTGTATTCGTTTTCTATAATCATAGTGGCGTATGCACGGCCGTGTAGATCTCAATGTCAGACCTGTGCATATGCGAATTATTTCATTTTTATGTAATGTCGCTACATAGGGGATCCACTAACTATGTGCGTGATTAGTTGCGTGGTTTTTTAGCGCACAATGACAGCTTTTGTACGTGAAAGATGTCATGACTCCAAAACTTGAGCAGTGAGTCGATTAAGGCAGTAGCGGATACACCATTGGCTGTGATGTTTATCTTCTTCACGGGGCATTTCCCTAGCGCTAGTTGTGCCTGGGGTATTGTCGTGTGTAAATGCAGTGTGAGCAAGAGCTAGTAACGTGTGTGTTTCACTAGTATTTGATTTGTTCTGTTCTTTACTACATAACTGCACTTCTTCACTAGGAGTAAAGTCCGGATATTTTAACGTGTGACACACATACTGTTGTAACTGAGGAAATGCAGGCGCTATTTGGTACAAAGGTGAGTAGTTTTATCGTCATTATACGTATAGGTTTCTTTAGCTTTGCTGATGCTTTGCACGTGAGCCAGATTTCTAATTTGGTCATGACTAGCTTCCGTATATGGCTAGTAACCGAATTCTGTGTACAGAGATAATAAGTGGTCATCCTTAATGGAATTCCGTAAAATGGTTTTCAGTGTTTGTGTAAAACGTTGTGTACTGGTCTCATTTATACGTAAGAGTTTTGTATGACGTAATGATTCCATGGTAGAGACTAAATATTTCCAATTGTACGATTGTTAAGAGACGCTACGGAGATTGGTTGTTTGTGTATAAAGTCTTCCTTCGACGGTACAGTAGGTCTTGATTGTAATGGTGGCAAAAAGATTTTCTGCGTTGGGCAAAGCGAAACGGATCGTGTTACGATACTACATAGATAGGTTTCGCACTGCATTTGTTCTATGCAGTACAGTGTTCCACACTACATAAAATTTACCACCTATCCAACTGTTACTCGCAACACATACACATATTGCTTCCACTTACGTAGTACAAATCTGAAGTTCTGGTAATCCCTTACAACGTACGTTTATTCACACTGGCTTATGATAGAAATGTTACACGGCGTAAAACCTTTTCGTGTGTGGCACCTTCATTTAAGTCGTCTATTGCCCTTGATTATGCAAGAAACTACCTACATTCCCTCAAAATCAGTTCAATACTGCGTGTATGATTGCGTGTGCTAAACAGAGTAATGTGCCCCACATACCGTACTCTATCATAGTTTTTTCCGTCAGCGGTAAGGGTTCACCTAAGCCTGTGTTACATATTCAAATCTACACCCAATTCCGGAAAATACAAGTTTTACGCTCTTCTAATGTGGCACCATTTTCTGGTGATTGATATTCGTCTGATATAAGCTGGTACAATGGTAGCTGCCTTACTATAGTTAACGATTGGATTATATTTTACAGTTGGTTATTTACGTACGGTGATAGAACGCTACTCACGAGCACACCACTTAATTAGTTTTATCATAACTGACAACTGTGTTTTGTCATTTATTGTGTATACGTTTTTCATTACTGCGAGTGGTGTTCTGTAAGTAATGTAACACATATTTTTTTTTCTGAAAGCAGGTTGATTTTATTGAGGATTCCAATACACCGTATTATTCCCCAGTCTTTTGGCTACAAAAGTCTATTTAGCAATATACTAACCGTTCAATGTGACGGTCTTACGTCACCTTAGGGGAGGACCTTTACGACCGTAGGGCACCACCGTACTGGTCGATGTGTGAGCCAACTCAGTGACCTCCAAATCAACCACATACTGCTCCCCGAGAAGTGGACACTTCATTGGTTCAAACACATGGAAGTCGGAAGGTGCGAGATCCGGGCTGTAGGGAATACGAAGAACAACATTCTGATGTGGAATCGACAAGGGATTTAAAATTGATTCCGCATTTATGGATTTGCGGAGGGCTTTTGACACTGTATCACACAAGCTGCTTGTAGTGAAATTGCGTGCCTAAGGAATATCGTCTCAGTTATGTGACTGGATTCGTGATCTTCTGTCAGAGAGGTCACAGTTCGCAGTAACTGACGGAAAGTCATCGAGTGAAACAGAAGTGATTTCTGGCGTTCCCCGAGGAAGTGTTATAGGCCCTCTGCTGTTTCTTACTATATAAACGATTTGGGAGACAATCTGAGCAGCCGTCTTCGGTTGTTTGCAGATGACACTGACGTTTATCGACTAGTAAAGTCATCAGAAGACCAAAACAAATTGCAAAACGATTTAGAAAAGATATCTGTACGGTGCGGAAATTGGCAGTTGACACTAAATAACGAAAAGTGTGAGGTCATCCACATGAGTACTAAAAGGAATCCGTTAATGTTCGGTTACGCGATGAATCAGTCAAATCTAAAGGCCGTGAAATCAACTGAATACCTAGGAATTACAATTACTAGCAACTTAAATTGGAAGGAACATATAGAAAATGTTGTGAGGAAGGCTAACCAAAGGCTGCGTTTTTTTGGCAGGACACTTAGGAAATGTAAGAGATCTGCTAAATAGACTGCCTACACCACGCTTGTCCGTACTCTTTTAGAATACTGCTGCGCGGTGTGGGATCCTTACCAGATGGGACTGACCGAGTTCGGCGAAGAAATTCAAAGAAGGGCGGCACGTATTGTATTATCGCGGAGTAGGGGAGAGTGTGTCACTGAAATTATACAGGATTTGGGATGGATATCGTTAAAACAAAGGTGTTTTTCGTTGCGGAGGAATCTTCTCAACGAAATTAAAATCACCAACTTTCTCCTCCCAATGCGGTAATATTTTGTTGACGCCGACCTACATAGGGAGAAACGATCACCATGATAAAATAAGGGAAATCAGAGCTCGTACCGAAAGATATAGGTGTTCGTTCTTTCCACGCGCTACACGAAATTGAAATAATAGGGAACTATTGTGAAGGTGGTTCGATGTACCCCCTGCCAGGCACTTAAATGTAATTTACAGAGTATCCGTGTAGATGTAGATGGCGTTTTGTTAGCTCGTCTCGGGAGCGCAGGCGTCTGTGAGGCCTTGCATTGTCACGGAGAAGAGGTGGTTCCTTTCATTTTTGTGGCGTCAAACACGCTGAAATACGAGGGCCGTTCAGAAAGTAACCTCCGGTTGATTTAAAAAAATACACCAAGTTAAATAAAAATATTTTAATATATACATCTTACAATTACATCTTTGCACTATTTTTCTACATAGTCTCCATAGCGATTGAGGCACTTATCGTATCTCTTCACAAGCTTTGAAATTCCTTCTGCATAAAAATCACCCGCTTGTGCCTGGAGCCAGCCTGTGACCGCATCTTTGAGCTCTTCGTCGTCATCAAACCGCTGTGACCCGAGCCATTTCTTCAAATGCATGAAGAGGTGATAATCACTTGGCGCCAGGTCTGGGCTGTAAGGTGGATGGTTGATAACGTCCCACTTGAAGGACTCGAGAAGGGCCGTTGTTCTGCGAGCAGAGTGAGGACGGGCGTTATCGTGCAAAAAAACGATACCGGAAGTCAGCATACCACGGCGTTTGTTCTGTATAGCCCGTCGTAACTTTTTTATTGTTTCACAGTACATGTCTTGATTAATGGCCGTACCACGTTCCATGAATTCAACCAACAACACCCCTTTGGCATCCCAAAACACCGTTGCCATCAGTTTTCTGGCAGAAAAATCTTGCGAGGCTTTTCTTGGTTTGGTAGGCGAATTTGGATGTGCCCACATCTTTGATTGTTCTTTTGTCTCAGGTTTCGTCACCGGTCACGATTCTGTTTAACAATGGTTCTCCTTCGTCCTCATAACGTGACAGAAAGTCTAATGCAGAGGCCATTCTTTGAGTTTTGTGGTGGTCGGTAAGAATTTTGGGCACCCATCGTGCACAGAACTTACGGTAACCCAATCTTGCTGTCACTATCTCGTACAAGAGAGTCTTAGAAATCTGTGGAAAACCAGTAGACAACTCCGACATTGAAAAACGTCGATTTTCACGAACTTTTGCATCAACTGTCTGAACGAGTTCGTCAGTCACCAATGATGGTCTACCACTCCTCTCTTCATCATGAACGTTTTCTCGTCCACTTTTAAATAAACGTACCCATTCACGGACAACTCCTTCACTCATAACTCTTGGTCCGTACACGGCACAAAGCTCACGATGAATAGCTGCTGCAGAATATCCTTTGGCTGTAAAAAACCTTATGACAGCACGCACTTCACATTTGGCGGGGTTTTCTATTGCAGCACACATTTCAAACTGCCACAAACACTAAACTAGCGCAGGTACGACGTTCACTCGACCACGGCTTGATGCCGACTGACCTGTTGAGTGCGTGAACGCACTGATGGCGTCGCTACTCCCCCCACAACCCGCACTGTGACCGATCGGAGGTTACTTTCTGAACCGCCCCCGCAGTTTCTTCAGTATCCTGAGGGTAGTACAATACACAGACAACGGCCTTGCCGCGGTGGCAACACCGGTTCTCGCCAGATCACCGATGTTAAGCGCTTTCGGGCTGGGATAGCACTTGGATGGGTGACCATCCGGTATGCCGAGCGCTGTTGGCAAGCGGGGTGCGCTCAGCCCTTGTGAGGCAAACTGAGGAGCTACTGAAGAAGTAGCGGCTCCGGTCTCGTAAACTGACATATGGTTGGGAGAGCGGTGTGCTGACCACATGCCCCTCCATATCCGCATCCTGTGGGCTGAGGATGACACGGCGGCCAGTCGGTGACTTTGGGCCTTCATGGCGGGAGGAGTTTAGTTTAGTTTTAGTTAGTACAATACACTTCAATTGATCGTTGCACCGTGAGAGAGGACATAAAACAGAATAACCCATGACTTTTCCGGCTGAAGGTGTGGCTTTGAACATTTTCTTGGGAGGAGGACTGGTTGGCATCACTGCATGAATTGCCGTTCGAAGCGATTAACCTAAATTTCATCGCCTGTGACAATGTTCCACAAAAAACTGTCAGGATGAGCCTCTTAATGCCACAAGATATTCCGCACAGGCCGTCCTTCGTTGCTCCTTATGTTCCTCTGTTAGGTGGCGAGGAATCCACTGGGCACACTCCTCTGAGTTCTTCAACGGGTGGACGGATGTGTCAGCACTACCAACAGGCCGGCCGCTGTGGCCGAGCGGTTCTAGGCGCTTCAGTCCGGAACCGCGCTGCTGCTACGGTCGCAGGTTCGAATGCTGCCTCGGGCATGTATGTGTGTGAAGTCCTTAGGTTAGTTAGGTTTAAGTAGTTTTAAGTTCTAGAGGACTTATGACCTTAGAAGTTGAGTCCTATAGTGCTCACAGCCATTAGAACCATTTGAACTACCAACAGCGACGTCCAGTTGCGCAGCGAGGTGTTTGTGATCCGACTATCACCTCCAAATAACTGTCCGCACACTGCAGTATCGCAGGAGTCACAGCTGTGTGCTGCTGGCCGGCTCACGATAGATTAGATTAGACTAGTACTTGTTCCACAGATCACGAATACGACACTTCGTAATGATGTGGAACGTGTCAGGTTAATAAAAGGTGTCTATACAAGATATTACATTACACAAAATATGACACGTAATATTTTTAATTTCTTTTTGTGGGGGGTGGGGAAATTACCCACTTACTATGTCCAAAAATTCATCTAATGAGTGGAAGGAGTTTCCATTCAGAAATTCTTTGAATTTCCTTTTAAATGCTATATGGCTATCTGTCTGACTTTTGATGCTATTAGGTAACTGACCAAAGACTTTTGTGGCAGCATAATTTACCCCCTTCTGAGCCAAAGTTAGATTTAACCTTGAGTAGCGAAGATCATCCTTTATCCTAGTGTTGTAGCCATGTGCACTGCTATTAGTTTTGAATTCGTTCGGATTGTCAATAACAAATTTCATAAGTGACTATATATATATATTGTGAGGCTACAGTGAAGATCCCTAGCTCTTTAAATAAGTGTCTGCAGGATGAACTTGGATGATCTCCAGCAATTATTCTGATTACGCGCTTTTGTGCAATGAACACTCTTTTACTCAATGATGAGTTACCCCAGAATATGATGCCATACGAAAGCAGGGAATGAAAATAGGCGTGGTAAGCTAATTTACTGAGATGTATATCGCCAAAATTTGCAATGACCCTAATTGCATAAGTAGCTAAACTCAAACGTTTCAGCAGATCCTGAGTGTGTTTCTTCCAGTTCTACCCCTCATCAATGCATACACCTAGAAATTTTGAATATTCTACCTTTGCTACCGATTTCTGATCGAAGTCTATAGTTACTAATGGTGTCATTCCATTTACTGCGTGGAACTGTACATACTGTTTTGTCAATGTTTAATTAGAGCCCATTTGCAGAGAACCACTTAATGATTTTCTGAAAAAAACATCGTTTACAATTTCACCAGTTAATTCTTGTCTGTTGGGTGTGATAGCTATACTTGTATCATCGGAAAAGAGTACCAGCTTTGCATCTTCGTGAATATAGAATGGCAAGTCATTAATATATATTAAGAACAGCAGCGGACCCAAGACCGAACCTTGTGGCATCCCATTCTTGGTTGTTGCCCAGTTTGAGAAATCACCAATTTTTTGCATATTACCTGAGCTGTTTCTTTCAACTTTCTGCACTCTTCCAGTTAGGTATGATTTAAACCATTTGAGTACTGTCAGATTCATACCACAGTACGTGAGCTTATCTATAAGATAAGCCTTTGATAGATAAAAAAAAAATCCCAACGGATGACTTCCGGTTACTCACAGCATTTAATATTTCATTAGTGAAAGTATATATAGCATTTTCCGTTGAAAAACCTTTCTGGAAACCAAACTGACATTTTGTTCAAACGTTATTTTTACAAAGGTGTGAAGCTACTGTACAATGCATTACTTTTTCAAGAATTTTTGGATAAGGCAGTCAGAATACAGATTGGGTGGTAGTTGTTGACGTCAGACGCATTGGACAGGTTTGCGCAACCTTGTTGCGGTGATGACAAACGCCTCGACCGACGACTCTCCGCGCTTTTGTTCACTGCCAGGTCTTCGCAGACATTCTCCAAGGGACTATGAATATCTGCGATACTCTGTTTTCCGCCAAAAGAAACTCAGTGACAGCTCTCTGCTTGGAATGCACCTCCGCTACAGGCGCCATTTTGAAGGCTGCGTACAGCGCCGTTACCCAACGGAACTTCATGAAACTACAGCGCAGGGTTTGAAGCGGGAATATTGCAACATGCCCCACGGCTAATTTCGCATTTTTTCATACGAAATTGACCGATAAAAAAGATATGTTGCACTACTTAGTGAAAGTCTCTCGTACTTGGCTGTTGCGAGGACGGTATATACACTCATGCTCATAAATTAAGGATAATGCTGATACATGGTGAAACAAAGCTCTGGTGGGCGGTTTGCGGGTTTAAATCACCTCAGGGTATGACCATGCCATGCATCTGACCTGCAGTCGTCGCACGGTGGCGCTGGCAGCAGTCCACATACACAGAGGTGTGTTGGTGCATGTCAGAGTACGGTGTAGCGAGTAAGTGTGCAGATGTTTTCAGACGTGGTAATGTTGACTGTGTGTTGAAAATGGCTCAAAGAACACATATTGATGACGTTGTGAGGGGTAGAATACTAGGGCGACTGGAGGCTGGTCAAACACAGCAGGTCGTAGCACGGGCCCTCCGTGTGCCACAAAGTGTGATTTCAAGATTATGGCAACGATTCCAGCAGACAGGAAACGTGTCCAGGCGCTACAGTACGGGACGTCCACAGTGTACAACACCACAAGACGACCGATATCTCACCATCAGTGCCCGCAGACGGCTACGGAGTACTGCAGGTAGCATTGCTCGGGACCTTACCGCAGCCACTGGAACAGTTGTCTCCAGGCACACAGACTACTGAACAGACATGGTTTATTCGCCCAGGTACCGGTAAGGTGCATGCCACCGACCCCTGGTCACAGAACTGGTGTCAAGAACACAGTACATGGTCAATGCAACAGTGGTCCCAGGTTATGTTCACGGACGAGTCCAGGTATAGTCTGATTCTCGCCAGGTTTTCATCTGGAGTGAACCAGCAACCAGATACCAATCCCTTAATGTCCTTGAAAGGGACCTGTGTGGAGGTTGTGGTTTGATGGTGTGGGGTGGGATTGTGATGTACTACACTATTTGAAACAGAGACAATGTTGCACACAACATCCTTTACTACCAAGCTAGTGTCATCAGCAAACAGAAATATTTTAGAGTTACCTGTAATACCAGAGGGCATATCATTTATATAAATAAGGAACAGGAGCTCAAATGGTTCAAAGGGCGCTGAGCACTATGGGAACTGAGAACTACTTAAACCTAACTAACCTAAGGACATCACACACATGCATGCCCGAGGCAGGATTCGAACCTGCGACCGTAGCAGCAGCGCGGTTCCGGGCTAAAGTGCCTAGAACCGCTCAGCCACCCCGGCCGGCTGCAACAGGAGTGGCCCCAACACTGATCCCTGGGGCACCCCCCATTCGACATTACCCCACTCAGACCCCACATCACAGCAGTTATCAACATTGTGAATAATGACATTTTGCTGCCTGTTGCTGAAGGGAACCGGTGTATCCACTGCGGCAGGTCCGTTGCCTCCTTAATCAAAACCATTCGGTAATGAGAAACGCTTCACAGTGCAAGTAAAGTGAACCATTTGAAACTTTTTAAACTGAAATTATATCAAATAAAAGTATTACATAAATTTCAACATCATACGTCCGCCTGTTCCTAATAAAAACGGTTCTTAACAGGCTGGCAGAATGACAGCCATTTGAACATACATTTTATTCGTCATCCATGAAAAACATAATAAACAAACAGCACCGCAAGCAAACAAAAAATGTAAGCTGTAATCGTTTTAGTAAGTAAATAAAATTTGTTTGAAAAATCTACTCTTTTTTTACTTCTATAAGCTCAAGTCACTTTCTCGCTTCTTTTTGTATGTCCAGGCTAGTCTGCGGAATTACTGTAGAGTATGCTTATCCATTACGGATATTATAGAACCGTGACTGTATATTAAACGTAAATAAATTGTACACAACTGCAACCAGTCACTTTTTTCAATAATAATGCTTTATTACATGAACCGGTTTTCGAACCCTTTCAGGTTCATCTTCAGATGAATTTGGGGGGATCCGGGAAGTTACATCATTACTGGTAGTAGCATAATGCTGGGTGCTAGTTCTATGGCAGAAAGATGGATCACATTAATATATCGTCATGACTATAGCTTATCTGTCGATATGGACGTAAATTTAGTTTTTACTTACTGCGACAGTATAGGCAGCATTTTTCGTATCTGTCTGCCTCCATTTTGATGTCCAGAACACTTTCACACGAACTATATTAGTTCACACTTTGACAGTGACGCTTTACCAGCATCCAGCATGCGCTTTACAACTGTTGCTTGTAACAAAGATCTTGACAGAGAGATATGGCATAAGCCTACTTTGTACAGAGATGTAATTTGTTGTTCTTTACATGTGTTAAAGTCGATATAAGGGCAAGTTTTTTTATCAGAATAGCGATAACATGAGAGCACTAGATAAAGTAATAATAAATTACTACAAGAACAAATTTCAGGTGATCTGATATGTTATTTCTACTTGTATGTTACAGGCAGGTTTTTTTTAATAGCAATTATCATGTTTGGCATTAACATGAATCCCAAGGAATCAATAATACAGTGTTATTGTATCTGCAGTGAGGTGCAGCTGTCTGTATGACTAGCACCTGTATATTTAAATTAATAACAAATCTTCAGATGAACTGTTGGCTTATTTCTGTTGTTACGTTAACGTGATCTAGAGTATAATCAAGAGCAGATTCTGTTTATTTTAGCTAAAGGTATATGTATAAGAGTTATAGTGATTGTAATGGATTAAAGT
Source organism: Schistocerca cancellata (assembly GCF_023864275.1). Lineage (NCBI taxonomy): Eukaryota > Metazoa > Arthropoda > Insecta > Orthoptera > Acrididae > Schistocerca > Schistocerca cancellata. The sequence continues at coordinate 72,351,177 of NC_064637.1, read as the reverse complement.
TGTTTGTATGGCTGTACATTTAACATTTTAAAAATCATGAACAAAAATTCTGTAACTGTTGACTTATTTTTATTCTAACATTAGAGTGATCTGGGATATTAGTAAAGGCAACTTCTGTTTGTTCCAGCTAGAATTAATATGTATAAAGTACTGATTTATGTTGGCAATGGAGGGCTTTAACATTTAGAGATATGGTACGTGGTAGTATATTACATTGACACCGGTGTGGTTAGGATGTAAGGAGAGGGAGGGGGTGGGTCATTGGGAGGGGGGGGGGCGGGGCCGGTGTAGGGTTTGTTGGGTGGTTACTTGTTTTGAACTAGTAGATCTTCAAAGTTCTGAAGGAAAAATTTGTTTCTCATTTCAGTTTGATCATTGAGTAGGTAGTCAGGTGCTGTATTTGTGTAGATAAATATTTCAATTTCTTCAAGAAGGTCAAGTATTGTGCCTTTGTTGGCAAAATGTAGTATTTGGAGATTCTGTTCTATGTTGTTTGCAGAATGATTGTGTTGGGCAAGATGTGAGGCAAAGCTGGACTTGTTCAGGTTGTTAAGACGGAGTGCATCCATGTGTTCTTTAAATCTTGTTGTGAAGCTTCTACCAGTTTGTCCAATGTAGAAGCTTGGACATGAGTTGCAAGTGAGCTTGTACACACCTGCCTTTGATATTGTTGTGTAGTGGTTTTGGTGCTGTGTATGGTTTTATTTTGTTCTTTGTTGTTGGTGAAGAATCATATTTTTATGTTGTATGTCTTGAAGAAGTTGGCAATTTGGTGAGAGATCTTCCCTAGGAAAGGCAGGCTAACAAATGTGGTTTTCTTGTTTGTGGGTGTTTGTTCAGCAGTTGGTTGATTTAGTTTTGCTGTATGGATTAGTTTATCTATTATTGCAGGGTTGTACCCATTGGTGGCGGCAATTGATTTAATAATTTCTGTTTCTTTTTGTCTTTCATTTGTGTCCATTGGGATTTTAAGCATGCGATTAACCATTGTTCTGAAGAATGCTTTTGTATGTTGGTCTGGATGGCAAGAGGATTTGTGTATGGTAACATTGGTGGTTGTTGGCTTTCTGAAAATTTGAAATTTATGCTTCTGATTTTTATTTGAGATTGTTAGATCAAGATAGTTAATGCCTTCTGGTGTTTCATGCTCCACTGTGAATTGGATTTTATTGTGTATTTTATTAAGTTCTTTGGCTAGATTATCTATTTCTTCTGTTGCTCCATTGAACAGAATGAATATGTCTTCAACATAGTGTTTGTAATAAAGCAGCTTATCTTTTAGTTGGGTTTGGGACCTGTAAAAGGTATTTTCAAGGTTATTGATATATATGTCTGCTAGCAAGCCTGCAATACTACTACCCATTGCCGGTCCATCTTCCTGAATGTAAAACTTGTTGTTGAACAGGAAGTTGTTGTGTGACAATATGAGTTCCAGGACATCTATGAGTTCATAGATTTCAGCTCTACCCATTGCCCCATGTTTCAGTAAGTTATTCCTTATTAAACTAATTGTTTCCTTCAGAGGTATGTTTGTATATAGGTTTACTATGTCAAGAGATGCAAATTTAGCTGTGACTGGGATGGGGATATATTTTATACTATTGATGAGCTCATAACTGTTTTTAATGGAGTAGTTATTTTCAAATACATATGCCTTGCAGATAATATCATTAAGTTTTTTGGTGATTTTATAGCTTGGGCTATTGATCACAATGGGACATATCAGACATTCTGGTTTGTGGATCTTAGGCTGAGGTCTCAGTTTTCGTGCTGAAGGGTTCATCGCTATACAGTGCTTTGCTGCTGCAATAATAGATAAACTAATCCATACAGCAAAACTAAATCAACCGACTGCTGAACAAACACCCACAAACAAGAAAACCACATTTGTTAGCCTGCCTTTCCTAGGGAAGATTTCTCACCAAATTGCCAACTTCTTCAAGACATACAACATAAAAATAAGTTTCTTCACCAACAACAAAGTACAAAATAAAATCATACACAGCACCAAAACCACTATACAGCAATATCAAAAGTCAGGTGTGTACAAGCTCACTTGCAACTCATGTCCAAGCTTCTACATTGGACAAACTGGTAGAAGCTTCACAACAAGATTTAAAGAACACATGGATGCACTCCGTCTTAACAACCTTAACAAGTCCAGCTTTGCCTCACATCTTGCCCAACACAATCATTCTGCAAACAACATAGAACAGAATCTCGGAATACTACATTTTGCCAACAAAGGCACAATACTTGACCTTCTTGAAGAAATTGAAATATTTATCTACACAAATACAGCACCTGACTACCTACTCAATGATCAAACTGAAATGAGAAACAAGTTTTTCCTTCAGAACTTTGAAGATCTACTAGTTCAAAACAAGTAACCACCCAACGAACCCTACACCGGCTCCGCCCCCCCTCCCAATGTCCCACCCCCTCCCTCTCCTTACATCCTAACCACACCAGTGTCAATGTAATATACTACCACAGAATAAGACGTGTACCATATCTCTAAATGTTAAAGCCCTCCATTGCGAACATAAATCAGTACTTTATATATATTCTAGCTGGAACAAACAGAAGCTGCCTTTACCGATATCCCAGATCACTCTAATGTTAGAATAAAAATAAGTCAACAGTTACAGAATTTTTGTTCATGATTTTTAAAATGTTAAATGTACAGCCATACAAACAACTTTAATCCATTACAATCACTATAACTCTTATACATATACCTTTAGCTAAAATAAACAGAATCTGCTCTTGATTATACTCTAGATCACGTTAACGTAACAACAGAAATAAGCCAACAGTTCATCTGAAGATTTGTTATTAATTTAAATATACAGGTGCTAGTCATACAGACAGCTGCACCTCACTGCAGATACAATAACACTGTATTATTGATTCCTTGGGATTCATGTTAATGCCAAACATGATAATTGCTATTAAAAAAAACCTGCCTGTAACATACAAGTAGAAATAACATATCAGATCACCTGAAATTTGTTCTTGTAGTAATTTATTATTACTTTATCTAGTGCTCTCATGTTATCGCTATTCTGATAAAAAAACTTGCCCTTATATCGACTTTAACACATGTAAAGAACAACAAATTACATCTCTGTACAAAGTAGGCTTATGCCATATCTCTCTGTCAAGATCTTTGTTACAAGCAACAGTTGTAAAGCGCATGCTGGATGCTGGTAAAGCGTCACTGTCAAAGTGTGAACTAATATAGTTCGTGTGAAAGTGTTCTGGACATCAAAATGGAGGCAGACAGATACGAAAAATGCTGCCTATACTGTCGCAGTAAGTAAAAACTAAATTTACGTCCATATCGACAGATAAGCTATAGTCATGGCGATACATTAAAGTATGACCCATCTTTCCGCCATAGAACCAGCACCCAGCATTATGCTACTACCAGTAATGATGTAACTTCCTGGATCCTCCCGAAATCATCTGAAGATGACCCTGAAAGGGTTCGAAAACCGGTTAATGTAATAAAGCATTATTATTGAAAAAAGTGACTGGTTGCAGTTGTGTATAACTTATTTACATTACTGTAGAGATTTTGATAAGTTCTTGCAATTCCCAGGTCTAATATTTTCCCTGTATCGATATTAGTAACAGGGAAAAATCGCTGAGCTCTTCGATTCCCATGATGGATGAACACTCCACGCACATAATTAAGTTTGAACGAAACGCTCAGTGCGCAAGTCTTACTTCCATTTCTCCAATTTTTCAGTTGTAGGGCACTCCTTTCTTTACAGCTGCATTACAATCCACCTTGGCTACTAGATTTTCATCTGCCTTTGCTTACTAAATTTCCCGTTCAGTATCCTTGGATACTTTGTCTATATCTTCATTTTCACATTCCATACATGGAATGTACACTCCTGGAAATGGAAAAAAGAACACATTGACACCGGTGTGTCAGACCCACCATACTTGCTCCGGACACTGCGAGAGGGCTGTACAAGCAATGATCACACGCACGGCACAGCGGACACACCAGGAACCGCGGTGTTGGCCGTCGAATGGCGCTAGCTGCGCAGCATTTGTGCACCGCCGCCGTCAGTGTCAGCCAGTTTGCCGTGGCATACGGAGCTCCATCGCAGTCTTTAACACTGGTAGCATGCCGCGACAGCGTGGACGTGAACCGTATGTGCAGTTGACGGACTTTGAGCGAGGGCGTATAGTGGGCATGCGGGAGGCCGGGTGCACGTACCGCCGAATTGCTCAACACGTGGGGCGTGAGGTCTCCACAGTACATCGATGTTGTCGCCAGTGGTCGGCGGAAGGTGCACGTGCCCGTCGACCTGGGACCGGACCGCAGCGACGCACGGATGCACGCCAAGACCGTAGGATCCTACGCAGTGCCGTAGGGGACCGCACCGCCACTTCCCAGCAAATTAGGGACACTGTTGCTCCTGGGGTATCGGCGAGGACCATTCGCAACCGTCTCCATGAAGCTGGGCTACGGTCCCGCACACCGTTAGGCCGTCTTCCTCTCACGCCCCAACATCGTGCAGCCCGCCTCCAGTGGTGTCGCGACAGGCGTGAGTGGAGGGACGAATGGAGACGTGTCGTCTTCAGCGATGAGAGTCGCTTCTGCCTTGGTGCCAATGATGGTCGTATGCGTGTTTGGCGGCGTGCAGGTGAGCGCCACAATCAGGACTGCATACGACCGAGGCACACAGGGCCAACACCCGGCATCATGGTGTGGGGAGCGATCTCCTACACTGGCCGTACACCACTGGTGATCGTCGAGGGGACACTGAATAGTGCACGGTACATCCAAACCGTCATCGAACCCATCGTTCTACCATTCCTAGACCGGCAAGGGAACTTGCTGTTCCAACAGGACAATGCACGTCCGCATGTATCCCGTGCCACCCAACGTGCTCTAGAAGGTGTAAGTCAACTACCCTGGCCAGCAAGATCTCCGGATCTGTCCCCCATTGAGCATGTTTGGGACTGGATGAAGTGTCGTCTCACGCGGTCTGCACGTCCAGCACGAACGCTGGTCCAACTGAGGCGCCAGGTGGAAATGGCATGGCAAGCCGTTCCACAGGACTACATCCAGCATCTCTACGATCGTCTCCATGGGAGAATAGCAGCCTGCATTGCTGCGAAAGGTGGATATACACTGTACTAGTGCCGACATTGTGCATGCTCTGTTGCCTGTGTCTATGTGCCTGTGGTTCTGTCAGTGTGATCATGTGATGTATCTGACCCCAGGAATGTGTCAATAAAGTTTCCCCTTCGTGGGACAATGAATTCACGGTGTTCTTATTTCAATTTCCAGGAGTGTATTTCCAAACCATACATGGCATGTATTTCCAAACCGTCGTTGTCTGTGTTGGTTTGCTGTAGATTCAGATGAGGACAACCCTATCACCGAACTGAACAGCTCACAATAACCAACTCTCCGCCCTGCTTTCCTATTCACATCCAATCTTACCCGCGTTATAGCATTTTATACCGCTGTTGTTACACTCATCTAACCAGAAATCCTTGTCTTCTTCCACTTCGCTTCGCTGACCGAAACCATATCTTGAGTGAGTTAATTTCAGATTGTCTAGCTTCCTAACCAAGTTCAGACTTCTGATATCCCACGCCCCACCGACTCGTGTAACTTTACCCTTTCGTTGGTTATTCAGTCTTTTCCTCAAGGTCGCCTCTCCCTTGGCAGTCCCCTCGCAGATATCCGGATGGGGGAGTAGTCTCGAACATTTTTCCAGGGGAAAGATTGTCAAAAACGTTTTTCGGTTCCAGGCCACATGTCCTGAGGATACAGGTTATGTGTTTGTAATGCAGTGGTTCCCATTGCCTTCTGAATCCTCATTGATCATTGCTGATTCTTCCGCCTTTTAGGGACGGTTTCCCACCCCAAAGCAAGGAGAGTGCCCTGAACCTCTGTCTTCGACAAGACTGTTAGCGGAACGAAAATGGCTAGAAGTCTTCGGCTGCCATTCCATTACTTTATTCAAAATTTAAACAGTAGCTTTCTTCCGACCCAGGACCCATCACCTTTTGGTTACTAGTCAAAGATACTAACCCTTTTAGACAAAAACGTGGGATCCTTGCCAGTTAGAAATGATAGAGGAAACAGAAAAGATAGAAAAAAGCAACAGATCGTTTCTTCATGGATTCGTTTAGAAAGGGGGAAAGGCGTCCTGGGGATGCTCATCGAATTCCAGTAGCAGACAGTACAAGAGATGCATTGCGAATGAGAAATTTGAGCCAATACGTTAGTTGTTCCCGCATGCCATTCGCAATGAGATTGCTGCATGAAATATCATCTGTCGTACTCCGAAAAGTGGCTTGAGTAGTATGGATGTAAATGTTCAATTACAGTGTTGCTGTTTTCTCCAAGGGGATTATTTCTCCATGCCGGACATGTCATTGACGTAGAACTGCAACAAGAATGGTCCAAAGGTGCACCCTTGAGAAACTTCTTCATTAATATGTTTTGGATCTGATAATGCGAGGGTGATTCAAACGAAAATCGTAAAAGATCCATAAAATTTCTAAAAGTTGTTTAATTCGTTTTGTAGATGGCAGTCGTGTTCCTAGAGGTTCAGAAAGTGGCCGACAGGTGGCAGAGTGATGATACAATGCAGAAGAATGCAGCAGCATCCGCAACAAGATGGCCACCCCGGTGTGGACATGCACCGCGATTCAACACCGATCTGTGACGTGTTTTTTGTGTAGTGACGGTGTCTAACCAATCGGAATTAATCGCAGAATTACAGCGCAGTACGGTAGTCCATGTTTGTCGTTGCAGCAAGAGTACAAGTGACGTAGGAAGTTTAAAAGCGGTTTAACTTCTGTGGAAGATGCCCCAAGACCAGAGCAGATTCACCACGCAGCGACAGAACACTGTGTTATTGGAGTACCTTCCAAAGGAGGACAGACGTGAAACTCTGGGCGAAACAGCCTCAAGTTTAGTATTGGTTTAGTGGAGAATATTGTTCACAATGTGCTACACTTCAATACGGTATCTGTAAGATGGGTGCCACGTCAGTCGACTGCCAAACTGAAAGGGTGTCTGTAAGATAGGTCGACTGCCAAACTGAAAGAACTGTGAAGAACTTCAGCATCGTTTCCACGTTGAAGGTGATGCATTTCTGGGAAAAACTGTGAAGGGAGATGAGACCTGAGTCTACTATCGCCAACCAGAAACGAAAAGGCCAAGCACAGAATGGCTCCACGGCTCATAACCGAAACAAAAGAATTCTGCACTCAACCGTCCGCTGGAAAAGTCATGTTTATTCTCTTTGGGTTGCAAATGGGGTAATTTTGAGCATTACATGGATAGGGGACTGACGATAACCAGTACTTATTATTCAGACATGCTGAAAAATCAACTTCGCCCTAAAATGGGGAGTAAAGATGAGGATTTCTGACATCAGGAGTATTGTTACAGCATGACAATGTTCTACCACACGCAGCACATAAGACAGTTCAGGAAACTAAATTTGAATGTCTGGTACATTCTCCTTAGTCACCAGACGTCACTTCTGATAACTTCCATCCGTTCGGTGCACTTAAAGAAGGAACGGGAGGCAGGCATTTCAGAAGTGCCCAAAAGGTGAAAGCCGCAGAGCACGAATGGACACACACGCGACCAGTATTAGTCTTTCATCGTGGTACCTATTCAGTTTCGAAGCGGTGGAATATGTGCCTTCAATGTCAGGTAGACTACGTCGAAAAAAGATGCGAGATGCGACGATAATGAGAATGATGTGACAAAAAATGTTACTTACCGTTTTAGTCAAGTTTAGTGTTTTCTCCTTCAAAGTAGTTCTGATGTGACAAAAAATGTTACTTACCGTTTTAGTCAAGTTTAGTGTTTTCTCACACAAAGTAGTTCCCTTCTGATTGCACATACTTTTTCCAGCGCTTCTGCCATTGATGGTGACATTTCTGGAACTCATCTTCTGTAATATCCTCCAAGACCCTCGTCACAGCTTTATGGACATCCTGTATTGTTTGAAAATGGTGGACCTTGACCGCCGTTTTGATTCTTGGAAATAGAAAAAAGTCGCACAGAGCGATATCTGGTGAATAAGGTGGCTGTGGTAGTACTGAAATTTGACAGAGCAGTATGGGAAGGCGCACTATCATGATGCAGATTCAATTATCAGCAATGTTGGCATGGACACGAAGAACTGTTTTATGAAGTTTTTCTAGAATTTCTTTGTAGTAATATTGGTTAACTGTTTGTCCAGGAGACACCCACTCTTTGTGAACAATTCCGTGAGGTTGATGGTCGTCCACTGCGGTCTTCATCTTCAACATTCGTTCTGCCTTCACTAAACATTTTATGATAACGAAAAACTTTAGCTCTTGATATAACCTCCTCTCCAAAAGCCTTCTGAAGCTTACCGTAAGGTGGCATCGCGTTTTCACTCAATTTAAGCAAAAAGAAATGGCGTACTGTTGCGCAGTATTATGCGGTTCCATTTCCGTGACGAGAGACACAAACACGTGTTAACTTATTACAGCACAAGTCACGACTGAGCAGTTGCATCGATGAGCCACTTGGACCAGAAGCAGCTTATAGACCAAGGTCAAAGATATTGTGCCTACGCAAGCCTGCAGGGTTGCCACATCTTGCAAAGAAAATCAGTCTCATTACTTTATTGTCGCACCTCGTATGTAAGTTTTTGGTCATTGTTACAATTATAAATGTTACACACTGAAGTGCCAAAGAAACTGGTATAGGCATGCATATTCAAATACAGAGATATGTAAACAGGCAGCATATAGTACTGCGGTCAACAACGCCAGTATAAGACAACCTGTTTCTGGCGCAGTTGTTAGATCGGTTACTACTCCTAAAATGGCACACTATCAAGAATTAAATGAGTTTGAACGTGGTGTTATAGTCCGCGCACTAGCGATTGGACACAGTATCTCCGAGGTAGCGATGAAGTGGGGATTTTCCCGTACGACCATTTCACGAACATTCCGTGAATATCAGGAATCTAGTAAAACATCGAATTTCCGACATCGCTGCGGCCCGAAAAAGATCGTGCAAGAATGGGACCAACGACGATTGAAGAGAATCTTCAACATGACGGAAGCGCAATCCTTCCGCAACTTGCTGCAGATTTCAGTGCTGGGCCATCAACAAGTGTCAGCGAGCGAACCATTCAACGAAACATAGTCGATATGGACTTTCGGAGCCGTAGGCCCACTCGTGTACCCTTGATGACTGCACGACACAAAGCTATACGCCTCGTCTGGGCCCATCAAAACCGACATGTGACTGTTGATGACTGGAAACATATTGCCTGGTCGCACGAGACTCGTTTCGAATTGTTTCGAGCGGATGGACGTGTACGAGTATGGGGTCAACCTCATCAATCCATCGACCCTGCATTTCATCACGGGATTGTTCAAGCTGGTGGAGGCTCTGTAATGGTGTGGGGAGTGTGCAGATGGCGTGATATGAGACCCCTGATACGTCTAGATACAAATCTGACAGGTGACACTGTAAGACGTGTATATTTCTATTGTCAAACCACAATTTATGAAAGATGTTTATATCTTATTAATAGGATTAAGTAGGAATAATTAATATTTGTCATGTTGGAAATAATTGTGGTAGCAGCGAATGTCTGCACAAAAGTATTGTTGGCAGGAGAGACCGCACATTGATATAACTTTAAAATGGGCGGGAGAGACCGCGTAGGGATACATTTTAAGAAAATATCGGGAAAGACCGCACATTGATACATTTTGTAATGGTAGCAGGGATTGCCTGCACCAAAAAGCATTGTTGGTGGTAGAGAACGCGCTTTAGCGTTCGTAGGAAGTCAGTAGTGAGCGACATGTGAAGCGATACTGTAGCAGGTCTGAAGCGAGAGGTTGAGAGGAGCGGTGTGCCTGCCAGCCACCAGCTGTGATTTGTAAGAGATTATAAACGGATCTACAGAGACATCAGCTATTATCATAAGAGGAACTAATATCACTGAATTATTTTTGTGAGAAACTCAAGACTACTGAAGGTATGTTTGCGCAATGCAAGTTGTAAGATTATTGTAAAAAGTCCTATTTGAACGTTTGTAAAATCATTTCATTCAGAATATAATTAATTTTTGCCAGCAATATTGCATTACTGACTATAATCCATCCCAAAACCACCAACGTAAACCTTTGCAAAATTTTATCGTTGTCAAGAAAAAGTTTAACTATGAATTGCGTAACTATAGTCAAATTAATTAAAGGATAACGTCGGCTTTGCCATTAAAGATTGACAGCTTTGGTAATAAATACCGCCACTTATTATGACAGCCCACCAGCAGCTAATAGAGTATAGTAAAACAGAGTAAGTATATTCATGTCGCAGTCAGATGGCGATCCAGTAACATTAAAAAAAGGTAAGGAACAGTTTTGGGTTATTGCAGGTAACGACTGAGGGTCACGACGACGACACATTCTACGTTTCGTCGAAATAATCAGAAAATAACTTTTAATAAGCAGCATTTAAATTTGTATGCGAAGATTGAGAAAGGGAATTAATTTCAAAGAGAAGATTTCATTTGTTGTTATTAAGCAAGAGATAGAAATCCTTAGGCAAGGTGTCATAGGATATTGTACAAGGGAAGGTTGCGTAACAAGAGAGATATAGAGGAGACGGGAAGGTTTCAACACGTACGTAAGGTTCCCGTTTGATCACTTGCTTCCATTAATTTTCATTGTGCATTCCATCCGACTTGGGCAATTTCAGGAGGACAATGCGACACCCCACACGTCCACAATTGCTACAGAGTGGCTCCAGGAACACTCTTCTGAGTATAAACACCTCCGCTGGCCACCAGACTCCCAATCATGAACATTATTGAACATATCAAGGATGCCTTGCAACGCGCTGTTCAGAAGATGACTCCAACCCCTCGTACTCTTACAGATTTACGGACTGTCCCGTAGGATTAATGGTGTCGGTTCCCTCCAGCACTACTTCACACATGGCAAGTAGTGCTGCGGAAGTCCGGTGTGCTCGCGGGGGCCCAACATGATATTAGGCAGTGGTACCTGTTTCTTTGACTCTTCAGTGTAGTACCTTTAAGGTTTTCATTTGAATAACCCTCGTATTTTTATAAAAAGTTACGCTTGACTCGTGGCTTAATACTATCTATACCAGTTGGTGCAGTGATTTCCAGGTTCTCAAGGGAAAATCGGCGACTCGGCAGTAGTGAGTATGCAGTATGGAAACCCCTGTGTCGGACCCTTTCAGGACGGCCACAATAACACAGCCGTGTGGCCACAGCTGAGGGTCCCAGCGCGTTCGGACGGCGAATTTATGAAGGCGGGCAGATTTCGCGCGACCGCTAATGCGAATTTTATGTAGCGCAGTCGATTTCCGAAGGGGATAGCTGCTGCTGCCACTGTGGCCGTGGGGCGCGGAGAGAGGGCGGGATGTGTGTGTGTGTGTGGGGGGGGGGGGGGGGGGGAGGGACGTGGGGGGGGGGGGATAAAAGGGGTAGCAGGGAGGGGCGTGCCTGATGGCCCAGGGCGTGAACGCGGCAAACACTGTAATGCTTTTATCGGAATTTGTGGTCTTCTGTGATATTGCGCTGCGAAAGTTACCGGACTTTATTTATTGCGGTCGCTAGGCCGTCGGATGGGTAGCAACGTCCTGGAAACGTGCATAGCTGCGAAGGATGACCTTTGTGGAAATCACAGAAACCATTCACTATTATTGGTAGCAAGCCGAGTAATTCGCACACATGGAACTCGCCAAAACCGTTCCTCTAAGTAAGTAAAAAAACATCCAAATTTCCAGGGCAGTGTTGCTCCGAATAAAATCATTTTGGGGATTAAACCGCGTCATTTTCAAACCAAAATTCACTGTTAAAACAGCCGGTTCTATCGTCTTTGCAGCAGTCCTCTTCAGCGTGACTGCGATACGTCTTCCACACATATCGTTCGTTCTGTTTTTGTCAGTACATTAATATGTCATTGGGCACTTCGGAACTATCATGCATGTGGAGAGGTGGTTGTACTGTCCTGCTCTAGCAGGTAACGGGAAATCTTCGGCCTGTACATCGACTGTCATCTGATAACCGAAACAGAATGATACAGTAAACGCCCGATTCTTTAAAGAATACAACTCCTACGTATAAAACAGCTTCAAACGTTTGACTACACATTATTTACTGTGTTAAAAGCTTAATATTAAGCGAAAAAAATTTTCGCAACAGTTTGAAACCATACATAATTTTTTGTTAAAAAAAGGCAGGTCTTCTCACTATGAAAAACTCGGAGTGTCGTCTGGATGACGGCCGCTGTGGCCGAGCGGTTCTAGGCGCTTCAGTCCGGAGCCGCGCGACTGCTACGATCGTAGGTTCGAATTCGGCCTCGGGCATGGATGTCTGTGATATCCTTAGGTTCCGTTATAGACTATTAAAATGTCATCGACGTACCTAGAATATGAAACAACGGAACGAACGATGGCATTAAGCACCTGTTCGAGATCTTTAACAAAATACATGAAAAAAATCACCTTCACATGTGAACTTGAAAACAGCTCCAGTCAGTTAAATTATTTAGACTTAACTTTGACAATAGTGAATGACAAAATCTCTTTCAATATTTTTCGTAAGGATTCTTCTTCTGACCAAATTATGCCAGCCTGTTCCACACAACCACGATCTCACAAAAAAAACATTTTTTCACTCTGCTGTTCATAGAGCAATCTCTACCCCTTTGTCCTCTGAAAATTTAAAAACCGAATTGAATCTAATTAAAACCATTGCAGTTAATAATGGTTGCGAACCAAATATAGTAGATGATGTCTTCAGACAGAAAACCAATATCAGAATTACCACGCTTCGGACCACTATTGACGAGCCTAGCGATTTGAAGAAATACTTCACGTTACCGTATGTAGGGCCAATAACCTACAGATTGCAACGTCTCCTTAAAAATAAATATGGCTGCAACATAGTTTTCTCTACCAACAACTCTCTCAAAAATAATCTTATCCGTAATTTAAAACCAAGACGGTCTCCTCTGCAAAACTCAGGCGTTTATAAAACCACCTGTGGCACTTGCTCAGCTTATTATGTAGGACAGACTGGACGAGCTTTTTCGATTAGATATAAAGAGCATCTATTAGGGAAAAAAGGTACGAACGTACATAATTCGTCACTCGCTGACCACCTTCTTATCACAGGACACGAACCTAAAGATGTTCATGATGTTAGTATCTTACATACGGAAAAGAAAGGCTTCAGACTTGATATTTTTGAACAGTTGGAAATTTTCAAACATTTTTCCCGTAACGACCATTTAATCCTCAATGAGCAATTACAATTACGTGATAAAAATTTCTTTGATGGTGTAAAGCCCTTGCTTAAAATCACTTAACCCGGAATATTGCTATTATGCTTCCCGTACTGTAGCCTTAAATATTGCTCTCTCTCTCTCTCTCTCTCTCTCCCTGTTTTACAGTATAATATTTTGTTCAGCTTTCGATCTGTTACATACTATCTGACATAGTGTAATCAGTGCGTTACGTGCACTCCTGTTCCAATACTTCTGACAGCTGTTGTCACTGTAAATTACAAGCATTCAATACTAGATGGCGCGATACAAGGTGCCGACTTGCTAACATCGACTGCGCGCGCGCCTGTCAGTCTGATGCTGCTTACAGTGCCGGCCGCACACGCGACCCTTAGCGACGCGTTTTAATCAAGTTGTGCATTCCTAGGAAAATTTTAGAGTGTACAAATATATTTTTATCTTTAACGTGAGCACTTTTGCTCTAAACCATTTCATAACTATTTACTCTATGTAAGTATGCTTTCTTTGTCTACTGTACGTTAACAGTTAGCTATAATGTAATTTTATTACATATGTTTAATTTAATAATTTTTATATTATTCCAAAACTCTGTTATAGGTAATGTAAATTTTTTTTACTTCTGATGAAGGCTGCCTTAGAGCAGTTGAAACCTAGGTAAAGTTGAAAATTTTTTACCTGTGCAACCGAAGAGCTGTATTTTCAAGTAATATTATAAATTTAAGTAGTTCTAAGTTCTAGGGGACTGATGACCTTAGATGCTAAGTCCCATAGTGCTCAGACCCATTTGTCGTCTGGATAATTTACGCTCCGTTTTAAGTAAAACCTAGGTTTTCATAATCTCAATGTTTATGTCGTCTTATCACATGACCTACATATCGTAAAATGATACAATTTTGCAGGTAGATTCAGTGGTAAACACCGATACTGTCTGCAAAGTGTATTGAAAACAGTTTTAGTAATATAGGAGTATTAAATTAAGTCGTCATGCTTAAAGTTGAAGTTCTGCTATATGAAAAAAGAAAATGTAGTAAACGAAAAACCTCTTTCCTTTCCTCATTTTGTGGGATTTCTCAGAGACAAAAAGTTTCATTAAGGTTTGAAATTATGTGTAAAGTTTGCAGGAAGTCACCAAGTGCTCATATTCTCAAATACTGGACGAGTAAAGTCCGGGTATTTGCGAGCCGTCAGCTGCACTTCCTCGAGACACAAACACACAGTTTCTAACTGCAATACTAGTCTTGTTGTGTTAAACTTGTAACGTAAGATTACACCCGTTAATGACTATATTATGACACTATTTTACATTTTTAAATTCGCTCAGTAATTACTCAACAATTGATAACCAGATTTTTGGAACTGGGTTCTGTGTTAAAGGATATTCGCTTAGTGGTCTCTCCTCACATCTGTCATCTTAGGGCTGTATCGCTGTAGGAAAGGCCATGTTCATTACCCAGTAGTTTGATTGCCTTCTATAGAATCGCCGCAAAGACGTTGAAACGCCTGTTTCAATTCTTAATTTCAGTTCCGAAGTGACGCAGTGTAATGCTTGCATGATTTTTTTTCCATTCCTTGAAACTTTTGTAACTATCTTCCGGTATTACGAGGGATATTCGGAAAGTAAGGAACGATCGATCGCTAAATGGAAACCACAGTGAAAATCCGATGAAGTTTTGCACAGGTGTGTTAGGCAGTGTCTCTAGTATGCCCCTCGATCTTGTTTAGTTCTGAGCACGCAGGCAGTACATAAAGATACCTAGAACAGTAGTGTCTCTCGCCAAGTACGAGGGCCTGGTGAGAAATTTCGCCTGAAGCTATGCAGCCAACATTACAAAACTGTCATGCGTTTTCTTTTTCCAAGACAATTCTCAGCTGCATTCTGCAGGGGCAGTGAAGATGCTCCTGGGTCGTTTCCAATTGGAGAGGTTTGATTACCCACAAAACAGCCCGTAAATGTCTCCCTCTGAGTTTCATCTCTGCTCACATGAACCGCTGGCTATGAAGACAACATTTTGGCACAGACAACGAGCTGTAGGCCAGCGCAGAGAATTGGCGCAAAGCACTGGCGGCTACCTTCTACATCGAGGGTATTGGAAAGTTGGTACAACGCTACGACCAACGTCTAATTCGGATCGGCGACTGTGGAGATAAGTAGCTGAAAGTTGTAGCTAACCGTTGCAAATAAAAGTTTTGATTTTCACTGGGGTTTCCATTTCGCGACCTATCGTTCCTTACTTTCTGAATAGCTCTTGTATTAAAGACAATGGAATGGCGAGATGAAAAGTTGCCGGCCTGAGACTGAATTAGTGGGCTTCACATAAAAATAATCATTTGCAACAGAGACCCCATTACGCAATTGCTTTTTGTCCAGCACTTTATAAGCGACTATGAGACTAGATCTGGAGATATGCATCCACGCGTGTCATAGCCTCTCCATTGAATGGACGTTAAAATGAAAAATTGGACTGAAGTGACATGTGTTTGCCGGCCAGAGTGGCCGAGTGGTTCTAGGCGCTTCATTCCGGAACCGCGCGACTGCTACGGTCGCAGGTTCCAATCCTGTCTCAGGCATGGATTTGTGTGATGTACTTAGGTTTAAGTAGTTCTAAGTTCTAGAGGACTGATGACCTCAGGTTTTAAGTCCCACAGTGGTCAGGGCCATTTGAACCAGTTTTGGAAATATGTTTACTTGAAGTTTTAAATTCTACATTTTCGTAATTTAATGCATGACGTGGAATGATGAGCTTAACTGTCTAAAAATGGTTAAAATAAAGCGTGGGCCAAAAGCATGTTGCAAAAAACGCATTTGTTGCATAACAATGAACAAATGGAAATACAAATTTTGTTATCAACACGGAAATACATCCAAAGTTCAATGAACCTACGAAAGATTCTCAAAGTGCTTTCCATGATCTTCGAAGCAAACATTGCATATTTCTAACAGTGATTTACATATTTTTCTGGACTGTATATTTTCAAATTCTGAACGCATTCCTTCCTTCAAGCGCACATCATCACGAATCTTGACGGAGTAAACATCATTTTTTAGTATACCCTGTTGTTGTTGTTGTGGTCTTCAGTCCTGAGACTGGTTTGATGCAGATCTCAGTAAAGCTGCATGCTCTCAGGAAAAATTACGGCTGTAGTTTCCACTTCCTTCCAGCCATTCACAGTACCAGTGCAGGAGGGCCGTTTTGGTTAGTGTTACAGGGCCAGATCAGACAGTCATCCAGACTGTTGCCCCTGCAACTACTGAAAAGGCTGCTGCCCCTCTTCAGGAACCACACGTTTGTCTGGCCTCTCAACAGATACCCCTCCGTTGTGGTTGCACCTACGGTACGGCTATCTGTATCGTTAGGGCACGCAAGCCTCCCAACCAACGGCATGGTCCATAGTTCATGGGGCAAGTATACCCTAGACTGAGAAATCCATGGGTGTGACATCTAGGGATCGTGGAGGTCATTCAGTAGTCCCCCGTGTGGAATCCATTCATCAAAGTTTTCATTTACAATAACACCATAATCCAGGGATGCTCCACCTTGTTGCCACATCAACTATTTACCAAACGATTGCAGATGTTCAACGAGTGGACTATTTTCCACTTGTAACAATACTTTTTGAGGCTTATCTAGGTAATCTGCGATAGTGGCAGTGCCATTAAAAATGTCCGACAAAACATATGCCACTCATATCTATAATTCTACGGGTGCGACAGCTGTTCGATGAAAATTTCAATGCAGATGCACAACTATCGTCCAAACTCCAACGGGAATCAGACATCTACTAGTACGGGGTTAATGGGCGGGGGTCGTTGTGGTGTGGCAAGTGGCAAGTTCGGAATTTTGACTGAAAACATGTAAGACACCCGGTCTAGAGAAGCGGAGTATCTGGGATCGAGTCCTGGCATGGCACAAATTCTCAACTCGCGCCTTTGTATTGCCATTGTGCTCTGTGCGGCTGGGAATCATTGGGCTGAGCAGAGCTGCCATGTCAGGCGTCGCGAGATTATTTGTTATATATTTAGCTTAATCTGATCTGTTTAGGGCCGTCAGGCCCCCTGTTCCATCGGACCAGGGTTTCAAAGCTACAGTACATGTTACCTCATTTAGTGCAAGCTATACCCGACAAGACATATGTCCTGAGAGTAAGAGATACTTCTGATACTTGTTAGTAATGCTGGCGATAATTCTTGAAAAAGAAGCTAAATGCGAAGACTTGTGTTTGTAAGCAGGCTGTTCAGGTTTTTATGTTGGTAATGCCACATAGCACTCTGTATGAAAACTATGTAAGTAGGCTGTTTAGGTTTTGATGTTGGTAATGCCACGTAGTGCTCTGTATGAAAATCACTGACTGTGCTGTGTGCAGTCTGTGGCTAGTTTGCATTGTTGGAATATTTTGCTATTGTAGTGTTGGGCAGTTGCATGTGAACAGCGCATAGCGTTGCGCAGTTGGAGGTGAGCCACCAGCAGTGGTGGATGTGGGGAGAGAGACGGCAGAATTTTAAGAGCGACGATCTGGACGTGTGTCCGCCAGAAAAAGGAAATTTTTAAAGATGGTTGTCATTAATTGATAGATATATATGATGACTTTTGAACATTATTAAGGTAAATAAATTGTTTGTTCTCTATCAAAATCTTTCATTTGCTAACTATGCCTATCTGTAGTTAGAATCTTTCATTTAGTTAGCAGTTTTGACGCTCGCTGTATTGCAGTAAATTGAGTAAAGATTTTTGTGAGGTAAGTGATTTATGTGAGGTATAGGTTATTTTTAGTCAGGGCCATTCTTTTGTAGGGATTGTTGAAAGTCAGGTTGCGTTGCGCTAAGAAAAAAATAATCGTACATTGTGTGTCTGGTTAGTGTTGATCAGAATAAGTAAAGAGAGAAATGTTTGAGTACGTTCAGTTTTGCTCAGCTGTTTGAAATTCAAATAACGTAGAGGTTTACCAGCACAGTCATTTATAAAATTTTTCTAAGGGGATGTTTCAAGTTACTTGACGAAAGCTGGTGAACGAAGTTATGTAAATCGATGTGGACAGAGACGCATTTCATGTAGTAGCTCAAAACTGAATGTGATATTACGTCGGAGCCAGCTTTTATTACGGAAAAATTTAGTTTATGATGAACAAAGGATCCTCCTCCTGAACCATGGTGATGATGATGATGACTATTTGCAGTTTTTCTATTTCAAAACTTCTTTCATGTGAGTATGTGAGATAACGTTTTGAATTAAGATTGTGTTTGCGATTTTTTCAATTAGTTAGTGGAAACTTCTGTGTTTACTTGGAATCATGTTTTTTCTAACGCCTGTTTCGCGCAGCTGCTGAGTGCCCCGGACAGCTGTCAGATGTCTCGCGCATGCGTAGTCGCCCGTTTCGCGATCAACACAGAAGCCGGACCACGGATTTTTTTTTTTTTGCCTGACATTTGTAGGCGGCGTCCATCCCCCCCCCCCCCCCCCCCCGCTCGCCATCCATCGTCCGCTTCTAATCAAGGCAGAGAGATAGGAATGGAAAGCGCGGTAACTCACATTTACAAATTAGCCCCGTTCGATCTGACAGTATTGGCAGAGCGTCAACAATCCTGTGGTTTCGTTTCACGTCTCCCTCCCCTCCCACCTCCCCCCTCCCCCCTCCACAATTTTTCTTTTTTTTCCCTCGCTCCAAACTGTTATTTCCCTCACGTTTACGTATACTCTTGTGGTCATTCGGAGAGTAAACAACTGATATTTATTAACAACGGAAAATCCAAACATGTTATCAAAAGAGTCTCATGAAACTTAATCTGCATCTACATGAATATCTACACAACGTAAGTCACCTAGCGGCGTCTGGTGGAGGGTACTTTAAGTCACTATCATTTCCTACTATTCCCCATCCCATTCCGAATAGTGCGTGGGAGACTGACTGTCGATGAGCCCCATATGAATAAAGTCTTACTTTTTAGTCGATTTCGTTTGGTGTTATATCTGTGAAAGGATGTTATATTCTCGCAACATACGTGCTCGGAATTTAAAGATTATACCTCTCCGTCATGTGCGAGGTGCCGGGGTAGCAGTGTATTTAACACTAAATTCTTCTGGAATCTTCAAATGTAAATGATGCTCTAAGCCCCCCACTATTCTAACTCCGACTTTTGCTGTTGCACATGGATTAAAAAGAAACGCGAACTGACTGTAATCGACCCTGCAAGTGGAGTAGAAAAGAGTTTGGCACCTGCAATAATTTAATTTGATAAATAAGTTAAATAAAGGAAAGTTTCATTAATGTAGTGAGATATGAAAGGGTTGCTCTACCGATTAACAGAATGAAAGTTCTGTCCAAAATAACAATATGATTTATTATGACTAAACTCAAAATAGTAAACAAAACACATGAAACATTTATAATACATCAAATTGGATACTCAAATAAATGCTGTGAAGGTGAAGTTGTCCCTAAACTAGATTGTGACATTTATGACGAAGTGGTATGTGGAGGCAATTCCTTGCAACTCAGATCTTAAGAGAAACACACAGCCAACCCAACATTAACTGCTGCTACAGTAGTAAGAACTCAGACAATGAACACCCAAGACAGAACAAAGTTAGAAAAAGACGAACAGGCGCGCTCTGCTGAGCTCTGATTATCACCTAGAAAAATCCCTAATCTGTCGGTGCTGCAGACATACATTACCAAGCTGTCTTCTTAACTGCAAGAACACGATTTGGCGTACCGGAGGCGATGGCTGGTTGCTTTGACATCCCATCGTGGTGATGATACTGTCGCGAGTATAGCCCGAAAGAAATTATCCTGGTCTAGCAATACAAATGCGCCTCTGGGGGAGACGAAGAAGGCTCACCACACAATCACTGACGGTACAGTGATTGATTTTAACAAGCGAAGTCACACAGTAACTCTGATACAGTCAACTTTAGCCAAAGCTGTTCAAGACAGACAACATAGGCCGCTTGTACCCAGAACGCTCAATTGCCAACTGCACTCAGAAAGTTACGTTGAAGTCAAAACTTCAGCAACTTTGTCAAACAGTTAAAATTAAATAAACGTATATTAGACAGCCACGGAAGGCAGGCTGTCCAGAGCAGCGAGAGCTCAGTCTTGTAACCTACTCCGACAAAAAGGCGAGAGCCGAGTCTCTCAAGAGCACCCATACAGGCCGAACACAGAACATTCCCGCCCCCACGACAGTGGCCGTGCTTAAACGTTCCAATCAGCAACTCTAAAACCGGCGGAAAATTCCATTCTATTGCCGAAGCACTACTAGTTCACCAATGGAGATTGTTGGCGTCAATTTCTGCGCCGAATTTGCTACGTCACGGAGCTATGCCCTGAGCAAGCCAATCACAGTTACGATTTTGCAGAAAACGCGGGAATTTGCCCGCCAAGACTGCCTGGGAACACAAGTCATTCCCACGCCTCGCTGGCAGCCCGCCAGAAAGTGTTTCCACTAACTTTCTGCGAAGTAACGGAATCTCTAGCCCAGCCGCTCCGTCAGACCCCTGTGGGCGTGTCGCCCCCGCTCTTATCACAATGTCGGCATCTGGAAAGCATCCACTCGACTCCCTCCCACCCGTCGGCTTAAGCCTTTCAAGCTCAGCAGAGCCCGCTGGTTACCGGACCACCCGGGTGACGAGAGACGCTGTGTGGGAAGTCCGCGTGTGAATGAATAGCAACTTTTCACCACATGCAATTGGAGAGGGTAATCGAATTACTCAGAGTAAGATAGAAATATGAGAGTGGGCTCCTGCCACATCTCACATGCACAGCGTTACTATTTTAGGGTATGCCACTACAGTTTCTGTCCGCAGCTCGTGGCCTTGTGGTAGCGTTCTCGCCTCCCACGCACGATGTCCCGGTGGGTCAGGGCTTTTCCCTGCCTCCAGATGACTGGGTGTTGTTGTGTCATCTTCATCACCATCATTCATCACCATTACGGTCGGAGGAAGGCAATGGCAAACCACCTCCGCTAGGACCTTGCCTAGCTGGCGGTGTGGATCTCCCGCATCATCCCCTATGCTCCTTGGAGTATGGGACCTCATCATCATCACTACAGTTTCTTGAGCAACTCCGTAATTTTGTCGTGGTTACTTAACGAATAAGTAACGAGTCGCACCGCTCCTTGTTGTAAGAGTCCCATACTGACGAGGAATATTCAAGAATCGGTCGAACGACTGTTTCGTAAGCTTCTTCTTTCGCTGACAAATTAGGTCAGTCAATTTCAGACTGGAATCTGCTTTACCTACAATTAGTTTCTGGTTCAAAAGATGGTTCAAACTAGAACTACTTAAACCTAAGTAACCTAAGGACATCACACACATCCATGCCCGAGGCAGGATTCGAACCTGCCACTGTAGCGGTCGCGCGGTTCCAGACTGAAGCGCCTAGAACTGCTCGGCCACACCGGACGGCTAGTTTCTGGTAATTAATCGACTTTAGGTCGGTCTGCACAATTATTTCAAACAATTATCCGGATGATACGTTTCCGCTTACTTGCCTATGATCTCTTGCCAAAAGTGTAATCGAACAATAATGCATCCAGTTATGCCCCAAATCGTGCACTGAGGCGTCTCCACTTTCTTTTTACCTTTGGAAGCAGAACACAAATATGTTTACTGTGTAAGTGCAGTACACGTCGTCAATGGTAGATCATAAATTTTTGTGAGGCACTTGGACTTTTCTGTAGGTTCATGTTCGGATGTTGTCACTGAATGTCACTAGGAGTTGAGTCCAAACATCCGCAGTAGCAGAAAACGTATTTCTACTACAGTTCACTACAAGGAGTGGTAGTATGCACTCTAGTTGGAAACTATTTAAAACCTGTTTGAGAGGGTGGTACGAGAGAGAAATAACTAATAACATTTGTTAGGAGTGACGACACAAAACTTCGTTTAATTTTGGCAGCAGTTTGAGGCATATCCTTTACTTTTTTTCACGTCAATGTTCTGACTGATTTGATGCGGCCCGCTACAAATTCCTTTCCTGTGTCAACCTTTTCATCTCAGAGAAGCACTTGCAACCTGCGTCCTAAATTATTTGTTGGATGTATTAAAGTCTCTGTTTCCTCTACAGCTTTTACCCTCTACATCTCCCTCTAGTACCATCAAAGTTATTCCCTGGTGTCTTCACAAACATCCTACCCTACTGTCCCTTCTTCTTGTCAGTGTTTTCCACAAACTCCTTTCTTCTCCGATTCTGCGCAGAACCTCCTTATTCCTTATCTTATCCCTCTGCCTAATTTTCAACATTCTTTTGTATCACCACCTCTCAAATGCTTCAATTATTTTCTATTCCGGTTTTCCCTCAGTCCATGTTTCATTACCACTGTGTTCCAAACGTACAGTCTCAGAAATTTTTTCCACAAATTAAGGCCTATGTCTTAAACTATAGAATTCTCTTGGCCACGAATGCCCTTTTTGCCAGTCCTAGTCTGCTTCTGATGTTTTCCTTGCCCCGACCTTGGTTATTTTACTGCCTAAGTAGTGGAATCCCTCAACTTCATCTACTTCGTGACGATCAGTCCTTGTTGTTGTTGTGGTCTTCAGTCCTGAGACTGGTTTAATGCAGCTCTCCATGCTACTCTATCCTCTGCAACCTTCCTCATCTCACAGTACCTACTGCAACCTACATCCTTCTGTATCTGTTTAGTGAATTCATCTCTTGGTCTCGCTCTACGATTTTTACCATCCACGCTGCCCTCCAATACTAAATTGGTGATCCCTTGATGCCTCAGAACATGTCCTACCAACCGATCCCTTCTACTGGTCAAGTTGTGCCACAACCTTCTCTTCTCCCCAATCCTATTCAATACTTCCTCATTAGTTATGTGATCTACCCATCTAACCTTCAGCATTCTTCTGTAGCACCACGTTTCGAAAGCTTCTATTCTCTTCTTGTCCAAACTATTTATCGTCCATGTTTCACTTCCATACATGGCTACACTCCATACAAATACTTTCAGAAACGACTTACTGACACTTAAATCTATACTACTCGATGTTAACAAATTTCTCTTCTTCAGAAACGCTTTCCTTGCCATTGCCAGTCTACATTTTATATCCTCTCTACTTCGACCATCATCAATTAGTTTGCTCCCCAAATAGCAAAACTCCTTTACTACTTTAAGTGTCTCATTTCCTAATCTAATACCCTCAGCATCATCCGACTTAATTCGACTACAGATCAGTCCTTATGTTCTACCTAATACAATAAAATCCAAGTAACTTTACCGTGTATTGGGAGGCTATGATATTGACAGTATCATTGAAAGTAATGTAACGATTTTCGGCACGATTGTGTTCCGGCCGCGAGTGTTAAGGTCGATATTGGCCTCGCCAGAGATACTGGGGACGCCTAGTTGGCAGCAAGTGGCTCTCTGGCGACGAGGAGCGGAGGATTAGGCAGTACCAAGCAACGAGGACAGAGTGATGGGGTCCGGATGGTCCGAACTGTGCATCTAATAATTTTGGCACTCTGTAGTTGTGGACTGATGGTGAAACCGAGACGCTTCGGAATTCAACGCTGCTGTGGAACGATAAGCCGCGAGCTCTGCAATTGTATGGACGCAATTGACGGCGAGCTGTGGCCCATGTCGTTTGTGGGTGTTCTGCCACGGCAGATAAACAAGACAGCGCGGGCCCAACCTGAACGCCGGCCGTTGTGGCCGAGCGGTTCTAGGCGTTTCAGTCCGGAACCGCGCGACTGCTACGGTCGCAGGTTCGAATCCTGCCTCGGGTTGGATGTGTGTGCATGTCCTTAGGTTAGTTAGGTTTACGTAGTTGTAAGTCCTAGGGGACTGATGATCTAAGATGTTAAGTCCCATAGTGCTCAGAGCCATTTGAACCATCCTTTGTAGTGGGCAGGGGCACTACGAATGTAGTGTGTGGCCTATAAGTTGAGAATGTGGGTCTCACGGGGAGCGTGCAAGGGATAAATCCCTGCAGTCGCACTATGATCTGTGCCCTCGGTGGCTCAGATGGATAGAGCGTCTGCAACGTAAGCGGGAGAACCCGGGTTCGAATCCCGGTCGGGGCACACATTTTCAACTGTCCCCTTTGATGTATATCAAAGCCTGTGGATAGCTTCAGGTATTGACTTAATTATCATTTCAACATTATCTGAGTACACATTGGTAAACATTCGTGTAGTATTTATTTATTTTATTTATCGTATGGCAATACAGACAGATAAGAAACAGACAAATCACTAATATAACAAACGTTAATAATTGCAAACCAACATTAGTAATATAACAAAGCTTCCGGATTACAAACAAACATCAAGTCTATTAATATAATATATCGACTCTGGAGTTGCGAGCAGGAAGTAGTCGGAGCTCCCATTATAGGCTCTTCTGGAACATTGTTCAACAATGTGGCTGATGGTTTGACGTTATACGCAGTCACACTGAGGGGATGATATTTTACCCCATTTATACAGGAAACAAAAGAAAAATTCGGAGTAGGTATTAAAAGCCATGGAGAAGAAATAAAAACTTTGAGGTTCGCCGATGACATTGTAATTCTATCTGAGGCAGCAAAGGACTTGGAAGAGCAGTTGAACGGAATGGACAGTGTCTTGAAAGGAGGATATAAGATGAAGAGCAAAACTAGGATAATGGAATGTGGTCGAATTAAGTCAGGTGATGCTGAGGGAATTAAATTAGGAAATGAGACACTTAAAGTAGTATTTTACTATATGGGGAGCAAAATAACTGATGATGGACGATGCAGAGAGGATATAAAATGTAGACTGGCAGTGGCAAGGAAAGCGTCTCTGAAGAAGAGAAATTTGTTAACATCGACTATAGATTTAAGTGTCAGGAAGTCGTTTCTGAAAGTATTTGTGTGGAGTGTAGCCATGTATGGAAGTGAAACATGGACGATAAATAGTTTGGACAAGAAGAGAATAGAAGCTTTCGAAATGTGGAGCTACAGAAGAATGCTGAAGATTAGATGGGTAGATCACATAACTAATGATGAAGTATTGGATAGAATTGGGGAGAAGAGGAGTATGTGGTACAACTTGACAAAAAGAAGGGATCACCAATTTAGTGTTGGAGGGCAGCGTGGAGGGTAAAAATCGTAGAGGGAGACCAAGAGATGAATACACTAAACAGATTAAGAAGGATGTAGGTTGGAGTAGGTACTGGGAGATGAAGAAGCTTGTACAGGATAGAGTAGCATGGAGAGCTGCATCAAACCAGTCTCAGGACTGAAGACCACAACAACAACATACAGGGAGTAAGCACATCTGCCATGACGAGTTCTAATCCTATTTAGAGTGGACCACGTTTTGCGTGGTAGGTCAAAACCAGGTGGCTTTTGTGTGATGCAAGGCTTGTTATGATTTTCCCATGCGTTTCATTTTTCAAACCATGCGTTTGTGATACTGAAACCTTCTTGTACACAGTTCCTTGCTGTTCTTGTTGGCGGGTTCCTAAATCGAAGCCTATTAGTGTTAGCAGCCTCAATGTCTTGGTGGATTGTCAGGCTAAGGACGTGGGTAGATAAATACAAAAGAAAAATAATAGGTTTAGAACATGGAGAGCATAAGTGTGAAGTTGCAACGCGCCCCTGTGCCACAGCTTAGATTCAGCTATTTGCTCTCTGAAAGGTAGATAAAGTGCCTGGAAAAATTTGACTGTCGTTTTCTCAGAAACGGCGTGGTATCTGTGGATAAGCCGAGACAAGCGTTCACTTATTTCGATCCCTCTTCCGTTGAGTGAAGTTTCTGTGAAATCGGATTGTGGCACTTGTCGTGTTCTCCGCGTAAGGTGAAACTGTACACTTACGAACAGAATATGCTGAACTCTGATACGTAGTGTAATTATAGGAAACGCTGGCAGTGTAGAAAGTAGGGAAGCTGCAAGAACTGGGAGTGTGTCCACGACGCATCGACTTCACTGCCCGTTGTCTGAAGGATCTCTGTCCATGCCAGTACAAGGCAGCAGTGAAACAGCCCACTGTTGACATCGCTCTCGCTGGGAGACGAATATGACGCGGTGAAGGACGCGACGTGACGGCAGAGTGTAGTCCCAGGTAGCCGGAGAAGGCGCCTGTCACTTGGCTGAGTCTGCGTGCTGGTGTCCTCTAGTGGTATTGCTGTCCACTACACGACCGCGATATTACTCTAGTTGGACTCCCCTTGACCATTATTGGAAGCACGTGAGGACCATACATTGGCCGGCCGAAGTGGCCGTACGGTTAAAGGCACTGCAGTCTGGAAACGCAAGCCCGCTTCGGTCGCAGATTCGAATCCTGCCTCGGGCATGGATGTTTGTGATGTCCTTAGGTTAGTTAGGTTTAACTAGTTCTAAGTTCTAGGGCACTAATGGCCTCAGCAGTTGAGTCCCATAGTGCTCAGAGCCATTTGAACCATTTTTTGGACCATACATTAAACAAGTACAGTGCTGACCAAGGCGAGCTGTGCGCATACAGTCAAGTGATTCAGTGTCTCCCCATCAAATATCAAGATAAAAACTCAGGTTAAGCCAACCGCTGCGCCCTCCCAGTGAAAGGGTCCTGTAGCCACCTTTCATTAGTCCTGTAGCCCACTTTCGCTAGCATTTCTCTTTCTTTTCCTTGTTTCTCTTTTTTTATAACTGATTAAATGAATGTAGTTGTGTGTCACGTTGCTAGACGGTGGCGTAGTCCGTTCCATAAAGTCTGCGGTAGTCATACAGATTCAGCAGCAGTTGTACAGAATAGCCAACTCTCATAGTGGTCAAGTAGGCAAAGAAGTTTGCGCTACTTGTGAGAAGTCTACCTGCGTTAGGATGGTGGCGGAAATGGCATGTTTGGGTTTTCCGAGCCACGCGGAGCGTGGAAGAGGTTGGAGATGAGAAAGGGAGGCAGTCTGCTGCCGATACGGGAGCGTCCACAGCTGAGCTCCAGTCGAAGGAGGGTGAGTTAAACTGACCGCGTGGCGTGTTGTTACTTGGCGAGAGGAGAGCTGGTAGCTTTTGGTCTCGCTCTTCAACTCTGAAAGATTGCTTTGCCTTGTCGCAGCAAGGAATGCAAAACTCTGGCAGATTTTTCTTTTAGTAAATTTCTATAGCAGACTTGTATCCGCCGGAAGAGCGCTACACAAAGGTGTCGATAAGAAGTGAGCCCTCGCTTCTGTATTAATGTCTGTTTGCCTTCAGGTGTGGCTGTATACGCTTTTATTTTTCTAAATATTACTAGCTTTGCCTTCTCGTAGATTTTCTTTGCTTTATGTATTTTTCTTTCGTGGGGAGCCAACCAAGTGTTGAACATTAGAGTTTATTGGGCTGTCATCATCACTAACTGTCCGATCTCATGTGTGTTTTAAAGAATGTTAACTGTTCATGACTGCGTGTGTGATATTGTTGCCACTTGGCCACGATACCTAGGAATTGCGTCTCCACAAACCAGGTGGACACGCGGGTGTACTGCGAAACGTGTACCGTTCCACGAGCTATTGCAATCAGTTATCAGACAACCGCAGTTGTATGAATGTTTCACACCAATGATTTTAGGTGTAGATTATAACAGTGGATGTATCGATGCTTTTCTTTAATATTTTAGGAATTAATGTTATCAGGAATTGTGTACATGCCTCACATCCATGTCTTAGAAATAAATGATTTATCCACCATTTTCTCTTGTATTCCGAGGTTACGTTTTTGCACCCAAGCCACTCACCTCGTAGCTTTCCCGTTAGCACATCCAACGCGTTTCCTTAGGCACAGGTCCAGTGATTAGTTTCCCCT
The DNA here is from genome assembly GCF_023864275.1 of Schistocerca cancellata. Lineage (NCBI taxonomy): Eukaryota > Metazoa > Arthropoda > Insecta > Orthoptera > Acrididae > Schistocerca > Schistocerca cancellata. The sequence continues at coordinate 72,323,117 of NC_064637.1, read as the reverse complement.
TTTATTTTAAAACAAATGCTTTAGATTAAGTCTTATTTTCAGGTTTTAACGAAATTTTACTGTGTGAATTTCGTTAAAGAATTTTTATTTACTTTTAAGTTAATTTTCTTTACCTTACTTTCTTTGCGTGCAAACTTTGTTGTAGAACCTCTCTCTTATTTACGTGTGGTAATAAAAATTTTCACTTTCAAAATAATTACGTACATTTACAAATTACGTGAACTCATATTAACTGATTAAGAATATTTGGTTGAAAATTAAATTCTCTACATCATTCGGCCTTGGCACACATTTTCTAAATGCAGTGGATTTTTTTTGTTAAATATTTTTACTGAATTCTTTCCCGGCGTTAGCTTTTGAACACAAGATTATCACTATTAGCAGAAAATGGTTAATTATTACCAAGCCAACATTTAATTGTCACCGATCAAACCTACTTCGCTATACATTAAAGTTATTTGAAAGAACCAAAATTGTTAAATTTCAATGTTAACTATCCGTCTAAGAATGCACAAATGTGTAACTATTTTTTTTTTTTTTAAATCTCAGTCAGTCTCTGGATCGCTGTAAAAGAAGAACATTCTCTTAGTTCACTGTTAATGTTTATCTATCTGTTCCCGATTTACGGGTTTGGTTGATTTTTCCATTAGCGGAACAATTTTTTAAATGTGCCGCCGCTGCAAATCGATCGGTCGCGGCACAGCCCAGCAACACCGCTAAAAATTGCTGAAAACTCTTTAAAGAAATATTATAGATGACATGGGCAAGCTAATTTACATTAATAATACACACTTTTTATAAATTCTGATATATTTAGATCAAGCAATAATTCAACTCACATTAGTTCGTAATTTCTCCTTCAATGGCGGCTAAATCTAGATACAGACAAATGACGTCTACCCAGTCACCAAATACATCGATACAGTTTCCTACCGCTTTCAGATCTAAACGAGGAAGACCAAAGAATACATAGTGCATTGTGCTTTTATAGTATTGCTGACTATTAACATTTCTTTGTAATTTCACGACATTATTTCCCTCTGGCTGAATTTCACATCTCTGTTATTTCAGATATTGACACATTTCGCAATTACATATTTAATATAGAAATATTACCATCCTAAATACAGAGAGAATATCACTACAAAAAATATTACAATAATAACAAATGTCTTTTACGCAAAATTCAATAACATTTTTTGTTAAATAATTACATTATATACAAATTGCTCAGAGTGGCGTATATGGTACAAATAAATTTCAGTTTGTTAATGTGTGAGTTTGCCAGGGAACGTTACAAGGTGTGTTGCCGGGAGCTGATATTATGCACAGTGAAGATGCACTTCCTATTTTATTTTAAATGTTTGATTCTCGCGAACAGTGCACGGGAAATACTATTAATTACATCGCATCCGCTATGACTTTTCGGTCTGTGAACAAATGAATAAATTTTCCGACTCGGCCAAGCCTTCGATTAGTTGTATGGTTAGAGTCGGTGGTGACCCTAATCTCCTCACGTTAATTTCATAATGAATAAGCATTTCCATTTGCATCAGGTTCATTTAAATATTCGGACACAGTTCCGAGCGCTACGTTTTGTTGACTCAAAGGCCACTTACGCAGAACGCAACAAGTACACGGCTGTCTGACACGATTCATTCACAGGTGCCGCGCGACGACTGCGTGCAGCGACCATTTGCCTATGCTTTAGTTTAACAGTAAGAAGTAACCAAGTGAGTCACACGGAGTCGGTGCCGACCCAATAATAACGTAATAACTTGTAGGAACAGGTTAGTCACACCAGCTTCAATAATATTGTGGTCGTCTAGTACGAGAGTTGGAACTTTAATCGTGGCAACTATTTATATACAGCTAGTACAAAGTACATACGTGTTTCAAAGTTTTACTGACCTTCAAAGTAGTCACGAGCATTGTGTACGACCCGTTGCCAGCGATGTAGAAGTCGTAGGATACTCTTAGCAGTGGTAGTTGTGTTGACAGTTCGAGCGGCGTGGTGGTCGTAGGTTGTGTTACAAAAATGAACAGCATAGAGACAGAAGTGATGATACTTTTTGCAGGACCTGACCGTCATTTTGCAGGACAATGCTCAAGCACGTACAGTGCAAGCTGTTAGTGATTTGTTTGACTGATGGAGCTGCTAAGTGCTATACCACCTACTGCACTCCCCTGACATAAGCCCTCGCGAGTTCAACTCGATTTCTAAAATGAAGGAAACACTTCACGGCATTCGCTTCAGAACTGCTACAAATTCGGCGGGTAATAGACCGCTCCGCTCGAACTGTCAACACAACTGGCACTGCTAAGAGTATCCTACAACTTCCACATCGCTGGCAACGGGTCATACACAATGCTGGTGACTACTTTGAAGGTCAGTAAAACTTTGAAACGCGTATCTATTTTGTACGAGCTGTAAACAAATAGTTGCCAGTATTAAAGTTCGAACCCTTGTACATCTTGCCATGTACAGTTTAGTTATATTGCCTAATAAGAATATAATAATCTGATTCTAGTTTAAAGCAATTACTAACATTATGTGAGCCCGTCCGGTTAGCCGTGCGGTCTAACGCACGGCTTTCCGGATTGGGAAGGAGCGCCTGCTCCCCGGCACGAATCCGCCCGGCGGACTTGTGTCGAGGTCCGGTGAGGCGGCCAGACTGTGGGTGGTTTTTAGGCGGTTTTCCATCTGCCTCGGCGAATGCGGGCTGGTTCCCCTTATTTGGCCTCAGCTACATTAAGTCGGAGATTGCTGCGTAAACAAGTTCTTCACGTGCGCGTACACCGCCATTACTCTACCACGCAAACGTAGTGGTTACACTCGTCTGGTGTGAGACGTTCCCTGGGGCCGAACCACGCAATAACCATGAAAGAGTGGTTCGGTGGGGGTCGGGAGAGGGCTAAAGTGGACTGCGGTAGTCGTCGTGGGGTTGTGGATCGCTGCAGCTGCGGCAGGGACGGAGCCTCTCCGTCGTTTTTAGGCCTCCGGTTAACATACAGTACAATACAACTTTATGTGTCACCTTGTTCATAATTCACTTATAGACAATATAATATGGACTAAAAATTTTAGCGTGCTGTAAAGATGGAATACTGTCGGTAGTAATTACTGTAATCCCAGACTAATTTCTGATCTCAGTTACTAATACCGAGATCGATAATCCAGGTTTGCCGGCAGCGGTGGTCTAGCGGTTCTAGGCGCTCAGTCCGGAACCGCGCGACTGCTACGGTTGCAGGTTCGAATCCTGCCTCGGGCGTGGATGTGTGTGATGTTCTTAGGTTAGTTAGGTTTAAGTAGTTCTAGGGGACTGATGACCAGAGATGTTAAGTCCCATAGTGCTCAGAGCCATTTGAACCATTTTTTGATAATTCAGATTTCATCTTACTCACATGAAAGTTACTTATTTACCGCTCTATTATTCCTGACGTATTAAGTTTTCGCTCAGCCCTAACACTAACATTACGCGTGCTAATACTTCTGTAATAAATCTTCTCTTAGGCAACATCGTAGCGACAAAGCCAGAGACACACTAATTGTCTTTCTGAAATCACCTTAAGGATGAAGGTAAGTTTCGCATTATGTATCACGGCCCAGTAACATAGCTTGATGAGTGTTGTACCATGGACAGAAGCAACTGCTACAGTGTATTACAGAAGGTAACAGGAATACGCTATGAAACGAACTGAAGCGATACTTTTATTCAAAGACAAAAATCACGGTGGAATGACGTCTACAGACATTAAAGTAACGTCTGGCGTGCCACAGGGGAGTGTTATGGGACCATTGCTTTTCACAATATATATAAATGACCTAGTAGATAGTGTCGGAAGTTCCATGCGGCTTTTCGCGGATGATGCTGTAGTATACAGAGAAGTTGCAGCATTAGAAAATTGTAGCGAAATGCAGGAAGATCTGCAGCGGATAGGCACTTGGTGCAGGGAGTGGCAACTGACCCTTAACATAGACAAATGTAATGTATTGCGAATACATAGAAAGAAGGATCCTTTATTGTATGATTATATGATAGCGGAACAAACACTGGTAGCAGTTACTTCTGTAAAATATCTGGGAGTATGCGTGCGGAACGATTTGAAGTGGAATGATCATATAAAATTAATTGTTGGTAAGGCGGGTACCAGGTTGAGATTCATTGGGAGAGTCCTTAGAAAATGTAGTCCATCAACAAAGGAGGTGGCTTACAAAACACTCGTTCGACCTATACTTGAGTATTGCTCATCAGTGTGGGATCCGTACCAGATCGGGTTGACAGAGGAGATAGAGAAGATCCAAAGAAGAGCGGCGCGTTTCGTCACAGGGTTATTTGGTAACCGTGATAGCGTTACGGAGATGTCTAGCAAACTCAAGTGGCAGACTCTGCAAGAGAGGCGCTCTGCATCGCGATGTAGCTTGCTCGCCAGGTTTCGAGAGGGTGCGTTTCTGGATGAGGTATCGAATATATTGCTTCCCCCTACTTATACCTCCCGAGGAGATCACGAATGTAAAATTAGAGAGATTAGAGCGCGCACATAGGCTTTCAGACAGTCGTTCTTCCCGCGAACCATACGCGACTGGAACAGGAAAGGGAGGTAATGACAGTGGCACGTAAAGTGCCCTCCGCCACACACCGTTGGGTGGCTTGCGGAGTATAAATGTAGATGTAGATAGATCAATGATGGTCACCTGGGCATTACAAAACGCGGGACATGGTTCTTAACCGACAGCATGCTGTGCAATGCTGCCACGTGACTGGTAAGCAGTTCCTGTGGTAGGGCGTTCCATTCCTCCACGACCATGGTCTGCAGCTGCTGGGTAGTCGTTCGTTCGTGTGGACGTGGTGCGGTATTTCTCCCCAACCCATTCAAGGCGTGCTGGACGGAATTTAAGTCGTGTGGTAGTCCAGTCCGTTCACCGAAAATCCTGTCCGTCCCCGGTAGCTGAGTGGCGCCGGGACTGTAGCTCAGCGTGTTCGGTCAGAGAGCTGGTTGGCCTCTGTAATAAAAAACTGAGTGAAAGGATCAACGACGAACTTGAACGGATGTCATGTGACGTCCGCAACGACCAAACACAACGATCAACAACGAACAAGATGCAAAAAAAAAAAAAAAAAAAAAAGTGGTCATCGTGATAGATTGTCAATCCTAAGGGCTCCGGGTGGGTCGGAGATTTTCTCCGCTCAGAAACTGGGAAACTGGGCGTTGTGTTGTCCTAATCATTATCATTTCATCCCCATCGACACGCAAGTCGCCGAAGTGGCGTCGATTCGAAAGACTTGCACCAGTCTACCCGACGGGAGGCCCTAGTCGTATGACATTTACGTTTTTATTACCGAATATTCTCTCGTTCCAAGAGCTCCTCTACCTGTCCTGTTCAGTATAGTCGCGTATTGTCATCCCTAAAAATGGAGAGGGTGAAATGCACCCCTGAAAAGACGCACTTAGGGAAGTACAGTTTCTCAGTGACGTTGGCGTTCAGAGACTTGGAGCTGAGTACGGCCATGCAACATATGCCTCCCCACACTGCAGGGAAGCAGCCTACTCACGCCTTATAAAATTCTCATTCCATTTTTTTTTTATTCGTGTCAGAAGCACCATGGATACAGGAATATAAAAAAATGAATAGCACACAGAAAAAAATTAATTACAGGCATATGAAAAAATATACATATAAATATATATATACAAATATGTGTGCACGGAAACAAAATGTTATAGGCATTTGGCCCATAAGCGGGCTACGTCGACAGCATTTCGGGTTGCCAACATCAGATCCTCTAAAGTGCAGTGTGAAGGACATTCAGGGCAGTTATACATGTGCTGGGTCGTCTGCACCTCTCCACAGTCGCAGAGATTAGATGTTGTAGAATATCCCCACTTCAGAAGGTTATCTCTTGACCGTGCAGTGTTGGTGCGTAGCCTGTTTAGTGATCTCCAGATCACCCAGTCCTCATCGTAGCCTGGTGCCAATTCTTCCTTTGGTTCCATCCAGTGCCCTTCTCCCGACCGCTTCCATCTCTCCACCCTAGATCCAGGAGTCTTTCCATTGTGCGCCAGCCTAGTCCGCACTAACTAGCTCTGACGTCATAAATGTTGCGCAATACTTTAAAAATCAAGTAAATAACCTGAAACGTTTCTAGCATGTCAGGAGTAATACTAAATCAATATGTGTTGAATATCAGTTCAATAACTCTAACCTTTTCCGAAATTTGGACGTTTTTCTGTAAAAATCATCGGCGCAACAGAAAAGAGCTAGAGACTTAAAATTTTATATTTAGATTCCTTTTTCATAATAATTTAGTAGAAACAGTCTTCTGGATCTCACAAATTAAGATTTTAGTTGAAATTCAATATTTTCTGGTTTTTGTCTTAAAAAATTGAGGAAGCGATGATTTATTCAATGACTTAATGTGGTGCATTACTAGCCCAGCGGCTAGTTATGAGAGCCGATTTGATCAGGCGTTCCCTTAGCCGTCCGCACCGCGGCTTTATATATAAGAACGCTGCGCGAGGAAGTAAGGCCCCAGTTCTCTCCAGACGCTGATTAGCACACCGCCTGTGTCGGGAGTCGCGTCGAATCGGTATCATTGCTATAAACAGCCTCGGATGCAGTATTAAGTTACTCGGGATACGCGTAACCACGAAATCATTTTCAAGTGAAGTGTTAATTCTGGAATGACTTTAATGATCCATCTTCAGTTTGCGTATGCCGTATTTTCACGTGCCGTCGCGGGACAAACATTCTACCATTAATTAGCGTGGCGTTTGATGAACATTATCATCAAATTATGGCGAGCATTCACTTATACATTTAATTTGAACAGTTATAGTTATATCAGCGCATTAGATGCTGAACTGCTCTGGTAGTTGGATAGTGTGGATTCTTTTTTTTAATCTGTGACTTTCAGAATATATCGAACGTTTTTTCACGATCGTTTTTGATTATGAATCCCAGACAATCTCCTAATTCCTCAGAGCTTTAAGCTGTAGCTATAAGTGTATTTCTCAGATGAAGTGGGCACTAGGAATTCTAATTACAGGCTTCACGTTTTGCTAATCACTTTCTGGTTGCCAATATTGTAGTTAGAGAGCCAGTGTTGAGAACGGCAAAAGACAGCATAAATAATAGGAACATTTAAATAACAATAATTATTCCACCCGCCGCCCCACATATGGTTAAACGGCAGGGAAAAACATCTTTTCTTTTCTACATAACATTCTACGTTTAAACAACAGAATAAATTCCACCCGCCGCCCCACAACTGGTGCATCGGCCGGGAAATGCAGTGTTTCTCCAATATATAACAACAATAATAAATTCCACCCGTCGTCCCACAACACCGCAACAGCTGGACCACCCAAACGATCATGGTAGACAATGTTCCGAAGTGCAGTATGTGTTACAACCTCTCGTCGTATGAAAAGAACTTTATAATTTTATATGGCGCCTCACTGTTGGAAACCCACAAACTCAATATTCAAAACCCTCTCCACTCCTTCTCAACAAACTTAAATGCAGCCACTTTTAATAGCACACTATCACATGCCGTGATACAGAACTCTGAAAACGAAGAAATCGTTAATAGTATCCCTGTGTAGCAGACAACTTTAAACATCACTTGTGTGCCACGATGGAAGATCACATGAGCACCTTGCTTTGGGGTCAGTCCTACACCAAATGCAGCTCTCCTAGGCGATCAGTGCGCTCTTTTAAGTGTATAAGTAGTACTTACGTTTAGCAGGGCATTTCAAGTCACATACTCGCGGTATCTGGTAAGTAGCTTTCGGGTGCGGGGACGAATATCCTCAACATCGGTTTGCTGTAGATTTCTTGAACGTGTTCTCACTCCGAACATAATAAATTTTACTGTGACTGAGAAGCTTGTGTTCACGAATCAGCGAGGTTTCAGAAAGCGTCACTCGTGCAAAACATAGCTTGCCCGATTTCTCACGTGATAGCGTGCCAACCATGGATGAAGGTCAACAGGCAGATTCGATATTTCTAGATTTCGGAAAAGCGTTCGACGCAGTGCCCTACCGCGGATTGTTAACGAAGGTACGTAAGGGGCTTAAAGGCCTCTTAAGTAATAGAACCCAGTACGTTGTTCTCGACGGCGAGTGTTGATCAGAGACTGGAGTGTCACAGGGAAGCGTGATACGACCGCTATTATTTTGTATATACATAAATGATCTTGAGGTTTGACGATGACATCGTAATTCTGTCAGAGACAGCAAAGGACGTGGAAGAGCAGCTGAACGGAATGGACAGTGTCTTGACAGGGGGATATAAAATGAACATCAACAAAAGCAAAACGAGGAATGTAGTCGAATTAAGTCGGGCGATGCTGAGGGAATTGCATTCGGAAATGAGACACTTACAGTAGTAGATGAAGTTTGCTATTTGGGGAGCAAAATAACCGATGATGGTCGAAGTAGAGAGGATATAAAATGTAGGCTGGCAATGGAAATGAAAGCGTTTCTGAAGAAGAGAAATTTAACATCGAGTATAGATTTAAGTGTCAGGAAGTCGTTTCTGAAAGTATGTGTATGGAGTGTAGCTATGTTTGGAAGCGAAACATGGACGTTAAGTAGTTTGGACAGGAAGAGAATAGAAGGTTTCGAAATGTGGGGCTACAGAAGAATGCTGAAGGTTAGATGGGTAGATCACGTAACTAATGAGGAGGTATTGAATAGAATTGGGCAGAAGAGGAGTTTGTGGCACAACTTGACTAGAAGAAGGAATTGGATGGTAGGACATGTTCTGAGGCATCAAGGGATCACCAATTTAGTAATGGAGGGCAACGAAGAGGGTAAAAATCGTAGAGGGATACCAAGAGATGAATACACCAAGCAGATTCAGAAGGATGTAGGTTGAAGAAGGTACTGGGAGATGAAGAAGCTTGCACAGGATAGAGTACCATGGAGAGCTGCATCAAACCAGTCTCTGGACAGAAGACCACAACAACAACAAATGATCTGACTGACAGCGTGAGCAGCAGTCTGTGTCTCTCCGCTGATGATGCTTTGGTGAACTGGAGGGTGACGTCATTCAGTGCTGCAGAGTACAATGCAAATGAGGAAGAAAAAGAATGCTGCAACGTTCGAATACAGCGTTGGTACTGTGCTGCTTGCCACAGTTACGTCGATTAAATATCTAGGCGTAGCGTTGAAGAGCGATATGAAACGTAATTTTGGGCATGTGTAACTCGTATCTAAAGGAAGTGCCGTATAGAACACTAGTGCGACCCATTCTTGAGTACTGCCCAACTGTTTGGGATCCCGACCAGTTCGGATTGGAGGAAGATATCAAATTAATTCGGTAGGTTCGACGAACACGCGAGTACTTTGGAAACTCAAGTGGCAAACCCTGGTGGCAAGACGACTTTATTGTCGAGAAACGTTATTGAGAAAATTTAGAGAACAGGCATTTGAAGCTGACTGCAGAACGATTCTACTGTCAACACCGTCCATTTTGCGTAAGGACCTCAAAGGTAAGAGAAATTCAAATGCGTGCGAAGACAGTTGCAACACCTCCGTTTATTATCCCGACCTGATCTGATCGAATAGCAGCACAATATTCATTATTAACATGACCGTGAACCTAATGGGGCTGGTAATCGGAATTGACTGCTACGGAAGTTGTTACTTTCCAGTTCGTCCTGTTCAATACTATAATACTGAATGTCTGGTAATAAGGAACACCAACAGAGTTGACCAATTATGAACTTATATTCTTCTCAAAACACAAAAAGGAGATAGCCACTGCCTTCGTCGTACATATCTAATTACGGCTAATCTCAGCACAGGCTTTCTTCATTTTCCATTATCGTCACACGCTAATCCATCACTGCATCCAACACTGCAATCCAAGGTCAAGCCGGCGCGGTAGACGTGAAACCAAATATCGGTACTAGTAACGTCGCTGATCACTTATATAATGACATTTCATCCATTTCCCGGTATTAATCTATTACTTAGGGGTGTAACCACGGCGATGGTGACACCCTTCTCGGTTAAAGACTCTGTATTTCAACAATGGCCTTCACACACACACACATATACCCGCCAACCACACTGGCGCATCTGAACACTCGATCTCGCAACCCGTCACAATCGATTGTTCGCCCTATCGACCTGTGCCGAGTGCAAAGTTATAGTAAGGGCCTACGGACACCTTACACAGTCCTTTTACCCTCGTTGTATTTGCAAGTAACAGGAAAGGGAGTGATTGGCCGTGTTACAAAGTACCCTCGGCCACGCACCACAAGACAGCTTGCGGAGTGTGAGTACAGATGTAGATGCTCCGAGTGAACAATCAGGGCCCTGAGTTTGTGCGTGACGCACTGTGCGTGCCCCGCGGGCGTCCGGAAGGGCGTGGCCCTCGTGCCTTGTCGCTGCTAGCGCAGAAGCGTGTAGTGAGGTCGTTACTGTCTGGGGTGGGTAGCAGGTGTCGGCAGGTCGGCAGAGGTCGAGCGGTCGTCATGGAGAAGGGGGGGGGGGGGCAGAAAGAGCCGCCCCAGCCCACAAGCCTCTGCATGCTTGTCTTCTGTCTCTCAGGAAGGGCCGCTCCAATTCTCCACTCGCTGATCCTTATAAGCACTTACAGCACGAACCGCCTACGCAGCGACTACTACTTCGTCACGACACCTGTGAGTTGAACTGTCTCCTTCAAAGAATGTGGATCCGTCATGTATTTGCACCGATAAGTCAAGACATTATGACGACTGCCCACCGCGACATTGGATGCAGTCTGATGGCGTTGCGGGCGCGTGACGCGGTGACAAAATTATGTAAGGCGAGCAGACACGGACGGGGACTCACCTAGCAAAGATATCGGCTGCAAATGGGGAAATCTATTGATACGAGCAGCTTTGTCAAAGGGCAGATTATCATTATGGAGTGTCTATGGCCGGCTGCTGTGACCGAGCGATTCTGGCGCTTCAGTCCGTAACCGCGCGACTGCTACGGTCGCAGCTTCGAATCCTGCCTCGGACATGGATGTGTGTGATGTCCTTAGGTTAGTCAGGTTTAAGTAGTTCTAAGTCTAGGGGACTGCTGACCTCAATGTTTAGTCCCATTATGCTCAGAGCCATTCGAACCATTTGAGTGTCTATGAACGAGTGTCTCGTAAACGACGAGGCTGGTCGAATGTTCACGTGCTACTATCGTGAGCGTCTGCGGAAAGAGGTAGAAAGGCAGTGAAACTACCACTAGGCGCTAAATGGTTGGACGTCCGCCGGCGGCGGTGGGCGTGCGGTTCTAGGCACTGCAGTCCGGAACCGCGGGACTGCTGCGGTCGCAGGTTCGAATCCTGCCTCGGGCAGGTTAGTTAGGGTTAAGTCGTTCTAAGTTCTAGGGGACTGATGACCTAAGACAGGGCCGGCCAAACGCTGCACAGTGTGCAGACGTGCGGAAGCGCTGCACATGTGAGCACGTGTGCGACAGCGAGCGACAGCGACATCTGTTATTAGACTTGTGTCCTAAATGAACGGCGGCGGCTCCACTTCCCTGTTTATGTGGTGCAAGCAAGAGCGCAACATAACCCAGTCTCGTCTGCCCCTAGTAACCGTAACCTTAACAGAGAAGTACTGAGAAATGGCAAGTACTGTGGAAAGCAAAGGACGGGAGATCTATGTTCTCAGTCGTTTAAAAATGACTGGGAACTGCAATTCTTTCTTGTAGCCGTTGGTGAAAACTCACAGTGTTTGCTGTGCCGCCGAGTAATAGGCGTCCAGCATAAGTTTTCAATTGAAAGATAATACATATCACAAAGACGAGTGTAGTGTACTCAACAAGCAGTAACTGATACTTCTTGAACTCTTAGTTTCTTGTGTTACATTTACGTCTGTCTTACTGTACGCTGTACAGTGTACTGTTTTCAATTGTCCAGAATGACAACCACACTAAATCTTCACTGCGAGCAAGTTTTAAAATCGCATTAAGAATTGCACAATCTGGGAAACCCTTTTCCGAAGGGGAGTTTGTGAAAGGGTGTCTGATAGATGCTGCAGAACTTGTGTGTCCCACGAACGTTATCAGGTTTCAAGAAATCAGTCTATCCAAACAAACAGTGACCAGACGTATCAGTGCTATGGCCGGCGATCTGCACAGGCAGCTAATAAATAAGGCTAAATATACACTCCTGGAAATTGAAATAAGAACACCGTGAATTCATTGTCCCAGGAAGGGGAAACTTTATTGACACGTTCCTTGGGTCAGATACATCACATGATCACACTGACAGAACCACAGGCACATAGACACAGGCAACAGAGCATGCACAATGTCGGCACTAGTACAGTGTATATCCACCTTTCGCAGCAATGCAGGCTGCTATTCTCCCATGGAGACGATCGTAGAGATGCTGGATGTAGTCCTGTGGAACGGCTTGCCATGCCATTTCCACCTGGCGCCTCAGTTGGACCAGCGTTCGTGCTGGACGTGCAGACCGCGTGAGACGACGCTTCATCCAGTCCCAAACATGCTCAATGGGGGACAGATCCGGAGATCTTGCTGGCCAGTGTAGTTGACTTACACCTTCTAGAGCACGTTGGGTGGCACGGGATACATGCGGACGTGCATTGTCCTGTTGGAACAGCAAGTTCCCTTGCCGGTCTAGGAATGGTAGAACGATGGGTTCGATGACGGTTTGGATGTACCGTGCACTATTCAGTGTCCCGTCGACGATCACCAGTGGTGTACGGCCAGTGTAGGAGATCGCTCCCCACACCATGATGCCGTGTGTTGGCCCTGTGTGCCTCGGTCGTATGCAGTCCTGATTGTGGCGCTCACCTGCACGGCGCCAAACACGCATACGACCATCATTGGCACCAAGGCAGAAGCGACTCTCATCGCTGAAGACGACACGTCTCCATTCGTCCCTCCATTCACGCCTGTCGCGACACCACTGGAGGCGGGCTGCACGATGTTGGGGCGTGAGCGGAAGACGGCCTAACGGTGTGCGGGACCGTAGCCCAGCTTCATGGAGACGGTTGCGAATGGTCCTCGCCGATACCCCAGGAGCAACAGTGTCCCTAATTTGCTGGGAAGTGGCGGTGCGGTCGCCTACGGCACTGTGTAGGATCCTACGGTCTTGGCGTGCATCCGTGCGTCGCTGCGGTCCGGTACCAGGTCGACGGGCACGTGCACCTTCCGCCGACCACTGGCGACAACATCGATGTACTGTGGAGACCTCACGCCCCACGTGTTGAGCAATTCGGCGGTACGCCCACCCGGCCTCCCGCATGCCCACTATACGCCCTCGCTCAAAGTCCGTCAACTGCACATACGGTTCACGTCCACGCTGTCGCGGCATGCTACCAGTGTTAAAGACTGCGATGGAGCTCCGTATGCCACGGCAAACAGGCTGACACTGACGGCGGCGGTGCACAAATGCTGCGCAGCTAGCGCCATTCGACGGCCAACACCGCGGTTCCTGGTGTGTCCGCTGTGCCGTGCGTGTGATCATTGCTTGTACAGCCCTCTCGCAGTGTCCGGAGCAAGTATGGTGGGTCTGACACACCGGTGTCAATGTGTTTTTTTTTCCATTTCCAGGAGTGTACTTTGTTGCTTTCTCTGTTGCGCTCGATGAATCAACAGATCTTACAGATACAGCGCAGGTTGTGATATACATACGACGTGTCGATAACGCACTTTGTGTAACAGAGGAGCGACGTCTGTGCGTAGAAATATGCACTACATGAACGTTGACGGCTGCGGCGTGCACGCTGTGACCCGTAAGTTGCACATGTGCAAGAGCACCACACGCGTACAGAATTTCTGGCCGGCCCTGACCTAAGATGTTAAGTCCCACAGTACTCAGAGCCATTTGAACCATTTTGGTTGGACGTTCACGTCTCTATACAGAACGTGGGGGTCGGAGAACTGTCTGCTCTGTAAAGCAGGGTGGATGATTTGTGGCATCTGTGACGAAAGACCACAATGCAGGTACAGGCACAGGTGTTCCAGAGAAAACCGCTCATCGTTCAGTGTTGAACATGGAGTCCTCAACATACCACCCCTACGTCCTGGCGTGATGACGCAACGACATCGTCAATCACGTTTGCTGTGGGCACTGGATAATCGGGCTTCGACGTTCGATCAGAGGGAACGTGCGGGCTCTTCGAGTGAATCACATTTTTGCTGCAACAGGTCGCTGGTCGTCTCCACAAACGCAGTCATCGAGGTGAATGGCGGATCGAAACGTGCAGCGCGCCACGGACGCTGGCTGGTGAGAGCCGTATTATGCCGTGGCAGACATTCTCCTACGCTTGCACGGAACCTGTGGTAGTAATTGAGGACACTCTGACAGCTGCGAAACACCTGCATCCCTTCGTGCTTGACCGAGCGAGGCGGCGCAGTGGTTGGCTCACTGGACTCACATTCGGGAGGAAGACGGTTCAATCCCGCGTCTGGCCATCCTGATTTAGGTTTTCCGTGATTTCCCTAAATCGCCCCAGGCAAATTCGGGAATGGTTCCTTTGAAAGGGCACGGCCGACTTCCTTCCACGCCCTTCCCTAATCCGATGAGACCGATGACGTCGCTGTCTGGTCTCCTCCCCCAAACAACCCCAACCCTTCGTGCTTGATGTTTTCTCGAACGCCGATGTCATCTTTCGGCAGTGTGATTGTCCGTGTCTCTGAGCTATAACTGTGCTACAGAGGTTTGAGGAGCATTATAGCGAACTCACGTTGATGTCTCCACGACCGAATTCGCCTGATGTAAAACCTATGAAACCCATTTGGATCGCTATCGGGCGCCATCACAGCGTACGCAAATCAGCGGCCCGCTATTTACGGGAATTACATGATCTGTGCATTGACATCTAATGCCACATACCTCCATAAAGCTGCCAACAAATTGTCGAATCCCACATACGCGGAATCAGTGAAGTATTTTGTTCGAAAGATGGACAAACAAACTATCAACCATCTTCAATAAAATTCTTCAGGGTATCAGACCGCATCGTCATAATTTAAAATGCGCCAACGTTTCGGCCAGCGTTGCAGCTAGCCTTCATCAGGGCCTTACGTTAAACTGCTAAATGAAACACACTTGGTTCCTTAAATAGCTGCACGAGAAAACCGTGTCGTTACTTGATTGGCTGTAAAAGGAGGAGGAGGAGGGGTGAAAGGTATGCTTTATTGGTGTTTGCTTTATTATCTGTCATTGGCTGAAATAGCTGTTTTCTATTGGTCTTTATATTAATCCGCCCCATTGGAGGAGACGGACGAATAGCGAACAGGTGATGGCTGTGACGTCACACTGTTTACATGCTGTCCAGAAGCCGGCTGCGGCGTGCCATTGCTTTGTGTGCTCGCGACCACTACTGCGGCTCTCGGCGTGTCTGCAGGGGCCGCCACGGCTCTGCCGCCGCTCCGTAGCCCTGCTATAGCAGGCAGCCAAGACCTCGGAAGCTTGTACCCGTCCTCTCTATTCATGTTGGCGGGTCTTTTGGCTATTTCTATCGCCTCTCTAATCTTTCTTTTGAAACTGAGAGGCTGTTTCGCCAGGACGCGGGCTTCTTGAAAAAATATTGGTTTCCCGCACTCGTCTCGGTGTTCCGCCACTGCTGACTTAGTGTGTTGTTTCAGGCGGATATATCTTTCATGTTCCGAGAGCCTTGTGCTAATCGGACGTCCCGTCTGACCTATGTAGACTAATCCACACGCACAACCAATTTCATACACGCCTGCTGTGTGTAGTTTGTCAACTGCATCCTTGGTAGAACCGAGCATGTCTGATATTTTGTTTCTGCTTCGGAAAATTGGTTTGATATCGGCTTTTCGTAGAATTTTGCCAATACGTTCGGTGACCCCTTATACATATGGTAACACAGCAATGCTCTGTGCCTCCTTCTCCTCTTCCCTATTAGTCTTCTCCCTTGTCGACATGGTGCTATCTATCGTCTGCTTCCCATAGCCATTAGTTCCGAAGATGGACCTGAGGCGTTCAAGTTCTGTCTTCAGATGTTCTTCGTCGATTATACTGTACGCTCTCTTCGTTAGCGTGTGCAGGGCGGACTTCTTCTGCGTGGGGTGATGGTGGGAGGGGGCGTGGAGGTACCTGTCCGTACTGGTTGGTTTCCTGTACACTTTGTGGCCAAGTTTACAATCAGGTTTTCGATAAACTTCCACGTCGAGAAAAGGCAGCACCCCTTCCTTCTCTGTTTCCATTGTAAACTGAATTTTCCTACGCTGTTGGTTAAGATGCTTGTGGAAGTTCTGTAACTCCTCTTCTCCGTGGTGCCAAATGACGAAAGTATCATCGACATAGCGAAGCCAACAATTTGGACGTAATGGTGCGGACTGGAGGGCTGTTTCCTCAAATGCCTCCATGAAGATTTCTGCTGCGATAGGCGATAGGGGTGAGCCCATAGCTACACCGTCAGTTTGTTCATAAAATTGACCTCTCCACTTGAAATAGGTGGTCGTCAGACAGTGGCGCACAAGCTCACATATATCAGGTGCCACGCGTTCTTCTAGGATGTTCACAGTATCTGACACTGGGACATTCGTGAATAGGGATTTGACGTCGAAACTAACCATCAGATCTTGGTCCGCAACACGCATTTCCTTTAGGAGAGACACGAAGTGAGTGGAATCCTTAACGTAGGACTCGGTTTGATGCACTAGGTGTCGGAGCCTAGGTGCCAGTTCTTTCGCTACGTGCTCGCAACATTTTGGCTCATCAGTGTAACTCGCTATGTAACTATAAACAAGTGCACAAATGTGCAATGTTAAGCAATTCAACATACAAGAAGCATCTGTGGAACGTTGTGTGTGGACGTCTCTAGTTACAGAAGGTGATTTTTAACTATATTGTTTTTATTTTTTGACGAATCTATTTTTATTTTTAACTGTGTGAGTAGGCTGTTTAGGTTTTTATGTTGGTAACGCCACGTAGTGCTCTGTATGAAAATCGCTGATTGCGCTGTGTGCAGTCTGTGGCTGGTTGGACACATTGTTGAAATATTCGCTAGTGTAGCGTTGGGCAGTTGGATGTGAACAGCGCGTAGCGTTGGGTAGTTAGAGGTGAGCCGTCAGCAGTGGTGGATGTGGGGAGTTTTGAGAGGCTGCTAGAAGCGGACGACCTGGACGTGTGTCCGCCAGAAAAAGGAAATTTGTAAAGATGGATGTCATGAATTTGTAGATATATATATGATGACTTTTGAACACTATTAAGGTAAATACATTGTTTGTTCTCTATCAAAATCTTTCGTTTGCTATCAGTAGTTAGTGCCTTCAGTAGTTAGAATCTTTATTTAGATGGCAGTATTGGCGCTCGCTGTATTGCAGTAGTTCGAGTAACGAAGATTTTTTTGTGAGGTAAGTGATTCATGAAAGGTATAGTTTATTGTTAGTTAGGGCCATTCTTTTGCAGGGATTATTGAAAGTCAGATTGCGTTGCGCTATAAATATTGTGTGTCAATTTAGTGATGATCAGAATAAGTAAAGAGAGAAAATAGAGAACTGTCTGAGTACGTTCAGTTTTGCTCAGCTGTTTGAAAATCAAATAACGTTAAGAGTTTTTCCAGCACTATCATTCTTTACATACAAAGGGGACGTTTCAACTGACTTGTGTGGAATGTACTACACACTATCCACTGTCATGTCAATATGGCGTGCGTGATACAGCCATAATGGAGCAAATCGTATATTAACAAGTTTTTTTACAGATAAGATGATGACAGTGTTAACTGTTGAAACTGGTAATCAGAAATACATAGTAGTGAATGCGATTTTGGCTACTAAATTTTCCTCATAGCAATTAGAGATCGCTCCTTCTTATTCCTAATAGTGAGAATATCTACAAAAAGGCACTATTAATTATTTTCTCTAGGACTTACAGTTTCTGGCTTTCATAGGGTAAAAAAACAGCAATTATTAAAAATAGTGCGTTAATGGTATAAAATTAATGTTTATCTTTAAATAAAGAGGGTTAAGAGCAAATATTAAATGTGTGTACCCCGTCTAAGTGCAGTAGAACCGTATCGAGAGATAAACTGCGTTCTGGGAGTGTAACAGGGTGGAGGGGGAGGGGGTGGTGGGTAGAAGTGCGAGGGAACGCGAGTCGCCGGAATGTCTTCGTGCACTTCCCTTGTTCAGAGGTCTGCAAACTGAATAGCGAGAAAGGGATTCCACGGTCCATCTACCCCAGTGCGTCACAGAATCCAACCACTGTGTGTTCTACACAGACATTCCACAGCGCGCCTTATGTCTCGTTGGGGACGCAGTTTGCAGACTTCTCCAGAGTGTGTTTACTTTCCACAAAATGCATTAACACTACACGGAATCCAGGTATGCGTTACTTATAATTCTAACGCAAGAAACGCATATAGAGGCCGTGCGGGATTAGCCGAGCGGTCTTGGGCGCTGCAGTCATAGACTGTACGCCTGGTCCCGGCGGAGGTTCGAGTCCTCCCTCGGGCATGGGTGTGTGCGTTTGTCCTTAGGGTAATTTAAGTTATGTAGTGTGTAAGCTTAGGGACTGATGACCTTAGCAGTTAAGTCCCATAAGATTTCACACAAACGCACATAGACAAAATCTACGTAAATTTCTTCACACTTTTCTATGCTGCTAGAATACAAATTGATTCGTAGTCATGTGGCACCTCTGACGTTCTTCCAGGAGAGACAACTTCCCCACCACGAGCGGTGCCTGCTATCCGTTTTGCAGACAAACAATACCTCACAGGCAATTTTTATCTGGTTCTCTTATGTCAGTCGGCAAAATAACTTCAATGAACCTGTGATTATGCAGTTATTCTCATTTTATTAAATGAGTACTAAGTATTAAGACTGGTATAAGGCAGGGTTGCAAAAAGAAGAACCTTAAAGTAAATTGCGTAGCTTTTGCAAATGATATGGACCTGCTTGCTGAAACGAAGAAGCACGGGAGCAAATCCTTGAACTAAAGAAACAAGTAGATAGGTCTTCACACCTCCTTTGAAAAAACTGAGATATTGACAAACATCATGCACTCATGTAAATACCTCAAAGTTCAACAACAAAAGATGGAAATAGTAAAAGAATTCAAACATCTTGGAGAATGCATTAGTTGGAATGCTGGGGAAAGCAAAGCAATGGAATCCAGAAAAAATAAACTTGAACTGGCCTTCCAACATACAACCAAAAATCCCTTTCATGGGGGTCCAAAATTATACATTACAAGACAGTGATTAAGCCAGAAGCACTGTATGCAGCACAAACACTTAACATGAATTTCAAAGGCCAAATGGAGAAACTTGAGCTAAAGCAAAGAAAAATTTTAAGAAAAATTACAGGGCCAAAATTTCAAGACAATAAGATCATATACATCAAAAATGAAACTCTCTACAAGAAAATTGAAAAACTTTCACATGCTATGCGAAAAAGGAGAATAAATTTTTATGGTCATCTTCTCAGAATGAATTCCAGCAGATTAGCTAAACAAATCTTTGACTTTTTCCGTAACCGCAAAACCAAACCAAACTGGTTTAAAGAAACTGAGAGAGACATAGTAAAATTAAAGATTTCAGAAAATTCATTTATTGATCGAACAGCTAAATTAATTACTAAAGATGAAAACATAAAGTTCCAAGACAAATCTACACCAAAGTCCAGACCCTTCATCTCGGAAGAAGAGAGGAAAAGAAGATCAGAAAGAATGAAGAAATACTGGGCGCTAAAAAAAGAACAACGCACAAAGAAATGATTGATCCAGCGTACCCCAAAGAGGGTGAAACGAAAGAAGAAGAAATGTGTACTTATTTGCAGTTTTTAAGCGAGCTTTCACGTATAATACTTTCCTATATACTAAGGCTGAGAAGTGTAGGTTATTCGTGGGACTCCCCCCTACCACTGTACAAAAATATGCGACTACATAATTTTTTTTCCCCTTGTCCGCCCTTTAAGTGACTGGGCTATGTATATCGCGTGCACAGGGAAGTGATGTCAACGTGTACATTTCACACGTGCGTGTGTCTTCAGCTTTAATTTCCTCGCTCGTTTTTATCACCAGGTGTCATAAATGTTTCAGTATTGTATGGCCCTGTAACGTCTGTTCAGATTGTCCGTCTAGTCAATGTTTACATTTCCTTAAGGGGAGTTGGAATAGGAAGAAAACTTTTTTCACATTTTCGAGTTTTTTTCCTCATTATAAAATTTGCTGTTTTCCGAATAAATTGGTATATACATCACGTAAGAACTCACATGGAAAGTATTTTGTTTTATTTTTTAAATATAATCTACACGGGTTGAAAATGTAAAAGTTTTTTACGTGCATTACTTCAAAGTCTAATAAAATAGGTAATTTTTTTATATAGAAGGCTGTGGATTGTTGTGGTATAAAGGTTAAATTAAGTGTTTGTATGTGTAGTGCTATCAGAAACAGTATCGTATCGTTTCATAGTGTAAAAACGCGTTTCATGTCGAAGTGCTAACGTTTTTCCGAGGAAAACTGAGGAATAGATTTGTATATCTCTCAAAAAGTAAAGTACGATGCCAAAACGAAGCGTTTTTAAGAAAAATGGGTTTTATGGTAATAGATTTTCGAATAAAGGAAAACATTGTGTTCAACATGTGGCGTGTAAAGTTACAGACAATGAAATACAGGCAAACTCGTCAGTATCTAGAGAAAGACCCGTTACTGCTTCGAAGATTAAAGTAAAACGTTGTGATACACAGTTTTCTCAAATTAAAGTGATGTAAATGGTAGGCTAGGTTGTATTCTGATAGACTTACTCATCGTAACAAAGGGTGTTAGGTGAATGTCCGTTTTGGAAAATATGTGGAGGGCCAGTTAGTTTTCATGGAGACAGTGAGGTATCAAATGGACTAGCCAGGAAACATATCATTAATTCTGCCAGTTATAAATATACTCATTCATTTTGGAATTCTGATAAGTGTGAAGATAATTATTTTGATGTAAATGTTAGGTGGTTTTATGAATTGATACCTATCGGCAAAGGACACACTGCAGCAGAAACAACGTGTGCCGTGATGAATATGCCATGCTCACCTTGTAAAAGCGCAAGTATGCAGGTTTTATTGGAGCTGCTGTGGAATCTGTTGCATGTGAGTCAATGAAGGGTGCTGAAAACGGAGCTATTGAAATAGATGATGGTGTGACTGACATACCAGTATCTTTTGGTGGCACTTGGCAGAAGTCCGGCTACGGTTCTAAGAATTCTGTTGCTATGGTGACCAGTGTGGATACTGGAAAGGTAATAGATTCCCAGATTATAACCAAACATTGTTATAAGTGTAAATCAGGGAATGAAGAAGGGCATATCTGTGACAGAAATTATGAAGGAACAAGTGGTGGTATGGCGGCATCTCTGCAGCTATTGAAATTTTTAGTCGATCTGTGAACGAAAGGGGTGTGTTACACTAACTTCTTAGGTGATGGAGAATCAAAAGCATATAACAGTATAGTAGCCGCTCAGTCTTACGGTGAGAAGATTATCACAAAACTGGAATGTGTTGGTCATGTCCAGAAGAGGATGGGTGTCAGGTTGAGGAAGCTGAAACAAAGTTGGAGAGATAAGAAACTTCCTGATGGTAAAACCATAAGAGACAGGCTGACAGACATAATGATTGATGAACTACAGCAGTATTATGGGATGGCCATTAGAAATAATAATGAGAATTTCTTGAAAATGAAGCATGCAGAATGAGCTACCTTCTTCCACAGACTGTCAACTGACGAAAACCCAGTAGACCACCTTTCCCCTCCTGGACCTGATTCGTGATGCAAGTACCGCAATGCCCAGTACTCAAACAGTTCATACAGCCATAAACATTCCATCCCAGCAGCAGTCATGGATATCATGAAACCTATTTACAGAGGCCTGTCAAATCTTGAATTACTGAAGAGATGTCTGCATGGTCAGACTCGAAATCAAAACGAGTCGTTCAATAATCTTATATGTCAATAATCTTATATGGAATCGCTTACCAAAAAATGTTCTTGTTGGAATGAAGACACTAAAGTGGGGGTCAGTGATGCTGTTATTGCTTTTAATGATGGCAACATTGGTAGGATGAAAGTGCTACAGCAATCCTGGAGCAAACTGCATCAGAGAACTTGAACAGATGAACAAGGTTGGCAATGATAAAGCAGAGTATGCAGCGCAATTCGCCACTAAGGAGTCCAGAAAGAAGAAAAGAAGAAAAACTTGGAAAAAGATCAAGAAGATGATATCAAGTATGGCGCAGTGTGTTTCTGAATGACTAAAAATAAAAAAAAAATTAAGCGTATATTAAGTGAGTTACAGTCTTTTGAAACTTTAGAAGCCGTTCCTGAAAATTTGCATTTTCTGTTGCATTTTTCCCTAAATCTCAGAAACCACATCGAGTACAGTATTAAAAATTTCAGGGAGTAATAAAATACATATCCTGAGTCTACTGAACTAAAAAAAGAAGATAATGTTATGTATAATTAAAATTATCTAGGCTAATGTACAAAAAAGTAAACAAAATTTTAGCCGTGTAATTAAAAATTTGTATTTCCGAAAGCAGTAGCTGAAATGCAATTATTGTAGTTCAGTAGACTCAGAACATATAGTTTAATGTCCTGTAAAAGTTTCATGTCAATGGCTACAGTGGTTCCTGAAATACAGGGAAGCCAAGTCACTAAATTTAACATTGTCGGGACAGAGCGTTCCAAGTCAACTTAAATCGTGATATTTCATCTGCTTAGTTAGGCGTTTGTAGCGCTAGCCTATGTTCTAGTGAATGCATGGGTAGAATCTTTTGCGTTGTACATAAATTATAATTACTGTTTTCTTTGTATTATATACGTTGCGAACCGAAACTTCCGGACGTTATTGATGGATATATTCTTAGGATTTGAGTTCAAGGGACCGGAAGTTTCTGGTAGCTTGTTACAGACTAATAATGTAACTTTGATATATTTGCTTTGTTATGTCAGTTACCTTTGTTTCTCTGAAAAAAAAAACAAGATAGATAATCTGGAAATACGCAATTACCAAAACGTACATCATTAAATACAGCGTGTTGTAACAAAACGCAGACAGACGCAAATGCAGTGTGGTGTACGCCATCTTAGTCTCATAGACTGATTTCATCGCCGACGTAGCGATGCCACCTTGAACTAACAACTGTAAACAACAGACAACTCGACCACTGAGTTGTGTGCACGCATTGTTATGTAGTGGAAGTGCGACGGTAGTGTGTCAACGTTGTTGTGTTGTTGCTGCTGGCAGTAGTACACCATCTCTAAGTGTTCGAGATATTTTTCGTTTTGTTTTGAAGACGACTAGTGTTTGTATGTGTGTGCAAAATTCGTCCAGCACATCTTGATCCCTTAAAAAATGAGTGACGCGTGCACGCCCGCCATAACTCGATTGAAATGCAAAATGCGGACAATCTTTTTTTTCTAAAATAGCGTTATATCACGGGCTACGAAACTTGGTGTTGTCAATGTGAATATATGATAACACGACAAAGCGCAGAAATTCACATAAAGTGTTAGCGCTTTGACGACACAACCGACGTTCAAAGTCATTGTGTTCCACGAGTTCAACAACATCCTAAAGGAAGACTTTTGTAGCCGTTTTACGTGGCTGTGTGAACATTCTGTGCGTTATAATAAATTGGGGGCGTGGGTATGTACGAGGATTGGAACTTTAATAGTGGTAACTATTGATTTACAGCTCGCACAAAATAGAAACGTGTTTCAAAGTTTTATTGACCTTCAAAGTAGTCACCAGCATAGTGTATAACCCGTTGCCAGCGATGTGGAAGTCGTAGGATACTCTTAGCAGTGCCAGTTGTGTTGACAGTCGGAGCGGCGCGGTCTATTGCCCGACGAATTGATAGCAGTTCTGAAGCGAATGCTGTGAAGTGTTTCCTTCAGTTCAGAAATCGAGTCCAGCTCACGAGAGCTTAAGTCAGGGGAGCGCAGTAGGTGGTATAGCACTTGGCAGCCCCATCAGTCAAACAAATCAGTAACAGATTGTACTGTGTGTGCTTGAGCATTGTCCTGCAAAATGATGGTCAGGTCCTGCAGAAAGTGTCATCGTTTCTGTCCGTAAGCTGGTCGTAGGTTGTGTTCCAAAAATGAACAGCATAGAGACAGACAGAAGTCTCGCCGAGGCGAAGAGCAGCGAGTGGAGTGGTCGGGGAAAGTGGATCTGATTAGCTTTCCTCGACTTCTTACTACTATTTGCAGCGTTCAGCTTATTACAGTTTGTTAAGTTCGACCAGCGATTTTTTTTTTCTGCCTGGTGGCCGCTAACGCTCCAGTTGCCTCCCATGGGGGCTAGTGTATGTAACAGCAGTGTACGTTTCCTCGCCTTGCCGCTGCTGTCCGCTGAGGCGTGTAGTTTTCACAGCTTTCTTGATTGTAGGCCGGTTGGTGATTCTTCTACTATGGTGGTAGTGATTCCTTTCTCGTTCCGGGCGCTCTAAACACTGTATTCTGGGGGCGTAGTGCAGTCCGCCGGTTCCGGCTTTGCCGTGTCGTTCCATTCTTGCATTTAGTTTATTAGAGGTCAGGTAGCTTCAGTAAGACTATCATTAGTCATTCGTTAGATTGTCACTAGTCTGGGTTACAATCTTGTGGCCGGCCGGAGTGGCTGTGCGGTTCTGGGCGCTACAGTCTGGAGCTGAGCGACCGCTACGGTCGCAGGTTCGAATCGTGCCTCAGGCATGGATGTGTGTGATGTCCTTAGGTTAGTTAGGTTTAATTAGTTCTAAGTGCTAGGCGGCTGATGACCTCAGAAGTTAAGTCGCATAGTGCTCAGAGCCATTTGAACCATTTTACAATCTTGTGAAATGAATGCAACACTTGGCTGCCTATCTCATCGCTGGCGAAGGTGTTTGTTGCCGGACCTTCTCAGAGGTAGATTCCTGGAGCACCGTCTGCGACTGGTCCTTGTATTTTATTATTGTGTTATTTATTACCATACCTTGTAATGTCTGCATTAAAGGTTATGTATGTCTAGTTAATAGTTCTGGTCGCCTTCTGGAATGAATCTAGCACTGCAAGGGGTGTGTTACAACGTTACCATCATCTTATTTCACCCGTTTGGTGGTCAGTTGCTTGTGTCTTTTAATTAACCTTTGCTTGTATTTGCTGTTTTACAGCAAGCTTCTAATTTTTTTACATAATTGCCGTTCCTGCCGTGTAAGGCCTTCAACCGTGACTGTCGTCATTTGGTTTGAAAAAAATAATTCTATATTTGTATTTTAGCAGTAAGTCTTAAAACCTTATACACTCCTGGAAATTGAAATAAGAACACCGTGAATTCATTGTCCCAGGAAGGGGAAACTTTATTGACACATTCCTGGGGTCAGATACATCACATGATCACACTGACAGAACCACAGGCACATAGACACAGGCAACAGAGCATGCACAATGTCGGCACTAGTACAGTGCATATCCACCTTTCGCAGCAATGCAGGCTGCTATTCTCCCATGGAGACTATCGTAGAGATGCTGGATGTAGTCCTGTGGAACGGCTTGCCATGCCATTTCCACCTGGCGCCTCAGTTGGACCAGCGTTCGTGCTGGACGTGCAGACCGCGTGAGACGACGCTTCATCCAGTCCCAAACATGCTCAATGGGGGACAGATCCTGAGATCTTGCTGGCCAGGGTAGTTGACTTACACCTTCTAGAGCACGTTGGGTGGCACGGGATACATGCGGACGTGCATTGTCCTGTTGGAACAGCAAGTTCCCTTGCCGGTCTAGGAATGGTAGAACGATGGGTTCGATGACGGGTTGGATGTACCGTGCACTATTCAGTGTCCCCTCGACGATCACCAGTGGTGTACGGCCAGTGTAGGAGATCGCTCCCCACACCATGATGCCGGGTGTTGGCCCTGTGTGCCTCGGTCGTATGCAGTCCTGATTGTGGCGCTCACCTGCACGGCGCCAAACACGCATACGACCATCATTGGCACCAAGGCAGAAGTGACTCTCATCGCTGAAGACGACACGTCTCCATTCGTCCCGCCATTCACGCCTGTCGCGACACCACTGGAGGCGGGCTGCACGATGTTGGGGCGTGAGCGGAAGACGGCCTAACGGTGTGCGGGACCGTAGCCCAGCTTCATGGAGACGGTTGCGAATGGTCCTCGCCGATACCCCAGGAGCAACAGTGTCCCTAATTTGCTGGGAAGTGGCGGTGCGGTCCCCTACGGCACTGCGTAGGATCCTACGGTCTTGGCGTGCATCCGTGCGTCGCTGCGGTCCGGTCCCAGGTCGACGGGCACGTGCACCTTCCGCCGACCACTGGCGACAACATCGATGTACTGTGGACACCTCACGCCCCACGTGTTGAGCAATTCGGCGGTACGTCCACCCGGCCTCCCGCATGCCCACTATACGCCCTCGCTCAAAGTCCGTCAACTGCACATACGGTTCACGTCCACGCTGTCGCGGCATGCTACCAGTGTTAAAGACTGCGATGGAGCTCCGTATGCCACGGCAGACTGGCTGACACTGACGGCGGTGGTGCACAAATGCTGCGCAGCTAGCGCCATTCGACGGCCAACACCGCGGTTCCTGGTGTATCCGCTGTGCCGTGCGTGTGATCATTGCTTGTACAGCCCTCTCGCAGTGTCCGGAGCAAGTATGGTGGGTCTGACACACCGGTGTCAATGTGTTCTTTTTTCCATTTCCAGGAGTGTATATTGCCATTCCTGGTGTCTGATACCTTCTGCCTTGTTTGAAGCCACTCAATTTCAATACCTGTAAATTGTGATTGCAGCGAGTTCTTAAACGTTCTTAATTTATTGCCGCATAAAGCATTTCTGCAATGGCTTACAGTTGTTTACATCCTTTATATAGGGCGATATTTTTGCACCGTGTACAAACTCAAGGTATTGATCGATGACAGGGCACGGAACAAAAAGTCAAAAGGACTTATGTCCGGAAATGCTTGGTTTCCATGCTAGACCATTTATTCAATCATACATTGTTACAGAGACTGCGGTCTAATACGCTATGTACCATGCAAGCACTGTTACAGTATGTGTTGAAAATGGTTTCAATGTGCCAAACCCATGCGTGTACCCGCAGTAGCATGTTCTGTCTCACACGTTCACATCGGCCAGGCTGCATCCGAACAGTGTCGAAGGCACCACGAATACGCTGCTCCAGTGTCTCCACATCTGGAACAGGCTCTGCCTTTTTTTTTTTTTTGGTCATCAGTCTACTGACTGGTTTGATGCGGCCCGCCACAAATTCCTTTCCTGTGCTAACCTCTTCATCTCAGAGTAGCTCTTGCAACCTACGTCCTCAATTATTTGCTTGACGTATTCCAATCTCTGTCTTCCTCTACAGTTTTTGCCCTCTACAGCTCCCTCTAGTACCATGGAAGTCATTCCCTCATGTCTTAGCAGATGTCCTATCATCCTGTCCCTTCTCTTTATCAGTGTTTTCCACATATTCGTTTCCTCTCCGATTCTGCGTAGAACCTCCTCATTCCTTACCTTATCAGTCCACCTAATTTTCAACATTCGTCTATAGCACCACATCTCAAATGCTTCGATTCTCTTCTGTTCCGGTTTTCCCACAGTCCATGTTTCGCTACCATACAATGCTGTACTCCAGACGTACATCCTCAGAAATTTCTTCCTCGAATTAAGGCCGGTATTTGATATTAGTAGACTTCTCTTGGCCAGAAATGCCTTTTTTGCTATAGCGAGTCTGCTTTTGATGTCCTCCTTGCTCCGTCCGTCATTGGTTATTTTACTGCCTAGGTAGCAGAATTCCTTAACTTCATTGACTTCGTGACCATCAATCCTGATGTTAAGTTTCTCGCTGTTCTCATTTCTACTACTTCTCATTACCTTCGTCTTTCTCCGGTTTACTCTCAAACCATACTGTGTACTCATTAGACTGTTCATTCCGTTCAGCAGATCATTTAATTCTTCTTCACTTTCACTCAGGATAGCAATGTCATCAGCGAATCGTATCATTGATATCCTTTGACCTTCTATTTTAATTCCACTCCTGAACGTTTCTTTTATTTCCATCATTGCTTCCTCGATGTACAGATTGAAGAGTAGGGGCGAAAGGCTACAGCCTTGTCTTACACCCTTCTTAATACGAGCACTTCGTTCTTGATCGTCCACTCTTATTATTCCCTGTTGGTTGTTGTACATATTGTATATGATCCGTCTCTCCCTATAGCTTACCCCTACTTTTATCAGAATCTCGAACACCTTGCACCATTTTATATTGTCGAACGCTTTTTCCAGGTCGACAAATCCTATGCAAGTGTCTCGATTTTTCTTTAGCCTTGCTTCCATTATTAGCCGTAATGTCAGAATTGCCTCTCTCGTCCCTTTACTTTTCCTAAAGCCAAACTGATCGTCACCTAGCGCATTCTCTGCCTACACGATACAAAATCAGAAATCGCACTGGTTCAGATCTGGTAAGGAACGGGCCGTGCAACTGGACGCCCTCGTCCGATCCATCGACCAGGGAAGGCACAATTGAGATGCGTCCGGACGTTAACGGCGGTGGGGTGGAACACCATCATGTCATCATGTAGCAGCCACATAACCCTTCGAATCAACAGTGGCACTTCTTCCACCAGGAGAGGCAAAGTCACCCGCCAGAAACGTCGATAGTTCAGACCTGTTACGTGACGTGGAAGGAAAAAATACGGTCGCCAATAATCCCAGCCCAAACTATCCGACTGCACCGATGGTGACTGATTCTCTCTCACCATACCGCAGGGATTCTGCATACTATCCCACACATGACTGTTATGAAAGTTGAAGATACCCCTCCGCGTAAAGGTGGCCTAATCTGTGAATGGGATGGATAACACAAGTCCCGGAATCGTGGTTGCCAGGTGAAGAATACAGTGGCAAAAGTGCAGCCGATGTGGAAAATCTGTCGCTAGTGAGCCCTGCACACGCTGTAAGTGATAAAGCTAGTAGCAATTGTCATGGAGATTGCTCAACACGGTCGTCTGGCTTACTCTGTACTGGCGGGCCAACTGCCTGGTACTGACACGGCGGTAACCTTTCACAGTGTTAACCACATTATCCTCGAAGTCTGGTGTCCGAACATTGCGGGTACGTCCTTCATGATTTCCTGTTTCCTGAAACGACCCTGTCTCATGCAAAGGGCGAAACACTGTTGCAAACACTGAATGCTGTGTTTGTTGTCGGCGGGGATAGGTCGCCTGGTACAACCTAGCTGCGCACCGCCCGTTGACATTTGCCTATCCGTCATTAAAGAGTATGTCGACAAGCTCTCGATTCAATATGGAACCATTGTGTACGACACTGTATCACATCCACAACTAGATAAGTCAACAAAAGAAGTGAATCGGACACAGCATTACCAATTACTATGGCAGGACAGGGTGCTAGGGCATGACGTATGAGGAACGGTACACCCCCCCCCCCTCCCCCAAGATGGAAAGCACGCATTGTACAGGGTTATTACAAATGATTGAAGCGATTTCACAACTCTACAATAACTTTATTATCTGAGATATTTTCACAATGCTTTGCACACACATACAAAAACTCAAAAAGTTTTTTTAGGCATTCACAAATGTTCGATATGTGCCTCTTTAGTGATTCGGCAGACATCAAGCCGATAATCAAGTTCCTCCCACACTCGGCGCAGCATGTCCCCATCAATGAGTTCGAAAGCATCGTTGATGCGAGCTCGCAGTTCTGGCACGTTTCTTGGTAGAGGAGGTTTAAACACTGAATCTTTCACATAACCCCACAGAAAGAAATCGCATGGGGTTAAGTCGGGAGAGCGTGGAGACCATGACATGAATTGCTGATCATGATCTCCACCACGACCGATCCATCGGTTTTCCAATCTCCTGTTTAAGAAATGCCGAACATCATGATGGAAGTGCGGTGGAGCACCATCCTGTTGAAAGATGAAGTCGGCGCTGTCGGTCTCCAGTTGTGGCATGAGCCAATTTTCCAGCATGTCCAGATACACGTGTCCTGTAACGTTTTTTTTCGCAGAAGAAAAAGGGGCCGTAAACTTTGAACCGTGAGATTGCACAAAACACGTTAACTTTTGGTGAATTGCGAATTTGCTGCACGAATGCGTGAGGATTCTCTACCGCCCAGATTCGCACATTGTGTCTGTTCACTCCACCATCAAGAAAAAATGTTGCTTCATCACTGAAAACAAGTTTCGACTGAACGCATCCTCTTCCATGAGCTGTTGCAACCGCGCCGAAAATTCAAAGCGTTTGACTTTGTCATCGGGTGTCAGGGCTTGTAGCAATTGTAAACGGTAAGGCTTCTGCTTTAGCTTTTTCCGTAAGATTTTCCAAACCGTCGGCTGTGGTACGTTTAGCTCCCTGCTTGCTTTATTCGTCGACTTCCGCGGGGTACGCGTGAAACTTGCCCGCACGCGTTTAACCGTTTCTTCCATCACTGCAGGCCGACCCGTTGATTTCCCCTTACAGAGACATCCAGAAGCTTTAAACTGCGCATACCATCGCCGAATGGAGTTAGCAGTTGGTGGATCTTTGTTGAACTTCGTCCTGAAGTGTCATTGCACTGTTATGACTGATGGATGTGAGTGCATTTCAAGCACGACATACGCTTTCTCGGCTCCTGTCGCCATTTTATCTCACTGCGCTCTCGAGCGCTCTGGCGGCAGAAACCTGAAGTGCGGCTTCAGCCGAACAAAACTTTATGAGTTTTTCTACGTATCTGTAGCGTGTCGTGACCATATGTCAATGAATGGAGCTACAGTGAACTTATGAAATCGCTTCAATCATTTGTAGTAGCCCTGTATTGTATGTTAACCGGGGACCTAGAAACGACGGAGAGGCTCCGTCCCCGCCGCAGCCGCAATGGTCCACAACCCCACGACGACTACCGCAGTCCACTTCACCCCTCCGCCGCCCAACACCGAACCACTCTTTCAGGGTTATTGTACGGTTCGGCCCCCAGTGGAACCACCCCCCCGCCCCTCCTCCAGGGAACGTCTCGCACCAGACGAGCGTAGCCCCTAGGTTTGCGTGGTAGAGTAATGATGGTGTACGCGTACGTGGAGAACTTGTTTGCACAGCAATCGCCGACAAAGTGTAGCTGAGGCGGAATAAGGGGAAAAAGCCCGCATTCGCCGAGGCAGATGGAAAACCGCCTAAAAACCATCCACAGACTGGCCGGCTCATCGGACTTCGACACAAGTCCGCCGGGCGGATTCGTGCCGGGGAACAGGCGCTTCTTCCCACTCCGGAAAGCCGTGCGTTAGACCGATCGGCTAACCGGGCGGGCTAAACCATGCATACTGCGACTGTAGCTGCATGGTACAGCGCCCATTCTCTGTAACAAATTATGACTGAATAAATGTTTTCTAGCATGGTAACCATGTATTTCCCGACATAAGTTCATTAGACTTTTTTTTGTTCCCTATCCTGTCATCTACCAATCCATAGTTTGTAACCGAGCGAGGTGGCGCACTGGTTAGCAGATTGGACTCGCATTTGGGATGACGACGGTTCAATCCCGCGTCCGGCCATCCTGATTTAGGTTTTCCGTGATTTGCCTAAATCGCTCCAGGCAGATGCCGGGATGGTTCCTCTGAAAGGGCACGGCCGACTTCCTTCCCTAATACGATGAGACCGATGACCTCGCAGTTTGGTCTCTTCCCCTAAACAACCCAACCATAATTTGTACAAAGCGGAAAAAATCACCATTGATTTCATTTAACCGATTATATGAGTGGCATAGTTTCGGAATAAAAGTACAAGTTTTGCGTTACCTTTGGGTTATTATTGTGCCACTAACGCACAAACATTTGGATAGCCCACATGGATTAAGGTTACATGATACACGTGCTGTTTTCAGTACAGCCATACAAAGATCAGTTCCACAGCGAACACTGGAAAACCACGTAAGATACAAAACCTCTTCGGTGAATGAAATACCGACTTCCTACACCCGATCGCTAGATAAATGCAGTTCATAAACAGAACTGAAACTGGCCCACCGAATCGCATTCGCGAGAGCCACTCTGCCACAGCATCCAATATCTGAGCGAGAAAAATCTCGACAAGCCAACATGGCTCTCGAAGTTAGTCATCTGCTCGCGTGCTACCATCTGTAGCATCTGAGGAACCGACGTGTTCAGAAAGAAAATGGGAACTTGGAAGAACACCTGTTTCAAGTAATCTCCCCTAAGCTCTGGTAAACACTCTACGATCATGAAAGCGTGTAGCAAAGCGCTAACAGAATTCTGTGAGATCAGCAGGAGCACTACCATCGCAGAACCCGCAAACATACACCACGTCTGCATATTCTTCATTAGTGTAGATGCGTCGCATTTTCGACAGCACGTGTACAATCACAGTTAACCTACCGAGAAGGGAATTTTCATTCTGCAGCAGAGTGTGTGGTGAGACGAAACTTCCTGGGGGATTAAAACTGTTTGCCAGACCGAGATTTGAACTCGGACTGCAATTTCGAATCTCGATCCGGCACACAATTTTAATCCCCCAGAAAGTTTCAAAAAAATGTCTCTGAGCACTATGGGACTTAACTTCTGAGGTCATCAGTCCGCTACAACTTAGAACTACTTAAACCTAACTAACCTAAGGACATCGCACACATCCATGCCCAAGGCAGGATTCGAACCTGCGACCGTAGTGGTCGTGCGGTTCCAGACTGAAGCGCCTAGAACCGCTCGGTCACTCCGGCCGGCCAGGAAGTTTCAGTTAACCTGCTTTTCTCTCTGATGTATTGTCAGCCCCCGCACTACTTCACTCGCAACACACCATAGATAACTGGGCTTTCAAAAATGGCTCTGAGCACTACGGGACTTAGCAGCTGTGGTCATCAGTCCCCTAGAACTTAGAACTACTTAAACCTAACTAGGAGATCACACACATCCATGCCCGAGGCAGGATTCGAACCTGCGACCGTAGCAGTCGCGCGGTTCCGGACTGCGCTCCTAGAACCGCGAGACCACCGCGGCCGGCCTGGGCTTTCAACAGGGTAATGGCAGAAATACATCTCGACAAGAAAGGTAAGAAGCAGGTCGGTTAGGCTAAAATACGATGTCAAAGCAAGTGGCTGGGTAAGACATGCAGGTGCGCGGCACTAGCCCAAAAACAAATCAACATAAAACAGAGTTCACTCGAACAACAGCAATAGTAAGGCATGCTTGGCCAATAGTAACTTCTACAGCAGCCAAGGCAAAATCAGTACGGCCACAAAGGAAACCAGTTTGCTAGTGAAGCACGTCAATCAATTGAGATGTATCAGCATTCATATTACATTCACTGTCTTTTATATGGTGGATGCCGGCGATGGATTGGCTTTATACCCCTTTTCAAATAAAATGTGGGGTGCGAGAGAGTCAGGATAACCTAGACAGGTGGAGGAGACAAGTGGTTAAACAGCTGATTGGTGGACACGTGTAGTCGACGTTCGTGACGCAAGCACTTTGCGGGTGGGAGGCGTCGGAGTTTGTGGCCCCTGCGAGGCGGGCAACCCGCGAAACCTGGCTGACTCACTCCGGCGGGAGATCGATGCTCCTGCGCCTACGCCTCTGCCATCGAGATAAACGACGCCGGTCGGGCCGCTACTGCGTCTGCACACGCACCGCCCTCTCTGTGGCAAGGTCGCTCACGTGCGCTTATCTCGGCCGCGCGTCTAACGAGGCATTCTATCCCCGGGTCTTTGTTCTCGGTGCCTGCTGTCTGGACCTCTCTAGCCGTCAGCCCTCTTGAAATGTGGATAAACGACAGCTGCAGCTAACAGTCGGAACAGTAGAGCTGCATTACGAAGCGGAAAACTTACGTGGAATATTTTTTTGGTCTTCAGATTGCTTTGACGCAGCTCTCCACGCTATCCTGTGCAGGTCTCTTCATCTCAGAATAACTACTGTAGCCTACTTCCCTTTGAACCCGCTTAATGTATTCATCGCCGGCATCTGTGGCCGGGCGGTTCTAGGTGCTTCAGTCCGGAACCGCGCTGCTGCTACAGTCGCAGGTTCGAATTCTGCCTCGGGCGTGGATGTGTGTGATGTCCTTAGGTTAGTTAGGTTTACGTAGTTCTAAGTCTAGGAGGCGAAAGGCTATTTACAAGTTGTACAGAAACCAGATGGCAGTTGTAAGAGTCGAGGGACATGAAAGGGAAGCAGTGGTTGGAAGGGAGTGAGACAGGGTTGTAGCCTCTCCCCGATGTTATTCAAACTCTATATTGAGGAAGCAGTAAAGGAAACAAAAGAAAAATTTGGAGTAGGTATTAAAATCCATGGAGAAGAAATAAAAACTTTGAGGTTCGCCGATGACATTGTAATTCTGTCAGAGACAGCAAAGGACTTGGAAGAGCAGTTGAACGGAATGGATGGTGTCTTGAAGGGAGGATATAAGATGAACATCAACAAAAGCAAAACGCAGATAATGGAATGTAGTCGAATTAAATCGGGTGATGCTGAGGGTATTAGATTAGGAAATGAGACGCTTAAAGTAGTAAAGGAGTTTTGCTGTTTGGGGAGCAAAATAACTGATGATGGTCGAAGTAGAGAGGATATAAAATGTAGACTGGCAATGGCAAGGAAAGCGTTTCTGAAGAAGAGAAATTTGTTAAAATGGAGTATAGATTTAAGTGTCAGGAAGTCATTTCTGAAAGTATTTGTATGGAGTTTAGCCATGTATGGAAGTGAAACATGGACGGTAAATAGTTTGGACAAGAAGAGAATAGAAGCTTTTGAAATGTGGTGCTACAGAAAAATGCTGAAGATTAGATGGGTAGATCACATAACTAATGAGGAAGTATTGAATAGGATTGGGGAGAAGAGACGTTTGTGGCACAACTTGACCAGAAGAAGGGATCGGTTAGTAGGACATGATCAAGGGATCACCAATTTAGTATTGGAGGGCAGCGTGGAGGGTAAAAATCGTAGGGGGAGACCAAGAGATGAGTACACTAAGCAGATTCAGAAGGATGTAGGCTGCAGTAGTTACTGGGAGATGAAGAAGGTTGCACAGGATAGAGTAGCATGGAGAGCTGCATCAAACCAGTCTCAGGACTGAAGACCACCACAACAACAACAACAAGTCTAGGGGACTGATGATCTCAGATGTTAAGTCCAATAGTGCTTAGAGCCATTTGATCCATTTGAATGTATTCATCTCTTGGTCCCCCTTTACTTTTACCCCCCACACTTCCGTCAGACATTAAATTGATGATGCCTTGATGTCTCAGAATGAATCCTACCAACAGATCCGTTCTATTAGTCAAGTTGTGCCACAAATTTCTTTTCTCCCAATTCTATTCAGTACCTCTCAATTGATCACGTGATATACTCACCTAACCTCCAGCATTCTACTGCAGCACTACATCTGAAAAACTTTTATTCTCTTCTTGTGTGACCTGCTTATCTCCAAACTTCACTTCCTTACAAGGCTCCACTCCAGATAAGAAAAATGGTTCAAATGGCTCTGAGCACTATTCGACTTAACTTCTGAGGTCATCACTCGCCTAGAACTTAGAACTAATTAAACCTAACTAACCTAAGGATATCACACACATCCATGACCGAGGCAGGATTCGAACCTGCGACCGTAGCGGTCGCGCGGTTCCAGAATGAAGCGCCTAGAACCGCTCGGCCACACCAGTGTTGTTCGTGTTTAGTGCTGTTGCCAGGCATTGTAAGGGTAGGGCATATGAGATCATGAGCAGCGTCATCTATTAAACTGTGACTGCGAAGGACACGGAGACTCCGCATACTGCTGTGAGGCAGCGATGTCAGCATCTGAGCGGCTCCCCCTCGGCGGAGGTGCGAGTCCTCCCTTTGGCATGGGTGCGCGTGTTGTCTATAGCGTAAGTTAAAGTAGTGCGTAAGTTTAGGGACCGATGACCGAAGCAGTTTAGTTTCGTAATATCTTTCCACAAATTTACAAAAAATGATTCAAATGGCTCTGAGCACTATGGGACTTAACTTCTTAGGTCATCAGTTCCCTAGAACTTAGAACTACTTAAACCTAACTAACCTAAGGACATCACACACATCCATGCCCGAGGCATGATTCGAACCTGCGACCGTAGAGGTCGCGCAGTTCCAGACTGTAGCGCCTAGAACCGCTCGGCCACTCCGGCCGGCACAAATTTACAATTCACAAAATCAGCTCTCACAGAATTTGAAAAGCGTCCCATTGCAGGTATCAGGCTGGCTGGATGGTCGCATCGTGCAATATACAGATTTGTAGGGCATTCAGATGCGACAATGGTCACATGTTGGACTGCGTCTGAACCTGAGGGCATCAGCACTCTGTAATGTACACTAAACACTTCGTAAAGCCATTTGCGGCTACCTTCTGAGACAAAGTAGTGGACGCCATGGAACATTCTGTGTCACTATGTGTGAATTGAAAGGGGGGGGGGGAGAAAGGGAAGGGAGGTGACCAGTGATGTCAGCTACTTCTGGACTTGACGCGGAATCAGCGACGACGAGGGAAAATGTGGGCCGGACAGGGAATCGAACCCGGATTTCTACTTACTACGTAGATGCGGTAACCACTGCTCCACCCGGACACAGTGTCTATCACAACTGCGCCGACCCATCTCGTACGCCTCACAGCCGACCCACATTCCCACTTAGCGCCACCTGTCCGCCGTCCCTGCCCGTGTCCCCCACGCTCGCTACTCACAAGGGAACCTCCCCATCGCACCCCCCTCAGATTTAGGTATAAGTTGGCACACTGGATACGCCTTGAAAAACTGAACACAGATCAATCGAGAAAACAGGAAGAAGTTGTGTGGAACTATGAAAAAATAAGCAAAATATACACTCCTGGAAATTGAAATAAGAACACCGTGAATTCATTGTCCCAGGAAGGGGAAACTTTATTGACACATTCCTGGGGTCAGATACATCACATGATCACACTGACAGAACCACAGGCACATACACACAGGCAACAGAGCATGCACAATGTCGGCACTAGTACAGTGTATATCCACCTTTCGCAGCAATGCAGGCTGCTATTCTCCCATGGAGACGATCGTAGAGATGCTGGATGTAGTCCTGTGGAACGGCTTGCCATGCCATTTCCACCTGGCGCCTCAGTTGGACCAGCGTTCGTGCTGGACGTGCAGACCGCGTGAGACGACGCTTCATCCAGTCCCAAACATGCTCAATGGGGGACAGATCCGGAGATCTTGCTGGTCAGGGTAGTTGACTTACACCTTCTAGAGCACGTTGGGTGGCACGGGATACATGCGGACGTGCATTGTCCTGTTGGAACAGCAAGTTCCCTTGCCAGTCTAGGAATGGTAGAACGATGGGTTCGATGACGGTTTGGATGTACCGTGCACTATTCAGTGTCCCCTCGACGATCACCAGTGGTGTACGGCCAGTGTAGGAGATCGCTCCCCACACCATGATGCCGGGTGTTGGCCCTGTGTGCCTCGGTCGTATGCAGTCCTGATTGTGGCGCTCAC
Source organism: Schistocerca cancellata (assembly GCF_023864275.1). Lineage (NCBI taxonomy): Eukaryota > Metazoa > Arthropoda > Insecta > Orthoptera > Acrididae > Schistocerca > Schistocerca cancellata. The sequence goes on along the minus strand of NC_064637.1, from coordinate 72,285,692 downwards.
CTGCACGGCGCCAAACACGCATACGACCATCATTGGCACCAAGGCAGAAGCGACTCTCATCGATGAAGACGACACGTCTCCATTCGTCCCTCCATTCACGCCTGTCGCGACACCACTGGAGGCGGGCTGCACGATGTTGGCGTGAGCGGAAGACGGCCTGCGGGACCGTAGCCCAGCTTCATGGAGACGGTTGCGAATGGTCCTCGCCGATACCCCAGGAGCAACAGTGTCCCTAATTTGCTGGGAAGTGGCGGTGCGGTCCCCTACGGCACTGCGTAGGATCCTACGGTCTTGGCGTGCATCCGTGCGTCGCTGCGGTCCGGTCCCAGGTCGACGGGCACGTGCACCTTCCGCCGACCACTGGCGACAACATCGATGTACTGTGGAGACCTCACGCCCCACGTGTTGAGCGATTCGGCGGTACGTCCACCCGGCCTCCCGCATGCCCACTATACGCCCTCGCTCAAAGTCCGTCAACTACACATACGGTTCACGTCCACGCTGTCGCGGCATGCTACCAGTGTTACAGACTGCGATGGAGCTCCGTATGCCACGGCAAACTGGCTGACACTGACGGCGGCGGTGCACAAATGTTCCGCAGCTAGCGCCATTCGACGGCCAACACCGCGGTTCCTGGTGTGTCCGCTGTGCCGTGCGTGTGATCATTGCTTTTACAGCCCTCTCGCAGTGTCCGGAGCAAGTATGGTGGGTCTGACACACCGGTGTCAATGTGTTCTTTTTTTCCATTTCCAGGAGTGTACAAACTGAGTAGTCCATGCGCAAGATAGGCAACATCAAGGTTACTAGAGCTCAGGAGCGCCGTGGTCCCGTGGTTAGCGTGAGCAGCTGCGGAGCGAGAGGTCCTTGGTTCAAGTCTTTCCTCCAGTGAAAAATTTAATTTCTTTATTTTCGCAAAGTTATGATCTGTCCGTTCGTTCATTGACGTCTCTGTTCACTGTAATAAGTTTAGTGTCTGTGTTTTGCGACCGCACCGGTAAGCCGTGCGATTAGTAGACGAAAGAACGTGCCTCTCCAATGGGAACCGAAAACATTTGATCGCAAGTTCATAGGTAAACCTATCCCTCCACAGCAAAACGCGTCTGATATATTCTATACGACACTGGTGACGGCATGTGCGCCACATGACAGGAATATGTTGTCGACCCACCTAACTTGTACACTTGGCGAATGGGTAAAAACATTCTTCTACCTTGCCCGATTTAGGTTTTTTTGTGGATGTGATAATCACTCCCAAAAAAGTGTTGAAAACATAAGAGTTTGTCACATAAACTGAAAAAAAATTAAAGTTTTCACTGGAGGGAAGAGTTGAACCACGTTCCTCTCGGTCCGCAGCTGCTCACGCTAACCACGGGACGACGGCGCTTCTGAGCTCAAAGATTCTGAGCCTTGATATTGCCTATCTTGCACATGGACTACTCAGTTTGTATATTTTGCTTATTTTTCCGTAGTTGCACGCAACTACTTCCTGTTTTCTCGATCGATCTGTGTTCAGTTTTTCAAGCCCTATCCACTGTGCCAACTTATAACTAAGTCTGAGGGGGGTGCGATGGGGAGGTTCCCTTGTCAGATTTCCTCACGGGGTCAGACGTACTAGTGCATCCGCACTGAAGAAGGCGGATTCGTTGCCCATTGGGGCGAATCAGTTACATGAATAAGTGATGTCTGTTATTTCGGACATGTCCGAAAGAAGAGAGACCGCGCATTTATATTGGAAATGAGCGTTTGGCGTCATTGGCCGGGAGGCCCCTTACGGGTCAGGTCCGGCCGCCTTGGTGCAGCTCTTACTACATTCGACGCCACATTGGACGACCTGCGCGCCGGATGGGGATGAAATGATGATAGCACAACACCCAGTCCCTGAGAGGAGAAAATCCCCGACCCAGCTGGGAATAAAACCCGGGCCACTAGGACGGCAGTCCGTCACGCTGACCACTCCGCTATCCGGGCGGACACCCATTTATATGATTCTATGTCACCTAGCACCACCGAGCGAGCTGTCGGAGTACTTAGTACACTGAACTCGCATTCGGGAGGGCGACGGTTCAAATCCGCGTCCAGCCATCCTGATTTAGGTTTTCCGTGATTTCCCCAAATTGCTTTGCGCAAATGGCAAGATGGTTCCTTTGAAAGGGCACCGCCGCTTTTCTTCCCTTGCTTCCCTAACACCATGGAACTCTTCCCCCAAATCAGCCAACCAACCAACCAACACAACTGGTCATAGACTACCAGCAGCCGGACAAGAGAAATATCATCCGATGTCTGGGCTGCCAGTAACGCCAGAAGACAAACGGCTGGGTCTGGAGAGGTGCCGTGACCAGGGAGCATGGATTGCCGATGAATGGCGTCTTATAGCGTCCAGTGATGAATCGTGCTTGTCCACTACCCTGGATGACCGTAGTCGGCCAGTGTGGCGACTACCTGCGGTGAGGTCCCTTTCTTCCAATGCTTTGGAGAGGCTCAGAAGTGTTATTTTTGGCATCATGGGGTGGGGAGCCATCAGGTATGACGTCAGGTGACACCTGGTAATGATTGAGAGAACTTGGATGGTAAAACGGTGCATCACCGACATCCTGTATTACCGTGTGATACCTCTTATACAACATTGGCATGGTGACATTTTTCAACAGGACATTCCGCGTATGGTACATCTCTTGGGACAGTGTCGTGGTGACATTTTTCAATAGGACAATCCTCGTGTGATATCACTCTTGCGACAGTGTCATTGTGACATTTTTCAACAGGACATTCCTCGTATGGTACCTCTCTTGCGACAGTGCCATGGTGACATTTTTCAACACAACAATCCTCGTGTGATGCCTCTCTTGAGACTGTGTCGTGTTGACATTTTTTCAGCAGGACATTCCTCGTATGGTACCTCTCTTGCGACAGTGTCGTGTTGACATTTTTCAACAGGACATTCCTCGTGTTATGCCTCTCTTGCGACAGTGTCATGGTGAAATTTTTCAACAGGACAATCCTCCTGTGATGTCTCTCATAGATAGTGTCGTGGTGACAGCTGTGGGCCAGCTTGTCTCAGGGCAGGCTACAACAGCAATAAGACATCCTTCCCAAGCGAATCAGTGCATGCATCCAAGCCAAACGGGTGCAACGTCATACTGATATGTGGGCTGGTGCTGGCTAGATATCTGTAACTGTGGCTCGATTTTGCAACCGCTGAAGTAACATGACGCATCTTCTGAACCAGTGAGGCTTCATTTCCTTACCTCGTCCCCTTCTGGGCGTTACACGTCGTCAGGCGGTGTAGCTTCTAGAGTTCGTAAGCACACAGAAAGAGACCGCCTTAGGAGGTTTTCAGGACAATCCTCCTCTCCCAGTCTCTACTGGCCGCCCGTAGCAGCCCACCAGGAAAACGGGAGATCCGAGATAGCGAGACGACGGTGCCGGCAGCTGAAGACAAGTCTTAAACAGCGAGAAGCGCTGAAGTTGCCCGCCGGGCATTAAATCATTTCCTCAGCGCGGATATACGACCGCCCGTAAAACGGCGGCGGCGGCGGCGACGACGACGACCCACTTGCTGCAGTCGCTCGGCTCAGCCCGGGACGAAAGCCGTAAACGGCATTACGGCGCAGCTTTTAGCCCCGCCGGCGCTCCGTCGGCACGAGAAGTGGGACGGCGCGATTCCAGACGAGCGCGGCAGCTGAAAAACAGAAATAAATATACACACATATATATCTGGATTTATTGGCGAACGGGGTGCGGACCTCTGCCGTCGGCAGACAATAGAGAGCAGATGCTTTTAAAAGCGACAGACCGGCCAGAGCGAAAGAACGACGAAAAAAAAACTGCGAACGAAATCGTCATGTCGCGACAGAATACTTCGAACTGGAAGCTTTCCTTTGGTCCTGTTCTAGTGTCTCGACAGTTTCTGCCGCAGCCGTGGTATAACATGCAGCAACCATCCTACATAAAAAAATAAGGTTTATGGAAAGAGGCTATAGCTCGCGCAGGTTACGGTGGCCGATGTGCAGTGAGCAGTTTTCGTCCAAGGCGCTAGGCGAGTTCATTCGTTTGTTCAGAAGGGGAGACCAATAAGTTGTAATCCCTGACACAGCACTCGTTAAAGCCTGTGCTATGGTAAGTGACCGGGATTCATCTTATGAGAAAGGATTTTCGCATAGATATCCACCGTGTGTACCTGAATGGTGGCAAATCAGACTTACATCCACTCTGTAATAACAATGATCCGTCAAGTAAGTTCGAAAAGCAATCGCACGTCAGGATGGATCAAAAGCAAACCAGATGATGCTACCAACGTGACAATAATACGGTCGCCAGTCTAATTAGGCATTAACTGAGTTTCTTCCCTGTACAAGTTGGTATATATTCATGGAAAACAACAAGTTTAACACTGCATAATATACATAGTAGAATTTTGGAACCAGAAAATCTATTGAACTGATAGTTTCACGTTCTGTACTGATATGGAAAATCATGAATGCATAACACTACACTATAACGTTTGCTACAAAACTTTATACTGTCTATTAATCTGATTAAAATTGGGCATAGGTTACCCTAGAAATTGTACTTTCATGCCACACACAAAATGCCAATTTTGATAAAGATAAAACACTGATAAATTTTGACTTTTATATTGACTTCAACTTTTGCTGGTCAAACGAATGTAGAACATTTCAGAATTCAAATGAATGAGGAGGGGACCCTGAAACTGTAATGATCGCTGTATTTTAAAAAAATGATTACTAAATTTGTTATTCATTCAAGATTTCCAGTATATAAGTTACTACTCTTTCCATCTCATTTACTGCTCATTTAAATGCCTTTAAATCCGTCTCGAAATAATAAACTTCATTACTATATCAATACTCAAGTTATCTTCCAACTTCGTTAGACCTTTGCTATTCGTTTACTAGTTCATTAACAAAACATTTCTTTAAACACCATTCTAATATAGCTAGTTTTGCAAATAATTATTATTATCACAATTTTTAATATTCATTCCGGGACCCTCGGATTGCACAACGTTTGGAAAGGACCCTGTCTAGTTTAGTTGTGAGGATAATTGAATGATGGAAAAGTTCTTGTAAAATTTAGGTTATTATTGAACCAAACAATCACAGTTCACACTCTGATCCATACGAATACAGTACTAAAAGTTTCAATCTGCTAGTATCGATACGCCGGTTGGCGGGGGGCAAGATGACGAGGCACACAGCACACATACAACCACAGCTATGGCTCTTGATGTATCGGCACTTTAATTCTTCTTAGCGTCGCAATACTTTTCCATTTAGTACCTATGGAATTTTCCCATGCTGTGTGGGCGTTGGAACGGCATACCCGAGGCTCAGTGAAGCTATGTCTTCCAGGAGAACCTCCTCGCTCCAGAAGGTGTTGCTCAAACCAGTGCCAAACTCCAACTATTACTGTGTCCGTTGTGCCGTGAAGTGCCTGCGTGCATTTTCCCGCGCTCGCCTGCCATCCACCTTTTACCGCTCCCTGACAGACCGGGTATTCACCCGAGGTTTTGCATTCTACATATCCTAACACATTGCCTACGTATGGACCAGACACACAGTTACAATTTTAAACATCTTACACCACTTTCAACAATTGTTACATTTCAATTCTATTACAATATTACTTGACATTTGACATAAACATTAATATTCACATTGAAATTTATTTACAGTTTTCTTAACATAATGGCATGAAACAAAAAGAAATGAAATCAGAACATCAATTAAACAAGTTTATCGTAAAATCAGATGAAAAGAATTACTTATATGTACAATAGTACAGAGTCGTTATGGTTACAAAGTGTTTTCCATCTTTCGGCCGGTCAGGGATGACAGAATCGAGGCGCGCGCCCTTCAGTCTTTCTCAAACGATTTTACAGAAGCTATTCGGTAAAAAATTTGATGTCAGGTTCACGATGCTGTGCCCTGGTAGTTATCGTGATATTTATGTGAAAATAAGCCACCACGCGAAATTTTGAAAAGTGTGCGATGAATAATAGGGGTCACCATAATTTTGCTTTTGGTGTATATTACATACTGTAATACGTTTCAGCATATGCAATTTAGCTAACATACTGAATTTTTCTTAAGACTTTGGTAGAGGTACGTATCTGTCAGCAATCTTGAGAAAATTGATCTGATGTAGCGCACTCGTTATTGATCGGCTTGCGCCATAAGAAAGCCAGAGTGAAATAGTCACAAAATTCCTCATACTTCATAAACTGTTTCAGATATTGAAATCAAATTTTGGCAAATGGCAGTATGCAAAGAGGAGAGCATTTTACCATATCGTTGTTATGTAAAACTTCATTATCTACTGTGTTACTTTCAATAACTACAGACTTATTTGGTGAAAAAATGTAATTTTTAAGGGCTGTCAACAGCTGGTGAAACGAGAAATGCTATGGGCTTTGGAAAAACATATTTGAAGACAATGCACGTTTTTTTTGTATCGAGGATGTGCTTTTTAATGAGCTACTGACCTTACTTTTCCTCAGTTCCTCACTTAATAAACTTAATAGACCACTGTTTGAGAATTCTCTCATAATTGTGCTTGCACAACATGTTAGTGAGATGAGACAGTGCAAACTCCACTGTGTTTTGGCAAAAGGAGCAAATTTTGATGTGGCAGCCAGAGAAATGTGTAGGTTTTACTCAAAATTCGCAACTCAAGACGCTTCTCTGCAAATTACAAATGGTTAACAAGCCAGGCGAAAATAAATCGCTGCATTTTAGGGGGAATTCTTTTTAGATACTAACGAAAGCAGAGGTGACAATAGATATGTTTGAATGGTCACCATGCAAATGTGAGCATGGAGGGGCCCCACTTAATATTTATGAGAGATGTGATGATGGGCTTCAGTTTAGAATGGCACTTTCCCCTCCAGCGCTCGGCATTTCCCCTACAGCTCTCTGAGCGACCCCCCACCACTGTCACTCTCCCCACACTTTCCAGCTGACAGCGCATCTAGCAACCACGTCATTTTATGTGCACAATATGACGATGTGCGGAGGGGGAACAAGGAAATATGACACCGTCACGAATACCTGGCAGCAGCAATTCGTGTTCGACTGTTTCCACTTGTAACACATCTCTTCAATGCTCAATATTCAATGATCTCTCTTCGAATCGGTCGTCGATTATTATTTTGAAGTAGTTGTTGTTGTGGTCTTCAGTCCTGAGACTGGTTTGATGCAGCTCTCCATGCTACTCTATCCTGTGCAAGCTTCTTCATCTCCCACTACCTACTGCAACCTACATCCTTCTGAATCTGCTTAGTGTATACATCTCTTGGTCTCCCCCTATGATTTTTACCCTCCACGCTGCCCTCCAATATTAAATTGGTGATCCCTTGATGCCTCAGAACATGTCCTACCAACCGATCCCTTCTTCTGGTCAAGTTGTGCCACAAACTTCTCTTCTCCCCAATCCTATTCAATACTTCCTCATTTTGAAGTAGGATGCGTCGAATCGCGCATACAATTCTCAGTTTATAGGCTATTACTTAGCTCATTATCTCTTTGGTGGTCTCGTTGTCTTCTATAGAGCATGATTTGTGGATTCTACTCTCATCCAAAGGAATATCAACGGATCAAGGATTGTGATATTAAACTGGCTTCTGAAGATTCCAGAATAAAATAAAGTTTATAAACTTTGAAACACTTGTATTCAGTGATGTTTCACTCTCTGAACTTATAACACAAAATACATCTGTCTTCAGCGGTTCTACAAAGGCGCACCAGCTTCATTTACAACAGCTCTCTCGCTAAGACTGTCGATCTACAACTACACTACCGCCAAGATTTAGTACAACAAACAAGAACAGAAATACACTGAAGAGCCAAAGAAACCGGTACACCTGCATAATATCGTGTAGAGCCTACGCAAGTAGACAGAAGTGCCATAACACGATGTGGCATGGACTCGACTGATGTCCGAAGCAGCGCTGGAGGGAATTGACATCATGAATCCTGCAGGGCTGTCCATAAATCCGTGAGAGTACGAGGGAGTGGAGATCTCTTCTGGACAGCACGTTGCAAGGCATCCCAGATATCCCCAATAATGTTCACGTCTGGGGTGTTTGATGGCCAGCGTAAGTGTTTAAACTCAGAAGAGTGTTCCTGGAGCCACTCTGTAGCAATTGTGGACGTGTTGTATGTCGCATTGTCCTGCTGGAGTTCCCCAAGTCTGTCAGAATGCACAATGCACATGAATAGATGCAGGTAATGAGACAGGATGCTTACGTACGTGTCACCTGTCAGAGTGGTATCTAGACGTATCAGGGGTCCCATATCACTACAACTGCACACTTCCCACACCATTACAGAGCCTCCACCAGCTTCAAGAGTCCTCTGCTGAAATGCAGGGTCCATGCAGCGTGACTTGTCCGACCAGACAACAAGCTTCCAGTCACCAACAGTCCAGTGTTGGTGCTGATGGGCCCAGGCGAGGCGTAAAGCTTTGTGTCGTGCAGTCATCAAGGGTACACGAGTGGGCCATCGGCTCCGAAAGCCCTTATCGATGATGTTTCGTGGAATGGGTCTCAAGTTGACACTTGTTGATGACCCAGCATCGAAATTTGCAGCAATTTCCAGAAAGTTTGCACTTCTGTCACGTTGAACAATTCTCTTTTGAGTCGTGGTTGGTCCCGTTCTTGCAGGATATTTTTCCGGCCGCAACGATGTCGGAGATTTGATGTTTTTCCGGATTCCTGATATTCACGGTATACTCTTGAAATGCTCGTACGGGAAAATTCCCACTTCATCGCTACCTCTAAGATGCTGTGTCCCATCGCCCGTGCGCCGACTATAAGGCAACGTTCACTCACTCAAATCTTGATAATTTGCCGTTGTAGCTGAAGTAACTGATCTAACAACTGCGCCATACACTTGTTGCCTTATACAGACGTTGCCGACCGCGGTACCATATCTCTGTATTTGAGTACTCATGCCTATACCAGTTTCTTTGGCGCTTCAGTGTGTAATGTGGAGTGGACCGTGATAAATCGATTACTGTCTTCGAATAGAAATGTCATTTCAGTTCGCCTCATTGCATATTTCTTTGAGTTGGGTTCTGTACTATAGTGTAGCAGTTGCTTTTATGTGTGGTTCTGTGCTTCATCGAACTATACTCGGCAATGACACGTCATGTGAAAATTGTTTTCGTTCTTACGTTTTCACACCAGTATACGATTACGACTGACTGCTTAGTAAACTACGTACTTTTCTTGTCGATTACAATATCGATCACAGTTTCATATCACTGCATCAATTTTAACGAGCAGTCGCAACTGTTCGTGGCAGTTAAGACCTCAGATGAATAATAAACGCCACGTGTGGCATCGTACACATGAGTGTTGACTTCGGCCGCCGCCACCCAGCTTTCTCGTAAGGGACGGTCCAGTATCTTTCTAAAACGTTTCCACCAATTGGTGTCCAGGCGTCCAGAAAAAGCAAAGCTACCACATACAGACATGCTACGCTTAGCTAGTGAGAAGTACACTCTCTCTCTCTCTCTGCCGGCCGCGGTGGTCTCGCGGTTCTAGGCGCTCAGTCCGGAGCCGCGCGACTGCTACGGTCGCAGGTTCGAATCCTGCCTCGGGCATGGATGTGTGTGATGTCCTTAGGTTAGTTAGGTTTAAGTAGTTCTAAGTTCTAGGGGACTGATGACCACAGATGTTAAGTCCCATAGTGCTCAGAGCCATTTTTTTTCTCTCTCTCTCTCTCTCTCCCTCCCTCCCTCCCTCCCCCCCCCCCCTCCCCAAGCGAACTGTTACGCCGTAGTTCACGACCAAGGCGCAATAACGATGCCCTTTCCTCCCCGACTGTTGGTCTTGAGACATACTGCACAACATTACAATTCGCCCAGTGTCTATTTGATATAAAAGTTAGAAGCTAGTACAAAATCACCGTTACACGCTGTTATGTTCCATGCTGTTACGTGGTTTGATGGATGGGCAGATATCCGACGGCCTTGCTGGCCAAGGTTAGGTTTGGCATGCCCGAAGACAAGCTGTAGAAACTCTCGCAATGTGCGGGCACGCATTATCCTGCTGAAATTTAAGCCCAGGATGGTTTGCCATGAAGGGCAAAAAAGGGGCGTAGAATACCGTCAACGTACCTCTGTGCTCCGTATGACAACCGAAGGGGTGTCGCTACGAAAAGAAATGACATCCCGGGCCATCACTCCCGGCTGTCGGCTATATGGCGGGCCACAGTGAGATTAGTAACCCACCGCTGTCCAGTGAGTCTCCAGACACTTGTTCGGCCGGTAATCTCATTGATGGGAGTAGAACTGTCTTCAGCGATGAGTGTAGCTACAAACCGAGCTGCAACACCCCGGTTTTTTTTTTGACTCATCAGTCTTCTGACTGGTTTTATGCGTCCCGCCATGAATTTCTCTGCTGACCCAACCTCTTCATCTCAGGTTAGGACTTGGAACCTACGACCTCAATTACTTACTGAGTGTAGCCGGCCGAAGTGGCCGTGCGGTTAAAGGCGCTGCAGTCTGGGACCGCAAGACCGCTACGGTCTCAGGTTCGAATCCTGCCTTGGGCATGGATGTTTGTGATGTCCTTCGGTTAGTTAGGTTTAACTACACTCCTGGAAATGGAAAAAAGAACACATTGACACCGGTGTGTCAGACCCACCATACTTGCTCCGGACACTGCGAGAGGGCTGTACAAGCAATGATCACACGCACGGCACAGCGGACACACCAGGAACCGCGGTGTTGGCCGTCGAATGGCGCTAGCTGCGCAGCATTTGTGCACCGCCGCCGTCAGTGTCAGCCAGTTTGCCGTGGCATACGGAGCTCCATCGCAGTCTTTAACACTGGTAACATGCCGTGACAGCGTGGACGTGAACCGTATGTGCAGTTGACGGACTTTGAGCGAGGGCGTATAGTGGGCATGCGGGAGGCCGGGTGGACGTACCGCCGAATTGCTCAACACGTGGGGCGTGAGGTCTCCACAGTACATCGATGTTGTCGCCAGTGGTCGGCGGAAGGTGCACGTGCCCGTCGACCTGGGACCGGACCGCAGCGACGCACGGATGCACGCCAAGACCGTAGGATCCTACGCAGTGCCGTAGGGGACCGCACCGCCACTTCCCAGCAAATTAGGGACACTGTTGCTCCTGGGGTATCGGCGAGGACCATTCGCAACCGTCTCCATGAAGCTGGGCTACGGTTCCGCACACCGTTAGGCCGTCTTCCGCTCACGCCCCAACATCGGGCAGCCCGCCTCCAGTGGTGTCGCGACAGGCGTGAATGGAGGGACGAATGGAGACGTGTCGTCTTCAGCGATGAGAGTCGCTTCTGCCTTGGTGCCAATGATAGTCGTATGCGTGTTTGGCGCCGTGCAGGTGAGCGCCACAATCAGGACTGCATACGACCGAGGCACACAGGGCCAACACCCGGCATCATGGTGTGGGGAGCGACCTCCTACACTGGCCGTACACCACTGGTGATCGTCGAGGGGACACTGAATAGTGCACGGTACATCCAAACCGTCATCTAACCCATCGTTCTACCATTCCTAGACCGGCAAGGGAACTTGCTGTTCCAACAGGACAATGCACGTCCGCATGTATCCCGTGCCACCCAACGTGCTCTAGAAGGTGTAAGTCAACTACCCTGGCCAGCAAGATCTCCGGATCTGTCCCCCATTGAGCATGTTTGGGACTGGATGAAGCGTCGTCTCACGCGGTGTGCACGTCCAGCACGAACGCTGGTCCAACTGAGGCGCCAGGTGGAAATGGCATGGCAAGCCGTTCCACAGGACTACATCCAGCATCTCTACGATCGTCTCCATGGGAGAATAGCAGCCTGCATTGCTGCGAAAGGTGGATATACACTGTACTAGTGCCGACATTGTGCATGCTCTGTTGCCTGTGTCTATGTGCCTGTGGTTCTGTCAGTGTGATCATGTGATGTATCTGACCCTAGGAATGTGTCAATAAAGTTTCCCCTTCCTGGGACAATGAATTCACGGTGTTCTTATGTCAATTTCCAGGAGTGTAGTTCTAAGTTCTAGGGGAATAATGACCTCGGCAGTTGAGTCCCATAGTGCTCAGAGCCATTTTGAACTTACTGAATGTATTCCAATCTCTGTCTTCCTCTACAGTTTTTACCCACTAAAGCTCCCTCTAGTACCATGGGCGCGTCGCGTAATCCCCACCGCACACTCTTTTTACTTTATATGCAGTGTATATGGCACAAAATTTTAATTAATTTTATATTGCTTATTGTTGCGAGCACTACAGATAAAATACGATTCTCACTATTAGTTTCTGCAGTTGAAAATATTTTAACTTTATGCACTTTGACTTATTATGTGGGGATACGCACAACACTGAAAAATTTCCTGCTGTGGACGTACGATCTTTAATTTGCAAATTATTTTTATATAACACTGATCTTGCTTGTTTTATATGGAACATGGTATCATTAACTAAGTATGGAGTAAAAGAAAATGCCGTTAGCTACTTTCATCTCTTGAATGTACAGAAAATTAATCTTATTACCTGTACGCAAGTTACAGTTACTAAACGTACAAGGTGCAGTGGATTTTCTTTTTAAATATATGAACACTATTAACTGCCACGACTAACATGAGAGCATGAAACAAAAAAAATGAAGTTTGATTATTATGTTATTAGCCAGAACAGGTTTTGCACAGCAGTCCTTGATCACACACAAGTAAAATTTTATCACTCATGAATTATTTGCGTTACTGATAACATAATAGGAGCTGCCCATGTCCACCTGAAAATGACATAATAAAATCCATAATTTCCCTCTGAAGTCTCCAGGAAGCTGAAAGAGATAATTTTAATGTACCGTTACCTGCCCGCTATATTGCGGGAAAACTGCATTCATTCAATTTAATTTGAATTTGCCGCGGCAGCGGCTCCCGCGATCGCTGTACGGCACTGAGTCATGAAAAATTCCTAACATGCTGAAAACGGCTAAGAATGTGCAATGAAATCTTGGGTGAGCTAGCAACAAATTATTACAGGTGATAATTTTAACAATTTCTATATTCAAAAATTAAAACATAAATTGAACGTACACACCTTTTACAAATATCAGCCTCCAATGGCGTCTTTCTTGATCAAAGGACAAACGAAGCATTCAAGCGAGCGTCACAGGCTCTTACAACTTTAACGGCTACGAGAAGACAGAGAGAGTAATGTTTTAACCTCCTCTATTTATAGGCAATTTAATATGCATCTTTGTTGTCTCTTTGAATTATCATTGTCAGCTTCTATACATACAGTCGCCTACAACAGACGTTATTTGTGAAATATAAATACATAAATATTGCACAAACATAAAACTGAAAACTGTTATTTCCTTTTATACATAATCTACAACCATTCATATAGATAAATGTTTATTTTTATTATTTTTTATATATTCTAACGATTTCGTAAATGTATTGCCGGAGACGTCACAGGAGTCATTCCCTGATGTCTTAACAGACGTCCTATCATCCTGTCCCTTCTCCTTGTTAGTGTTTTCCACATTTTCCTATCCTCTCCGATTCTGCGCAAAGCCTCCTCGTTCCTTATCTTATCACTCCACCTAATTTTCTACATTCCTCTCTAGCACCACATCTCAAGTGCTTCGATTGTCTTGTGTTCTAGTTTTCCAACAGTCCACGTTTCACATTCATACAAAGCTGTGCTCCAAACGTACATTCTCAGAAATTTCATCCTCCAGTCGAGGCCTATGTTTGATACTAGTAGACTTCTCTTGGCCATGAATGCCCTTTTTGCTAGGCCCCATGGACAGCAAAAAATCACTCAACTTTAAGCGCTGTCGGCTGGCGATCCGCGTCTGCCAAGCGGTACGCACTCAGCTGTTGTGAAGCCGACTGATGCACTGCTTGACTGAGAAGCAGCGGCTGCTGGCTCGTAAGCTGACAACAGACAGGAGGGAAAGCTTAATTTCGAGGTTTTTTTACTAATACATAAACTTATTGACGAGGAAGGTTTGTGTACATAATTTATTAGCGCTACGCCAGACAAATCGTCCAGGTGTAAATTCTTAGCAGTATCCGTGCGAAGCCGGCTCGAGTCGCTAGCTGTATGTCAATTCAAGTGTGAGAGTTTATTTTGGAAGATATTCATAAGGTGCTTAGCGTCGTTCGAAAACGAAATGTGGTTGGTAAATAGTTGCGACAAGAAGAGGATAGAAGTTTTTGAAATACGGTGCTGACGGAGAACTCTGAAGATTAGGTAGGTACATCGGATTAGTAAAGAGGAGCTACGTAATTTGGGGAGAAAATAAGTTTATGACAAATCTCTGATAATAGGGATCGGTTGATATGACACATCCTGATGCATCAACGAATTGTGAATTTGGAAATGGATGGAAGTTTGAGCGCTAAAAATTGCAGAGACAAAAGGAGGGAGGAATTCAGTAAACAGGTGCAAGTATAGTAGTTATTCGGAGATGAAGAGTAATGTATAGGACAGAGAAGTGTGGAGGACTGTGTCGTATCGGTCTCTGGACTGGAGACCACATTAACAATCTACGTTTCTTTCTTCTTCTCCATCATCATCATCATCATCATCCAGTCAACAGCTAGTGCTGGGTAAATGGCTCCTCATTGTATTCCTTTATGTTTTCGAAGTCGCATACCTATCTTCTTTTAAGTTAGTGTCGCAGTCTTTTCTTAGCTCTGAAATCCAGTATCCAACTTCCTTGGTCCATTTACCATTCATTTGACTGGATGAATTCCTCCCCCCCCCCCCCCAACCTCAATTTCATTTTCATTATACTCATAATTACATATTCTATCCTAATTCATTGGGATACTGGGGATCGAAAAAGCCGAACAGTCAAAACCTTTACAGGTATTTTGATAGTGAATAACCGCTGTTTTTCGGTATTTGTTTGATCGTGGCTATAACAGATGTTGTTTATTTTTTACTATTAACCGAGTGAAAAGACCGGAATATCAATTAGCCGTAGCAGCAGTACCAAATTTTTTTTGTTTTCAAGGGAATATTTCGAAAAAAAAAGGTCATTTTTGTTCATAACATTTCCATTGGTTTAAAATATTGCACTGTTTCAGAAAATGGGAAAGTAGTCAGTGCTATTTTAATAATAATGCTGACAGAAACAAGCAACAAGTAACAAACGTGCAGAGAATAAGACTTGCCACCACTTTATCTATACGGTAGTTTCTCACTGTTGTTGCTAAACATCCGTTGTATTGCAGGATGGCACCAAACTTAGGCCGGAAGTATTTTTATGAAGTGTCGTAGCAATCAACTACAATGCTTCATTCTCTTTAAAAGATTAAAAGATTTGTCTGCCATTTCTGTGAAATAATAAAAGAGGAAGGAAATTATGGTCACAGTAGTGAATTAAAAACTTAACAACAGTTCATTCTTAGTGTGCAATAAAAATAGAAAGTAGCAGATCTGCTGCTTGCGTCTACATAACATGCCTTTGCACTGAAGCGCCAAAGAAATACGGCGCTGCGGACGGCAACGCTTATATAGGACAACAAGTGTCTGGCGCAGTTCGGCTTTTACCCTGACCCGTGGAAGTCTTCCTGTGTCCTGCTGTTCCCAAAGCCAAACATACCCACCTCTGACACCCTATCATCCCATCTGCCTCACCTTAAGGTCTTACAGTCCATCCTCTCCCATCTTATTCATCGCCAGATTGAGCACCACCCCCTTACCCATTGTGGCTTCTAGCACTCCTTCTTAACCGACGACCAGCTCCTTAAACTTACCAATCTTCTTTCCCTCCAACTTAACTCCTGTCGCTCTGCTATCTTTGTTTCCCTCTAATTCCAGACTGTCTATGACCCTGTCTGGCATCCCTGGCTCCAAACTCTACGCCTATGCTCTCCCTACCAATTTCGTCCGTTGCTTCCATCCTCTCCCATCGTCCCTCCCATGTCACTATCTACAATTCCAACTCCCGTACATTCCATACCTCCGCCAGCATGCCCGAAGGCCCCTCTATCTCCTGTATACTGCTGATAAGCCCACACCTCCCCCACCTGTTCATCTCCTCCAGTTTGCTGATGAACCCGTCTTCGTATCAACCCCTCTAGGACACAGGCAATCACCATACGCCGCACCACTGGCTCCTTCCATCTCCATGATTTCTGTCTAACCATTTATGGTTGACCTACCCAACTCACTCCTACCCTAAAATACCTTGGCCTCACCCTTAAACGCCACCTCACCTGGACTCCCCACCTCCTTACAATCCTACACAAGTCCCACAACAGACTCCATCTCCTAAAACTCCTGTCTGGCCAGACATGGGGATTACATCCTTCCACCATCGTTCACACCTACCCATCCTTTGTTATGCCAGCGTCGCATGGATTTCTTCCCTTCCAGATTCTATAAAGCCCTCCAAATCCTAGAACGCCAGGCACACCGCCTTGCATTCCATATATGCCTTCCATCCCCCATGCGCATCCTCTGTGACCTCATCCCCTTCCCCCACCTTCGTTCTTTTACTCGAAGACATCCGCACCCTGTATATCGTCTGCTGACTCAATCCCCCCCACACTCCCTGGTGTCCCCTTCCTCTGCACCCCCAGCCCATTGCCGCGCCTTTACCGTTGTGTCCTGCCGTCTCTCCATCTCCACACCCTCCACCTCCTTTCCCGACGCAACTTCCAGCACCTATTCCTCCCACATAATGAGCTCCACCCTGACATTTATGCCTCCTACCAACTCTAACCCCACTTTTCTCCTCCTCATGTCTCCCCCTCCGTTCCCCTTTCCCCCTCCTACACCCAATCCCTCACCTGTGCTCCTTTTGTATTCCTGCACTCCCTCCTACCTTGCCTTCCCTCTTTGTCTCCTGCCTCTTGGTGCGCCTCCTGCCCCACTTTTTCCTCTGCCCCCCTCCCCCTAGCCCCATCCGCACCTTCCTTGCCTCTTTCTCCCTCCTCTGCGGACTCCAGTCCCTCGACAGGCCCCTCACAGTGGTTTTTATTCCTTGTGCATGGTCCGAAATTTCCTGTGGTTTTTTAAGTGTCTCGGTATGTGTGATTTTTATATGTGGCCGACTTTTAACTTGTGTTTGACCCAAGTAATTTTAAGTGCTCACCGATTTGCCAGCTCTGTTCTTTTAACTTTATGTCGACTTCTTAATTGTACCCCAGTGCATGTGTGACTAGGACCCCCCGTTGGGTAGACCGTTCGCTGGGTGGAAATTTTTCGATTTGACGCCACTTCGGCGACGTGTGTTGATGGGGATGAAATGATGATGACTAGGACAACACAACACTCAATCCATGAGCAGAGAAAACCGCTGATGCAGCCGGGAATCGAACGCGGCCCCTTAGGATTGACTTTCCGTCGCGCTGACCACTCAGCTACCAGGGGCGGACTCCCTTTGCATGTCTGTATTAGTGTATATTTTAACTCCCACAATCTCCATTTACTGTGTTTTTATGTCCCTCTTTTCTCTTCTTTTTTTATATAAGAGTGCCCCTCTCATGTATTTATGTAATACCATTTAGCTGAAGACCAGTGGACTGTGCCACTGCCAGCCTTCCCCTATCCGTATTGGTCAGGGGCATGAACTTACAATAAAGGAAAAAAAGGCGCAGTTCTGTTGCTACTGCTGCTACAATGGCAGGTTATCAAGATTTAAGTGAGTTTCAACGTGGTGTTATAGTCGGCGCACGACCGATGAGACACAGCATGTCTGAGGTAGCGATGAAGTGGGAATTTTCTCGTATGATCATTTCACGAGTGTACCGTGAATATCAGGAATCCCGTAATACATCAAATCTCTGATATCGCTACGACCAAAAAACATCCTGCAAGAGGGGGGCCAACGACGACTGAAGGGAATCGTTCAACGTGACATAAGTGCAACCCTTCCGCAATTTGCTGCAGATTTCAATGCTAGGCCATCAACAAGTGTCAGCGTGCGAACCGTTCAACGAAATATCATCCGTATGGGCTTTCAGAGCTGAAGACCCGCTCGTGTACCCTTGATGACTGCACGACATGAAGCTTTCGCCTCGCCTGGGTCCGTCGACACACATTGGTCTGTTGATGACTGGAAACATGTTGCCTCGTCGGACGAGTCTCGTTTCAAATTGTATCGAGCGGATGGACGTGTACGGGTATGGAGACAACCTCATGAATCCGTGGATCCTGCATATCAGCAGGGGACTGTTCCTGCTGATGGAGGCTCTGTAATTGTGTGGACGTGTGCAATTGGAGTGATATGAGGCCCCTGATACGTCTAGATACTACTCTGACAGGTGACACGTACTTAAGCATCCTGTCTGATCACCTGAACCCATTCATGTCCATTGTGCATTCCGACGGACTTGGGCAATTCCAGCAGGACAATGCGACACCCCACGTCCAGAATTGCTACAGAGTGGCTCCAGGAACACTCTTCTGTGTTTAAACACTCCCACTGGCCACCAAAATATCCACACATGAACATATCTGGGATGCCATGTTTCGTGCTGTTCAGAAGAGATCTCTGCCCCCTCTTACTTCACGGACTTACGGACAGCCCTGCAGGATTCATGGTGTCAGCTCCCTCCAGCACTACTGCAAACATTAGTCGAGTGCATGACACGTCGTGTTACGGCACTTCTGCGTCGTCACGGGGGCCCTACAAGTCTATCGACTTTCCGCCCTTGAAGACGGGTAAATTAACACGAAAAATATACTTCTTCAACCTAAGTTTTCACATTTTGGCACTGACTATTCGACATGCCCAAATACTGATACGATCCTCTATTACAACATGTTTCTTGAGCAGAGTTTCAAGAAATTAGAATCAATACGAGAACACTGGTGATTTTTCTGTAGAGGTCAACCAATTGCCGATTTTCGAAAAAAAAACAACAAACGGTGAACGGACTAAGATTTCGTTTATTTGCGCATTTAATTTAATATTTTGATTCTATGTGTCTTGAAACTAAAAGAGATAAAAATAATCCATTCTTCGTTCTGTTTTTATGTTTGTTACAGGGAATAATAGGAATAAATTATTGTATTACCGTGAAATAGGGGACAGAGTGTCAATGAAATGATACAGGTTTTGGGGTGGACATTATTAAAAGAAAGGAGTTTTTCGTTGCGGCGGAATCTTCTCACGTAATTTCAATCACCAACATTCTCCTCCGAATGCAAAAATGTACTGATAAACGATCACCATACTAAACTAAGGGAAATCAGAGCTCACACGGAAAGGTATAGGCGTTCGTTTTTGCAGCCCGCTGTACGAAATTGGAATAATAGAGAATTATTGTGAAGGTGGTTCGATGGACCCTCTGCCAGGCTCTTAAGTGCGATCTGCAGAGAATCCATGTAGATGTGGATGAAGATGTTGATGTAAATAACCGAAAATCGGTTATTTGAGAAACCAGTTATTTGAGCGGTTGTAACAGTCAGTCTAATCCGATACAGCTGAAAACCGGCTGTTTAATCGGTAACGGCTATCCCTATGTCGCATCCTTCTTTTTGTCTTCCAGTGACCTCTAATAATTCCCAGCACGCATCTCACCATTGCTTACTAAGCAACCGCAATTTTTAATGATTTTTCAAATTTGATGTCTACATTTGTCTTAATGTAAACTAGTAACACATACTGATCGTCAATCTTGCGGTCAGGAAAAGAGTGGTTATTGTATGAAAAGTAGTTCACGCCACTTATATCGTCGTCATTATTTCCTGTCGGTGTGCATTCAGTAGTTTCTCTCAGTGTCCCTAATTACAAAGCAGATCATCTGATACTGTGACTTCTTTGTTAATTTATAATGTAGAATGTATAATCGAGGAAATGAATGTTCTCTCAAGTCCTAGGACGCACACTGATGATCCCAGACCAATTGTGTGATTGGATTGAGGAGTTCCTAGATAACAGGACGCAGCATGTCATTCTCAATGGAGAGAAGTCTTCCGAAGTAAGAGTGATTTCAGGTGTGCCGCAGGGGAGTGTCATAGGACCGTTGCTATTCACAATATACATAAATGACCTGGTGGATGACATCGGAAGTTCACTAAGGCTTTTTGCAGATGATGCTGTGGTGTATCGAGAGGTTGTAACAATGGAAAATTGTACTGAAATGCAGGAGGATCTGCAGCGAATTGACGCATGGTGCAGTGAATGGCAATTGAATCTCAATGTAGACAAGTGTAATGTGCTGCGAATACACAGAAAGATAGATCCTTTATCATTTAGCTACAAAATAGCAGGTCAGCAACTGGAAGCGGTTAATACCATAAATTATCTGGGAGTACGCATTAGGAGTGATTTAAAATGGAATGATCATATAATGTTGATCGTCGGTAAAGCAGATGCCAGACTGAGATTCATTGGAAGAATCCTAAGGAAATGCAATCCGAAAACAAAGGAAGTAGGTTACAGTACGCTTGTTCGCCCACTGCTTGAATACTGCTCAGAAGTGTGGGATCCGTACCAGATAGGTTTGATAGAAGATATAGAGAAGATCCAACGGAGAGCAGCGCGCTTCGTTACAGGATCATTTAGTAATCGCGAAAGCGTTACGGAGATGATAGATAAACTCCAGTGGAAGACTCTGCAGGAGAGACGCTCAGTAGCTCGGTACGAGCTTTTGTCAAAGTTTCGAGAACATACCTTCACCAAAGAGTCAAGCAGTATATTGCTCCCTCCTACGTATATCTCGCGAAGAGACCATGAGGATAAAATCAGAGAGATCAGAGCCCACACGGAGGCATACCGACAATCCTTCTTTCCACGAACAATACGAGACTGGAATAGAAGGGAGAACCGATAGAGGTACTCAAGGTACCCTCCGCCACACACCGTCAGATGGCTTGCGGAGTATGGATGTAGATGTAGATGTAGATGATGTACGACCCTTGACGAAGTCGCCCTTTTGCTGTGTGTCTGTTTGGCGAGGGGTGCGAGGTTTTGCGACAGTGGGGAGGGTGGTTAGAAACGGCTGCTACTGGAGGCAAAAGCCAGGGGTGGATCGCTCAGCCATCAGGGGTGAACACACCACACGACGCAGCTGGCAACCACCTTAGATATCCGCCCTCTGCTACGACGTTCCTCCCGAAATACACAAAACTAAACCAGAGTTTTGGCAGGAATCTCGTAAAGTGGTGCGCATCTGTAAAGGAGAAAATCACACAATACGGGGGTGCAGCCTGTTCGAGAGTTCTTTCTCGCCACTTAGAGTCCTTATCAAGTTGGTACGATAGAAAAATTAGAACAGATACTGAAGCAAAATTCTAGGTAGGTAACAGGTGCGTATAGCCCATAGGAAAGTGTGACGGAAATACATGTTGCATAGTAAAAGGTTTGAGACACGGCTGTCATATTATGGACTTACAATTAAACTCTCGTCAATAGTTACGGATAAGCCACGAAGAAATTAAAGACATTAGCTGCCAGCGGGCGTCGATTTTTGTCAATGAGACAAGCTGAAATACGAGGGTAATCCCAAAGGTAAGGTCTCCTAATTTTTTATAAGTACATAGACCCGTTTATTTCTACAATGGTTTAAGTCAGTTTACAGCTTGAACACTTAGCTATTTTTTGACATAATCACCATTTCTGTCGATGCATTTTTGTAGACGCTGTGGCAGTTTTTGTATGCCCATGTCATACCAGCTCACCGCCATGCTACTCAGAGAGTTATGAACCTTTTCTTTCACCTCTCGTCGTCGGAGCTGAATCGCTGGGAACACAACGCTGACAGGTACTGTGAGCCTCTGAAAAAACTCAAGCGGGCATTTCAGAACCGGAGAAGAGGAATGTTGAGCAAGGGCGTACACATTCTCCATGACAACGCTCGCCCACACATTGCTCGGCAAACCGCTGCTCTCCTGCAACAGTTTCAGTGGAACACAATCACCCACCCACCGTATAGTCCTGACTTGGCGCCCAGCGACTATCACCTGTCCCCTAGGTTAAAAGAACATTTGGACGGAAAGTGATTCAGCTCCGACGACGAGGTGAAAGAAGAGGTTCATAACTTTCTGAAGAGCATGGAGGCGAGCTGGTATGAAATGGGCATACAAAAACTGTCACAGCGTCTACAAAAATGGATCGATATAAATGGTGATTATGTAGAAAAATACCTAAATGTTCAAGCTGTAAACGGACGTAAACCAGTGTAGAAATAAACAGGTCTATGTACTTATAAAGAAATAGGAGACCTTACTTTTGGGATTACCCTCGTGCACTGACGGTAAAGAGAAACGCAACATTAAAAGGAGTTGTGCGACGTAAACGAAGGTTGGTTCGCATGTTTCTACACTCCTGGAAATTGAGATAAGAACACCGTGAATTCATTGTCCCAGGAAGGGGAAACTTTATTGACACATTCCTGGGGTCAGATACATCACATGATCACACTGACAGAACCACAGGCACATAGACACAGGCAACAGAGCATGCACAATGTCGGCACTAGTACAGTGTATATCCACCTTTCGCAGCAATGCAGGCTGCTATTCTCCCATGGAGACGATCGTAGAGATGCTGGATGTAGTCCTGTGGAACGGCTTGCCATGCCATTTCCACCTGGCGCCTCAGTTGGACCAGCGTTCGTGCTGGACGTGCAGACCGCGTGAGACGACGCTTCATCCAGTCCCAAACATTCTCAATGGGGGACAGATCCGGAGATCTTGCTGGCCAGGGTAGTTGACTTACACCTTCTAGAGCACGTTGGGTGGCACGGGATACATGCGGACGTGCATTGTCCTGTTGGAACAGCAAGTTCCCTTGCCGGTCTAGGAATGGTAGAACGATGGGTTCGATGACGGTTTGGATGTACCGTGCACTATTCAGTGTCCCCTCGACGATCACCAGTGGTGTACGGCCAGTGTAGGAGATCGCTCCCCACACCATGATGCCGGGTGTTGGCCCTGTGTGCCTCGGTCGTATGCAGTCCTGATTGTGGCGCTCACCTGCACGGCGCCAAACACGCATACGACCATCATTGGCACCAAGGCAGAAGCGACTCTCATCGCTGAAGACGACACGTCTCCATTCGTCCCTCCATTCACGCCTGTCGCGACACCACTGGAGGCGGGCTGCACGATGTTGGGGCGTGAGCGGAAGACGGCCTAACGGTGTGCGGGACCGTAGCCCAGCTTCATGGAGACGGTTGCGAATGGTCCTCGCCGATACCCCAGGAGCAACAGTGTTTCTAATTTGCTGGGAAGTGGCGGTGCGGTCCCCTACGGCACTGCGTAGGATCCTACGGTCTTGGCGTGCATCCGTGCGTCGCTGCGGTCCGGTCCCAGGTCGACGGGCACGTGCACCTTCCGCCGACCACTGGCGACAACATCGATGTACTGTGGAGACCTCACGCCCCACGTGTTGAGCAATTCGGCGGTACGTCCACCCGGCCTCCCGCATGCCCACTATACGCCCTCGCTCAAAGTCCGTCAACTGCACATACGGTTCACGTCTACGCTGTCGCGGCATGCTACCAGTGTTAAAGACTGCGATGGAGCTCCGTATGCCACGGCAAACTGGCTGACACTGACGGCGGCGGTGCACAAATGCTGCGCAGCTAGAGCCATTCGACGGCCAACACCGCGGTTCCTGGTGTGTCCGCTGTGCCGTGCGTGTGATCATTGCTTGTACAGCCCTCTCGCAGTGTCCGGAGCAAGTATGGTGGGTCTGACACACCGGTGTCAATGTGTTCTTTTTTCCATTTCCAGGAGTGTATATCTGAAAGACGTCTACTCTGATTTCAGGGCAGTCGGATAAGAGTAACGTTAGTTGCGCCACTATGAGGATACAAAGGTGGGTTGTTTTAAATACACACTGTAACTGTCGTTAGCGTTAGTCACCTTTGGGACTGGACGTTGTGAGTTAACGAGCATTTCGCTCTCATTTTAAGTACAGGGCAGAAACGGCCAGCCTTCAGGAATTGTGAAACGAACATATTCACCACTAGATGGGGAAACTGTCTCAATGAGACCTAAGCGCTGTAGTGCGCAAGTGAGACAGACGAGGACCTACGTCATAGGGAAACCCAGTACAAGCCCTTTGTGGCCGAGGAGACATAGCAGTGTTAAACACGGCTATAAAGGGAAACATTTATGAGAACTGTGATTCTTGAGTTTCTCCCGGCGTATTTGATAATCAAAATATCCACGGGTATGCTGCCGGTCTATAGTGTCCAACGGGCACAATATTTCGGCGATCAAACATGTCGCCATCATCAGGTGAACTGACGGACTGAGCTCCTGTGAACGTACCGGCACGGAGATCCGTACGCTATGGCTGCTCAGAGGGAACTGGGTTCGGTCGCGGCGGCGGCCGATTTAAATACCCTCCGCCCGCGGCGCGCTCCCTCCGCCGTCCGCGCCCAGCGCCACGGTCGCGCGGTGGAACAGATTGCGACGGCGTCTGAGATGACGTCGGTGTGATGGCTCTGTCCGCCGTGGTCGTCACAACTATACGTCTGCTCGATTTACTCTTGATTAACCCGATCGCTGGTTCCCAAGCCTTGCTAAGATTATAGCCACAGTCCCGGTTTATGAGGTCGTCATTGGTGCGAATTTCGATGGCCTCTCTAACAACGCTGTCCCAGTATCTCGACGTCTGTACCAGAATCCTCGTGCGGTCATACTCCATGGCGTGATTTTCCGACAAACAATGTTCAGCGACCGCCGACTTGCTCGGATACATCAGTCGAGTGTGCCTCTGGTGTTCACGGCATCGATCCTCGACGGTACGCATCGTCTGACCAATATACGACTTGCCACATTGACACGGAATCTGGTACACGCCGGCCTTCCTCAAACCGAGGTCATCTTTGGCGCTCCCCACCAGTGCACGAGTTTTATTTGGAGGACAAAACACAGTTCCGACCCGGTGTTTCTTCAGAATGCGGGCGATTTTCCCCGAGAGTGCGCCTGTGTATGGAATAAATGCAGTGCCTACCTCCTCCCTCGTGACTTCATCCATCTCAACAGGTTGTGCTGCAGTGGTTGGGCGGAGAGCACGTTGAATCTGCCACTCTGAGTACCCATTTTTTCGAAATACAGTTCTCAGATGTTCCAATTCCTGGGGTAGACTCTCTGCGTCAGAGATAGTGCGCGCCCTATGTACTAGAGTTTTAAGTACCCCATTCCTCTGTGAAGGGTGGTGGTAGCTGTCTGCATGCAAATACAGATCAGTGTGCGTAGCCTTCCGATACACCCCATGACCTAGGGTGCCGTCAGCCCTTCTCTTGACCAAGACGTCAAGGAAAGGTAATTTACCCTCCGTTTCAGTCTCCATAGTGAATTTGATGTTGGGGTGTATGGAGTTTAGATGTGTAAGGAAGTCAAGGAGTTTATCCATACCATGTGGCCAGATGACGAACGTGTCGTCCACGTAACGGAAAAAGCAAGTAGGTTTCCATACGGATGACGACAGGGCTTCCTCCTCGAAGTTCTCCATGTACAAATTCGCTACCACCGGTGAGAGTGGGCTACCCATGGCGACTCCCTCCGTTTGTTTATAGTATTCTCCATTAAAAAGAAAATACGTGGAAGTCAAGACATGCCTAAAAAGTTCAGTGGTCTTCTCATCAAACTTCTGACTAATCAATTCTAGTGACTCTCGCAGGGGTACCCTCGTAAACAAGAAAACGACATCAAAACTCACCATGATATCTGACTCATCCAACCTGAAGCTATCAAGGCGTTTAACAAAATCCACGGAATTACGGATGTGATGAGGGCATTTGAAATTGTTGTCTTACCAGCTGACAAAGGCAATGCTACAGTTGTTGTCTCCCATAAGGACTACACTGATAAGATGCAGAGCCTGCTAAATGACGATTCCTACCGGAAGATCAGCGTTGACCCTACAAAGAAGGTGGAGAACAAGACGAGGGCGCTTCTCAAAGACGCAGATTTACCGGAGGGTGACGCTAAGAAATTGTTACCCCAAGGTCCGGTACCGCCTAGACTATATGGACTCCCGAAGGTTCACAAAGAGGGGGTACCATTACGCGTAATTTAGCAGGCTCTGCATCTTATCAGTGTAGTCCTTATGGGAGACAACAACTGTAGCATTGCCTTTGTCAGCTGGTAAGACAACAATTTCAAATGCCCTCATCACATCCGTAATTCCGTGGATTTTGTTAAACGCCTTGATAGCTTCAGGTTGGATGAGTCAGATATCATGGTGAGTTTTGATGTCGTTTCCTTGTTTACGAGGGTACCCCTGCGAGAGTCACTAGAATTGATTAGTCAGAAGTTTGATGAGAAGACCACTGAACTTTTTAGGCATGTCTTGACTTCCACGTATTTTCTTTTTAATGGAGAATACTATGAACAAACGGAGGGAGTCGCCATGGGTAGCCCACTCTCACCGGTGGTAGCGAATTTGTACATGGAGAACTTCGAGGAGGAAGCCCTGTCGTCATCCGTATGGAAACCTACTTGCTTTTTCCGTTACGTGGACGACACGTTCGTCATCTGGCCACATGGTATGGATAAACTCCTTGACTTCCTTACACATCTAAACTCCATACACCCCAACATCAAATTCACTATGGAGACTGAAACGGAGGGTAAATTACCTTTCCTTGACGTCTTGGTCAAGAGAAGGGCTGACGGCACCCTAGGTCATGGGGTGTATCGGAAGGCTACGCACACTGATCTGTATTTGCATGCAGACAGCTGCCACCACCCTTCACAGAGGAATGGGGTACTTAAAACTCTAGTACATAGGGCGCGCACTATCTCTGACGCAGAGAGTCTACCCCAGGAATTGGAACATCTGAGAACTGTATTTCGAAAAAATGGGTACTCAGAGTGGCAGATTCAACGTGCTCTCCGCCCAACCACTGCAGCACAACCTGTTGAGATGGATGAAGTCACGAGGGAGGAGGTAAGCACTGCATTTATTCCATACACAGGCGCACTCTCGGGGAAAATCGCCCGCATTCTGAAGAAACACCGGGTCGGAACTGTGTTTTGTCCTCCAAATAAAACTCGTGCACTGGTGGGGAGCGCCAAAGATGACCTCGGTTTGAGGAAGGCCGGCGTGTACCAGATTCCGTGTCAATGTGGCAAGTCGTATATTGGTCAGACGATGCGTACCGTCGAGGATCGATGCCGTGAACACCAGAGGCACACTCGACTGATGTATCCGAGCAAGTCGGCGGTCGCTGAACATTGTTTGTCGGAAAATCACGCCATGGAGTATGACCGCACGAGGATTCTGGTACAGACGTCGAGATACTGGGACAGCGTTGTTAGAGAGGCCATCGAAATTCGCACCAATGACGACCTCATAAACCGGGACTGTGGCTATAATCTTAGCAAGGCTTGGGAACCAGCGATCGGGTTAATCAAGAGTAAATCGAGCAGACGTATAGTTGTGACGACCACGGCGGACAGAGCCATCACACCGACGTCATCTCAGACGCCGTCGCAATCTGTTCCACCGCGCGACCGTGGCGCTGGGCGCGGACGGCGGAGGGAGCGCGCCGCGGGCGGAGGGTATTTAAATCGGCCGCCGCCGCGACCGAACCCAGTTCCCTCTGAGCAGCCATAGCGTACGGATCTCCGTGCCGGTACGTTCACAGGAGCTCAGTCCGTCAGTTCACCTGATGATGGCGACATGTTTGATCGCCGAAATATTGTGCCCGTTGGACACTATAGACCGGCAGCATACCCGTGGATATTTTGATTATTTATGAGAACTATTAAATTCTGTAGTAATGCAGGGAATTAAGCCACATTTTATTCTACGATCCTTCATAAATTTCATGGTGATCCCAATGAAACTTGAATATTGATCATATCTATAATAGTTTAGGATTTACTGTTAAAGTGAAATTGCCGGCCGTGGTGGCCAAGCGGTTCTAGGCGCTACAGTCTGGAACCGCGCGGCCGCTACGGTCGCAGGTTCGAATCCTGCCTCGGGCATAGATGTGTGTGATGTCCTTAGGTTAGTTAGGTTTAAGTAGTTCTAAGTTCTAGGGGACTGATGACCTTAGAAGTTAAGTCCCATAGTGCTCAGAGCCATTTGAACCATTTAAAGTGAAATTCACAACTTTTGTAACAAAGACCTGAATGCTAAAATCTGAACGCCTTAGTCGATCTTAACGGTCGACATTTCATATAGAAGCGAATTATTAAAATGACAAATGTTGTAAATGTCAACTCTGTAACTTCATTTCTTTAACAGATATAGTAAATTTAAATTATCAGTATTTTCAGTTAAGCATCAGATCATCATTTCCTTCACACAAAACACATTGACCGATGACAGCATGACACCTTATTTAATCATTAGGTAATAGAATATTTGTTGTTAAGCTTAGTGCATAATAGTTACTTTTGTTCTTTATTTATTTAGCAGGAAGCGCATTGGTGCAAGTCTACTGGTCGTGGCATTTAAAGTTAAGAAGGAAATTGTAATGGTTTTATGTAAAAGAATGTAACGTTTATTATGTAATGGATTGTCCGCAGCTCGTGGTCTTACGTAGCGTTATCGCTTCCCGCGCACGGTGTCCCGGGTTCGATTCCCGGCGGGGTGGGGTTAGGGCTTTTCCCTGCCTCGAGATGACTGGGTGTTGTGTCGTCTTCATCACCATCATTCATCCCCATTACGCTCGGAGAAAGGCAACGGCAAACCACCTCCGCTACGACCTTGCGTAGTCGGCGGTGCGGATCTCCCGCATCGTCCCCTAGGCTCCTCGGAGTTTGGGAACTCATCATCATCATGTAATGGATATTATTGTAACTTTACTTAGGGCTTGAAAGTGGTCAAGCTTTGATTATTTAAATATGTTAAAATGTAAAATAATGTAGAATATGCTGTAACCAATCAGATGGACGGCTTTAAGAAAGCGAACTGCCCTAGTCAGTTGAGCGAGGATATTCGGCGCAAGGGGAGACACGGCTAGCGCAGACGCGAAGGCGGACAGTTCTGGTAGAGACAGCAAAGAGGACAGTTCGGACTGAGACGTGAAAGCGGACCGTCGGTCTTTAGGTAGCTAGGAAGTGAAACTACTTAGAAAATTTCGCGTTGTTTGGTATCGCGGGACTTAGTCTGTGAGCGGTGAGCTGCCGCGCCACTCTAACTTTTCGCGTAGTTAACGAGATGGAGTACTGAACTTATAACTCACGGTGTGATTGTGAATGATCGAACTGTGTCAGATGGATATGCGCTCGAGTGTAACAGTAAAATGCTACTAGTTTCGCTATAACTAAGTGTCTTCAGGCCAGAAGTGGCCCATCGGGACCATCCGACCGCCGTGTCATCCTCAACTGAGGATGCGGATAGGAGGGGCGTGGGGTCAGCACACCGCTCTCCCGGTCGTTATGATAGTATTCTTGACCGAAGCCGCTGCTGTTCGATCGAGTATCTCCTCAATTGGCTTCACGAGGCTGAGTGCACCCCGAAAAATGGCAACAGCGCATGGAGGCCAGGATGGTCACCCATCCAAGTGACGGGAGCCGGTGTATCCACTGCGGCAAGGCCTTTGCCTTTGGTTTCTGAATAAACATTATTCTAACCAAATCGCAACTGTGTCGCCTAAATCATTTATGGGTCATGAATTTAGTTCCCAGGATTACGAGGTGCATTCAAGCTCTAAGGCCTCTGATTTTTTTTCTAATTAACTACTCACCCGAAATCGATGAAACTGGCATTACTTCTCGACGTAATCGCCCTGCAGACGTACACATTTTTCACAACGCTGACGCCATGATTCCATGGCAGCGCCGAAGGCTTCTTTAGGAGTCTGTTTTGACCACTGGAAAATCGCTGAGGCAATAGCAGCACGGCTGGTGATTATGCGGCCACAGAGAGTGTCTTTCATTGTTGGAAAAATCCAAAAGTCACTAGGAGCCAGGTCAGGTGAGTAGGGAGCATGAGGAATCACTTCAAAGTTGCTATCACGAAGAAACTGTTTCGTAACGTTAGCTCGATGTGCGGGTGCGTTGTCTTGGTGAAACAGCACACGCGCAGCCCTTCCCGGACGTTTTTGTTGCAGTGCAGAAAGGAATTTGTTCTTCAAAACATTTTCGTAGGATGCACCTGTTACCGTAGTGGCCTTTGGAACGCAATGGGTAAGGATTACGCCCTCGCTGTCCCAGAACATGGACACCATCACTTTTTCAGCACTGGCAGTTACCCGAAATTTTTTTGGCGGCGGTGAATCTGTGTGCTTCCATTGAGCTGACTGGCGCTTTGTTTCTGGATTGAAAAATGGCATCCACGTCTCATCCATTGTCACAATTGACGAAAAGAAAGTCCCATTCGTGCTGTCGTTGTGCGTCAACATTGCTCGGCAGCATAACGCACGGGCAGCCGTGTGCTCGTCCGTCAGCATTCGTGGCACCCACCTGGGTGACACTTTTCGCATTTTCAGGTCGTCATGCAGGATTGTGTGCAGAGAACCCACAGAAATGCCAACTCTGGAGGCGATCTGTTCAACAGTCATTCGGCGATCCCCCAAAACAATTCTCTCCACTTTCTCGATCATGTCGTCAGACCGGATTGTGCGAGCCCGAGGTTGTTTCGCTTTGTTGTTACATGATGTCCTGCCTTCATTAAACTGTCGCACCCACAAACGCACTTTCGACACATTCATAACTCCATCACTACATGTCTCCTTCAACTGTCGATGAATTTCGATTGGTTTCACACCACGCAAATTCAGAAAACGGATGATTGCACGCTGTTCAAGTAAGGAAAACGTCGCCATTTTAAGTATTTAAAACAGTTCTCATTCTCGCCGCTGGCGGTAAAATTCCATCTGCCGTATGGTGCTGCCATCTCTGGGACGTATTGACAATGAACGCGGCCTCATTTTAAACCAATGCGCATGTTTCTATCTCTTTCCAGTCCGGAGAAAAAAAAATCGGAGGTGAGTTGATATTGGTCAAGAATGCTTTCCAGGCGAGAAAGACGCCATTAACAACACCTCACTGAGCTTGAACGAGGTCATGTAGAAGGGCTACAAGAAGCTGGCTGTCCTTATGTGATGCTGCAGAAAAAAAATGGCTCTGAGCACTATGGGACTTAACACCTGTGGTCATCAGTCCCCTAGAACTTAGAATTACTTAAACCTAACTAACCTAAGGACATCACACACATCCATGCCCGAGGCAGGATTCGAACCTGCGAGCGGAGCGGTCACGCGGTTCCAGATTAAAGTGTCTAGACCACGCGGTCACACCGGCCGGCTGCTGCAGAAAGACTTGGCACGAATGTAGCCGTTGTACTTGATTGCTGGCAGCAGTAGTTGCCACAGTGTATGGTGGCAAGTAGACGGGAACCGGACAGCCACGTGACACTACCGAAAGGGAAGACCATCGGCGTATGGCTCTGATGCATAATAACTCACCTGTAGCAGAAGTATGAGCAGCAGTTGGCACGGCAGAGACACAACGAACTGTTTCAATATTGCTTGCAACAATGACAGCCCCTAGCCAGACGTCCTGTAGCATGCATTCCACTGACACCAAACCACCGCATCTTCAGTGGTTCAAGTGAGGGCTCATTGCAGGGCAGGATGGAGGTGTGTTGTGTTTTCTGATGTAAGCTGGTTCTCCGTTGGTGCCAGTGGTGGCAGTGTGTTGGTTAGGAGGAGACCAGTTGAGGGCTGCTACCAACCTGACTTCGTGCTAGACACACTGGAGCTACAGCTGGAGCTATGAGCTGCGGTGCGGTTTCGTATGACAGGAGGAACACTTTCGTGGTTATCCCACTCACCCTGAATGCAAATTTGTACGTCAGTCTGGTGATTCGACCTGTAGTGCTGCTACTGATGAACAGCATTCCGGGGGCTGTTTTCCAACAGGATAACGCTCGTCCGCATACCGTTGTTGACATTCTCCACCGGGTGTGAACACGTTGCCTTGGCCCGCTCGATCACCAGCTCTGTCTCCGATCGACCACATATGGGACATCACCGGACTACAACTCCAGCATCATCCACGACCAGCATTAATCGTCCCTGTATTGACTGACCAAGTGCAGCAGGTATGGAACTCCGTCCCTCAAACTGACATCTGACACCTGTGCAACATAATGCATCCACATTTTCATGCTTGCATTCAACGTCCTGATGGTTATATGGGTTATTAATGTATCAGCATTTCAAATTTTCAACGCTTATCTCGCGCTTACGTGAACCTGTGATCTTGCAACATTATACACTTAAATATGTTACCTAGACAAATGTATTCCCGAAATTTTATTACTCTACATTAATTGCTTTTTAGACCTGTGAATTTTTCCTTCGGAATATATAATATACAGTATTGTGGTGACTTGGGAATTTACATGAGCTTCTGTGGAAGAAAGATGTTATTCTCTCGAAAACGTATTGGATAAGAAGGAATTTGCCGCGGGTGTGCCCCAATGGAAGCGTTATACGGCCTCTGACGTATACGATAAACAGGAGGGTCATACTAAAAGGAGAGAATATTTTGATCTGATAAACCGCGTAATTCCTCGTCTCGGTGGTTCGATGAACCCTCTGCCAGGCACTCAAAATGTGATTGGCAGTGTATCCATGTAGATGTAGATGTCCATCCTGGTCCCAGAGACCTCTCAAACCTCCATAATCAGCGACGGCACTATTCCGGCAACAATGAGCGGCGACGGTTGTTCAGTGTTAAATTGTGCGATTTTAAAACGTGTGAAACAATTAATGATGCGGGAGTCGGCATGTGTCGGCTGTGTTCTCTGCTCGCGACTCTGGTCAGGACTCTGGAGGATGAGTATTGTTGTAGAAGGTAAAGGAGCAGCCTTGCGCATATTTAATAATGTATGTTAATTGTAATTTAATTTATTCAAAGAAATGCCCCAATAATAATTTTTATAATATAAAGCAAATATTTTAAAGAAAAGCATTCATTTTAATTTAAAGAATTTCAAATGCGTGATCATTCCTTTCCCGTCGACTCGCGCAGACAAGTGCAGACTAGCGACAAGCAACAACTAACGACAAACTACTCTCTGGTCAGAGATTCTGTCATGCGTCGCCCATCGCCGGCAAATCCTACGTCTTACACGTGTTATTTATCAATTAGTGTAATCGTCCAATGTTCTGTTGTCCAATATACAGTAAATGAACATCTACTGTGCTGGAGTGAAGATATGGAAATACAGTATATGCATAATTAAACATTTTTGCTGTACTTCTGTGCGTGATACCTGACAAATTTTACGTAGTCCAGTGAGCTTTGTGTAATCCGGAAACTTGTCCAATAAAATTATTTTAGTCCCAGGCGATTCCGATCTGAGCAAGGTTTACTGTATTACAGTTATAGCTGGTGTCTGATGATGTCTCTTGGGCCAGCTGCAGCGTCAGCATACTTGTAACGTGACAGATTGCGCACTGAGTGGTCAGTTGGTCATAAATCGGTCTTTGTTTGTGTTCCGTGTGTTCGGCCTTCCCCGTCTGTGCTATTTCGTAAGCTGTATGGGCACAGCTGGCAATGGCAGTCAATTGTGCTGTGATGCAGGGGTTAGCCGATATTGCTGTTTGTGTTCTTAATTTAAGCCTGCCCATAGGTGGTTACTTTCGCGTAAGGAAAAGTTTTTTTGTGGGTGGGTGGGGGGGGGGGGTTGTCGATCGGGCTTCTGTAGTATCCTTGTCGCCACTGTAGAGTCTTGTTCCGTAGGAAGCAAGAGAGAGGATGTTGTTATGGGAGACCGGTATCCTCGTTGTACAACGCAAATGGACATGTTGATTAATACGGTTCTTTATTTACATGAAGCTGCTACTTAAACTGAATAGGGTTCATGTTCGTGGTACAAGCTCAGCCGTAAGAGTCCTCTTGCAGACTGATGTACAGTACAATTCTGGTCGCTACGTGCTATCGTAATTTGCGACGAACTATACCCGCTCCGTAACTGAACTGACAGACGTCAAACTGGAGTGAGAGTTAATGAGGCTCTCCCGTCAGCGGCAGCGCCCTAAATACGTGCTGTCGAGAAGCGTTGGCGGCACGTTGCTTGTCAGCATGCCCCTGGTCTCTCTTGTGACAGGCGCGTTTCATCCAGCGCCTACTATCGTTCTTCGCACTACATCTTTGCTTAACGGTGTGCTGGCGACAGCATACGCCAGCATAGTTTCGATCTATGATTGTGGTCGTAGATCCCCAGATTCTGGGTAAAGGTTTTGTTCGAGTATCTCGAGTTTTTGTACACTTGTGTGGCGAGGTTTCTGAATACCTCCATGAGAGTTTAGAGGCGCAATTCGTTATGCAAGTCTGCAGTGTGTGAGCATTTTGGAGCATTGCTTATGATTCGTAGCACCTTACCCTGTATGACCTGTACATGGAGCAGAAATCTTGGAGGTGTGATCAAATGAGTGACATGCACACGGATCTCGACACCGTCCTGTTCATCTGCGATGCCTGTTAAGCATAGGTTACATTTGTTTGAATCTCGCGTGTGCTTTGTTAGCGACCTGTTGTATGTCTGCCTTACTGCTTCGACTTGACCGCGAGTAATTACTGTCTCTTTCATAAACTAAGTGACCTCTTACTGAGAAAGCACCTATAGAAATGACAACGGACTGAAATTGGGTGTCAGTGACAAGTTCAACAATTTGACGTCATCTGAGTGTGCAGAAGGCATCGGAAAGTTTATGCAGTGTCACGATAAATGTTTTTATTTGAACAACCACTTTATGCACAAACAAAAAGGTATCAAAATATGTTGTGGAATAACTTCTCTTTCATTACTTTGGATAAAAAGTGTCTGGGGAAACAAACGTTCTTTATTTTTACAGTGACCGTCTTAAATAAACTCGTTATTAGACGGTAGCATCAGCAGTATTACACTGGTGAGAAAAGCGTAACGACACAAGTAACTGACAAGTAGAAGACGGACATAGGGAAGGACTAGAGCACCACAATAATGTTGGCAGCTGACTGTACTGCGTTCATTGTTGTGGAGCTCATTATACGCGTGTAACATTGTCTGCCCACACCATAACACCTGGACAACCAAATCATCATGTGAGACATGATAGAAGTACACCGATATGCCAAGAGCCAGCAGTTGTGACCGAGCGGTTATAGGCGCTTCAGTCCGGAACCTCACTGCTGCTACAGTCGCAGGTTCGAATCTAGCCTCGGGCATGGATGTGTGTTATGTCCTTGTAAGGTGTCAGGCAAATCCAACACCTTCCATGAAAACCCTGACATGATAAGCAAATCCAGTAGTATGTCACATAGCTCCGAATAAATCGTGACATTAAATTAACCAAAGTAATACGAGTAACGAGTGAGCAAATGGAATACCACAGACTAACACAAGAATGCCTAAATGCATGTCATATCTTCCGACCATGAGACAGACGCAGTTGCGAGGGGAGAAACGAGAACAGAAGCCGAGAGCAGAACCTTGTTAAGCTGGAAGGCCCTACGATAAGGGACGGACGGACACCCACGTCGCCAGCTAACTGCTAGGACCACACCACCCGTAAGTTTTAGCGTGAGACTTTTTCGCGTCTGTTATGTTAGGACCACCCCCCAGCCCATGTTAAAAGATAGAGCCCTCCAGAAGAACAGTATAGATCTTACGATAACGCTAAAAGGACCACACCAGCTGCAAGTTTTAGCGTGAGACTTTTTCGCTTCTCTGTTACGTTGCAAACTTTAAAAACATTGCCCCACCACGAAAAGTATAACGTTTCTCATGGGACAGACAGAATTTTTGTAGGCGGAGCTTAAGGTTAACATTGAGACCATGATTGGTCAGATTAAAACACAGCCAGATAGTTTTTTTTAAACCGACTTCGGTAAATTATAGTAAGGAGAAGTTAGGAGAGAGTTGCTAAGGAGTTGCTTCCGAGAGGGCGAGCTGGACGGAGCTGCGCCGGCCGCCGCCCCCTGACGAACACTGACAAGGTAATGAACGCACGCGATGCCACATTTTTTAGTGCATAAGGTTTCACTCAGAACTGCAAAAGTCTCATCTGTTACAACCCCTTTTTGCGTAATACTAGTGTCGATCGTCAGTTAAAGCTCATGGTGTTCACATTTGCCACTTGAAGTAAAAATCTGAAACGCGATGATTTTTGTGTTATAAAATTATTGAGAAGCCACATCAGCCACTGTAATTTACGACAAGTTAGATAAGTAATTAAAGCTAATTGAGGGTCACTGTAGACCATTTTGATAGTTTTCTCTCTTGTGAAACTTAATTTAAACCTAGATTATAGATGTGATATGGCATAAGTCATCCTTCGACCCATTTTAGAACTTGCAAACCCATTCAGGGAATATTCGTTCACATTTGTGTTGAACGCAGTTGGTTTTTACCATCCTGTATTAAAACATTTCCTTTTATCAATAGTGCAATTTATAAACGATGTTTTGTGAGTAGAATAAAATTTCCAATGGTAAACTTAACTGATTTATCGACATTATTTTCCCAGCTAACTAAAAAAAGGAAAGCCTTGAACCCCTTCCACTAAATTTATTTAGTATTAAGATTCTTTTACAGGGAGTGCAGTGGAGCTGACGCTGAAATCATTAAGTATTTGGTTATATCATCGCTAGTCTCACTGAACTCTTCTGAACTCTACATGTCATGTGTGGTCTGGCGTCTCCTTACCAGCAACAGGTCCCAGGTTCAAACTAGTCAATTCCCTAAAAAACACGCTCAGAGCGTCGTTGCGCGAAAGTGGTAGGGAGACACGATATAGATCAAACAGACATCACGCAGAATATTTAGATCCTTCTGTTAGTTGGGTTTAAGTTGTTCTAAGTCTAGGGGACTGATGGCCTCAGATATTAAGTTCGTTAGTGCTTAGAGCCATTTGAACCATTTTAAGCCAAGAGCAGGGAACACGTAAAGCACCCAGGAACGTGGTCTATTTGGTCTACATACGAGTGACATTCGGTAAGTAAGTTCCGATCGGTCAAGAAATGGAAACCACTGTGAAAATTTAATAAAGCTTTGCATATGTGTTCGACAGTGTCTCTAGTATGCCTGTCGGTTGCATCACTTCGCTCTTTTCAGTTCTGAGCGCTTTGTGAGCACATAAAGATGCATAGAAAATAGTGTCGCCCACCAAGTATGAGGTCCTGGTGAGAGATTTCGCCTGATGTTATGCAGCCCACATTATAGAACTGTCATACGGTTCCTACTTCGTGACAATTCTCGGTCGCAATATGGAGGGGCAATGAAAATGCTCCTGCAGCGTCTCCGATGGGAAGTGTTTGATCACCCGCATTACAGACGGTTATTGGCTCCCTCTGTGTTTCATCTCGGCTCACATTAACTACTGGCTATGAAGACAACATTTTTCACACAGACAACGAGCTGGAGACGAGGGTAGAGATTTGGCGGGAAGGACAGGTTGCTGCCTTCTATGACGAGGGTACTGGAAAGTTGGTACAACGCTACGACAGATTTCCAAGTCGGAGTGGTGACTATGTAGAACAGTGGCTAGAATGTGTAGCTAACTGTTGCAGATAAAATATTTCTGATTATCACAGTAGTTTTCATTTCACGCTCACTCGGAACTTACTTACAGCCCCAATATTATTGTGCGGGGACGCATAATGTTACATTGGTGTACTGGCCTTCAGCTCTTTGAATACGGTACGCTCATTTGCCAACGTTTTATTGGTATGATGCAGTCCTTCCCCATGTGCACTTGCGGTCTGTCAAGCCGGGAAACAACTTAAATTTGTCTGCAAAGGGCACCCAAGCAAGTGCACATGCGTGAGACGCGAGATGAATATCCTCTCATCCTCGTTTGTCACCAACTTTTCTGTACATTAGTACGAAACGTGGGTTACTTCAGCTGCGATTGCCCTCAACAGAAAACTATTACTAAGTTAACCTATCCTGTGAGGGTAACGAAAGGAAATGATTTTCGATCATGTCATACAAAAAGTACTTACCTTTCGAATTCGTACTTAACTCTTATAGGCGCAATAGTCTCATAGTGAGAAGCACAGAGAAACAAAACGGTTTAACTATTAATTTTACGCTATGGTCGTGGACAGGAGCGCGCATCTATGAATCGTGCTCTTGAAGTAGCTACGCAGAACGCAACGTGTACATTATGCAAGAAATTTAGTAATTTTTTAAACATGCTTTATGTTAACTAATGTAAAAAATACATCTTCCATTCCCTGCTAGCGGTCTATTCTTTTCCTTTTTTCTTTCTTTCTAAAGTAGCCTGTGGTCAAATTATATCCATTCCGAATTTCATGGAAAGCAGTTCAGCGGTTTGGTTCTGAAAAGGTAACAGACAAAAAGAGTTTCGCATTAATTATGATATTAATATACACTTCTGGAAATGGAAAAAAGAACACATTGACACCGGTGTGTCAGACCCACCATACTTGCTCCGGACACGACGAGAGGGCTGTACAAGCAATGATCACACGCACGGCACAGCGGACACACCAGGAACCGCGGTGTTGGCCGTCGAATGGCGCTAGCTGCGCAGCATTTGTGCACCGCCGCCGTCAGTGTCAGCCAGTTTGCCGTGGCATACGGAGCTCCATCGCAGTCTTTAACACTGGTAGCATGCCGCGACAGCGTGGACGTGAACCGTATGTGCAGTTGACGGACTTTGAGCGAGGGCGTATAGTGGGCATGCGGGAGGCCGGGTGGACGTACCGCCGAATTGCTCAACACGTGGGGCGTGAGGCCTCCACAGTACATCGATGTTGTCGCCAGTGGTCGGCGGAAGGTGCACGTGCCCGTCGACCTGGGACCGGACCGCAGCGACGCACGGATGCACGCCAAGACCGTAGGATCCTACGCAGTGCCGTAGGGGACCGCACCGCCACTTCCCGGCAAATTAGGGACACTGTTGCTCCTGGGGTATCGGCGAGGACCATTCGCAACCGTCTCCATGAAGCTGGGCTACGGTCCCGCACACCGACAGGCCGTCTTCCGCTCACGCCCCACCATCGTGCAGCCCGCCTCCAGTGGTGTCGCGACAGGCGTGAATGGAGGGACGAATGGAGACGTGTCGTCTTCAGCGATGAGAGTCGCTTCTGCCTTGGTGCCAATGATGGTCGTATGCGTGTTTGGCGCCGTGCAGGTGAGCGCTACAATCAGGACTGCATACGACCGAGGCACACAGGGCCAACACCCGGCATCATGGTGTGGGGAGCGATCTCCTACACTGGCCGTACACCACTGGTGATCGTCGAGGGGACACTGAATAGTGCACGGTACATCCAAACCGTCATCGAACCCATCGTTCTACCATTCCTAGACCGGCAAGGGAACTTGCTGTTCCAACAGGACAATGCACGTCCGCATGTATCCCGTGCCACCCAACGTGCTCTAGAAGGTGTAAGTCAACTACCCTGGCCAGCAAGATCTCCGGATCTGTCCCCCATTGAGCATGTTTGGGACTGGATGAAGCGTCGTCTCACGCGGTCTGCACGTCCAGCACGAACGCTGGTCCAACTGAGGCGCCAGGTGGAAATGGCATGGCAAGCCGTTCCACAGGACTACATCCAGCATCTCTACGATCGTCTCCATGGGAGAATAGCAGCCTGCATTGCTGCGAAAGGTGGATATACACTGTACTAGTGCCGACATTGTGCATGCTCTGTTGCCTGTGTCTATGTGCCTGTGGTTCTGTCAGTGTGATCATGTGATGTATCTGACCCCAGGAATGTGTCAATAAAGTTTCCCCTTCCTGGGACAATGAATTCACGGTGTTCTTATTTCAATTTCCAGGAGTGTAGGTAGTTCGTCTCGATATCCCTTACACCTCTGCAGTACCTTGTAAAGATTTATCGTTTCCACCCTGTATAAAATGTAACCTAATGTTATTACTGCTACTTTCAAATAGTGTAATTTTGACAAGCCACTGTGTCGTCAATAGCTAAACGCTGTGATGATTTTGTGTTTGGTGAAGCGTACAGTTTTACCTTTTTTACGATTTAAAGCAGATTGCCAATATTTGCTCCACTTTGAAATCTTACCGATTTTCGCTGGATATTTGTGTAGATTTCTCCAGATAGTGTTTCCTTCTAGATAACTACATCGTCTGCAAAACATCTGTTACTGTTAATATTGTCTGCCAGTTCAGTAGCACGCATCGTGAACAGCAAGGTTCACAACACACATCCCTGGGCCACCCCTGGACTATCTTCTGAATCTCTAGATGACGTGCTGTGCCCTCCTTATCAACAAAGTCTCCACTCAGTTACAAATTTCGTTTGGAAGCACCATACAGTATTATGGAGTCAGCGTTGCCAACTGCATATGTCGCTACGTCAAACTGAAACCTTAGGTTGGTGGATAAGGTCACAGCGTTTTTGTTTTTCTTCTGAATCTCTAGATGACGTGCTGTGCCCTCCTTATCAACAAACTCTCCACTCACTTACAAATTTCGTTTGGAAGCACCATACAGTATTATGGAGTCAGCGTTGCCAACTGCATATGTCGCTACGTCAAACTGAAACCTTAGGTTGGTGGATAAGGTGACAGCGTTTTTGTTTTGCATATTGGTATTCCTCTTGCTATTGGTTTATTTATTTATTGTAATTTTTTAATTTGTGGTTCCCTGTTGGTATCTGAGTTTACATACTGTCGTTTTGTCCTTTGGAAACAGTGAGTGCAGCTGTGGACGGTAGAAAATGGAGTGCCAAGTGGATAAATAGGAACATTTCCGACATATTTTTATGTCTGCATTCAGTATAGGGGTGACAGCAGCTCAGGCAGCCAGAAACATTTGCTCCGTGTATGAGGATAGTGCCATTCGATAGAGCACGGAAAGAAAATAGTTTCCTCGTTTTAAGGAGGATCGTTTTGACTTCAGTGACTCTACACGTTCAGGAACACCTTACGGGTTTGATGGAGATCGTCTAAACGCATTAGTCCACAGTGATCCACGGTCATCGTACTCGAGAACTGGCAAGTGTGATGAAATGTGATCATTCAGCTCCGTGCGACATTTGCACGCTATTAGGCTAGAGGAGTAGTAGAAATGAGAACAGCGAGAAACTTAATATCAGGATTGATGGTCACGAAGTCAATGAAGTTAAGGTATTCTGCTACCTAGGCAGTAAAATAACCAATGACGGACGGAGCAAGGAGGACATCAAAAGCAGACTCGCTATGGCAAAAAAAGCATTTCTGGCCAAGAGAAGTCTACTAATATCAAATACCGGCCTTAATTTGAGGAAGAAATTTCTGAAGATGTACGTCTGGAGTACAGCATTGTAAGGTAGTGAAACATGGACTGTGGGAAAACCGGAACAGAAGAGAATCTAAGCATTCGAGATGTGGTGCTATAGACGAATGTTGAAAATTAGGTGGACTGATAAGGTAAGGAATGAGGAGGTTCTACGCAGAATCGGAGAGGAAAGGAATATGTGGAAAACACTGATAAGGAGAAGGGACAGGATGATAGGACTTCTGCTAAGACATGAGGGAACGACTTCCATGGTACTAGAGGGAGCTGTAGAGGGCAAAAAGTGTGGAGGAAGACAGAGATTGGAATATGTCAAGCAAATAATTGAGGACGTAGGTTGCAAGTTCTACTCTGAGATGAAGAGCTTAGCACAGGAAAGGAATTCGTGGCGGGCCGCATCAAACCAGTCAGTAGACTGATGACCAAAAAAAAAAAAAAAAAAAAAAAAAAGGCTAGCGCATGCTGTAAGCCAAGATTATAAAACTCAGCCGGGACCCACATATGTGCATCTCTGCTTGTTCGTCATCAGGTGGCCCGCAACCAACACCGATCATTTCTATCTTGTGTCATTACTCGTGACGGAGTCTTTACCAAGCGAGGTTGCGCAGTGGCTAGCACACTGGACTCGCATTCGGGAGGACGACGGTTCAATCCCGCGTCCGGCCATCCTGATTTAGGTTTTCCGTGGTTTCCCTAAATCGCTCCAGGCAAATGCCGGGATGGTTCCTTTGAAAGGGCACGGCCGACTTCCTTCCCCGTCCTTCCCTCATCCAATGAGACCGATGACCTCGCTGTTTGGTCTCCTCCCCCGAAGAACCCAACCCCAACGGAGTCTTTATTCTAACATAAGGAAAGCCGGCCGGGGTGGCCGAGCGGTTCTAGGCGCTACAGTCGCAGGTTCGAGTCCTGCCTCGGGCAAGGATTTGTGTGATGGCCTTAGGTTAGTTAGGTTTAAGTAGTTCTAAGTTCTAGGGGAGTTACGACCTCAGAAGTCCCATAGTGCTCAGAACCATTTGAACCTTAACACAAGGAAAAGAAAGGAATGGTTGAACCCAAAGAAAGAAGCAACTCCACATTTCATGTCCTGCACGAATCCACAAAAGATAATAGCGACGGTGCGGAGTACTACGAATTGCTCCCCGGTGGCGTAACAGCCACTGCTGATATTTATTGTCAACAACTGAGACGTTTTCCAGACGCAGTCCAAGAACGACGAACTGAAAGACAGCGTGAAGAGATGCTACTTCACGACAACGGCCGCCCAAATTCTGCAAGACAGAAAACACTATACAGGAGACGGGTTGGGAAGTCATTCCTCGCTCAACTTATTCACATGATGTTGCACCTTCAGATTTTCACCTTTTCCGATCTCTATCGAACAACCTTCAAGGAACTTCCTTTCCGGATGAAAATGTGCTCCGAACATGGCTCGATGACTTCCTCGCCTCTAAACAACGTGATTTTTACAGACGCGGAATACGAGTACAGGATGAGTAACCTAACATTACCGCTGGATATATTTCGTAAACCACATCAAATACTGACGAATCGATTCCACAGACCGAACGTGAGGAGAGGGGCTAGTGTAATTGGTCAATACAAACCATAAAAAATGCACGGAAGTATGTTTTTCAACACAAACCTACGTTTTTTTAAATGGAACCCCGTTAGTTTTGTTAGCACATCTGAACATATAAACAAATAAGTAAACAGTGCCGTTTGTTGCATTACATCCGGAGATATTGTAACCTAAAGTTGACGCTTGAGTACCACTCCTCCGCTGTTCGATCGTGTGTATCGGAGAGCACCGAATTACGTAGGGATCCAAAGGGAACGGTGATGGACCTTAGGTACAGAAGAGACTGGAACAAC
Source organism: Schistocerca cancellata (assembly GCF_023864275.1). Classification (NCBI taxonomy): domain Eukaryota; kingdom Metazoa; phylum Arthropoda; class Insecta; order Orthoptera; family Acrididae; genus Schistocerca; species Schistocerca cancellata. The sequence goes on along the minus strand of NC_064637.1, from coordinate 72,242,656 downwards.
ACATTACGTCCACATGCTAACACCTTTTTATTGGTCTTTTTCACTGACGCACATGTACATTACCATGAGGGGTGAGGTACACGTACACACGTGGTTTCCGTTTTCAATTACGGAGTGGAATAGAGTGTGTCCCGACATGTCACGCCAATAGATGTTCAATGTGGTGGCCATCATTTGCTGCACACAATTGCAATCTCTGCCGTAATGAATGTCGTACACGCCGCAGTACATCTGGTGTAATGTCGCCGCAGGCTGCCACAATACGTTGTTTCATATCCTCTGGGGTAGTAGGCACATCACGGTACACATTCTCCTTTAACGTACCCCACAGAAAGAAGTCCAGAGGTGTAAGATCAGGAGAACGGGCTGGCCAATTTATGCGTCCTCCACGTTTTGGTAATGTACATGTGCGTCAGTGAAAAAGACCAATAAAACGGTGTTTGCATGCGGACGTAATGTGCTGTTCCAGTCTCTTCTGTACCTAAGGTCCATCTCCGTTCCCTTTGGATCCCTACGTAATTCGGTGCTCTCCGATACACACGATCGAACAGCGGAGGAGTGGTACTCAAGCGTCAACTTTAAGTTACAATATCTCCGGATGTAATTAACATTTTACAATGCAACAAACGGCACTGATTACGTATTTGTTTATATGTTCAGATGTGCTAACAAAACTAACGTGGTTCCATTTAATAAAACGTAGGTTTGTGTTAAACATACTTCCGTGCATTTTTTTATGGTTTGTATTAATCAATTACACTAGCCCCTCTCCTCACGTTCGGTCTGTGGAATCGGTTAGTCAGTATTTGATGACGTGGTTTACGAAATATATCCAGCGGTAACGTTAGGTGACTCACCCTGTAGAATAGTTACCCCTGCTTCGGTAGAATGTCGTAGATAATGAAGGAGACTATATTATTGATGCATAAAATCTGTACTGTTGTGTTTATCATTAAACTTATGAAAAACTTTGCGAACATATGCACAAACCTAAAATTGACATGACGCCGATTTGACATTTTTGTTTGCATTTTGCACCAACACACAAACTTTAATCTTACACTTATATGACCGCTTTTCACTCATTTATTTATTTGTAACAGGAATGATTCTGAATGGTTGCTGCAGCGATATCCATTACGAAATTAGTCAAAGGAGGAAGAGTTTCTTTACGTCGGTAAGTACCACAAACGTGTATTTATACTTACCACACTAATAAGAGGGCTTTATGTATTCCTTAATATCGAGACACAGTATGGTTAAGGTATAAAATTATAGGGCTACTGTCTGACTTTATCATCTTATCCTCAAGTGCTAGTTGAATCTGGTAGTTCTGCCAGTTACTCTGTTACATGTATACACGTTTAAAGCAATATTCATTCGAAGATAACATTTATATATGAAAGTCTGATTCATTTCCTTCGTATTATTCAGTTTATTCAAGCAATTGTGCTTGTCTTACAACAATCATAAAATACCCAGTGCCATTTCGAAATGGCACTTGTTTCATGTATTTTCAAAAGTGGTCATGTCTGTAATGACATGCAATTCTTTCACTGATATGTGTCATTCAGCTTAAAATTGAAACTCATGCCCGAAGTGATAAAATTTATATGTGGTACTTAGCTGGTTTTATGCTGTCTCCCGTGTGTTCGTTGTGCCGATTTGTTTTTCTGTACGAAGAAATCTGAAGCTTTACAAAATCAAAATACTACAGCGGATGCCATTAAATACTAAATAATAAAAGTTCATTCAGTTAAGCTTCTGTAATTCTTTGACATTCAAACAAATGCTCCACAATAATTTCCATCTGCCCACACGAGTTCAAAAACTCCAACTGCTATTTGTGACCGCAGTAGCGTGTCAGATTTCATCGACTGTTCCTCCAAGCTAGAGGGATAAGATGTTACACTGTACATGAAGTATCTAATCTTTTACATTGCTCACACCGAAAGTGCTTAAATTGACTTTACCTATTTTCTCTACGTAAACGGAACAAAATTTAGCGAAAATATTATCAAATTTACATAGTTAAATTGATTTTTAATTAACTTCAAAAATATTCTGTTCATATCGAAAGAAGGCAGCAGTTCACAAAGAATATCGTTCACATATAAATCGATTTACATGAAGTTATCAGTTTTTGTACATGAAGGTGATCAATACGCACCGGTTGGGATTTAACAGTGTAGGATAATTTCTTAGAACAGAGATTCGGCAATACAATAACCTTCAATACGTAGCCTAAAATAAGTTTTAGCTACCTCCTCTATGCCTATAAACAAAAAGAGACCAGCAAAATGTCCTCGCGTTTATGTCATCAAAACTTTAACCCAACTTCATTCCACATATCGAATGCAAGGCAGTAAGATGCCTACGAGACGCGTGTACAGAATCCACGGTACAGTGCGATTTGTGTGCACTGGCTGTGTACCGGCAATGACATTCAAAATCTGCATGCTGCTGAAGCGCAAACGTTGGGCCACACGTGAATTTTGAGGTCGTTGTAGGTGAGAAAAACAGACATAGGGAGAAACTGGGGAAGCGGCCATCCTAAGGAAAATGTTGTCTTTCTCTGACGTCATGTCATAGACCAGCATAAGAGATATAGCTGTATAAACTACATGTATCCTGTAACTATGACACAATTGTACTATTACTCAAAACTTCCTCTTGTACTAGAAAAGTGAGTGACAGTCTGCGAATAGGCGCTATGCCCAGTAGGTTGGGAAAAGTGACCACAAACAGCGAAAGGTAAAATAAGACTCAGATGAAGTGGAATCTGGGTTATTTTAGGGTATCTCTTTCTAAACTATGTCACCGAATCCATGTCCACCTTCTTTTTCTCGTTGTTGGTTTGGTGCGGTATACTATTCCTCTGAGCAAGCTGAAATGCCAAGTGGCGTAAAGCAGTTATTGATACGCCATAGTACATGGATGTCCACCCCATTGCATGGGCGAGAGACTTCAGCTGATGATATATACACACATCAAAAAAAGTTTTTCATCACCCCGGTTCCCAGAACTCCTGAAGACAGACATTGACTTTGGATACTGTATCAGACAGTCCCTTTGACTGTTTAGAGATGTCACTAAACCTGCCCCAAGATGTAAACAACTATGAATGACGGAGGGGGTTAGACAGCTGATCAGTTCCAGTCATTCCACCAGGAAGGAGGTACACGTCTGTAGTTCAACCATGCCTAGGCTGTTTAGGTATTTATGTTGGTAATGCCGTGTAGCGCTCTATATGAAAATCACTGGCTGTGCTGTGTGAAGTGTGTGGCTGGTTTGCATTGTTGGAATTTGCTATTGTAGTGTTGGGCAGTTGGCTGTTAACAGCGCGTAGCGTTGTGCAGTTGGAGGTGAGCCACCAGCAGTGGTAGATGTGGGGAGAGAGATGGCGGAGTTTTGAGAGCGGATGATCTGGACATGTGTCCATCAGAGACAGTAAATTTATAAGACTGGGTGTCATGAACTGATATATATATATATATAACTTTTGAACACTATTAAGGTAAATACATTGTTTGTTCTTTATCAAAATCTTTCATTTGCTAACTATGCCTATCAGTAGTTAGTGACTTCAGTAGTTAGAATCTTTTATTTAGCTGGCAGTAGTGGCGCTCGCTGTATTGCAGTAGTTTGCACAGCAGCACTCCGTCGTCAGGCCACAAATGGCCCATCGGGACCATCCGACCGCCGTGTCATCCTCAATTGAGGATGCGGATAGGAAGGGCATGTGGTCAGCACATCGCTCTCCCGGTCGTTACGATGGTTTTCTGTGACCGGAGCCTCATTTGGCTTCACGAGGCTGAGTGCACCCCGAAAAATGGCAACAGCGCATGGCGGCTGGATGGTCACCCATCCACGTGCCGGCCACACCCGACAGCGCTTAACTTCGGTGATCTCACGGGAACCGGTGTATCCACTGTGGCAAGGCCGTTGCTGCAGTAGTTTGAGTAACGAAGATTTTTGTGAGGTAAGTCATTCATGAAAGGTATACTTTTGTAGGGATTTTTGAAAGTCAGATTGCGTTGCGCTAAAAATATTGTGTGTCAGTTTAGTGTTGATCAGAATAAGTAAAGAGAGTAATGTCTGAGTACGTTCAGTTTTGCTCAGCTGTTTGAAAAGAAAATAATGTAAGAGGTTTATCAGCACAGTCAGACGTTTCACAATACTGTGGTTCGATCGCGACCACACTGCTACTTTGTGCCAGGAAGGGCTCTCAACACGGGAAGTGTCCAGGCGCCTCAGAGTGAACCGGAGCGATGTTGTTCGGACATGGAGAACATAGAGACACGAACTGTCGATGATATGCCTCGCTCGGGCCGCCCAAGGGCTACTACTGCAGTGGATGACCGCTACCTACTTATTATGGCTCGGAGGAACCCTCACAGCAACGCCACCATGTTGAATAATCCTTTTCGTGCAGCCACAGGGCGTCGTGTTACGACTCAAACTGTGCGCAGTAGGCTGCATGATGCGCAAATTCTCTCCCGACGTCCACGGCGAGGTCCATTTTTGCAACCACCGCATCACGAAGTTCGGTAAAGATGGGCCCAACAACATGCCGAATGGACCGCTCAGGATTGGCATCACGTTCTCTTCACCGAGAAGTGTCGCACATGCCTTCAACCAGACAATCGTCGGAGACGTTTTTGGAGGCAACCCGGTCAGTCTGAACGCCTTAGACACACTGTCCAGCGAGTGCAGCAAGGTGGAGGTTCCCTGCTGTTTTGGGGTGGCATTATGTGGGGCCGACGTACGCTGCTGGTGGTCATGGAAGGCGCCGTAACGTCTGTACGATGCGTTAATGCCATCCTCCGACAGATTGTAAAATCATATCGGCAGCATATTGGCGAGGCATTCGTCTTCATTGACGTCAATTCGCGCCCCCATCGTGCACATTTTGTGAATGACTGCCTTCAGGATAACGACATCGGTCGACTAGAGTGGCCACCATGTTCTTCAAACATGCACCCTATCGAATATGCCTGGGATAGATTGAAAATGACTGTTTACAGACGACGTGACCCACCACCCACTCTGAGGGATCTACGCCGAATCGTCGTTGAGAAATGAGACATTCTGGACCAACAGTGCCTTGATGATGCCACGGCGAATACAAGCATGAATCAATGCAAGAGCACGTGTTACTGGGTATTAGATGTGTGTTCAGCAATCTGGATCACCACGTCTGAAGGTCTCACTGTATGGTGGTACAACACGCAATGTGTGATTTTCATGAGCAATAGAAAGGGCGGAAATGATGTTTATGTTGATCTTTATTCTAATTTTCTATACAGATTCCGGAACTCTCGGAACCGAAGTGATGCAAAACATTTTTTGATGTATGTATTAGAAAAATTATCACCATAGCCATATCTTGAGAGTGTCTTTATTCTATTACACTACTAGTTTCGGCGACGCCGTGTTGTTTGATTCGAGACAACGCGGTACTGAACAGAGACTCCTGATGAAAGCTAGCCCACGTGTTCTAGTAACAAGGACTCCACAATGAATGCGCCAAGGAAATCTAACGCTCTTTTGGGAGTGGTAGGGCCTGAGGACGGCTTTAATGTTCCACCGAAACTAGTCCTGTGGGACAATAAAGACGTCCTCAATGTACAGCTGTGATGGTACATTTTCTCATGTACGTAATAGTACACAGAAGAGCCAAAGAAACTGGTACATCGTGTAGGGCCCGCCCGATCAAGGAGAAGTGCTGCAGCACGACGTGGCATGGATTCGACTAATGTCTCGAGTAGTGCTGGAGAGAACTGACACCATGAATCCTGCAGGGCTGGCCATAAATCCGTAAGAGTGCGAGGGGGTGGAGATCTCTTCTGAACATCACGTTGCAAGGCATCCCCGATATGCTCAATAATGTTCATGTGTGGGGAGTTCGGTGGCCAGCGGAAGTGTTTAAACTCAAAAGAGTGTTCCTGGAGCCAGACTGTAGCAATTCAGGACGTGTGCAGTGTCGCATTGTCCTGCTGGAATTGCCCGTCGTAATTCACAATGGACATGAATGGATGTAGGTGATCAGATAGGATGCTCACTTACGTTTCACCTGCCAGAGTCGTATCTAGACGTATCAGTGGTCCCATATCACTCCAGCTGCACACGCCCCACACCATTACAGAGCCTCCACTAGCTTGACCAGTACCCAGGTGATATGCAGGGTCCATGGACTCATGAAGTTGTGTCCATACCAGTACACATCCATCCGCTCGATACAATAAGAAACGAGACTCATCCGTCCAGGCAACATGTTTCCAGTCATCAATAGTCTAATGCCGGTGTTGACGGGCCCAGGCGAGGCGTAAAGCTCCGTATCGTGTAGACATCAAGGGTTCACGAGCGGGTCTTCGGCTCCGAAAACTCATAGCGATGATGTTTCGTTGAATGGCTCGTACGCTGACAGTTGTTAATGGCCCACGATTGAAATCTGCAGGAATTTGCGGAAGGGTTGCACTTCTGTCACGTTGATTCAAATGGTTCAAATGGCTCTGAGCACTATGGGACTTAACTTCTAAGGTCATCAGTCCCCTAGAACTTAGAACTAGTTAAACCTAACTAACCTAAGGACATCACACACATCCATGCCCGAGGCAGGATTCGAACCTGCGACCGTAGCGGCCGCCCGGTTCCAGACTGTAGCGCCTTTAACCGCTTGGCCACCACGGCCCGCTCTGTCACGTTGCACGATTCACTTGTGTCGTCGTTGGTCCCGTTATTACATTATCTTTTTCCTGTCGCAGCGATATCAGAGATTTGGTACTCTGCCGGTACGTTCGTGAAATTGGCGTACGGGAAAATCCCCACTTCATCGCTGCCCCGGAGATGCAGTGTCCCATCGCTCGTGCGCCGACTATAACACCACGTTCAAACTCAGTTAAATCTCGATAACCTGCCTTTGTAACTGCAGTGAGCGATCTAACAACTGCGCCAGACACATGTTGTCGTATATAGGCGTTGCCGACGGCAGCGCCTAATTCTGTTTACATATCCCCGTATTTGAATACGCATGCCTGTACAAATTTCTTTGGCGCTTGAGTATGAAAGGTAGCTCGGTGGGGACTGTTTCAATGATTGTGAATGTTGGCATAGGGAAGATCAGTTTGGATTCCGTAGAAATACTGGAACACGTGAGGCAATACTGACCTTATGGCTTATCTTAGAAGAAAGATTAAGGAAAGGCAAACCTACGTTTCTAGCATTTGTAGACTTAGAGAAAGCTTTTGACAATGTTGACTGGAATACTCTCTTTCAAATTCTAAAGGTGGCAGGAGTAAAATACAGGGAGCGAAAGGCTATTTACAATTTGTACAGAAACCAGATGGCAGTTATAAGAGTCGAGGGGCATGAAAGGGAAGCAGTGGTTGGGAAGGGGGTGAGACAGGGTTGTAGCCTCTCCCCGATGTTATTCAATCTGTATATTGAGCAAGCAGTAAAGGAAACAAAAGAAAAATTCGGAGTAGGTATTAAAATCCATGGAAAAGTAATAAAAACCTTGAGGTTTGCCGATGACATTGTAATTCTGTCAGAGACAGCAAAGGACCTGGAAGAGCAGTTGAACGGAATGGACAGTGTCTTGAAAGGAGGATATAAGATGAACATCAACAAAAGCAAAACGAGGATAATGGAATGTAGTCGAATTAAGTCGGGTGATGCTGAGGGAATTCGATTAGGAAACGAGACACTTAAAGTAATAAAGGAGTTTTGCTATTTAGGGAGCAAAATAACTGATGATGGGCGAAGTAGAGAGGATATAAAATGTAGACTGGCAATGGCAAGGAAAGCGTTTCTGAAGAAGAGAAATTTGTTAACATCGAGTATAGATTTAAGTGTCAGGAAGTCATTTCTGAAAGTATTTGTATGGAGTGTAGCCATGTATGGAAGTGAAACATGGACGGTAAATAGTTTGGACAAGAAGAGAATAGAAGCTTTCGAAATGTGGTGCTACAGATGAATGCTGAGGATTAGATGGGTGGATCACATAACTAATGAGGAGGTATTAAATAGGATTGGGGAGAAGAGAAGTTTGTGGCACAACTTGACCAGAAGAAGGGATCGGTTGGTAGGACATGTTCTGAGGCATCAAGGGATCACCAATTTAATATTGGAGGGCAGCGTGGAGGGTAAAAATCGTAGGGGGGGCCAAGAGACGAATACACTAAGCAGATTCAGAAGGATGTAGGTTGCAGTAGGTACTGGGAGATGAAGAGGCTTGCACAGGATAGAGTAGAATGGAGAGCTGCATCAAACCAGTCTCAGGACTGAAGAGCACAACAACAACAACAACAACAACAACATTTATTTTTCCAAAAAGAACCAGACATAAATTATGCTAAAGAAGGTATTGATTGAATACCGTAAACAACTAACAGTTGTTTTAAGACTACACTGGACAAGGATCCTGGGTGGCAGAGATAGTTTAACTAGTGGAGTGAGTCAAGTACTCTGGCCCTAATGATGTGGATAGCGCAATCTGAATTCATCTGACGCTGAGCGGACTTTGACTGATCAAATCTACTGAAGTTTCTCTACACAGATGCAGCTGAGAGCAAGTTGTGATTGAGATCTGTACGCCCTGACAATGCCAGAGTGGCAGTACGTTGGCCTGTCTGCTTCGTGCGGCGATGTAGCTTGCAGATGGCGAGGCGTGTGCGGAGGAGGTGGGACGTGGAGGCGGCACCTGTGAATCGATCGCGGCCACAAAAGAAATGCAAAAATCTCACGGTCTAGCGATCAGGCAGACGGATCGCAATTTACTCTCTACCTGAGTCCTGAAATCACGGTAGATTTCCGTGTGTGACACACCCGTTTGCTGGTCGTACCAAGGATCAATTTGGCCCACTTATACGACAGAACGCACAACGATACCGAACGTCAAGACTGGTAAACAAAAAAGGAATAATTGTGCCCTCGGCAAACGAGTAGCCCTAGACGTTTGAAGTCACACTGTCGGTACAGTAAGAAGTTCATCACAGTCCAAACTACTTGCAAGTGAAGTCAGTCTTAGGACAGGTCCCAAGTACCATCCACACATGCCACAGCTTCGACCAAAAGTGCTGGGTTACCTTTCATTGTGGCGTCCCATGCCAGGATCTCGGATTGATGGCACCTTCTGTGACCGTCAGATAGCGTTGCCTAGCGTAGTCATTCAATTTAACGTCCCTTGCGCAGAATTTTGAGTTGATGACACTACAGATGTGCCTACACATGATGGCCTAGTGGAGTTTATGTTTCCTATGTTAAATGTGGGGCACGGGGTAGAGTTGATACCCGTTGCTGGCGCCTAGATGTAGTACTAATATTTGATTATTATTGTAAGTAGGCTGTTTAGGTTTTCTTATTGGTAACGCCACGTAGCGCTCTGTATGAAAAATCACTGGCTGTGCTGTGTGCAGTCTGTGGCTAGTTTGCATAGTTGTCTGCCATTGTAGTGTTGGGCAGTTGGATGTGAACAGCGCGTAGCGTTGAGCAGTTGGAGGTGAGCCGCCAGCGGTGGTGGATGTGGGGAGAGAAATGGCGGAGTTTTGAAATTTGTAAGACTGGATGTCTTGAACTGCTATGTATATTATGATTTTTCAACACTATTAAGGTAAATACATTGTTTGTTCTCTATTAAAATCTTTCATTTGCTAACTATCCCTATCAGTAGTTAGTGCCTTCAGCAGTTTGAATCTTTTATTTAGCTGGCAGTAGTGGCGCTCACTGTATTGCAGTTGTTCGAGTAACGAAGATTTTTGGTGAGGTTAGTGATTTGTGAAAGGTATAGGTTAATGTTAGTCAGGGCCATTCTTTTGCACGGATTTTTCGAAGTCACATTCCGTTGCGCTAAAAATATTGTGTAGTGTTGATCAGAATAAAAAAAGAGCGAAATGTCTGAGTGCGTTCAGTTCTGCTCAGCTGTTTGAAAAGCAAATAATGTAAGAGGTTTATCAGCACAGTAATTAATTAATTTTTCTAAGGGACGTTTCATTATGTGTGTGTGTGTATTTTCATGTTGTGGTTGAGGCTTCTGTGTCACTTGATTGTTTGTTTATGATGGCGAACGGCGTTGTGCTGATTTGTTAGGATTGAGATTTTCGTTTGTGAGTATAGACAGCCGTGCTGTTATTTGAATTCGTTGTCAGGAACTAGCAATTAGTAGCTCACGGGAGTGTAATTTAGAGTATAATCTGTGTGGCGTAGGAATGTGTGGTGTTTAAATTCGTTTGGGTCAGAATTAGAGCGCATACTTACAAGAAGCAAGGCACGTCTGCTACAGAGTAGCGGAAGTAATTGTGTTTTGTGAACCATGGATCCACGTCAGATTATTAGCTGTGACCGCGCGGATATTACACTGGATTCTCAGGTGAATGCGGTTGCAGACTGGGCAGAAATGTCGAACGTAGAACCTGCAGAGTATGACGACATGCCTCAGTCAGGTGACGAAAGTGAGCGGGAGACCGGAGCGGAACGAGATGTAGGCGCTGCTGGTAAGAGACGCACCATCAGCGAGACTCACAGACCAGAATCACGATCGAAATGTCATAGAATGGTGGGATCTCGTTCATCTAATCCTGGCCGATTTACCGGTGGATCTCAGTTTGAGGCTCTCGTGCAATTCATGCAAGAGGCAGAGAAAAAGAGACGGGAGGAGGAGGAGGAAAGACACAAATTAGTCATAAGAACTGAGCCGTGGTAAAAAGTGCTGTTTTGAAGAGCGCGCCGCAGCGCGTCGTGTGAAGCAGTCGTCCTCCGTTTCTGGCGGTGGCGCCGCTGTGGCAATCGCAGCTTTGGTATCTCCCTTTGGTGGGAAAGGTTGTCTGTTCACGTGCATTTAAGGGGCGCTATGAGCTCGCCAGGGTCCAAAACCCAGGCGATCATTGTAGGCAAAACCACCCCTTCCTTCCGCCTCCTTGATTTCTATCTTACCCTCCTATCGCCCTCACTCCCACCCTTAAGTACCTTGGCGTCACCCTCGACCGTAGCCTCTCCTGGACTCCCCATCTCCGGACAATCCAAGCCAAGGCACACTCCCGACTCCATCTCCTCAAGCTACTTTACGGCCGTACGTTGGGTCTGGACCCCTTCACCATCCTCCACACCTATAAATCCCTCATCCGCCCTATCCTTTGTTACGCCCATCCGGCCTGGATCTCCGCCCCCGTACCTTTTATAAACCCCTCCAAATCCTTGAACGCCACGCTCTCCGCCTCGCCTATCGCATCCGTCTCCCCTCCCCCACGCGGATCCTGTACGATCTCATCCCCTTCCCCCACCTCCTCCTTTTCTTGAAAGGATACGGATCCTGTACACCTCCCGCAAATTCGATCCTCCTCATCCGCTTGTCTCACCCATCCTCTCCCACCCCCGCCCGCTGCCGCGCCTGTATTCCCACGTCCCACCCGGTCTCCATCTCTCCACCCTCCTCACCCTCTCCCAAGGTGGCTTCCGCCAGCTCCCCCTCCCTGATGATGTCCTCCTCCCCTCCATCTACCCCTCCTATCAACTTTGATCCTCCCCCCCCCACTTCCTGTGTCCTTTCCTTTAGGCACCCTCCCTCCCTTCTCTTTCCTTTTCCCCCCTCCCCTCCCTCCTTCCCTCTTCCTCCGGGCTTCCCCTCCCCCTTCCTCCCTTCCCCCTATCTCCCCTGCCCGTGGCATCTGCTCTCCCCTCCCCCTCTCTCACCCCCCCCCTCCTCCTCTCTTGGCAGGTCACTCGACTCGTACACGGTTAGTGAACATTCGCGCGCCGGTGATCAACGCCTCGTGTTCTGTGTGTGCCGTTGTTTTGTGCTTAAGTGATTCAGTCATTTTCGTTTTGTACACCTACGTTCACGCGTGACAATTTTCGTCTCTGTCTGTGTCCAAGTGTCTGAACAATTTTATCTTGGACTCTACGCCCGTGAACGGCACCTTGTATTTTAAAAAGTGTTTGTCTCCGTTTATATGTCCACCATGTTTTTTATCTAAATGTCTTCATTTGTATATTTGTGTTTCTCTGCGGCCAAAGAGCGGCGTCGTATGCTGCTGCAGGCCTGCCTGTAATACAGGTTTCAAAATAACAATAAACCGTTGGTCAGTGGGGTCAGTGTGGGGCAGTCAGTGTCTGTCTGTTGTCCGGAGTGCTAGTATGTGTTAGGCCTCCAGTCTGCTCGAGTTTGTTCAGACAATGGGCATTGGCGGTTGGATCGATCGGTCGGTCGGTCGGTCGCGCACTGGGACACAAGATGACTTGTCTGTCTTGAGCGTCGGCGCGTGTGAGGTCCCCACGTGTGTCCAGTGGGCCGCGCCGTATAGCGAGGGGTAGTGGCTTCGCGGCCGACACGAGAGCAACAGGAGTCAACCCAAGACTTCGGTCTGGCCCGTGCGAGCTGTGACGCCGTGAGACGGGAGATCGGCGCGCCTTCCTGCGTCCGTTGAAGCGGCTGGCAGCGGACGGTTCGGGAGAGCGTTTTGGGAGGTTCTGCGCCAGGTCTTCGCCAGACATCTCAGTTTGTTAGAAGTTCGTGATACGTTGTTTCATTTACTTGTTAAATTCTACTTGTTTTCTTGGTCAGTCTCTCGTCTTCAGCTTGCTCGTCTGTCTGCCGTCCGCATTTGTTAGGCAGTTAGTGTCTTGTCTGTCTGTGTGTGGACCTGCCGTACGTTAATAGCTGCCTGTGTCATGTTTGTCGGATTCGGTGTTAACGAATTTATTACTTGATGTGTAACGGCCGAATTCCTGAAATATGTTTTTATCTTGCCTATCATCTTGAGAGGCGGTATGTGTGTAATGTAGAGCATGTTTGGCCAACCTTGTATATTTATGTAAGACTGCTTTTCATGGGTTTTTATTTAAATGGTGATTTTAGTATATAAAGTTATCACCCTTCAACCGTAAGACTTTTTTTAAAAATCAAGCTGCACCTTCGGTGGCAAGTTAATCAAAAGATTAGTGTTTTGTACCATTTCCATCCCTCCTACACGGTGCATAGTTCATGTGCTTGTGTGAGTTGTTAAAGTTTTTAGTTTAAAGTAATCTGGCGTGTTGCAGATTTGCACCAGTGTAGTCTTTCGGAGGTTGTTGTGAGCGGTCGTGACTACGGCCGTGTCAGAAGGGAGCGGCAAGGTTCTCAGCCCGAAAGCTCATACAGTGAAAATTTGTTCTTTCGGCCTCTGAATAAATTGTAAGTTGATACTTAGAGGGTGCTTTCTGCTTATAATTTTGAATTTGAATCTGTTTCTAAAAAAAAAAAGCTTTTAGGAATAAAATTTCCATTTGTTGAAAGAAATTTGATTTGTTTTCATCAGTTACCCACTGGTAACTACTTCCACGCTCACATTAAATGTGTTAATGTTCTTGATGAATAGCTAGTAAATAAAGTAAATTCTTAAGAAAAGTTTTGAAAGTAAATTCACGATTCAAGAACGGTCACAGACGGTATAGATGGAATGAAGAAAGAGATGGCAGGAATCCAGGAAGAACTAGAGAATGTCAAGAAAACGACAGCAGAAACGCGTGACGTCGCGGACCAGGCGAAGCGCGATGCCAAAACAGTGCGATTGGTAGCGCAAGTAGCACGAAAAGACGCATCGTTGGCCAAAGAACAAGTTAAACTGGCAAGAACTTATAACACTTCCGTCTGCTACTGTTATACCATAACCTCAAAACTGAAGGCAATTTGTAAAATTGAATTATTTTGTTGGACTGATAATGATGTAAAGCAACAGAACAGTGTTACCCTCTGAGAGGAATTTTGCTAGGTTGACCGTGTTGTTCCTAACGGAGGTGGCTTATCGGAAATGAGTATTTGAACAGTAACAAACAAAATTTTGCCTATCTGCACTGTTTAACTGATAAAGAAAACGGTCGCCAGCCTAACTATGCAAGAGAATGATTAACATTCTCGTTCAAGAAAATAGTTATTAGTAACTTTAATGGATAAACACAACCTATACTTTCTCACACGCGAGTGCAGTGAACTCTGACACATACATATGTTTACGGTAAGATTGAAGCTAACAACTGGAGCAGCACAAACTATTTGCAAGAATATAAGAGATAGCGAAACACACTATTACTTTCAGGGCTTAAAGAAATTATGGTTTTACTATTTAGTGGTCTTTCCGTTACTTGTTACCGCGCATTAATACAATAGACAAACTGTGTATCTTGTTATACTATTAATATGCACTTCCAATACACAAGAGAGACAAACACTTAGCAATCATGAACATACAGTTTTCTACTATTGCAGTTTCCCACTTTTACTACAGCGAAACACAATGTTGACAAAATTGCAAGAAACTGACTCACCTTTTAGAATTTACTACAGACAACAATGTGATCATTTACTTTATAAGGCTCAGTCTTAAGAACTTTTAATTTTGAAGTTGGCAACAGCACTTTAATAAGCAGTTTTAATAGGAATATTTTCAGCAAACAACATTTACTTTAACTCACTCTCTTGCCACATTAACTTTAACTTTCTTTTTACTATGTTGAAGAGGCATTAATGAGCAAATTACTGGGCTGTAATGTTCTTTTAGTAAGGACACTCGGATATTACTTTAGCTCAAACGGAGAGGAACCTGAGAGGTGTTATGATGAAGAGAAAAATCAGGGTAGGTACATAAATTCAGATATAAATTTTTTTATATTTGAGCACACTAACACATCCATTAAACTGATCCTTCACTGTACATCATTGTAGTATTCCGATGTAATGATTGCGCAATGTGGTGGCAACTGCATGTTGTTAGGTGGAATTGCAGGTAGAATTGCTAGACTCTGTCATTTCTTGGTGGCGATGGTTGATACCAATCCCAGAATATTTCCAGCTTCAATCAAATTCTTCAGGGTATCAGACCGCATCGTCATAATTTTAAAATGCGCCAACGTTTCGGCCAGCGTTGCAGCTAGCCTTCTTCAGGGCCTTACGTTAAACTGTTTAACAGTTTAACGTAAGGCCCTGAGGAAGGCTAGCTGCAACGCTGGCCGAAACGTTGGCGCATTTTAAAATTATGACGATGCGGTCTGATACCCTGAAGAATTTTATTGTAGATGACAACGGCCGCGGAAGCCTACGCTTACAATATTTCCAGCTATTTATCCATTCTTCCGAGGCATTTGAAAGCGGCAGGAAAAGCCTCTCTCGGAACCATCACAATATGCATCTGTTACTTGGCAGTGCACGGACTCGTAGCTCGTCCCCGACTGGTAGCTCGTCCCCGACTGGTAGCTTGTCCCCGACTGGTAGCTTGTCCCCGACTCGTAGCTCGTCTCCGACTCGTAGCTCGTCTCCGACTGGTAGCTTGTCCCCGACTGACTATCAGTTCCACCTTTTCTACCTAGGCCAACCACAATTTGCGCGCGCTACACAGTTCCGTTCCCGAGGGGAACCACTACACCTTTTACATATAAATTAACTAAGAACCCTAAGTCAAGGTCAGCAGTTTACATAACAGCAAACAAACACATTAAATAAAACAGAACATCTTCACATATTGACACTTCTACAAAAAAATTATTCACACAAAATTACAATCATATACAGTAAGTTTTGTTCCCTCCAAATGGGACAAAGCATTTAAAGTACAGATACACTACTTTGCATTGAACCAAACCATGACATCAAAGTTTGTACAAAGAAAGGAGTATACAATTCTGTGTTATCTATTCAATCAAACACATCTGCAGAAGCTCAATGATGTAACATTAAATGAAACAAAAGCAAAATAAATCCGTACACCATAAGAACTATGGTGTTACAAACTGAGGCGTGTAAGACAAAAAATGCACTTGCAGCTCTCCAGAAGCAAGGCAAAAAAATAGTTCAGGAAACGCAGGAAAAAGTGAGTGAAGCTGCGAAGCGACTCGAACAGATAGAAATCAAACAGGCCGGAATCTCTGAAGATCAGCAGACCCGAGTCGCCGCGCAACAAAACGCGTTGGCTAAGTGCGTTCGGAAGGCACATGAGCGGGCCGCGCAGTTGCATACACAGTCTCATTTAGACAACCCCACCGCGTAACCTTCAAAGTGTTTGATCGAAATTATTAAGCAGCCTGACGACATCAACAGAGAAGATGGCCACAAACTCTCGGCGTCCTGGCTGCCGGCCATCCCAGTCTAATGGGGCAGAAGCTACACGGGACACGGACGTATCTGCAGAAACAGCTGTGGAGCAGCTGACAGTCCACTTCCGCGCACACCAGGAGGAAAACTTGCCGACCGGAAGCCGAACGCTGATTGGCGGACAGCTACCAATCGTTGACGACATGGACATCCACGAATAGCCTCTTTCTTTCCATCTCCCCTTACATCATGACTAGCCAGTCTTATTAGAGGCGCTTCAGTTTGGAACCGCGTGACCGCTACGGTCGCAGGTTCGAATCCTGCCTCGGGCACAGATGTGTGTGATGTCCTTAGGTTAGTTAGGTTTAAGTAGTTCCAAGTTCTAGGGGACTGATGACCTCAGATGTTGAGTCCCATAGTGCTCAGAGCCATTTGAACCATTTTTTTCGTATTAGAGGGCCAATTAACTGTTTTACACTAGTGACGTCAGACATCGATAGTCCGTAATAAATAGAAGCACCTATCCCCATGCAAAACCAGTCGTGCGCTGAGGAAGGCCGTTGCAATTCGGCCGAAACGTCGGTTTTAGTTTATTATTGTTGTTAGTTTATAGCAATGACGCGGCATAATACTCAGAAGAATTTTAATCACTATGACACCGGCTGCGGAAGACTACGTTCTTATATCAACCAATCAGAAATCAGATATGACTTTTTATACACGGGAGTCTGATTTTTTAAACAATTGGAGGGGGTTTAGTGGTGTTTTCTAATAGAGGCCTCGAGATCTTGTGGTGCATGTGTTCGTCCCTTTAACGTACAATTCCACCGCTTTGTGGGTCGAAACAGCTGCTGCGTAAGGACAGAAGGGAAGCGAGAAGGCCTGAGGGCGGGGTCCCCGACCTGCCGCAACAAGGACGGGTCGCGGGTTGCATACCGGCCGCTGGCGAACCTAAGCGCCAAGTGTCCGCCCCCAATATACGTATGTGTGTGTGTGTGTGTGTGTGTGTGTGTGTGTGTGTGTGTGTGTGTGCGGCTACCCCCTCCCCCACCCCTACTCCCACCCCCTTCCAGCCTAATTTATCGCGACTGTGCGCCCCCCTTTTACTTTCCCTGCGGGAAGACGTCAGGAGGGGAATCCCCCTAGCGCGGTGCGGCCCCTGGCTTCCACGCCGCCGCGCCACAGCAATAACAACCCCCACCTCACCCCGCCTCCATTTCCGACCTCCCCCACGGCAGCCCGCCCCCACGCACCTCTGCGACTGTCTGTCTACGCGCCGTCAGTAGTGTTAGTGTTGTTGGTGCGTGCGTGTGGTCGTCCGGTCTCGTGGTCGTGTCGTCGTGTGGTCGTCTATCGTATACTTCTTACCGTTCCGTTTCATCGACATTCGTCTCTTACCGTTGTGCCTCCATGCTTGTCGCCATTTACCATTTATTCCTCCATAAGAGTGCATGTCTGTGTCTATCGTATTTTCGTCGCAGAGCTACCTCCATCTAGTCCCCGTCTGTTGCAGACTCCATCTGTAATTAGTGACAGTTTCTGTCTGCAAGTGAATTTATGCGTCAAGAAAGAAACTCCTTCCTCGAATGACAGAAGAGACACAGAAACAGCAAACAATAATTTTCATCGACATCACTGCCAGAATAAAGTTAAAGAGTAGCGTCTGACATTATCGTTACAGGACTGTGGACTTGCTTTACACTCATTCACTGAGTTCTCGCAAGCAAAAGCAGTGTTACCAACTGTCCTATGCGGACCTCTGTACAGTGGATGATCATAAAGTGCTGTCATACCACTGCGTAAAGTTGCCAGCATCTGTGATATCACCAATCGGGAGGAAATAGCTGCCTGACTGCGGAAATCTTTGGAATCTTCATGTGTTCCAGTAGCTACACACCTGTGTCACATCGTTGCCTAGCTACCTCCGACTGTGGCAGAACACAGCAATAGAGTCGCACGTAACTCTGAAAAGTACAGTAAGCGAAGTGGACAGAAAAACAGCTAGAAAACAATTCAAGAGCTTCCGTTGGTGTGCCACAATAAACTGAATTGTCTCTCGTAGCGTTGAATCCTCCATCATTAAAAGCGACATGAGAGTGGCTACTGGTAGCATCAGTTGGAGTTACTTACAGTGATTTCTGGAGAATAAAAGCAGGTTCCCCAACTGTCAAATAGCACCATCTATACAGTCAACTAGTAGGAGGTGCCGCCATGTTACGGCTCAAAATTGCAACACCAGCTACAACACCTTTAGTGCAGGAAAGTCCATGACAAGTGAAGAATTTTTGCAGTTCCGTTTCTTGTTGTAACTATACACTTGCGTCGCATTTCTTTCTAGGTACCTTCGTATGAAGCCAGCAAATTATTGCACAACATTGTGAGAACTTGAAAGTGCAACAGGTACAGGAGACATAAACACTGTTAGTAAACAATAACATTCGTAGACAAGTGCTACAATGAACTGAAAGCTCTCCAGTGGTGTTTAGTTTCGATCATTTGGAATCCTCCATTGTTAAGACTGATATGACAGCACCAGCGCCATTTTAAAACAGTGAACACTTGTTACTTTCACAGCGTTCTAAGGACGGAAATCAGTGTCATCAAACGTTGAATACCATAAGGCATTAGGAGCAGACACATAATTGCACAATATTGTGATAATCGGCCCCCCCCCACACACACAGCTATCCCTTTACACAAACTGCTTTGCTTCCGGTAGATACAAATTGTGCATATATGTCTTTACATATTCGTGAATCAGCGCCTGTCGATACGAGAAAGAATACGGACTATTTGTCTCGAAAAAGATCAATAATCTAAAGTTTCCGCGATGATCACAGTGTTGAGACAGCAAAAATTTCTGTGACAGTTTTCATAGTCGACATTACAAGAACTGATTACTTCCTTCGTCAACACTACAGTCGACAACGTTCTGAACAGATACCATTTCTCACTGTACGATTGTACAGTGTTCGTTCGTTGAGTGGTGAAGTAGGAGCAGACCGGAATCACTCCTTGGATACTGTGATCACCTCAGTCACTTGGTGTAGCATCACTAATTCTGTTCGCTTTCTTGTGACTCACTTGAACGGAATGCTGCACAGAGCACTGGTTGTGATTTAAATTATTTGCGTGCTGTCGGAGTTGGTGACACCTGTTACTTCCGCTACAGTGGAAAACAATCTTTCAGCGGAAGTAAATGCTCACAGGGAGAGACTGCAAAGGAATGAAGTCACGCTGAAGATAACGTGTTGGTGGATTTTCCTCGTCTGAGGCGATTTTGCTTTTGTAGCTGGCGGAGCTGTTGCGATTTGTAAGGAGATCTTGTTAATCACGCTTCCAGTGTTGGCGACTATAGCCTTGTCAATTGGCTGTAATTTGAGATAGCTGAAGTGTGAATTAAATCTAAAGCGGATGAGCTCATTAAAGAATCTTCAGTTCTGCTGTCGTTGAAGAAAAGATAAAAGTGGAGTTCTACGAACGTAAGTTGTATGATAGTTTAGATTGTTCTCGTATTGGGAGACTTCATTCCTGGTGATTCAAAGCGTGATATCTGTGTACTGTTCATTGGGAGGGATACCCAGTACTCCATTAGCAATCACCTTTGTCATTTTTATAGGAATTTATACCAATCGTAGCACACAGAGCTGAAAAGTACGGAAATAAATAAGCATTGTTAACTGTTTTCTGAAAATTTATTGAAACATACGCTAGCTGTGCAGTGTCACAAGGCTTGTTTGTGGGATAAGGAAACTAGGGAGACATGGGAAGTGTAGCAGATGGTTCGTAAGGCTCCTGCAGTGAAAAGGACATCGACTGCAGTTTAAATGCTGAATGTTGCCGTGTTTTGCGCCAATTCCGCTTAATCCAGGGACTTGATATTCGTAGATTGACAGACAACTTATCTTTGTCTTTTGTTCATAACGTTGCATAGTGGTGTAATTTAAAAAGAAATCTGGAGGAAATTCTGTGTACGGGAGGACTAGATGAAATAAACGTCTATGTTTAAAGATCTGTTGCAGTTTGCAGTGTCGTGTATGAAATTTGCGGATTCTGAAGTGGGGCGGCTAAAATAGAACGAGTACAAACATTCTGTCTGAAGGAGAAGAACTAACTGCCTTTATTTAACGACCTGTGACAGGTAGTGGTGAACTATCTGACGTGGTGCCATTCCAGAAACCATAGGACGAAAATTCTTGGCACGGGACAGAACGTGAAAACATTTAACGTTTTGTAACACGCAGTAGCCGATGTTTAAGTGACTTGTGTCAGACGTCTTGGTACCTCACATAGACCAGTTTCAAAAAGTCTAGGACGAAAATACTGTCTACGGGACAGCTAGATAAGAACAAATTAATGATTTGTGGCAGACAGTACCTGGCGTTGTAGGCGAATTCTACGGGCTGTAGTGATATTTGAATTGTGGCAATTGCAACAAATCCAGGAAACAAGTGCAGCTACCTAAATCATTTTATTTATTTGAAGATTTGTTCCAGGTGGAAGTGAATGTTTGAAGCGGCTGTGTCAAACGTGGTGCTATCTTAAGCGGAACTATTTAGAAAATAAAACCTAGTAAAAAATTACGTGTTGGACAATTGACGATTTGTGACAGTAGTGTTTCAAGCCGCTGGAATTGGATCAGACGTGTGGGTTCCTCTAGTTGCTACCGTGTCTCCAATTTGAACAGCGAGACGAGAAACTATTCTGTATTGGGAGGCACTTTCTCCGCCACTGAAGCTCACGCACATTATAAATAATCGCGTTTGAGTCTTCGCTTCCGCCTGATTAGAGGAAAACGCGTGGCACGGCGAGGGAGGCGGCTCGCCTTTGTTTGCCATTGTTCGCGGAGCTGTGATCCCCTCCCTCTCCCCCCCCCCCCCGTGACGAGATTGCCTCCGCCCTCCCCCCCATCCCTTCCACCCCGCCAAGCCGTCTCCTGGTGGAAGTCGTCCGACACACCCCATTCGCATCTCTGACGCACCGCACCGCCGTTCGCGAGGGGAAAAACCGGACTGCCGGCTCCATCGATCGCAGAGGGCAGGGGTGGCACCCCCTCGCATTAGCACACCCCTCCCGGAAGCCAGCCAAGGTCCCGCAATCGACCTTGGGAAGCTCCATCTGGTTCAAGGACAGCCGGGCGGTGAGACGGCCTTAAAACGCCGACAATCCGAACGACTTCTAACTGTCGTCGTTGCATCTGGCACTAGAAAGAGGAAACTGGTAAAATCGGAAACATTGCTTCATCACTATAGCGAGGTTACAAACATTCAGCTTCACATCTCAACAAGTGGTGAAAGCGTTTTGATGGATGTGCTTGACAATAAAACATGTGGACGAATCTTCAAATTCTGTGCAGCGTTTTTTTTTCATTTGATATGTATATATCACAGTAGTCTGGCTACAAGTATTCAATAAACTCGATAAACAGGGCTGTGCAATCAGCAGAACGTTCACTTCCATAAATATGGTTGACAGTAATTCTGGGAGTGAAAATTTCAAATAGAGCAAAAGGTAAGTGAATTAATAAGAAAGTGTTGCTGTAGTGATACACCTGTTGAGCAACCAAAACCGAGATCTAAAAACGTCCAAGGAAGTCAAACTAGGGGATGTCTAGGCTTATAAACTCACTCTGTGTTTATTTACGATTGCAAGAGTAAAATGGTAATAAGTAGGAAATAACGTTTTGTACTGTTCAAGAGGAGAAAGCTAATGGTTGTCCTGTGAATCAAACGTGCTGTCACATAACTTCATCGATATTTTGCTACAAAACATGTGTTTCGACGATAAATCTGGAAACTCATCGTGTATAAAAGACATTTAATAGTTCCAGAGCATTAGGCAAAACTATAAAAAAGAAAAATTTTGATCACCAATGCGGAAAAATCGCAGCGAATATTAAGCTCTAAATTCTTCAAGAAGAAATTTCTACAGTTACATTCATTTCTTCTTACAAAAACATAAGATTTAGTGTGAAAGAAGGAAATTGATAGTGACTTTAAAGCTTTAAATTATTCTGGAGGGATAAGTTAGCGGACTTCATGCGCTCAAACCTCAGTGTCGTTGTAACTGTGTGAAATTTTGACTATCAAAACAAAAATTTCAGTGACAGGTAGGCAGTGAATTGTTAAAGACGAAAAAAAAAAAAAAAATTGGTGAGCCTTTAGATTTAATATGAATCTCTCACCGGAGCTATCTAGATTTTCGATTAGAAGAAAAAATATACTCCATCGAAATATGCTGAATGTGATGCTTTGAACTGTTCAAGAGAAGAACGCTAGCCGAAGTTTTAGTCATTGAAACTTCTCTCACAGTAATCACCCAGATTTTTGTTTATAAATATGCAGCTTATAGTCAGCATCAGAAAGGATTTTAGCTGTTGTTAATTTTTAACCTGTTAAGGAAGTGGAGGACCCTATTTTTTCTCAAGTCGCTACCACTGTATCTACCTAGAAGTTTTGGTTTAGTGAACATCAGGGAAGAACTGTAGTGAATATCAAGAAACTCATGTGGCAGCCTAAAATACTACGAAGAGACGTCATTCATTTTTTTGATCTGCACTCTTAATCTGTTTGCTATAGATGTAATGAATCTTCTCAGAGGACACAAAACGTTTATCGAGTGAAGCATTTTCAGGTAACTGAATCATCAAACAGTAAATGGTGTTACCAAATTACGAGACTCTGTGAAATTAATCAATAAAAACTACAGAATATCTAGAGCAGAGTGTTACAGCGTGTTAAAAATCAGTTTCTTAATCTAATCGATTACTACAACATTCTCTCCAGAGACATTGATAATTTAAGATTTCTTACAGAATTGACAAACAGTTCAATGTTACTACCATCGGTGGCGATGCTCGCAATGGATGTTTGTGAAGACAGCTCTGCAGCTAACAACAATCCTGTACTGAGTGCCA
The DNA here is from genome assembly GCF_023864275.1 of Schistocerca cancellata. Lineage (NCBI taxonomy): Eukaryota > Metazoa > Arthropoda > Insecta > Orthoptera > Acrididae > Schistocerca > Schistocerca cancellata. Next base: position 72,219,683 of record NC_064637.1, on the reverse strand, counting down.
ATGGTGAGGACAAGGTTGACATTCTTGATGGAGGTGACTTACTTGCTGGTGGAAGTGCAAACTCGGGCTCTGGTAATAATCTGTATAAAAACAAAATGAGGGATGACAAGAATGCAGTTGGAGGTCATCTTTCTCTCAGTAGCAACAATGTGTTAAGTGGTAACAATACAACAAGTATTAACAATATGGTTAGCAGCAGCACTGTCATAGGTGATTTTACAGCCAATAGCGTGTTTGGAAACGGTGGTAACAATGGAATCTGTGATGGAAGTCTCGCAAATGATACTAATAGATTCATGTCTCATGACTTACACAGTAAGAATTCTGCTTTTAATATCAGCACTGCAATGAATTGTGGTACCAGACGGACCATTATTAACCTTACTGGCGGTAGTGGTCAATCGAGGGATGGCATGGCGACGGATACTACTCTATTACAAGCTGTTACCAATATCAGTGAGACCAGCACAGGACAAAACGTCCCTGTAAATGGTGACAATATGAGCAATAATGATGTTCAGATGCTCGATAAGGTAATGTCTGAAAACGACCGTCATGAGGATGCTTTAATGGATACTCAAGATATTACACACAACGGTAGTCTACGCAACAATGAATGTGAAGGTGCATTGTTGTGTGATAGTGGAATAAATGGCATGCACATCATCTCTGGAGGCGTGGGTTTACCAGTCAGCAACGAACCTACGCAGGAAATACCTGATAGCACACATAGTGGAGGTGGCGGATCGGAAGTTGGAGAGGACGGCGCTCCGGCATCCCTAGCCTCGGGCGACAGTGAAGACAGCGCGAGTGACAATACCAACAATGGCGACAACAATGGAGGTGGTTTGCGTGACGTCATCAAGCTGTTCGTGGGCCAGATCCCGCGCCACCTGGACGAAACCCACCTGCGACCCCTGTTCGAACAGTTCGGGGAGATTTACGAGTTTGCGGTGCTGCGGGACAAATTCACCGGGATGCACAAAGGTAGGAGACGTTCTTCTGTTTTTCAAACTTCCCTCTTGTCTCTAAGGCATAAAAACACTCATACGATACTTTTTTGTCACAGTGAAAGTTCCCTTCAAAGTAATTCTTTTAATTTGATTTGAGGTTTCATACTGACCTGGTTGTAATTTTACTGTCGTTTAGCTTTGGGTGACTTAATGCGCTTACAACTGCGAGAGAAACCAAATATATCTGGCTACGAGAATACAACATGAATTTGGCCCTGTTTTATAAGCTTTCTAAAAGTGTGCAAACTGATTGAATGATGAGCTTTATTATTAATCCCTTTAATTAAAGAGAGTCGTCCTTGTCCGTTAACGATTTGCCTAATAGTGCTGTTCATGAAATGGTCCCTGTGCGTCGATAATTTTCGTAGCAAACTGATCCTGAAATGAAAATATCTTACCTCGTAATGTAACTGCTTGCTGCTCTCTGGGCACCAGCAGCAAATTTCTAACTACAGCTGCTGAGGGCTTAGTGCAATGCTCCAGAGAGCAAGTAAAACTATTTCATTCACATCATTGAGTGAGACACTCTCCTAAATAAAAATGACTTGGATCGACGATGTGGACAATGCTCTTAGCTGAAATATTTTGTTTAACAAACTGTTTTTTTTTTAAATTATCTAATATATTATTATTTGTATGCTATTTGTGTGAAAACACCCATTAACACTGACAAAGAGTAACATTGTTGTTGTTGTTATGGTCTTCAGTCCTGAGACTGGTTTGATGCAGCTCTCCATGCCACTCTATCCTGTGCAAGCCTCTTCATCTCCCAGTACCTACTGCAACCTACATCCTTCTGAATCTGCTTAGTGTATTCATCTCTTGCTCTCCCTTTACGATTTTTACCCTCCACGCTGCCCTCCAATACTAAATTTGTGATCCCTTGATGCCTCAGAACATGTCCTACCAACCGATCCCTTCTTCTAGTCAAGTTGTGCCACAAACTCCTCTTCTCCCCAATTCTTTTCAATACCTCTTCATTAGTTATGTTATCTACCCATCTAATCTTCAGCATTCTTCTGTAGCACCACATTTCAAAAGCATCTATTGTCTTCTTGTCCAAACTACTTACCGTCCATGTTTCACTTCCATACATGGCTACACTCCATACAAATACTTTCAGAAACGGCTTCCTGACAGTTAAATCAATACTCGCTGTTAACAAATTTCTCTTCTTCAGAAACCCTTTCCTTGCCATTGCCAGTCTACATTTTATATCCTCTCTAATGATGCTAAGCTCTTACTATCACAAATGTTAGACAAATAATTAAAAAACATGAAAAATTCCTTACAGTGAAAAAAAAGTGTGTGAAATCTTATGGGACTTAAATGCTAAAGTCATCAGTCCCTAAGCTTACACACTACTTAACCTGAATTATCCTAAGGACAAACACAGCCATGCTCGAGGGAGGACTCGAACCTCCGCCGGGACCAGCCGCACAGTCCATGACTGCAGCGCCTTACATTGAAAATTACTCAATCTTTCATGAAATGGATGTCTCACTCAACAATGAATCGCAAATACTCTCGACTGCAGTGCCAACAAATAAAAATATTACCTTCATCCTGCTTCATACGCTTTTCATTCTACAGCACTAACCAAATCCTTCTCCTCTGTTTCACAATAGTCAAATAAATTATTTTACTAAGCGCAGATGCTCTTATTTTTACGTCTGCATTGCCCCGAGTCCTCTGCTCGGCGTATCTCTACCTCTAACGACAGAACTCCCGCGCTCCTCGCTGCCAAGCAGCGATGACAAAACGAACACATCTTCTAGCGACTCAACTACTCTGACCAAAGACTGCACGCCAATAGTAAGCGATTCAAACCTATCGCTTAGCGTTCGAGACATCTAAAGTATGTACAAATTCCAAAAATGCAATTAGCGAACTCCCAATAGACTTAATAAGCTTCTCTAGAATAAATGATAATTAATTGAAACCCTCAGCTGTCGACTGGTATTGATGATTTACCTCGATGGGGACAGCTGGAAATGTGTACCCCGACCGGGACTCGAACCCGGGATCTCCTGATTACATAGCAGACACTCTATCCATCTGAGCCACCGAGGGCACAGATAAATAGAGCGACTGCAGGGACTTATCCCTTGCTCGCCTCCTGTGAGACCCACATTCCCAACCGTCCACAATCTACATGCGTAATGTTCCTAATAGATATTTGCCCATCCACTCATTACTCACGCCAAGTAAGGTGACGATTCCCGTAAGAGTTCGGGCACAGACGAAGGTCAGTGGCTGGGTAGCCTTTAACTATATATTACTAATGAGTGGATGGGCAAATATCTATTAGGAACATTACGTATGTAGATTGTGGACGGTTGTACATGTCTCACCGGAGGCGTGCAAGGGATAAGTCCCTGCAGTCGCGCTATTCATCTGTGTCCTGGGTGGCTCAGATGGACAGAGCGTCTGCCATGTAAGCAGGAGGTCCCGGGTTCGAGCCCCAGTCGGGGCATACATTTTCAGCTGTCCCCATCGAGGTATATGAACACCACCTGGCGGCAGCTCAGGGTTTCAATTAATCATCATTTATTCTAGAGAAGCTGCACGGTTATCAATGGTACCTGTTCTGTCGAGAGCAGTTACTATCTTCATACATAGTTAAAGGCTACCCAGCCATTGTCCTTCGTTTGTGCGAAAGCGCACAGGTTGCCTGAACTGTTACGGGAATCGACACCTTAGTGTGCTCGAGTGGATGGCCAAATACCTATTAGGTACATTACGCATGTAGGTTGTGGACAGTTGGGAATGTGGGTCTCGCGGGATGCGTGCAAGGGATAAGTCCCTGCAGTCGCGCTATTCATCTGTGTCTTCGGTGGCTCAGATAGATAGAGGTCTGCCATGTAAGCAGGAATCCCGAGTTCGAGTCCCGGTCGGGGCACACATTTTCAGCTGTTCCCATCGAGGTACATCAGCAACACCTGTCGTCAGCTGAAGGTTTCAATTAATTATCATTTATCCCAATGGACTTGTTTCAACACGTGCTCTCAATATTCAGCCGCTTGCAGAAATGCACAAATGTGAAAAGAAACGCAACAAGCGACACGCTCTTAATGAAAATTTAAAATAAATTTGAAATCCAAGCTCTTGTAAGCTCACCAAGTGTTAATCACTCCCTTAAAAGAGCTCACTGGTTGATTTGGAGGGCTATACAGGGTGCGATTAAATTCCTTTACAGACGTTGAGAGCTTGTGCTGGGAAACCAGACTGTTAAGTTTAGCATAGGAACTCGTTTCCGGAAATGTGCCGTTTACCTGATACACGCAGAATACCGCAACACATGTTCAAATCTCTCGAATTTTCAGTGCCACTGACTAGACTATTACGTACTGCATGGGCTCTTGGAAGATGTGCCGTTCCATGTGCATGAAAACATGAATAAATGTGAATCCAACGCCATGACGCACCATCTCATTTTACACATGCGGAGCGATTTCATCTCTTCTTCTTCTTCTTCTTCTTCTTCCTGAAACGTTTCCGTGCATAGGCAGGTTGTTCACAGAGCCTCTTCCAAGCTTCTCTTTAGTCCCACAATCAATCATTGCAGTCCTTTTCGGTTCTCATCGTCCTTCACCTGGTCTCTCCATCTTGTTCGCCGACTTCCTGTTGGTCATGGTCCGGATTCTATCAGCTCTAGGGTGGTTCTCGGAAGTCTTTCTGGTCCTGTTCTTTTAACGTGGCCAAACCATTTAAGGCTATTCCTCTCCAGAGTTTTTTTTTAGGAGCTTTATCTAGAGGGCGTTTTGTATTGTTTCATTCCTTATCCTGGATCCCTCGTAGAAAGCGCAACTCTGTTACTTGTGTTCTGTTCAGGTCTATATTTATCCAACAATCTGACCCATAGGTGAAAACTGACAGACAATACGACTTGTACATTATGAGCTTATTTTCAAATTTCTAACTATGTGCTACACACAATAATAAAATTTCGAACAATTTTGTATTCTCTCTGAAATTTCATCCTTGATGTTTTCTTTCTTGGTCAGTTTACTTCCTAGATACTTGAACGCATCTAGTTCTATAATAATTTTTCCATTGCTTTTTACATCCTTCACTTTTCTGATTTTCATTATTTCACTTTTTGTTAAGCTTTATTTCCAAGCGTGCTTCTTCAGTTACTCTCTGCGAGGTGTTTGTTTTTCGAATTTCTGCTCATCTTCTTCTCAAATGATTACATCATCTGCATATGCTTTGATTTTCATATCATCTGCTGTTGACCATTAGCGAGCTTTCCTTACGACGTCGTCCGTGACTATATTAAAAAGCAATGGAGAGAGCGCACTTTCTCGCCAAACCCCTCTGTCTGTTATAAATTATTCTGATTCTTTGCTGTTTATTGTAACAGAATGTAGGCATTTTTATACATGTTTCTGATTCTCCGTTCCATTCCATCTGACAATTCCAGTCTCTTCAGATTTTGCCTTCTAACAGTGTTGTCAAACCTTTTTATATCTACTAATGCAGCTACGATGTCTTTCCCAAATTTCCATTGCTCTCCGTCATGTGAGCCAACGATCTGGGCAACAGTGGACTGGTAGTGGTGGCCCGATTGCTTGCCTTGCAAGTTACCGAACGAAGTGACCCAGTGGTTAGCACAATGGACTCTCATTTGGGAGGACGACGGTTGAAACCCGCGTCTTGCCCTCCTGATTATTTCCCTAAACTGCTTCAGGCAAATACCGGAATGGTTCCTTTCAAAGGGCACAGCCGCCTACCTTCCCTAATCCGAAGGAACCGATGACGTCGCTGTTTGGTCCACTCTCACAAAACAACGAACCAACTTTCCACAACAACACCGACTCGAACGCGCTAGACTATTACCTGTGGGCTCACACAAAATTCTCGAGTTACGAGACCCAGTGGCAACCTAGGAAGACCAAATGGCGCGGGTCATGACTGTGTCGGGTGCTGCAGGACCAGGGACTGGTCATCTTGTGCGCAGGAACGTGGTACAGAGATACGGCATCTGTGTCGACGTCGGTCGTCGCCCTTCCTGTGAGTGGGCCCAAAAGACAAGCAGTAGGAGTCGGTATTTGTATGTAACGAGAACAGGGTACATGAATTTCTAGCCAAACTTAAACGTATCAGTCCCCACTATAAGTCGTCAAGATCTGTTAAGGGGTGACCCTCTACACACTGTGAAATTAGTACCAGGCAGTCGTATGACCCCTGATGACGCTTCGTAGATGCCAGTCGAGTTTGTGGGATCCGCCTGGTGACATGGATCGATGTGAAGACGTCGCAGAATGTCAGACAGCAGGCATCGTGTTACAGCGTCCGCTTCACCACGCCATGATTGCTCCATTTGGTTGGTCTATCATGGGTGGACTACCTAACAAATATACAGGGATACTCATGTCGTAAATTGCAGTGGATTTCATCTGAAATAGTGGAGCTTTACGCTGAACTTACAGATTAGAAAACAGTTCACAGCAAAATCGTTTCAGTTATAATTTATTACTTTCTGTTATTCCTTTTTCCGGCCGAAATCAGCGTTTTTTCTCATCTGCTTATAGATTAGAGGTTGCACTGACACTTCAGTTATAAAACATCGACACATTTTTTCGTTTTCAAACTTCACAAGCTAAGTGCTGTGGAACACCGCTAGCGCTCTAGGACTAACTGCAGTGTTTATGTGAGTGACTCCTGTCCTAACTCTGTGGTCACTTGATCTCTCTTTTCCTAATTGGTTACGCAAGCAGTGTGGTCCATTGATCGTGACCGGGCCAAATATCTCACGAAATAAGGATCAAACGAAAAAACAACAAAGAACGAAACTCGTCTAGCTTCAAGGGGGACACCAGATGGTGCTATGGTTGGCCCGCTAGATGGCGCTGCCATAGGTCAAACGGATATCAACTGCGCTTTTTTAAATAGGAACTTCCATTTTTTATTACATATTCGTGTAGTACGCAAAGAAATATGAATTTTTTGTTGGACCACTTTTTTCGCTTTGTGGTAGATGGATTTTCGTTTGACGCTTATTTCGTGAGATTTTGACATGGTCACCATCAATGGACCACATCGTATTTATTCCAAATAGGGCATTGCTTGCATATTTCAGTCTCCCTCGATTTCAAATTCCACTAACTTGTGTCAAATGATTTAAATATATAATGTTTGAAAGAAATAAGATTTTTCGTTCCTACCCCATCTTAAACATTTTTCATGAGTCTCTATTTATTGATCGCTTACCTACAGCCGTTGATGAGTAAGAGCGGAATTTAGGTATTTCGTATACGTCTGAACTTGAGAGGAATGATGAAGTGAAGAAAGTGACGATGTTATAAATAGGTTAGGTGAAAGATCTGAAGTATCTGATTACTGATGGCGTTGTAAGAAGAATATTAAACGCAGTACCATTAGAGTTCAAATTACAGGATCATTTAGTAATCGCGAAAGCGTTACGGAGATGACAGATAAACACCAGTGGGAGACTGCAGGAGAGGCGCTCAGTAGCTCGGCACGGGCTTCTGTTGAAGTTTCGAGAACATACCTTCACCGAGGAGTCAAGCAGTATATTGCTCCCTTCTACGTATATCTCGCGAAGAGACCATGAGGATAAAATCAGAGAGATTAGAGCCCACACAGAGGCATACCGACAATCTTTCTTTCCACGAACAATACGAGACTGGAATAGAATTACAAGCGATAGAGGTACTCGAAGTACCCTCCGCCACACACCGTCAGGTGGCTTGCGGAATATGGATGTAGATGTAGAGATGTAGATCATCTAGTGATTAACGTTTGATGCTTCGTGAAGATATTCTCTGACGATGCTATTGTCTGTGCGGAAGTTGAAACACCATACAAATGGCTCTAAACACTATGGGACTTAACATCTGAGGTCATCAGTCCCCTGGACTTAGAACTACCTAAACCTAATTAAGGACATTACACACATCCATGCCCGAGGCAGGATTCGAACCTGCGACCGCAGCAGCAGCACGGTTCCGGACTGAAGCGCCTAGAAGAGCTCGGCCACAGCGGCCGGCTGCAACCCCATAAGACTGAAGCTATCTTCAGGATGATCTGCAGAAGACCGATGACTGGCATAGGGAGTGGCGGAATGATGCTGAGCGTAAATAAACATTGAGCATAACCAGTCGACGAAACCCACTTCGTTCGACATCTTTTGGTAAAATATCACCGGAAACAGTAACTGCCATAAGCTACCTAGGAATAACCATCAGGAACGGCCTGAAGTGGAATGAACACACAAAAGAAACGTATTAAAAGCAGATGCTAGGCAGAAATTGACTTAGAGAATCTTAACTACATGTACTTAATCGACGAGGGGAGTATCTCACGCCTGTACCGCAGGCTCTTGACAATTGCTCAGCCCTTACCAGTTTCGAGTAATGGAAGACAGTGTCATGATCCTAGTTGCTGGGGCTCTGACTTCCTATTGTGAATGAAGAAAATCAGAATTGGTTGGAAATAAATTAAAGTTCCATCTGTTGCCTGGCCGTCGCTTTCTTCTCGACAAGAAACATTCGGTCGAACACTGTTCTGTGCTGATATAAGACTAAGTGAGTAATTCTCGAACATCATTGCAGAATATTAGCGGAGGAAGTGTGGAAAAGGACACAGATGTAACTATGGGTTTCTCTCCCCAAAGGGACATCGGAGGTGCTGCAGAGTGCTCGCGAGGGCTGAAAACGGTAGTACTTGCTGACAGAAGATACCAGTGGGCAGTTGGAAACTTGTTTGGAGGAATGTGGCTTCAGCGTCGGTTATTGTCCGAACTGGTGATTGTTCTAGACTGCAAAAACTTGGCAGGTGTGTGAAAACGATTTCTTTCCGTGTCCTTATGGTTGCTTTAAAGCATCGGGTGGTTGTAATTAAAGTGTAGCTGCTCGAGGAGTTCTACTGTGAGCTGTTGGTTGGTTGGTTGGCTTGGGGAAGGAGACCAGACAGCGTGGTCATCGGTCTCATCGGATTAGGGAAGGATGGGGAAGGAAGTCGGCAGTGCCCTTTCAGAGGAACCATCCCGGCATTTGCCTGGAGTGATTTAGGGAAATCACGGAAAACCTAAATCAGGATGGCCGGACGCGGGATTGAACCGTCGTCCTCCCGAATGCGAGTCCACTGTGAGCTGTAATTATCGAATGGTAGTGAAACTTCGTCTATATGCTAATGCGTTATGGTGAAATGAAGTCACGCTGAAAAAAATATTTACAATTGTAGCCACCAGGTGCAAATCTGGCGCTGTATTCTGTTTGTACGACGGTAAGACAGCCACGCTGTCACTTGAGAAGCCATAACGTGGGTGAACAGTATGGATGTCGAGAAGTTGCGCTGCTGGTGAAACTGTTTTATGTGAAAGTGAGAAATTACAGTGCTCCACTGAGAGACTCCAGTCGATTGGCAAAGTTTTACAGAAGTTCTAAATATGGCGCGCACTTCAATGCGAGATACTTTTAATAATTTCCACGACGAAGTTCTGTCTCGAAATTTGGCAGAAAACCCACACCAGTGGCAAGACGCAACCAATACCTCCACTGCGCGATAGCAACGGTGAAGTCACTGATGACAATGCCACTAAAGCAGAGTTATTGAACACAGTTCTCCGAAACTCCTTCACCATAGAAGACGAAGTAAATATTCCTGAATTAGAATCAAGAACTACTGCCAAGATGAGAAACATAGAAGTAGATGTCCTGGGAGGAACGAAGCAGCTTAAATCACTTAATAAAAGCAAGGCCTCCGGTCCAGATTGTATAACAGTCAGGTTCCTCTCAGAGTATGCTGATAAAATAGCTCCATATTTAGCAGTTGTATATAACCACTCGCTCACAGAAAGATCCGTACCTAAAGACTGGAAAATTGCTCGAGTCACACCTGTACCCAAAAATGGAGGTAGGAGTAATCCGCTGAATTACAGGCCTATATCACTAACGTCGATTTGCAGTAGGGTTTTGGAACATATACTGTTTTCGAACATTATGAAGTACCTCGAAGAAAACTATTTATTGACATGTAGTCAGCGCGGATTCAGATAATATCGTACTTGCGAAACACAACTAGCTCTTTATACTCATGAAATAATGAGTGCTGTCGACGGGGGATGTCAAATTGATTCCATATTTTTAGTTTTCCTAAAGGCTTTCGACACCGTTCCTCACAAGCGTCTTCTAACAAAACTGAGTGCCTATGGAATATCGCCTCAGTTGTGCGACTGGATTCGTGATTTCCTGTCAGAAAGGTCGCAGTTCGTAGTAACAGACGGAAAGTTATCGAGTAAAACAGAAATAATATCCGGCCTTTCCCAATGAAGTGTTACAGGCCCTCTATTGTTCCCTATCTATGTTAACGACGTAGGAGACAATCTGAGTAGCCGTCTTAGATTGTTTCCAAATGATACTGTCATTTACCGTCTTGTAAAGTCATCAATGACCAAAACGAATTGCAAAATGATTTAGATAAGATATCTGTATGGTGCGAAAAGTGGCAGTTGATTCTGAATAAAGAAAATTGTGAAGTTATTCTCATTACTAAAAGAAATCCGCTAAATTTCGATTACGCGATAAGTCACACAAATCTGAAGGCTGTAAATTCAACTACATACTTAGGTATTACAATTACAAATACCCTAAATTGGAACGATCGCATAGATAGCGTTGTGGGTAGGGCAAACCAAAGACTGCGATTCACTGGCAGAACACTTAGAAGGTGCAACATGTGTGCTAAAGAGACTGCTTACACTACGCTTGTCCGACCTATTCTGGAGTACTGCTGTGAGGTGTGGGATCTGCGTCAGGTGGGACTGATGGATGACATCGAAAAAGTGCAAAGAAGAGCAGCTCGTTTTGTATATCACGTAGTAGGGGAGATAGTGCCACAGACATGATACGTAAATTGGAGTGGCAATCATTAAAACAAAGGCGTTTTTCGTTGCGACGGGATCTTCTCACGAAATTTCAATCACCAGTTTTCTCCTCCGATTGGGAAAACATTCTGTTGGCACCCACCTACATAGGGAGAAATGATCATCAAGTTAAAATAAATCAGGGCTCGCACAGAAAAATTTTAAGAGCTCTTTTTCCTGCGCGCCGTTCGAGAGTGGAACGGTAGAAGACAGCTTGAAGGTGGTTCATCGAACCCTCTGCCAGGCACTTTATTGCGAATAGCAGACTAATCACGTAGATGTAGATGTTATCACGTAACACATATCTCACTTATTGCTAGCACGGCGTCACGAGAATTGCCCATTCCATGGGCAACAATACGGTACGTTTTGTGGTCTATATGATACTGGTGGGAATTTAAGGAGATGGGACCTGGAAAAACTGAAAGAACCAGAGGTTGTACAGAGTTTCAGGGACAGCATAAGGGAACAATTGACAGGAATGGGGGAAAGAAATACAGTAGAAGAAGAATGGGTAGCTTTGACGGATGAAGTAGTGAAGGCAGCAGAGGATCAAGTAGGTAAAAAGACGAGGGCTAGTAGAAATCCTTGGGTAACAGAAGAAATATTGAATTTAATTGATGAAAGGAGAAAATATAAAAATGCAGTAAATGCAGCAGGCAAAAAGGAATACAAACGTCTCAAAAATGAGATCGACAGGAAGTGCAAAATGGCTAAGCAGGGATGGCTAGAGGACAAATGTAAGGATGTAGAGGCTTATCTTACTAGGGGTAAGATAGATACTGCCTACAGGAAAATTAAACAGACCTTTGGAGAAAGGAGAACCACTTGCATGAATATCAAGAGCTCAGATGGAAACCCAGTTCTAAGCAAAGAAGGGAAAGCAGAAAGGTGGAAGGAGTATATAGAGGGCATATACAAGGGCGATGTACTTGAGGACAATATTATGGAAATGGAAGAGGATGTAGATGAAGATGAAATGGGAGATACGATACTGCGTGAAGAGTTTGACAGAGCACTGAAAGACCTGAGTCGAAACAAGGCCCCCGGAGTAGACAACATTCCATTGGAACTACTGACGGCCTTGGGAGAGCCAGTCCTGACAAAAATCTACCGTCTGGTAAGCAAGATGTATGAAACAGGCGAAATACCCTCAGACTTCAAGAAGAATATAATAATTCCAATCCCAAAGAAAGCAGGTGTTGACAGATGTGAAAATTACCGAACAATCACTTTAATAAGCCACAGCTGCAAAATACTAACATGATTTCTTTACAGACGAATGGAGAAACTAATAGAAGCCGACCTCGGGGAAGATCAGTTTGGATTCCGTAGAAATACTGGAACACGTGAGGCAATACTGACCTTACGACTTATCTTAGAAGAAAGATTAAGGAAAGGCAAACCTACGTTTCTAGCATTTGTAGACTTAGAGAAAGCTTTTGACAATGTTGACTGGAATACTCTCTTTCAAATTCTAAAGGTGGCAGGGGTAAAATACAGGGAGCGAAAGGCTATTTACAATTTGTACAGAAACCAGATGGCAGTTATAAGAGTCGAGGGACATGAAAGGGAAGCAGTGGTTGGGAAGGAAGTAAGACAGGGTTGTAGCCTCTCCCCGATGTTATTCAATCTGTATATTGAGCAAGCAGTAAAGGAAACAAAAGAAAAATTCGGAGTAGGTATTAAAATCCATGGAGAAGAAATAAAAACTTTGAGGTTTGCCGATGACATTGTAGTTCTGTCAGAGACAGCAAAGGACTTGGAAGAGCAGTTGAACGGAATGGATGGTGTCTTGAAGGGAGGATATAAGATGAACATCAACAAAAGCAAAACGAGGATAATGGAATGTAGTCGAATTAAGTCGGGTGATGTTGAGGGTATTAGGTTAGGAAATGAGACACTTAAAGTAGTAAAGGAGTTTTGCTATTTGGGGAGCAAAATAACTGATGATGGTCGAAGTAGAGAGGATATAAAATGTAGACTGGCAATGGCAAGGAAAGAGTTTCTGAAGAAGAGAAATTTGTTAACATCGAGTATAGATTTAAGTGTCAGGAAGTCATTTCTGAAAGTATTTGTATGGAGTGTAGCCATGTATGGAAGTGAAACATGGACGGTAAATAGTTTGGACAAGAAGAGAATAGAAGCTTTTGAAATGTGGTGCTACAGAAGAATGCTGAAGATTAGATGGGTAGATCACATAACTAATGTGGAAGTATTGAAGAGGATTGGGGAGAAGAGAAGTTTGTGGCACAACTTGACCAGAAGAAGGGATCGGTTGGTAGGACATGTTCTGAGGCATCAAGGGATCACAAATTTAGTATTGGAGGGCAGCGTGGAGGGTAAAAATCGTAGGGGGAGACCAAGAGATGAATACACTAAGCAGATTCAGAAGGATGTAGGTTGCAGTAGGTACTGGGAGATGAAGAAGCTTGCACAGGATAGAGTAGCATGGAGAGCTGCATCAAACCAGTCTCAGGACTGAAGACCACAACAACAACAACAACATGATACTGCTACCGGTACAGCACTCAAACGGGGTATCAACTGAAACCTCATTATCCGTAGCTACGTCCTGAATTTGCTCTTCGGTTTCTGGGACGGATCGAGGTTGATGATATGTGGCCGGACAATATTCCATGGATTGACGAGGCACGTTTTACACTTCAGGGTGCAGAGAATGCAGAGAACTGCCGAATGTGGGATATTGTTAAAGTGCGCGTTGTGCATGAAGAGCCATTGCAGTCGCAATATGTCACTGTGATGCGGGTTCACAAGCAACTTTGCTCTCGGTCCCTATTTCTTTGAAAGGAAGGCACCCAGAGGATCTGTCGGGTGTGCAGTGATGTCTGCACGTTATCGAGATCTTGTACAGCACGTGGTTACTGATTTGGAAGAGCCCAATTTTGTGGAAACCACTGTCTTTGTGAAAGATGGCGTAGCGCCTCTTGTCGCTCGCCCAGTGATCTTAATGGAACCTTCCACGAATATGTTATCTGCGTAGGTTTTCCAAATGCATAGCCTCCAAGATCACAGGATCCGAACTCAAGTGACTTTTGGCTCTGGGGATGTAAAGGAATGCGTTTATCAGGGACATGTTCAGTTTCTAGCTAATGTGAAGGGCAATATTCAGGAACACGTCGCTCAGATTCCAACGGAACTGCTGCGAGCGAGTTTTGGTCGCGTTTTACGGACGCAGCATGTCGTCGATGCCTCCGATGCTCATATCGAACAAACTGTGTACGTGGGGGTTAATAACAGAATCAACATTACGCCTTTCTCAATTTTCTGAGCACGGCCGTTCCTAATCCATTACACATGTAAACTTTTTTACACGTCTTTTTGCATTTAAAGCGCCAAATTTTCAACTGGTGGCCAAAATTGGAACTAATTTTTTTTTCTAGTGTAAATCGGTTCCGCGTTAAAGCGTTAGAATATCTATCGAGTTTCGCTGCCATACGATAATTATGGCCCACACTAAATCTCTGCGAGAGGCTCTTTAATTATTACTGCCTGGTAATTTCACAGTGATATCCGGAAAGAAGTGCGCCTTCAGTGCCCACGTCTTTCGGTTACATGTGATAGGGGCCGTTCTGTTTAGGTGGGTCGGTGTCTGTTGCACCGGAGCCAAGGTAGTCCCTGACGGCCGGCAATCCATATTACACCACAGAGGACGAGGTTGTCTATGTCCAAGGCATACCAAAAGCACCATATTAAACACTGGATATATACATACAAGGTAATGGACACAGACATTCCGAGCACTACTTCCTGCAGGGGGAGCTCGAGCCACGGCCTGCAGGAAGTATCACTACGCCAAAACGTGACTGGCTGGAGACACCTATTTAAGGGCTAGAACCAGCCCGGAAGTTCAGTTCACGCCGGATGCCGACCTCGTGTACTGCGACCGTGAAGATTACGTCTTCGTCTCCGAATTTGACTGTTACTCGTATATATGTGTGTTACCATGAACCCTTGTGGAAAATTAGAAGTGACTTTTTGTTTGCCTCGATTAGGAGACTCTTAGGCATCGCTGTTGTTACCTTTCGTTTGTCGTACAGTCATCAACCTTGTCAACTTACATCAATAACACGTGCGTTTGTGAAAAATTGCGAATTGTCCGTCACAACAGTGTCCATGAAGGTTTTTATATCAACACCTCAATATTCCATGGGGACATTAAATGCAGTTTCTCTGTCCGACATACACTCCTGGAAATGGAAAAAAGAACATATTGACACCGGTGTGTCAGACCCACCATACTTGCTCCGGACACTGCGAGAGGGCTGTACAAGCAATGATCACACGCACGGCACAGCGGACACACCAGGAACCGCGGTGTTGGCCGTCGAATGGCGCTAGCTGCGCAGCATTTGTGCACCGCCGCCGTCAGTGTCAGCCAGTTTGCCGTAGCATACGGAGCTCCATCGCAGTCTTTAACACTGGTAGCATGCCGCGACAGCGTGGACGTGAACCGTATGTGCAGTTGACGGACTTTGAGCGA
Organism: Schistocerca cancellata; assembly: GCF_023864275.1. NCBI lineage: Eukaryota > Metazoa > Arthropoda > Insecta > Orthoptera > Acrididae > Schistocerca > Schistocerca cancellata. The sequence continues at coordinate 72,204,274 of NC_064637.1, read as the reverse complement.
GGGCGTATAGTGGGCATGCGGGAGGCCGGGTGGACGTACCGCCGAATTGCTCAACACGTGGGGCGTGAGGTCTCCACAGTGCATCGATGTTGTCGCCAGTGGTCGGCGGAAGGTGCACGTGCCCGTCGACCTGGGACCGGACCGCAGCGACGCACGGATGCACGTCAAGACCGTAGGATCCTACGCAGTGCCGTAGGGGACCGCACCGCCACTTCCCAGCAAATTAGGGACACTGTTGCTCCTGGGTTATCGGCGAGGACCATTCGCAACCGTCTCCATGAAGCTGGGCTACGGTCCCGCACACCGTTAGGCCGTCTTCCGCTCACGCCCCAACATCGTGCAGCCCGCCTCCAGTGGTGTCGCGGCAGGCGTGAATGGAGGGACGAATGGAGACGTGTCGTCTTCAGCGATGAGAGTCGCTTCTGCCTTGGTGCCAATGATGGTCGTATGCGTGTTTGGCGCCGTGCAGGTGAGCGCCACAATCAGGACTGCATACGACCGAGGCACACAGGGCCAACACCCGGCATCATGGTGTGGGGAGCGATCTCCTACACTGGCCGTACACCACTGGTGATCGTCGAGGGGACACTGAATAGTGCACGGTACATCCAAACCGTCATCGAACCCATCGTTCTACCATTCCTAGACCGGCAAGAGAACTTGCTGTTCCAACAGGACAATGCACGTACGCATGTATCCCGTGCCACCCAACGTGCTCTAGAAGGTGTAAGTCAACTACCCTGGCCAGCAAGATCTCCGGATCTGTCCCCCATTGAGCATGTTTGGGACTGGATGAAGCGTCGTCTCACGCGGTCTGCACGTCCAGCACGAACGCTGGTCCAACTGAGGCGCCAGGTGGAAATGGCATGGCAAGCCGTTCCACAGGACTACATCCAGCATCTCTACGATCGTCTCCATGGGAGAATAGCAGCCTGCATTGCTGCGAAAGGTGGATATACACTGTACTAGTGCCGACATTGTGCATGCTCTGTTGCCTGTGTCTATGTGCCTGTGGTTTTGTCAGTGTGATCATGTGATGTATCTGACCCCAGGAATGTGTCAATAAAGTTTCCCCTTCCTGGGACAATGAATTCACGGTGTTCTTATTTCAATTTCCAGGAGTGTATGTGTGTTACCATGAACCTTTGTGGAAAATTAGAAGTGACTTTTTGTTTGCCTCGATTAGGAGACTCTTAGGCATCGCTATTGTTACCTTTCGTTTGTCGTTCAGTCATCAACCTTGTCAACTTACATCAATAAGAGTTGTGTTTCTGAAAAAAATTGCGAATTGTCCGTCACAACAGTGTCCATGAAGGTTTTTATTTCAACACCTCAATATTACATGGGGACATTAAATGCAGTTTCTCTGTCCGACATATATCAACATCCAGCTTTCGAGCTGCTAGCACCAGTCTCATCACTGCCCGCCATGCTAGGATCAGTTGACCAGATCGCTTGATTAAAGACCTGGCCACCCACGAAATAATCCGATTCTTCGTCGTACTACTGCGACACTCTCCTCGTAGACGGTGACAATGATCTGAATACCAACGCTGAGAATGCGCCGGACTTGAGCGATGCAAACTGCATCTTTCATGACGAAAATTCTTTTCAATACACGTGGGCAGAAGTGTGGTTTAAATGTGCCGTGTACCACATATGGACGCAGTTAGATTGTGCAGGGACCGGAGGAACCCTTTTAAGTTCGTAATTTCTGTGAATAATTTTTGAGCCGGCCGGCACGGTAGCTTAGCGTGTTCGGTCAGAGGGTTTAGCTACCCTCTGTAATAAAAAACTGAGTGAACGGATCAACGAACAGCCTGAACGGATGTCATCAGACGTCCACCACGAACAGTCAACGAACAATATAGTACAAAATGAGATTTAAAAAAAAAAGTGGCCGACCGGTTCTTGGCGCTTCAGTCTGGAACCGCGTGACCGCTACAGTGGCACGTTCGAATCCTACCTCGGCCATGGATGTGTGTGATGTCCTTAGGTTAGTTAGGTTTAACTAGTTCTAAGTTCTAGGGGACTAATGACCTCAGAAGTTGAGTCCCATAGTGCTGAGAGCCATTTCAACCTAGTCACTGCTTTATCTCTTACCATTAAATAAACTGGTTGTAGTGAAGGCCAAAAATCTAAAATTTTCCCAAAAATACCTCAGTGGGGGTATCCCTCTTTGAACGCACGAAAAAATAGGTGATTTTCGTGAATTTTTTAGGTAAAGTAAAAACTAACGCTACATTTGATGACACAGTTTTATTCCTTGCACTTTAGTCATTAAGAAATCATTTTTATGCCCACGTCGGACACTTCCTGTAACGGCTGTAACGAGTGGAAGGACCCCTCGCAGGCGGAACATGGGTCATCGACGGGAATTCCCGAAGCCCTCTTATTGGACCTGCAACAAAATAATTACGTATAAGCCATTTTCAATGTATTTTCTATTAGCATAAAGACGATAAGTGAAAGATATTAAGTCCTAACAAAATGGTGACTTACTGAAACAAATGTCATTCTACTGTCCCCCCAGTGCATCCCCGATATGCTCTGTGGGATTCAAATCGCGAGAGCGAATAGGCCACTCCCTGAGTTAACCGATGCTTGTCCATGACGCTCTCTCACAGCACTTCATGGACAACTGATCTTTCAATGGTCTAGTTTAATGGCAGAAAGCCGGCCGCGGTGGTCTAGCGGTTCTAGGCGCGCAGTCCGGAACCGCGCGACTGCTACGGTCGCAGGTTCGAATCCTGCCTCGGGCATGGATGTGTGTGATGTCCTTCGGTTAGTTAGGTTTAAGTAGTTCTAAGTTCTAGGGGACTGATGACCACAGAGGTTAAGTCCCATAGTGCTCAGAGCCATTTGAACCATTTTTTAATGGCAGAAAGGCATTTCGATAAACAGGCTGCAAGCAACGTGCTAAGTTGGGCTTGAATAAAAGATCAAAGAGGTTGACTGGGTAACACACATATGGGGGCGCCACAAACCCAAAAACAAATTTGTTCATTAAATGCTTTCTATCTCCAAAACCATTCGGAATAGAGTACATGGCCACACGAAGTTTTTTGCTTCAAAAGAACGTTGCTCTCACATCCCCAAACGTTATTCCTTCTAGGATACCCTGTACAAAAAATGAAAAGGCGATCTAAGATACTTCTCCGTAGTAATCGCGTTCCTGCCAACGTCCGTAGTACTTCAGGGTCTATCTTGATGTCACGACTGACCCTGCCCTACTGTTAGGTCGTATCCTGCGTGAGCGACAAAAGCGTCTGACAGTGAGCGACTTCTTGATACGCGACACTCCAGCAACAGGCAGCAGCAGCAGCGTTGGGCGACAACCTTGGGTGTCCTGAGTGTGAGCGGCCGTGTCGCGCTGGCAAGGTGGCTGCTTAGAGCCAAACAGCTGTTTCTATAAAACGGCGTCCTCAACCTGCGGACTACTGTAGCTGGAGAGTAAGGGTACAGAACTAGGTTTACTTAAGAAAACAAAGTGAAAGGGAATGTTGTGTGTGAAATTTACAAAGGGAGGAATCTGCATGGAGAATTTCATAAATATCAACAACTACAAAGATCACCAAACAAATCCCACAAATACACGTGAATGAGCAGAGGGGCATTCGACTATCTCATCAGTAAATTAAGTACGAATGTTTTTGTTTTTTACATGATCAAGAACTTTTAACAGACTATAAATATGGAAGAATGACTGAATACATGAAGCTCCCTAAATTCAGACATAAACATACAGATTTATAACAGAAAACGGAAGGTAGCTCTGGTATAGCGGTAGCGTTGCAATTCGTACTTCATTAAATGTTCTGGGTTCGACTCCAGCTGCCCCTCATATTTTAACTGTTACAAAGTTTTATGTATACTGTTTGCACTGCATCGCTAAGTATATTTTTAAGGTCTTGCCAAAGAACTTCATCTGCAAGTGTACACACACATTAAATTCCTGATAAATTACAATGAACTAGATATTTGATGCTGCGAACGTAATTCGTCAGCAGTCAATGTTAGGGCCAAGCGTTTCAACTAATCTAAATAGTCTGCAAAAGTAAAGCATACAACAATTTTGAAAAGAAAGTAAAACGTTTTGTGTAATTATATGTCTAAAAGTATGAAATAAAAAAATGGGAAACGTTTGGTGCACCTCATTTTCTGTTCATGATTTCGAGCATCATTCAAAGGCACGTTTCTCTGATCAACTTATTTCTTTTATACAAATCATTAGACGAGATATTTGACTGATTTCTTCCATTTTTTATTTTCAAGTTTTATTCAGAAAGCATGATCTTACTGACACCTCGTTTGCCTTCCTAACGTGCTTGATTCGGAGGAAGCCTCTTTGACATTTAAATAACGCACCAATGTATCTTTTTATGTGCAAAATAACTAGGGCTTGAACAGACGAAATTTTTGACACTTCATTTACACAGGTTGACAGCAGCTTTTCGTGAAATATTTCAATATTTCCTCAACTCATTAATTAAGTTTTCGTTGATTACCTTGATTGCTTCCAAGCGCTTTAATATTCTCATGCAGAACTAGACCTCATGCTGGTAACTTTGATACCCCGTTTACCTGTTTCTCTCCCTTTGGCTATGAAAATTCGGACAAAACCTCATGGCGTAATTTATAGGGAGTCTTGTCTTCGCTATGCTCACGCGTTTACAAAAACGTATCGAGTGTTAATCATACGATAAAATAGTCCTTTCTGCGTGGCTGTCATTTCCAAAAATCGTCGTTTTGATATCTTGAATCGGTTATGAGAAACGACGATTTTTACTGCTACTTGATTCCCGAAGCGCAGGAAAGGTTCGGACGCGCCGCGAGCGACACATCCATGGATATAGCAATGAAAAGAGATATCATTCCGGTCGACTTTAAATAAAATTTAGATATATTGGTTACATTTCATTCGCAATAATATATGGCCTTAAATGAACTATACGGAAAGTCTACGCAATGTGATTTTACCTCCGCAAATTCTTAAACATTTCGTGCAGCCACATACTCAATTTTGTGCAGCACAGTAACTATGACGAATAACGAAAATAAATTCAGACCTTTATCGTTTAAAGATATCAAGCTATAGCGTGCGGAAGAACCAAGTTTTTTCACCGAATAGTTTTCTTAAAATCGGACGTTAAGTATTTCATAGCTGCCGTCGCGTCCGATCCACTGCTTTGCCGAGAAGACACGTGTGTCGCGCGTGCTGTGGCGACGAGATTCGAACACGTTTGAATTCAAACGTCGCCAGGTGCAGCGGAAGACAGGCAGCGACACAGATGTCGCTCACGTAGGACACTTCCGTAACTAAACCCGCGGTTGTGTTCTGTCGCCTGAAGCTGTCGCGCGATGTCGCTCGCTTCTGTCGCTCGCGAAGACCACAGCCTAAGCCGTCGGCACACGGACCGTGCATCCGAACGTTGAGCGTTGAGAGTGCCGAGTTTGTGACATCATAGCGTGGAATAGTACGTTGGGGAGTCTTTCCGAACGTGCAGAGCGATATCTAGCATGTCAGATATTCTGAGTATGTGCCTGAGCGTTGACCAATGAGATGGCACAACGCCACCTACGTCACACGCACGACATCTCTCTTCAGCACAGAGTTGTGAGGCGCCATACTCGCATTCATTTCAACCCTATACGTGTATATGCCGTTTCTGAGCACCAGAAAATTTAGAATCAGTCGAAAACACTTTGTTAACTGTGTGATTCGTTGAAATAAAATAATGAGAAACATCATATTTGAGGCAAAAGAATTATTGTAACTTGCGTATTATGAGACTGTCATTTGAAGGCAACGACGCACCGAGGATCCACCAAAAATGGATTTTTCTTGGTACAATTTGTTATAACTAAAGTTCAGTTAGTAACATAGCTACGATTAAAGCTTTTAGCAAGTGGCAACATGCTAAGATTGGCTATGATATATGCGTCGGCGGTTCAGCGTAGTGTTACTGATTCCTGAACGAGATGGGCAGTGGTTGGCGTCTACCCTCGTTTAGCATTTTTTTCGCTAACATTTACTTTTTAATAGGTTCTTATGCTCTATTGTTAGTTCAATATAAGTATATAATGTAATATTTGATGTTATGTAAATTAAAGTCCACAGTTTTTTGAGGAGTGAATTTGTTCAATTGTTTTAATCTACAATACAGCTTGCGCTGCTTGTATAAAGTTATTTTGCTCCTTTTTCTTTTACATTTCGTAATTCACATGCTGCAAAGACTCTGCTACTAGGTAGGAACAGTGATCAAGTAAGAATGACCTTGGGGTTTTACTAAAATGTGGGAATGATGAAATAATGTTTGTCTTATGTGGAGAACTATTGCAAATTTGTATCGCATTGTCTGTAATTGAACGTTTATAAGCCTGTGTCCTTATTGATTTGACATAGTACTTTCCTTTCCGTCTTAAAATATGTACATGGATATTTAAGTTTTTATTTGTGTGTAGTATACATCGAACAATGTGACTAGCATATGGACGATGGAGGAAATGTGCGTTTTAATACGAGGTGCATTCAAGTTCTAAGGCCTCCGATTTTTTTTCTGTTTAACTACTCACCCGAAATCGATGAAACTGGCGTTGCTTCTCGACGTAATCGCCCTGCAGACGTACACATTCTTCACAACACTGATGCCATGATTCCATGGCAGCGGCGAAGGCTTCTTTAGGAGTCTGTTTTGACCACTGGAAAATCGCTGAGGCAATAGCAGCACGGCTGGTGAATGTGCGGCCACAGAGAGTGTCTTTCATTGTTGGAAAAAGCCAAAAGTCACTAGGAGCCAGGTCAGGTGAGTAGGGAGCATGAGGAATCACTTCAAAGTTGTTATCACGAAGAAACTGTTGCGTAACGTTAGTTCGATGTGCGGGTGCGTTGTCTTGGTGAAACAGCACACGTGCAGCCTTTCCCGGACGTTTTTGTTGCAGTGCAGGAAGGAATTTGTTCTTCAAAACATTTTCGTAGGATGCACCTGTTACCGTAGTGCCTTTTGGAACGCAATGGGTAAGGATTACGCCCTCGCTGTCCCAGAAGATGGACATCATCATTTTTTCAGCACTGGAAGTTACCCGAAATTTTTTTGGTGGCGGTAAATCTGTGTGCTTCCATTGAGCTGACTGGCGCTTTGTTTCTGGATTGAAAAATGGCATCCACGTCTCATCCATTGTCACAACCGACGAAAAGAAAGCCCCATTCATGCTGTCGTTGCGCGTCAACATTGCTCGGCAACATGCCACACGGGCAGCCGTGTGGTCGTCCGTCAGCATTCGCGGCACCCACCTGGATGACACTTTTCTCATTTTCAGGTCGTCATGCAGGATTGTGTGCACAGAACCCACAGAAACACCAACTCTGGAGGCGATCTGTTCAACAGTCATTCGGCGATCCCCCAAAACAATTCTCTCCACTTTCTCGATCGTGTCGTCAGACCGGCTTGTGCGAGCCCGAGGTTGTTTCGGTTTGTTGTCACACGATGTTCTGCCTTCATTAAACTGTCGCACCCACGAACGCACTTTCGACACATCCATAACTCCATCACCACATGTCTCCTTCAACTGTCGATGAATTTCACTTGGTTTCACACCACGCAAATTCAGAAAACGAATGATTGCACGCTGTTCAAGTAAGGAAAACGTCGCCATTTTAAGTATTTAAAACAGTTCTCATTCTTGCCGCTGGCGATAAAATTCCATCTGCCATACGATGCTGCCATCTCTGGGATGTATTGAGAATGAATGCGGCCTCATTTTAAAACAATGCGCATGTTTCTATCTCTTTCCAGTCTGGAGAAAAAAAATCGGAGGCCTTAGAACTTGAATGCACCTCGTAGAGCTAACGTGGGAATTTTACGCGAGCCAGTTTAGTAAACAGTATGATTTGCGAACTAGAAACATCCCGCAACTGCCGCTGGAGAGCGTTGTGATCGAGTATACCACGTCGGGGGCCGGCCGGGGTGGCCGAGCGGTTCTAGGCGATGGAGTGTGTAACCGCGCGACCACAACGGTCGCAGGTTCGAATCCTACCTAGGGCATGGATGTGTGTGATGGCCTTAGGTTGGTTAGGTTTAAGTAGTTCTTAGGGGACTGATGGCATCAGAAGTTGAGTTCCATAGTGCTCAGAGCCATTTGAACCATTTTGAATCACGTCGGGGCCCACGTACCGTATGCACAAGTGGCATCTTTTCTGAACTTTCATTAGCACTTTGAACTCAGCAGGCTCGACGTTGACGTTCGACAGCACGGTCCGTGTGCTGACGGCTTTAACGTAGGACGCGGCCTAGTGTCGTACGGGCGCCAGCGATTAGCAAGGTCTGCGACAGGCCGGCTCGCCATACCAAAACGAATTTTCCTTTTTGGACTGGATCGTTTGCCACGGCGATCCTTGCATCACCAGCTGTCCCTTTCAACTGGAGAGCCATTTGCACACGTGGTCCCCTCTTGGAGCACCAGAGTCCATTCTGGTGCGTCACAGCTCCCAGGCACGTGTGTGGGCCCTCGCACTCACACGTCAGCGATGGAAGCCTGCCGGAAGGTGACGTCACGACTGGCTGTGGCGCCGCTCAATTGAATTATCCGGTCGCCAGCGTACACACCACACACCGGGGTCGGGTTGCCGCTGCGTCCGCGTAACACGGCCCGCACTGCGAATGGCTCGCACGTCACCGCAAGCTGCAGAGGCGTTAAGCGCCGCGCGGCAGGAGGCCCGAGAGAAAAGGGCGAAATAATGGGAAAACTATCATAAAGGCAAAGCCTACGGTCCAGATTGTATATCAGTCAGGATTCTCTCAGAGTATGCTGATAAAATACTCCATATTTAGCAGTTATATACAACCGCTCGCTCACAGAAAGACCCGTTCCTAAGACTGGAAAATTGCTCAAGTCACACCAGTACCCAAAAAGGGAAGGAGGAGTAATCTGTTGAATTACAGGCCTATATCACTAACGTCGATTTGCCGTAGGGTTGTGGAACATATACTGTATTCGAACATTATGAAGTACCTCGAAGAAAACGATTTATTGACACATAGTCAGCACAGTTTCAGAAAATATCGTTCTTGTGAAGCACAACTACCTCTTTATGCCCATGAAGTAATAAGGGCTATCGACATGGAATATCAGATAGTTCAAATGACTCTGAGCGCTATGGGACTTAACATCTTAGGTCATCAGTCCCCTAGAAATTAGAACTACTTAAACCTAACTAACATAAGGCCATCACACACATCCATGCCCGAGGCAGGATTCGAACCTGCGACCGTAGCAGTCCCGCGGTCCCGGATTGCAGCGCCTAGAACCGCACGGCCACCACGGCCGGCACAGGGGATGTCAAATTGATTCTATATTTTTAGATTTCCAGAATGCTTTCGATACCGTGCCTCACAAGCGTCTTCTAACCAAACTGCGTGCCTACTCAGTATCGCCTCAGTTCTGCGACTGGATTCGTGATTTCCTGTCGGAAAGGTCACAGTTCGTAGTAATTGACGGAAAGTCATCGAGTAAAACAGAAGTAATATCCGGCGTTCCCCAAGGAACTGTTATAGGCCCTCTATTGTTCCTGATCCATATTAACGACATAGGACACAATCTGAGGATCCGTCTTAGATTTTTTGCAGATGATGCTGTCATTTACCGTCTTGTAAAGTCATCTGATGATCAAAACGACTTGCAAAATGATTTAGATAAGATATCTGTATGGTGAGAAAAGTGGCAATTGACCCTGAATAAAGAAAAGTGTGGAGTTATTCATATGAGTACTAAAAGAAATCCGCTAATTTTCGAGTACGCGATAAGTCACAGAAATCCAAAGGTTGTAAATTAAACTAAATACATAGGGATTACAATTACAAATAACATAAATTGGAACGGTCACATAGATAATTTTGTGGGTAGAGCAAACCAAAGACTGCAATTCATTGGCAGAACACTTAGAAGGTGCAACAGGTGTACTTACTAAACAGACAGCAGAGTAATCACTTAAGTGTAGATGTAGATAATCTTCCCTTGAAGAAGCGGAATGGCAGTTGCCCTCAAAGGACGCCGCTGGGCATTAAAACTCCAACAGCTGGACGTATAGCAAATAACAAAATTTTACTTATTGTCCATATACAATACACTAGGTCTATTCAAAAAATTCCAGGACATTCGTAATTTGGAGCGAAAAGGGGTGGCATCCCTACAGACGCCAGTGTTTAATGCGTACCTATCGGAAGTTTCATTGTCGCATGTCTGTTAGTTGAGCAGAGCGTTCTGTTGCACAGTTTGCGAATTTCGGGATGGCAGAGTTACAGGAGCAACGCGTCTGCATTAAATTTTGCGCGAACCTCAAGAACACCTTTACGCACACCCACCAAATGATGAAGGAAGCTTACGGTGATGCGAGCTGAAGCCGTATTCAGTGTTGTGATTGGTTCACACAGTTTAAAAATTGCTAAAAATTGCCGGACGGAAGTTAAAGATGACCCTCGTTCAGGAAGCCCTTCGAAGTCTACCGACGACGGTCGGGTCTACATCTACATCTACATACACTCCTGGAAATGGAAAAAAGAACACATTGACACCGGTGTGTCAGACCCACCATACTTGCTCCGGACACTGCGAGAGGGCTGTACAAGCAATTATCACACGCACGGCACAGCGGACACACCAGGAACCGCGGTGTTGGCCGTCGAATGGCGCTAGCTGCGCAGCATTCCTGCACCGCCGCCGTCAGTGTCAGCCAGTTTGCCGTGGCATACGCAGCTCCATCGCAGTCTTTAACACTGGTAGCATGCCGCGACAGCGTGGACGTGAACCGTATGTGCAGTTGACGGACTTTGAGCGAGGGCGTATAGTGGGCATGCGGGAGGCCGGGTGGACGTACCGCCGAATTGCTCAACACGTGGGGCGTGAGGTCTCCACAGTACATCGATGTTGTCGCCAGTGGTCGGCGAAAGGTGCACGTGCCCGTCGACCTGGGACCGGACCGCAGCGACGCACGGATGCACGCCAAGACCGTAGGATCATACGCAGTGCCGTAGGGGACCGCACCGCCACTTCCCAGCAAATTAGGGACACTGTTGCTCCTGGGGTATCGGCGAGGACCATTCGCAACCGTCTCCATGAAGCTGGGCTACGGTCCCGCACACCGTTAGGCCGTCTTCCACTCACGCCCCAACATCGTGCAGCCCGCCTCCAGTGGTGTCGCGACAGGCGTGAATGGAGGGACGAATGGAGACGTGTCGTCTTCAGCGATGAGAGTCGCTTCTGCCTTGGTGCCAATGATGGTCGTATGCGTGTTTGGCGCCGTGCAGGTGAGCGCCACAATCAGGACGGCATACGACCGAGGCACACAGGGCCAACACCCGGCATCATGGTGTGGGGAGCGATCTCCTACACTGGCCGTACACCACTGGTGATCGTCGAGGGGGACACTGAATAGTGCACGGTACATCCAAACCGTCATCGAAGCCATCGTTCTACCATTCCTAGACCGGCAAGGGAACTTGCTGTTCCAACAGGACAATGCACGTCCGCATGTATCCCGTGCCACCCAACGTGCTCTAGAAGGTGTAAGTCAACTACCCTGGCCAGCAAGAACTCCGGATCTGTCCCCCATTGAGCATGTTTGGGACTGGATGAAACGTCGTCTCACGCGGTCTGCACGTCCAGCACGAACGCTGGTCCAACTGAGGCGCCAGGTGGAAATGGCATGGCAAGCCGTTCCACAGGACTACATCCAGCATCTCTACGATCGTCTCCATGGGAGAATAGCAGCCTGCATTGCTGCGAAAGGTGGATATACACTGCACTAGTGCCGACATTGTGCATGCTCTGTTGCCTGTGTCTATGTGCCTGTGGTTCTGTCAGTGTGATCATGTGATGTATCTGACCCCAGGAATGTGTCAATAAAGTTTCCCCTTCCTGGGACAATGAATTCACGGTGTTCTTATTTCAATTTCCAGGAGTGTATATACTCCGCTAGCCATCAAGCTGTGTGGGGCGGAGGGCACAATTCGCGCCAGTCATATTCCCCCCCCCCCCCCCCCCCCCCCTATGTTCCACTCGCGGATCGCACTAGGGAAAAACGACTGTCTGAACGCCTCAGTACGAGCTCTAATTTTCATTATATTTGAATGATGATCATTATGTGATTTGAAAGTTGGTGGTAATAATATATGCTCTACATTCTCGGTGAAGATTGGATTTCGGAATTTAGTGAGCAGCCCCTTCTGTTTAGCGCGTCGTCTATCTGCAAGTGTGTTCCACTTCAAACTTTCTATGAGATTTGTAACGCACTCGCGATGGTTAAATGTACCAGTCACGAATCTTGTCGCTCTTCTTTGGACCTTCTCAATGTTTTGAATCAGACCCAACTGGTAAGGGTGCATACAGACGAGCAATACTGTAAGACTGGACGACCTAACGTATTGTAAGCTATTTCCTTTGTTGAAGGACTACATCGCTTCGCTTCAGGAGCGTCAACGAAATTGTGCGTTCCAGTCAAAGACTGACTGTCCGAGAGGTTGCATAAGAATGTAACATTTCAGTTGGATCCCTTCATGAAATCCTCATACAGAATCTTGGAATGCATCGAGCTGCCGCCAAGTTCGTCCCATGGCTTACGAGTGAAGATCAGAATTTCGCCCCGCGATCTGTGAAGAGCTTTTGGTTCACGAAAATGAGAACGAGATGTTCCTTAAGAAAATCATACCTGGTGGTGAGACTTGGGTCTACGATTATGTTGGTGAGGCCAAGGTTCAATCTGCACTACGGACCGCGGAAGTTTTTCTGAGATCAAAAAGAGCTCGTCAGGTCAGGTCAAATGTCAAGGCCACGCTGATAGTTTTGTTTGAGTCTGAAGGATTGGCTCATCATGAATTCGTGCCACAGGGACAAACTGTTAATCGACGGTGCTGTCGGGACGCCTGCGAGAAAATTTGAGAAAGAAACGCTCTGAAACTTGGCGAGACAATTCGTGGCTGCTGTATCGCAATGACGCACCAGCACGTTCATCCCTGTCGATTCGTGCGTGACTTGCACAAAAAACGAAGCACGAAAAACGAAATCGGTGCACTGCCTCATCCACCGTACTGTCCAGACCTGACACCTGCGGACCTTTCTTTTATGTCCAAAGTTGAAAACCCCCTTTAAATGACGAAGATTTGCAACGATAGACGAGATAAAAGAAAATTCGCAGACCACATTTATTAACAAAAAATATTAATTTTTTTTCTGCAGAAAATATTTTTTGTGAACTTCCTAATGGAGAAATATTCATGAATGTAGTACCACAGGTGGGTTCTTATGTTATGTAGAGTCTCTGAAAATTTCATTCATTTATCTATGATAGTTTCTGATAAAATGGGGCATATGTACAGAAAATTTTAGTTTGCGGGAAATTGACTTTTAAAAAAAAACTTTTAGAATTTGTTACTTACACTTAATTAAAACTGTCCTGATGCATATGATGGCCCTTCTTTGGCCTCTAGCAGGTCTTCTAGCTTCTTTTCACCTGCCTGGATGTTTGTCTTTCTTTCTTGGCCATATTGGATGCAGACCTGTCTGCATCGGCTATCCTCATTTTATCGCAATGTTGCAGCCCAGTGATTATATTTTCATCAGGATTTATTTCCAGCTTTTTCAGTACCCAACACTTACCAATATTACCATAACTGAATGTAATAACAGCATCATGAACTCCTAGTTTCATTGTATGCATGCCCACAAATACAGTTTTAAGAAGGCGGTTCGAAATTATGCGGTAGAAACTTTCATTTGGGTTCTGTGTCTGCCCATGCACACATTTCTTTAGAAGGTCAGGATGAGCCAAGTCTCTGAAAATAGTTTTAAAATAGGTTTAATTGCTGTAATAACAGCAGCAGGAAGAGAATGCTGGTGAGAATAAGATTCTCCAGTTGCCTGAGCCCTTTGGTATTTGCACCACGAATTTTCTTCTGATGGACACAATCCATGACATGGCTTATCATCAGTAGAGGACTTATGGAAGAATATGGCCCAAACATCTCTCTTCACTGCCTCAAGATTTTATTTATTTCTCCTAATTGCCTGCTTATAGTGTACTGCAAGTTTTCTGTAACAACTACTCGCAATCACACTTGAACAAACCTAACGGCGTGTTTGAAAGCATGTTGTTTACAAACAGGAGAAACAGGAGAATACCGACCGTTGCATTGCAAGGATAGCCAACACATTCGGGAGTAAAAAGAAAAAACAATCCCTAACGTGCAATGTAAGGGATATAAAGATCTAAAATATATGCGGAAAAGTGGGTGACAGAAAAGTGGGCGTGGCACATAAACACACGTGGTAGGAAAATGCTCTTTAAATGCTCGAAAAAAATTTTTTCAGTAAAATCCTATTCAGAGTACTTAAATAAAACCTTAATATATCGAAATATGATGAAAACCGAAAATCGATTTTTTTCGACCTGACCCATGTTGTGCTCCACTTAAATCAACAAAGTTTAGATGCATTGGACATCGTAATTTTTGTGTAATGCGTAAGTGTTTTTCTAGAGCCTCGTGTTTGGGGCGAAGTCAGCAGGCATAGGATCAACGAAGTCTCACTCAACATCAATTTCTGTCCAGGAGAACTGATTATTTATCGCTACAGCGTTCTAGGCCCTAAGTGTTTCGCATTTAGCACAGAATCGTCGCCTATTTTAGAAACGCAGTTGGCGGCCAGAATTCTGCAAACATTGTCGCGAGCGATAAGAAGTGTTTCACAAAGGAGGATCGCAACGCAACGCCACTCTAGCTCCTGTGCGTGTGTGCGTGCGTTCTTTTGTGTGCGCCGGCCTACTCTCTGGAAGCGACCAGCATAAAGCTATTCTTTGTCTAAATAAATGATGAGCGTTTCTTTGCCGCGCCCTCTCTGACTGCAGGTGGGTACTCTCTTTCCGACTTCATTCTCTGCCCCGCCTTTCGACAATGCAGCTAAAAGCTGTGCGTAGAAATTCTGTCACAAAGAGACTGCCGCCATTGTCAGCGGTGTCTCTCTCTGTGTGTACCACTGTACGTGGCGCTACAGTTTCTCCGTGTGTTTTGCAGAGGACGAGAACAGTTCCATTCTTGAAGCTCGTTGTTCAAACGTTGTTGCATGAACATCTACAAGTAGATGGCAAAAATGCCGTTTTCTAAATAAACAACTTATCTGCTTTCCTAGTCTTACAAAGTAAATTGTTGACAGTACCAGTATCAATACTTACTCATGTAGAGTACCAGTACTTGGCAGAAACGGACATAATGCCTGATGGGATACCGCAATCACTGGTTATACAATGTTACTTATAATCCGTTTTATTGCAAAAATGTTTATTCACATGACCGGTTTCCGTTCCTCTAGAGCCATCTTCAGATCTTAATCGACAATTCACAACTGCAAACCTATTTTATCCTATCCGATCAACATCAGATTTACCAGAGCGTACCTGCAATTTCGGTCACAGGAGTAACCCGTCCACACACAGCAACCTTCACATACTGCGTCACATTAATTTGGTTGGCAGAACGCACGTCATTTATATTAATTATAAAACTATTACCGACAGGTGGCGTCTGGTACATTTGTTACATTACATATGCACATACTGTATTAAGTAGATTTTTCTAATTTACGTTTATCTCTAAAAATCTGTAGCTGTGAAGGTTAAAATCTGTACTTGTCGAAATTAAAATACATAATCAAATTATCATTTTTGCACGATACGTCGTTGACGCGGCCCTCATACACGGCGATGGACGTCAGACGACTGAACGGCTCGCGGCACCACACCGAAATAGCGGGAACCACGGTAGAAGACCACGGAGGAAAACAAGTCTACACCAGCGCCATGGATATAGAAACCGCCCTTTGTTTTCGATCGTACAAAAACGATAATTTTATTGTGTATTTTAATTTTGACAAGTATAGATTTTAACCTTGACAACTACAGATTTTAATTAAGTATTTTTAGAGATAAATGTAAATTAGAAAAATCTACTTAACACAGTATGTGCATATGTAATGTAACATATGTACCAGACGCCACCTGTCGGTAATAGTTTTATAATTAATATAAATGACGTGCGTTCTGTCAACCAAATTAATGTGACGCAGCACGTGAAGGTTGCTGTGTGTGGACGGGTTACTATTGTAATCGAAATTGCAGGTACGTTCTGGTACATTTGATGTGGATCGGATAGGATGAAAAAGGTTTGCAATTGTGAAATAGCAAATTAGTATCATCGTCTTTTCAGATCTGAAGATCGCTCTACAGGAACCGAAACCCGTCATGTGAATACACATTTTTGCAATCACGACGGATTATAAGTAACATTGTATTGTATTGTATTGTATGTTAACCGGGGCCCTAGAAACGACGGAGAGGCTCCGTCTCCGCCGCAGCCGCAGTGGTCCACAACCCCACGACGACTACCGCAGTCCTCTTCACCCCGCCGCCGCCCCACACCGAACCCAGGGTTACTGTGCGGTTCGGCGCCCGGTGGACCCACCAGGGAACGTCTCACACCAGACGAGTGTAACCCCTATGTTTGCGTGGTAGAGTAATGGTGGTGTACGAGTATCTGGAGAACTTGTATGCGCAGCAATCGCTGACATAGTGTAACTGAGGCGGAATACGGGGAACCAGCCCGCATTCGCCTAGGCAGATGGAAAACCGCCTAAAAACCATCCACAAAATGGCCGGTTCACCGGACCTCGACAAAAGTCCGCCGGGCGGATTCGTGCCGGGGACCAGGCGCTCCTTCCCACTTCGGAAAGCCATGCGTCAGGCCGCACGGCCAACTGGGCGGCCTAAGTAACATAATATCAGCACTTTTGCTCCATGACCTGATAAGTATAAACAATTTAGGAGACAATTTTAGTAGCTCCTAGTAAAGTCATCAGGAGGTCAAAAACAACTGCAAAATTATGTGACAAAATAACTGTATGGTGCGAAAACTGGCAGTTGACTCTGAATAAGGAAAAGTGTGAGGTCATCCACCTGAGTGCTAAAAGAAATCCGTTACATTTCGGCTACACGATAAATCACACAAATCAAATCTAGATCCCGTCTATTCAGCTAAATACCTAGGTATAACAATTATGAACAACTGAATTTGGAAGCTTTTTGTTTCATCCGTCTTCTGACTGGTTTGATGCGACCCGCCACAAGTTCCTCTCCTGCGTCAACCTCTTCTTCTCAGAGTAGCACTTGCAACCTAAGTCCTCAGTTATTTGCTGGAAGTATTCCAATTTCTGTCTTTCTCTACAGTTTTTACCAACTACAGCTCCCTCTAGTACCATGGAAGGTATTCCTCTGTCCTATACTATTAGACTTCTCTTGGCCAGGAATGACGTTCCAGGCAGTGCTACTCTGATTTTGAGGTCCTCCTTGCTCCTTTCGTCACGGTTTATTTCACTACCTAGGTAGCAGAACTTCTTAACTTCATCTACTGCTTGATAACTAGTATGATAAGTTTCTCCCTGTTATCATATCGCCGGCCTCTGTGGCCGAGTTGTTCTAGGCGCTTCAGTCCGGAACCGTGCTGCTGCTACAGTCGCAGGTTCGAATCTTGACTCGGGCATGGATGTATGTGATGTCCTTAGGTTAGTTAGGTTTAAGTACTTCTAAGTTCTAGGGGACTGATGACCTCAGATGCTAAGTCCCATAGTGCTTACAGCCACTTTGTTATCATTTCTGCTACTTCTCATTACTTGTCTTTCATGGATTCACTCCCAATCCATATTCTGCATTCATTACACTGTTCATTCTGTTGAACAGATCATGAAATTTTTCTTCACTTTCGCTCAGGATATCAATGTCATCAGCGAATCATAACACTGATATTCTTTCACTGCGAATTTTAATTCCACTTAGAACCTTTGTTTTATTTCCGTCATTGCTTAATCGATGTACAGATTGAAGAGATGGCACGAAAGACTACATCCGAGTGTTGCCTCTTGGTTCTTGTAGATATTCCCTGTCGTTTACCCCTATTTTCCCAGAACTTAGAAGACCTTGAACCTTTTTACCTTGTCGGACGCTTTTTTCAAGTCGACAAATCCTCTAATCGCATCTTTATTTTCCTTCAGTCCTACTTCCACTATCAACCGCAACGTCAGAACTACCTGCCTGGTGCCTTTACTTTTCGTAAAGCCACACTGATCACCACCTGATGCATTCTCAATTATTTTTTTACATGCTTCTGTATATTACTCTTGATAGCAACTTGGATACATGATTCTGCGAAAATTCTCGCACATACAAGGCTACTGTAATCTTCTGAATTGTGTGGTATGCGGATGATGTTCTCCCAAAAGTCTGTTATTATATCGTCAGTCTCATAACATTCTGCACACCAGTGGGAAAAGTCAGTTTGTTGCCACTTCCCACAGTGATTTTAGAAACTGGTGTGTTCTATCTATCCCTTCTTATCCCTACATTATCTATTACTATGTAGAAACTGTTGTGGGAAAGGTAAATCAAAGACCACGTTTCATTGCCAGAATAGTAAGAAGATGCAACACATCTGTGACTCGGGCAGTCGGGATGAGGGGTACACTTCGCATGGAAGGTCAAGGCCCCTATAATGTCACTCCTTAAACGCAACAACTACCAAAACAACAAATTAACAATTTATTGAAGACAATAGTACTAAAACAGCTGAGAGGCAATCAACACGTGGCCACCGTCAAGACAATACCAAAATGTCACATAGCTTGCTTAACGCAGCGAATTATAATTACCAAGACTATCTTATAGAGATGAGCCACAAAGATTTCAATTGTTAGAATAAATTAGAATCTGAAGGTGATCTAAAAATTACCAATTAATACAATTAATTCCCAAGCAATTTAAAAAAACCTTTTTTTTTAAAAAAAAGAATATACATGAAACACGTTAAAGTTTACTAAACGGGCAGTGACGCCAGGCTTCCCTGGGCAAAAGGTGACGTAACTTAAAATGCCGGAAGCAGCAGACCAGCCGTCCAAAACAACACCTAAACGCTGGTGCCCAACCGGGAGTCACTTCCCGTTGGACGGCACATCACAGCTTCTGTGCACCGAAGTGGAACATGGCACCGCTCCCACACACCCCAACTCGCAGAAAACTGGAACATAAACAGACCGCAGAAAACACGGCAAACACCAAGCAAATATCAATTAATATACGTTAAGAGATCAATAAATAACAATATAAATGAAGAAGCAATTGCTCTAATACCTGCATGCCTATAAAGGAACTACATTTAAATGACTATTTGCACAAAATACGAGTCTTTACTAGTAACTGAGTGAGTGCTTCCAAATACACTACTGGCCTTTAAAATTGCTCCACCACGAAGGGGACGTGCTACAGACGCGAAATTTAACTGACAGGAAGAAGATGCTGTGATATGCAAATGATTAGCTTTTCAGAGCATTCACACAAGTTGGCGCCGGTGGCGACATCTACAACGTGCTGACATGAGGAAAGTTTCCCATCGATTTCTCATACACCAACAGCAGTTGACCGGCGTTGCCTGGTGAAACGTTGTTGTGACGCCTCGTGTAAGGAGGAGAAATGCGTACCATCACGTTTCCGACTTTGATAAAGGTCGCATTGTAGCCTATCGCGATTGCGGTTTATTGTATTGTGACATTGCTGCTCGCGTTGGCCGAGATCCAATGACTGTTAGCAGAATATGGAATCGGTGGGTTCAGGAGGGTAATACGGAACGCCGTGCTGGATCTCAACGGCGTCGTATCACTAGCAGCCGCGATGACAGGCGTCTTATCCGCATGGCTGTAACGGCTCGTACAGCCACGTCTCGATCCCTGAGTTAACAGATGGGGACGTTTGCAAGACAACAACCATCTGCACGAACAGTTCGACGACGTTTGCAGCAGCATGGACTATCAGCTCGGAGACCGTGGCTGCGGTTACCCTTGACGCTGCATCACAGACAGGAGCTCCTGCAATGGTGTACTCACCGACGAACCTGGGTGCACGAATGGCAAAACGTCATTTTTTCGGATGAATCCATGTTCTGCGACCGGATGTTGCTGGTCCTGTACGGGCCTTTCTGTATACAGAAAATGTTCTACTGCTGCCCTGGCCAGCACATTGTACAGATGTCTCACCAATTGAAAACGTCTGGTCAATGGCGGCCGAGCAACTGGCTCGTCACAATACCCCAGTCACTACTCTTGATGAACTGTGGTATCGTGTTGAAGCTGCATGGGCAGCTGTACCTGTACACGCCATCCAAGCTCTGTTTGACTCAATGCCCAGGCGTATCAAGGCCGTTATTATCGCCAGATGTGGTTGTCCTGATTTCTCAGGATCTATGCACCCAAATTGCGCGAAAATGTAATCACATGTCAGTTGTAGTATAACATATTTGTCCAATGAATACCCATTTATATTCTGCAATTCTTTTGATGTAGCAATTTTAATGGCCAGTAGTGTAATTGCACGTATATAAGTGACACAAATTTTTACAGCAATAAAAAAGGGACGTCGACTTGATGGCAATCAAAATACACTGAAAATCTCATACAGACAATACATAAACTTCTGGATACTGTCCCAAAAAGCCAAAAAATATTACGCACACTCCTTCGTGCTAATCAGCATCCTAGTAGTAATGCAACCAGCAGATTTTTAAAAGGAATTAGGAACTGCTGGTCTCCATGCGGTCACACTCTTTGCCGGCTGCTCTTACTTCAACAACGTGTACATTAGGGCAACCAAGCAACAAGTACACTCGCTGCAACGCAAATGGTTCAACAAAACGAAGGCACCGAAATCACTTACACCTTCGATGGAGAGCGTTGTTCGAGATGGTCTCCAGGGATGGGTCTCTCCGAGAAAGCGGGCACCAAGGCAATGCAACGAACAGCGCCCGGAGTTCACATCAGGCAGGTCCACCACAAACTCGCGACCGCCTTACATCTACAGTTATACTCCGCAATCCACCCAACGGTGTGTGGCGGAGGGCACTTTACGTGCCACTGTCATTACCTCCCTTTTCTGTTCCAGTCGCGTATGGTTCGCGGGAAGAACGACAGCCGGAAAGCCTCCGTGCGCGCTCGAATCTGTCTAATTTTACTTTCGTGATCTCATCGGGAAGTATAAGTAGGGGGAAGCAATATATACGATACCTCATCCAGAAACGTACCCTCTCGAAACCTGGACAGCAAGCTACACCGCGATGCAGAGCGCCTCTCTTGCAGAGTTTGCCATCTGAGTTTGCTAAACATCTCCGTAACGCCTACCAAATAACCCTGTGACGAAACGTGCCGCTCTTCTCCGGAACCTCTCCATCTCCTCCGTCAACCCGACCTGGCACAGATCTCACACTGGTGAGCAATACTCAAGTATAGGTCGAACGAGTGTTTTGTAAGCCACCTCCTTTGTTGATGGACTACATTTTCTCTCCCAATGAATGTCAACCTGGCACCCGCCTTACCAAAAATTAATTTTATATGATCATTCGACTTCAAATCGTTCCGCACGCATACTCCCAGATATTTTACAGAAGTAACTGCTACCAGTGTTTGTTCCGCAATTCTTCTTTCTATGTATTCGCAATACATTAAATTTGTCTATGTTAAGGGCCGGCCGCGGTGGTTTAGCGGTTCTAGGCGCTCAGTCCGGAACCGCGGGACTGCTACGGACGCAGGTTCGAATCCTGCCTCGGGCATGGATGTGTGTGATGTCCTTAGGTTAGTTAGGTTTAAGTAGTTCTAAGTTCTAGGGGACTGATGACCACAAATGTTAAGTCCCATAGTGCTCAGAGCGATTTGAACCATTTCTATGTTAAGGGTCACTTGCTACTCCCTGCAGCAAGTGTCTATCCGCTGCAGATCTTCCTGCATTTCGCTGCAATTTTCTAATGCTGCAACTTCTCTGTATACTACAGCATAATGCGCGAAAAGCCGCATGGAACTTCCGACATTATCTTCTAGGTCATTTACATATCTTATGAAAAGCAATGGTCCCATAACAACAGGTGTGTCTTACGAGGTAGCCCCGCCGTGCCGCTGCTGGCCGAGCACGCGTGTTTTCCTCTTTCCTCCACGCAAGCACGTCCCTGCGCCCCGTAGCGAGTCCAAAACCAACCGCCGCGAGCGCGAAACATCCGCGAGATCACAACAGGGGCAAATATCCTAGTACAGCCGGGTAACCGATAGTGTCGTGCCAAAGAGCTGGTCTCGAGAAAAGGCACACCACGGCTCCACGCCTGTTAAAGAGAGTGCCTATACTACGCTTGTTCGTTCTCTTCTGGAGTGCAGTACGGGATTCGTACCATGTAGGACTGACGGATGTCATCGAGAAAATTCGAAGAAGAGCAGCTCGTTTCGTATCATCGGGAAATAAGGGAGAGAGTGTCATGGATACGGTGTAACACCCCACCAGTCACTTAATCTCGTTTTGGCGTGTGTTCGCCCCAGCTAATTGACTAACAGATCAACAGAGAGTGCAAAACTGCCGCAATATCGGATAAAGCAAAAAAAGTAATAAGGCCCTGTGACTGCTGATTGAACTGCGGTGGCAGTGTTGACATTAATTGATTCAATATTGATCACTTTTAATTAACAAGGGGTGCACATTGATGTAATATTCAGCTATTGTACACCAGATGCAAATGTTGAACATAAAATTAATTAAGAAAGTGACTTGGGATTTCAACTACTTGATTGAAAACAGATGCAGTCGATTAGCACAAATTTATTTTAACTCCCGACCTTCAATCATCACATTACGAGGTGCATTCAAGTTCTAAGGTCTCCGATTTTTTTTCTAATTAACTACTCACCCAAAATCGATGAAACTGGCGTTACTTCTCGACGTAATCGCCCTGCAGACGTACACATTTTTCACAACGCTGACGCCATGATTCCATGGCAGCGGCGAAGGCTTCTTGAGGAGCCTGTTTTGACCACTGGAAAATCGCTGAGGCAATAGCAGCACGGCTGGTGAATGTGCGGCCACGGAGAGTGTCTTTCATTGTTGGAAAAAGCCAAAAGTCACTAGGAGCCAGGTCAGGTGAGTAGGGAGCATGAGGAATCACTTCAAAGTTGTTATCACGAAGAAACTGTTGCGTAACGTTAACTCGATGTGCGGGTGCGTTGTCTTGGTGAAACAGCACACGCGCAGCCCTTCCCGGACGTTTTTGTTGCAGTGCAGGAAGGAATTTGTTCTTCAAAACATTTCCGTAGGATGCACCTGTTACCGTAGTGCCTTTTGGAACGCAATGGGTAAGGATTACGCCCTCGCTGTCCCAGAAGATGGACACCATCATTTTTTCAGCACTGGCGGTTACCCGAAATTTTTTTGGTGGCGGTGAAACTGTGTGCTTCCATTGAGCTGACTGGCGCTTTGTTTCTGGATTGAAAGGTGGCATCCACGCCTCATCCATTGTCACAAATGACGAAAAGAAAGTCCCATTTGTGCTGTCATTGCGCGTCAACATTGCTCGGCTACATGCCACATGGGCAGCCGTGTGGTCGTCCGTCAGCATTCGCGGCACCCACCTGGATGACACTTTTCGCATTTTGAGGTGGTCATGCAGGATTGTGTGCACAGAACCCACAGAATTGCCAACTCTGGAGGCGATCTATTCAACAGTCATTCGGCGATCTCCCAAAACAATTCTCTCCACTTTCTCGATCGTGTCGTCAGACCGGCTTGTGCGAGCCCGAGGTTGTTTCGGTTTTTGTCACACGATGTTCTGCCTTCATTAAACTGTCGCACCCACGAACGCACTAAAGACACATCCATAACTCCTTCACCACATGTCTCCTTCAACTGTCGATGAATTTCAATTGGTTTCACACCACGCAAATTCAGAAAACGAATGATTGCACGCTGTTCAAGTACGGAAAACATCGCAATTTTAAGTATTTAAAACAGTTCTCATTCTCGCCGCTGGCGGTAAAATTCCATCTGCCGTACGGTGCTGCCATCTCTGGAATGTATTGACAATGAACGCGGCCTCATTTTAAAACAATGCGCATGTTTCTATCTCTTTCCAGTCTGGAGAAAAAAAATCAGAGGCCTGAGAACTTGAATGCAACTCGTAAAAGACTCTCCTATCAGGCAGCGATAATAAATTGCGTTTGCGTGGAGTAAACCGCGATAACTCAAAAGTAATTCCTATCGACTGACCCACGCGTAATGTGAAATGTGAAAAGAATTCTACAATACACAGCCCATGGATCCCTCATGGAAACTTTGCCGATGTGATTCAACAAATTAATCAGAGGCCGGAGTGAGCGCAATATCACCGAATACGGTGTGGCGGCGCGGCGTTGTTGTGTGGACGTCGGCTGACCTCATGGTGCTGCAAAGCTGCGCTCGTCTATTCACTCCTAGCTATCTTGCTCAGTAAACAGCTGAATCAAAACTTCCTATCTCCAAACTCAATCGTTCCATTTGCTAAATCCTAAACTCCAGAGATGCTCACTCTCTCTCAGGCAAGCTGAGTAAAGAATGCCACGTCCTTACTCTAGGCAAGCTGGGAATGGAAGACCACAATGGAGACTTTTCCCAGTCCGCTCTTCACCTCGGTTTCCCCTCCAGCAAAATCACTTACGCCAATTGCAGCTCAAGTCGCGTTAATTATGCGTCGCTTCCCAGAGCCGTCCAATGCCTGCTCTGGGAAGTGAACAAATTCCCAAAAAATTTCCCTTCCTCTCAACTTCTGCTATTTAGCTCCTCCCAGGCCACCCATCAAGGTTAGTGTCTGCACAAACACCAATTTTGCCGGAATTCTGACTCCCAGGAGAGTACTTCAAATTCCTTGGTCCTACGTTCCCATCGGAGGCCAGCGTATTTCATTCTGTCGCTTTTCACCTGATTTACTTCAGACTCTGTGGACCGTGAATTCATCGTGAAGTTGCTATAGTCACAAACACGCATATTTTGACCTCTGTTGACAGCTCCACCGTAGCTTTGCGCAGCTTTCTCGCTTGTTTAACTGAAAATGGGATGACGGACATTTATCAACAGGCGTACAAGTTCTCTGTCTGCTTCCCGGTACACCAGCATGGAGTCAACCACCCACTCACTGTCACTCATCTTAAGGCAGCTGGAGGCCGCACCCCGTTACCGCTTTCTCAGAGCTTGAGCCACCCTAAGCTGCCTATTGTCGGTTCCCTTCGCTGCTCCCAGCTGGTCTCGGTCAACTCTTGAACACTTTCCTGGGATAAACTAGCCTCCAGTAAATCGACGTGTTCCACAAAGTTTTCATGCCGTGTGAATTACTTTAAAACCATCACCCGACATTAATTATTCCAATACGTCCATACTATACCCTCTACAAGATGCATTGTGCCTTGTCAGTCATTTTTGTTTAGCCCTACTGTTCGCTCAGCGTGAGTTAGGTGAGCTTTAATGACTTCATGTAGGGGGCATAGTTCTTGCCATATTACAACGGTAAGCGATTTGAGGTGGCATCCGTTAGAAGAATCTTTTCACGAAATTTGAATCACCAAATTTCTCCTCGATACCTTAGAATGAGAGTGCCCGTACGTTCCAAAGTTGCAGGAGTCACAGGTGTGTTCGGCCGGCCGGCTCGCGGAGGTCGGATAGGTTTGTCTGACCTTGTCGCTGTAATGACAGACGTCTCGCTGAACGACTCACCGAGCTTTTGTTCACTGCCCGGTCTCTG
Organism: Schistocerca cancellata; assembly: GCF_023864275.1. Taxonomy (NCBI): domain Eukaryota; kingdom Metazoa; phylum Arthropoda; class Insecta; order Orthoptera; family Acrididae; genus Schistocerca; species Schistocerca cancellata. The sequence goes on along the minus strand of NC_064637.1, from coordinate 72,178,619 downwards.
TAGACATTGTGCAAGCGCCTATGAATATCTCCGATGCTCTCATTTCCCGCTAAAAGAAATTCAGTGACAGCTCTATGCTTGAAAGCATCTTCCTTACAGACGCTGTTAGGAGGCTGCAGATAGCGACACCACCTATCGGAACTTCATGAAACTATGGTAGCTAAAGCCTGGAATATCCCACGACGTTCCACAACAAATTCCACGTTTTTCTAATCGAAACTGGTCGAGAAACGATGTATTTCGTAAATTATTGAACGCCTCTCGTAAAAAAATATAAAGAATCCGACGGCTGTGTGGACTGCTTGATAGAAAGATACAAAAGTTTTGGATAGAAAGTTTTCTAACAGACAGGGGGCAGTATGTCGTCCTGAACGGGGTGATTTCAACAGAAACAAGCGTAACTTCAGGTGTGCCCCAGGGTAGCGTAATAGGTCTTCTGCTTTTTACGATTTACACAAACGATCTGGTTGATGGTATTGACAGCTGCATTAGTCTTTTTGCCGATGATGCTGTAGTCTACAAGAAAGTAGTATCACACGAAAGTTGTGAGCAAGTCAATAAGGATTTGCAGAAAATAAATGCGTGATGTAATGGCTGGCAGTTGTCTCTCAATATTAGTAAGTGTAACCTACTGCGTATAACAAGGCGAAAAACCCCATTAATGTACGAGTAAAAAATAAATGCCCAGTCTTTGGAAGCGGTAACATTCGTCAAGTATCTGGGTCTGATCATTCTAAATGATCTCAAATGGAATATTCAGATTACACAAGCAACGGGCAAGGCGAACTCTAGATTGCGGTTTATTGGTAGAATCCTGAAGCGATGCAGTCCTTTAACAAAGGAAATTGCTTACAATACGTTAGTTCGCCCAGTCTTCTTGTTCGTCTGTACGGGGCCCTTACCAGTTAGGTCTCATTCAAGAGATTGAATGGACATGCAACATGCGATGGTGCATTATCCTGCTGAAATGTAGGGTTTCGTAGGGATCGAATGAAGGGTAGAGCCACGGGTCGTAACACATCTGGAATGTAACGTCCACTGTTCAAAGTGACGTCAGTGCGAACAAGAAGTGACCGAGACGTGTAACCGATGGCACCCCATACCATCACGCCGGGTGATACGCCAGTATGGCGATGACGAGTACACGCTTCCAATGTGCATTCACCGCGATGTCGCCAAACACGGATGCGACCATCATGATGCTGTAAACAGAACCTGGATTCATCCAAAAAAATTACGTTTTGCCATTCGTGCACGCAGATTCGTCGTTGAGTACACCATCGCAGGCGCTCCTTTTTGTGATGCAGCGTCAAGGGTAACCGCAGCCACGGTCTCCGAGCTGATAGTCCATGCTGCTGCAAACGTCCTCGAACTGTTCGTGCAGATGGTTGTTGTCTTGCAAACGTCCCCATCTGTTGACTCAGGGATCGAGACGTGGCTGCACGATCCGTTACAGCCATGCGGATGTGACGCCTGTCATCTCGACTGCTAGTGATACGAGACCGTTGGGATCCAGCACGGTGTTCCGTATTACCCTCCTGAACCCACCGATTCCATATTCTGCTAACAGTCATTGGATCTCGGCCAACGCGAGCAGCAATGTCGCAATACCATAAACCGCAATCGCGATAGGCTACAATGCGATCTTTATCAAAGTCGGAAACGTGATGGTACGCATTTCTCCTCCATACACGAGGCATCACAAGAACGTTTCACCAGGCAACGCCGGTTAACTGCTGTTTGTGTATGAGAAATCGGTTGGAAACTTTCCTCATGTCGGCACGTTTTAGGTGTCACCACCGGCGGCAGCCTTGTGTGAATGTTCTGAAAAGCTAATCATTTGCATATCACACCATCTTCTTCCTTTCGGTTACATTTTGCGTCTGTAGCACGTCATCTTCGTGGTGGAGCAATTTTAACGGCCAGAAGTGTAAACTGAAAAACGTTCAGTATCATTTTTCCACTCAGGATTACAGTTCAACTTTGTAAGTACATTGTCAACTGTCTACAAGCTTAAAGTTGATTTTAGTTGAGACATCCATGATGATGCTTTTTTTTTATAACTACACTGTATTTGTCTTATCTGCCTCTGTTATTTTAATGTATTCCGTCCCTTCCGGAAGGAATGCGACAGTTTTCAAATCTAACATGCCAGTCTAACTAAAGAAGGCAATTTTTGATCAGTGTGTCCTACCGGTTTTAACGTACGTGTGAAACTTGGACTTTAAATGACCTTTTCGAAAGAAAGCTTAGAACTGCTCAGAGAGCTATGGAAAGGTCTATGTTAGGCCTCACTAAGAAAAGTAAAGACGTACGAGCCATAACAAGAGTAAAATACACTTGTTGTCCTACATAGGCGTTTTCGACCACAGCGCCGTATTCTGCCTGTTTACATATCTCCGTATTTAAATACGCATGGCTATACCAGTTTCTTTGGCCCTTCCGTGTGAATTTGGCCAATAATTACGCGAAACAGTGAAATTAATATTTTTGTTGCCCCTGAGAGCCGTTAGATAGGCAACCGGCAACTGTTTTGTGTTCCGCGATAATGTCTAACATACAGGGAGCCACAGAACAAAGCGTCAGTATTCCGGAATATGACAGCTACGATCATTCGAAGCAAAAGCGTCTGAAGTTGACAGCTTAAGGATTATGAGCACGTGTTCATCTTCGCAACCTGAAACATCATTCCCGGCCATAGGTGTTATGGTATGTATTTTACAAATTGTTCAAATGGCTCTGACCACTATGGGACTTGACTGCTGAGGTCATCAGTCCCCTAGAACAGAACTACTTAAACCTAACGTTAGTTAAGGACATCACACACATCCATGCCCGAGGCAGGATTCGAACCTGCGACCGCAGCGGTCGCGCGGCTCCCGACTGTAGTGCCTAGAACCGCTCGGCCACTCGGGCCGGCTGTATTTTACAGTTCCTGTTTACTAGACTTTTTCGCTTCGGATGATCGTTCCTGTCACACCCCTTGAACGTGCAGTATCTCCTGCGATACCGTGTGGATGGGGCAGGACGTGAGTACAAGCCCCGTATTCTCCTAGCCGGATGTGGGAAAACCACATTAAAAAAAAAAGAAGAAAGAGAAAACATGCAGCTGGCCAGCAGGCCGAGCCTGGTCGTTAATCTGCCGAGCAGATCCGAATTGGAGCCGCCGCTCCTCCCCGGATCACGGAAGTGGCGTGTTAACGAGTGCGCCTATCCGATGGGGGAGAGTAGCAAAGTAGGTCCACCAACTCGTTCGAACGTTGTCAAAAATACGCCGCGCTGAAGCGTGAATGCGTAGAGACGGACTGACCCCGGCACCGAGTTTCACGGTCCCTGTTTGCGTACGAGCTTTTCTGACACCCCGCGTCACGCCACTGTGCGATAAACGCCGCGCGTTGTCTGACCTGTCGTCAGCTGTGACAGAGCAGCCGGGTTGTCCAGCTGCGCGCCAGAGACGCACGCGTGGGGGGCGCACCCGCATTGCGTGCCGGCGATACGCACGTCCAACTCTGATCCTGCCCCCCTCCCCCGCGTCACAGCCGCGACCACACGCGACGGCCGACAAACGCCTGCGCGTGTCACTGCCAGATAGGCGGCTGGTCGCGGTCAAGGGGGACGGCCGTTGGCGAATCTCGGCTCCCCCTATCGGCAGACACGGCACGGCGGGTTCGGCTGCAGACCTTAACCTCAGTGGCCTAGGTCAAGTGAACCGAATCATCAACTCTTGTGTCGTCATTCCTCTGCAATGCTTTTTTTTTTACGTTAAAACAACTAATGGCAAAGAAAGTGGGTATGAATCTAACAAGCCTCCACATCTACTGGCCGTTAAAATTGCTGCGTCACGAAGATGACGTGCAACAAACGCGAAGTCTAACCGACAGGAAGAAGATGCTGTCATATGCAAGTGATTAGCTTTTCAGAGCATTCACACAAGGTTGGCGCCGGTGGCGACACGTACAACGTGCTGACACGAGGAAAGTTTCCATCCGATTTCTCATAAACAAACAGCAGTTGACCGGCGTTGCCTGGTGAAACGTTATTGTGATGCCTCGTGTACGGAGGAGAAATGCGTACCATCACGTTTCCGACTTCGATAAAGGTCGGATTGTAGCCTATCGCGATTGCGGTTTATGGTATCGCGACATTGCTGCTCGCGTTGGTCGAGATCCAATGACTGTTAGCAGAATATGGAATCGGTGGGTTCAGGAGGGTACTACGGAACGCCGTGCTGGATCCCAACGGCCTCGTATCACTAGCAGCCGAGATGACAGCCATCTTATCCGCACGGCTGTAACGGATCGTGCAGCCACGTCTCGATCCCTGAGTCAACAGATGGGGACGTTTGCAAGACGACAACCATCTGCACGAACAGTTCGACGACGTTTGCAGCAGCATGGACTATCAGCTCGGAGACCATGGCTGCGGTTACCCTTGACGCTGCATCACAGACGGGAGCGAAACCATACATTTCAGCAGGATAATGCACGACCGCATGTTGCAGGTCCTGTACGGGCCTTTCTGGATACAGAAAATGTTCGACTGCTGCCCTGGCCAGCACATTCTCCAGATCTCTCACCAACTGAAAACGTCTGGTCAGTGGTGGCCGTGCAACTGGCTCGTCACAATACGCCAGTCACTACTCTTGATGAATTGTGGTATCGTGTTGAAGCTGCATGGGCAGCTGTACCTGTACACGCCATCCAACCTCTGTTTGACTCAATGCCCAGGCGTATCAAGGCCGTTATCACTGCCAGATGTGGCTGTTCTGGGTACTGATTTCTCAGGATCTATGCACCCAGATTGCGTGAAAATGTAATCACATGTCAGTTCTGGTATAATATATCTGTCCAATGAATACCCGTTTATGATCTGAAATTCTTCTTGGTATAGCAATTTTAATGGCCAGTAGTGTATTATTGTGTCCTTTGTCAACATACGTTCTCATAACCATTATAATAATTAGGTACTGAAAGCAGTACCATCAAACTGTCGCATAATAAAGATATATTGAAGTATTTGATCATACTTTATACCACTCTGCTTTCTTTAAGAGTTTAAAAGAAAATAAGTACACACACACACACACACACACACACACACACACACACACACACACATGTAAGGCAGTTCATATTTCAAAATAAATATTGCTCCCCTTTTTTGCAGCCGTTAATACATACAGGGTATCCAGTAGTCCGTTAACATTCGAAAATTCAGTACTTCACGGAATGATTTAGGAAGACAGGTAAAAATTGATACACATACTTGATCTGGCATGGGGTTTTACTGAAACCGAAAAAGTGTAAAAAAATTAACAATATATGGTGCTTCATGTGGTCCAAAAGCGATAATTAGTATAACACTTGACATGTACAAAAGACGATGTAATTTCAACAAATGATCAACATATTTGTTATTGTGCCGAAGCACAATGTGAACAGCACCGTAAAGCGTATCAGCAGATGTGGTGACAAACTGCAGTCGGATGTTGTCTTTTAGCATCTCATATGAAGTCGGACGATCGTGGTATTCTTGAAACTTCAGGTAGCCCCACAACCAATAACCGCACAGACTGAGTTCTGAGGACCTGGGAAGAACTGGCGGCTCAGCAAGCGATCCTCACCTGAGGATGTGCGCAAGAGATATGTCAGAAGCTTAACAGTTTGGTGTGTTTGTCAGCCAGGCTAGGGACGATGCGATTCTGTAACGTATCGGCGTACCACCCACACGTCACGCTGACTGTTTGGAAAGCAGGAGCCCCCATTTCATCGAAGTAAAAGAGTCTGATCACGATTAATGTGGTAAATCCACACCACACCCTGACTTTCCTGTTATGCACTGGGGTTTCCGCGACAATTTCAGGACTTTCGGTAGCCCAGTTGTGCGTGTTGCCAGCCTCTCGGTGTGCGGAATGGGCTTCTTCGGTCCACAACACGTTAGACAATCAATCGTCGTCTCCCCCCATTTTTTGAAGAGGCCACACTACACACACTAAGTGGTCAAAAGTATCCGGACACCTGGCTGAAAATGACTTAAAAGTTAGTGACGCCCTCCATCGGAATGCTGGAGTTTAATATGGTGTTGGTCCACCTTTAGCCTTGATGACAGCTTCCGCTCTCACAGGCATACGATGAATCAGGTGCTGGAAGGTTTCTTGCGGAATTGTAGCCCATTATTCACGGAGTGCTGCACTGAGGAGAGGTATCGATGTCGGTCGGTGAGGCCTGGCACGAAGTCGGCGCTCCAAAACATCCCAAAGGTGTTCATAGGATTCAGGTCAGGACTCTGGACTGGCCAGTTCATTACAGGTGTGTTATTGTCGTGTAACCACTTCACCACAAGCTGTTCATTATGAACAGGTGCTCGATCGTGTTGAAATATGGAGTTGCCATCCCCGAATTGCTCTTCAACAGTGGGAAGCAAGAAGGTGCTTAAAACATCAATGTAGGTCTGTGCTGTGATAGTGCCACGCAAAACAAGGGGTGCAAGACCCCTTCATGAAAATCACGACCACACCATAACACCACCGCCTTCGAATTTTACTGTCGGCACCACACACGCTACAGTTTGGAACCGAGCGGCCGCTACGGTCGCATGTTCGAATCCTACCTCTGGCATGGATGTGTGTGATGTCCTTAGGTTAGTTAGGTTTAAGTAGTTCTAAGTACTAGGGGACTCAAGACCTCAGAAATTAAGTCCCAAAGTGCTCAGAGCCATTTGAACCATTTGAACCACACATACTAACAGATGACGTTCACCAGGCATTCGCCATACCCTGCCATCGGATCGCCACATTGTGTACCGTGATTCGTCACTCCACATAACCTTTTTGCACTGTTCAATGGTCCAATGTTTACGCTCCTTACACCAAGCGAGGTGTCGCTTGCCGTTCACCGGCGTGATCCGTGGTTTATGAGCAGCCGCTCGACCATGAAATCCAAGTTTTCTCACCTCCCGTCTAACTGTCATAGTACTTGCAGTGGATCCTGATGCAGTTTGGAATTCCTGTGTGACGGTCTGGCTAGATGTCTGGCTATAACACGACCCTCTTCAACTGTCGGTGGTCTCTGTCAGTCAACAGACGAGGTCGGCCTTTACGCTTTTGTGCTGTATGTGTCCCTTCACGTTTCCACTTCCCTTTCACATCGGAAACAGTGGACCTAGGGATGTTTAGGAGTGTGGAAATCTCGCGCACAGACGTATGACACAAGTGACACCCAATCACCTGACCACGCCCGAAATCCGCGAGTTCCGCGGAGCGCCCCATTCTGCTCTTTCACTATGTCTAATGACTACTGAGGTCGCTGATGTGAAGTACCTGGCAGTAGGTGGCACCACACTGCACCTAATATGAAAAACGTATGTTTTTGGTGGTATCCGGATACTTTTGATAACATGCTGTATGCTATCCGCGTCACAAAATCGGTGGTTAACAGTTCATGATGACACTGGGTTTCGAGCGGATGACTTTGGTGGGTACGCCTTAGTGCTGTCCAATCAGTAGTGTGTGGAATACCATACGGGCTCTGACTTCACCAAGCGGAGATGCTGAACTGTTTGAGCAGCAGTAGCAGTAGCACTGCAGTGGCTTTGGTTCCTTCGCTCCACCATGTTTGTATTCCATTCCATTATGTCATCAGAGAAAATAATTCTATCGTCGAAGTTCATGACAGTTTCCTCTGTTCTTGTTTCTCTGAAGGCCTAGCCTATGAAAAAATTTAAGTGCTTCCTGTGGATGAAACTTGAAAATTATAAACATTCGGTGTGATGGCGTCTTGCCATGAATAAGATACTAGCAACCTAAGAGTATTAGTATTGTGACTGAAAGCTATTCGATCAGTCCTTACGTCAACTTAGGTAATTATGGCGCAAAAACAGATCAATCTTTTGTTTTAAAATGTTGTAAACTCTGCAAGATGTGTGGCAGTGCTGAATCCTTTTGAGCGTTTTTGAAAATTGGTCGTTCCTATTTTTCCATTCCAAGCCACAATGCGAACGTTTTAGATTTTTTTCCCTTAGTAATTAGTCAGTGGAATAAAGAATGACAGTTCCGGGGTATAAGAATCATGAAATACAAGTTCAGTGATGTGTCTGCAATAAGTAGACTCCGCACATTTTAATAAAGTAAGAAGCCATGTCTGAGGCCTCCAGCTAAAACCAGGTTTTTCTCTTAAGCTGACATGTTAATAATCATTTTCAAATTTGCATTTATTTTTGGAAATCTCTGTCGTTTTAAAAATACACTCCTGGAAATTGAAATAAGAACACAGTGAATTCATTGTCCCAGGAAGGGGAAACTTTATTGACACATTCCTGGGGTCAGATACATCACATGATCACACTGACAGAACCACAGGCACACAGACACAGGCAACAGAGCATGCACAACGTCGGCACTAGTACAGTGTATATCCACCTTTCGCAGCAATGCAGGCTGCTATTCTCCCATGGAGACGATCGTAGAGATGCTGGATGTAGTCCTGTGGAACGGCTTGCCATGCCATTTCCACCTGGCGCCTCAGTTGGACCAGCGTTCGTGCTGGACGTGCAGACCGCGTGAGACGACGCTTCATCCAGTCCCAAACATGCTCAATGGGGGACAGATCCGGAGATCTTGCTGGCCAGGGTAGTTGACTTACACCTTCTAGAGCACGTTGGGTGGCACGGGATACATGCGGACGTGCATTGTCCTGTTGGAACAGCAAGTTCCCTTGTCGGTCTAGGAATGGTAGAACGATGGGTTCGATGACGGTTTGGATGTACCGTGCACTATTCAGTGTCCCCTCGACGATCACCAGTGGTGTACGGCCAGTGTAGGAGATCGCTCCCCACACCATGATGCCGGGTGTTGGCCCTGTGTGCCTCGGTCGTATGCAGTCCTGATTGTGGCGCTCACCTGCACGGCGCCAAACACGCATACGACTATCATTGGCACCAAGGCAGAAGCGACTCTCATCGCTGAAGACGACACGTCTCCATTCGTCCCTCCATTCACGCCTGTCGCGACACCACTGGAGGCGGGCTGCACGATGTTGGGGCGTGAGCGGAAGACGGCCCAACGGTGTGCGGGACCGTAGCCCAGCTTCATGGAGACGGTTGCGAATGGTCCTCGCCGATACCCCAGGAGCAACAGTGTCCCTAATTTGCTGGGAAGTGGCGGTGCGGTCCCCTACGGCACTGCGTAGGATCCTACGGTCTCGGCGTGCATCCGTGCGTCGCTGCGGTCCGGTCCCAGGTCGACGGGCACGTGCACCTTCCGCCGACCACTGGCGACAACATCGATGTACTGTGGAGACCTCACGCCCCACGTGTTGAGCAATTCGGCGGTACGTCCACCCGGCCTCCCGCATGCCCACTATACGCCCTCGCTCAAAGTCCGTCAACTGCACATACGGTTCACGTCCACGCTGTCGCGGCATGCTACCAGTGTTAAAGACTGCGATGGAGCTCCGTATGCCACGGCAAACTGGCTGACACTGACGGCGGCGGTGCACAAATGCTGCGCAGCTAGCGCCATTCGACGGCCAACACCGCGGTTCCTGGTGTGTCCGCTGTGCCGTGCGTGTGATCATTGCTTGTACAGCCCTCTCGCAGTGTCCGGAGCAAGTATGGTGGGTCTGACACACCGGTGTCAATGTGTTCTTTTTTCCATTTCCAGGAGTGTAGTTTTTATTGAACATTTTTAACGAAATGTTCTTCTCGTTTCAACACTTATCATCTCTGACAGCCAACTGAGAGACTCTTAAGTTGCACTTTGTTTAAAATATTTGTTGTTGTTTAATTAATAGTCACACATATTTATATTTGTTCCTGATGATGGCCAAACAGTCGAAAACAGTTAGTTAACGAATAACTGTTGTGATACTGTGTCCTATGTTTTCTATTCATGATACATAGAATATTCTACTATTAACCAATGGAACAGTCAGTTAATGGAACATATACCTCACTACTGGTTTATTAAGAACTTCGTTAGTGGAGTAAATGGTATTGGGAATCAGTACATCCTTTAGGTTCATGTTAAGTTGTATTTTATTGGTAACTAGTGTTTTTATGGCTGCTGGCATTGTGGAAACTATATGTTACTTCTGAGCAATGCGCACTTTTTCCTCAATCAAAGTAAGTTTCTTTAAATCTTAAAGTAGATCATTCTTATTTATAGAGATTTCTATGAAATGGTTCACTGATTTGAAAAAGAGACGAATGATATGTATAACAAATTTCGTTGAATGGTACATAGCAATAAACCCCTCGAACTCCTGTGTCTAAAGCTGCATCAAACTTGTAATTACTTTACCAACGGGTTAGTGTATTAAACATTTGCTTTAAGCATGTACACAATAAAAAGTGTAGGAAAGGTTTGAAATTGTGTTTAAACTTTGTTGGGCGTGCGTAAGAGCTTTCGTTACCAAACACTGGTTGAGTATAATGTGCGCAATTTGCTTTCGGTTCAAAGCAAAAGCTAGATTTTCACGGGTGTAAATGTTTATGACGTTATATCCGTTGAACCATGTGTCGTATAATTATGAAATTTTGCAGGTACGTTTAGTGGTACATGTGGGAACTGTCTGCAAAATGTGTTGCCAATATGGTTAGTACTAAAAAAAGAAATAAATTAAAATGCCATTCCTGGTGTGGCAGTTTTGCTGTACGAACAGCAAAAAATGCAGTAAGCGATAGTTTTTTTTCTGTTCACCACTTTGTGGAGGTGTCACCGTGGAAAATTTTCATAGAGGTTTCGAATTACATATTTTTATTGGAACTTACTAAGAACTCTCGCTATCAAATATGCTGGATGAATAGAGTCGGAGTATATGCGTTCTGCCAGTTATGCTGGCTCAAGAAAAATACATAGTTTCTAAGAGTACTAATCGTGTTATTGTGTTACACTTTTAGCATAAAATTATACGTCTTAATAGGTAGATTATGATAGCATTTTAAATTTTTAAATTCGATCAATAATTTCGCAAGATATTGACAATCAAATATGTGTTGCCCCTGGAAAATGTTAAGTAGGCAACCTGGAAAAGGGTGACCAGATGCAATTGTGTAAAACGAAGGACAAACAACTTCAAAAAGGAGGACAAAGGAAGAAAAAAGAGGACACATCAAACGGGTCAACTACAGATGAGGATATCACCCGTCAGCTTTGGACAAGTCACGTGATTGCCGGTAATTACCGGTAAAACTAGTAGTTAATTGTTACTGATGGTCAGGTGGTGGTTAACTGAGAAACATAAAAAAATTAAAAACATTGATTGTCGTGACAGTGTGGCGTCAATTGTTTTGATATGTCAACAACACGGAACTGTTTACAAAGCGAAAAACGTACGACCATTCACCTCCCTTCATTCGACGCACCGCTACCAACATCTACAATTCAAGCAGCAGCTGACGACATGTAAACTGCACTTTAACCTTCCGAATACAAATAAATTGAGTGAGTATGAAACCATGAAATAAAACCATGACAATTAATCTGTCGAGTTATTTCTTACCTTTATTGGCCACTGAGACGTACGTTCCACCTCCACATATCTTACATTCCGCTTCAGATTCATTTCTCCCTTTCTTGAAAGCCGGATATTTGCAGGAAAGGACATCAGAAAATGTACACTTTCGTTTAGGCATAGACAAACATTTTACGTAACTCACTCGGTTAAAAGTTGCACTCACAGATCACGCGTGCACTACAGGAAGCCAAGCCAATACAAAGCGAAGATACGAAACGAAAATTTTAAATAATCGATGTTTGCATTCGCTCATAGGTCGATCAACGATAACATCGACGATCCTGGTGCCACCTACTAACACCGCCTTCGTGCTAATAGTTAAAGTATTTAAGAAAAGAGCAATAGAACGGGACGAATTGTAAATTTAACTGTATTACACTCAACTTTGCGGAAAAGCCGGACAGTATAAAAACCGCCCGGACCCAGCACAAAGAGTTAAAAAAGAGGACGTGTCCGGATTAATCCGGACGTCAGGTCACCCTAACCTGGAACTGGGAGGGGAAATCATGAATAGTGAACCATGGAAACTTGAACCATGAACGCTGGAACGCCGAATACTGATAGCCGTTTAATACTGTAGATAGCGAGGAACAGTATCACGGCAAATTCAAATTTAACCGGTCCGACAATCAAAGCTATTCTGTCACACTAGGCGCGTGGCGGACGTTTCTGGAACTACGTCGATGCGTACTCCCATCTAGCGGCAGCAGGTCAAAAGAGGTAGTTTGGCCTCCGGCCGTAGCGATGGCGCCAGCGGCGGGCTCTCACAGGTCGTTCGCTTCCAGATCCGACGCCGGCGCCCGACGCCGGCGTCTCCCTCCCCCGCCGCCGACACGCACTGTCTCTCTCTCTCTCTCGGCGACTCTCCCTCCCCCCGCTCCTCGCGCCGCCCTCTCTGTCCGCCTCTCTCTCTCTCGCTCGCTCCAGCCCGATGCTCCACTGGCTAGCCCAGTAGTAGTGTAGTAGCGCCGAGCAGACTCCAGTCAGCACCCGGCCGCGAACAGAGACGGAAGGCCTGCCAACCGTGGCGAACCAACCAACTAGAGACAGTCGCGAATCTTGCGCTCGCGTGCTTCGGACTGTTTACCTTCTGACGACAACTTGTGCGTGTTGCGTGACCTCCTGCCGGTGCTGAAATAGCCTTCGTGTGCCGTGCTTGATCACCCCCACACCCCGCCTACATACGTCATCAATTTTTTTTTTGTAAAACGAATGACAATTTAGCGTTGATCTTCCCTCCGGCTGGCGAACGGTCAGGGAATCCTTCCTGTACGTGCTAAAATCTCCGAAAGTACTCCTCGGGCACAGTAGCCAGTGCAATAGGCCATGTGCGTACATTGCTCCAATATTTTTGTTTGTCACCAGTACAGAGTGTAATTCCCATCGGACGCTGACAATAAGGTTTTCGGCAATTTCTGGACCAGTCGCTTCTCGCGATGGGCCTGCCCGCATTCTGCAGCGCGTGACGGAGGGTGCTTTCGCTCGCAGACCACGTGGTCTCCCGGAGGCGTTTCACTTTGCGCACAGACGCGGAATTTGCGCTCCTGAGGGCTTTCGCACGCCGTTCGCTGCCTCATGCTGACCACGGGCGACGTGTTTCCCGGCGTCCACGCCACCTCGAGACGGGCCCGAAACATCTGACTGCGTTGTCACCGTGCGCCGAAAGGCCGCAACTTGAGCAGGAAACGGAAGAGGAGGAAACGGGCACCCTCCTAGCCGTAGAGAGAGCGCTGGAGAGCAAACTCAATCTGTGATTTCGCCCCCACTCACCGTTAACGTCCGAAGAAAAACGCCAACTGCCCAAATAAACAAAAAAACCAAAACAAAGCAGGTACAGACTGCCTGCGAAGCACAGGTGAAGAAAAAGAACCACCACAGTACTGATACAAAAATAAATAAACTCTAACGCAGAACAACAGAAGCACTCACCGAGAAGGAAATTCAAAGTGGCTTACGAACATATCTTCCAAACAGAACGCCGACTATTTCGAAGGCGGTAGTTTTTTTGTCTCTTGCTCACCATTTTTTTCCTCCAAAAAAAGAAATTCTAAACTAGATAAGGCAAGTAAATTAGTCTTACATAGAAATTGTTAGGCGTCAAGAAGTAGTGTAGCAACAGAAATCTAGCAAAACAAAAAAGTAAAATTTGTAAAAGTACACGATTCCATTAAAACATTTTTTTGCTAGAAGTATCACTGAGCAAGACAATTTTCTATAAACTTCTTACTAGGACTAAGGGATATACTCTTCGAATGTTTTTTCTAGCGTATCACGAAGTGTGTGAGTGATAACAACCTAGCTACTTTTTTTCTTACAAGCGAGTAAAATTCGAGTGTCTTAGACTGAGCGATATCCGCTTGGGTTCGAAGTGGCCGAGACTGAACCCGGGAACACTGGCTGTGTGCAACTCTTGTCAAACACACTGACCCAATGTCCTGATAGTGGGATTCACCGCCATCCTACAGACTTCTTCTTTCTTCTCTTCTTCATCTTCTTCTTCTTCTTCATCGTCTCTTCCTGCCCGAAAACGGGCCCGTTTCCTGCCGCTGTCAAAGAAAAACTGAAAATTTCGTCCGCAAAGATCTACGTGGCACGCTGGCGACGGCGGAAAGGTAAGGGATGTTTTGTCATTGTACAACCACGTGTACGCATTTAGCTTGTTGTTCTACATTTTTACGCAATTATCACTCTGATGTATGGCCTTTTTTTCCTATTTTCAGGAGCTCTTTAATTCCTACATAGTATACAGTCACACGTCTACATTACATACGTATACTGCGTTCTATAATCATTATTACCACTTGCTGTTGTTTTATGTCACCACGGGGAATTCTTCCTTTTTAAGTAACATAGAAACGGCTGCGTCATTTCGTGAGATAAGTCTTCATTTTATCCACTGAGAGTGAAATTCTAAGTGTGAATAATGATTCTCACACTCGATGAAGCTTATCTCGAGAATCGTTTTAACTGACCTAGTTTAAGTGTTTTGCCTTGAGGAGGGGGGGGGGGGGGAAGGGGTAGCACAGCGGCTATTAGGTAACTTTAGTTTTTTACTGTATATTTCAGCCGGAGGCTACTCAGTTGGTATAATTACCACTTCCTACTTCTTGGCGACTCACGACCAGAGGAAATGAATAAGATATATAGTAGCTCTTCAACTGAGTAGCGTTCTCGGAGGAAATTTGTAATAATTTCACAAGGAAAATAAAAATACACGTTTCGGCCCCTTTCACAATTTCTGTTTCATATGACCTAGGTTTCGCTATTTCTGTTTCTAGGAAAAACGTTTCTACAATCACAAAACGAAATGTTAACTAGAAAATCGAGGTAAGCCTACGCCGATATTTTAAAATATACAACAAATAAATTAAAAGTTGGTGAGAGACATTGATGGTGTAATGCATTTCAGGTTGATTGTACGGTTACTCAGCACACAATATCGAGAGTAGGATACCATTGCTTTAAAACAAGCGTTCTGTGCATAGTGTTGTGGAATGGCGAAAAAAACCGCAAATTGGCGATCATAAGAAGAAGAACACCACCAAAAATGCAACAGGAGCGTAATATGTAGGAAATCGTCCACGCAACCTGCCACTGATGATGCCTTGCAGAAAATAAAGGCGAAACGCGTATGGCACTAAAATTGTGTTTTATTCAGTTGCTGTCACACGGTCCATAAGTAAAAATTATTAATATACCGTAATATTACACGCAACTGAGGAAGACAGGACTATAAAAGTTGAAGTAGGATACCATTTTATAGACAGCGGAAGGTCAGGGAAGTTTCAGTAATTCACACGAAAGGTAAGGTTGGAATGGCGGTAAAAATTGCGTAACTGAACGCGTCAGTGTGTGTGGGGTGTGAGGGAAGTTTTTCTCTTTTAGCTGTTCCGGCTTCTGTCAATCATTTTCTGTGCTTAAGTTCTTCCGGATACGATACAAATCTACATAATCGCGTCTAATCTACTATTCACACTTAATTGCTTGACAGAGGGTGCATGATATCTCATTCACATTATTTGTCGAACGTCACGCTCTCCAGAAAAGCGTGGGGAAAAACGAACACGTAAATATTTTTATGCGACCTCTGATTTCTCTTATTTTATTAGTCTACGCCGATCATTTCTCCCTACATAGCCTGGCGTCAACAAAATATTTTGGCATTAAGAGGAGAAATTTAGTGATTGAAATATTTCGCCACAACGAAAAACGCCTTCCCTTTCAATGTTACGTCACCAACTCACTTATCACATCTGTGACATACTCTTCAAAATTCCTTGAACTTTTTTTTTAAATTTCGTCCGTCAGTTCCATTTGGTCAGCATCCCACAATGCGCATCAATGATCCAGAGAAGCATAGTGTTGGAAAGCTCATAGGAAGATTTATTATTCCTTACAAGAGTTGTGTCAACAAAACGCCGTTTATGATTCGCTGTCACAACATGTTCTGTGTGATGGTTGCAATTCAACTTGTTCGTAATTATAATCTCTAGGTGTTAATCTGAATCAATGGTCTTTAATGTTGTGCGATTTGTCGTGTGACCCAATGTTTGTAGCACTCATTTCTATTGTTCAAGACCGATTGCCACTTTTCGCACCACGCATTTCTCTTGTCTACATAATTTTGAAATTCGTATTCATCTTCTGATGATTTTACTAGGCGGAAAAATACAGTATAATCTGCAAACAGTCTAAAAGGGCTGCTCAGATTGCCTCCATTAATGGTTTACGTAAAAGAACAGCAGAGTGCCTATAGCACTTCCTTGGGGAATCTCACATACCACTTTGGTTTCGCTAGACGACTTCCCGTCACTTAATAAAGAACTGTGACTTTTTTTGTTAGTAAACCACAAATCAAGTCGCACCAAAAGAAACCATACCCGATAGGCACGGAATATAAGTGGAATATTTACTGAACAACAGTGACTGACGGTTGCGTGAGTAGTTTTTCACAGTATTTAAGGACGGGGTTGTTGGTACAACTTACATAACTGAAGAGCGTAGTGTAGCTGGCAAATAAAGGGAGATTAACCAGTCTCTCTCTCTCTTTTTTTTTTTTTAGGTATTCCGGCAATTACCCATAAGTTTCTTTCCTTAACACTTTCTGGAGGAGCACCACGGTCTTGATAAATCCAAAGCTCGACATGGTTGTCACCAGGCTGTCAGTTTAAATGAGTCCTGTTTTAATCACTACTTTACGGTTTCAAACATGTGCTCATTTTCAGGCGCAAGTTTTTTGTTATTTACTTACGATGATGATGTTTCCACATGCATTCCTGCCTTCGGAAATGAGAAAACGACCTGAAGTTGCGAATAGCGCATAATAAAGTAGTCATTTACACTAACACCCTGGTGTGAACGATGTCATACTTTAGATTTGTTTGGTGGTAAAATAATATTTGTTTCATAGTAAATATGAGAATGCGAACAACATACTGAAACAGTGAAACTAGAAAACGGGCTTGCAGTTCGAAACCTACGTCGTATAAGTAGAGAAGTCGCGAAACGGAGGCAAAATGGCGTGTTTTACATTTATGTAAATAATTCCTGTAATTTTCTTGTTCAGGATCGTGATGAATATTTGCCTGGTCCGTCTGTGCAAACTAGTGAGCTGCGATAGTTTTAAATACAGGTTTAGTGGAGTAATGATGATTTCCGCTGAAAGTCACTGACAGTATTTTAGTTGCGCCGGAAGTTTTAAAATTTATTCACGGACGCTACTTGGCGTCGCATTACCTACGTAATACGTTAAGGGGATACGTTAAGAACAACGCGATGTTAGCTATTGTGCCGAATAATAGCAGGTGCTGCATATGAGGTCTCTCCTATGCAGACACTTGCATTACGAGCGACGTCCGAATATATCGCCCAATGCGGCGATATTTTGGCCGCCAAAGCGCTCTGGAGCTCCACATCTCCTTTAACAGTCCTCCAGCTATGCGTTTTGCCCGCTAGCAGTCTTCATTAAAGCCTCTCGCGTCCGCCTCTCAAAGATTGCGAATATCTATAAACTGTCTCTACTTACGACTTTGTTTTTGAAGCTCTCAGTTGATGGAAAACAAAAGAAACGTGTGGTTCTCGAACTGAGTGATGTCTTGTACAGCAGACGCGATACTTTCGTAACCTTATCCGCTCAACAGCACACAAAAAAAGTCTGATTTCCATTCTGCAAATTAGACATTTCCTGCAGAACGCTTTTTCTAATCGGGAACGTTTATCATACAGGACTGTTGTGTTTTCTTTATCGCAATGACAGCCTTGTTCAGTTCATGGTGAAGCATCTACATAAGTTTGGCAGACGCCCTTTCATCTTTTCTCGTCTCTGCAGGGAAACTAAAGTAGCAAGAACGGTCGTATTTGGCATCTAAATAACCGCTAGGTTGATCCTCTCTGTGCAGTGGCTAGCGGCGGAAATTTTTCTACAACTAAACTGCAAAAGTATCATTTCCTCGAATTATAAAAACTATATTTACGGTTCGTTATTCCACAGTATAAGCCATGATTAATGAGTTACGATTTAAGCGTTTGATGAGACAGAAAAGTGAAAAGAACTTCCGCTTGGTAGCTTTCTCTTTCTTTTTATGGCGATTAGTTTGTAGTTGCTTAGCAGGCCACAATAATAGATTACAGAGAAAAAATGTATAAACCGTTTTAGTACAGTGGCAGCTTTACAATACTCCGACGGTTTTGTTCTCTTATAACGACGGCTAAAACCGCCATAGTGCTGTAATAGGGATACTTACAAATTTTTGGAGTTGCTTCCTGTTCGTACTGGTATGTACTATACTTACCAGCAAACTCCAGATTCTTTAATAAATCGAACTCCAGTGAATAAAACAGCTTCCTACGTCTGAATTACGTTAGAAATGAGTTGATCTGTTAAATAATTCGCCGGCCGTTGTGGCCGAGCGGTTCTAGGCGCTTCAGTCTGGAACCGCGCGACCGCTACAGTCGCAGGTTCGAATCCTGCCTCGGGCATGGATGTGTGTGATGCCCTTATGTTAGTTAGGTTTAAGTAGTTCTAAGTTCTAGGGGACTGATGACCTTAGAAGTTAAGTCCCATAGTGCTCAGAGCCATTTAAATCATTGTTTTGTTAAATATTTCACGTTAATCATGTAAGCGAATAAAAGTTTAGGAAATATTTGAAATTACGCTTAAAGTTTGTTGGAAGTAACCAAGTGCTTTCCTTGCGCACCAGTGGATGAATATAATCTAGCTAATTTGCGCTTCATTTATGCTCATGCAAGTGTTTGACGCGTATCAATGTTTAAGACGTCATATCGCCTCAAATGTGTCTCGAACAGTAATACAATTTTGCAGCTACCTTCAGTGAAAAATGTAGATACTCTCTGCTAAGTGTGTTGCGAGTACAGTTAGAAGTAAGCAAAGAAGTGCTAAACCAAAACATCACTCCTGATGTTGAAGTTTTACTGCTCTCTCTTTCAAGCATATGCTGTGGCATATCTCTTGAATTGTGAGTCCTACAATGATATAACTTTGCATCTGTTCTTGTGGATAATTTCTACAAACCGTTTGAACAGTTAAAACGTAATAAGCGATAAAGTTTTTTTTCGTTTGATCATCTTGTGAGTGGGGATCGGACAGAAAAAGTTCCATAAACATTTGGAATTATGTGTAAAGTTCGTTGGAAGTCGGTAAGCGTTCTCATTCTCAAACACTGGAAAAGTATAGTTTGGGTAATTTGCGCGCCCTGATTTACACTGCTTCGAGACAAATACTTACGTTAGTTTCAAAATGGTTCAAATGGCTCTGAGCACTATGGGACTCAACACCTGACGTCATCAGTCCCCTAGACTTAGAACTACTTAAACCTAACTAACCTAAGGACATCACACACACCCATGCCCGAGACAGGATTCGAACCTGTGACCGTAGCAGTCGCGCGGTTCCAGACTGTAGCGCCTAGAACAGCTCGGCCACAGCTGCAGGCACGCTAGTTTCCAACTGTAATGCTGGTATTATTATGTTGAACTTTTTAACGTAAGATTATACCTATAATGAGTATAAATGCCTTTTTTTTTAAATCATAAGTATTCTGACTGGTTTGATGCGGCCCGCCACGAATTTCTCTCCTGGTCCAACATCCTCACCTCAGAATAGCAGTTCCAAACTACGTCGTCATTTATTTGCTGGATTTATTCCAATCTCCGTTTTCCTCTACAATTTTTTCCCTCTACAGCTCCTTCTAGTACCATGGAAGTCATTCCCTCATGTCTTAAGAGATGCCTCATCATCCCGTCCATTCTTGTCAGTGTTTTGCACGTATTCCTTTCCAATTCTGCGCAGAACCTCCTCACTCCTTACTTAAACTGTCCTCGTAATTTTAAACATTCGCCTGTAGCATCACATCTCACGTGTATCCATTCTCTTCTGTTCCGGTTTCCACACATTTCCTGTTTCACCACCGTGCAATGCCGTACTCCAAACGTACAACCTCAGAAATTTCTTACTCAAATTAAGGCCTATGTTTGATACTAGTAAACTTTCCCTGGCTAGGAATGCCCGTTTATGCAGTGCTACTCTGCTTTTGATGTCCTCCTCAATACGTCCGTCATTGTTTATTTTGCTGCCTAAGTAGTAGAATTCCTTTACATCATCTGCTTCATGACCATCGATCCTGATGTTAAGTTTCTCGCTGTACTTATTTCTGCTACTTCTCAATACTTTAGTCTTTCTTCGATTTAGTCTCTACCCATATTCTGTACTCATTAGACTGTTAATTCCGTTCACCGTATCATGTGATGCTTCTTCACTTTCACTAAGGGCAGCAATGTCATCAGCGAATGGTATCATTAATATCCTGTCACCTCGAATTATAATTCCACTCCCGGACCTTTCTTTTATTTCCATCATTGCTTGTTCGATGTACAGATTGAACAGTAGGGGGGAAAGACTACATCCCTATTTTACACGCTTTTTAATAAGAGCACTTTGTTCTTGGTTGTCCACTGTTGTTATTCCGTCTTAGCTCCCCTACATGCTGTCTCTCCCTATAGTTTACCCCTATTTTCCTCAGGATTTCGAACATCTTGCCCCACTTTACATTGTCGATCGCTTTTTCCAGGTGGAAAAATCCTAGAACGTGTCTTGATTTTACTTTAGTCTTGCTTCCATTATCAACCGCAACGTCAGAATTGACTCTCTGGCGCCTTTACCTTCCCTAAAGCCAAACTAATCGTCATCTAATACATCCTCAATTTTCTCTTCCATTTTTGTGTATATTATTCTCGTCAGCAGCTTGGATGTCAGTAGTCGTTTTGTTGCCACTTCTTCAGTGATTTTAAAAATTGTTTTGGAATGTTATGTATACCTTCTGGCCTATTTGATATGAAGTCCTCGAAAGCTCTCTTAAATTCTAATATTTGATTCCCTATTTCTCCTACGTAGGCTCATGTTTCTTCTGCTAACACATCAGACAAATCTTTTCCCTCACAGAGGCCTTCAATTTTCTCTTTCCACCTATTGGCTCTCCCCTCAGCATTTAACAGTGGGATTGCGGTTGCACTGTTAATGTTACCACCCTTGCTTTTAATTTCATCGTAGACACAATGTGCGAATCTGGGCGGTAGAGAATCCTCACGCATTCGTGCAGCAAATTCGCAATTCACCAAAAGTTAACGTGTTTTGTGCAATCTCACGGTTTAAAGTTTACGGCCCCTTTTTCTTCTGCGAAAAAAACGTTACAGGACACGTGTATCTGGACATGCTGGAAAATTGGCTCATGCCACAACTGGAGACCGACAGCGCCGACTTCATCTTTCAACAGGATGGTGCTCCACTACACTTCCATCACGATGTTCGGCATTTCTTAAATAGGAGATTGGAAAACCGATGGATCGGTTGTGGTGGAGATCATGATCAGCAATTCATGTTATGGCCTCCACGCTCTCCCGACTTAACCCCATGCGATTTCTTTCTGTGGGGTTATGTGAAAGATTCAGTGTTTAAACCTCCTCTAACAAGAAACGTGCCAGAACTGCGAGCTCGCATCAATGATGATGCTTTCGAACTCATTGATGGGGACATGCTGCGCCGAGTGTGGGAGGAACTTGATTATCGTCTTGATATCTGCCGAATCACTAAAGGGGCACATATCGAACATTTGTGAATGCCTAAAAAAACTTTTTGAGTTTTTGTATGTGTGTGCAAAGCATTGTGAAAATATCTCAAATAATAAAGTTATTGTAGAGCTGTGAAATCGCTTCAATCATTTGTAATAACACTGTATGTTCGCATTCGGAGGAGAAAGTTGGTGTTTGGAATTTCATGAGAAGATTCCGTCGCAACGAAAAACGCCTTTCTTTTAATGATGTCCAGCCCAAAATCCTGTATCATTTGTGTGACACTCTCTCCCATATTTCGCGATAATACAAAACGTGCTGCCTTTCATTGTACTTTTTCGATGTACTTCGTCACTCCTATCTGGTAAGGATCCCACACCGCGCAGCAGTATTCTAAGAGAGGACGGACGAACGTAGTGTAGGCAGTCTTCAGTTTAACGAGTTACTTTTAGCACTCATGTGGATGACCTCACACTGGGTCAACTGCTACTTTTCGCATAACTCATATATCTTTTCTAAATCGTTTTGCAGTTTCTTTTGGTCTTTTGATGACTTTATTAGTCGATAAACGACAGGGTCATCTGCAAATAACCTAAGACGGCTGCTCAGATTGTCTCCAAAATCGTTTATATTTCTACGGACTTATTCTGAATCAGTTGATAGCTTTTTTTTTTACTGCGCTCCATGTATGTAGTATGTTTAATATCCTCCTTGGACGACGATTAACCTTTACTACGTTTCACTGGAGACGGTGTTTGTGGCGCCCTGTCAGACGAGGATGATGAACTGCATGTCTCGACTTCTGTTTCAGTATCAGTTTCACTTGTTAAGCAAGTATCGTTATAATTGTACTCCTCACGTACAATGTCCGCGCATTCGAGCGTATACAACACCACTCATTCCACTGACTAATCTTGATGAAACGCTAATATTTCATTTGCCGCTTCTTTCCCACTCTGTGAAATTCCTTGGGTTCTTTTCTGACGAATTGTCAACTTCGGCAACTGTTGTATATATATATAACGCAATGTTTGCTTTGTTTATCGTTGCCATTGCTCTGTTTCGTATCAGAATCAATCGTCGACTAAGCAGTTCAGCTACACTCCGTAGCCTCATGCTCTGCTCACCATTAGATACCTTAAAGTGACAAAATGGAGAAAGAAATTCGCAGGAAGGGTCAACGCTATGACGACATAACGCACGCTCAAGCCAATGTGTTGCGCAAGTCGAACAACACCTCAAAGAAGGATTTTTCCGACAGTTTCACGTGGTTGTATGAACACTCTGTGCATTGTACTCAAGTTGTTGTTGTCTTCAGTCCTGAGACTGGTTTGATGCAGCTCTCCATGCTACTCTATCCTGTGCAAGCTGCTTCATCTCCCAGTACTTACTGCAATCTACATTCATCTGAATCTGCTTAGTGTATTCATCTCTTGGTCTCCCTCTACGATTTTTACCCTCCACGCTGCCCTCCAATGCTAAATTTGTGATGCCTCAGAACATGTGCTACCAACCGGTCCCTTCTTCTAGTCAAGTTGTGCCACAACCTCCTCTTCTCCCCAATTATATTCAGTACCTCCTCATTAGTTATGTGATCTACCCATTTAAACTTCAGCATTCTTCTGTAGCACCACATTTCGAAAGCCTCTATTCTCCCCCTGTCCAAACTATTTATCGTCCATGTTTCACTTCCATACATGGCAACACTCCATACAAATACTTTCAGAAACGACTTCCTGACATTGAAATCTATATTCGATGTTAACAAATTTCTCTTCTTCAGAAACGCTTTCCTTGCCATTGCCAGTCTACATTTTTACATTAAGCGTCTCATTTCCTAATCCAATACACTCAGCATCACCGGACTTAATTCGACTACATTCCATTATCCTCGTTTTGCTTTTGTTTTTGTTCATCTTATATCCTCCTTTCAAGACACTACCCATTCCGTTCAACTGCTCTTCCAAGTCCTTTGCTGTCTCTGACAGAATTACAATGTCATCGGCGAACCTCAAAGTTTTTATTTTTTCTCCATGGAATTTAATACCTACTCCGAATTTTTCTTTTGTTTCCTTTACCGCTTGCTCAATATACAGATTGAATAACATCGGGGACAGGCTACAACCCTGTCTCACTCCCTTCCCAATCGCTGCTTCCCTTTCATGCCCTTCGACTCTTTTAACTGCCATCTGGTTTCTGTACAAATTGTAAATAGCCTTTCGCTCCCTGTATTTTACCCCTGCCACCTTTAGAATTTGAAAGAGAGTATTCCAGTCAACATTGTCAAAAGCTTTCTCTAAGTCTACAAATGCTAGAAATGTAGGTTTTTAACTTTCCTTGATCTATTTTCTAAGGTAAGTCGTAAGGTCAGTATTGCCTCACGTGTGCCAACATTTCTGGGGAATCGAAACTCATCTTCACCGAGGTCGGCTTCTACCAGTTTTTCCATTCGTCTGTAAAGAATTCGCGTTAGTATTTTGCAGCTGTGACTTATTAAACTGATAGTTCGGTAATTTTCACATCTGTCGACACCTGCTTTCTTTGAGATTGGAATTATTATATTCTTCTTGAAGTCTGAGGGTATTTCGCCTGTCTCACACATCTTGCTCACCAGATGGTAGAGTTTTGTCAGGACTGGCTCTCCCAAGGCCGTCAGTAGTTCCAATGGAATGTTGTCTACTCCCGGGGCCTTGTTTCGTCTCAGGTCTTTCAGTGCTCTGTCAAACGCATCACGCACTATCGTATCTCCCATTTCATCTTCATCTACAAACTCTTCCATTTCTATAATATTGTCTTCAAGTACATCGCACTTTTATAGACCCTCTATATACTTCTTCCACCTTTCTGCTTTCCCTTCTTTGCTTATAACTGGGTTTCCATCTGAGCTCTTGATATTCATACAAGTGGCTCTTTTCTCCAAAGGTCTCTTTAATTTTCCTGTAGGCAGTATCTATCTTACCGCTAGTGAGATAAGCCTCTACATCCTTACATTTGTCCTCTAGCGATCCCTGCTTAGCCATTTTGCACTTCCTGTCGATCTCATTTTTGAAACATTTGTATTCCTTTTTGCCTGCTTCATTTACTGCATTTTTATATTTTCTCCTTTCATCAATTAAATTCAATATTTCTTCTGTTACCCAAGAAGTTCTAGTAACCCTCGTCTTTTTACCTACTTGATCCTCTGCTGCCTTCACTACTTCATCCCTCAGAGCTACCCATTCTTCTTCTACTGTATTTCTTTCTCTCATTCCTGTCAATTGTTCCCTTATGCTCTCCCTGAAACTCTGTACAACCTCTGGTTTAGTCAGTTTGTCCAGGTCCCATCTCCTTAAATTCCCACCTTTTTGCAGTCTCTTCAGTTTTAATCTACAGTTCATAACCAAAAGATTGTGGTCAGAGTTCACATCTGCCCCTGGAAATGTCTTACAGTTTAAAACCTGGTTCCTACATCTCTGTCTTACCATTATATAATCTATCTGAAACCTTTTTGTGTCTCCAGGATTCTTCCATGTATACAACCTTCTTTTATGATTCTTGAACCAAGTGTTAGCTATGATTACGTTATGCTCTGTGCAAAATTCTACCAGGCGGCTTCCTCTTTCATTTCTTCCCCCCAATCCATATTCACCCACTATGTTTCCTTCTCTCCCTTTTCTTACTCTAGAATTCCAGTCACCCATGACTATTAAATTTTCGTCTCCCTTCACTACCTGAATAATTTCTTTTATCTCATCATACATTTCATCAATTATTCATCATCTGCAGAGCTAGTTGGCATATAAACTTGTACTACTGTTGTAGGCATGGGCTTCGTGTCTATCTTGGCCACAATAATGCGTTCACTATGCTGTTTGTAGTAGCTTACCCGTACCCCTATTTTTTATTCATTATTAAACCTACTCCTGCATTGCCCCTATTTGATTTTGTATTTATACTCAAGTAGGGGGAGACATCTGAAGCATTAAAACCGCCATCTGAACTTTTATCTGTTTTTCATTAGTTCACTCTGCAAAATTTTTGGACATCCACCACATGATGGAGGAAATAAATAAATAGTGACGTTAATAGTAAATACGTTATCCACTGGATACCAACAGCAACCACGACAAAAAAAAAAAAAATAAAAAAAAAATAAAAAAAATCTTGTTTAGAAGAAAAGTATTGTTTATACGTATTTAAAACTAGCAATCTCTCTATTTGACTTGTAATTTCCTCCGTAAAAAGCTCACGTGGTCTTGCTGTGACGTCACGAGTAGGTAGCGTATCTGTAACAAGCTATGGATCTTAGGAAGTCTTGTGCGTTCTCTGTAATATCTTGTTGACGGATGGCGTTACCGGAACATGGTTTTTCCCAGCTTCAATGATTTCAAGAATGAGCGTCTGGCGACAGGAAGTAGAAATAAACCGGACAAGTGCCAGTAATACTGGTAATACTAGCACTCTCGGAGTTCTGTACAAACTTAATTACGTGTATAGAAAATAATAGTAAATAATAATTTTGTGTGGCACAGTGGCCTCGTATAGGTCTTTTAATCGGATGCCACTTGGACAACTTGTGTGTCCCTAACCTATCCCAGTTACTCAACTGAGGAAAGGGGACCTACAGCTTAATGTGGACTCCGAACCAGGCTACGTTAAAACGAAGGCTGAAAAGTCCGTGCTTCTACCGAGATTCAGTCCTGCGACCTCTCAGTTTCCTGGCACGAGCTCCATCGCCAGACCATGAGTTCCGACCTGCATATAGCTAATTCATCTGTAATTTTTGATGTGTGAGTTTACGAGTGTCAAAATATGTGTTGTGTATGGCCGTATGTTTCGTTTTCATTGGCATAAAATAAATTTTTTACTCCGCCAAGGGACTGTAGACCTCAGTATTTGACAGTTTTAACGTTATAGCTCTACCAATACCAGCAATAAACGATCTCAGCCGACGGAGAGTCAGTCTGGCGGAAAGATGGGGAATTTTTTTTTTTCATGTCATATGATTACAAATGAAGCTTTTCTGATTTTTTTTGCTTTACGTGTACTGTGAAATCTTGCTGCTTACCAAATTTTATGCTTGTGGGTAAACGGGATGTATAGTGAATTTGCGAGTATCGAAAGAGGTGATCTTGCTGCTTACCAAATTTTATGCTTGTAGGTAAACGGGATGTATTTTTGAATTTGCGAGTATCGAAATAGGTCACATAAATGGCCGTGCCTTTTTATAGCATTTCCTCAAAAGTTTAAGTTTTGTACTCCAACAAGGGACTATAGACCTCAATACGTCACGTACACTGCTGGTCACCGTAAATGCAACACCCTGAAGGAAGCATCCGAATCAAGTGAAATTTACACCATGGGTTTGCAGCGATGAGATATGCAACTGATTAGAATTTCAGCGCAGACGCACATCGCGCGCGCCTGTGGCGCCACCTCATAGCGCCATTTAAGGCTTGGCGATTTCGACGAGTGTACGTTCGGCACGTGTGTTTACCTTGTGGTTGTTTCACAAGACGATCAGTTATGCCTCGTAGACAACAGCGAACATCTTTTGATCAAGTATCCGAGTTCGACAGAGGAAGGATAGTGGCTTACCGAGATTGTGGATTATCATACAGAGAAATCGCTAGTCGTGTTGGACGAAACCAAACAACTGTAATGCGGATATGTGACCGTTGGATGCAGGAGGGTACGACGGACCGACGTGGTCGATCGCATTCACCTCGGTGCACCACTGCACGTGCTGATAGGCAAATTGTGCGCATGGCAGTGACGGACCGCTCAGTGACATCCCGAACCATAGCACAGCACACTGCGTCTGTAACGCATCATCCAGTGTCTGCGCGTACCATTCGACGCCGTTTACAGCAGAGTGGTCTGTCCGCAAGACGTCCATTGCTTCGTCTACCATTGACGCAGAACCACAGACGTCTCCGTCGCCAATGGTGTGACGACAGACGGATGTGGACGGCAGAATGGAATGACGTTGTCTTTACTGACGAGACACGCTCCTGTCTGCAGCACCACGATGTTCGGATTCGAGTGTGGAGACACCGTGGAGAGAGGATGCTGGACAGCTGCATTATGCACCGCCACACTGGTCTTGCACCGGGTATTATGGTATGGGGCGGTATTGGATATTACTCTCGCACGCCTCTAGTACGCATTGCCGGTACTTTAAATAGCCGGCGCTACGTATCCGAGGTGCTGGAGCCAGTTGTCCTTCCTTACCTTCAGGGCTCGGCCACAGCCATATTTCAACAGGATAATGCGCGACCACACGTGGCACGTATTGTCCAAAGGTTCTTCGTCAATAACCAGATTGAATTGCTTCCCTGGCCGGCTCGCTCTCCGGATCTTTCGCTGATAGAAAACATGTGGTCCATGGTTGCTCAACGAGTGACCCAGATTACATCCCCAGCTGCCACACCAGATGATCTTTGGCGACATGTGGAAGCTGCTTGGGCTGCTGTACCCCAGGAACACATCCAATGTCTCTTTGACTCAATGCCGAGACGTGTGGCAACGGTGATCTCCAACAATGGCGGCTACTCTGGCTACTGATTCTGGCAGGAACCACATGTCACAGACGTCTGTAAACGTAATCATTTGATACTTGGTCAACATGTTATCTAAAAATAAATTTTGTTGTGCTACCTCTTGTCTTTCTTGGTGTTGCATTTACGGTGGCCAGCAGTGTAAATTTCAACTCGATACGTGTACTCGTCCCTGAAAAGAGGGGTCTTCACAGTCGGACAGACTCACAAATAGACATACAGATATACGGACAACAAAGTTGTCCCATAAAAGTTCCTTTTTTACCGATTGCCGTTCGGATCCATAAGAAAAGATATAAGGGTCCTGGTTTCGATGAAATGGCGAAAGTCACCTTCCACGAAATCGAAGTCACTTCAGACTGCTAGAGCTCTTTTAACCAATCATTTCTGAAACTCTTAGCGATTTTGAGAACTTTTATTTGTGGTGGCGGTTGAAGGATCTCCGGTTCAAATTGCGCGCAGTCCAAGTGACCTGCTGTGGCAGACTGTGAAAACTACAGACTTACATCAACGCATCCAGGATTCAATGAAACGGCACGTTGATGCGTGTTTCAACGCTACTGGAGTACTTTCGGACGAGGAAGACTTTCACGTGGTACACTGGTACCTTCAGTTAGTGCAAGCTTCCGGCGATCAATGGGCTATGTAGAGATATAGGAAATTAGTTCTAACATGGGACAAGACCCATGTCGGTACAGATTATTTTATGAAACTTCCTGGCTGATGAAATCTGTGTGCCGGACCGCAACTCAAAATCGGAAAATTTGTCTTTCCCGGTAGCGCACGCCAAGAAGCGTCGGATTGGCTTACACACCATGGCAGGCTGAAACACGCTCATTCTGAAAACATACTCGTATTGTCTTCTACTATGTCAGGAATGTGCCCTGCCCCTTACAGAAATATGTATTCTATATGTTTACACTTATTAAATTCATTTGCACTACAAGTTTTGGGATTTCGACTGTCATATAATTACTCGTTAAAAGTGTAGTTTCTTATGTGCCACAGTATTCTGCGTTAAAAATTACTTTTAGAATTCTTTGTAGAACAGTATGGAAGTGTGTTCCACAGCAGATATATATTTAACGAGGAAGTACAATGGACAGAAAATGAAACGAATGAAATCAGCAATTAAAACTATTTTAACTTAACCGCTTGTCTACTTCTCTGTCTGAGTGAATCTCCGTAAAACTATCTACCAAAACTTCTAAAAAATGATTAGTATACAAACTAATGCTTAACTTATACTCATGTCCTTTACAAAACTCTGACTATACCGAATTATATACAGACTTAGTATGATTTGCTTGACACTGTCCACAAACTGAATCTCAGTGTTCCTATAAAAACGCGGTGCTGCCATGAATGTAACTTGCCTTAACTGAAAATTCCGTACCACAAATTGCAGTTTTCGTTCGTGCATAATAAACTGAATGAAGGGTAGGAATTTTAACTGGTAAGAAATGACATCTGAAAAAATTCGAATCAATCTCTACATTCAAAAGGAATGCTTAAAAAAATCAGCGGAATGTTCAAAGTAGTGTTTACGTAACATGACTTTAAGAAATAACTTGAAGCAAGGGGAATATCATCTTCCTATCAGAGTAATACATATAACAATCCTACTATCTGAGCTTCGTTACTACTACTTCAATAACACAAAACAATACTACGACATTGCTTGCTTACCTCAAAATCTCAAAGGTCCAGAAAAATTCACAAATAACCTCCTTAGCTTTTCTCTCCATAATTGCATAAAAAATAGTGGTACTTCAAATCCACCAATTTCATATCACGAAATTTTCTCATAATTCTTCGAAATATGTCTGATGCTCAACACTGCTGAACTTACAATGCACGTAACTTTGTTTACGCTCTCGGTCACTGGCGGTGTAGCAACACAAAGATGTTGCAACAACAGAAACATATTGTAGCAACAGTAAGAGATTACTCAACTACATGGTTTTAAAATTTAGAGTGACCAAACTGATATGCATATCTTATACTATCTGAAATAAATTTCTGTTAGTCTTTGCAGTCATATTCACGGACTACATTTTGTAATGCGCACCCTTAGCTCGTAATATACAATGATCTGTATTCTAATCAGTCGTTGATCATTATTTTGAAGTAAGTCGCACTGTATCGCAGATATACATCTAATATTCTATGTTATTTCTTAGCTTATTTTCCCGGTAATTGTCTCGTTGCCTTCTATAAAAGTCATGGAAGTAACTTAACAAATGAAAGGATTGTGATATTGGGATGATTTCCACAGATTATTGAATGGAATAAAGTTTCTGAGCTTTGAAATAATTATTATTCAGTGATATTTAATAAATAATTAATATTCAGTGATATTTAACAGTTTGAACTAGTAGCAGTAAATACATCTGTCTTCAACAGTTCTACAAAAGCTCACCAGCCCCATTTACCACAAATCTCCTGCAAAGACTATCCATTAACAACTATTCTCCCATCATGACTGTGCATCATGAAGAATAACAGAGATTTAACATGTAATCCAATAAATTTACAATTTGGCAATAACAATGGCTGGTACATCTTTAAAAGATTAATCGACTGAATATATAGATCCTTAATAAAGTGCTTCATCTTTAATTCAGATGTGTAGAATACGAATATTTAAGTATGTTGGAACTAGTTTTTATGAACACGTATATATACGAAGTCAGTTTTATATAACTGAAAATATCGATACCCTCCGGTATTGTAGGATACTTATTGTATCATTGACAGTTTTCATACAAGCCACAGTCGTTCAAAGGCCAGTATGGTTGTAAATGAGTCTCCGATGTGGAGAAGAATACATGACATATGACTTAGCTGAAACTTAGAAAGCGCACCCTTTACATATTCTCCATTGCGTTCAGCATGTTCCCAGAACTGTGAACAACGATTTTAAAGCGAGAGTGCCATTTTTTCTGAATTTGATGTCATTGGGCGAATAAGACACGCAGATATCTTTTACGTTGCCGTACGGTGGAAATGATATCCCAATAACAACCTTTTCATGGAGAAGTTGCTTGGATTCCTTAAATGGTGCTATTTACCTGCAGTTCCTTAGCAATCAGTGCGATGAAATTCCATTAATTAGCGAAATATAATCTTGAAGATATAACACCAGATCTCTTACATATGTTTTTTTTTTTTTTCGTGTAGAAAAGCAAATGTTGATCTCATCGTCGTAAATCGGTAATGTACTCCATTTTCTGTGATATTAGATTTTTGTTATTAACCGCAGGGAATGATGGATTTAGACTATTTGAAATAAAAGGTGTTAGTCTAGAAATTCCTTATTCCCTGTTAGCTTGCAATTTCTCTTCAGCTGTGCAATGAGAAAACAACATACAAGAATACAGCCTGAGATGTGTTCGTATGATGAACAGTGAACTAAATAACTAGTTTTTTGCTGTACCCATTTTCCACAGCAGATACAAGAAAGGTTGTTGTAAAATTCAGCCACCGTTTTCTTTCTGAAATTATAACAAATCCATGAATAAATATTTATAGAAATAAATTATAGTTAATTTCTCGAAAGGATTCGCTTCTTTATTGAAAATATATTCAGGAGATTCTTAACTATTTTTTCCTTGTTGTGTTATAATTTGCGTATCCTATGTTGTGGGCATCCATAACACTACACAAATATTCTGGAATCCCGTTGCAAGTTGCCTAACTAACATCTCCCAGCAGAAACTTGATTTTTTTGTATTTTCCGTAATTATTGAACGAATTTAAAAATTTAAAATGCTCTCGTAACATCTCCACTGTATATAGGTAGCAATCTGTCCTTTTCTCAATATTGTCGACTGCCGTCATAAACTAGTCGTTAAGGGGTATAATCTTATGTAAAAAAGAAAAAGTAAGCACCATTTCAAACGTTTCCTATCCTGTAGTTCGCTTACATACTTAACGTGAAATATTTAACACATTAATTCATTCGTAAGGTAAATAGACGTTTGCAGCTGCTTTATACACGGGAGTTCGGTTGTTTATAGTACGGTATCGGAGGTTTAGTGGTTGGTTTAGAAACGTGCTTCAGTTTTACTCGCAAACGTCGGCATATATTCGCGATGAATTGTTTTGGTTGATTTATTTTCCACACTTCGTTATTTATTTACTAAATGATGTCGAACACTCCGTTGGTAATACGTCTGTTCTTCAGTTTTACGGTTCGAGAAGTGTGACAATTTTTCCTGAAAGAAAAATTTGTTTGTACATGATTCTTTCATCGGTTCATGGTAGAACATCATAATACATGAAAAGCGCTATTCTGATTAAGTTATACAGGATTAATTTATTGCATTAATAGATTTTCGTCTTAGCAGGCCATCATCAGACATTTAACTGACTTTCGTCGCCAAAGAAGTTACAATGTTTTTAAATAACGATGGAAAAAAATGGTGCACATTTAGATTCAGGCACAGACAAGCAGCAATGTCACCTTTGACAGTGTAGTGGTTAGGAAATCTAAAAGGTAAAAAGGTCAACAATGAACAAATTTAAGGGAGCAAGCAGGAGAAACAAACAATAAACTCGAAAACTGTGTCTAGCTGGCATTCACATGCAAACGCGATGAAATGAAATGAAATAACTGCTTGACGAGAGTACTTAAAAGGTATTAAACATGGAAAGCGACACAGAAACCAATTAAAAGGAAGAATTAACAATTTTACTATTCAGCAGCTCTTTTAACAAAAATATTCATACCTCGCGTACCATGAATCCGAAGCTATTACCCATATCGCTAATGAACTGTTTCACATCATTTAGAAAAATAATGTGAGTACAATAAATATTTCAGCTCGAACACATGCCGAAGCTTCGTAAAAGAAATGGAAGTGCGACTCTTCACCTCTAACACCAAAAAGGAAACGCAGACATCGTTAGGACATTAAAATGCAACTCAAAGTCTATCTAAGACGCCTGGAGGTTAAAAGCGGTACTATTATTGTGCCAAGAAAAAAATGTTTGAATTTATTAAACGATAAGTCAACTTGGAACTTCACATGGGTCGTAGCTTCGGATTGCTGTTTTATGTGGAAAGCTTCTGATTATTTTCAGAACGGAGAATCTCAGCGTTCAGCTGGAAATGTCAGCTCTGCTGTAGTCCAAAAAATAAAAGTTGCAGATGTATGATTTTGATATCGCGGAACTCTGTAAACAATCTTTCTCGAAAAGTCTCAATAAGGCATCTAGATGTTTCTTATTCACCCCACGTCAAAAGCATTGCAGGTGCCGCTTTCGAGGAAACACCACTTGTTTAAAGAAATATCTATCGAAATATCAAGTACACGAGGAAATACTGCAATATTACGCAACAGATGAAATTTTGCTTCTCATCCTATCATTTTTGTGCATTACAGTGAATGGGGAAATTTAGGGTTTTAACGTTTGTTTCTGATGTAAAATGGCTGACGTCGAAAACAGATTAAAGTTACCCCGATAAGCAGAGATGTTGGTTGTTTCTTCCTTAATCTGTTTTCTTCCTGTGGAATGCTGATAGTTACTGCTAAATATGTAGAAATAACCCGTGAGACGTACTAAATCAGCATGCACATATTGTATAAGCGGTACAATTACAACACATTAAACGTACAAGAAGAGGGAGAAGAAGACTGAAATTCGCATGCACCGTTGTCATTGTATAAGTGTTATGTACTTTATATTGGCTGCAATTATTCCTGAAATGCAAGTTTGTTCTTGTTTGTCTTCTAGTTAAGAACAGCTGTTTCTCGTCTTTTGGAACAGCCTCTCATTTTATTTTATTACTATTATTACATCTTTAATCAAACGTGTCTCTGGTAATTCTTTTAAGAGTCTTCAGTGGTCCATGAAGTGCAGTGATTGCAAAATTATTTGCCTAACTATAAATATTTTATTTTGACACGTTTGGATATAATCTCCAAACGTGTATATATATATATATATATATATATATATATATATATATATATAAGAATCACTAATAATCATCGTCTCTTTAGACCAAGAAAGATTTTTAAAAAGAATAAGAGCAATTACGTTTGATTAAAAAACAAAAAGTAAGTTAGATGCAACAAACGACCAATAGTGCTCTTTATTTGCGAGATAAAGATCATAGTCATTTTAGCTACACTGCCGCTAACGGAGAAACTGAACAGTGTCAACAATTAGTGGTACTGTCATTGACTAAGGTTTTCTCGACGTTAGTGACTGAAATGTTATCCACCAAGAGAGGAATTCTATGATCGCCGCAGGTAGCATTTGAAAAGAAGAGACGCAATTTTATGGGGGAAAATGGAATAACGATCCGGTTGGGTACAAGAAAGTTGCTGTGAATCAGTTTTTCTGACATTAAAATCGGAATAATTTCCATAATCCGTTTCATAGTGGTTCTACAGAAAGAAAAGTTATATTGCAATGGAAAAACACCGAGATTGTTTATTTGGATTTCGAGAGAAATGTAATCGGAAGATACACTTACATAATATAGACGTTCAGCAGTTGTATAATGTTTAACATTTACTGTAAAGGCTTAGTATTTAAAGGGTCATGTACAGGCAGTTAATACTACACACAAACTCGAATGTCATTCAGGCAATGTATTAGGTACCATGCATTAATCGAGCTGTAGAACGAAAATGAAAATATCTTAGGGTATATGAACATAAGAGGAAAAAGCAGGTGATACGCCAACATTCCTGCCACAAATTGTAAGTTAGCTGCGAATTTTATATATATATGTGTGTGTGTGTGTGTGTGTGTGTGCGGGGACACGTGTGTGGACACGTTCGTGCGGTTTCCTCACGATGCATTCTAATGATAACGCTATGAGGATTGAAAAACTGTACTATACAAGTTAACATATAAGTCTTCGCTGATTTCATTTCCTTGTACATTCACTACTTTTTAACCTCATTAGCTTCATCCAATTTACGTCAACGAGTTAAAGACAATTCAAGTCTTTGCTAGTAAATGATTATATGTGTTAGCGACGAATCGTTCTGCCAGAATATATCGTCAAATGCTCGCACGTGAATTTGCTAACCCCTGAACATCGAATAAGACCGCGCTGCCAGGTTGGCGTGCTCGCTTAAATATGGCGCCGCAGAAATTGCCTCGTGCCGGAAATACATGGCGACCAACTTTAAGTGGGAAGCGCGTCAGTACTGGGGCGGCGAGTTGAGTAAGGCCATGGTCCAAGCCGACTTCAGAAAACCGCAGTTCCAGACGAACGCGCGCTCTTATAACACCGTACGTCACGCTTCGATGTGGAGCCAGCAAATGGTTTTGGGTGTATGCGGCGGTGTTTTCGATTGAATGGAACAACGGAATGTATCCAAACGATTTCCCGTTGCTAGGACTGTAGACTTAGAAAGGCAGGCTTGTTCATAAATACCTCCAAGGTTTCAGAAGAAGACTGCGGTGGAACCACAAGGCATACAGACAAATGACAGATACCAGTGGGCAGAGAGTATCTCCACTTTCGATTCATTATACGTACCGTAGCTTAGTTGCGCTAAGGAGCAACATGTAGATAAATAATACGCTGCGTACTGTCGCATGGAATTAATTCGCGCCTGTAGACAGGCAACCCGATGACGAGGTTTCCAAAGCGTGCTGTTCTCGCATCTTCCTGGGCAGTTCATCCCTCAGAGACTTAATTGATTTTCACGCACGTATGTAGTTTTGCCACATCACGAACTCTCCCCTTATTGAGCATCTATAATGTGTTACAAGGTGGGAGAAATGCTCTGTCCACTGATATGTGACTGTTTTGTGTCTGTCTTGTAGTTTTCATGTAGTTCTCTTCTGAAACCCCGAAAGTACCTCGTATAGAAGGTTCCGGAATTTTGGGGTATTATTTACATTTGCATTTTTGAGTATAATAAACTAGCGAAAATAGCGCCCAAAACTGAATGGAATATAGAAGGTAGCTTACATGGACTGCAGTGTTAAGACAGTCCATCGTAGTTCGAATATGGTTCATTTTCAAGTGGTACCTAAACATGATCAAGCTGCTAACACTATATATCGTTTTCACATACGTAAAGGGATTGTAAACGCTATTTTTCAGATATGTTGTACTTTTGTTTACTTGTGTATGGTTGTTACATTTTCGAGCTATGTGTCGGAGATATGGTCTGCTTTTACATTTCATCTTTAATGAACATCGATTTAAATCGTACGTAACATTTAGAATAGTCTTTTATTCTGAAATATGTCACCGATAAGAATTCTGTCGAAGCTCTAATGTAATTTTTTTTAAATTTTGTTTCTTCGTTTAGGATGTTACTTGGAGTTTTACCACATGTGTGTCGATTTCTATTTCCTTCACGAGGCTGATGTAGCTTCCTTTTCGGCTCTATGACGAATGGAAAGATTATAGAACTTATATCTACTGTAGAGAGTTGATTTTCTCGAAGACGCATACTGAATGTGGTCTGATTGTCTTAACTTTTGGTTATATGACCTTTGACTGTTCTAGAAAGTTTTCCTTTTGTTTGTCCAATGCATAATTGTGGCGACATCAATCAGACTATACACCCCAACAAGTGAATAGTGTTCTCTTTCGAGTGTAAAATGATTTTCTTTGTCACTGTCGGTATAAGAACCCGTGTTTGATCTCTATTTGTTCTTTGTAGTGTCTGCGAGATAGAAATAAATACTTATTTGACGTAACCCTTCGTATTCTTCCGCAACAAGTACATATATGGCGAATTCCCAAAGTTTCAAATTTTATGTATTCCTGGTTAATAGTGTTATTGAGGGTTGTCTGTTATGTGAATTATCTTGATTCTCACTTTATTCTCTGTGCCGAAGTCAACTTTAACATTACTATGTCACTTATTTTTTGTGAAATAATTAACATGTGTGGTAGTGCAACGACTTTCTTTCTTTCTACTTTCGCTAATGTTGTTTCCTCATCTTCATTTGCACATCCTGCCCTAATTTTCTTTCTGTATATTTTATCGACTATATTAGGTTTGGAGCCATTATTTGCTGCTACAGTTTTAGTAGTAGCTGCTGAACTGCATACAATAGAAAGATTCAAACTGTGACGTAGTGTGATAAATTTAATCTCGTGAAAAAGTAACTTGCAAAGATTCTTCTTATTAAAAAGGAATGAAGGAAGGAAGAGTGTCGAAAGGAGAGCAAATGAAATAGTGGGGTAATATAAATAAAAGATTGAAAATACAGAAAAAATACATTTGGCAAAAAAAGAGGTAATAAGACTTAGACAGTACAATAGCTGTAATAAACACACGATACGGTTAGTATGGACCATGTCCCAGTTCCTCTACCTCTATTGGGGGGTCTTCTTTTTCGGTGGTGACGATATCTCCAAGAGCAAGATCTAAGTTTTAACTAAACAACAAACTGGCCCATACGAACACATAGAAGAATATACAACAGTTTTATGGGCAGTCTAGATGCGCCTTATAACCTGACACGCCAATTTGTAAAAATTCTCTTTCTAGCACTGTAGGAAGTCACCGATTAAAAACCGGGCAGTGAGTGCGTAACACTTAATCTCAATGTCTGAGCCACACATATTATAGCTCATACGACGGTGACTTATCTGCGAAAATTAAGTAAAATTGGAACACAAACTATCTTCCCAAGCTATGCTGGGAGCTTACCGACACACGCTACAGAGCATCATGGGTGCCCTCAGAACTGATACTTGATATTCCCATGACGCAGCAACGCCTAACATAAGAAAAACGTCGGTATTTCGTATTGCCCGACTGTTCCATAATAACGGGAATCTTCTCGACACTTCCGCATTTTCAAATGTGATACGTACTTCAGTCCTACGGCTTTGCATCAGACTAGATCAGCGTAGTTAGGAATTCAGAACTGATACAGGATTCAGTTAAGGAGGATCCACATCGCTGAAACCATTTACGCAGTCATAGAGGACTTTTCACATTCTGGGACTGAGAATACGAAGAAGAAACCTATGTTAACGGACCATACCTCAACCGCCTTCTTATTGCTGACGAAATTATAGCAACGAATGGAACAACCTAATACACCACCTTTAAAACAGTCTCGTTATTTAGATCCTGGATTTTTATTTAATTACGTATTCATCTGTTGCGCTTCTATGCACATGAAAAGTGTAAATGTTCGTGAACTGTATTGCCAGCGTGAATATTTTTGATTTTATCGTTAGCTGTTTTTAGATATTTAACTAGAATTGCATGTGTTTACACTTTTTAATTTTGTGCTGCATAAAATTACATGTTATTTACTTTTCACCCTTCTTTATATTACCTCATATTTCAACTAGTCCACTCCTTTAGGAAAATATCCGAAACCGAGCTATCATAAAAGTTGAAGACCGAAATTATCTTTAAAAGTTACGTTCTAGCGCAATAAAACGTAGTTAATTGCGCTTTAAGTTGATTCAGGATTTCAGTTCTCAAGAGCAAAGCAAATAGAATAACAATACCGTATGTAGCACCGTAGTACCCATTACTGCGTGTAGTGAAGGGCTTCGCGTGCTGTCCAGATTGGCAGTGGGGCAGACAAAAGACTAGCGGGCCGAAGTTTTCAGACTACTAGGGACTTCTGCCGATTCAGAAGTGAGTGAGTGCGCCAAGAAAAGTTTTCCAAATAGAGTCCACGACTGTTTGTTTCCACAATGCCTCCTCTTGCATCAAAATTACCGTCTTACTTAGGATTTTGGTCACTATCTGCGGTTCGTTCTCTACTGATAGTGTGCTCACTGTCGAGCGTGTAACAAGCACATCGGCTGTTAGAAGCCTCAACTTCAGCAACGTATGCGACCACAGACACGAAGCAGTGCAGTAGTCAAAGAAGCATATGTTACTGACATAGGCGAAGAATGCTACAAACTCGAGAATGATTGTACAAACAAAATCTTAAACTTCTTTGATGAAAATAATATAACAGAAACAACACACAACTCAGCAAATAAATAAGCTGCACAAATTTAAAAACATGTATCAAAAACTTCAACATACTAGTAACTGATTTCGAAAAGAAATCAACAATTACAACGAACACTAGCACACCAACCTTATGCGCCATGCCTAAGATACACAAAACTTCAATTCCTATACGTCCTGTGGTAAACTGCATAAACTGTCCAACGCTTAATATAAGCAAAAAATTAAATAAAATTCTAACAAAATCGTATACCTTCAATAAAAAATGTACCATAAAAATGTCACGGAAATTAGCTAACACAATAAAAAACGTGACTATCCCACCAACCTCTGCATTTATTGCATTAGATATCAGAAAGCTTTATACCAATATTCCAACAAAACAAACAACAGATATAATAAACGAAAACTTCCTATAATACAGCAAAAATTCTGTCATAGAAACAAATGAAATTATTAATTTCCTCAAAACAATCTTGTCTCAGGACTATTGAGAATTCAGTAACAAAATCTGTATTGAAGTAGACGGTGCGGCTATTGGTAGTTGTATAGCAAGTACACTTGCAGACATCTTTCTAAATACTCTCGAAGAAATACTATTCACCTTCAACCAACTACAAATAATTATTTACTACTATAGATATCTCGATGACAGACTAATACTTATAAGTGGAACCAACGATGACATACTAAAAATTTATCACTTTTTAACAACCTAAACCCTAATATAAAATTGAAATTGAAATGGAAACGAATAATTAAGTAAATTATTTAGCCCTAACTATTAGCAAAAATAACACTGAACACAACTCCGAAATATACAGAAAGCGTATCACCACCGATTGTATCACAAATGCCGAATTATGTCATCTCACTTCACATAAATTTGCATATTTCAACTCCATGATGAATAGATTAATAAATTTACCACTAAATAAAGAAGCAATCGATAAAGAACTTAGAATACCACAACATATAGCTTACAAAAACAACTTTGGCTCTAAAATTGTCACTCAGTTATATAAAAAACGTATAAAACTAAAGCAAGACACTACACAAAGATATCCACCTAGTTAGAGAAAACAGGACACACACTACATACCCCTATATTAAGGTAACATTTCCAACAAACTAACGCATTTTTCAAACACATAATAATTAAATTCGCTTGTCGCACTAACAACAGTTTAAGAACAAAATTACACTTAGCAGGCACCAGAAATTCCCATTACTCAGAACCAGGAGTTTAAAAAATCATATGTGATAACTACAATAACTTTTACATCGGTCAGACAGGGCGTAATTTCGTCACACGATTCCGTGAACACGTAAGTTCACTGAAAGCAACCAATCAAGTTTCTATCTACATCTAAAAACGAAAACCACTCAGCAAAAACATCGAAATCTCTCTAACAATATTACATAAAACACCAAAAGCATTAGAAATGAATGTTTCGGAAGAACTGAAGATATACATTCACACAAAAAATACCGGAAGGAAATTATTAATGAACACATCGATTGCAAAGACAAAAGTCTCTTGGATAACTTCATTGACTTAATCCGTAAAGCTCTGGGAATGAAAGATTGGATACATACGCCAGAGATGCATAAAGACATCGTCATCTCTGACCAATGTCTGTTCTTACGTAAATGTAAAGCATCTGTGGTGTCAACTGCCATAAATTATGCTAAATACTTTAGGATTTCACACTAAAATGTCACTTCCTGTTGTAGAAACCTAACAGTATAAAATTAACGTGCCACCAAAATTTCCTGAATTTCACATGAAACGTAGCAAGAACAGACATAGCAACACTATTTATACGTCAGAACAACCGTTGATATAATTTGAGAACCAAAGATAGGATACACATACTTGAGCTTCGACCATAAATATAATAGACTGGCCCTGACGTCATTTTCGTGGCTCCAACATCTCTGGGCTAGAGTCACGTGAATGTTGGCAAAACATGGTTGTTTCGTGTTGCGTTTATGGCTGTACTCAGCGTTTTGTCGGGGGAAATGGCATTACATTTCACGTGTGTTTCTATGATTATGCAGATGCGTTTATTGAAATCTGCTGAAGTGACTTTTATGTGTTTTTTACGCTTGAAATAGAGTATCAGGTAAATTAAAGTGTTGAAAGTGATGCCTGTAAAGTCAGACTCATATTACATTTTGGAAAGTATCTGTGATAATTCGGTTACAGAAGTAAGTATAACTGTTTCTCGTTCCTACTCATAGTTCCCTAAGGATGAAAACCGAAGGCAGCTTTGGATACAGGCCCTGAAACGGAAAAAGGCCAGTCTACTAGTATCTATGGTCGAAGTACTTGAGATATCTAAAGATATAATCACCTCTGACCATAGTCTGTTACTATGTAAATATGACATCTACGGTGTGAACTGTCAAAAAAGTATAGGCAATATCTACAATATTTTAGCAAAATATTGCGCCACATGTTATAAAACAGTAGAGAATCGACATGAAATCGATATTTTACAATTTCACCTGAAATATAACAGTAACAGTTACCAGATACAGTCACACCAGATGTTACATATACGTCAGGACAACGTAGACGCAAGTCTCCCTCTTACTTAAATAATTTAGCAATATGTAAAAATTAATTACAGCACAGTAGTTTGTGTAATTCATGATAGTGAAAATTATAAGTGCAATTTTAGTTACACCTCAATAACTTACGAAATTCTTTACTTATAAAATATTAAGTCTGAAATTCCTATAGAACTACAGCACTTACTACGCACATAAACGGAAGCAGTTGCCAAAGTAACGAAACAGCACTGTGAAGCTAAAAATTATGTACTTTTGAATACATTGTGGGAGTGAACAGTGATCAGTATGTTACAAATATTTACTATCAGAAACCTGATCACAATTTATTTATTACGGTGACCAATGAGTAAGAACCTCCTCCTGCTGGAGAAGGAGGTTCTTACTCATTGGTCTGAAGATGACCACAGTAGTAGTCGAAACCGGTCACCTTAGTAAATAAATTGTGATCAAGACTGTTTTTGATAGTAAATAAAAATTGTCATTGTTCGATATATCGCACTCTATTCAAACACCACTAAACCCCCGGTTCTTTAAAGACTGAAACTCCTATGTGTAAAATATATAAAACAGCATCATATGTCTGTCTACTTTACTAATGATTTAATGTGTTGAATTTCTGCCTTTAAGCACGTATGTGAGAAAATGTTTAGGAAAGGTTGGAAATTGCGCTTTCAGTTTGCTGGAAGTCGGTAAGCGCTCTCTCTCTCTCTCAAATGAGAACATGGTTTCCGTGTTTTCTGACTGAAAACTAAACGTGTACCTAAAGGTGGAAATACATTTCAATTACAATGCCTCCAGTGGTCACAGGCTCCTTTCTCAGTCTTAACCCGTCACATGAAAACTGTCATATTTTGTCAACAAAGATGGTGTCTGGAAACTACTAGATGCAAATATAGAAAAGAGAAACATTATCTCAGAGTACAAAGAAAATATAACAACATTATTATTTCAGGATAAGTTTTGAGGGCCTGTGGAGAGGTTTGTTTCTGTTGCTGAATATATGCGTTGGGACAAGAATATCAAGTGGTGTACAAATCCGATTCTGTCAAAGGTTATGTAGCTTAAATTTCACACACGTTTAAATAATCAGGTGACATGTTGCAAACTTTAAGTATAATAATTATGTTTCCAACAGTGGTAACATTATACATAAATAACAGTTTTGTTTGGCTAGCATTTAGAGGTAGAAAGAGAGAGAGAGAGAGAGAGAGAGAGAGAGAGAGAGAGATATTCATGTATAGAAAAGAGTGACTGGAGAGGAGCGAACTTTTCCAAAGCAGCAGTGGCTCTTACGATTATGTCTGTTACAGGGAATAACTAAGTGAAGGCCGAGGTAATAAATTGGTTAATGCTTTCAAAATATGCAGATAGATATACAATTTGTGCTATTTTTTGATGTACATATAATTTTAAGCTCACAATGGGTACAAGCTGTTGGTGTGATATGGTGTATCTGTAAATGAGGACATTCCATTGTTCACTTGGGGAATGTCATGGTAACATAACTAGTTACTTATGGAATATATAAA
Source organism: Schistocerca cancellata (assembly GCF_023864275.1). Classification (NCBI taxonomy): domain Eukaryota; kingdom Metazoa; phylum Arthropoda; class Insecta; order Orthoptera; family Acrididae; genus Schistocerca; species Schistocerca cancellata. The sequence goes on along the minus strand of NC_064637.1, from coordinate 72,135,444 downwards.
GGTGTGTGTGTGTGTGTGTGTGTGTGTGTGTGTGTGTGTGTGTGTGTGTGTGTGTATGTGTGTGCATCCCAAATTTAATAATATAGGCTGTGGTTGAAAACTGAGATGATACTGATGTCCAGTTTTTTGCCTTTAGGTTGGACAATACTTGTGTTGCTGACATGGTCTTTTGTTTCATGCAGGTGTGTGGGAATTGATGATGTGTGGTACTTTTTGATTTTCAGTGCTGCCATGTGTTCTTTGAATCTAATCTCAAATGTTCCCCACCTGGGCTATGTAGAAATATTCACAGACCAAACATTCAATTTTGTACCCACCTGTGTGATGAAGTGTATTCCGTATGTTGGTGTTGTGAGCTAATGTCTGTCCAGTCTTGTTGTCGACGGTGAAGGACATGTTTATGCCTTTTCGTTTGAAGACATTGGCAATCTGATAAGAAATATTAACTATAAATGGGACTGTGTGGAATATGTTAATTTCTTTTTGTTCTGTGATATGTGATTGCTGTGCCACTGTCAAGTGTTTTAGGGTGTGTACTATGGAGCTGTTACAGCGACTTGCAGTAGCTGTTTGTTTTATTGTTTTAATTTCTTGTTTACATTTATTTTCAGAGACCGGTAGTTGGATATCTGTGTTGATCATATATCGGAATGCTGCCATTTTGTGGGTTGTGGGGTGATAGCAGCAGCTGTGGATGGTGGTATATGATGTGGTAGGCTTCCGATAAATTTAAAACTGGTGTTTATTATTTTTTATTCTGGTGATCTACAAAATTTTTGTTGTCACCCGCTTGGTGTTCAGCTGTGAATTTTTTATTTTCATGGGATTTGTTGAATAATTTATGGATGCCATCTTATTGCGTGGACAAGAGACTTAAGCTGATTATATATATGAGAAAAAGTACCACCACAACTCTATCATTAGAATGTCTTTATTCTGTCACACGACTAGTTTCGGGGGCACATAACCGCCATCGTCAAGCCCCACTGCTGCTAAAAGAATATTTGATTTCCTGGACGCATTTACTGTGGAATCCTTGTTATTAGCACATGTGTGCTAGTTTTCATCAGGAGCCTATACTCGACATGCCAATTGACATTGGAGACGACACAGAGTGGAATATAGACTCCTGATGAAAGCTAGTCCACATATGCTAGTAACAAGGATCCCACACTGAATACATCAAGGAAACGAAGTACTCTTTTGGTGGCGGTGGGGCCTGATTATGGAGGTAATGTGCCGTCGAAACCAGTCGTGTGATAAAGAGATTTAGCTGTGAGATACAGAGATACAGCTGTGTTAATACTTTTTCTCCTATGTTGAATAACTGGTTCAACTCACTGATATCATCTGCTGTGCCATTCATTAAAATGGTGGTGTCATCAGCATGTCTGTAGTAGTAGGTGACGTTTTTGAGGAGTTTGTGATAGGAATGCAGGACTTTGTCGTCTAAATTGTTTATTGATATTTCAGATAAAATTCCAGAAAGGTTTGAACCCATTGCTAGGCCTTCTGTTTGTTTGTAGCGTTTATTGTGAATCTGAATCTTTCTCTCTGTCTCCCTCTGCCTCCATCTTTCCATCCCTATCTCTGAATCCCAGCCAAAACTGTTAGTTAAGTATAATTTTACCACCGTTCGTAACATAATTATTGTACTTAAAGTTTACAACATGTCACCTGATTAGCTTATATAAACAAGTATGAAATTTAAGCTATATAAACTTGACAGAATGGGATTTATATAACACTTGATACATTTATTTCAACACATGTATTCAGCAACTCAAACACAGATCTCCACGGTCCTCTAAAACTCACTCCGAAATAATAATGCTGATGTAGATTCTTTGTACTTCGATATAATATTTGTCTTTTGCTATATGTTCTTTGCTTCCAGTAGTTGTTTACAAAATATGGCAGCTTGCATGCGGTGGTTAGGACAGAGAAAGGAGCCTGTTGCCACTGGAGGTATTCTACTTCACTTGTATATATACACGTTCAGGTTTTTAAGTCAAAAGACTCCAAAACCATGTTCCGAAATAGTGTGCTTGCTTCTCCACTTGGCAGTGCCACACGTTACTCCAAAATTGCAACACAGCACTTACATATGTCACACTAACACGTATAAATTCACCTGATGATGGAGGTTTAAACCTTCGAAACGCGTTGTGGATGTAAATAAACAGGGACTGGTAACAGTAAACTTGGTTGTTTCATCGATATCAATGAAAGTCACGGTAAAGCCTAACCTAAAATGTTGGCATTTAGTGTTTTCAAATGTACTGGGTGAATAAAATATAAATATTTGCGTGCCATCCATCACACTGTCTCAGGACGAAACACACAGTTTTTCCTAACAGTAATACTTGTTGTACTGCGTTACGCTTTTAACATAAGATTATTTCTCTTACTGAGCAGGCTATGAAAACATTTTAAAGTTTTAAATTCGCTCAGTGATTGCGGGAAGTATCGAAAATGAAAATTTATATTGTTCCTGGAAGACATTCCGGATTCTAGGATACTCGCTTTGAAATTTTTTTATAACTATTTCGTAGTGTCTAATTTTCGCGTTAATGGAAACTGATTTTTTTGTTTCATGCTTTTTTCTCACATCGTGTGCCACAAATTTATTAGTTTCCAACATTTACTGTAGAATCATCCTAAATTAACCTCCTCAGTCCAGAGCTCATATTTTGTATTGGCGGGCAGTGCATTTTTCTTGAACACCATAAAGACAAAGTACTAAATTTAAAAACTTAGTACTATTCAGCAAAATTTTAGGGAATATTCAAAGCGAAAACTATTTATGGTGGAAGAAAAGTGAAATATGTGGAATGCTTAGAAAACTCAGTATTAAACCACGAAATTAGGAAAACAATGGCACTTGAATGAGAAAGTAGAGGTTCTTGTCGAATATGGACCCGGTCTGCACTGAAAAAAGTAAATCGCTGTATTGTTGTGATGAAATAATGAATATTCGATAGTCTGGGTTATATTACCATATTACAGCATATTGAGAGAGATTATAGTTCAAAATTACTAAAAACACTCGGAAATTACCTTTATTTCTCAAACGCATACTGCCCCTGTGATAAAGAGCTATGTTCAGGCAAATTCTGTCTCCTTCTGGGAACATGTACATAAGAAAACAAGTGACGCTGAGGAATCCATTGTGTAGGCCTTAAGTACATGCTACAATCAGTCACAGCGAGTTTAGTTTACATTGTAAGCTAGAAGTAACATAAAAGCAGGATGTAGCGTTTATGCTAAATAAGGACTCAGGATGTTACATCGCACGATCTCATGAGTTCGACTTGTGCCATTTTCTAGCGCTACTCCTACCGTTGTAATTTTACACCGTCATCCTGTGGTGGGTTTCCGCAAACATGCGTTTGTCATTTCTGTATGTAACCGCTATCGTACTAGACTTGAGTGAGAACAACGTTCTATATTCGTCAGCGGTTTAAAACAACATTACTGCCGTAGTGGCTTACGTATGTAAACACAAAAACTCATATATATCGCACAGAACATTGTTCTACATCGGTTGAATCGGCACACTGTAGAGAAATGTACTGTGCAATATATATTATGAGTTTTTGTGTTCCGTGTGTACACTGGGCAGAGAGAAAACGAGTCTGCCTAAAAATGCTCAATGGTTTGTTGTCTGAATTTTCGTAGCCAAACGGAGAGTGAGAATGGACAACAGGCGTATCAGATTGACAAGAGTGAGCTGTAGTTTTGAAAAAAAAAAAAATTAGTTTGAAAATAATCAGGGCTATTAAGAAAAACTTAATTAGTGGTTTGAGGAAAAACTGAAATATTTCACGAACAGCTGCTGTTAGCTATGCAAATGAAATACCATAAAGTTTACATCTCCAAAGCCTAGCTACACTCCTGGAAATTGAAATAAGAACACCGTGAATTCATTGTCCCAGGAAGGGGAAACTTTATTGACACATTCCTGGGGTCAGATACATCACATGATCACACTGACAGAACCACAGGCACATAGACACAGGCAACAGAGCATGCACAATGCCGGCACTAGTACAGTGTATATCCACCTTTCGCAGCAATGCAGGCTGCTATTCTCCCATGGAGACGATCGTAGAGATGCTGGATGTAGTCCTGTGGAACGGCTTGCCATGCCATTTCCACCTGGCGCCTCAGTTGGACCAGCGTTCGTGCTGGACGTGCAGACCGCATGAGACGACGCTTCATCCAGTCCCAAACATGCTCAATGGGGGACAGATCCGGAGATCTTGCTGACCTTCTAGAGCACGTTGGGTGGCACGGGATACATGCGGACGTGCATTGTCCTGTTGGAACAGCAAGTTCCCTTGCCGGTCTAGGAATGGTAGAACGATGGGATGGATGACGGTTTGGATGTACCGTGCACTATTCAGTGTCCCCTCGACGATCACCAGTGGTGTACGGCCAGTGTAGGAGATCGCTCCCCACACCATGATGCCGGGTGTTGGCCCTGTGTGCCTCGGTCGTATGCAGTCCTGATTGTGGCGCTCACCTGCACGGCGCCAAACACGCATACGTTCATCATTGGCACCAAGGCAGAAGCGACTCTCATCGCTGAAGACGACACGTCTCCATTCGTCCCTCCATTCACGCCTGTCGCGACACCACTGGAGGCGGGCTGCACGATGTTGGGGCGTGAGCGGAAGACGGCCTAACGGTGTGCGGGACCGTAGCCCAGCTTCATGGAGACGGTTGCGAATGGTCCTCGCCGATACCCCAGGAGCAACAGTGTCCCTAATTTGCTGGGAAGTGGCGGTGCGGTCCCTTACGGCACTGCGTAGGATCCTACGGTCTTGGCGTGCATCCGTGCGTCGCTGCGGTCCGGTCCCAGGTCGACGGGCACGTGCACCTTCCGCCGACCACTGGCGACAACATCGATGTACTGTGGAGACCTCACGCCCCACGTGTTGAGCAATTCGGCGGTACGTCCACCCGGCCTTCCGCATGCCCACTATACGCCCTCGCTCAAAGTCCGTCAACTGCACATACGGTTCACGTCCACGCTGTCGCGGCATGCTACCAGTGTTAAAGACTGCGATGGAGCTCCGTATGCCACGGCAAACTGGCTGACACTGACGGCGGCGGTGCACAAATGCTGCGCAGCTAGCGCCATTCGACGGCCAACACCGCGGTTCCTGGTGTGTCCGCTGTGCCGTGCGTGTGATCATTGCTTGTACAGCCCTCTCGCAGTGTCCGGAGCAAGTATGGTGGGTCTGACACACCGGTGTCAATGTGTTCGTTTTTCAATTTCCAGGAGTGTATTTAGCGTATAAGAAGTTACATTTGTGGGGTATTTAAACGTCTATAAAAATTGAAATACAGGGTTTTGAAAGAAGAAAACGGTGAAATGGTATGTGGAATGATTTGCCTAAAAGTAAGAAATACAGTAGGTCAGAGAGACATTTGATGCGCCTTTGCGTGATACTTGAAATCATGTACAGAAAATAAGGTTCCGATTGAGAATTTCAAGTCCAATGTTTAACTTAGCATCTTAGAATGTAAAAGAATACTAGAGGATATTAGTCTAGTGGATTACATAGACGTTACAGTCTCGTTTGCTGCACATCATTTTGAGTACCATTCAAAGTCGGAAAATCTTTCTTACTAGTAAAACAGACTATCTTGGAACCGAGAACTGGGTACCAAATGCAGGTTGCCAGTCTAACGGCTTCAAGGCCTAAAAAATAATTAGTTTCATTATTTTGCTTGATTATTCACCGAGAATGAGAGCAGTTAGCGACTTCCAATACAATTCACATATAATTTCAAAACTTCACGAAACTTTTTCTCGTGTTCAGCCCCCCATGATAAGAAACAAGAATGAAAATTTATCGCTTATTATATTTTCGCTGTTTACGCAGTAACTCTTCAGCATCAGTCATGACATTTTAATTCATTATTTTGTTACTACCGATTCTATTCACAAAAACTTTTGCACACAGTATGTACATGTATCACTGAAAGTACCTACAAAACTATGTCGTAGTACGAGACGTAGTTCACTAGATATGACGTCATAAACATTGAGATGCTTGAGAAAACTTGGTTTGCTTAAAACGACGTGCAAATTACTCGGGCCATATTCGTACGGTGTTTCATAATAAGAGCGCTTAGCGACTTTCATCAAGCTTAATACATAATTTCAAATATTTTCTGAACTTTTACCGTTACATGCTTAACGTAAAATATTTGACACATTAATTCATTATTTTCATCATGGCAGTGACAACAGCAACCGTTACGAAACTGTCTCTAATGAAAAACAGCCCACAGTTAGACTAATTATGTTTATTTTTAACTTTCACCATGGTTTCTGATTTACTAATATAGCCTTCTTCAGAAGTCCTTGAAATTATCAAAATAATATCTAGACCAGTGATACAATCTACACGTCAACTTCAAAACTACGTAAGTTATAATATATTACAGGGTTATTATAAATGATTGAAGCGATTTCACAGCTCTACAATAACTTTATTATTTGAGATATTTTCAAAATGCTTTGCACACACATACAAAAACTCAAAAAGTTTTTTTAGAAATTCACAAATGTTCGATATGTGCCCCTTTAGTGATTCGGCAGACATCAAGCCGATAATCAAGTTCCTCCCACACTCGGCGCAGCATGTCCCCATCAATGAGTTCGAAAGCATCGTTGATGCGAGCTCGCAGTTCTGGCACTTTTCTTGGTAGAGGAGGTTTCAACACTGAATCTTTCACATAACCCCACAGAAAGAAATCGCATGGGGTTAAGTCGGGAGAGCGTGGAGGCCATGACATGAATTGCTGACCATGATCTCCACCACGACCGATCCATCGGTTTTCCAATCTCCTGTTTAAGAAATGCCGAACATCATGATGGAAGTGCGGTGGAGCACCATCCTGTTGAAAGATGAAGTCGGCGCTGTCGGTCTCCAGTTGTGGCATGAGCGAATTTTCCGCGGGCTACGCGTGAAACTTGCCCGCACGCGTTCAACCATTTCTTCGCTCACTGCCGGCCGACCCGTTGATTTCCCCTTACAGAGGCATCCAGAAGCTTTAAACTGCGCATACCATCGCCGAATGGAGTTAGCAGTTGGTGGATCTTTGTTGAACTTCGTCCTGAAGTGTCGTTGCACTGTTATGACTGACTGATGTGAGTGCATATCAAGCACGACATACGCTTTCTCGGCTCCTGTCGCCATTTTGTCTCACAGCGCTCTCGAGCGCTCTGGCGGCAGAAACTTGAAGTGCGGCTTCAGCCGAACAAAACTTTATGAGTTTTTCTACGTATCTTTAGTGTGTCGTGACCATATGTCAATGAATGGAGCTACAGTGAATTTATGAAATCGCTTCAATCATTTGTAATAGCCCTGTACTTACTTACACACTAATAAATGAAAAGTCTCAGCCCAGCGGCTGCGTCAAGACCAATAAAACACACACCTGGAAATTGAAATAAGAACACCGTGAATTCATTGTCCCAGGAAGGGGAAACTTTATTGACACATTCCTGGGGTCAGATACATCACATGATCACACTGACAGAACCACAGGCACATAGACACAGGCAACAGAGCATGCACAATGTCGGCACTAGTACAGTGTATATCAACCTTTCGCAGCAATGCAGGCTGCTATTCTCCCATGGAGACGATCATAGAGATGCTGGATGTAGTCCTGTGGAACGGCTTGCCATGCCATTTCCACCTGGCGCCTCAGTTGGACCAGCGTTCGTGCTGGACGTGCAGACCGCATGAGACGACGCTTCATCCAGTCCCAAACATGCTCAATGGGGGACAGATCCGGAGATCTTGCTGGCCAGGGTAGTTGCCTTACAGCTTCTAGAGCACGTTGGGTGGCACGGGATACATGCGGACGTGCATTGTCCTGTTGGAACAGCAAGTTCCCTTGCCGGTCTAGGAATGGTAGAACGATGGGTTCGATGACGGTTTGGATGTACCGTGCACTATTCAGTGTCCCCTCGACGATCACCAGTGGTGTACGGCCAGTGTAGGAGATCGCTCCCCACACCATGATGCCGGGTGTTGGCCCTGTGTGCCTCGGTCGTATGCAGTCCTGATTGTGGCGCTCACCTGCACGGCGTCAAACACGCATACGACCATCATTGGCACCAAGGCAGAAGCGACTCTCATCGCTGAAGACGGCACGTCTCCATTCGTCCCTCCATTCACGCCTGTCGCGACACCACTGGAGGCGGGCTGCACGATGTTGGGGCGTGAGCGGAAGACGGCCTAACGGTGTGCGGGACTGTAGCCCAGCTTCATGGAGACGGTTGCGAGAACGCTACCGCACGACCACGAGCTGCGGACGGATTATTAAGACTGTTGGCTGCCTTTCTCACCTAAATTTATGTTAGTCACCTTCTCAGGCCCACCCTTGGAACACTTCTGAGCACCACTGTTCTGTTGTTTTTAGATTGTGATTTTCTTTTAGTCTCAAGTACCGTGCGAGGCCTTCAGCCGTCCATTAATTTAGTTCGTTTTAATGTTAAGGCCTTCAGCCGTCTTATATTAAAACCTTGACGACTGTTGCTTAAACAATTTTTTTAAAAAAAAGGGGATTTTTTCTATTGGAAATCATTATTATCTAGGCCTTAAGCCCTCAGTTTTTCTATCTCCATTGTGTGGCCTTCAGCCGAGTTTTTATGTAAAATTTTGTAACTAAGGCCCTTAGCCTTGTTTATTCCTTAAGGCAATTTTAATAACGTGTGTTCGGGCCTTCAGCCATATTGTTTTTGAATCCTCTTAAGGGCTTCTGTGATTAAGCGTTTTTGGGAAAATAAAGTTTGTATGTTTTGTGCAACCGACAGTAACCGATTTTGGCCCCATTCCACAACTATAACTGGATCCGCTCTGTCCTGCGGAACCAGATTTCACCCAACTAGCAAGAGATCTGGTGACCTTACAGACCAAGGTAGTGTTCGGTAAGCACGAAGACAAGCTGTGGAAACTCTCGCCGTGTGCGGGCGGTCGTTATCTTGCTGAAATAAACGCTCAGGATAGCTTACTATGAAGGGCAACAAAAGGGGGCGTAGAATATCGTCGACGTACCGTCGTGCTGCACGCATGCCGCGGTTGACAACCTCAATGAAATGGCTTCCCAAATCATCACGCCCGGTTGTCGGGCTGTACTCGGGCGACAGTGTGGTTGGTGCCCCATGCTGTTCGGGGTGCCTTCAGCCACATCTTCCCTGGTCGTCGGGGCTCATTTCGGAGCGAGAATCATCACTAAATACAATTCTACTCCAAGCAGTGAGATTTCATGCTGAATAGGCCCGACACTACATGCCGAATCGGTCCGACTGCTCGTTGGTGAACAGAGGTCAATGGCAGGGGACGCCGTGAGCTCTGCCCCCTTTCTCTGAGCCACCTATTGATGACCGTTGTGGTCGCTGAAGCATGTTGTACGTCGGATGATGATGAGGATGATGATGAATCCGTGGCACTGAGTGCTCTCTGACGATCGCTCGGTTCTGTCGTTCTGTCGTCTCACTAGGTCGACCGCTTCCTGTTTAAAGGTGTGTTCGGCCATGATTCATCCATTGCTGCCAACATCATCGATTGGTACTATCGCTCCTATTCAAATGTGGGGCGATTCACCACGTACTCCAACCGGCTACGGTAAACCCAACTAATAGTTCTCCCTCAAATGCTGACATCTGCATATTTTCTTCACACGCGTGCCAGCGAGGCATAGCTACCGTCCAACTTAATGCATCGAATGAAATTCACAAATAGTTTCTCGCTTCCCGCGCCCGGGTTCCCGGGTTCGATTCCCGGCGGGGTCAGGGATTTTCTCTGTCTCGTGATGACTGGGTGTTGTGTGCTGTCGTTAGGTTACTTAGGTTTAAGTAGTTCTAAGTTCTAGGGGACTGATGACCATAGCTGTTAAGTCCCATAGTGCTCAGAGCCATTTGAACCATTTTCAACCACAAATAGTTTGTGCCTTGGTATCGACATGTTCCTTGTTTTCCTAGCCTTGCCAGCTGCGAAGTGAAATTGTGCTGCAGCGTCACACATTCATACATCGGCTGCCTGATTTACAGTTTTATGTTTTCCGTCGATACCTGTAAGAATACCAGTTTCTGACCAGATGGCGTAAATCCTTCGTGGTGAGTCTTTTGTTTTTCTTCACTTAAAACTTCCGGGCTGATAGGCCGTGATCGAAGTATAAAACTCTCCCCTGACGTTTCGTCTCCTACTGCGGGAGACATCCTCGAAGGTACTGCGAAGAGTTGGATGCCTTCCTGACACATTTAAACAGCATAATCCGAAAATCCAATTTACTGTGGAGACGGAAAGGAATGGGCAATTTCCTGGATGTGTCTGTGATTAAACGACGGGACGGAACGTTGGACCATAAGGTGTATAGAAAGGCCGCACATACTGATCGTTATCTGCATAAAGCACCACCCTAGACTAGAAGGAGGTGTAATGAAAACCTTGGTAGACAGGACGTACCAAATTTGTAAACCTGTTTATTAAAAGGATGAGATTGAACATCTACGGTCAACTTTCGTGAAGGATGGCTATTCTAGCAAGGATATAGATCGAACACTTCACTCTAGGCAGAGAATCGGGAGCAACGACGAACAACAGTCACCCAAGGGCAAAGTTTTCCTTCCGTTCATTAGTAAGACCACAGATGGCATTGGGAAAGTTTTAAGCAGGTATGGGGAGGAAGCTATTTTCAGACCCACCAGGAAAATAAAAGATTATTAAAGAACTGCAAAAGATGCACGACACCCTTTGGCTACACCGGGGGTAGATAAATTTCCTTGTAGTTGTCGACAGGTTTATATCAGTACCACAAAGAGAAGTGTGAACACCCGTCTTGTTGAACATAAGAGGAATTGCCGTCTGGGTCACACGGATATATGGGCCGTAGCGGAACATGTTTCCCAGGAAGGTGATCATGAAATAAAATTCACGAGGCGGGCGTCATATCAAAAACCTCGCATTATTATGCACGGCCGGCCGGAGTAGCCGTGCGGTTCTAGGCGCTACAGTCTGGAACCGCGCTACCACTACGGTCGCAGGTTCGAATCCTGCCTCGGGCATGGATGTGTGTGATGTCCTTAGGTTAGTTAGGTTTCAGTATTTCTAAGTTCTAGGGGACTGATGACCTCAGATGTTAAGTCCCATAATGCTCAGAACCATTTGAACCATTATTATGCACGCAGGTATAGAGAGGCTATCGAGGTTGATAAACACCGTAATAATTTTCACAGGAAAGACGAAGGTGTTAAAGTGGATAAAATTTGGATGTCAGCGTTGCACCGCAAGCTTGACGATCGATTACTTTCAATATACAGTAGAATGTTGGCATTACCACAGACGGTCTCATAGCCGACGCCACGTGATCGTCATGGCGCCCTCTCTACTGCCTGTATAATCAGCGCTTCCTCGAGTTCTTTTCGCAGTTCGCCGCTGTACCTCCGAGGATGTCTCCCGCAGTCGGAGACGAAACGTCAGGGGAGAGTTTTATACTTCGACCACGGCCTATCAGCCCGGAAGTTTTAAGTGAAGACAATACCGGCCTTGAAAGATTACATTGTATGATTTTTTTTTGGTTAGATTGAGTTTCATATCTCACTAGCTGAAGGGAATAATAAGAGTGGACGATCAAGAACGAAGTGCTCGTATTAAGAAGGGTGTAAGGCAAGGCTGTAGCCTTTCGCCCCTACTCTTCAATCTGTACATCGAGGAAGCAATGATGGAAATAAAAGAAAGGTTCAGGAGTGGAATTAAAATACAAGGTGAAAGGATATCAATGATACGATTCGCTGATGACATTGCTATCCTGAGTGAAAGTGAAGAAGAATTAAATGATCTGCTGAACGGAATGAACAGTCTAATGAGTACACAGTATGGTTTGAGAGTAAATCGGAGAAAGACGAAGGTAATGAGAAATAGTAGAAATGAGAACAGCGAGAAACTTAACATCAGGATTGATGGTCACGAAGTCAATGAAGTTAAGGAATTCTGCTAACTAGGCAGTAAAATAACCAATGACGGTCGGAGCAAGGAGGACATCAAAAGTAGACTCGCTATGGCAAAAAAGGCATTTCTGGCCAACAGAAGTCTACTAATATCAAATACCGGCCTTAATTTGAGGAAGAAATTTCTGAGGATATACGTCTGGAGTACAGCATTGTATGGTAGTGAAACATGGACTGTGGGAAAAGCGGAACAGAAGAGAATCGAAGCATTTGAGATGTGGTGCTATAGACGAATGTTGAAAATTAGGTAGACTGATAAGGTAAGGAATGAGGAGGTTCTGCGCAGAATCGGGGACGAAAGGAACCTGTGGAAAACACTGATAAGGAGAAGGGACAGGATGATAGGACATCTGCTAAGACATGAGGGAATGACTTCCACGGTACTAGAAGGAGCTGTAGAGTGCAAAAACTGTAGAGGAAGACAGAGATTGGAATACGCCAAGTAAATAATTGAGGACGTAGGTTGCAAGTGCTACACTGAGATGAAGAGGTTAGCACAGGAAAGGAATTTGTGGCGGGCCGCATCAAACCAGTCAGTACACTGATGACAAAAAAAAAAAAAAGCTGAAGTGACATTTTATTCTTACGTCACCGACTCGACTTGCCGAGAATAGGCACTGTGGCCAGGGGCTACAAAAAATTGGCAACACTAGAAGTGTGACGTATCAGTGACGCCGACTGTTGGCGTGTTCTAAAAACTTGACGGTCTTTCTCTGCCTCTGGATCTGGGTAGCGGCTACAGGCAGAGAGGGTGGGGGGCTCCCGCTGCCCCGGACACACTCGCCGCACCCCCTGTACGGACTCGACTGCCCCGCGCTGCTCTTTTGAGCAGTGAGCGTTGAGCCTGGGGCGGCGGCTGAGGGTCTGTTGCTCGCGCGCTGGCCGCCTACTTGCGGCGTTGAGCGCCGCCGCTTCAATATTTGAGGCGGTAATTCCGCGCCGTGAATCTTTGATGGCGTCTCCACGCCGGCGGGGGCGGGTCGCCTCGTTGTCAGCTTGGATCGACTAGGCTAGGCTAGGCTAGACTACACTGAGACCCGGGGGGCGGGAGTAGCGAGCCGTGTGTGCGTCTGTGTTGTGCGTGTGTGTGGAGCAGCGAGCCAAGGTGGAAGGCCTCTGCCTATACACGCCAAGTAATGAACGCTGTCGGGTAGAGATCTCAAGTTGACAACATACACTACTGGCCATTAAAATTGCTACACCAAGAAGAAATGCAGATGATAAACGGGTATTCATTGGACAAATATATTATACTAGAACTGCCATGTGATAATATTTTCACGCAACTTGGGTGCATAGATCCTGAGAAATCAGTACCCAGATCAACCACATCTGGCCGTAATAACTGCCTTGATACGCCTGAGCATTGAGGCAAACAGAGCTTGGATGGCGTGTACAGGTACAGCTGCCCATGCAGCTTCAACACGATACCACAGTTCATCGAGAGTAGTGACTGGCGTATTGTGACGAGACTGTTTCTCGGCCACCATTGACCAGACGTTTTCAATTGGTGAGAGATCTGTAGAATGTGCTGGCCAGGGCATAAGTCGAACATTTTCTGTATCCAGAAAGGCCCGTACAGGACCTGCAACATGCGGTCGTGCATTATCCTGCTGAAATGTAGGGTTTCGCAGGGATCGAATGAAGGGCAGAGCCACAGGTCGTAACACATCTGAAATGTAACGTCCACTGCTCAAAGTGCCGTCAATGCGAACAAGAGGTGACCGAGACGTGTAACCACTCGCACCCCATACCATCACGCCGGCTGATACACCAGTACGGCGATGACGAATACACGCTCCCAATGTGCGTTCACCGCCATGTCGCCAAACACGGATGTGACAATCACGATGCTGTAAACAGAACCTGGATTCATCGGAAGAAATGACGTTTTGCCATTCGTGCACCCAGGTTCGCCGCTGAGTACACCATCGCAGGTGTTCCTGTCTCTGATGCAGCGCCAGGCGTAACCGCAGCCATAGTCTCCGAGCTGATAGTCCGTGCTGCTGCAAACGTCGTCGAACTGTTCGTGCAGACGGTTATTGTCCCCATCCGTTGACTCGGCGATCGAGACCTGGTTGCACGATCCGTTACAGCCATGTGGATAAGATGCTTGTCATCTCGACTGGTAGTGATACTAGGCCGTTTGGATCGAGCACGGCGTTCCGTATTACCCTCCTGAACCCACCGATTCCGTATTCTGCTAACAGACATTGCATCTGGACCAACGTGAGCAGCAATGTCACGATACGATAAACCGCAATCGCGATAGGCTATAATCCGACCTTTATCAAAGTCGGAAACGTGATGGTACGCATTTCTCCTCCTTACACGAGGCATCACAACAACGTTTCATCAGGCATCGCCGGTCAACTGCTGTTTGTGTATGAGAAATCGGTTGGAAACTTTCCTCCTGTCAGCACGTTGTAGGTGTCGCCACCGGCGCCAGCCTTGTCTGAATGCTCTGGAAAGCTAATCATTTGCATATCACAGTATCTTCTTCCTGTCAGTTAAATTTCGCGTCTGTAGCACGTCATCTTCGTGGTGTAGCAATTTTAATGGCCAGTAGTGTATTTCTAGATTCCCAGGAGCCTTTTTAACACTGTTCCTCACAAGGGACTTCAAGAGAAAGCAGTAAATCCCCCGATTGTATAAAGAAACTAATTCCCGCGTATAAAACGTCTTCAAAAGTCTGACTTACAAATGAGATAATGTGTTAAATCAAATGAAACTACAGTGTTCCAGAGACATTTTCCAGTCTCATATATCGTTGATATGCAGGTTTTCTCAGAAGTGATGGTCAAAAATGGTTCAAATGACACTAAGCACTATGGGACTTAAGATCTGACGTCATCAGTCGCCTAGACTTAGAAATACTTAAACCTAACTAACCTGAGGACGTCACACACATCCATGCCCGAGGCAGGATTAGAACCTGCGACCGTAGCGGTCACGCGGTTCCGGACTGTAGCGCCTAGAACCGCTCGGCCACTCTGGACTGTCAGATCGAAGGACTGTGGTCACGAGGGTGCACGACCTCGTCGTAAACCGGATCCTGCAACTTTGAAGTGGAGTGCGTTTGGATTCAAGTGGAGAAACCTCCTCCATTGTGATATCCCGCGATTCTCCAGTGACTTGGGTTCATGTTGCTGCTCCTATTGTCGCTGAGGCAAAGAGCAGCGCTTGGGGAAAGCGGATCTGATTAGCTTTCCTAGACTTCTTATTTCTATTTATTGCGTTCAGCTTGTTACAAATTGTTAAGTTCAACCAGCGATATTTTTCCTGCCTGGTGGCCGCTAACGTCGCAGTTGCCTGCCCCGGGGTTTGGTGTATGTTTCCTCGCCTTGCTGCTGCTGTCCACAAAGGCGTGTAGTTTTGACAGTTTTTCTTGATCGTAAGTTGGTTGGCGATTCTTCTACTGTATTGGTAGTGATTCCTTTCTCGTTCTGGGCACTCTAAGCACAGTATTCTGTGGGTGGAGTCCAGATTGCCGGTTCCGGCTTTGGCGTATTTTTACATCTTTGCATTTGGTTTAGTGGACGTCAGGTAGCTTCAGCAAGATTATCATTAGTCATCTGTTAGACTGCCACTAGTCTGAGTTACCATCTTGTGAAGTGAAAGCAACTCTTGGCTGTCTGTCTCATCGCTCGCGAAAGTGTCTGTTGCCGGACCTACTCAGAGGTCGATTCCTGGTGCACCGTCTGTGAGTGGCCCTTGTGTTTTAGTATTTTGTTTGCTCTTTTATTGTATGTTTCTAAATTTTTTAATATAATTGCCATTCTTGGCATTACGGCAGGTTTAAATGATTGTGTTACCAATTTTACCATCATTTTGTCTCATCTGTTTGGTGATCAGTTGCTTGCCCTTTTAAATTAACCTTTGCTGTTGTATTTGCTGTTTTACTGTATTTTTTTAAATTTTTTTGTATAATTGCCATTCTTGGCTTTACAGAAGGTTTAAATGGTTGTGCTACCAAGTTCGTATTCATTTTGTCTCACCCGTTTGGTGATCAGTTGCCTGTATTTTTTAAATTAACCTTTGTACTGCATTGCTGTTTTACAGTATGTTTGTTAATCTTTTTCTTATAATGGCCGTTCCTGGTGTTAAAGGCCTGCAACCGTGACTGTGCTTACTTTCCTTAAAATTCTAATTTGGATCACATTGGCTTGTTCTTAAAACATTATTTCCTGTGTCTGTATTGTATGCTTATTTGGTAAATTGCAACACACTGAAAGCACTATTAATTACACAGGTGTTTATTCAAAAAATGTGTGTGAAATCTTATGGGACTTAACTGGTAAGGTCATCAGTCTCTAAGCTTACACACTACTTAACCTAAATTATCCTAAGGACAAACACCCACACCCATGCCCGGGGGAGGACTCGAACCTCCGCCGCGACCAACCGCACAGCCCATGACTGCAAGGCCCTAGGCCACACGTGTCTGATGAAGTTAAGATCTTCTGGGTTATTAGGCCGCGTCATGTTTCTTCTAAAATGTTCGACGTTTCGACCCCTCTGCTGGGATCTTCCTCAGAAAGTTTTGTTGTCCACTACTGCTAGAACACTGAAGATTTTAACTTCAATGACAACGGCCACGAAAGCTTGCAGACTTACACAATAACGAGTGATATCTTATTTATTGCTGAGTCTAGAATTGTTGTTGTTGTTGTTTGTTGTTGTTGTTATGGTCCTCAGTCCTGAGACTGGTTTGATGCAACTCTCCATGCTACCCTATCCTGTGCAAGTTTCTTTATCTCCCAGTACCTACTGCAACCTACATCCTTCTGAATCTGCTTAGTGTATTCATCTCTTGGTCTCCCTCTACGATATTTACCCTCCACGCTGCCCTCCAGTGCTAAATTTGTGATCCCTGGTTGCCTCAGAACATGTCCTACCAACCGGTCCCTTCTTCTCGTCAAGTTGTGCCACAAACTCCTCTTCTCCCCAATTCGATTCAATACCTCCTCATTAGTTATGTGATCTAACCATCAAATCTTCAGCATTCTTCTTTAGCACCACATTTCGAAAGCTTCTATTCTCTTCCTGTCCAAACTATTTATTGTCCATGTTTCACTTCCATACATGGCTACACTCCACACAAATACTTTCAGAAACGACTTCCTGACACTTAAATCTATACTCGATGTTAACAAATTTCTCTTCTTCAGAAACGCTTTCCTTGCCATTGCCACTCTACATTTTATATCCTCTCTACATCGACCATGATCAGTTATATTGCTCCCCAAATAGCCAAACTCATTTACTACTTTAAGTGTCTCGTTTCCTAATCTAATTGCCTCATCATCACCCGACTTAATTCGACTACATTCCATAACCATATAGTAAAGCTGCATGCCCTCGGGAGAAATTACGGCTGTAGTTTCCCCTTGCTTTCAGCCGTTCGCAGTACCAGCACAGCAAGGCCGTTTTGGTTAGTGTTGCAACGCCAGATCAGTGAATCATCCAGACTGTTGCCCCTGCAACTACTGAAAAGGCTGCTGCCCCTCTTCAGGAACCACACGTTTGTCTGGCCTCTCAACAGATACCCCTCCGTTGTGGTTGCACCTACCGTACGGCCATCTGTATCGCTGAGACACGCAAGCCTCCCCACCAACGGCAAGGTCCATCGTTCATGGGGTGGAGTCTGGAATTACCGTTGTAAAATAAATGAGTATAATTGCAAAATGGAACCAATAGTAACTGATTACGGCCCTGTTCACAATCGTAACCGAATCCTGCCGTCCTTGAATTCCAGGTTTCAGTAGGTTAAGATTTATAAGGTACCCTTGACGATGACAGCGCATAGCGACTTCTGTCGTGTTATACTTTGGTCAGTAAAAGGATTTTAGTACTGTGGCGGGTTTGCTTTCTATGAACGTACTGTTGTAAATGCATTCAGTGCCTATTACATCGAATATCGAGCACTCTCCTCGGCATCTTCCCTGTTCGCTGTGTACGTGCGTGGGCGGCAATCAAACTGATGGCGGCCAGCAGCATGGAGAGGGAAGAGGAGGGGAGGGGGAAACGGGAGGGCTTTTGAGGAAGCGGTCCTCTGGCGCGAAGCGCGAATTCTGCAACAGAGTCTCCCGGGAAGAGGGAGGCGGGGGTGGCAGGGGAGGCTAATAAAATTATACTCGTATAAATAAAGGCTGCGTAGACTAGGGCTGGGTTAGCGGGGGACGTTAACCCATATCTGGCCAGCAGTAAAAGACAATCGTAAAAGTTCCCGCCCCCTCCCCTCCCCCCCCCCCCCCCCCACTACTCCTTGGCGCAGCACTCAGCTGAAAACAAAGCAAACGGGGATCCCGGCGCTGTGCGGGCCGACGCTTCTGGAATACCGACGCAGCCTCACATATGTGCAGGGGACACGCGTGCGTGGCGCTTCGCTTCTGCGCTTGAGTTCAGCGTTGCGCGGCGGAGCTCGTGAAAAGCCCTGCTGCGAGCTTCTCCTCCCATCCGTTTCTACAGTACGGGCGCAGGGGATTCCAGGGAGAACAGTAAATATTTTAGAGGTGCTAGTACGGGCCAATTCGAGTAAAACGTTCCGTATACACTGTCTGACAAAAAAGTGAGACAGCCAGGAGAGAAGAAGGAAACGGAAGGAAGCTTTACGGGTTGATAGGTTTTGTGACATTTCGCTGATTACAATGTCAAGTTTCTGAAGAACTTTTCCCTGATTACATTGTCGAATGAAGTTTACGAAGGACTTAGGCAATGTGACTTCACTTACCAGTACAACCTTTCACCCAGTCTGGAAAGGACGAATGCATTGATTCGTATGGGACGGGGTCACAAAGCAAATGTATCATCTCCAGAGACAATGTGGTCTGTAAGTGTTGTAGCTGGTCGTTAATACACTACTGGCCATTAAAATTGCTACACCACGAAGATGATGTACTACAGACGCGAAATTTAACCGACAGGAAGAAGATGCTCTGATCTGTAAATGATTAGCTTTTCAGAGCATTCACACAACGTTGGCGTCGGTGGCGACACTTACAACACAAACAGCAGTTGACCGGCGTTGCCTGGGTAAACGTTGTTGTGATGCCTCGTGTAAGAAGGAAAAATGCGTACCATCACGTTTCCGACTTTGATAAAGGTCTGATCGTAGCCTATCGCGATTGCGGTTTATCGTATCTCGAGATTGTTCCTCGCGTTGGTCGAGATCCAATGACTGTTCGCAGAATATGGAATCGGTGGGTTCAAGAGGGTAATACGGAACGCCTTGCTGGATCCCAACGGCCTCGTATCACTAGCAGGCGAGATGACAGCCATCTTATCCGCATGGCTGCAACGGATCGTGCAGCCATATCTGGATCCCTGAGTCAACAGATGGGGCCGTTTGCAAGACGACAACCATCTGCACGAACAGTTAGACGACGTTTGCAGCAGCATGGACTATCAGCTCGGAGACCATGGCTACGGTTACCCTTGACGCTGCATCACAGACAGGAGCGCCTGCGATGGTGTGCTCGACGACGAACCTGTGTGCACGAATGGCAAAACGTCATTTCTTCGGATGAATCCAGGTTCTGTTTACAGCATCGTGATGGTCGCACCCATGTTTGGCGACATCGCGGTGAACGCACATTGGGAGCGTGTATTCGTCATCGCCGTACTGGTGTATCACCCGGCGTGATGGTATGGGGTGCCATTGGTTACACGTCTCGGTCACCTCTTGTTCGCATTGACGGCACTTTGAGCAGTGGACGTTACATTTCAGATGTGTTACGACCCGTGGCTCTACCCTTCATTCGATCCCAGCGAAACCCTACATTTCAGCAGGATAATGCACGACCGCATGTTGCAGGTTCTGTACGGGCCTTTCTGGATACAGAAAATGTTCGACTGCTGCCCTGGCCACCACATTCTCCAGATCTCTCACCAACTGAAAACGTCTGGTCAATGGTGGCCGAGCAACTGGCTCGTCACAATATGCCAGTCACTACTCTTGATGATCTGTGGTATGGTGTTGAAGCTGCATGGGCAGCTGTACCTGTACACGCCATCCAAGCTGTATTTGACTCAATGCCCAGGCGTATCAAGGCCGTTATTACGGCCAGAGGTGATTGTTCTGGATACTGATTTCTCGGGATCTGTGCACCCAAATTGCGTGAAAATGTAACCACATGTCGGTTCTAGTATAATATATTTGTCCAATGAATACCCGTTAATCATCTGCATTTCTCCTTGGTGTAGCAATTTTAATGGCCAGTAGTGTATCTCGGATACTGGCACCGGGATGGAGTTAACGTCCCAGCTGATCCCACACATGGAGGACAGATCTGTGGATCTCGACGTCCACGAGAGTAGCTCAGCACCCTGCAGGCAGTTCGTAGAGATGCGCATCGGCTGGGCCGAGAATTGTCTGGTTGAAAAATGTCACCGCGATACTGGCACACGTGAAGTAAGACATGAAGACGCAGACTGTCTGTGACGTATCGTTGTGCCGT
This sequence comes from Schistocerca cancellata, assembly GCF_023864275.1. Taxonomy (NCBI): domain Eukaryota; kingdom Metazoa; phylum Arthropoda; class Insecta; order Orthoptera; family Acrididae; genus Schistocerca; species Schistocerca cancellata. The sequence continues at coordinate 72,114,945 of NC_064637.1, read as the reverse complement.
CATAGTTCTCTCTGTGACCTGAGCTCATACCTGACATTCTCCCACATCACGACGCCAGGAGTCCCCCCAAAAACAGTGGAAGAGTGCGAGCTCTTCCGTCTTCGCTGCCCTATCCGCGAACGGTAGTCACTCCGGGTATCGGAGAACCGCTTTCCACCACTGAACACAATGTAATGCCAGCAGTCATCAGCAGTCCACGCAACCACGAAACCGATCCAAACGAAGCTATTTGTTTTGTGTTATAAACGGCAGCCTATGTGTAGGATGGTACACTGAAGCGCCAAAGAAACTGGTATAGGCGTGCGTATTCAAATACAGATATGTGCTAACAGGCAGAATACGGCGCTGCGGTAGGCAACGCCTGTGTAAGACGACAAGTGACTGGCTCAGTTGTTAGATCGGTTACTTCTGCTACAGAGGCAGGTTAGCAAGATTTAAGGGGACACTGTATGTTCTATGCCGCCAAAGTTAAATTATCGAATTTTGTGAACCATTATCTTGGAAACCTTTGAAGACATCAACTTACAATTTTCCATAATTATTGAATGCATCTTTCTAGATACACTGGACTAGAATTATTACCAAAATTTTATTGTGGGGCATGTTATCTTTTTTTTCAGACACTCAATTTCTTGACACAAATTTGTAAATAAATAAACATAGAAACAAAACAACTCAGGATATTTTAATTATTATAGTTCCATTTATGTTGAATTTCACACTTGGCATGCTCCGAAAAATTCAAGTCTCTACCATCAGTACTTTTTGTAGTAAACGGGTCATTTATTGCAAACAAATGTAGTTAAGAGATATTGATGTTTAAAACTTTTTTATTACAAATTCTTATACAGACTTAGTTTTCTGCGGCTTCTATGCCCTAGAATTGCTCTGACCCCATAGTCTCTGTCTTCTTCAGTGTCACAACAGCCCAGTGATTGCCTCCTCATTTTCTTTCTTTCTTCTTTTTTCATTTGCTGAGCAGCTAAGTCTGCTTCACGTACACGAACGTCATCCAGTTCCCGCAGTCCTTTAGCTGTGTTACGTCCAAATCTTACCCCTAACCTCTCCAGAACCTTAAGCCTTTCATACTTCCCACCATTAGAACTTATTACAGCATCAGACACTGCTAACTTTAGAGTCATAAGGCCAACAAATACATTTTTAGGCACACAGTACCACACAACATTACTGAAGGTCTCATTCACATTATGGGTCTTCCCATGTAAAAACTTCTTTAATAGCTCAGCATTTGCCAGATCTCTGTAAATAGGTGTGATTGGCTCCATTACTGTCAAAGGAAGAGAATGTTTATGTGTAAATTCATTCAGGGTGCCGCAAAATTCAGCTTGCCTATATTTACACCAAGTGTTTGATGGAGGTGGACACAACGAATGACATGGCTTTTCATCGGTTGATATTTGATGAAAGAAAGTGTTCCACACAGCTCTTCTCATCTTCTCTAAATTGCCACTGTTATTTCTAATGGCTGTCCCATGATTTTATTTACGTATAAAAAGCAATAGAAGCTAACTTACTACGAAAATAGCCGATAATCACACTACTTTCAACGAAAACTAGTATCAGAAGCATTTTTTTATATTCGTAATGCCGACTTCTGAGACGTAGCACTAGCCTTCTATACTCTGTAGCTCCCAAGATATGGCTACTCAACTCTGGCAGAATATGCGTAGCCACGAAATTTGACAGTCGCACGTCAACATTCAAAATATTATTTCAAGGTCTCACAATTGTCTGATTTTAATGTTCAGGAAAGTCCAAAGTTCATTATGGAGTGGAAAACAGAAAATGTCAAATTTCAAAGAATTTGACGTACAGTGTCCCCTTAAGTGAGTTTGAGCGTGGTGTTATAGTCGGCGCACGAGCGATGGGTCACACCATCTCCGAGGTAGTGCTGAAGTAGGGATTTTCCCGTACGAACATTTCATGGGTGTACCGTGAATATCAGGAATACGGTAAAACATCAAATCTCCGACATCGTTGCGGCCGGAAAGAAGATCCTGCAAGAACGGGACCAACGACGACTGAAGAGAATCGTTCAACGTGAGAGAAGTGTAATCCTTCCGCAAATTGCTGCAGATTTCTATGCTGGGCCATCGAGAGGTGTAAGGGTGCGAACCATTCAATGAAACATCATCGATATGGGCTTTCAGAGCTGAAGTCCCACTCGTGTACCCTTGATGACTGCACGACACAAAGCTTTACGCCTCGCCTGGGCCCTTCAACACCGACATTGGACTGCTGATGACTGGAAACATGTTGCCTGGTCGTTTCGAATTGTATCGAGTAGATGTACGTGTACGGGGATGAAGACAACCTCATGAATCCATGGACCCTGTATGTCAGCAGTGGACTGTCAGGCTCGTGGAGGCTCTTTAATAGCGAGGGACACGTGCAGATGGAGTGATGTGGGAGCTCTGTACATGTAGATGCAACTCTGATAGATGACACGTATGTAAGCATCGTGTCTGATCACCTGCATCAATTCATGTCCATTGTGCATTGCGACGGACTTGGGCAATTCCAGCACGACAGTGGGACAGCCCCAAAGTCCAGAATTACTACAGTGGCTCCAGGAACTCTCTTCTGAGTGTAAACACCACCACTGGCCACCAGACTACCCAGACATGAACATTATTGAGCATATCTGGGATGCCTTGCGACGTGGTGTTCAGAAGAGATCTCCACCCGGTCGTACTCTTACGGATTTGTGGACCCCTGCGGGATTCATGCTTTGAATTCCATAAAGCACTACTTCAGACATTAGTCGAGTACATACTACGTCGTGTTGCGGCCCTTTTGAGTGCTCGTGGGGTCTGTACACGATATTCAACCGGTGTACCAGTGTCTTTGGCTCTTCAGTGTAATTCCCTAGTCTGGGTGCTGCTAGTCTCCGACCAGCGGTGCGGAATGACGCAGAACACTGCAGGGAGTCCATTAGGTGCTTTCGGATGACATACTCAGATGTGAAGCGGTTGCCGTGTGTCCAGTGCACAGCACGACTATCTTCCCCTGTAGACGTCAGACATAGTCGAAACATTGACGACAAATGTGCTTCGCCTTACGTGCCCTAGCAATCCAACATAGGGCCACTGTGACATCCAAAAGCAGCAGAAATCTGGATGCTGCACCGTTCGACGATCTGACAGGTGGGGATCTACAACGAGGTGCTTTGAGGCACTGTCTCACACGAGTACACGTCCTCTTCACAGTGACCGCTCAACAGTTCCTGACAGTTCACACACATTGCATACCCTATCACTGCTACCATTGCTAAGTAATATAGCTCAACGGAACTTAAATCGTACATGGAAAGATTTGCTACGGTTTGATACGGTAGGTAACTGAAAGATATACGCAGTGTGACGAACAGAAAGGACAGTTCCTTTCAATGTCAATAATCAGATTGAGATCACCGGAATTTAACATAGGAGGACACGGTTGATAACAGTGTGTGTGATCACCACGGACAGAAATGCACGATCTGCAACGTTCTCCAATGCCGGCCACAGGGTTGGTAAGAAGTATTTGAGGTAGGGCGTTCCATTCCTCCACGAGCACGGTACACGACGAGTGGATGGTCGTTGGCGCAAGTGAAACGTGCTGCAATATGCCTGCCCAACGCATCCAACACTTTCTCGATAGCAATTATGTCGGAGGAACGGGCACGTCGGTCCATTCACCGATTACTCGCGCGTTCCAAGAGCTGTTCCACCTTTGCTGTTCGCTGCAGTCGCACACTGTCGTCCATAATAAAGAAATCAGAGCTGATTGCTCCCCTGAAAATACTCACATTAGGAAGAAGCATAGTGTCACGATGACGTTGTCCAGTGGGTGTACCGTGGACAGAACGTCCGTGCAACATTATGGCTCCCTACACATCTTAATACCTGAAACACCAAAACGATCATGTCTGACAGTGTTCCTGCACTGGATATTCCATCTTCTGGTACCGAGCGCCATGGGTTTCGAATGCGCGCCAGACGGCATGGTTCACGATGACCACTAGAGGTCTCTGCAGCAGTTGGGGCTGTGCACGCTCCTGGTCCCGATTCTAACGTGAGGGCACTACTGTGGAGTACGTGGTCCCAGCGGCCAATACCGACATACCCTGCCGTGTATTTAAGGAGGCTGCATCTCACTCGGCGAGGACCAAGACCCAGGCGATAATTGTAGGTAAAACCACCCCTTCCTTCCGTCTCCTCGACTTCTATATCACCATTTAAGGCCGTCCTATCGCCCTCACCCCTACCCTCAAGTACCTTGGCGTCACCCTCGACCGTAGCCTCTTCTGGACCCCCCATCTCCGGACAATCCAAGCCAAGGCCCGCTCCCGACTCCGTCTCCTCGAGCTCCTTTCTGGCCGCACGTGGGGCCTGGACCCCTCCACCATCCTCCACACCTATAAATCCCTCATCCGCCCTATCCTCTGCTACGCCGACCCTGCCTGGATCTCCGCCATTCCTATCTTTTACAAATCCCTTCTCATCTTAGAACGCCATGCGCCCACCTCCCCTATCGCATCCGTCTCCCCTCCCCCACGCGGATCGTGTATGACCTTATTCCGTTCCCGCACATCCTCCTTTTCCTCGAACGGATACGGATCCTCTACACCTTCCGTAAACTTGATCCCCCTCACCCGCATTGTCTTTCCCATCCGCTCCCACCCCCGTCCGCTGCCGCGCCTGTATTCCCATGTCCCACCTGCTCTCCATCTCTCCGCTCTCCACACCCTCGCCCAAGATGTCTTCCACCAGCTCCCCCTCCCTGATGATGCCCTCGTCCCCTCCATCTACCCCCCTACCATCTTCGATCCTCCCCTACCACACCCTGTGTTTTTCCCACAGGCACCCTCTCTCAATTCTATCCCTCCTCCCTTCCTCCCTGCCCCTAGGCTCCCCCTACCACTTCTTTTCTCCGCCTCCCATCTCCTCTGCCACTGACATCTACACCCTCCCCTTTCCCTCCTCCTCCATCTTTTCCCCTTCTGGAAGGTCCCCGGACTCGTACACGTAAAGTGAGCATTCACGCGCCGAAGATCGTCGCCAGTGTTTGTGTGTGCCATCGTGTTAGTGATTCAGTGTTTCGTTATTTGTGCTCCTTCGTCCACGTGTGCCGTTTCTGTCGTCCTTGTTAGTGCCCGAGTGCTGAACGTTTTTCTTTGGACGCTGCACTTGTGAACGACTTCATGTATTTTAAATTTGTGTGTCTACAGTTGTCTATCCACCGTCTTGTTTCGTTTTTCGATGTCTCCACTTGTGCTAAATGTATTATCTGTGGCCGAAGAGCGGCGTAGTATTGCCACTACCGGCCTACCTTTCTATAAGGTGTCGAAATAACAATAAATGGAAAAAAAGACAGAGAGGCAGTCTAGTATTGGCCTTGAGTCGATTGATATCTCGCTTACAAACATCGTGTTTATTTTGCGTGTTCTTACTTCGTTTTTACGAGTAGACATTGTTTTGAATTCTTTAGGTTATCTGTTGTGACTCCGTTGCTTAATAGTTTGTTATTGTTCTTGGTGTCTTGCTCGGTTGACCGTTGTCCTGCTTGCACTTCCTTCCCCCTTCGTCCGTCTTGTTCGTTCGCGGGCAGCTCCCGTTCGGTCCCGCCGCGTTTTCGCTAGCGGCCAGTCCGCGACCGTTCCTGTCGCGGTTACAACACATCTCCCGTCACACGAGATTACGTCCAGCGTGGTCCAACATGATGGTTTTGGTAATCCAGGTCTTACGGTGAGTGGAGCCATAATGCTGCGTGGGTACACTGACATGAAATGTTTGGAATCGGTACACTCACCGGTCAGGTATGGTACTGTATTGCTTCTTGCTTCCCCACTGCGTCTTTTCAGAGATGCATTTCATTTTTGTGGAGTAGAATGCGCGGCAGCACTGGAGGAATAATCGACGAATAGACTGCCTTGCCTGGTCAGTCGGCAGATGGACTGGCCTACCCATTCCCCCGACTTAAATCCCATCGCTCACACGTTGCAGAGTACTCTTTACCGCCCGTGACGATCACAAACTCTATGAAGAACCGTGTCTCGCCGTTTATAATGCCCAAAGGCCATAATGAGTAGCTATAACTCAATTGTAACTATTGTCTTTGAATAAAAGTGTCATTTCTGTCTGTCTCATTGCGTGTTTATTTCAGTTGTCTACAGTCTGGATGAATGACTGAGCTGGACTTTTAACACTAACCAAAACGGCCTTTCTGTGCTGGTACTGCGAACGGTTGAAAGCAAGGGGAAACTACAGACGTAATTTTTCCCGAGGGCATGCAGCTTTACTGTATGGTTAAATGATGATGGCATTCTCTCGGGTAAATTATTCCGGAGGTAAAATAGTCCCCCATTCGGGTCTGCGGGCGGGGACTACTCAAGAGGACGCCGTTATCAGGAGAAAGATAAATAGTTTGGAAAAGAAGAGAATAGAAGCTTTCGAAATGTGGTGCTACAGAAGAATGCTGAAGATTAGATGGGTAGATCACATAACTAATGAGGAGGTATTGAATAGAATTTGGGAGAAGAGGAGTTTGTGCCACATCTTGACTAGAAGAAGGGATCGGTTGGTAGGACATGTTTTGAGGCATCAAGGGATCGCCAATTTAGTATTGGAGGGCAGCGTGGAGGGTAAAAATCGTAGAGGAACATCTACATATACATCTACATACATACTCCGCTATCCATCATACGGGGCGTGGCGGAGGGTACCTCGTACCACAACTAGCATCTTCTCTCCCTGTTCCATTCCCAAACAGAACGAAGGAAAAATGACTGCCTATATGCCTCTGTACCAGCCCTAATCTCTCTTATCTTTGTGGTCTTTCCGCGAAATGTAAGTTGGCGGCAGTAAAATTGTACTGCAGTCAGCCTCAAATGCTGGTTCTCTAAATTTCCTCAGTAGCGATTCACGAAAACAACGCCTCCTTCCACTAGAGACGCCCACCCGAGTTCCTGAAGCATTTCCGTAACACTCGCGTGACGATCAAACCTACCAGTAACAAATCTAGCAGCCCGCCTCTGAATTGCTTCTATGTCCTCCCTCAATCCGACTTGATAGGGATCTCAAACGCTCGAGCAGTACTCAAGAATAGGTCGTATTAGTGTTTTATAAGCAGTCTCCTTTACAGATGAAACACATCTTCCCAAAATTCTACCAACGAAGCGAAGACGACTGTCCACCTTCCCCACAACTGCCATTACATGCTTGTCCCACTTCATATCGCTCTGCAATGTTACGCCCAAATATTTAATCGACGTGACTGTGTCACGCGTTGACACTACTAATGGAGTATTCAAACATTACGGCATTCTTTTTCCTATTCATCTGCATTAATTTACATTTATCTATATTTAGAGTTAGCTGCCATTCTTTATACCAATCACAAATCCTATCCAAGTCATCTTGTATCCTCCTACAGGCACTCAACGACGACACCTTCCCGTAAACCACAGTCGTCGAGCCACTCACATACTTGGGAACCAATCCCATATGCTCGTACCTTAGTTAGGAGTCTGCAGTGGGGCGCAGAGTCAAACGCTTTCCGGAAGTCAAGGATATGGCATCCGTCTGATAACCTTCATCTATGGTTCGCAAGATTCAGCAGGATTCAGAAGGATGTAGGCTCCAGTACGTACTGGGAGATGAAGATGCTTGCACAGGATAGAGTAGCATGGAGAGCTGCATCAAACCAGTCATAGGACTGAAGACCACAACAACAACAACAACAACAACAACAACCTTCTGTATCATACTGTAGCATTTATTTGAATGTATGGTACACTTTCCATCGGATTATGTTACTCGACAGTGTGAAATCACGCGAAAGTTACTTTCGTCCTTAAGTTTTCGCACCACTGTACTTTATTAGGTACTGTGCACTTACGCTTTTCTTCAAAGAAAGAATTATTCATTAACCACATATGGACTGCCACTTATTTTGTCTTCTTGCACTTCACCACGTCTTTCATTGAACTGTCTGACCCATCTGCTTACCACCGATTCACTCATCGAATTTCTCTGTAATATTGGCAGATGAGTCGACCACTGCCGATGTGTTTACTGTTTTCAATGTGAAATTTTCACTTTACGGCGGTGTGTGCACTGATATGAAACTTTGTGGCAGATTAAAACCGTGTGCCGGACCGAGGCTCGAACTCAAGACCTTTGCTTTTCGCAGGTAAGTGCTCTATCGATTTTTTTTGCTCTCACTTCATTTTGTTTGTTACTGTCTGTTACTGTCTGGGCGGACGTCATGTCATACCAGTTTAAGTTTATCGTTGATTCCTTCACTCAGTTTTTTTTTTTTTTTTTGAATGATCAAGCAGCCCTCTGCCCGAACACGCTGAACTACCGTGCCGGCTACGACTGAGCTAATCGAGCACGGCTTTACGACCCGTCCTCACAGTTTTACTTCCCCGTGAATGCAAAGTTCCTAAGTTAGAGTTCCGATCCAGCACACAGTTCTAATCTGTCAGGAAGTTTCTGGCTTACTGTTGTTCGCATTCATAATGTGAATTACAAGTTTAATCTCACAAGCGGCGGAACTTTCTAACAACTTCGCCATACTAAATAAGCAGTAACAGCATAAACAACGCACCGAGACCACAAAATGGCGTCCTTCTTCTTGGCTCAGAGCAACTGCCGCGCATGCGCGTACCTGCGATTGTAGCGCTGCCGAGAAATAATGCCAACGGAAATTAACTTTCTGCGCATACCTGCGATACAGTGTGGATTAGGAAATGTGTGCACACTTTCAACTGGCATAGTTATCAACGTGCGTTAGTGTACTGTTGGCTGGACTGGATGTCACGGATTATTGTTAGAATAAATTCTTGCTTTTCAGTAGATTTCTGAATAATATTCGCGACGAATTCCGTAGCCGAACAAAGGTGTCCAATGAGGTTTTTTGTGCACACCGCTTGGGTGTCATCTCAACAGGCGACCAGGTTGGCTGCACTTGACCTTTTGTGTCCCACTGGAGAAAGTCTAGCGGTGTAGTGTTCTCGAGTTGCCACTCGACCAGACTGTAGACGGCGCGTGGTCTTCATTGGCTTCCAACAGGGCCGTAAATAGTTCGATGGAGGGGAAAAGTAGAGAGACGTGGCTTCCATGCTTAATCCAAATTAAAATCGTCGCCTCGGTTAATTAGTTTACTCGGTAATCGCATTTGTACTGATTATCAGACCATAACTATTACCGGATTTTGAGTCATCCTATACGTAACACCTCGCGCTTATTCCTAACAAATTTGGCGTTATTCATTTGATCATCTGCGATCTGAAACGGCAAATGATTAGAAAAAAATGAAAGTTAATCTTTAACGCGGTTTAGGCTCAGTAATTGTTTTTGTAATGGTAATCATGAGTTAACTAATATGTTCTATGCTGTACTTTCGTGTTATGAAGACGACCTGCCGGCCGAAGTGGCCGTGCGGTTAAAGGCGCTGCAGTCTGGAACCGCAAGACCGCTACGGTCGCAGGTTCGAATCCTGCCTCGGGCATGGATGTTTGTGATGTCCTTAGGTTAGTTAGGTTTAACTAGTTCTAAGTTATAGGGGACTAATGACCTCAGCAGTTGAGTCCCATAGTGCTCAGAGCCATTTGAACCATTTGAAGACGACCTGCTATGCACTCTGCATCCACAATATGATTCCGTGATGATGTTAGAAACTTTCACTGATGATAGAGAAGGGTGTATATATTGCTATCAATCTGAAGTAAAGAACCTTGGTCCGGAAACCACCAAGTCTAAAATTAAAACCGGAAACCGTTCTGATGCCTCTGAGTGGGCTGCTGTGGCCGAGCCGTTCTCGGCGCTTGAGTCGGGAACCGCGCTGCTGCTACGGTCGCAGGTTCGAATCCTGCCTCGGGCATGGATGTGTGTGATTCCCTTAGGTTAGTTAGGTTTAAGTAGTTCTAAGTCTAGGGGACTGATAACCTCAGATGTTAAGTCCCGTAGTGGTTAGAGCCATTTGAACCATTTTGATACCTCTGACACTGGAATGCATGTACCATTACCGTTGTTGATAACTTTGTAGGGTACGCAATCCGGAAGGGCAGTACGGTGTAGAGCTTGGTATACTAACTCAACTAATCCAGTGCAGATGGTGTACTGTGTACTAACATGTATAGTCTTGGCGTACAATATGTGTACTGTACTAGACTGCAGTACGGAATATGTTTACATGTTGAAGTAAAGACGTCGATTAGCCTTAACCAAATGGAGCTGTACCCGATTACCGAACTTGCAGACATGGTTTCTGTGTATAGGCTAGCAAATGGAAGAAATATAACAGCGTGAAGGTTTTACAGGACCAAACGTATCCGCGTAGAAGACATCCGGTTCACAACATGTGTCCAAGAGTGTTCCAAATGTTAAGTGAAACAGACCAATAGTACCACAGTACAGACAGACAACTACACGGACCCCCAACTTAGAAGATGCGGTGCTTGGTAGTAGTGGATGAGGTATCCACTTTCAGCACTCGATCAGTTGCACGTGAAATAAATGTTTCGCAGAGTACTGTGGGGCGAGGTGATTTCGGACCTCGTGTCATGTTCAGCCAATAGTTCTTTCAGCGCCCTGCAGTCGATCCTGTCTCTCCAGCGTGCGTGCTTTTCGGGATGAAGCCTGTTTCACCAGAATCGGAATGCTGTATAGTGGCAGTAGTCACATTTGGGCCGATGAAAATACCCACGCTACAGTTGTCAAGAGCCATCAAAGCAGATTGTCAATGTACGGGCAGGAGTAGTCAGCGATTACCTAGTAGGCCCGTTTCTTCTTACTCCCCGCTTAAATACACCAGTATACACTGTATTTATCAGAGACATACCGCCCAGGTTAATTATCAACGGATGTGGTTCCAACACGATGGAGTCCGACCTCACTTTGGGCTGAGGGTTCGTGAACACCTGGATCACACATTCCCTGAAAAGTGGATAGGCAGAGGTGGCCAGGAAGTTCACGCGGTCTTGATTTCTTCTTGTGCGATCATGCGAAAAGTCTCGTGTACGAAAGGTCTATAGAGTGAACAGGCAAGAATTCTCGCAGCCTGCGACACTGTTCAAACGACACCGAGAGTTTTAGAACTTTGCACGACAGAAATTTGTGTGACGATGCGACGATGCCATGTCTGAATTGACGTTGGTGCAGGGGGACATTTTGAACAACTGTTGTAAATATAGCAGCTTGTAAAACTTGTGCAGATAAATTGAATTCATTGTTACTGTCCCGGTTTCTCTGACGTCACGTTACGTGCGCGGTTAATAATGTATCAGATGTTCTTATCTGAGGATTTGGGAAGTATTCAGCACGATTTCTGCAAGCCATAATCAGGGTTCGGAAGTTGGAGTCCTTAGTTCGAGCGTCGTGCGAGGCTAAGACGTAACTTGAGTATATTTTGGCCTGTATCTTTCGACTCGGCCGCTTTCGGACAAGGGTCCTGTGCCTTACATTGATGCATTTACTCTTCTCCATCGTCCCTGAAAGCTTGGAACGCTGTCACCGTATCACCCAGCACATCGACGCCGCTAGAACCTGGCTTTTTAGATCCTACTGGTTACTCATAGTCGTAAGTTAATTATTCACTAATGTATGTTTGCATCACAGACAACGTGTCAATCTAAAAATGTGTCAGTTGTATCTAGATTTAAATTATTATCTGACATTCTATATTAGAACGACTATTGTAATCCCTGAGCATGTTCAAGACACTAAGCTTTGTATGTGTTCTATTTCAATACTTTCGCCACACTGTACTAACGTGTCTTCTTGTATAACTGCATAGAACAGGTTTTCTTGCCGCACCAAATCTGGATGAATCCTCAGCTGCATCAGTCTCTCCTGATAAAGACGAATGTCATTATAGTCGGAAGCTTGAGGTTTCACCCAGCACATGTGCGATTGGGTTGATCTCCGAGGAACGCCACTCCACTCTGGAGTTGCTACCATGCTGAAGGTACGGGTTCATCCATCAAGATAAAACTGTCACTAAAACGTTGGCGATACTGTTCCACTATTGGTTGCAGAATATTGCCCCTGTACCATTCAGCAGTGGTACCTGTACCATTCAGCCCTCAAGGAACGGTGACTTCCGGAAAGCGTTTGACTCGGTGCCCAACTGCAGACTCCTAACTAAGGTATCAGCATATGGGATTGATTCCCAAATATGTGAGTGGCTCGAAGACCTCTTAAGTAATAGAACCCAGTACGTTGTCCTCGATGGTGAGTGTTCATCGGAGGTGAGGGTATCGTCTGGAGTGCCCCAGGGAAGTGTTGTTTTCTATCTACATAAATGATCTTTTGGATGGGGTGGATAGCAATGTGCGGCTGTTTGCTGATGATGCTGTGGTGTACGGGAAGGTGTCGTCGTTGAGTAATGACTTGAACAGGATTTGTGATTGATGTAAAGAATGGCTGCTAACTTTAAATATAGATAAATGTAAATTAATGCAGATGAATAGGAAAAAGAATCCCGTAATGTTTGAATAATCCATTAGTAGTGTAGCGCTTGACACAGCCACGTCGATTAAATATTTTGGCGTAACATTGCAGAGCGATACGAAGTGGGACAAGCATCAAGCATGTAATTGCAGTTGTGGGGAAGGCGGATAGTCGTCTTCGGTTCATTGGTAGAATTTTGGGAAGATGTGGTTCATCTGTAAAGGAGACCGCTTATAAAAAACTAATACGACCTATTCTTGAGCACTGCTCGAGCGTTTGGGATCCCCATGAGGTCGGGTTGAGAGAGGGCATAGAAGCAATTCAGAGGCGGGCTGCTAGATTTGTTACTGGTAGGTTTGATCATCACGCGAGTGTTACGGAAATGCTTCAGGAACCGGGTGGGAGTCTCTAGAGGAAAGGAGGCGTTCTTTTCGTGAATCGCTACTGAGGAAATTTAGAGAACCAGCATTTGAGGCTGACTGCAGTACAATTTTACTGTCGCCAACTTATATTTTGCGGAAAGACCATAAAGATAAGATAAGAGAGATTAGGGCTCGTACAGAGGCATATAGGCAGTCGTTTTTCCCTCTTACTGTTTGGGAATGGAGCAGGGAGAGAAGATGCTAGTTGTGGTACGAGGTACCGTCCGCCACGCACCGTATGGTGGATTGCGGAGTATGTATGTAGATGTAGATGTAGATGTAGAAGGACCACGATAGGCGCACGGTGGCCTCTTGTAGTGTCATCGCAAAACATTACTCTGGTTGCCCGTGTGGGACACAGTGTTGGAGGAATTATATGTTGTCGGGTTGTCTCCAAACATGTTTTCTGCGGGTATCTGGAAATTCTAAGTTTGTAAGGACTATGGGACCAAACTGCTGAGGTCATCGGTTCCTAGGCTTACACACTAATTAAACTAACTTACGCTAAGGACAACACACACACACACACACCCATGACCGAGGGAAGACTCGAACCTCCGACGGGGGGGGGGGGGGGGGTGAGGTGGGTGGGGTGAGGGCGAGCCGTGACAAGACGCCCAAGACCGCATGGCTACTCCACTCGACCGAGTATCTGGATTGAAAGAGATGCCATCATGGGGCATCCATTCTGTTTCACTACTCGCCCATCCGTAATGGAGACCATGGGTTTTTGGTGTAGGACGTGATGCTCGTTGTGGTCGTCGGGAGTGGAGATTCGCATCATGCAATCATCTCCAAACAGTTTTATGCGTTACCATGGCTTCTGAAGCCTCTTCGAGCCTGGAGTTCAGTTCCGCAGCACTCAGCCCATTGTTCCTTTGACGGAAAAACTGTGGGTGGGTAACGATCATTGTGTACACCTGTCCAACGTGGATGGTCTATGTGCAGCGTGTCACTTGGAGCCGATTCTATGTCCGCACCACATTACTTTCTATGTCCGCCCCCGGTACCTGAAGCGTGACGGATTGTCAATGCTCTGGGCCCGGGTTCGATTCCCAGCTGGGCCGGGGAATTTTCTCCGCCCAGGGAGTGGGTGTTGTGCTGTTCTCATCATCATCCTATCATCCTCATCGACTGCGGGTCGCCGAAGTGGCGTCAAATTGGAAGACCGGCACCCGGCGAACGGTCTGCCATACGATTAAATAAATAAATAAATCACTTTCTCTCTAATGCACGCGTCGAGCAGCTTTTTTGCTTGATAAACCTTCTGCGCGCAACGTGATAAGGGGGACCCTTCGCGGCGTGATGCATGTTCACTTTACTGTCCCACAGGCATCTCTAATGCGTTTCTCCTGGCACTTCATTTTCATCTGGAATGTTGCAGTCAAGTCGAGTACGGCGTGCTACCTGTAGGTAGCGCCCATCCTAACTGTGTGTAATGAGGTGACAGGAGTCTTGGCATGCCTCCAGATATCAAGTAGGACCTACTTTTGCCAGGCGTAGTGCAGGAGCTCGGCGGAGCATGAACTCAACAAATCGTTTGAAGTCCTTCGCAGGAATATAGAGCCATTCTGTCTTTATAGCTGTCCATAAAAGTTCGATGGGATTCATGTAGGGCGATCTGGGTGGCCAGATTATTCATTCGTTCGAACTGCCCAGAGTTTTCTTCAAACCAATTGCTAACAGTTGTGACCCTGTGACATGGCGCATTGTTATCAATAAAAATTCCATCGTTACATCATCATCATCATCATCATCATTTAAGACTGATTATGCCTTTCAACGTTCAGTCTGGAGCATAGTCCCCCTTATACAGTTCCTCCATCATCCCCTATTCAATGCTAACATTGGTGCCTCTTCTGCTGTTAAACCTATTACTTCAAAATCATTCTTAACCGAATCCAGGTACCTTGGTCTGCCCCGACTCCTCGTACCCTCTACTGCTGAGCCCATGAGTCTCTTGGGTAACCTTGCTTCTCCCATGCGTGTTACATGACCCCACCATCTAAGCCTGTTCGCCCTGACTGCTTCATCTATAGAGTTCATTCCCAGTTTTTCTTTGATTTCCTCATTGTGGACACCCTCCTGCCATTGTTCCCATCTACTAGTACCTGCAATCATCCTAGCTACTTTCATATCCGTAACCTCAACCTTATTGATAAGGTAACCTGAATCCACCCAGCTTTCGCTCCCATACAACAAAGTTGGTCGAAAGATTGAACGGTGCACAGATAACTTACTCTTGGTACTGACTTCCTTCTTGCAGAAGAGAGTAGATCGTAGCTGAGCGCTCACTGCATTAGCTTTGCTACATCTCGCTTCCAGTTCTTTCACTATGTTGCCATCCTGTGAGAATATGCATTCTAAGTACTTGAAACCGTCCACCTGTTCTAACTTTGTTCCTCCTATTTGGCACTCAATCCGTTTATATTTCTTTCCCACTGACATTACTTTCGTTTTAGAGATGCTAATCTTCATACCATAGTCCTTACATTTCTGATCTAGCTCTGAAATATTACTTTGCAAACTTTCAATCGAATCTGCCATCACAACTAAGTCATCCGCATATGCAAGACTGCTTATTTTGCGTTCACATATCTTAATCCATCGTTACTTGGCTGAAAAATGTCTCAAAGTAGTGGAATAGCCAGAAGACCCAGTTCATTCCATGTAAAAATGGCCTACAGTATGAGCTTTTTCGCTCTGCAGCTGAGTGTGCGCTGGTATGAAACTTCCTGGCAGATTAAAACTGTGTGCCGGACCGAGACTCGAACTCGGAACCTTTCCCTTTGGCGTGCAAGTGCTCTACCAGTTCCCCCAGTTCGAGTCTCGGTCCGACACACAGGTTTAATCTGCCAGGAAGTTTCACAGTCCACAGTGTTTTGGAGCCACCACCAACTTGGACAGTGAATTGTTGACATCTTGGGACGATGGCTTCGTAGGATCTGTACCACACTCGAAGCGTATCATCAACTCTTACCAACTGATATCAGGACTCACGTGACCAGGCTGCAGTTCTCCAGTCGTCTAGTCAGTCCAACTGATGTGATCAGGAGGCCAGGAGAGGCGTTGCAGGGGATGTCATACTCTTACCAAGGGCACTGTCCGGCCCCGGTAGCTGAGTGGTCAGCTTGACGGAATGTCAATCCTAAGGTCCCGGGTTCGATTCCCGGCTGGGTCGGAGATTTTCTCCGCTCAGGGACTGGGTGTTGTGTTGTCCTAATCATCATCATTTCATCCCCATCGACGCGCAGGCCGCCGAAGTCGCGTCAATTCGAAAGACCTGCACCAGGCGAACGGTCTACCCGACGGGAGGCCCTAGCCACACGACATTTCATTTACCAAGGGCACTCGCGCCGGTCGTCTGCTCCCATAGCCCATTAACGCCGAGTTTCGCCGTATTGTCCTAACGGATACGTCCGTCGTACGTCGCACATTGATTTCTGCGCTAATTCCACGGAGGTTTGCTTGTCTGATAGCACTGACAACTCTACCCAAACGCCGCTGTTCTCGATCGTTAAGTGGAGATCGTCGGCTACTGAGGTCTTCGTGTTGAGAGGCAAAATATGGAATCTCGTCCTCTCGGCACAGTCTTCTCACTGTGAATCTCGGAATGTTGAACTGTCTAATAATTTCCAAAGGCTTTAGCGCTTTCCAACAAACATTAAAGATAATATAGTTTAAGGATGTTTAACATGTGCAGCCCTGTCAGCTACTGTGATAAATTAATTCGCCTCAGTTGCGAAAAGTTGCTTGTCTTTACCCAGGTTTCAGCTAGAGTTCAGCTGAGTTCCAACGCAGCGTCTGCGGTTCGCCGGCCTTGGTGGCCGAGCGGTTCTAGGTGCTTCAGTCCGGAACCGCGCGACTGCTACAGTCGCAGGTTCGAATCCTGCCTCGGGCATGGATGTGTGTGATGTCGTTAGGTTAGTTAGGTTTAAGTAGTTCTAAGTTGGGACTAAGTTAAGTCCCATAGTGCTCAGAGCCATTTGAACCATTTTTCGTCCGCGGCTGCCCGACCGCTTCCAATGAAGTGGGGCCGGGGCTATTCCTCGGCTAAGTAACGTAGCTTGACATGGTACCACGGTACTTTAGCTTTTTATGTTTGACTGTGCCCTATTCTGGCATGTATTAGTTTATTTTATGCTTCTGAAGAATATATATATTATTACTCTAACTGAAACCTGGGTAAAGACAAGTAACTTTTCGCAACTGAGGTGGATCTTTGACGTATTCATAATATAGTTGTTTCTAAGGTATTTCTCGCTTAAATGCTTAACGTCAAATATTCATCTTCATCTACATCATACTCCGCAAGCCACCTAATGGTGTGTGGCGTAGGGTACTTTCGATACAACTATCTGATCCCTCCAGCCCGGTTCCAGTCGTGAATAGCGCAAGCCTCTGTATTGGCTCTAATTTCTCGAATTTTTGCCTAGTCGTCGATACGCGAGAAGTATGTGGGGAGGAGAGGGGGGGGGGGGGGAAGTAATATGTTGTCTGACTCCTCCTGAAAAGTGCTGACACGAAATTTCAGATGCACAACGCCTCTCTTGTAACGTTTGCCAGTGGAGTTTGTTTAGCATCTCCGTAACGCTCTCTCGCCAGCTAAACGATGCTGTGACGAAACGCGTCGCTCTTCTCTTTCACTCCTACCTGATAGAGATCCCAGATAGATGAACAGTGCTCAAGAATCGGGCGAACAAGAGCCTTATAAACAGCTTCTTTTGTGGATGTGTTACATTTCCTTAAGATTCTTCCTATGAATCTGAGTCCGTTGTCCGCTTTTCCCACTGTATGTTTTATGTGGTCATTCCATTTAACGTCACTCTGGATAATAACTCCTGGATATTTTACGGCAGATGCCGTCTCCAGCTGTTTGTCATCAATAGTGTACAGTAGTGGATTTCTTTTCCTATGTATGCGCAATATGTTACATTTATTTACGTTCGGGGTCAACTGTCAGCCTATACCATTCATAAATTCTCTGTAGGTCGTTCCGCAAATTCTTTCTATCTTCTGGCGTTACTACTTTGGTATAAGCAACTACATCATTTGCGAATAGCTTTAAAGAGCATGCGATAGTTTCTCCTACATAATTTACATATATTGTAAACAGCAACGGTCCTATCACACTTCCCTGTGGTACTGCGGATATTACCTTTACAGCTGTCGATTTTGTTCCGTTAAGAGCGACGTGTTGAGTTCTATCTGCAAGAAATCCTTGAACCCAATCGCAGGTTTGCTCCGAAACTCCGTAATCTCGTATTTTTTCATTAAGCGGCTATGAGGGACGGTGTGCAATGCCTTAGTGAAATCAAGGAACACGGTATCGACCTGAGCGCCGCTGTCCACTGCGCTGTGGGCCTCGTGGAGGAACAGAGCGAACTGAGTTTCGCAGGATTATTAACTCATTTGTTGAGTAATCCTCTGTATTTGTTTTCTAGATGGGAGTTTTACATGTCGGACAACTACAGGTTTCAGAATATGCTTAAGATTTCTGCAACAATGAGATGTTACCGATATTGGTCTGTAATTTAGCGGGATCACGCTCTTACCCTTCTTACATACGAGACACCTTTCCGTTTTCGCAGCCGTTTGGGAGTTAGCGTTCCACGGGAGATTGGTTCAAATGGCTCTGAGCAAAATCAAATGGTTCAAATGGCTCTGAGCACTATGCGACTTAACTTCTGAGGTCATCAGTTCCCTAGAACTTCGAACTACTTAAACCTAACTAACCTAAGGACATCACACACACATCCATGCCCAAGGCAGGATTCGAACCTGCGACCATAGCGGTCGTGCGGTTCCGGACTGAAGCGCCTAGAACCGCTCGGCCACACTGGCCGGGCCCACGGGAGATTCCCCATAAATGAAGTATAAGTATGGGGCCAATGCCAAAGAGAAGTAGACTCTGCAAAATAGAGCTAGCAACTATACGCTTTCAAGTATTTCACTGCGGACACATATTTCTGGCCGGCCTGGGTGGCCGAGCGGTTCTAGGCGCTACAGTCCGGAACCACGCGACCGCTACGGTCGTAGGTTCGAATCCTGCCTCGGGCATGGATGCGTATGATGTCCTTAGGTTAGTTAGGTTTAAGTAGTTCTAAGGCACTGATGACCTCAGTAGTTAAGTCCCATAGTGCTCAGAGCCATTTGAACCAATTTCTGTGTCCTCCATACGGGAATATGTGCGGCTGTGGAACGGTGGTATTTATGTACTATCCTTCTAAAATGGTCTACCGAGTAGTAGTAGTAGACACTTCTAGTCTAAACCTGAGAGCGCGAGTCCAAAGATGAGAATTGCAGACGCGTAAGGTAAGCCCCCAAGACGTGGAGAAATGACAAGTCGTGGTAGGGGCGAGGACTCGTGTGAGGACGGTGGCGGAGGCGTGTCTGCTCAGGACGTGGGCGTCTGTTCGCACGGCCTCGCACTGATTTCCAAGAGGCTGAGGTGAGTTGAGGCGGCGCGCTCTCCAATATTTAACCTGCCGGCGAGCGCCGCGCGGGCATCGACCCAGGACCGCCAGCGGCGGAAGGAAGGCGCCTCTGCAGTCTGCGGGTGGAGCCATGCGGCGTGGTTAGCTAGTGGTGTAGCTCGCTATGACCAGATTCAGTATACAGGGGATCAACAAAGAAGATGTTAATGTGGTGTCACCGCCAGACACCACACTTGCTAGGTGGTAGCCTTTAAATCGCCCGCGGTCCGTTAGTATACGTCGGACCCGCGTGTCGCCACTATCGGTGATTGCAGACCGAGCGCCGCCACACGGCAGGTCTAGAGAGACTTCCTAGCAACCGCCCCAGTTGTACAGCCGACTTTGCTAGCGATGGTTCACTGACAAAATACGCTCTCATTTGCCGAGACGATAGTTAGCGTAGCCTTCAGCTACGTCATTTGCTACGACCTAGCAAGGCGCCATTACCAGTTACTACTGATACTGTGAATAATGTACCGTCAAGAGCGACGTTCACCATTAATGTATTAAAGTTAAGTTCAAATGGCTCTGAGCGCTATGGGACTTAACATCTTAGGTCATCAGTCCCCTAGAACTTAGAACTACTTAAACCTAACTAACCTAAGGACATTACACACATCCATGCCCGACGCAGGATTCGAACTTGCGACCGTAGCAGTCCCGCGGTTCCGGACTGCAGCGCCTAGAACCGCAAGACCACCGCGGCCGGCGATTAAAGTTAAGTATTCCACCAGCTACGTTTTTTTCTAAAGGCTAATTTCCTGGTCCTGTTACAGACCTCACGCCAGCCTGCGTGAGCTAAAACGCGTGCTTTTCGGCTTCCTCTAGTAACACGGTGTTGGCTCTCCTGCCAACCACAACAGATAACACCTAACACAGAACAGTTTAACACGCATAATGCCGTGTAGGAAATCAGTTGGCATTCAAACTGGTTTCCATTCGTGTCGGAATCGATAAATACAGGTCCTGTACGGTTTTCAAGGGAATGTTATACCATCCTGCGTGGACAGGTAACGATGTTAGAGGTGGCAGCGGATCACGCACCCTCTTCTCCAAAGTAGACTGCAAAGGCTCAATAGTATTGACATCTGATGACAGCCGTGGCCAGGGAAGATGCGAAAATTCATCCTCGTCCTCACAGAACTCGTCCTGGACAATCAGAGATGTGTGAACAGGGGCGTTATCGTCTTGGAACATGGCATCACCATTGGCCAACGGAAATTGTACCGTGGGATGGACCTGATCAACCAACAAGTGGTCACATTATCAAAAATGGTTCAAATGGCTCTGAGTACTATGGGACTCAACTACTGAGGTCATCAGTCCCCTAGAACTACTTAAACCTAATGACATCACACACATCCATGCCCGAGGCAGGATTCCATTTGAACTATTTGAACCAGTGACTTTTAAGCAGTCGTCTTGTTATTTTTCGTCACAGCCCTCGTCAATGACGTCTGTCACGACCGCTCAACATATACACTACTCCGCACTGTGATGATGTTTCTCCGTATGGGCTATAAATCTTCGATATAGAGCCTGTCCAAACACCAACACTTAGGCTAATTTGGATGCGGAAGCACTCACCATACGAGGAACAGCAGTTTGCCAACATTTGTATTCACTCACTTCCAACTTAATGCACTCACAAATACACAGAACTCTGTTCTCACCTCGACTGACACTTGGAACGTGTTGATGACAAAGCACAGGTGCCTTTCGATGTCAAATACAACAGCGCAACATGCAGGTGTGGCTAGTTGCTATTTTTATATTCAAGTATGCTTTTCTTGAGGAGTTTCCACTTTTTTTCACAGGCTGTATATGTTCGTTGTAATAACATGATTTCATTTCTTACCGTTACCGTTAGAAAATCTCTTTGTTCGCGATCGGGAATTCGGCCTCTCATTTCATTCTCAGGTGACAGCTCACAACGAAGTGCGTCAGTGCACCGCTCCTTCCAAGAAGAGTGTCCTCCAGTCAACAATGTTGAAGTATTTCGTATTCCCAATAAGATTCGCTATGTGATCAAAAGTATCCGGACACTTGGCTGAAAACGACTTACAGGTTCGTGGCGCCCTCCATCGGTAATGCTGGAGTTCAAATGGTGTTGGCCCACTGGCCCACCCTTAGCCTCGATGACAGCTTCCACTCTCGCAGGCATACGTTCAGTTAGGTGCTGGAAAGTTTCTTGGGGAAAGGCAGCCCATTATTTTCGGAGTGCTGCACTGACGTGAGGTATCTGTGTCTGTCGGTGAGGCCTGGCACGAAGCTGGCGTTCCAAAACATCCCAAAGGTGTTCTGTAGGATTTAGGTCAGGACTCTGTGCAGGCCAGTCTATTACAATGATGTTACTGTCATGTAACCACTCCGCCACAGGCCGTGTATTATGAACAGATGCTCGATCGTGTTCAAAGATGCAAACGCCATCCCCGAATTGCTCTTCAACAGCTAACATAAATGTCCCTGCCGACCCTCGCCAAAAATGCTATTTTTTTCTAATCGCTTAGCCATCCTGAGCTGCGACTTCTGTCACTTTCATTTCTGGCCATATATATGGAAAAGAAAATTGAGAATGCGCTAGGTGACGATCAGTTTGGCTTTAGGAAAAGTAAAGGGACGAGAGACGCAATTCTGACGTTACGGCTAATAATGGAAGCAAGGCTAAAGAAAAATCAAGACACTTTCATAGGATTTGTCGACCTGGAAAAAGCGTTCGACAATATAAAATGGTGCAAGCTGTTCGAGATTCTGAAAAAAATAGGGGTAAGCTATAGGGAGAGACGGGTCATATACAATATGTACAACAAACAAGAGGGAATAATAAGAGTGGACGATCAAGAACGAAGTGCTCGTATTAAGAAGGGTGTAAGACAAGGCTGTAGCCTTTCGCCCCTACTCTTTAATCTGTACATCGAGGAAGCAACGATGGAAATAAAAGAAAGGTTCAGGAGTGGAATTAAAATACAAGGTGAAAGGATATCAATGATACGATTCGCTGATGACATTGCTATCCTGAGTGAAAGTGAAGAAGGATTAAATGATCTGCTGAACGGAATGAACAGTCTAATGAGTACACAGTATGGTTTGAGAGTAAATCGGAGAAAGACGAAGGTAATGAGAAGTAGTAGAAATGAGAACAGCGAGAAACTTAACATCAGGATTGATGGTCACGAAGTCAATGAAGTTAAGGAATTCTGCTGCCTAGGCAGTAAAATAACCGATGACGGACGGAGCAAGGAGGACATCAAAAGCAGACTCGCTATGGCAAAAAAGGCATTTCTGGCCGAGAGAAGTCTACTAATATCAAATACCGGACTTTATTTGAGGAAGAAATTTCTGAGGATGTACGTCTGAAGTACAGCATGGTAGTGAAACATGGACTGTGGGAAAACCGGAACAGAAGAGAATCTAAGCATTTGAGATGTGGTGCTATAGACGAATGTTGAAAATTAGGTGGACTGATAAGGTAAGGAATGAGGAGGTTCTACGCAGAATCAGAGAGGAAAGGAATATGTGGAAAACACTGATAAGGAGAAGGGACAGGATGATAGGACATCTGCTAAGACATGAGGGAATGATTTCCATGGTACTAGAGGGAGCTGTAGAGGGCAAAAACTGTAGAGGAAGACAGAGATTGGAATACGTCAAGCAAATAATTGAGGACGTAGGCTGCAAGTGCTACTCTGAGATGATGAGGTTAGCACAGGAAAGGAATTTGTGGCGGGCCGCATCAAACCAGTCTGTAGACTGATGAAAAAAAAAAAAAAAAAAAAAATAAGAAATATATATAATTTGGACAGACTTGGTAATGAAAAGTAGGCACGTCGCCGTGTTAGACAATTCAGCCTGTTCCCCTACTGGGTTACTTTCAACGTAGTTTTAGGCCTATGTCACTAACGTTAATCTGTCGTAGAACTTTCGAACATGTTTCTTGCTCACATATTATGACATTCCGAGAAAAGTAAAATTTCCTCTATAAAAAATCAATATGGATTCCGCAAACAGAGATGACGGGAAACTTATAGCGCTTTTTCCGTCCATGAGATGCATGGGCAGCCTTATTATGTCCATACCATCTGAATAATATCTCACCGTTCTTGCAGAGCAGCTATGCACAGTGATTTGTAATGTAGCCTGTTGCAAATCAGGAACCCTTAGCTGCCGGTGGGTACCGATCAGTTCACTTATTAAAAAAATGACAACTTTATGTGGATCGATTTTTGCGAATAGCTGTTTTCATTCAATATAAATAGAATAACAGAATAATTTGAACTTAATCAGCACAAAACATAACTATGTAAGTTTTAAAGACTTATTTACGCTAATGGTTTCGTCTAATTTTGTATTATTTGCGTAAAATATGTATGAAGTTAATTTAAATAATTTTGTTGCCAGTAGTACAAACGAAGAGAGTACTTGTCCAAAATTGTAATCTATGCGCTCCCGCTCTTAGCGGGAAAAGACGAGGTAAAGACATCTACCTTTGTACAGTAGTAGCGTGTAACTGGAATTTTGTAGTTGAAGCAGATGGAAATTACCTTACTGATGCATTTGATCGAATATTTTCGCAAAATGAAGAAACGGCAACAGATTTTGAATCAATAGTATCATACAGTTTACGACCGGTTTCGCAGTGAAACAGTTCCATCTACTGGTACACATTGTGACAATGGAAACAAAGTGTTGAGCAACTATAATTCAGAAATGAAAAGGAACACAAGATACGTGAAACATACTTATGTAGGAAAGTGACATCGGCCACCGTCTTCCTCGGAGAGGTTGGGGGGGGGGGGAGGGGAGGAGGAAGGAGAGAGGTGAGGTGTATGTTATGTGGAATGTTTGTACCGGAAGCAGTGGGTACTCAAAACACCATGGAGGAAGAGAACGTGTACATCTTATCTAAATCTACAACACTAATGGTTGTAAGCACTATATTAACCGATAAAAAAGAAAAAAATCAGATCAATAAACAAAACAGTAGCTGAAATAGGAAATGCTGCAAACAGGCAAAACAGTGAAACAACTTAAGCGGTAACCTGAAGTATGTCATACGTATTTCTGAGGCGGTGCTTCTGTTGACAGATGTTTTCTATTGGTTTTTTTTCATGTTGGCAACTTCTTAGGATCCCTATTGTACAGGGTGGGACACGGAACTTTTGTTCCCCGCATGACATAGCGTGGAAGACAACGTCAGTTCACGTACCCTTTATGTCCAGTCACCAGTTTCTTGTTACATTTTCATTTTGGAAGCAGGGAAATATTGTTTTTCGTCGTTACAGTATATGCCAAAAGATGGAATTATGTCATTCTGAAACTGGTCGCAAACAGTGATCTATTATTGGTTCAACAGTTCCTGCTGTTTCTTCATTTTGTTGGTTGGTTGATTTTTTTTGGGGGGGGGGGGGGGTGGGGGGTGACAAGCGGCGAGGTCATCTGTCCCAGCCGGCCGGTGTGGCCGAGCGGTTCTAGGCGATCCAGTCCGAAACCGCGCGACCGCTACGGTCGCAGGTTCGAATCCTGCCTCGGGCATGGATGTGTGTGATGTCCTTAGGTTAGTTAGGTTTACGTAGTTCTAAGTTCTAGGGGACTGATGACCTCAGATGTTAAGTCGCATAGTGCTCAGAGCCATTTGCACCATTTTTCATCTGTCCCATCGGAAGAATGGGGAAGCACGTTCGCCCTTTCTAAGGATCCATCCCGGCATTTGCCTGAAGCGATTTAGGGATATCACGGAAAACCTAAATTAAGATGGCCGGACGCGGGTTAAACCGTCGTTCTCATTTTGTGAAAATGGACATGTACAGTTGTAGTTGCTCTACGAAGATAACTCTTTGAACGATTATTCTAAGACACTTTTTTAAAAGTTCGAAAACGCAGATGCTAAAATGAATGAACTTTTATTAATTATTAGTTACAGCCAGCAGTTAAATTTTATGACACTGGAAAATTTCAGATTTATTTGGACAGCAATATTTCGAGGCAACTGTCATACCCCGATCGACCCGCGCCGGTAATACCATTATTAGGGTCCATACGTAAGTCGGTAAAAACCGAATCCTCGTATTATCACTCGTCTTTCTGTACAGCTATAAAGGTCGGTTTTTCTCAGGAACGGGTACAGGTATCACATTGATCCTTAGTCACATAGTGAGGTCAGTGGTTGGTGGTGATAGAAATTTAAGCTTCTGAGTCAAAAGATACTGCAGTTTGTCTTATGTCATACTCGGACAGTCACTTATCAAAAACTATAGGCAAACTTTGTATATACACGGTATAGCAGTGCCTGTGTCCAAAGGAACAGGTACTGCAGCGATCACAGGAGTTACGAAACACCTCAGACGAATTCGCAATTGCGAATAAGGGCTGCCATCAGCTGTACAATGGAATGACGACAATGAAAACTTGTCCCGGACCGGGACTCGAACCCGGCTTTCTCGCTTCTCGGGAACGGTCGCCTTACCATTTGGCTGATACGTCCTCATTATCAACTGCGAATTCATTTCAGGTGTGTCGTAACGGCTATGGTCGCCGCATAATGGATGTACGAGTCCAGGTCGTAGACTTATGGTTGAGGACGTATGGACGTTTGGGACTAGCCATGAGTCGTGCACGGATAGCCAAATGGTAGGGCGACCACTCGCGGTAAGCGGGAAATCCGGGTTCCAATCGCGGTCCGTCACAAATTTTCATTATTCTCATTCCATTCTGCAGCCGATGGTAGTCCTTATTTGAGGTGAAACTTCCTGGCAGATTAAAACTGTGTGCCCGACCGAGACTCGAACTCGGGACCTTTGCCTTTCGCGGGCAAGTGCTCTACCATCTGAGCTACCGAAGCACGACTCACGCCCGGTCTCACAGCTTTACTTCTGCCAGTATCTCGTCTCCTACCTTCCAAACTTTACAGAAGCTCTCCTGCGAACCTTGCACAACTAGCACTCCTGAAAGAAAGGATCTCATTCTGGAAGGATCTCATTCTGGAAACATCCCCCAGGCTGTGGCTAAGCCATGTCTCCGCAATATCCTTTCTTTCAGGAGTGCTAGTTCTGCAAGGTTCGCAGGAGAGCTTCTGTAAAGTTTGGAAGGTAGGAGACGAGATACTGGCAGAAGTAAAGCTGTGAGACCGGGCGTGAGTCATGTTTCGGTAGCTCAGATGGTAGAGCACTTGCCCACGAAAGGCAAAGGTCCCGAGTTCGAGTCTCGGTCGGGCACACAGTTTTAATCTGCCAGGAAGTTTCATATCAGCGCACACTCCGCTGCAGAGTGAAAATCTCATTCTGGAAACATCCCCCAGGCTGTGGCTAAGCCATGTCTCCGCTATATCCTTTCTTTCAGGAGTGCTAGTTCTGCAAGGTTCGCAGGAGAGCTTCTGTAAAGTTTGGAAGGTAGGAGACGAGGTACTGGCAGAAGTAAAGCTGTGAGTACCGGGCGTGAGTCGTGCTTCGGTAGCTCAGATGGTAGAGCACTTGCCCACGAAAGGCGAAGGTCCCGAGTTCGAGTCTCGGTCGGGCACACAGTTTTAATCTGCCAGGAAGTTTCATATCAGCGCACACTCCGCTGCAGAGTGAAAATCTCATTTTGCTTATTTGAGGTGTTTGTATATACAGGTCGGGCCTGGTGCTCAAGCGGTACTGTGTAAGCTTGCAGCCGAGAGGTCGCGGGAATGAGTCTCTGTCGGACAACGGATTCTCCTGTACTCGTTTTAACACAGCCTTAACCTCTCAGCGATGTGAGGAGTCGCCAGATTCTACGTTAAACTGGACGGCCCCTTTTCCCGGTTGGAGAACTGGGATAGGTTAGGGGCAATCAAGTCGCTGAAATGACGTTCAGTAGAAAGACTTGCCTGGGCTGTTGAACCACATGAAATAATAATTGTTATTACCTATATGTACATAATCCCCCCCTACCCCATGAACCATGGACCTTGCCGTTGGTGGGGAGGCTTGTGTGCTTCAGCGATACAAGATTGCCGTACCGTAGGTGTAACCACAACGGAGGGGTACCTGTTGAGGGGCCAGACAAACGTGTGGTTCCTAAAGAGGGGTAGCAGCCTTTTCAGTAGTTGCAGGGGCAACAGTCTAGATGATTGACTGACCTGGCCTTGTAACACTAACCAAAACGGCCTTGCAGTGCTGGTACTGCGAACGGCTGAAAGCATGGGGGAAACTACAGCCGTAATTTTTCCCGAGGGCATACAGCTGTAGTGTACGTTTCTAGCATTTGTAGACTCAGAGAAAGGTTTTGATAATGTTGACTGGAATACTCTCTTTCAAATTCTGAAGGTGGCAGGGGTAAAATACATGGAGCGAAAGGCTATTTAGAATTTATACAGAAACCAGATGGCAGTTACAAGAGTTGAGGGGCATAAAAATGGTTCAAATACTCTGAGGACTATGGGACTTAACTGCTGAGGTCATCAATCCCCTAGAACATAGAACTACTTAAACCTAACTAACCTAAGGACATCACAGACAACCATGCCCGAGGCAGGATTCGAACCTGCGACCGCAGCGGTAGCGGGGCTCCACACTGTAGCTCCCAGAACCGCTCGGCCACTCCAGCCGGCTGAGGGGCATAAAAGGGAAGCATTGGCTGGGAAGGGAGTGAGACAGGGTTGAAGCCTATCTCAGATGTTATTTAATCTGTATATTGAGCAAGCAGTAAAGGAAACAAAAGAAAAATTTGTAGGAATTAAAATCCATGGAGAAGAAATAAAAACTGTGAGGTTCGCCGATGACATTGTAATTCTGTCAGAGACAGCCAACGACCTGGAACAGTAGGTGAACGGAATGTACAGTGTCTTGAATGGAGGATATAAGATGAACATCGACAAAAGCAAAACGAGAATAATGGAATGTAGTCAAATTAAGTCGGGTGATGCTGAGGGAATTAGATTAGGAAATGAGACACTTAAAGTAGTAAAAGAGATTTGCTATTTGGGGAGCAAAGTAGAGTCGAAGTAGAGAGGATATAAAATGTAGACTGGCAATGGCAAGGAAAGTGTTTCTGAAGAAGAGAAATTTGTTAACATCGAATATAGATTTAAGTGTCAGGAAGTCATTTCTAAAGTATTTGTATGGAGTGTAGCCATGTATGGAAGTGAAACATGGACGATAAATAGTTTAGACAAGAAGAGAATAGAAGCTTTCGAAATGTGGTGCTACAGAAGAATGCTGAAGATTAGATGGGTAGATCACATAAGTGATGAAGAGGTAGTGAATAGAGTTGGGGAGTAGGGAAATTTGTGGCACAACTTGTCTAGAAGAAGAGATAGGCTGGCAGGGCATGTTCTGAGGCATCAAGAGATCACCAATTTAGTATTGGAGGGCAGTGAGGAGGGTAAAAATTGCAGAGGGAGACCAAGAAATGAATACACTAAGCAGATTCAGAAGGATGGAAGCTGCAGTAGGTGCTGGGAGATGAAGAAGCTTGCACAGGATAGAGTAGCATGGAGAGCTGCATCAAACCAGTCTCCAGGCTGTAGAGCACAACAACAACATGTACATAATTATGTCTGTACGGAACTATCGATGGGCAATTCCCACAAGTACATGTCCAGGCTTTTCTTTCCTTCCTAAACGTTTGGCTGTCTGGAGCACCCTGTTCTGTCACTTGCACTTCTATCGAAGCCCTGCACACTCAACAAATTTACACGAAATCGGCGATAAGGAACAGGTGCGGTTCCCTTGTGAGTGGGATGGACGGTAGGGAAGCGCCGCGGATACACAAACCGTGTTGTGGCCGCCGCGCGCCAGGTGGGACCGCTTTTAGCCGCCGCTAGCGTGACGCCACGGCGGGTCGCGTGTCGGCCGCCCACTGTGTTTAGTTGGTTGGGTCGCCGCCTGTTGCCGCTGACAAGCTGTCTCTGTTGCCGCCCCCTGCCCTACTGGACAGCTCGGCTAGAGCACGGCCCGTTCTCCGATACGGGGTGACGCAGAGGTAATCCGTAGCAGGTAACGCACTTCCAGTGTCTCTGATGACGAGACTAGAGATGGGGGATCCGCTCTTGAACTAATTCATAGAGTTGGATCTTTCGAAGGAGTGAACAATGAGTGATTCAGAAAAAAAGAACGGTAGCTCCAAACGTTTCCCACGGCAGAGAGAGAGAGAGAGAGAGAGAGAGAGAGAGAGAGAGAGAGAGAGACGGAGCATATCAGCGGCGCCTCTGCTGGTCAGAGCACAGTGCACGCCACACAACACAGCCAGCGCCGGCCTCTGCCCTGCTTCTGCCTTGGCTGCCTGCATTGTGCAGTGCCCCATTGGATTTTGTGTTTCACATATGCCGTGCCCTCTCTGTGCGTCGTCTGCCGCGTGCAGTGTCTGGCGGCGATCGTTTCAGTCGCACATCCTGCCCTCTGGGCAGTTGATGCGAGCAACAGCACAGAGAGCCACCTAGCGGATAACATAGGAACTACTTGCAACAACCTGCTCGCAAAAGAATGGACTATTTGTCTCGGAGCGGGTGAGTTCACCGCCCGCTCAAGGCTCACCCCACCGTCTCGACTCTAGCCAGAGCGTTGAGCAAAGCGACTCAGGTGTCACTCTGGTCTCTGCGGTCTCAGCTCACGCAGTAATACAGCTCGCGGCTCGACCTGCTCGACTCAGCGCCTCTGCATCGGAGTTCGTCCCTACTGGATATTGTTCTTCGTAGTAATACCGCTATGTATATTACATTATTATGTTATGTATACATCAATTGTTTTTATTTTATTTTTATTTGCTTAAACTGATGAGATTAGGTTCCTGATGACTCCTCTTACTATAGGATTTTTGTTATGGACACTCGAATTTACGCTTTAATTACGAGCGAACCGATAAACGTATCGCAAAATGTGATACACCAATATTTTCCTTGTTTTATTCTGCATAAGGCTATATGCAGCACTTTCGTTTTACAGTCAAATTTATATATTTTTTTCTTATTCTGGTACGGATTTTGCGATTTTAGGCGTCTTCGGAAGGAAACGTTCACTTTAAAAATATATGGCTTGTGATGTATTTGTATGAGGTTTATGAAATTTTAATACATTATAGCCAAATATATTGTTAATGTAAATCTCAAGTTACAACATTTTCCGATCACCCAAAAAACCACGATAGTTAAATCAATAATCAAAAACTTTGTCATATCGTGGAAATTTCAATAAACAGTACAAAATTATTACTCATTATCTGTGTTACTTCAAAATAGGATCAAATAAGATCAAAATACAGGTATAGTACTGGAATAAACCAAGTTTAAAGAGCAATGTGCCTTCCATTTATTTTCTATTGTAAATGAGCGGTGAGTCATGAAAAAGAGCTAATTCATTTCAGGGTGTGAACAGTTCTGATCCAATCTCTGAAAAGAACAGTTTTGCCCATCTCTAGACGAGACGATTATTCTCTGCTGTGGGGGCGGATCTGTGACTTGAAACCTCCCGGCACCTCGCTCCCTCCCTTCCTCCACCTCTCTTTGCCAGTCCACGTCCACAGGCTCCGACGCACTGTTACCGACCGACCGCCAAGTCATCCTCTGCCAGTGGCGTCTTTGGATGCGGTAAGAGGAGCGTGGGCAGCAGAGGGATGGCGAATATCGCTGGAACGACCTCTTTTCGGTAACAACGTTTTTTTTGCATCTCCAATTTGGAAATTTGTCGCAATGTCTTATGGGACCAAATTGCAGACGTCATCGGTCCCTAAGCTTACCCACTACTTTATCTAACATGAACTAACTTACGCTAAGGACAACACACACACCCATGCCCGAGGGAGGACTCGAACCTCCGACTGGGGGAGCCTTGCGAACAGTGATAAGACGCCCTACACCGCGCATCTCCAATTGAATCTGACTGCTGCAAACACTCGAAGTAACCGGTTACTGAAATAACCGGGTTTCGATTTTTCATTACTGTTATTTCCAACATCGAACAACAGTCGCGAAATTCTAAGAGTGCCTCACACTTTTGCATTGTACGTTCCAAAATATGGTTCAAATCGTTCAAATAGCGGTAAGCAGTATGGGACTTAACATCTGAGGACATGTCCCCTAGACTACTTAAACCTAACTAACCTAAGGACATCGCACACATCCATGCTCGAGGCAGGATTCGAACCTGCGACCGCAGCAGTAGCGCGGTTCCGGACTGAAGCGCCTAGAGCCGCTCGGCCACAGCGGCCGACGTTCCAAGATACATCGGTTCCAAATACCAGAGAAAATAGGTGAACGTAAGAACTTAGTCCATCCACAGTTCGCTCCTTTTGTTGCAAGAAGTTAAACGCTACAAAAAACTCACCAGTATTCTCCTACTGATACTAGTTTTTTAAATATCTACTCAAAAATCAAGTTGTAATCGAGGACCACACCACTGTTTGGGATTTACGAGTACTCGATGTCGCAGGGTGAAAACTGAGGTTGGAGAGCCGACCTGTGTGGCCGAGGGGTTCTAGGCGCTTCAGTCTGGAACCGCGCGACCGCTACGGTCGTAGGTTCGAATCCTGCCTCGGGCATCGATGTGTATGATGTCCTTAGGCTAGTTAGGTTTAAGTAGTTCTAAGTTCTAGGGGACTGATGACCTCAGCTGTTAAGTCCCATAGTGCTCAGAGCCATTTGAACCATTTTTGAGGTTGGAGAACGCTTGTTTTTCACGCGAAATTGTCGGTTTCCAAGGATTACAAGGAGATAAAGGTCTGTGGTATAGACACAGCAGATCAGATACGTTCTAGTTTTATTGTAAATTACGTAACAATGCCAAATTTTTAATTTATTGCTGTTGCTTTAATGTCCTTTCTTTTTATTATTCTTCGAAGTTACATGGAAATAATAAGCTTCTGTTTCTTTTATTACTTCCCATGAAAAACTAGTTTTTAGTCTAAAATATATCTTTAGTATGTGATGGGAAAATGAATACAGCTGGTTTGTTACTCACAAAGCCAAAAACGCTCTTTAAAAAAATTCTGATGAACACTTCAGTTAGTATATACAATATGGCATTTAGCAGGAACAATTACACCACAACTGTAGAAATTACATTTGTGAGGCTGGCGTGAGGTCTGCAACAGGTCAAGGAAATGAGACTAGCAAAAAAAAAAAAAAAGGGACGTAGCTGTGGAATACTTAACTTTAATCCATAAATGGTGAACATCGCTCTTGACGGTACATGTTTTACAGCATCAATAGTAACTGGTAATGGCGCCTTGCTAGGTCGTAGCAAATGACGTGGCTGAAGGCTATGCTAACTATCGTCTCGGCAAATGAGAGCGTATTTTGTCAGTGAACCATCGCTAGCAAAATCGGTCGTACAACTGGGGCGAGTGCTAGGAAGTATCTCTAGACCTGCCGTGTGGCGGCGCTCGGTCTGCAATCACTGACAGTGGCGACACGCGGGTCCGACGTATACTAACGGACCGCGGCCGATTTAAAGGCTACCACCTAGCAAGTGTGGTGTCTGGCGGTGACATCACAGTGTAAGCGTCGTTTTCTCAGCTGAGTAGCGCTGTAGTCAGTGGGAGAGAGTGCTGCAGCATAGAGGATGATGCCGGAAGCAGCGTGCAGTGGCGACAGGTTCTTGTAAAAAGAGTCTTATCATGGCGCTAAAAAGTAATTTTTATTGAATTTTGTGTTATTTTTGGCTTACGTTCAAGCTGAGGAAAGTGTTTCGGTATCTTTTTTATGATAGTAACTATTTTATGAGTAGTCGGTATATTTTGTAGTGCTTCTTTTACCGTGGGTTTTATAACTTTTTGAGCATCAACAAAGCCTTGAAGTCTGGTCTCCATCATGATGCCTGAATAATGTGACGTCGATACACTAATATGAAACAATATCGACAGGGTATCGGTATTCCGACATGCTCCAAACTTCAGAAAAAAAGTTGTTTACACTTCAGCATGGTGTTGTACCTAATTTCAGATGGCGAGGACAAGGAAAAGATAATCAGAGAGGGCCAAATAGACTAAAGGAACACCAAAAAAAAGGTACTAAGTTTAGTTCAAATGGCTCTGAGCACTATGCGACTTAACCTCTGAGATCATCAGTCCCCTAGAACTTAGAACTACTTAAACCTAACTAACCTATTGACATCACACACATCCATGCCCGAGGCAGGATTCGAACCTGCGACCGTAGCGTCGAGCGGTTCCAGACTGTAGTGCCTAGAATCGCTCGGCCACAGCGGCCGGCTGAGTTTAGTGAAGGCAATGAGATCTCTGGAAAGCGTATCAAATGACGTGAACATGGCAAGCGTTATACTGTATGATTGCTGGAAATTAAATTCGGACACGATGTCTTTTGGGTAGAAATATTTTTTACCCTGAACCAGAACAAGAATTAACCATGTGTCTATATTGACGTAATTTAATCATGTGTGTATATCGGCGGGCCGGCCGCTGTGGCCGAGCGGTTCTAGGCGCTTCAATCCGGAACCACGCGGCTGCTATGGTCGCAGGTTCAAATCCTGTCTCGGCCATGGATGTGTGTGATGTCCTTAGGTTATTTAGGTTTACGTAGTTCTAAGTCTAGGGGTTCGCTGATGACACTGTAATTCTGTCAGAGACAGCAAAGGACTTGGAAGAGCAGTTGAACGGAATGGACAGTGTCTTGAAAGGAGGATACAAGATGAACATCAACAAAAGCAAAACGAGGCTAATGGAATGTAGTCGAATTAAGTCGGGTGATGCTGAGGAAATTAGATTAGGAAATGAGACACTTAAAGTAGTAAAGGAGTTTTGCTATTTGGGGAGCAAAATAAACTGATGATGGTCGAAGTAGAGAGGATATAAAATGTAGACTGGCAATGGCAAAGAAATCGTTTCTGAAAAAGAGAAATTTGTTAACATCGAGTGTAGATTTTAGTCTCAGGAAGTCGTTTCTGAAAGTATTTCTATGGAGTGTAGCCATGTGTGGAAGTGAAACATGGACGATAAATAGTTTGGACAAGAAGAGAATAGGAGCTTTCGAAATGAGGTGCTACAGAAGAATGCTGAAGATTAGATGGGTAGATCACATACCTAATGGTGAAGTATTGAATCGAATTGGGGAGGAGTTTGTGGCACAACTTGACTAGAAGAAGAGATCGGTTGGTAGGACATGTTCTGAGACATCGAGGGATCACCAATTTAGTATTTGAGGGCAGCGTGGAGGGTAAAAATCGTATAGGGAGACCAAGAGATGAATACACTAAGCAGATTCAGAAGGATGTAGGTTGCAGTAGGTACTGGGAGATGAAGAAGCT
This sequence comes from Schistocerca cancellata, assembly GCF_023864275.1. Lineage (NCBI taxonomy): Eukaryota > Metazoa > Arthropoda > Insecta > Orthoptera > Acrididae > Schistocerca > Schistocerca cancellata. The sequence goes on along the minus strand of NC_064637.1, from coordinate 72,080,374 downwards.
TGCACAGGATAGAGTAGCATGGAGAGCTGCACCAAACCAGTCTCAGGACTGAAGACCACAACAACAACAACAACAACAAGTCTCGGGGACTGATGACCTCATTTGTTAAGTCCCATAGTGCTTAGAGCCATTTTTTGAACAAAGTGCAGGAAGGGCTGAGCTTCAAAATTAGTTGTTCTGTGTAGATCCTGCAATAAATATACCTCGAAAATGTCTTCGAACATTGTGCATAATTCATAAGATCCTAAAATAAGCTTAAGAGAACGACCAAGTAAGTATCAGCAGAGTACTAGGTTTCAATAGAGCTGAATTTGATTTATGTTTTTTTCCAATTTGAACACCATTTTCGAAAAAATGGAACGTATTTCAATACATCTTACAGTAACTAAATGCGTTACTTTCTTAGGACAGAAATTGTATTCATCCTGTATTTCATACTATAATGGGGCTTAAATGGAATATGAACAGTTCTTGCTTGTCAGGATGCGCTCAACCCTTCTGTGGGCTTGGTATGGTACGTGTTAGGGCTGTTCATAAAATATCGGTATATCAACATTTTCAAAAAATGTCCATATTTGTGTGTATATGTCTTCGATATTTTCTCCCCCAAACATCGATATCAAAACGGAAATATCAAATCCCGATACATAATTTTCGGTACATATTTGAATTATATTTTTTTTTTTTGAAATTGCAGTGAAACGTCCCCTTACAACAATTTATACATGACTGTGCTTAAACTGACACACAATATTTTTAGCGCAACGCAATCTGACTTTCAAAAATCCCTACAAAAGAATGGCCCTGACTAACATTAACGTATACCTTTCACAAATCACTTACCTCACAAAAATCTTCATTACTCGAACTACTGCAATACAGCGAGCGCCACTACTGCCAGCTAAATAAAAAATTCAAACTACGGAAGGCACTAACTACTGATAGGCATAGTTAGCAAATGAAAGATTTTAATAGAGAACAAACAATGTATTTACCTCATTAGTGTTCAAAAGTCATAATGTATATAGCAGTTCATGATATCCAGTATTACAAATTACAAAACTCCGCCATCTCTCTCCCCACATCCACCACTGCTGGCGGCTCACCTCCAACTGCGCAACGCTACGCGCTGTTCACATCCAGCTGCCGCTGCCCAACACTACAATGGCAGACAACAATGCAAACTAGCCACAGACTGCACACAGCACAGCCAGTGATTAGTGATTTTCATACAGAGCGCTACGTAACGTTGCCAATAAGAAAACATAAACAGCCTACTTACAGCAGTAGAACATAACTTTACTTTTACTGTGAGAAGGAGTCTTATACTTTTAGATCTCTCAACACGTCCAGTCGTTCTCTCTGATTTTGAGAAGCAAGTGCATATAAAAACACTTGCTGCAAAATGGTGAACAAAAAGCTAAATGACAAGATTGGTCTTCGCGGTGGGGGAGAATTGTGAGGAGAAATGCTGATGTAATCGGCGCTGGGCGATACCAAAAGAAACTGCAACGTTTAGCTTCACCTCGCAATTTTTACAGTACAACTGCCAGGTCGCTGGTGTTGGCAGAAATGAAAAAAAAGAGGGAAGTCGACATGAAGTGTTCCGGACAAATCCGATATGTGCCGGTTACACACAGTTACCATTGTTAAGAAAGTGGTGATAGCCAAGTGTGAAGGTGCGTCTTTTTCCTTTTCAATTCTTGCTCTAAGTGGGATAGACTTGCTGATGTACAGAATATATAATAATAAATCAGTGCTTAAAAATACAGTTCTAAAACAGGCAGTATATTTACAGTGTGAAGCGGACATTTTTATGGACCGGAACGTAGATATTTTTTCCGTCGATATATATATATATATATATATATATATATATATAAGAGCAGGCAATCAATATTTTTTTAAATTATCGATACATCGGATCCCGATATTTTTAAAAATATCTACAGTCCTAGTACGTAGACGGATTGGCAGACAGGTGTGACGCGTGGGGAAGTTGCAGAACCAGCAGTGACCAGTGTTGGTTTTATGCTGTGATGGTGTCGACATTAATCAAGTACTTGGGGCAATACCGTCAGGGTGCACACTGGACAAAATGGCTATGTACCCCGAAAGGTTTACAGATGGCTACACTGAGTCACAGCGCCAGAGATTGCGCCAAAGATTATTATTCCGCCGCCTCCACTAGGCAATAGTAGTTCAGAGGATGTCGAGGACAGTTGTTGTTCTGTTGGGCGAGGGAGTAGAATGGCTGGCTCTGAGCACTATGGGACTTAACATCTTAGGTCATCAGTCCCCTAGAACTTAGAACTACTTAAACCTAACTAACCTAAGGACATCACACACATCCATGCCCTAGGCAGGATTCGAACCTGCGACCGTAGCGGTAGCGCGGTTCCAGACTGATGCGCCTAGAACCGCTAGGCCACACTGGTCGGCGAGAGAGTAGACGCTGTTCGGTTGGTGTAATGTATAGATGGAAGAAGTTGCAATTGTCAGAATATGTTTGAGAAAGGAGATGGGCTTTTGATTTATGATGCTGGAGTAATGGAGTATTTTCGTCAATATATAATGAGGTAAAAAGGTATTACAGTTTTCTTTGATGACAATCCCTCTTGCTCATAGGTACAGTCAACAAAGCATCTGGCTCTTGTTCATTTGTTAGACTTGTAATTCTGGTTTGATGTGCAATTACAGTATTTCTGGTTTTTCAATTAGTTCATTGTAAATGGTGTCTAAAATATTTTGTCGTATTGAGAAAGAACCGAGCCAGATACATGTCCGTTGATTCGCACTACCACACACAGAACAGTTACACTTGTGCTTTGTTGTTTCATAGCTTTTATAATTGCAAGGGACTTAATTAATCAATTGTGTTAGCTGAAATTCCTTGTCATTCTTTATTTTTATTTTATGCTGTCAGATTGCGTGCTAATACTAGTCAGGGCCAACCGGTTACGAGACTTCGTAACCAGTCACACAGCTACTAAAATTATTGCATTTATTCATTAATATTAGTCCTTTTTCTTTTTAATTAAGCCCCCGTGGAAGGTGTTCAGAATTTCTCAATTTTTGTGGCATAGCTGTGGGTTTAACGTTCCTAGGTCCAGGATTTCCATGGAAGTGACAGGTTCGAAAACAAATCTCGTAAGGTGTCGGTATTCCCACGGGTCTCCCATAATTTTACTGGCCTAGCGAGGATGGTGCGTATTCCGCAGCGTATTAAATGTCCCGCGAAGGAGATCTGAATGTGAGAAGTGGCGGCGGTGGACGCGACAGCACCCACACACTGGGCACCGCCCCTGCTTGAGGCTGCTCACACGTCACAAGGCCTTTCAGAAACCGCTCCTCTCTGAGCCGTTCGATGCGCCTGAAATTTTTTTCCCTGTCGGCGTACCCGCGGTCCCCAGCTCGCGTTGTTTTTGCTTACCTCTTTTCTCCCCAGAGACGAAGCTTTTTTAATTTTTTTTTTTTTTTTTTTTGCGGTGTCTGGGGTGCACCTGGCGAACGGCCAACCGCCGCATTTTCTGGTTAGGGACAGCCGGCGGCTGGGACAGCCGGCGGCGCTGTGGGCCCAAGTGCAGCCGCCCCGCCGGCCAGGCACAAACTACAAACTACACGTCTAGTTGGTGGGGGCGGGGGGCGGGGGCAGCTCCCGAACAAGTGGACGCCGAAGGGTTCGTTGCTGGTGGTGCGTCGGTGGCGTGAAGCGGAGGCTCCAGCCGAACCGTAAGGAAGACTGCTGCCACCCCGACACTGCAACACGGCCCGTGTACTTGTCCGTGACTGGCACTACCCAAGATCGATTGACAACGACAAGGGATCGTACTGTACCAATGTCTCTGTGCCGTTACTGCAGAGTATCCATAGCCCACCAGTCGACCGCCACACCTTTAATTAGGTACAGTTTTTTATTTTTAACTAGAGGTTAAGACTGCAGAACGCTATCTAATTGCGGAAGATTCCAGGTGGAGAGGAGCCCCTGATGACGGCAAGAATCTAGCCCGCGCCGCAATCACACTGGCAATGAACCAATCGGACACGAATTCAGCCTTAGTACAATTAATATTGCAGCCACCTCAACCGCTGACCATGCAAACAGCCTGTCTGCCACACAATGGGAACAACACCCTGCCTAGACACGACGCCCAAATCGTACCGAGCCACGACAGAACTACGAATAATCACTTAATATTCACACGCCAATGATTACTGAAGTTAAGCAGTAGTGAATAAATGGGCCTATTTAATGAACCACTCTCGTTGTCTACGATACTGATCTCGTCAGAGCAACAAATTACTTTAATTTCAGTACCTGATTATCTTGCGTCATGATAAATGCGACATGCAACTAGCAATTGCTATCTTTCGCAACGAGCTTTTCACAACGCAGTACGTGCTCTCTGACATAAACTCGGAACAATTTTATTACGTGTACTAAAATACCAATCTCTCTACCGTTTTGAAATGATTACTCTGTTTATGGACACTTCCATCACTACTGTTAGGAATTAAAATATTTTTAATGTTCCCTTAAATATTTTTCCAACTCGACGCAGCGATAATATGTAAGTGATGAGACTTCGCATGCGTCACAGAATAACGAATCTTTGTTAGTAGCAAAATTTTTGGCCTTTCCGTAAATAATTCAGTCCCATAGGGCTCAGAGCCATTTGAACCATTTTTTTGCTGCAGGACCTAGAGGAGACCTCTGTTGTAGAGAAGTTTGCAATTTCGGTGTTGAGCAAAGGCTCCACCTCAGAATCATGTTGTCTCACTCCGAGGAAAGAGGAAGAAGTCAGTGCGATCTATCTCAGAAGAACACAAAGAGACTAGAGCAGATGTGAGACAAAATTTCGCGGCCCAAAGAAGCAGCAAGTGTTACCGTGTTCTGTGCGGAGTGAGCCGAGTTCAAATGGTTCAAATGGCTCTGAGCACTATGGAACTTAACATCTGAGGTCATCAGTCCCCTAGAACTTAGAACTACTTGAACCTAACTAACCTAAGGACATCACACACATCCATGCCCGAGGCAGGATTCGAACCTGTGGCCGTAGCGGTCACGCGGTTCCAGACTGTAGCGCCTAGAGCCGCACGGCCTCCCTGGCGGACCGGAGTGAGATGGGGGGGGGGGGGGGGAGTTGTTGCGTAGCAGAAACTCCCCTTTGGCAGCTTCTCGTGCCGCTTCGTCTTGACAACCTCCTGTAACGTTTCCAGGACATTTTAGAAGTTTCTCCTCTGACGGTTTGCCCCTACCACGATAATCTGTCACCACCACATCGTTACATACCCAGCAAACGCTCAGCATCAGCTTGCCCAATGATGGTTTTCGTCTTGCCCATTTTCTGCAGTGGTAAGTCGATACTTTTCTACCGTTTGCTTTGCTCCTTTGGTCACAGTGAACACACACAGCATTCGTCTGTGTTGGTCATCAGGATTGGCCAGACGCAGCTGCAACATTTCCGCTTCTACTTCCGTTTGCCAGGGTTTCTGACTGGGCGTCGGAAGTCAAGGGTGGCGGCCTCTGTCATGTTTAAAACGTCGTGCAAGCTGTTGAAAATTGTACATGTCGGGATGGTATTAGGAGCTAAGGTGGGCCTCTGGGGTGTTTTTCCTACACGTAAAATGAGAAATGCCAGAGAAATATGGGTTTCATTCACAAGAATTACCACTAAGGGGTTCAATACTGGAGAAAACTGGCTACGGGTGCGGAGCGAACCGCAAATGGTACGGAAAGATAATTTCGCCCTCAATAGGAGGGACAGGCGGACACGTCCAGAGGGTGCCGGCACGGTAGCTCAGCGTGTTCGGTCAGAGGGCCAGCTGCCCTCTGTAATAAAAAAACTGACTTAATGGATCAACAACGAAGTGACGTCCGCCTAGAGCAGATACAACGAACGAAAACGAACAAAAAAAAAATAAAGAGGGTAAAGCCGTCGGCACATGGACCGTGCTGTCGCACGTTAACGTTGAGCGTGCCAAGTTCAACGTGCTGCTGAACGCTCAGGAACGATGCGACTTGAGCATAAGGTACGTGGGCCCCAACGTGGTATACGCGATCGCAACGGACCCCAGCGGCAGTTGAGGGGTGTTTCTAGTTCGTAAATCACACTGTTTACTGCTGGCCGGGATGGCCAGGCGGCTCTAGGCGCTACAGTCTGGAACCACGCGACCGCTACGGTCGCAGGTTCGAATCCTGCCTCGGGCATGGATGTGTGTGATGTGCTTAGGTTAGTTAGGTTTAAGTAGTTCTGTGTTCTAGGCGACTGATGCCATCAGATGTTAAGTCCCACAGTGCTCAGAGCCATTTCAACCATTTGAACACCGTTAACGGGCGCGCGTAAAATTCTCACGTTAGCTACATTAAAACGCACATTCCCTCCATCGTCCACGAAAAGGAAAGTACCATGTCCAGTCAATGAGGACACAGGCTTATAAAAGTTCCATTACAAACAATGCGGTACAAATTTGGAATACTTATCCGCATAAGATAAACATTATTTCATCATTCCCACATTTTAGTAAAACCCCAAGGTCAGTCTTATTTCAAATCAAATGGCTCTGAGCTCTATGGGACTTAACTGCTGCGGTCATCAGTCCCCTAGAACGTAGAACTACTTAAACCTAACTAACCTAAGGACATCACACACATCCATGCCCGAGGCAGGATTCGAACCTGCCACCGTAGCGGTCGCGCGGGTCCAGACTGTAGCGCCTAGAACCGCTCGGTCACTTCGGCCGGCCAGTCTTACTTGGTCACTGTTCTTACCAAGTAGCAGAAACTTTGCAACATGTGAATTACGAAGCGTAAATGAAAAATGAGCAAAATATATTAAAACAAATAGCGCAAGCTGTACTGTGGATTAAGCCAATCGAACAAAGTCACCTAAAAAAGGTGAACTTATTTTTACATAACATAAAATGTTATGGTATATACTTACATTAAACTAATAATAAAGTATCAGAACCTAATAAAAACGTTAATGTTAGGGAAAAAATGTGACTCTGTCAAGACGCGAACCACCAAACAATCTATTACTGAAACTTCCTGGCAGATTAAAACTGTGTCCCCTACCGAGTCTCGGGTTCGAGTCTCGGTCGGGCACACAGTTTCAATCTGCCAGGAAGTTTCATATCAGCGCACACTCCGCTGCAGAGTGAAAATCTCATTCTGGAAACATCCCCCAGGCTGTGGCAGGCCATGTCTCCGCAGTATCCTTTCTTTCAGGAGTGCTAGTTCTGCAAGGTTCGCAGGAGAGCTTCTGTAAAGTTTGGAAGGTAGGAGACGAGAAACTGGCAGAAGTAAAGCTGTGAGTACCGGGCGTGAGTCGTGCTTCGGTAGCTCAGTTGGTAGAGCACTTGCCGCGAAAGGCAAAGGTCCCGAGTTCGTGTCTCGGCCGGGCACACAGTTTTAATCTACCAGGAAGTTTCATATCAGCGCACACTCCGCTGCAGAGTGAAAATCTCATTCTGGAATCTATTACTGGACAGTGACGCTCCTCTTTACGCTAAACGAATAATACAAACTTTGCATCTAATCATATTATGTTACCTTGCTGGAAGCTTTAATCGATAGCTGTGTTACTAACTGAAATTTAATTATAACAAATTGTACCAAGAACAATGCGTTTTGGGTGGATCTTCAGCGCGTGGCTGCCTTCAAATAGCCTACTCTCATAACACGCAAGTTACAATAATTCTTTTGCCACGAATATGATGTTTCTTCAATGTTTTATTGTAACGAATCATACAGTTAACAACGGGTTTTCCAGTGAATCTCAGTTTGCTGGTGCTCAGAAACGGCATATATACATATAGGCTTGAAATGGACGCCAATATGGCGCCTCACAACTCTGTACTGAAGGGAGACGGCGTGATTGTGACGTAGGTGGCGTTGTGCCCTCTCATTGGTCAACGCTTAGACGCACGCTCAGAATATCTGACATGCCACATATTGCTCTGCACGTCCCGAACGTGCTATTCCTCTCTGTGACGTCAGAAACTCGGCACGCTCAACGTTCGGATGCACGGTCCGTGTGCCGACGGCTAAAGGAAGCTGGCAGGCGAGAGAGCGACCCGCTGTTGCGGCCGCTACCTCGCCGACTCTCTCGCGTACCTCACGTGACGTCTCCCGGCCTCTCATTGGCAGGTTTGTGGCAGAAAGTTGGCGTCTGTCACTCAGCAATACCATTGTGGCATCCCTAGATCAGCGTAATAGCGCGGGAGCCGGCTGCAAGTAGTGCGGAGTAGTTTACGCAATCGCTCACGCCACTACCTGAGATGATCGAAGCAAAATAGAATAAAAATTTTTCCCCATTGCTAACCGTTACCATGTATACAACTGACAAAAGGACGTGGGAAGTCAGCTGAATAGCGTGCATAGCGCGGCTAAAGTAAAACAAGGTTAATGGAGTATAGTTGAATGACAGAGAACAAATACAGATGAATACAGATGAAAGAGTTAGATCAGGAAATACTTCGTCCAAACAGGCCTCGAAGAGGGAGCGGTACAGACCGACCACCGTGTCACCCTCAACCTAAAGGCGTCGATGGATGCGAAATGGAGGAGCATGTCTTCAGCACACCACTTTCCCGGCCGTTGACGGTTTTTATGACCGGAGCCGCTGCTTCTCAGTCAAGTAGCTCCTCTGTTAGCAACACGAGGGCTGACTGCACCACGCTTGCCAACAGCGCTCGCCACTCCCCGACGGTCACCCAGACAGCGCTTCGGTGATCTGACGGGAAAATGTGTTACCACTGCGCCAAGGCCGTTGGCAGATTAGGAAACGAGACAAATTAGTTGATGGGTTTTACCATTTGAGCAGCGAGATAGCTGATGACGACAGAAGTGATGGGTTACATAATTTAGAACGGCAAAACCAGAGAGACATTTTTTCAAACAATTGAAATATGTTCGCAACGAATACAACATTGCAGATTCCTTAAAGACTCGAACGGCTTCAAACGTCAGATTACTTTGCAAACCACTTAGTGCGTTATACTTGACGTTCAGAATGCGAGCGAAAAAAAAAAGTTAGGAAATGGTTTGAAATTATGCTTTAAGTTTGTTGGAAGTCACTAAGTGTTGACATTAGCAAACATTGTGTGAATGTGGTCTGGATAATTTACTCTCCATTTTAAACAAAAGCAAAGTTTTAACTCATCTACATATCTGTAACGCTATATTTTCTGAACTGTTTGTAGTATAATGATATAATTTTACAAATACATTCAGTGGTTTATGTGGATACTGTCTGCAGACTCTGCTGTTAATAGATTCGATGGTAAAGTAGTAATAAACTAAAACGTCATGTCTGATGTTAAAATTTTACTGCGAAAATGTAGTAAGTTATAAACATTTTTCCTTTCACCGTTTTTTGGGGGATTTATGAGAGAAAAAGTTTCATAAAGGTTTGAAATTACATGTAAAGTTTGTTTGAAGTCGCTAAGTCTTCTCATTCTCAAATACCGGATGAAGTAAATCCAGGACTTGGCGCGCCGTCAGGTAAGCTGCCTCAAGGCAAATACACAGTTCGTAGCTTTCGTATTTGACCAGTTGTGTCAAATTTTTAACATGTGAGTGTAGTCTTAACGAGTAGATTATCACAGATCTTAAATTTTTAATTTCGGTAAATAACTACGAGCAGTATTTAAAATCGAATCTTTCTTTTCCTGAAAGCCACTGGACGGGCAACGTGAAATTGGTACCCGGGTCCAGGGTAGTCGAATAGTATTACAAATATCTTCAGAAGACTTTTTATCAAAGTGTTTGTCTTATACAGGAGTGGAACATGGATGACAAGCAAAACGGACAATAGCAGCTACTGAAGTGTTGTGATACAGAAAAATGCTGAAGATTAGAAAGTTGAGTCAGATGAACCATGAAGAGGTACTGAATCTAATAGGGAAGAAGAAGACAGCTTTGTGATAAGCTGCTGGAATAGAATGAGGCGGAGGTGACGCTTCGTGAGGCGTAAAAGAATAGTCAGTTTGATTACGGAGGGGGAGAGAGTGTGTATGGGAGGGAGGGGGGAGGGGAACTATGGCTGCAGATAAAGGCTTGAATACAGTGAACAGGTTCCAACGAATGCAAATTGCATTAGATATCTGAGGTGAAGAGGGTTTTCAGTATAGAAACGCATCAAACCAGGGTCAGACTAGTAACCGAAACAACATCTGATGCAAATTTCCAACCGTATTTGATGGAGCATGTGTACTTACAGGACATGGCAATATGTTTTTCCCCATTGCCAAGTGCTAAAATCCCAAGAGTGTGAGAAAACATGCGATAAAAGAGAATCCTATTAGATAATTAGTGGATGGACGCATCGGGTATTGAATAAATCCTACTGCACTTTCCTCCTGCTTTTCGCCTGTCCAGATACTGCGGAGGCTACACGGCACCACTGACGCACGCATCGACTCGTCAGCCGCGTGCTCTCGCAGCGCCGTAACCTGCCCAACTCCCGACCCTCGGTCCCTCCTCTGGCGGCGGAAATGACCGGAGAGAGCTAACGAGGCGCGAGCACCGTGTGACGTCACGCCTGTCAGCGATCGCGAGTTGCTGCTCTCCGTCAAAGTCCGCAATTAGCGGAGCCGGCCTGCACTGCTGCGCTATCCTGCGTGCGTGCGTGCGTGTGTGTGTCTGTCTGCGTGTGTGTGTGTGTGTGTGTGTGTGAGCTCTCGCAAATTTCATCGCCGTGGCGCATCGCGCCGAGTCGGCGTTTCTTGTGCCAAAATCCGACACGGACTCCGCGGCGTGTAATAGCGGCTGCAGTCGTAACCGGAGGGACGCCATCACGAACTGCCACCAGCCATCTCCGAAATACCCGAGGCGCGCAGTAAAGTGAGACTGCGAGTGTCTCGTCTCGAGGTCCTATATCACTGGCGGCTCACGTCAGTGTCAGGATCCCTCAGGTAGTTTAAATTACCAAGTTCAATGTGGCGTGCGTCTTTAATCGCAGGTGTGGTAATTATATGAATATGTCTGTGAGTTTTTAAAATGTGATTTCTATAAAGAGCAACGTCTTCTCATAGATGAGCAAACAAGGCGATTGAAATCCTTGTATGTATAAAACAAAATATTTATGTCGATTGGTGGATGGAACCACCAATCGACATAAATATTTTGTTTTTCATTGACATAAACACCGCCGGCCGGGGTGGCCGAGCGGTTCTAGGCGCTACAGTCTGGAACCGCGCGACCTGTACGGTCATAGGTTCGAATCCTGCCTCGGGCATGGATGTGTGTGATGTCCTTAGGTTAGTTGGGTTTAATTAGTTCTAAGTTGTAGGGGACTGATGACCTCAGCAGTTAAGTCCCATAGTGCTCAGAGCCATTTGAATCATTTGAACCAGCCTACTTACACCCGTTTGTGAGCTTCGGCCTTTACTATCCGAGCATGACTCACAAGCAGACCAAAACTTCCATATGTCGTCATCCACGTGTCTACAACCTGTACTCGTACTCCATTATGTATATTCCCGTGCAGGGGAGACAGTTTTTACTTGAAAGTCGCTTCCCCGGTGACGGCGGATAAATACGCTATTGCAGTGCCTCTGCTATTCGGAATTACGATACAATGTTCCTTCGTACATACATGCATGTTCGAAGGAAGAGGCACCGCTGTGGTTACAGCCGTTATTTGAAATGTATTCGCAATTATATCGTAATTCGGAATCACAGAGACACTGCAAAGTCGTATTAATTCGCCGACACCGGGAAAACGACTTTGAAGTACAATGTGTCCCCTGTAAGGGAGTTTACTTAACGGATGTACGGGCTGCGCAGGGTAGCCGCGCTGTTTCGGATGCCTAGCCACGGATCGCGCGACTCCCTTCCGCCCCACCTCGCCCCCCCTCCACCCGCACCCCATCCCCCCCACCCCCGTCGGAGATTCTAGTCCTCCTCGGGCATGGGCATGTGTGTTGTACTTAGCTTAAGTTAGTTTTTAAGTTATAGTAAGTAGTGTGTAAGCCTAGGGATCGATGACCACCGCCGGCCTCGGTGGTCTAGCGGTTCTAGGCGCGCAGTCCGGAACCGCGCGACTGCTACGGTCGCAGGTTCGAATCCTGCCTCAGGCATGGATATTTGTGATGTCCTTAGGTTAGTTAGGTTTAAGTAGTTCTAACTTCTAGGGGACTGATGATGTCCGATGTTAAGTCCCATAGTGCTCAGAGCCATTTGAACCATTTTGATGACCACCAATGGATGTACGAGTACAGGTTGTGCAGACACGGTTGACGACATGGGAAAGTTTAGGTCTGGGCGTGAGTCAAGCGCGGATAGTCAAATGGTAAGTTGACCGTTCGCGATAAGTGGGAAATCCGGGTTCGAGGCCCGGTCTGGCACAAATTTTCACTGTTCATTCCTTTGTACAGCTGTTGGCTGTCCATACTCGTACCTGCGAATACATTTGTTGTATTTCATAAAGACTGAATTCGGCGCAGTGACTGTTCCTTCACACATGCATGTATGTCCGAAAGAACTTTGCATTATAATTCAGAATAACACAGGAACTGTAATAAAGTTGAACGGATTATAGGTCCGGCTGCAGAGGACCACCTATTTTGGTCATGTGACTTTACACACTGAAGTTACAAAAAAAAAAAAAAAAAGAAAGGTTCAAATGGCTCTGAGCACTATGGGACTTAACATATGAGGTCATCAGTCCCCTAGAACTTAGGACTACTTAAACCTAACTAACATAAGGACATCACACACAGCCGTGCCCGAGGCAGGATTCGAACCTGCGACCGTCGCAGCAGCGCGGTTCCGGACTGAAGCGCCTAGAAGCCCTCGGACACAGCTGCCGGCTCACTGAAGTTACAGTTCAATTTAGTGCGCATTGCTACCTCGCAGTGCAAGCACAGAAAGCGAAACGGCTGCCACGACATTTTTCTGTTGACGTCATAAAATTTATTGGTATTGAAATAGAGGAAGACACAGTTAAAGGGTATTCCAGGTACGACACTTAGTTTCAGTGTGTATCAGTCTCTTCATGTTATGAACACAGCGTGGTATGAACGAATTCAGTGTACGATTTCCGTACGCCTGTCCAGCACACAGTTTTAATCTGAGAGGACGTTTGATATCGCCGCACACCCCGCCGCAGAGAGAAAATTGATCCTGGAAACATCCGACTAGCTGTGGCCACGTTTCCGGAATATCCTTTCTTTCGCGAGTGCTAGTCTTGCATGCTTCGCACGAGAGCTTTTGTGAAGTTTGGAAGGTAGGAGACGAGGTACTGCAGAAGTAAAGCTGTGAAGACGGGGCGTGAGTCGTGCTTGGATGGCTCAGTTGCCGGCACGGTAGCTCAGCGTGTTCTGTCAGAGAGCTGGTTGGCCTCTGTAATAAAAAACTGAGTGGAAGGTTCAACATACAAACTTGAACGGATGTCATGTGACGTCCGCAACGACCAAACACAGTGATCAACAACGAACAAAATGGAAAAAAATAAAAAAGTGGGTAGAGCACTTTCCCGCGAAAGGCAAAGGTTCCGAGTTCGATGCCCCGTCGTGCATATAGTTTTAATCTCCCAGGAAATTTCATATGAATGCACACTCTGCAGCAGAGCGAAAAATTCATTCTGCAAGTCGATAGATTTGCTTTTCAATAAATACTGCATAAATAACTGAGAGTAAGGTTTCTTTGTTTATTTTGCTAGTTTCAATGCGAGAGTGGAATATTTCAAGTAACTAATTGATTTCCTAAAATCAAAAATCTGGAAGTTTCAATTATTACGCTGATCTTCGTATATCATTTTCTTCGTGTGTAAGTTATTCCTTTTAATGGTTTGTGTCCAGATTTTTCCCCGCGCGGTATTAGCCGAGCGGTCTGAGGTGCTGCAGTCATGGACTGTGCGGCTGGTCCCGGCGGAGATTCGAGTCCTCCCTCGGGCATGGGTGTTTGTGTTTGTCCTTAGGATAATTTAGGTTAAGTAGTGTGTAAGCTTAGGGACTGATGACCTTAGCAGTTAAGTCCCATAAGATTTCACACACATTTTGTCCAGATTTTTGGCGGTATTTTTAACACAGTGGTATTATCGCTAGCAGTGCGTAAATTGTGACTCAGGGAGCTGTTACGTCTTTCTTATAACGTGTGTGGCTCTTCAGTGGGAAGAGGACCGTGGAACAGTTGCAGTTCATGAACACAAAATTCGTATATTAATTTATTGTGCTTCTAACATCGAATAGCAAAAATAATATGTATCTTTGTTGCTGAAGTTGCAGTGTTAGTTGCTGACAGTAGCTATAAATGTTGAAATATATAGAGATACAAGAGACTTAAAAATCTGTCACTCTTCAGTACAACATCTATTCAGAAGATGCCGAGCCCTGGCCACTATGAAATTCTGCAAACGTTATTCAACTGGCAAACACACGAAATGCGTCAGATGCACGAATGAAACGAACTGAAGTATACCCGCCACTGGAGCTCTGGAGATGGGATGGTAGCATCAAAAATAGTTCAAATGGCTCTGAGCAGTATGGGACTTAACTTCTGAGGTCATCAGTCCCCTAGAACTACTTAAGCCTAACTGTACTAACGACACCATACACACCCATGCCCGAGGCAGGATTCGAACCTGCGACCGTTGCGGTCGTGCGGTTCCAGACTGAAGCGCCTAGAACCGCTCGGACACTCCGGCCGGCGTGCTAGCATCGCATTGGCAGAGGGGTAGTCGTTCGTGGCAGGCAGCGCTCTCGTGCTGTGGTGGTTGCCGTGGGAAACACGGCGGCATAACAGGCGGATAGCGGCCGTCACCGCAGAAACAGAGCGCACGATGCACTAGTATACCGCCATACAGCTTCAAATGTGTGCTCTAGAACCTATGAACAAATGGGGTTACACATTCGCTTATACACTTCACTTACTGCACCACACGCCTGCAACAACACCAACTTCACAGTTGGCAATGTGTAACACAGTTATTCAGTAAATCATCTAATTTATAAAAATATTTGTTTTTTAAAGTGTGTCGCCGGTCGGGGTGGCCGAGCGGTTCTAGGCACCACAGTCTGGAACCGCGCGACCGCTACGGTCGCAGGTTAGAATCCTGCCTCTGGCATGGATGTGTGTGATGTCCTCAGGTTAGTTAGATGAGCAAACAAGGCGACTGAAATCCTTATATATATAAAACAAAATATTTATGTCGATTGGTGGTTCCTCGCCTCATAACACGTGATTTTATGTTATGTTTTATATATGTGTGTGTGTGTGTGTGTGTGTGTGTGTGTGTGATGTCCTTAGGTTAGTTAGGTTTAAGTAGTTCTAAGTTCTAGGGGACTGATGACCTCAGAAGTTAAGTCCCTTAGTGTTCAGAGCCATTTGAACCATTTTTTGTTGTTGTCATGCATAAATACTGAGGTTTTGGCAAGTTGAAGTTTTGAGTAAAGTAAAGATAGTATTCTTTCAGTTATAAATGAAATCCAGTAAAGTACAAAGAGTTTAGAAAAAAAATTGCTTCTTTGGCTCAGTAACACTGAAGTAGGATTGCATAAAAATACTGAATGACAATATAGAGTGACCACACCTCACCTTTGGCTTTTGACGGCTCATTTGTTAAGAGAAAGGTATAAACAAAATGTATTAACATATTTAAATGTCTGTGTTATGCTATTAGAATATCTAAGTACCGGTATTTCATTTCTAGATTTTACAAGATCCGTACATAGAAGTCGCCCGTGGCCAAACGTTTTTCAGCACATGGTGATGACGAAAAATTCGTGGTCTTTCTAGATCAAAACCATATTTATATGTGGATGTAGTAGCTAAGAGGTGTCTCTGTCTTTCTCAGACCCACATCCTGAAAAGTTATAATTATTTGTGGAGTTACGTTAGGGAACAACAGGAAAGTAGGCCGTATTTCCTACTTGTGCTTTCCCGAAACTTCATCATTTTTTTTTTCTAGATAGGCTGGTGATCAAAAATCCATTAGACAATCCACTTAATGAACACAAAAGTCCTAGATTCAGCGTTATTCCATTTTTACTGCGTTTCTTTCTAACAGCTAGAAAAGTGCTAGGAAAAGAACTAATAGCCTAATTTCCATATCCATTAGTCACGCATCATCCTCAAATCCGGGGTAACTTTATACGACAGTTGTGGAAAGTAGGCACGTTTATGACGTGTATATTACATGCAGAGTTCCCCGTATAATAGTGTTTTATATGGCTTCCCCCTTGACAGGACTCTTTCTTATGTTGGGATATAGTGTTCTAAGCCATCATAAATTTTGTTTTATGGGTGTAAATCAATCTCTAGCAGAGGCCTGCTTCTGTAAAGTAGGACAGCACCCATTCCCTCCGTGCTGAACTTTTGCCAAGTAGTTGGACATTACAGCGTCTGTAGCACCGGCAGGGACACGGAGAGATGACGTAGCGTTTTGCAAGCATATGTTATCACGAACTAGGGGATTTACAATCTCGACTTATCTATAAAGTCAGGATATCACGATGTTTCAAAAAATCTCGGAAGTTCGTGACCGATTTATTTTAGATTTTTACTTTTTGATCTGCTAAAAATTCGGACGGACATTGGCTGTTTGTAATATACTGAAACTAACTCTTTAATTATTTTTTTATTGAACAATGACCTACAGAATTTTCCCTGACAAAGACCACTCAATACTAAACCTATTCACTTATTACTCACAATATACAAGCCAACGCAATCTGACTGCTATACATTGACAACATGGCTTCCAATAATTAACATAAAATAATGGCCCTGAATTGCAAGAAATCCTAACAATAATACAAATCCAAAGCGTACGAAACTAAAGAAATATGAACCTACCTACAACTCTGTTAATCGCCTAAACTCATCTTAATCACGAATCCCGATGGCGGAAACCTGATTCCGTTTCATAGGTCACTTACCTCACAGAAAATCTTCGTCACACGAACTACAGCCACTACAGCAAATAGAAACAACAGACAGCTAAATAAAAAGATTCTAACTACTATATAGACTCTAACTACTAGGAGGCATGTGGTTAGCAAAAAGAAAGGTTTTGTTGAAGAGTAAATACAGTAATGTATTTAGAAAATTTTACCTTATTCATGTGACATACAGTTCCAGAAATTATTTAGATGTCAATAATTACACTACCCAAACATTATCGACATCCATCTTCATACATTTCCTTGCATATTTTCTTATAAACACATCATCCACTAAGAAAATGATGCCCATACACTTCCCTATCCACTCGCTACCTACTAGTCTGTCCAACCACAGAATCTCTTGCCTAGGGCGCAGAGCATTGTCAGCGATATTAACATAGTCGCCGAGCTGTTCTAGGCGCTTCAGTCTGGAACCGCGCGACCGCTACGGTCGCAGGTTCGAATCCTGCCTCAGGCATGGATGCATGTGACGTCCTTGGGTTAGTTAGGTTTAAGTAGTTCTAGTTCTAGGGGACCGATGACCTCAGGTGATAAGTCCCATAGTGCTCAGAGCCATTTGAACCATTTTTAACACAGTCTATAGCGCTGCCAACATACAAACAGGATACTTACAGTACGAATATACAGCGATTTCAGAAATAGTCTGAAAAATTTGGAAGGGTATTGCAAGGTAGGCAGTAATGAGAAATAATTGTGAAGAAAAAAAAATCGATAGCGTCGTTTTCGAGTTAATTGACACTGAAGATAGCCAACCAGGCCGCTGTGCACGCAAATTGAAGAGGGGCGCCAGAGACGGTGTGGCTAAACGTGTTCTGCGTTCGGTTTCCCAAAACCGAACAAGAGAGCGATACAAAAATTGGACACGGGACAGTAGTAAGGATGGAACCCGAGCCAAAGGCTGAGCAGGCTCGTCAGCTTATCATCTATGCAGTGAGGTAGACTGACACTAAATGTACCTGTCAGACCGCTTGAATTTGCTCGCGCAACTGCCTGATTGGCGAACTTCAAAGTTAGTTAGTTAGAAAACGGCGCAACGTACCGAATTTTTTTAACAATTATATCTCAGCACTACCTGCCCTGCAATACTCTTAAAAAATTTTCAGACCTGTTTACATCAGATTTTTGTACGATTCTGGAATAAAAATTCGAACCGGCATAGGCTATATATTATATTAATACATATACATGATATATACACATAAGTAATTATGAAGGGGCAAGGTAGTTAGAAAATGTCTCTGTAAGTCCTTGACCGATTTACATTAGCTTTTTACATGGTGCTCTAAAAGAATTCGGATGGATATAGGCTTTACATTTTTTCTAAATGTACAGGTTTTCTCTTAAAAAGGACTTCGAGAAAGAAAATGGCGAACTATGCTATGGAAATGCGATAGCAGGACATTTAAGCAGTTAAGCAGTTGCTTCTCACATATATACTGTTTCTCTTTAGATATAACTTTAAAGAAAAATCGTATACACAGCAATGTGCTGTTTTCTTTTCTTCCTGGTAGTCGGTTTTAACAGAAAATAGAACATATATATTTATGGTTTATCGGCTTATGATTATAATAGCACTACATAGTGTGCATCATCCGGAGCTTTGTAATCCTAACTGTTCGCACATTAGAAGAACGCGAAATAACATCATTGAAGGCACTATCCTAAAAACTTCGAGCATCTGGAGACGTCTCTTTCACAACCTGTATAGCAATGTTCTCAGCCGATTTACCCAGTTATTTTAAAAGTTTAAATTCCATATCAAGGTTTCGATCTTAGACAGAGAGGGAGGCAGAGAAACGTAGAGAGGGAGAAAGAGGAGATGGATAGAGAGAGGGAGGAGGAGAAGATGGAGAGAGAGAGAGGGTGGAATAGGAGATGGGGGAGGAGAGAAAGAGAAAGAGAAGAGAGAGGGTGGAAGAGGAGATGGGGGAGGAGAGAGAGAAAGAGAGAGAGAGAGAGAGAGAGAGAAAGAGAGACAGAGGGGGTGGGGAGAGATATGGGGGGGAAGGAGGAGTAGATAGAAAGGAGGAGTAGATAGAAAAAGAAACAGAGGAGGAGGAGGAGATGGACAGAGAGGGGAGGAAGAAAGAGACGAGGACGTTTATCCAATTCCTACACATACGCTATGTGATCAAAAGTATCCGGACACCCCAAAAAATATACGTTTTTCATATTAGGTGCTTGTGCTGCCACCTACTGCCAAGTACTCCATATCAATGACCTCAGTAGTCATTAGACATCGTGACAAAGCAGAATGGGGCGCTCCGCGGAACTCACGGGCTTCGAACGTGGTCATTGGATGTTACCAGCGTCATACATCTGTACGCGAGATTTCCACACTCGTGAACATCCCTCGGTCCACTGTTTCCGATGTGATAGTGAAGTGGAAACGTGAAGGGACACGCACAGCACAAAAGCGTACAGGCCGACCTCGTCTGTTGACTGACAGAGACTCCCGACAGTTGAAGAGGGGCGTAATGTTTAATAGGCAGACGTCCTTCCAGACCATCACACAGGAATTCCAGACTGCATCAGGATCCACTGCAAGTACTATGACAGTTGGGCGGGAGCTGAGAAAACTTGGGTTTCATGGTCGAGCGGCTGCTCGTAAGCCACACATCACACCAGTAAATGCAAAACGACGCCTCGCTTGGTGTAAGGAGGACGGTTGAACAGTGGAAAAACGTTGTGTGGAGTGGCGAATCACGGTACACAATGTGGCGATCCGATTGCATGGTGTGGGTATGGCGAATGCCCGGTGAACGTCATCTGCAGCGTGTGTAGTGCCGACAGTAAAATACGGAGGCGGTGGTGTTACGGTGTGGTAGTGGTTTTCAGGGAGGAGCCTTGCAACCCTTGTTGTTTTGCGTGGCACTACCACAGCGGAGGCCTAAATTGATGTTTTAAGCACCTTCTTGCTTCCTACTGTTGAAGAGTATTCGGGGATGGCGATTGCATCTTTCTACACGATCGAGCACCTTTTCATAATGCACCGCTTGTGGCGGAGTGGCTACACGACAATAACATCCCTCTAATGGACTGGCCTGCTCAGAGTCCTGACCAGAATCCTTATAGAACACCTTTGGTATGTTTTGGAACGCCGTGCCAGGCCTCACCGACCGACATCGATACCTTTCCTCAGTGCAGCACTCCGTGAAGAATGGGCTGTCATTTGCCAAGCAACCTTCCAGCACCTGTTTGAACGTATACTTGCGAGAGTGGAAGCTTTCATCAGGGAAGCTCTCAAATGGTTCAAATGGCTCTGAGCACTATGGGATTTAACTTCTAAGGTCATCAGTCCCCTAGAACTTAGAACTACTTAAACCTAACTAACCTAAGGACACCACACACATCTATGCCCGAGGCAGGATTCGAACCTGCGACCGTAGCAGTCGCGCGGTTCCAGACTGTAGCGCCTTTAACCGCTTGGCCACTCCGCGCCTAGAACCGCACGGTCACTCCGGCCGGCCCAAGTGAGTGTTCAGTGTTGTGCGTATTTTCAAAGTGTTGTGAACAGAAATCATGCTGTCGCTGGGTGTGAATTTTATATCTCTTGTGAACAGAAACCAGACTGTCGTCGTGTTCTTTAATTGTCTATGTATTATTTCACTACTTGCTGTGTATATTTATTAGCATATTCAACCCTTTGTTTTATGTTTTAAGTTCCACAATTTTCCGCCATTTTACCATTTAAGTCACCGATTTTATCACCAGCTTTAATTATTTATTGTCTTCGTCTTTTTAAAACAAATTCTGTAGGCTGAAGAGTGGCGTACTAAGCTTTTGCCAGCCCGTCCCCTTTGGGGCAGCTCGCGATTTTAACCAAATTTGACGCGGCAAGTAAACCGAGAACCTTTTATGCAAACATCATAAGCATCCATGTGGTGAGAGGTGGGAACTCGTAATGTACCGAGAAACGTTGGTAAACATGATTGCTTTGGTGGTCCATGTGTTATGCTGTGGGGAGACATAATGTTGCCTGGGCTGACATCCACACCTTTGAACACGGTACAGTTTTTGATTTCATTTTTATGGGTGACATGCGCGACCAAATGGAACAGCAGACGAGGGAGCGACACTTCGTGCGGGAGTTATTAACGTCCTAACTCTCTAGACACCACTGTATTTCAAATTAATATCTGTGGTGAATAAAAAGTGGTATGTAACTAGGCAATTACAAAGGTAAATAGTGACGGTCTTCAAACCGGCCCGTAGAGGAGCGGTCCGTTTATAAGACATTCCTAGAAACACGACAGTATCTGCCTGCGGTGACGGTGCTGGAAGCGTCCACTCTGGCTAGTAATGCTTACTTGCTCGCGTCACGGCCTGGACATCCATCGCGCGCAGCGGTGACAATGAGGCAGAGCTCGCCAGCGGTGTTAGCGCCAGCACAAACACAAACACGAGCGCGGGCGGGACGGTGCTTATTAGGGCCCTGGCTTAGCGCGGCATTAAGTGGCCCCATAAACTGCGCTGGCAAAACCAGCCGGCAGTGAATCACGCGGAACATGGCGGCCAGGCGCGGGCAGAGTGTGCGACTGCCGGACCGCCCCACCCCCTCCCCACAGCAGGTGGGGCCAGTGTGGGGGTGGGGGGAGAGCAGCAACTGAGAGGAGCAGATTGCGTCGCGTGCTTTGCTCGGTGAAGATCTCACCCTGACGGCATACAGCAGGTGGCAGGTCAAATGGAGGTTTTCCGGTGGGGGGGGGGGGAGAAGGTAGGATTCAAATTTCAAATGTCTCTGACAAGGGAACCTCCCCATCGCACCCCCCTCAGATTTAGTTATAAGTTGGCACAGCGGATAGGCCTTGAAAAACTGAACACAGATCATTCGAGAAAACAGGAAGAAGTTGTGTGGAACTATGACTCAGTTTGTATATTTTGCTATTTTTTTCGAAGTTCCACACAACTTCCTCCTGTTTTCTCGATTGATCTGCGTTCAGTTTTTCAAGGCCTATCCACTGTGCCAACTTATAACTAAATCTGACGGGCGTGCGATGGGGAGGTTCCCTTGTGACCAATATGGGACTTAACATCTGAGGTCATCAGTCCCCTAGAACTTAGAACTAAACTAACCTAAGGACATCACACACATCCATGCCCGAGGCAGGATTCGAACCTACGACCGTAGCGGTCGCGCGGTTCCAGACTGAAGCTCCTAGAACCGCTCGGCGACAGTGGCTGGCGAGGAGGTAGGGTCGACAGGTGTAGGTGTGTAGGAGGGTTGAGTCGGTAACTAAGAGGAACGGTGAGACCTTACTCTGGGTCTCTGCATCTTGTAATATTATTAAAAATATCTGATAGTATAGTATAGTTGTCCAAATGTGGGGTATCATGTAGGTCACTAAAGAGTGCCGATATTCTCAAGAAATATACTGGAGATTTATGTCGGTGAAACTTGTATAAAAGAATTGAGTCCTGAATTGTGTTTCATAAAATTAATTTATTACTTACGAAAATCTGAACAAACTTTTCTTTTGTAATCTAATTAACATTATAGAAATAAATTAGCTGCTGGAATACACTCTTTGAAAGTTTCAAGGTAGCAAGGATAAAATAGAGAGTGCGAAATTTGTGCAGATGCCATACTGCAGTTGTAAGAGTCGAGGGATGTGGAAGGGAAGCAGTCGTTGAGAAGGAGTTAGATTGAAACTTCCTGGCAGATTAAAACTGTGTGCCGGATCGAGACTCGAACTCGGGACCTTTGCATTTCGCGGGCAAGTGCTCTACCATCTGAGCTACCCAAGCACGACTCGAGCCCCGTCCTCACAGCTTTACTTCTGCCAGTATCTCGTCTCCTACCTTCCGAACTTTACAGAAGGTCTCCTGTGAACCTTGCAGCTCAGATGGTAGAGCATTTGCCTGTGAAAGGCAAAGGTCCCAATTTCGAGTCTCGGTCCGGCACACAGTTTTAATCTGCCAGGAAGTTTCATGTCAGCGCACACTCTGCTGCAGAGTGAAAATTTCTTTCGGGAGTTAGATTGGTTTGTACTCTATTCCCCATGCAATTCAATCTGCAAATTGAGAAAAAAAAACTTCACTGAGAAGAAATAAGAACTTTGTGTCGTTGTCATTCTGTCAGAGACGTTAAACGTCTTGGATGAGCAGTTGAACGGCGTGAATAGTATCTTAAAAAGAGGTTATAAGATTAACGTCAGCAATAATAAAATAAGGGACGTGGAACGTTGTTGAAATAAATTAGACGATGCTGAGGGAATTAGATAAGTGAAGAAGGCACTAAAAGTAATAGACGATGTCTTACATTTGGGCAGCAAAATAACTGACGTTTGTCGCAGTTGAGAAGAAGTGAAACATACAGTGGCTTCAGCAAGAAAAATATTTATGAGAGAAAGGAATTTAACATCAAACATATTTGTACGTGCTAGGAAGTATTTCCTGAAGGTGTTTGCCTTATTGTAGCTTTGTACGGAACTGAAACGTGGACCACAAGCACTTCAGACAAGAAAGGAATAGAAGATTTTGAAATGTAATGCTGCAGAGCAATTCTGTAGGTTAGGTGGGTCGAGCGAGTAACTAATGTCGACGTACTGAATCCAATTAGGGAGAAAAGAAATATGTGGTGCAGCTTGACTAAAATAAGGGATTAGTTGATATGACACATCATGCGTCATCAAGAATTTTTACTATTTTCATTATTTGTGTAACAACAAACTGGAAATCAATTGCACTACATCAAATGTACAATGACGTCAAGCTCCATAAATTTCAGTCTTTAATATTCAAATGAGTCACTTCCTTGTTTCCATTAACTCGAGGTGAGCAAATCCTAAATTGAGAGATGTTATTACAAAAATTGTTTGAACTGAAAATACGAAATCCTTTACACACAACACGTTGTAATGATTTCCGCGTGAACGTCAGACTCCGAAGTGGAAACTGTAATTAATGGAAAAAGTATGCATTGAGATTTCGTTTTTCAGTACTATCGTGATAACTCGATTCCCTTGGATTTTTCTTATAAGTATCACGAAAGTTTCTGGGACCTAGAACAATATGAAGAGTTTTCGACATGAATTGCGAGGAATCAGATAAGATCACCGTTTTAAAATAATCTAACTTGCCGAGCATTACCATTTAAATAAAACATAATACGCAAACACGTGATCAACACATATTCAGGTGTAGGTGGACAGTAACGGAAAAGTACAGTCTACGCCTACGTTCTGCAGCCCATCTTTCAGTGTGTGGGTGTGAGGTGTGGGGTGTGAGGACACTGCTAGTACCAGACTCGTTTTCCCTCATAACTATTCGAATCACATTCCGGAGTCTTTGGACTCTGAGTGTCTCTTTCCTAATGAGGAACGGCCCTTCAGGCCTTTGTAAACCCACTGGAACCGCCAAGGTCTTCAACCATCTTTACAAGTGAAAGGGGGTTGTTATTAATGCAATAGGATATTTTATCTTCGCAATTCTCGAAGCGTCGGTATTACGTGGTGGGAAGATGGGGTGGGGATGGGGGGTCGTATTAATCCGGTACTAAACCAAGATTTCATCTTCAGTGGCTCGCCTCATGGGTGGCTGAATCATTCACTGCACGTACAAGTGTCGCACTGAGTCCTGGTTGATTAAGATAAGACACTTGGGCCTACAATTCGCTGTTAGTTCTGACCGACAAAAATGAATAAACGTATGCAAACGCTAAAGGAGGCATTAAGAATAAGGACGACCGTGGAGTGACGAGTTTCACTCAATATGCATTTTCTAGGACAAATCACTCATACTAGCTCGATGCTCTTGGATGGGAATGGATATGGAATCAACACTCATCATAAGTAACTTGTATTCAATTTCCTTATCATTTGTTACAGAAATTCAACGTTGATCATCACACATGTAATACAGTGCTCAGAGCCATTTCAACCATTTGAACACTCTTAACGGGCGCGCGTAAAATTCTCACGTTAGCTCTATTAAAACGCGCATTCTCTCCACCGTCCACGAAAAGGAAAGTACCATGTCCAATCAATGAGGACACAGGCTTATAAAAGTTCCATTACAAACAATGCGGTACAAATTTGGAATACCTCTCCGCATAAGATAAACATTATTTCATCATTCCCACATTTTAGTAAAACCCCAAGGTCAGTCTTACTTCAAATCAAGTGGCTCTGAGCACTATGGAACTTAGCTTCTAAGGTCATCAGTCTCCTAGAACTTTACTTATGCCTAACTAACCTAAGGACATCACACACATCCATGCCCGAGGCAGGATTCGAACCTGCGGCCGTAGCGGTCGCGCGGGTCCAGACTGAAGCGCCTAGAACCGCTCGGCCACTTCGGCCGGCCAGTCTTACTTGGTCACTGTTCCTACCCAGTAGCAGAATCTTTGCAACATGTGAATTACGAAGGGTAAATAAAAATGAGCAAAATATATTAATACAAATAGCGCAAGCTGTCCTGTAGATTAAGCCAATAGATCAAATTCACCTAAAAAAAGGTGAACTTATGTTTACATAACATAAAATATTATGGTATATACTTAAACTAATAATAAAGTATCAGAACCTAATAAAAACGTCAATGTTAGGGAAAAAACTCGGGTTCGAGTCTCGGTCGGGCACACAGTTTTAATCTGCCAGGAAGTTTCATATCAGCGCAAACTCCGCTGCAGAGCGAAAATCTCATTCTGAAAACATCCCCCAGGCTGTGGAAAGCCATGTCTCCGCAGTATCCTTTCTTTCAGGAGTGCTAGTTCTGCAAGGTTCGCAGGAGAGCTTCATCATACACACGGAGACACGATCCGGTCCGTGATAGAAGAGCGACCATGGATATAGTTGAAGGACTCAGTACAGACGTAATTAGGGAGACAAGAGATCGCAGCACCAACTCATATTCGCTGGTCATCGAGTCACAGTTCGAAGCAGGACTCATCGCTGAAGATAATTCTACTCCAGTCAATGAGATTCCAGGCGGAACACGTGTCTGGACCCATACGGCGGTAGGATACCAACATGATAGCACAGCGGTACGTCGACAATATTCTACGCCCCTTTTGTTGCCTTTCACACCAACCCATCATGGGATTGCCATCATGGGATTATATTTCAGCAAGGTAATTCCCGCCTGGTCATAGTGAGAGTTTCTACTGTTTGTCTTCGTGCTTGCCAAACCCTACCTTGAAGAGCAGGATAGCCGGATCTCTCCCCAATTCAGAACGTTTAGAGCATGAGGGGTAGGGCCATGAAACCTGTCCGGGATTTTGACGATCTAATTTGCCAGTTGGACAGAATTCAGTACTATATCCAACAACTCTATCAATCAATGCCAAGCGGAATAACTGGTTGGATAAGAGCCAGACGTGGACTAACGCGTTATTATATTGCTCAGTTCGTGAAGTTTTTTGTCTTGAATAAGTCATCGAATTTTTCTGAAACTGTAATCATTTGGTTGCTTACATAACACTGTTTCGAAAAAGCTTCGTAGTTAGTGCAATCCCAACTATGTTTGATTACAACTCCGGCCTCAACTACAATTGTCTCGCGTTCGGGAGGACGACGGTTCAATCCCGCGTCCGGCCATCCTGATTTAGGTTTTCCGTGATTTCCCTAAATCGCTCCAGGCAAATGCTGGGATGGTTCCTTTGAAAGGGCACGGCCGACTTCCTTCCCCATCCTTCCCTTATCCGGTGAGACCGATGACCTCGCTGTTTGGTCTCTTCCCCCAAACAACCCAACCCCAACCCAACAATTGTCAGACTGGTTGGTAGTCCTTGAATAACTGTAAGCTCTAACGTAAAGGTGTTCCTCAACGTGGCTGAAGCGAGATGAAATAAAACTACACAACCACGCTTAATAACCACACACCTAAGTCGCAACAGTATCGCCACACCGCGACCAGTCGCTCGCCTGTGGAGATCGTATGACGCTGAATGTAAAGCTCGGAAGCCGACCTCGTAGGGGTTCGCGTCGACAAACGGTTCTCCTCTTGGAACGTCCAATATACTGTACGTTCTGACAACGTCTGCAGTGGCATGACCCATTCACCATCGTTACTGGGGCTCGTTTCTGTTCTCTGTTACCTCCTGGGGTCCACTTTCGCCACTTGCTTTGGCGGCTTAACTTCAAGCTACTTGCAACTTTCCCAGTGGATGTGAACCCTTCACCTCCATGGCTTCCTGAAGCGGCCCAAGTTAACCTGGACCTTCATTCGCTTCCTAAGGACACTACTCCAGCCTCGGTCTATCGGCTTCAGTTTCACGCCCTCCGCATGGAACTTCGTGATAGTACCTTTGTACACACTGATGGCTCTCCGACTGAGCGTGGGGTCGGGTGTGCCTTGCTCATTGGCATCCGTGTCTTTCGATATCGGCTTCCGGCACACTGCTCAGTATTTACAGCCAAGCTCTTCGCCCTGTATCAGACCACGGAGTACATCCAGCGACACAGGCTTTTCAATTGGGTCCTCTGCTCAGACTCACTCAGCGGCCTTCAAAGTCCATGTGCGCTGTACACCGTCCGCCCCTTAGAGTAACGGGTCCAGGTAAACTGTCACTTGCTCACTCTTGGTGGAGCCATTGTGATGTTTATGTGGGTTCCTGATCATGTCGGTCTGCCAGGAAACGAGGCTCCTGACGCTGCTGCCAAGGCTGCAGTCCTCGTACCTCAGCCCGCTAGTTCCTGTATTCCCTCCGATGATCTCTGCATTGCCGTCTGTCAGGAGGTGGTGTCCCTTTGGCATCGCCAATGGTCCTCCCTTCACAGGAATAAGCTTCGGCTTGTTAAACCCCCTCCCGGCGCCTTGGACGACCTCCTCTCGGCCCTCCCGCTGGAAGGAGGTTATTTTAACTCGACTGCGTATTGGGCACTGCCTTTTTAGCCATCGTCATCTGCTAAGTGGCGCTGCCCCACCACTTGGTACAAATTGTTCCCAAATTTTAACTGTCCGTCACTTCCTGCTGGAATGCCCTCTCATTGCCAATTTACGTTCCAACTTGGGTTTTCCATCTGTCAGCCGTTTTAGCAAATGACGCGCGGGCTGTCGACCGCGTTTGACTTTTTATCTGCCGAAGCAATACGTCGAAGGCCAATTAATTTTTAGTTTTGGACCTCCATTTTTGTATGGTCATTTTTTTTAACTCTTTTTCCACGTGTGTCCGCAGCTCGTGGTCGTGCGGTAGCGTTCTCGCTTCCCGCGCCCGGGTTCCCGGGTTCGATTCCCGGCGGGGTCAGGGATTTTCTCTGCCTCATGATGACTGGGTGTTGTGTGATGTCCTTAGGTTAGTTAGGTTTAAGTAGTTCTAAGTTCTAGGGGACTGATGACCATAGATGTTAAGTCCCATAGTTCTCAGAGCCATTTGAACCATTTTTTTCTTTCCACGTGCCTTGTTCAGCTGTCTCCTGTTCTGTCCATTGGGACTGACGTATAGTCGTTTACCTCGTCTCTGTGTTTGTGCTCTATAGTTTTGACTTGGGCGCGTACGACCACAGTTGTTTTCTGCCCCCTAAAACAAAACAACACAAGCAAAACCAGCGTTATTTTGTGCAACGTGTGTAGCTTATATCGGTCGCTTCGCTAACGACGAAGTTATGTTGGTCGTTTTGCAGTCTCGCCGTGGCAACCTCCGCAGCAGAATCATACATAGCCCTTCACACCGGTGCGCTAATACCATCTGATCGCAGGGCTCTACAAAAATCTAAACTGAAACTTTGCGAAGTGACGGCAGTGCATCGACTGACAACTTCTCTTCAGATAGCCGGCCGGAGTGACCGTGCGGTTCTAGGCGCTTCAGTCTGGATCACCGTGACCGCTCCGGTCGCAGGTTCGAATCCTGCCTCGGGCATGGATGTGTGTGAAGTCCTTAGGTTAGTTAGGTTTAAGTAGTTCTAAGTTCTAGGGGACTGAGGATCACAGATGTTAAGTCCCATATTACTCAGAACCATTTGAACAATTTCCCTTCAGATATTAGTATAACAACTACAGGCGAATCGGTAGACACTACCTATTAACCTCACTTCTCACTTTTGTGCTAACAGTATTTTGACGTGAAAACGTGTGTACGCTCGTTACAGTGGTCGCGGCTCGAACTTTCTGGTGACAACCTACTGCCGGAACTGAATCGCTGGTTTCTTTGAAGTCCGTATCGCCATTGGACTTGTTTATTTACAGTGTTACATTTACACTTATACACTCACGATTTCGGCTTCAAAGTGCCATTATCAAATATTTTAAGTATTATAAACTGCCTAGGATGGCATACTGTCTTATTAAAATACACTATTAGACATATTGTCTAAGAGTCGATATTTCTGGCAGAGCCTACTGTTTTGTTTAATTACTGTGTACACCATCTTGATTGAATCGGTGGCAACTACGAGAATAGTAATGCGTATGTAGTGCTTGAGCCTACAGGAAACAGATCATATCTGTACGCGTTTTTCGCGCAGCATGTTTTTTTGCCTGTGTCGTCACCGAAACACTGTAGGCTCATACGCGTGGTTGTTACGAACTAGCTTTGTGTAAAGTCGTAAATTGATGTGCCCTGTAAAAACGTTTAGCTGGGACATTCATTCGAGTGTTGTTGTGAAGAGATGCCGGAGCACTACTAGGACCCAACGTTAGACAATGAAAATATTCGCCGTCAAGTAAGTGAAAATCGGTAATGAAATAGAAAATTAGAAAATAATGAAAGATGTCATCTCATATGATTTTAAACATGATGGAAATGATTGAAAACGCATGTCAGAGGAAAGCTTCTATCCTAGGGAATCCACAAAGCCTAAAAAGTTCAGCGATTACGCAACTGGTCCATCGAACATACAGCGGTCATAGACAGCGCAGACGTCTTCGGGTCAAGTGCAACGTAACCTTCCAGTACTGTTGGTGGTATAAGACCACCTAAGTAGGTAGGTGATCTTGATATGTCCTACCGCTTCTGCAAGCTACCATCTGTAGTAAATGATTTCTTAAATTCATGTGGTCCACGAAATTACTGACCCCCGCAAGTTATTGCTGGGTATTAATAATTTCTAGCAGAAGGTTTTAACGAACCGGTAGAAATTTGAACGCAACGGATAACGCATTTTTTTGAACCACTACAAAAGGCACCTATACAGGGCTTAATAGGCATTATATAGCTTTTATTTGCTATCATAACCCAGAGTTCGACTGTGGTACTGACTGCCACCTATTCTTTATGATGGAAGGAGTAAATAATCAGTCGAGGGTAGAGATTAATTGATATTTATTCAGTACCGATGGTATTTCAACAACTAGTCGTGTTTCTCTTGCAATGTACATCATCAAACCGGTCTCCAGTTAACATGGTTCAGTTTCGCCACGTAATTATGTAATGGGACAGAGGAGCGCAGACCTGGCTTCAATGTAATTCTATACAACCGCACAATTATACCTAAACCCTCGGTTATTACATTCAGCTACTATAGATTACTCAGAATAAGTTCCGCAAAGACAATACAAGCAAAACTAGGTCAGAGTGGAAGAATATTTCGCAAATCTTTATCAAATCAGTGGGCATTAAAATCCGATACTTTTCCTAGTGGCACGAGTATTTTACCTAACGCACAACATCGCCAACAAATCAACTCGTTATGGGGGTGCACAAGAAACATCACTTCAATGCTGTTCAACCCACATGGCCAAGTTTCAGTAGCCGACAGAAACCCAGAAAAATATGGACAGACACGATTATTCCTTCCCTATTTTACACTCGCTCACTATCGTATGATTATTCATCGTGTACAATATACTTTCAGACCGAAACTGCAGTTTATCAATGCAGCGGCTGCTCCAACCGACCACGTGGCGCGAAAGCAAGTTCACAAAGAAAAAACAAGGAAAATAAATAAAAACCCCAAAAATATTACTGTAAATGCAAGAGCAGATTAAAATACGTTGAATGAGTGAATTTCCGTTAAGCACAGAGCAATAACGTGACCGTGAGCTTAAGGCACATGGTGCGTTGTCTGAACAAGGCACTAACGCAAGGTCTACTGAAATTAGAGTAAATTAAGAAAATCAATTCCCTTATGGGGTTCAGTGGTAATTTCGTGCCTGATTTCAACATCTGGACTTCATTAGAGAGCAGATTTCAGACAGTCTAATACCTATGTTAACATTACCAAAACGAGAGCTGCGTCTCCATGTCTGTCCAGCACCACGACCCAGGGACAAGTGCTCCTCTAACCGAATTCGCTTACAAACGTGGTGGGGGTGGTGCGCCAACCTGACCGACCCAATACGCGCGCCTTCGTGTCATCTTTGCGCTGACCTGCAAACTTGGTCTCTGCTAAACTTGTTCACGCTTGGGGGGTTGGTACTACCCTACCCCAGAACGACCATTCGTGCAGTGTTACAATCTGTGCCTAAAGCTTTCTGCTAGTTCACACACTCACTCATTTATACCGTCCAGGCCGCACAAAGGAAAGGAAAATGGGAAACGTGGTACACAACAGAAAAAAAATTCAATAACTAACACTGTTTAGTCCATTCTCTCCTTTTTGACACCAGCTGAGGTATTACCTGCAAGAGAAGAAACTCTTGCTAATAATTTCTGCGTGCTAGCAATTTAATAAAACATTGGAACGGTACAACAAGTTCCGTTTCACAAGTGCCGGCATCATTGGAAGGTAATGTAGAAAATAGCGGTAATACAGACGTAGACGGTAACGTGACAGCGTCGCGACCCCCAAATGTCACCGTGTTGTCAACCGACGCTAATGTATCGGGCGCCAGTGCTAGTGGAAACTGCGATATTAATGAGCAGCCCACCAAAGATATGAGTTTTCTCGAAAAATCTTTAGTGTGGACCTCGCATGTTTACAACTCATAAGATAAGACGTCTTTCATCATTTTGTAAATTTCCATTTTATTACCGATTTGCAATTATATCGCGGCGAATATTTTCATTGTCTCGATTTCGTTCCAAGGATTCCTGCGCAAGCTCTTCACAACGACGCTCGAACCAATGTCCTTGCTAAACGCGTTTACACGCTACACAAAGCTAATTCGTAACAACCACGCACACACACGTACGCTGGTATGGTGACGTCATTAGCAAAAGAATTACTACGCGATAAATGAGTACAAATATGAACTATCCATTGGGGTCTCAACCACTGCGTACGCATTATTAGTCTGGTAGTTACTAGCGATTCTAATGTGGCGGTCTTTTGTCGCACAACGAAGTTCAACAGACGAGAACAACACCGAAGCGCCAAACGATCTGGTATAGGCATGCGTATTGAAATACAGAGTTATTTGAGCAGGTGCAGTACGGTGTTGCAATCAGTAACTCGTATGTAGGACAAATGTCTGGCGCAGTTGTTAGAGCGATTACTGCTGCTACGAACAGCTCTGAGCACTATGGGACTTAACTGCTGTCGTCATCAGTCCCCTAGAACTTACGACTACTTAAACCTAACTAACCTAAGGACATCACACACATCCATGCCCGAGGCAGGATTCGAACATGCGACCGTAGCGTTCGCGCGGTTCCAGACTGTAGCGTCTAGAACCGCACGGCCATCCCGGCCGGCACTGGTGCTACAATGGCACGTTATCAAGATTTACGTGAAGTTTGAACGTGGTGTTATAGTCGGCGCGCGAGCAATGCGACGTAGCATCTCCAAGGTAGCGATGAAGTGGGGATTTTTCCATACGACCATTTTGCGAGTGTACCGTGAACATCAGGAATCCGGTAAAACGTGGAATCTCCGACATCGCTGCGGCCGGAAAGAAGATCCTTCAAGAACGGGACCAACGATGTCTTAAGAGAATCGTTCAATGTGACAGAAGTGCAACCCGTAAATTTTTGCAGGTTGTATTGCTGGGCCATCAACAAGTGTCAGCGTGCGAACGAAACGTAATCGCTAAGTGCTTTCGGAGCCGAATGCCCACTCGTGCACCCTTAATGACTGCACGACACAAAGTTGTACGCCTCGAATGCGCCCGTCAACACCGACATTGGCCTCTTGACGACTGGAAACATGTTGCCTGGTCGGACGAATCTCGTTTCAAATTGTATCGAGCGGATGGACGTGTACGGGTATGGAGACAATCTCATGAACCCATGGACCCTGCTTAACAGCACGGTACTGTTCAAGATGGTGGAGGCTCTGTAATGGTGTGGAGCGTGTGCAGTTGGAGTGATACCTGATCCCTGATGAGTCTAGATACGACTGACAGATGATACGTTCGTAAGCTCCCTGTCTGGTAAACTGCATCCATTCATGTGTGTTGTGCGTTCCGACGGACTTGGGAGATTCCAGCAGGACAATGCGACACACGTCCACAATTGCTACAGAGTGGCTCCAGGAACACTCTTCTGAGTTTAAACACTTCCGCTGGCTACCAAACTCCAGAGACACGAACACTATTGAGCATATCTGGGATGCTTTGCAACGTGCTGTCCAGAAGAGATCTTCACCCCGTCCTACTCTTTCGGATTTATGGACGGCCCTGAACGACAGCCCTCCAGCGTTACTTCAGACGTTAGTCGAGTCCCAGCCACGTCGCGTTGCGGCACTTCTGCGTGCTCGCGGGGGCCCTACACGATGTTATGCAGGTGTACCAGTTTCCTTGCCACTTCATTGTATAACGAGGGTATAGTTGTTCTTACGTCAAAATATTGTCTGCAGAAAACGGAGAAGTGAGAATAATAGATGGTGTCTAGCGTCGTCATTAACTGTTGTACTGATATCAGAACTAGTCACTCGATGAACTGTGGTTACTTAGTAAAGTTTCATTGTAAATTATTGCACAACTCTGCCAACAGTTGATAGTAGCGCACCAGTCTTATACGGAGGTTCGCACGGCGAGATGACAGAACAACCAACACAGCGGAATTGTTAGCCAAGAGAACGATGCTACGCACATTGCACGAAATGGCGGTGATGAGTGGGTCGTGCCACTGCGTCTGCATCTGTGAGCAATAAGTATACGGACATGGCCTTCTGGAGAAGGTACTGTGTGTTTTTAAATGTTTTAGCGATGATACGCGTTCTTAATGTACTGAGTTTTATCCACGTGAGGTTCAGCATAAAATGAACATGTTTTACTACAAAAAATTTTCTAAATCTGTAGGATGACAGGTAAGACTGTTGAAAGCGATCGTCTTCAATTAAAAATTGTTTTGCGCGATTTTGGCTATTAAATTGTTTTTAACAGTGTCTAGACTCATCCGCACGAAGAGAGGGAACGCTGGAGGCTGTTGTAGATGGCAGGGTCTGAATGCGTGTACTGCCGAGAAGAGACAGTGTGTTGGTGTGGAGGTAAAGGTTGCAGGCCCTGGGGCGCGTGTGGGAGTGTCCGCTACTTGTTGCTCGCTGGCCGCTAACCCGCGGGAATTACTGGCCGCGCGGTCGCACACGGCGGGATCCGCTTGTCCACGTCGAAGCCATCACCACCGCCGTCTGTCTCGGAGTCTGCGACGCCGCGCCAGCGGTCGCCGAGCACGTGATGGTGCGGGGGCGGGCGCGCTGCAGGTAGCCGCTGGCGATCAGCAGCAGACGAGTGTTGAGGGTTGCAC
Source organism: Schistocerca cancellata (assembly GCF_023864275.1). Lineage (NCBI taxonomy): Eukaryota > Metazoa > Arthropoda > Insecta > Orthoptera > Acrididae > Schistocerca > Schistocerca cancellata. Next base: position 72,045,954 of record NC_064637.1, on the reverse strand, counting down.
ACGCTACAAGTCGAGGCGCCGCGCATGCAGAAGATGGACAAAAATACGGAAACACGGCGAGAGATCATACTTGAACATAAAAGCAGACACTATCCAAGGGTGCTGATTGCACCGGGGAAACAAGGTGACGGTTACCGAATTATATGAAATACAATCGTCATAACTTCACGTTCAAATTGCACAGTTGGCCGCTGGGTTTGATGGGAATTAGTATGCGCATGCGCACGCGTCTTGCTGTTGGCCATTTGCACGTGAAACTGTCACGTTATAGCGTGCGTGAGTGTTAAGGCCTACTATGAGAGCAATAACAGCCCAGTTGCGTCCAAAAGGAAGTCTGAGACCGAGTTCAAGCTGAAGATACTTCATTCGCAAGCTTGAGGGAACGGATGGCGTCCGTTTGTTTGTTTGTTTTGCTTTAGGGCGCAAAAACAACTGGGGTCATAAGCGACCAGATCAAAACTATAGAACACGAAGACAGGGAGGACTTAAAAAACGACTATACGTCGGTCCCGATTAACGTAATACGAGGGTTGGAACTTTAATAGTGGCAACTATTTATTTACAACTCGTACAAAATAGATACGTGTTTCAAAGTTCTACTGACCTTCAGAGTAGTCGCCAATATTCTGTATAACCCGTTGCCAGAGATGTGGAGGTCGTAGGATACTCTTAGCAGTGCCAGTTGTGTTGACAGTTCGAGCGGCGCGGTCTATTGCCCGACGAATTTGTAGCAGTTCTGAAGCGAATGCCGTGAAGTGTTTCCTTCAGTTTAGAAATCGAGTTTAACTTATGAGGGCGTAAGTCAGGGGAGTGCAGTAGGTGGTATAGCACTTAGCAGCCCCATCAGTCAAACGAATCAGTAACAGCTTGCACTGTACGTGCTTGAGCATTGTCCTGCAGAATGATGGTCAGGTCCTGCAGAATGTGTCCTGCCTCTATGCTGTTCATTTTTGGAACATGACCTACGACCAGCTTAGAGACAAAAGTGACGACACTTTCTGCAGGACCTGGCCATCATTACTTTACATTTTAAAGGTCTGTATTTTTTCAGAGGGCCGAACCGTAAGCGACGTGTGTGAGGCTGGCCTTCAAGCGCTACTGTCCATTGAACAAAGCTCTTCCTTGACCTCAGACGAGTTGTATCTGTTCGGTGGTTTTGCGTTAAATGCTGAGGATCGGTTTCCTACTGTTTCGTCGTTCTTTCACTGAACCTTTGCGTGTGATACATGCTGGTGATATGGCTGCAGTGGATAAATTTCGTGGAAAGGTGTAGGGCTCAAGTTTACGGTGACATTTCTGGTTGTCTCACTTACAGCGACGTCTACTTGTTTGGAGTGCCCAGACGGCTCCAAAAGTGGTGCCTCATTTTTCTCGGCTGAAAAACAGGAGTCCAATTGCTGATGATCGAAAAACATCAGGCAACGCTCCCCATGTTGATCCAGTCGGTTTATGTACATTTCTGCCTCTTGCACATAGTGTTAAACTCAATGGAATGTTTTTTTGTTTATTATAGTGTCCGGTCTAGGCTGACTCCAAAGTATTTTCGGTTGGTCCTATGGTCTAGTATAGCCTCTCTCCATTCTGTTTACAACCGCCGTCTGGCTTCTCTATTACGCAGGTGGAACGTGCAAACTTAAGTTTGTCCTGGGTTAGGTATCAGTTGATTTTCCTCATAGTAATTCTCCAACATTTCCAAGGCCTCTCTGTTTCTTTCGAACCTCCTGAAACGTCTTTCGTCTATCAGTATTGTCGGTGTCGTCTACATATATGAATTTTTGTACGAGTATTACCTGCCGGTGCTGCTGCTTATTTGTGTACGTATTATACAGGACGTTTAATAGAATGCTTCAAATGGTTGAAATGGCTCTAAGCACTATGGGACTTAACAACTGAGGGTATCAGTCCCCTAGACTTGGAACTACTTAAACCTAACTAACCTAAGGTCATCACACACATCCACGCCCGAGGCAGGATTCCAACCTGCGACCGTAGCGGTCGCGCGGTTCCAGATTGTAGCGCCTAGAACCGCTCGGTCACACCGGCCGGCTAGACTACTTCCTTGTGCTAATTCATTGTTTTACTATCTGCATGTACTTTTCATCCCTTGGAGGTTTCGGTAGAATTTTTCTGTATGGAGTATGCCTACTAACAGGTGTTATACAAAAATATGGAGGAAATGCGAGAAATGGATGTTTGAAATTAAACGCAGAATATAGCCAAACCTGCAGGTTGCGCAGTTGTTAGGCACCATCAACGTCACCTGCGCAATGTCCTTAGTACGTTGCAAGTGCCAGTAATGTGTAGTTCAGCGTGTGTCACGTCGGAGCGCAGAGAATGTCAACGTGAGACAATTTCTGATGCGCTTATGGTGGGTGCTTCCTTAACCTTAGGTAGCTCAACTCTTGAGTCGTTTCGAGAGGCACCGTATCGAATGTTTATACCGCAACAGGGAAAGCAGGGAAACATCATCCGCTAAGCCAAAACGCTGGCGAAACTGTGTGTTGAGTCATCGTGACGGACCATCATTGAGGAGAGCTGTGACGCAAAATAAAGGGGCGACAACAGCAAAATGCCTCTGAGCAATACGGGACTTAACTTCTGAGTTAATCAGTCCCGTAGAACGTAGAACTACTTAAACCTAACTAACCTAAGGACATCACACACATCCATTCCCAAGGCAGGATTCGAACCTGCGGCCGTAGCGGTCAAGCGGTTCCAGACTGTAGCGCCTAGAACCGCTCGGCCTCCCCGGCCGGCGCGACAACAGCCAAAGTGACTGCAGAACTATATGTCGCTCTCGTGAACCCTGTCAGCATCAAAACAGCACGAAAGGAGCTCCGTAACTGTAGGGTGAACTGGAATTCCACAACAACTCATCTGTGAAGGAAATGCCCGTAACGGGAAAAGGAGGTGACGAAGCCTAGCGAGCAGTGGAAGAATTCGTTTTCTCGGATGAATCTTGTTCCACATTGTTTCCAACTTCTAGCCGAGTTTACGTTCCAAGAGTGAAACACGGCATATGGTCGGTGATTACATGGGCAGCCATATCGTGGTATTCCATGGGATTCAGGGTCACTGTGCAAGGTCGCATTACTGCCAAAGATTATGGTTCAAATGGCTCTGAGCACTATGGGACTCAACATCTTAGGTCATAAGTCCCCTAGAACTTAGAACTACTTAAACCTAACTAACCTAAAGACATCACACACACCCATGCCCGAGGCAGGATTCGAACCTGCAACCGTAGCAGTCCCGCGGTTCAGGACTGCAGCGCCAGAACCGCTAGACCACCGCGGCCGGCGCCAAAGATTATGTGAGCATTTTAGCTGATTACGTCCATCCCACAATACAGTGCTTGCTCTCCAATGGTGACGCTCTGTTGCTAGACGGCAGGGATCCTGTCCACGCAGCACGCATCTTCCAGGTCTGGTTTTGCGAGGACGAGGATGAATTGTCACATCTTCCCTGTCCACTCTAGTCGCCAACAGCTTAATGTTATTGAGCCTTTGTGGTCCACTTTGGAGAGAATGGTGAGTGATCGCTATCCACCTCTACCATCACTTGTCACTTCCTATCAGGAATATTAGTATAACATTCTCTTGAAAACCATTCTGGGGCCGTACTTATCCATTCCGGGACGACAGGAAGCTGTTTAGAATGGCATCGGGTTTTCTATACCGTATTAGGCATGGTTACGTGTTGTGTCTCTGGTGTTTCGGTATTTTTGTTCATCCCTGTATAATTATGGTTCAAATGGCTCTGAGCACTATGGGACTTAACATCTTAGGTCATCAGTCCCCTAGATCTTAGAACTACTTAAACCTAACTAACCTAAGGACATCACACACATCCATGCCCGAGGCAGGAGCCGTACCTGCGACCGTAGCAGCCCCACGGTTCCGGACTGCAGCGCCTAGAACCGCACGGCCACAGCGGCCGGCGTATAATTATGGCGACGATCGTGTTGAGCGTAGTGAATTCTGCTTCAGTTTAGGGCAGAGCACAATTCGTGCAATAGGTCGAAGCCCTGATGGGCTTTCGGCAGCGCTGATTGGATAATAAGTGAGCTCCGTAGAGAGAGAATGAATGGGAGCAGGAATTCCTGCGAATTTAGCAATCCAGCGGTCGTGTAATGTAGGCTTGGAACTAGATCTGCGTGGAATGCTTCTCCCTCTCTCTTTTTTTCCCCGTCTGTCTTGTTCTAAACCGAAGTCGAACTGTCAGGTGACAGGGAATCCGGCAATTGTAAGGGAGGCGCCCACCCTTGTCGAACGCATGTCTGCGGCGGTCCCCTGGCACCCTCCCTCCCCACCACCCCCCTTCCACCCCCACTTCCTCTACACTCCAGCCTGGAAACAGTCTCCCTCACCCCATCCCCCTTACAACGCGGTGCCAGAAATTCTCATTCCGACGGCCGCTATCGACATCCGTGATGGACAGCTGCCGCCATTTTAGTACCTCCCCGCCACCGCTGCTCCCCTTCCCCCTGTAGAGCGTCCTATCTCAACCTCTCCCCCCCGCCCCTCTTATTGCAACATCATACCCGCAGCCTCCCCACCCCCCGTTACCCCTTCTCTCATTCCCAATACCGCACCCTCAAATTAGTTCCGTGGTGGCGGAAGGACGCACCCGCTAAATCGTTCTCCCTTCTCGCCCTGCGTTTTGACAGATAGGTTGATCACCGATGTGGGCCAAGAAGAAATACTGAGCACGCCTGCGTAATTCGATTATTTTGTATAACAGGCGTTGCTAATAAAGAGCCCGAGCAATCTCAAAGGTAAACATAGAGCTTCAGAGGGGTTGGTAGTTGATCGTCAACGTGAACAAATGCAAAGTGTTGTGCATAAATAGGCGGAGAGCCGCTGTCTGGCTGGTTTATTTACGAAGGTCGTTATAATAACGCCCCAATTTATTTTACAAATTGTAATTTGTGGTAAGGACTATGGGACCAAAATTCTGAAGTCATCGGTCCCTAGGCTTACACACTACTTAATCTAACTAAAACTAACTTACGTTAAGGAGAAACACACACACACACACACACACACACACACACACACACACACACATGCTCGGGGGAGGATTCGAACCGCCGACAGGGGTAGCCGCGCGATCCCTGACATGGCGCCTCAGACCACGTGACAACTCTTTCAGCTTTTATTTTACAACTGTCAGTATACTGTCGTGGGCCATAAGTCAGTGGTTACTGCCTGTCCTTAGACTTTGTTTTGCCCAGTGTAGTGCCAGTCAGTTGCGAACCTGACCAGTGTATGGTATACGTAAGTCAGTTGACATAACAGTTGGATGTCTTTTGTTTGTTCTTATCTGAGAAACAATGAACAGGAAGTTAACTACAGTACCAATGCGTAATATCCTTAAATTAGTCAAGATTAGCAGTCTGATACTATTTTGTTTATTCTTATCTGAGAAACGAGGAATATTATGGTGACTACAGTACTAGTGCATAGCATCCATAAGTCAGTTGACACTAACAGTTTGATGCGATGTTCTTTGTTCTTACCTGAAGAACGATGAACATAGAATTAACTTGAGAATAGCGTCTACTTATTTCCGAAAAATACTGGAATCACGACCATAGTTGTAGTGATATATGCGATTTGACTGTGGAATGTTTTCCAAACATCCATCTCGACAAGGTATTCACAAACTACATTCAAGATTTGAAGAGACGAGTCGATATTGGAGCTTCCTTGTTCAGGAAGGGCAAAGTCTTTCACTACACAGGAGACCTAATGTTGTCGTGCAATGTTTCGTGCAGCCACGTTCAAGGTGTGTGAAATAGCAAGGACAAGAATTCAGAAAATTCTGAAGTTGAGATCAAAAAAAGTTTTGCGTCACCTTGGTTTCGAGAGTTCCGGAACATGACATGTACAGGTTCTTTAATATATGTATATCTTTAATATATGTGTTATATCTTTAATATATGTATGTATGTAATACATAAAGAGAAAACATTGTTATCAAAATCGCAAAATCTACCTTCCCGGTCCACTTCAAATTTTTGCACGGGACTGAAATAAACATTCAAACACATATAGACTATATACTTTTTAATATATATATATATCGTGGTTAGCAAACAAGAAAGTTGCATTTGTGCATTATTGATTTATCACTACAGCAGAATCTGAATTTTCAGTAACAATAATCAAGGCTCAAGGTCAGAGAGACGGTGAAAGCGGAGAAGGACGGAGTGGTGGGAGAAAATGGAAAACGGGAAGGAGGAGAGATACAGCGAGAGAGAGGGCAGGAGGAGATGGTGAGAGAAGGAGGGAGGATGGACAGAGAGGGGGGAAGACATGGGACAGGAGGAGATGGATAAAGGAAGGCGAAATGAAAGCTGGACAGAGACAAGAGAGAGAAGGAGTTTAGGACGCATATCCAAGCCTCATATATAGTAGAAACGTGTGCTTTCTCTTTTCTTTCTTTTCCATTTAAGCAGATTGATAATTCTTCCGGGTTATATGGCCGTGGTTCATGGAATTCTTCTGTTCCTAACGTTTCGTCCAATACTATGTTGGACATCCTCAGAGGTATGGCTGGTCCTGCTGAGTCCTGCCGACTGACAGTCGGGCGTTGGAGAGCGGTCATATAACCCGGAAGAATTATCAACAACAGTACCATCCGGTCGTGAAAGCCTTCATTGTATAAGCAGATTGAGCCACAACAAAGCGTAGCCGGGTCCTGCTACGTTTTTTTGAGTCGTCAGTCTTCTGACTGGTTTCTCAATTATTCAAAAACAGTCTTAATCGCATTTATTATTATTATAATTTCTTTTTTTTCTCAGACGTTATGTCTGGTCAAAAATGGAAAGTGACGCGGACCTTGATCAAGCGTGACTTCCTTTTAACTGTACGGTATATGTTACATTGCATTTAGGAACTTTCGGGTAATTGAACATGTATTAATAACTGCGGATTTCTGTAGTTGTATATATAAGTTTGGATGTAGCTGTATTGCATTGATGTACTGGTGGATATTGTGTGGTATGACTCCTGTAGTTGAGAGTATAATTGGTATAATGTCAACTTTATCCTGATGCCACATGTCCTTGACTTCCTCAGCCAGTTGGACGTGTTTTTCAATTTTTTCTCCTGTTTTCTTCTGTATATTTGTTGTATTGGGTATGGATATTTCGATAAGTTGTGTTAATTTCTTCTTTTTATTGATGAGTATGATGTCAGGTTTGTTATGTGGTGTTGTTTTATCTGTTATAATGGTTCTGTTCCAGTATAATTTGTATTCATCATTCTCCAGTACATTTTGTGGTGCATACTTGTATGTGGGAACGTGTTGTTTTATAAGTTTATGTTGTAAGGCAAGCTGTTGATGTATTATTTTTGCTACATAGTCATGTCTTCTGGGGTATTCTGTATTCGCTAGTATTGTACATCCGCTTGTGATGTGATCTACTGTTTCTATTTGTTCTTTGCAAAGTCTGCATTTATCTGTTGTGGTATTGGGATCTTTAATAATATGCTTACTGTAATATCTCGTGTTTATTGTTTGATCCTGTATTGCAATCATGAATCCTTCCGTCTCACTGTATATATTGCCTTTTCTTAGCCATGTGTTAGATGCGTCTTAATCGATGTGTGGCAGAACATACGGGAGGCCTATTCTTTTCCCGGGCCTCCACGGGGTTTGTTATTATTATTAGACCGCCAACCGGTATCAACCCGACGTAGGGATCATCTTCTGGGCGTTCACACCATTGGTCGACTGCTGGTGGTGTCACTCCTATCCACATAACGGCCAGAAGATGACCCCTACGTTGGGTTGAAACCCGTTGGTGGTATAATAATAATAATAATAAATGCGATTTGTTTTTGAATAATTGATTAATCACACTAATCGCTGCTTCATCTCCAAAACCATGTTGTCCAAAAATTCTGACTGGTTTGATGCGGCCCGCCACGGACTTTTCTCCTGTGCCAACCTCTTCATCTCAGAGTAGCACTTGCTACCTACGTCCTCAACTATTTGCTGAATGTATTCCAATCTCTGTCTTCCTCCACAGTTTTTGCCCTCTGCAGCTCCCTCTAGTACCATGGAAGTCATTCCCTCATCTCTTAACAGATGACCTATCATCCTGTCCCTTCTTCTCGTCATTGTTTTCCACATATTTCTTTCCTCTCTGATTCTGCGTAGAACCTCATTCCCTACCCTATCAGTCCACTTACTTTCCAACATTCGTCTATAGCACCACATCTCAAATGCTTAGATTCTCTTGTGTTCCGATTTTCCCACAGTTAATGTTTCACTACCATACAATGCTCTGCTCTAAACGTATGTTCTCACACATTTCTTCCTCAATTTAAGGCTTATGTTCGAAAGTAGTAGACTTCTCTTGGCCAGGAATTTCCTTTCTGCAAGAGCCAGTCTGCTTTTGATGTCCTCCTTGCTCCGTCCGTCATTGGTTTGTTTGCTTCATAGGTAGCAGAATTACTTAACTTCATCTACTTCGTGACCATCAATCCTGATGTTATGTTTCTCACTGTTCTCATTTTTGCTACTTCTCATTAGTTTCGTCTTTCTTCGATTTGCTCTCAGTCCATATTCTTAACCCATTAGACTGCTCATTACATTCAGCAGAGCGTGTAATTCTTCTTCACTTTCACTCAGGATAGCAATGTCATCAGCGAATCGTATCATTGATATCCTTTCACCTTGAAATGTTATTCCGCTCCTGAACCTTCCTTTTATTTCCATCATTGCTTCTTTGACGTACAGATTGAACAGTATGGACGAAAGACTACATCCTTGTCTTACACCCTTTTTCATTCGAGCACTTCGTTCTTGGTCGTCCACTTTTATTATTCTCTCTTGCCTTTTGTACATATTGTATATAAGCCGTTTCTCCCTATAGATTACCTCCATTTTTCTCAGAATTTCGAACATCTTGCACCGTTTTACATTGTGGTCGACAAATTCTATGAACGTGTCTTGATTTTTCTTTGGTCTTGCTTCCATTATCAACCCCAAGGTCGAAATTGCCTCTCTGGAGCCTTCACGTTTCCTAAAGCCGAGTTGATCGTCATCTAACACAGCCTCAGTTTTCTTTTCCATTCTTCTGTATATTATTTTTGTCAGCAACTTGGATGCATCAGCTATTAACCCGATTGTGCGATAATGTGTCAACTCTTGCAGTCTTTGGAATTGTATAGACGATATTTTTCCGAAAGTCAGATGGTATGTCGCCAGGCTCATACATTCTACACACCAACGTGAATAATCCTTTTGTTGCTACTTCCCCCATTCTGATGGAATGTTATCTATCCCTTCTATATTATTTGATATTAAGTCCTCCAATGCTCTCTTAAATTCTGATTCTAATTCTGGATCTCCTATCTGCTCTAAATCGACGCCTGTTTCTTCTTCTATCACATCATGGTGCGAAAATTGGCACTTGATCCTAATAACTAAAAGTGCGAGGTTATCCACATGAGTGCTAAAACGAATCCGTTAAACTTCGGTTAAACGATATCAGTCAAATCCAAAGACCGTAAATTCTACTAAATACCTAGGAATTACATTTACGAACAACTTAAATCGGAAGAAGTACATAGAAGATGTTGTGGGAAAGGCTAAGTAAGATTGCCTTGGCAAAACACTTTAGAAAATGCAACATATCTACTACGGAGACGGCCTACACTACGCTTGTCCGTCCTCTTTTAGAATACTGCTGCGCGGTGTGGGATGCTTGACAGGTAGGACAGACGGAGTACATCGAAAAGGTTCAAAGAATGGCAGCACGTTTTGTGTTATCGCGAGATAGGGGAGAGAGTGTCACTGAAATAACATGGGATTTGGAATGGGCATGATTAAAACAAAGGCGTTTTTCGATGTGGATGAATCTTCTCACGAAATTCCAATCGTCAATTTTCTCCTCTAAATGCGAAAATATTTTGTTGACGCCGACCTACATAGGGATAAACGATAACCATGATAAAATAAGGGAAATCAGAGCTCGTACGGAAAGATATAGGTGTTCATTCTTACCGCGCGCTGTAAGAGACTGGAATAATAGAGAATTGTGAAGGTGGTTCGATGAACCCGCTGCCAGGCACTTAAATGTGATAGAGAACCCATGTAGATGTAGATAAATCTTCCCCATCACAGAGGCCTTCAATGTATTCTTTCCACCTATGCGCTCTCTCCTCTGCATTTAACAGCGGAATTGCCGTTGCACTCCTAATGTTACCACCCTTGGTTTCAATTTCACCGAAGGTTGTTTCGACTTTCTTGTATGCTGAGTCAGTCCTTCTGACAATCATTTCTTTTTCGATTCCTTCACATTTTTCATGTAGCCATTTCGTCTTAGCTTCCCTTCACTTCCTGTTTATTTCATCCCTCAGCTAATTGTACTTCTGTACTCCTGAATTTTTCTACACATTTTTGTACTTCCTTCTTTCATCGATCAATTGAAGTGTTACTTCTGTTACCCATGGTTTATTCGCAGTTACTTTTTTTGTACCTATATTTTTCCTTGCCCATTTTAGAGATGTACATTCCTCTTGAACTGTACTGCCTATTCTTATTGCTATATCTATAGCCTTAGAGAAGTTCAAGTGTATCTTCTCATTCTTTAGTACTTCCGTTTCCCACTTCTTTGTGTATTTATTCTTCCTGACTAATGTCTTAACCTTCAGCCTACTGTTCATCACTACTATATTGTGATCTGACTCTATATCTTCTCCTGGGTAGGCCTTACAATCCAGAATCTGAATTTGGAATCCTGTCTGACCATGATGTAATTTAACTGAAATCTTTCCGTATCACCCTGCCTTTTCCAAGCATAACTCCTCCTCTTTTGATTCTTGAACAGAGTATTCGCTATTACTAGCGGAAATTTATTACAGAAGTCAATTAGTCTGTATCCTCTCGCATTCCTTGTCCCAAGCCTATATTCTCCTGTAACTCTTTCTTCTGCTCCTTCCCATACAACCGCATTCCAGTCCTCTATGACTATTAGATTTTCGTCTCATTTTATGTGCTGTATTACCCTTTCGATATCGTCATATACTTCCTCTATCTCTTCATCTTCAGCTTGCGACTTTGGGATGTATACCTGAACTATCGTTGTCGGTGTTGGTTTGCTGTCGATTCTGATAAGAACAACCGTATCACTGAACTGTTCACAATAACATACCCTCTGCCTTACCTTTCTATTCGTAACGAATCCTATTATCGTTGCAACATTTTCTGCTGCTGTTGGTATTAGCCTATACTTAACTGACCAGAAATCCTTGTCTTGTTTCCATTTCATCTCACTGACCCCTACTATGTCTAGATTGAGCCTTTGCATTTCCCTTTTCACACAGCTAGTCATCTATGAGTATGTGGGGCAGAGACAGTGGAAAATAAACGGCGACTTTCAAAAGGAGTGATGCGAGCCCCAAGAGACCTCAGTGCTCAGCGACGTCGGACGTTGACGTTCGAGTCCCGTCCAGACTCAAAATTTCAGCCCGTTTCGTGCGTTCAGCCTAGCGACGAGCTGTCCTGGATGTATAAGGAATGTCTCGATCTCTCGTTGGTACTCAGAAATTCACGCCCGCAGCGTCACTATTTCTTGGCAGAAGCTTCGGAAACTGGTCGAAGTTCCTTGACGGATGTGTCCAATTAAATAGGGATTTTCGGCGCTAATGCGGGGTCCCTCTAGCGCTGGAAGTCGAGTCTTCTGCTGGCAAGAAGACAAGGAAGGACGCGAGCTAATTGAGTCTAAGGGCCGGTCTGCCCTTCGCCCTTCCCTGGTAATGACCGTAGTTTCTGGCGGCGGGAAGGGACAGGGCTGCCCTAACAACGCGAGGGAGCGGGGGAAGGGGGAGAGGTTGTTCTACACGACCACTTTGCGCAAGCGCGGTTTCCTACCGTTAGCAGACCACACCAGCCACGTGCGTGGTAGGGTGAAGAACAATAGCCAATTTCTGCGTAGCTGGCTATCTCTTGTAGTCTACTTTTCGTATGATAGGGCGCACGTAGTCTGTCAGGCAGGGCACAAGTGTAGAAACAACAAAGCAGGAATAAAAAAATATCAACATGTCTTCTTACAGTGAAGCGCCAAAGAAAATAGTATATGCATGCGTATTCAAATACAGAGACTTGTAAGGAGGCAGTACACAGCGCTGTGGTCAGCAACACCGATGTAAGACAACACGTGTTGGCGCAGTTGTTAGATCAGTTACTGCTGCTACAATGGCAGGTTATCAAGATTTAAGCGATTTTGAACGTGGTTTTATAGTCGACACACGTGCGATGGGACACAGCATCTCCAAGGTAGCGATGAGATGGGGGATTTTCCTATACGACCATCTCAAGAGTGTACCGTATATATCAGGAATACGATAAAACATCAAACTTTCGACATCGTTGCCGCCCGGAAAAGATCCTGCAAGAACGGCTCCAATGACGACTGAAGAGAATCGTTCAGTGTAACAGAAGTTCAACACTTCTGCAAATTGCTGCAGATTTTAATACTGGGCCATCAACAAGTGTCAGCGTGCGAACCATTCGATGAAACAGTATCGATATGGGCTTTCGAAGGCCCACTCTTGTACCATTGATGGCTGCACGATATAGTCCGTCTGTAAACTCAAGAGCGAGCAGCGCTTTTGGTGGGGGAAGTGGCCTTTCCCGGAAGAACGCTGCCACCGGCCTACAGGGGCACCCAGAATCTGTTGCCCGTTATCTGTCTAGCGGTGTAGATCGGCGTGCAGTGATATATCTTAGTTGCCAGTGTCAGTCAGTTAACTTTGTATACTTACTGATATACTTCGATTTCCGGAAGTGATGGATAATCGTCTAGCATTGCAAGAAAATGTGCAGAGTACGAGGAACAGGAGGTGTTTGCGGAGTAACGAGCGTTCGATCGTCTCTAATGTTATTACAGCGTGTATTAAAGAGGCGACCCAAAAAGAACTGTCGGCTAATATTACCAGTCCCAATCAAAGGGCTGCAATTTATCTGTGTGGCTGGTCCCGGCGGAGGTTCGAGTCCTCCCTCGGGCATGGGTGTGTGTGTTTGTCCTCAGAATAATTTAGATTAAGTAGTGTGTAAGCTTAGGGACTGATCACCTTAGCAGTTTAGTCCCATAAGATTTCACACACGTTTGAACATTTTTTGCAATTTATGCAAACGTCAGCCTCGTCCAATAGGGTGCATATGGAAGGAACTCGAAAATAAGCTGCATGGTTTAGTGGAATCGCCATGAAGGAAAACTAATAATCTTGTGAGGAAACCGATTGTTGTAGACAGTTTCAAAATCATGTATAACCTTTGATGCTTATGGAACACTAAATTTCGGTCTCGGTTACTATTCACCTGATTCTGAGACATATTGCTTGAAATTTGTGCGCAGTAGCTATTCTAAACACTGCTGAAATTTTCTTAGAAACATGTACATCGATTCTGGACTTCTAAGCAAAAAGCTTAACATACAAGGTGCGTTCACGTATTAATTTTTATTTTTTGGTAAGAACTATATTTGTTAATCTACAGCAAAATTATCCTCTTCGAAATATTTACATACTATATACCTGTGCCAGTGATTTTTCCAATTCCCGAAATTATTTACGAGCTGTTTCTTCGGGGTAGTTTATAAGTCTCTTAACTGTGCATTTTTAATCTCATCCATTCTTGTAAAACCGCTGTCCTTTAAGGCCTGATTTGAAATGTTTAAACCACTTGTATTCCCTTGGTTCACTTATAAGAGGCTCACCATAAGCAATATTTAACATTTCTAAAAATTTCGTACACTTCATTCCATTCCTATAACAAAATTTAATACAGATTCTCTAATCCATTTTTATACAAAACAAATAATCGTTGATGCTACCAAACCACATGTAACCATTTTGACTGTTGACAACAGAGTAAATATCTAATATGCATAACATTGTAGACATATTTTTGAGACATGTTTACGAAGGCAGTGGCAAAAAAGTAGTGCAAATCGGACTAATACAACACGCAAAATTATAAATTTATGCTTACTTTTTAAACACTTATCGTGTTGCAAAAATTGTCAAGTTTCACTGCAGTCCTTCAAAGAAAACTTGTACCTTTTAGGAGAGAGAAAAACAAAGTAAGAACAAGCCTCAAATTCTACAGATTGATTGCATAAAGTGGGGTTCGTTTTACAAATAGCAACAGAGGAACATACAATACATTCACATGAACAGGCATTCGGTTGTATGTTTGTATTGTAATCCTGACTTCCATACTGGTCTTAATATTATTTACTCTATAATGTTGTGTTTCGGAAGAAGCTATCGTTTTTTGTATTCCTTATGGTCTTAATACATTTGTCTAAAAATGAACGTAGCCGAGGCGTACCTATACACAGCATCGCCACAGATTTAAAGCGCGCGCCGCGGCAGGGCCGGTACTACGTTGTGAAACAGCCTGTAAAAGCGCCTCGTGACGTAGCTGGGTAGGCAGAGTGGGGACTCGCTCGCTCGCTCTTCAGCTTACAGACAGACTATATAAAGCTTTACGCTTACACAGAAATTGGACTGTTGATGATTGGAAACATGTTGCCTGGTCAGACGAGTCTCATGTTTGGAGCGGATGTACGAGTACGGGAATGGAGAAAATCTCATGAATCCATGGACCCTGAATGTCAGCAGGGCACTGTCCAAGCTGGTGGAGGCTCTGTAATGGTGTGGGGCGTGTGCAGTTGGAGCTATATGAGACCCCTGGCACGTCTAGACACGACTCTGACAGGCCCTGCTTCCTGCCTAATCACCTGCATCCATTAGTGTGCACTGTGATTTCCGATGGACTCGAGAAATTCTAGCACGACAGTGCGGCACCCCACACGTCCAGGATTGCTACAGAGTGGCTCCAGGAACACTCTTCTGAGCTTAAATACTTCCGCTGCCACTAAGCTCCCCGGATATGAACGTTATTGAGCATTTCTGGGATGTCTTACAAAGAGCTGTTCAGAAGAAATCTCCACCCCTTCTTAGACTGCAGGATTCCTGGTGTCAGTACCCTCCAGCCTTACTTCAGGCATTAGTCGAGTCCCTGCGACACTTCTGCATGGTCGCGGGGGCTCTACACGATATTAAGCAGGTGCACCGGTTTCTTTGGCTCTTCAGTGTAGAATAGCGGTCGTCAAATCTGCTTTTCCTTATGTTTCATTGTCTTTAATTTATTTCGTCATTTCATACTTATTAAACAGAAAAACAAACTAAATTTTGTAGTATTAATTTACTTCCTGAACTGGTATCGATCTGCAACGCGAGGCAATAACTAACGAGCATGAAATAGGATACTGTTGTTTTGAAAAACTTGAAAACAAAAAAAAACAATACAGCCAGGAAAAAAGGGCATCAAAGTCAGTTGCCTAGCCTTTGCAGGTGATGTTACCTTTGAAGATGCAACAGAACAGACACTTGAACTACAAAAGCAAGCAGAAAATATTAGTCTGAAAATCTCCTTCAGAAAGACCAAGATAATGACAAACACAAAACCCGAACGAAACTGTGATGGCGAGCCACTAAGGGCTGCTCGTTACTTGAGTGGTTCAGTCCGTTTACAACCTTAGTGGCTCGCCATCACAGTTTTCTTTATCTTAAATATCTTTGTGACTAATGCCCTTTTGGCATATTTATTATTTTATAAATGACGTATAAGTACTACCAGTCTTTCATGATAATTCCGTACTTATAATTTGTATTATACGTTTTTAGTCATAATTCTATGTTATAGACCATTCTTTGGTGTAAATTCTGAAGAAGACACTCCTAGCAGTGTCGAAATCCGGTTAATTCATTAAAAATTAGTGACCGAGGGCTGTTTTCTGTTGATTGTAACTATTCATGGTCTCTGAACGTGCAGCCATGTACAAAATTTTGTGCCTAATTGTGTTTATGATTCTGTTTGGACAACTTCCGTAATCTTACATGAAGTTTCACACTGATGGAGAAATGTGGGTCTCAGTTATTACGTACAAATTGCTTCTATTTTTTTATTTTTATTTATATACTACCACTGTACCTATTTTTATGCCACATTACCTTCACATATTTACTGTCAGACCCAGTCCTCGTCTTGTATTAGCTTTGGATCTGAACATCATCTGTGGCAAGGATCGAAACGCTGTAAACCAAGTAAACACAAAAAATGATTACCTATACTAGTGTCTGTCGCTTCTTCAAACTGGTGGTGGTTCGTGAAAAAAAAGTCTTATCAGGCCAAAGACATAAAGACGACAGCGAAAACAAGTTTCCTCGACCCGCGTCTGGTCTGGCGCAAGCTGCGTCGCGTGTGAGCGCGCCGGCGACGGGTCCTCGGACGTGCCTCGCTTGGCATCCCCTGGGGCTCAGCTCTCGGGCCGCCGCTACTGGCGCGGTGTCCCCCAGGGCTCTGCTCTCGGCCCACCACTACTCCGCTCCAGACAGCCCACCCCCCTCCGCTTTCACCACAGCCCCCGGCTGCAGCGGCTGGAGGAATGCCTTCATTATGCCGGCCCATTGCCGCTAATGCCCTCGGCAGCTGCGGGCGCTGTTGACCTCGCGGTCATTACACTACCTCAACGTCTTGCGGACAGCGCCTCGGTTTTCGTGTTTTTTCCCCGTCTTTTCTCCTGCGCCTTCCCTGCTGCTTCCAGGGCACTTCGTGGCGGTCTCCACAACTACAGTACTTTGGAGACGTAACAACCCTTCTCCTGACATTATCCAGACGATATTTACTAACTTATATACTTATATTTATAGGATGCTTCTTTAACACAGTCATAATACTACAAGGAGCAGTCAAAAAATTTTAATTATCACCTCTAAAAAATGTGACACAATACATTTTTCTTTGCTAACAGGTACGTGTCCACATTGAAATCCCCACACCACAGTACAGTACGCTGGTAAAAATTGTGTGGTTTTATTTTTTAGAGGTAGTAATTACTTTTTTGTCACTAGTACTTGTACACTTTTAGGTTTGATTGTTATACAAGAAGTCTGATGAAGCACATTCATTACAAAGAATTGCAACTGTGTAGGTGGAACACTCCCCCAAAGTCTCCAACTCATCTGTCTTTCTCATTTCCGCTGTCTCATCTCTCTTTTGTTCACATGCTATTTCCATCAATCTCTCTTTCTCTTTTACTGTTGCTAATTTTCATTGATCATCACTATCTGCTCTCTCTCTGACTCCCACTGCTAATGGCTTCATCCATATCTCTTTCTCTTTCACTGCCCCTTTCTCTCTTCCACCCCTGTTTTCTGTTTCTCTCACGCTAGCTGTGCTCTCTCTTCCACCATCACTGCCTCTTTGTCACTCTCTTTCAGCACAAAGAAGTAGGAATAAGTTCACATGCTAAAACTTTGGGTGAGGGAGGCGGAGTTAGGATGAGACATCTAGTTCTC
This sequence comes from Schistocerca cancellata, assembly GCF_023864275.1. Taxonomy (NCBI): domain Eukaryota; kingdom Metazoa; phylum Arthropoda; class Insecta; order Orthoptera; family Acrididae; genus Schistocerca; species Schistocerca cancellata. The sequence continues at coordinate 72,028,564 of NC_064637.1, read as the reverse complement.
GGCTTTTCTGTCAAAGCCTTCTAAAGAAGAGGATATTTAGGTATTTTGTGCTGCAACAGGAGCATTTTACCTCCTGTTCCTTTTTTTCCCTGTTACAGCAGGTCATGGTACTTATATAAAACGATTTCTGTAGGTAAGGAAAATTGTGACGTTTATTCATATACTTCGACCCACTTACATACTCATAATGTAAGATTAACACAGAATCGTCTCCCGTCCAATGCAAGTTCACAGTGCACTACTTTACATAAAAATGCACAACATTTTTAAGCTACACCTACAGTACCAAACACTGCAGTGTTAGTCTAGCAAGCACAAAGACCTTTGCCTTTCGCGAGCAAGTGCTCTACCATCTGAGCTACCGAAGCAAGACTCACGCCCGGCACTCACAGCTTTATTTCTGCCAGTATCTCGTCTCCTACCTTCCAAACTTTACAGAAGCTCTCCTGCGAACCTTGCAGAACTAGCACTCCTGAACAGAACTAGCACTCCTGAAAGAAAGGATATAGCGGAGACATGGCTTAGCCACAGCCTGGGGGATGTTTCCAGAATGAGATTTTCACTCTGCAGCGGAATTACTGGCAGAAGTAAAGCTGTGAGTGCCGGGCGTGAGTCGTGCTTCGGTAGCTCAGTTGGTAGAGCACTTGCCCGCGAAAGGCAAAGGTCCCGAGTTCGAGTCTCGGTCGGGCACACAGTTTTAATCTGCCAGGAAGTTTCATATCAGCGCACACTCCGCTGCAGAGTGAAAATCTCATTCTGGAAGCACAAATAATTTCATATGACAAAATAATTTTCTGTAAGATGCTTACACTACAAGGCAGCACCATCGAATAATTTACAGGTAAGACAGCTGGTACAGGCGTGAAGTGCGCATTATAGAAAGACAGCGCTAGCTGTAGCTTGATCACCTCAGAGCCCTATACCCCTGTTCACTATCACAATTAAAACAACATTTACATCTCACATCGGCTCAAGATTCCCTCAGAGCATAATTTTAAGAACATATAATAAAAATTTCTACCACTCGTTATGAGCAGAAATTATAGAAGTGGTAATCACGACAATTAGTATTTTTCGTACACAAAAATCTTGGTTTTCCCGGGAACTGCCCCAATAGAAAACGTGCTTTTATAAGCAAAATGTGCAAAAGAACCAACCGGTTAGCTCGGTTTGCCTGGGCTGTAGGAAGTGTGTAATGTTTAGAATGGCCATATATTGTAAGACAATTACAGCATGCCTGATCTTTCATAGGTATACTGATTGTCGCTACAAGTATAGCACCATTCTTATCCGTCTTCTATCAGAGATCATTGGAGCAGCGAAACGTTCCACGGGACTGGAAGACGGCCCAGGTCATAGCAATCTATAAAAAGCGTAGAAAATCGGATGCACATAATTACCGGCCAATTTTACATCTGTTTGTTGCAGAATCATGGAACATATTTTGTGTTCAGACATAATAACCTTTCTAGACTCTGAGAAGCTCATCTGCAGAAACCAGCAAGAAACAGCGGTCATGCGAGACACAGATGGCTCTCTTTGTACATGATGTATAACGAGCTCTAGATACCGGCTCCCAGGTCGATGCCATACTCCTCGACTTTGGAAAGGCGTTCGACTCAGTTGCGCACTGTCGCTTGATCCTAAAAGTGCGCGCTTACTGTCTATCCGATGACATATGCGGTTAGATAGAAAGTTTTATAACAGACAGGGAGCAGTATGTCGTCCTGAATGGGGTGACCAACAGAAACAAGCGTAACTTCAGGTGTGCCCCAGGGCAGCGTAATAGGTCCACTGCTTTTTACGTTTTGTATAAACTATCTGGTTGATGGTATTGACAGCGGCATTAGACTGTTTGCCGTTGATGCTGTAGTCTACAGGAAAGTAGTATCATACGAAAGTTGTGAACATATCAATGAGTATTGTCTGAAAATAAATGTGTGGTGTAATGACTGGCAGTTATCTTTAAATATTAGTAAGTGTAACCCACTGCGTATAACAAGGCGAAAATTCCAATTAATGTACGAGTACAAAATAAATGCCCAGTCTTTGGAAGCGGTAACATCGGTCAAGTATCTGGATGTGACTATTCGAAATGATCTCAAATGGAATGACCAGATTACACAAGTAAAGGGTAAGGCGAACTCCAGACTGCGGTATATTGGTAGAATCCTGTAGCGATGCAGTCCTTCAACGAAGGATATTTCTTACAATAAGTTAGTTCGTCCAGTCTTATTGTTCGTCTGTATGGGTCTGATTCAACAGATTGAGAAGGTCCAAAGAAGACCGGCAAGATTCGTGACTGGTACATTTAGCCGACGCTAGAGTGTTACAAATCTCATAGAAAGTTTGAAGTGGGACACACTTGCAGATGGACGACACGCTAAACGGAAGGGGCTGCTCTCTAAATTCCGAAATCCGATCTTCGCCGAGGATGTAGAGCATATATTATTACAACCATCTTTCAAATGGCGCAATGATCGCCATTCAAAAGTAAGGGAAATTGGAGCTCGTACTGAGGCGTTCACACAGTCGTTTTTCCCTCGTGCAATCCGTGAGTGGAACAGGTGGAGGGGGAATATGACTTTGGCGCTAATTGTGCCCTCCGCCGCACACCGCTTGGTGGCTAGCGGAGTATATATATATGTAGATATGTTGATGTAAAGAGCCGTCGAAAACACTTCTTTATCTCTGTAATCAATAGAATCCGACATACTTCCCCCTGCAAAATCACATTTTCGCACGTGGACTTTTGGAACATATTGGTAAGTGCTCTGTCGTACACGGACAGAGTTGGGGTGTTGCTCCTGAGTCGTCAGGCTCATTTTATCCGATGTTTTTGCAGATATCTGTAGTTTTGTTTTTGCAATGTATAGCTGGCCTCATCCCAATACTGCTTATCACATCTTTCTTTCGATGACAAGCGTTGATTTCAATCCCGCGACAAAAAAAAAAAAAAAGTGCCTATTCGGTAGAGCGTTCCGAACTCAGTCTAGTTCGATATTTGTTGGACTGATATGAACGAACAGCTATAGTAAAACACGAAGAATAACCGGTACTCCACCAGTGACTTTTGCGCTGCTGCCCTGGCCTGCACTCACTGCTACCGTGATGCATCAGCGCTGCTCAGTTGCCGTTGTGCCGCGTTTTACATCTCCTTTCCGTTCCTTCTGTATATCTTCAAGCCTCTGTCAGTTCAGGTCTTTCAACATTTACTTTATCAAAGAAATCTGCGAGCATTAGTGCTGCCCTTCTCTGTATATGTTCAGTACCCCCTGCTAGTTCTATTTGATATGCGTGCCACGGTCTTGAGTAATATTTCACAGTGGGTCGCACGTATTTTCGGAGATAATCTCCTCAATAGACTGACTGCATTTCCCTAGTGCTCTACCAATGAAGTGACATCTGCTTCCTGTGTTACGCAGGAAAGTGCTGTAGCGCGCTGCGGTTAGCAAGCTACACCGGATGGTGTCCTGAGGTCAGGTCGACATGGGAAGGCTGTAGTCAATAGTAAAATTCTGCCTGTAGCGTCCATTTATGGGTGAAGGCGAGTGGTACTTCTTCTTTGGAAGATTGTCGCATTGTTGGTGATAGTACGTTATATAATCATTGAAAGTAGTGTTCTCAATAAATGGCTTTTTTCAGGGCCACAATAAGTAAAAACCTCAAAAGTCCTTCTCAGACGCACAGCCGAAGGCCATCCTAGAAAGTGGCCTCACGGTAAGTGAGGTCTCCCACTCAGGGTGAGATTACTGTTGAGCCTCAATAGATGTCGAGCACAGTCTCTGATTGGCTGCCTCACTTTTGGCGCGCGATTCAAATTGGTCTCCGCAACAAGCTACCTAGTATTACTAGGTGCTTCGACATCTTCTGCGAAGGGTAAAAATAATGAAATTAGAGGAGTTGGTAAAACTTCTCAATTCGTTCTCATTAATGGACCTACTTTATTTTGTGGTGCGAGGTTAAATTTTTCTTTAATGAAATCTTCTTCTTCCTCTAGTTTGGGTAACGGATGGCTAACTGTTGCTTTCGTTGCTTGTAACAATGCAGGTAGACCAGGTTTGGGATCCTTTGAAACTAGGGAGATCTTAGCTTACCGTTTTTACCGGTTTCTGAGATTATCATTGCTAGTGAGGGTTCCTACCTCTTTCCGCACGGGAATTTGTCGTTGTCTTGTCGTAGACGATGTAAGATAAATTCCGATTGTAGTGTTCGTTTGTGGGTGAAGGCCCATGGCCCTTCTTCTTTGGAAGATTGTCGCATTGTGGGTGATTGTACTCTATATAATCATTCAAAGTAGTAGTTCTCAACAAACGGCCCTTTTAAGGGCCACAGATACTACAAACTTTGATCTTGCCAAAAGCCGAGAAGCGATTCTTCTTAGTGTTGTAGCTCTCTGGGGTACTCTGGGATGCTCTCAGGGTTTCTCTGGGAAGCTCAATAGATTTCGAGCACAGTCTCTGATTGGCTGAAGTGTTTTTGGCGCGCGATTCAAATTGGTGCTGTGGCTCGCGTTGGTGCTGTTTGTAGCTCTCCGTCCTCTGTTGTAGGCCAGACGGTATCGTTTAGTTGGCATGGTTGCGGTTGTTTGTCTTCTTCTTGTGTTGACTGGCGCCACTCCGTTTCGCAAGCGTAGCCTGTCCGCCAGTGGCAGCAGCGGCGGTTATCGATATGTAGTAACTGTTGTGTTGCCCTATCTTTGGGGGCGACATCGTTGTTTTGCCGGGTCGTGTGGGTGTGAGAGTTCAGTTGGTGACTCAGGAGGATCCAGGTCCGCACAGTGCGAGAACACGCCGGGTACGTTGGTGGCACGCATGGACTGCTGGATGGAAGGGCTGTGGTCGCGAGGGTGCACGAACTCGTCGTAAACCAGCAAGCTTTAAGATGAGTGCATTTCAACCCCAGTAGAAAAACCTCCACCATTGTGATACCTCGCGATTCTCCGGTGACTTGGGTTCGTGTTGCTGCTCGCAGTGTCGCCGAGGCGAAGAGCAGCGAGTGGAGAGTTTGGGGAAGGCGGATCTAATTAACTTTCCTCGACTTCTTATTACTATTTACTGCGTTCAAATTGTTATAATTTGCTAAGTTCAACGAGCTGCAATTTTTATTGCCTGGTGGCCGCTAACGCCCCAGTTACCTGCCCTGGGGGTTAGTGTATGTAATTGTGTACGCTTCCTCGCCTTGCCGCTGCTGTCCGGTAAGGCGTCTAGTTTGACAGCTCTCTTGACTGTAGGCCGGTTGGTGATTCGTCTACTCGTGTGGTGATTCCTTTCTCGTTCCAGGCGCTCTAAACACAGTACTCTGGGGACGTAGTGCAGACCGCTGGTTCCAGCTTTGGCGTATTGTTCCACTCTTGCATTTGGTTTGTCGGACGTCACGTAGCTTCAGCAAGATTATCATCAGTCATTCGGTAGACTGCCCTTAGTCTGAGTTACCATCTTGTGAAGTGAATGCAACTCTTGGCTGTCTATCTCTTCGCTCGCGAAAGTGTTTGTTGCCGGACCTTCTCAGAGGTCGATTCCTGGAGCACCGTCTGGATCATTTACTTGTTTTTTTAATTAAGTTTTGCTACTGTATTTGCTGTTTTACAGCAGGTTTCAAATTTTTTTTTTATATTATTGCCATGCTTTACGTGTAAATCCTTCAGTCGTGGTTGTGGTCGCTTGCCTTAAAATTCTAATCTGGTATTTGTATTGACGTTCCCGTGAGATCACCGAAGTTAAGCGCTGTCGGGCGTGGTCGGCCATCCAGGCCGCCATGCGCTGTTGCCATTTTTCGGGGTGCACTCAGCCTCGTGATGCCAATTGAGGAGCTACTCGACCGAATAGTGGCGGCTCCGGTCAAGAATACCATCATAACGACCAGGAGAGCGGTGTGCTGACCCCACGCCCCTCCTATCCGCATCCTCCTCGGAGGATGACACGGCGGTCGGATGGTCCCGGTAGGCCACTCGTGGCCTGCAGACGGAGTGCATTTGTATTCACGCAGTAAGCATTTAGAACCTTATTTACTGCCATTCCCAGCGTCTGATGCCGTCTGCTGTGTTTGTGGCGACTTGCCTTTAATATTTGAATACCTGTAATTTGTAAGTTGTAGCGAGTTTTAAACAATTCTTTATTTATAGCCATTCCTGGCGTGTAAGGCCTTCTGCCCAGATCACAGTGGCTTGCTTTTAAGACATTATTTGTTGTATCTACATTTAATGGTGATTTGCTAAATAGTACCTCACTGAAAACACTATTACTTACACAGTTGTTTATTCCTTCATTAAGACCGTGTGGTATTTTTTATTTATTGTTGAGCCTGGAATTAATTGTTTCAAATAAATTGCGTGTAACTGATTACGGCCCCGTCCACAATCGTAACAGAATCCAGCCTTCTCTTGATTACCATGGTTCAACAATATTAAATATTTATTGACCGTGAAATACATAAGCTGGTTCTATAACATTCAAGCAGCCAGTGTGGGCAGGACTGGCAGAAGTGCACGAACTTGTCAGCAGTCGAACCACAGTCGGTGGTCAGCACCATCGACATCATAAGGACAGTCACCTCGCCTGTGTATGCTCACCTCCATATCTGTGTCAGGCTCCTGCACACACGTTCTGGAATGTGATGACCAGGGTACCCATGATCTCGTCGTAGACTGCACATGGGGATGGCGTCTGCCACTTCTTCTCAGAGTTCATGAAGTCCTGAAGGCAAGTATTGTGGCCCCCATCAAGAGAGAGAGCCTGGCACCATTGAACACTGTCACAGGAATGAAGCTGGGTGGCAGCAATAACTCACATACAAATGACGATCAGCTCCCACGCCCTGCTAGTTACTGCCCCACAAGGCATGCTGCCACCCAGGCGCTCTAAACACAGTACTGATGCCTACAGCTCGTGAGTCAGTAATTAGTGCTGCAGTTTACAGTGACCAAGTCCCTCTAGACAGGGTTTTCTGGACTGTAGGTGTTTGAAGGTGACTGTCATTGGCTTCCCTTCTTGACAGGACAGCTGAAAAGGGAACAGAATTCCACCAGAACTGGAATAGTACACTCCTGGAAATGGAAAAAAGAACACATTGACACCGGTGTGTCAGACCCACCATACTTGCTCCGGACACTGCGAGAGGGCTGTACAAGCAATGATCACACGCACGGCACAGCGGACACACCAGGAACCGCGGTGTTGGCCGTCGAATGGCGCTAGCTGCGCAGCATTTGTGCACAGCCGCCGTCAGTGTCAGCCAGTTTGCCGTGGCATACGGAGCTCCATCGCAGTCTTTAACACTGGTAGCATGCCGCGACAGCGTGGACGTGAACCGTATGTGCAGTTGACGGACTTTGAGCGAGGGCGTATAGTGGGCATGCGGGAGGCCAGGTGGACGTACCGCCGAATTGCTCAACACGTGGGGCGTGAGGTCTCCACAGTACATCGATGTTGTCGCCAGTGGTCGGCGGAAGGTGCACGTGCCCGTCGACCTGGGACCGGACCGCTGCGACGCACGGATGCACGCCAAGACCGTAGGATCCTACGCAGTGCCGTAGGGGACTGCACCGCCACTTCCCAGCAAATTTGGGACACTGTTGCTCCTGGGGTATCGGCGAGGACCATTCGCAACCGTCTCCATGAAGCTGGGCTACGGTCCCGCACACCGTTAGGCCGTCTTCCGCTCACGCCCCAACATCGTGCAGCCCGCCTCCAGTGGTGTCGCGACAGGCGTGAATGGAGGGACAAATGGAGACGTGTCGTCTTCAGCGATGAGAGTCGCTTCTGCCTTGGTGCCAATGATGGTCGTATGCGTGTTTGGCGCTGTGCAGGTGAGCGCCACAATCAGGACTGCGTACGACCGAGGCACACAGGGCCAACACCCGGCATCATGGTGTGGGGAGCGATCTCCTACACTGGCCGTACACCACTGGTGATCGTCGAGGGGACACTGAATAGTGCACGGTACATCCAAACCGTCATCGAACCCATCGTTCTACCATTCCTAGACCGGCAAGGGAACTTGCTGTTCCAACAGAACAATGCACGTCTGCATGTATCCCGTGCCACCCAACGTGCTCTAGAAGGTGTAAGTCAACTACCCTGGCCAGCAAGATCTCCGTATCTGTCCTCCATTGAGCATGTTTGGGACTGGATGAAGCGTCGTCTCACGCGGTCTGCACGTCCAGCACGAACGCTGGTCCAACTGAGGCGCCAGGTGGAAATGGCATGGCAAGCCGTTCCACAGGACTACATCCAGCATCTCTACGATCGTCTCCATGGGAGAATAGCAGCCTGCATTGCTGCGAAAGGTGGATATACACTGTACTAGTGCCGACATTGTGCATGCTCTGTTGCCTGTGTCTATGTGCCTGTGGTTCTGTCAGTGTGATCATGTGATGTATCTGACCCCAGGAATGTGTCAATAAAGTTTCCCCTTCCTGGGACAATGAATTCACGGTGTTCTTATTTCAATTTCCAGGAGTGTATTTTGACCATGGATACCAAGTTTCTTTGCGTCGGGAAGTGCACAATTTTATGATTCTTAACATTTACATCAACTTGTCTGTCTTTGTACCACTTTGAAATCTCACTGAAATGCTGTTGTGGTCTTCCGTCCAGAGACTGGTTTGATGAAGCTCTCCATGCTACTCTATTCTGTGCCCCTTCATCTTTAAGTAAGTGCTGCAACCTACATCCTTCTGAATCTTCTTAGTGCACTCATCTCTTGGTCTCCCTCTACGATTTTTACCCTCCACGCTGCCCTCCAATACTAAATTGGTGATCCCTTGATGCCTCGGAACATGTCCTACCAAACGATCCCTTCTTCTAGTCGTGCCACAAATTCCTCTTGTCCCCAATTCTATTCAGTATTTCTTCATCAGTTACATGATCTCTCCATCTAATTTTGAGCAGTATTCTGTAGCACCACGTTTCGAAAGCTTCTATTCATTTCTTGTCTAAACTATTTATCGCCCATGTTTCAGTTCCATACATGGCTACACTCAATAAAAATACTTTCAGAAAGAACGTCCTGACGCTTAAATGTACCCTCGAAGTTAACAAATTTCTCTTTTTCAGAAGCACTCTCCTTGCCATAGCCAGTCTACATTGTACAGGGCTATTACAAATGATTGAAGCTATTTCATAAATTCACTGTAGCTCCATTCATTGACATATGGTCACCACACACTACAGATACGTAGAAAAACTCATAAAGTTTTGTTCGGCTGAAGCCGCACTTCAGGTTTCTGCCATCAGAGCGCTCGAGAGCGCAGTGAGACAAAATGGCGACAGGAGCCGAGAAAGCGTATGTCGTGCTTGAAATGCACTCACATCACTCAGTCATAACAGTGCAACGACACTTCAGGACGAAGTTCAACAAAGATACACCAACTGCTAACTCCATTCGGCGATGGTATGCGCAGTTTAAAGCTTCTGGATGCCTCTGTAAGGGGAAATCAACGGGTCGGCCTGCAGTGAGCGAAGAAACGGTAGAACGCGTGCGAGCAAGTTTCACGCGTAGCCCGCGGAAGTCGACGAATAAAGCAAGCAGGGAGCTAAACGTACCACAGCCGACGGTTTGGAAAATCTTACGGAAAAGGCTAAAGCAGAAACCTTACCGTTTACAATTGCTACAAACCGATGGATCGGTCGTGGTGGAGATCATGATCAGCAATTCATGTCATGGCCTCCACGCTCTCCCGACGTAACCCCATGCGATTTCTTTCTGTGGGGTTATGTGAAAGATTCAGTGTTTAAACCTCCTCTACCAAGAAACATGCCAGAACTGCGACCTCGCATCAACGATGCTTTCGAACTCATTGATGGAGACATGCTGCGCCGAGTGTGGGAGGAACTTGATTATCGGCTAGATGTCTGCCGTATCACTGAAGGGGCACATATCGAACATTTGTGAATGCCTAAAAAAAACTTTTTGAGTTTTTGTATGTTTGTGCAAAGCATTGTGAAAATATCTCAAATAATAAAGTTATTGTAGAGCTGTGAAATCGCTTCAATCATTTGTAATAACCCTGTATATACTCTCTACTTCGACCATCATCAGTTATTTTGCTTCCCAGATAGAAAAACTCATCTACTTCTTAAAGTGTCTCATTTCCTAATCTAATTCTCTCAGCATCACCTGATTTAATTCGATACATTCCATTAGCCTCGTTTTGGTTTTGTTGATGTTCGTCTTATATCTTCCTTTGAAGACACTGTCCATTCCGTCCAACTGCTCTTCCAGGTCCTCTGCCTTCTCTGACCGAATTACAATGTTGTCGGCGAACCTGTAAGTTTTTATTTTATCTCCATGGATTTTAATTCCTACTCGAAAGTTTTCTTTTGTTTACTTTACTGCTTGCTCAATATACGGATTGAATAACATTGGGGATAGGGCGGAACCCCGTCTCACTCCCTTCTCAGTCACTGCTTCCCTTTCGTGCACCTCGACTCCTATAACTGTCCAAATTGTAAATAGCCTTTCGCTCCCTGTATTTTACCCCTACCACTTTCAGAATATAAACCACAAAATTCCATTCAACATTGTCAAAAGCTTTCTCTAAGTCTACAAATGCCAGAATCGTAGGTTTGTCTTTCCTTAACCTGTTTTCTAAGTCGTAGGGTCAGTATAGCCTCGCGTGTTCCAACATTCTTACAGAATCCAAAAGGTCTTCCCAAGGTTCACTTCTAACAGTTTTTCCATTCTTCTGCAAATCATTCGTGTCAGTATTTTGCAGCCATGGCTTATTAAACCGATAGTTCGGTAAGTTTCATACCTGTCAAAATATGCTTTCTTTGGAATTGGAATTATTATATTCTTCTTGAAGTCTGAGGCATTTCGCATGTCTCACACATCTTGCTCACCAGATGGAAGAGTTTTCTCATGGCTGGTTCTCCCAAAACTATCAGTAGTTCTATTGGAATATTGTGTACTCTCGGGGCCTTGTTTCGATTTACTTGCTTCAGTGATCTGTCAGATTCTTCAAGCAGTATCGTATCTTTCATTTCATCTTCATCCTCTTCCATTTCCATAATACTACCCCACGTACATCGCCTTATTGCTTTCCCTTCTGTGCTTAGGACAGGTTTTCCATCTGAGCTCTTGATATTCATACAGGTGGTTCTCTTTTCTCCAAAGGTCCGTTTAATTTTCCTGTAGGCAGTATTTATTTTACCCCTAATCATATATGCTTCTACATCCTTACATTTGTCTTCTAGCCATTCCAGCATAGCCATTTTGCAATTCCTGTCGATGTCACTTTTTGGGGCGTTTGTATTCCTTTTCGCCTGCTTTATTTACTGCATTTTTATATTTTGTCCTTTCTTCTTAAATTATATATCTCTTCTGTTACCCAAGGATTAATACTAGCCCTCGTCTTTTTACCTACTTCATTCTCTGCTGCCTTCACTATTTGAGAGATCAAAGCTACCCATTCTTCTACTACTGAATTACTTTCCCCTGTTCTTGTCAATCGTTCCCTAATGCTCTCTCTGAAACTCTCTACAACCCCTGATTCTTTCAATTTATCCGGTCTCATCTTCTTAAATTCCTACCTGTCTGCAGTTTCTTCAGTTTTAATCAATGGGTCATAACCAAAAAACATCTGTCCCTCGAAATGTCTTAAAATTTAAAATATGGTTCCTAAATCCCTGTTTAATCATTATATAATCTGTCTGAAACCTTCCAGTATCTCCAGGCCTCCTCCACATACACAAACTTCTTTCATGACTCTTGAACCAAGTGTTAGCTATCATTAAGTTACGCTCTGTGCAAAATTCTACCAGGCGGCTGCTTCTTCCATTCCTTACCCCCAGTCCATATTCACCTACTACTTTTCCTTCTCTTCCTTTTCCTATTATCAAATTCCAGTCCCCTATGAATATTAAAGTTTCGTCTCCCTTAACTACCTGAATATTTTCTTTTACCACATCATACACAAAATCATCTGAGGAACAACTTGATATATAAAATTCTACTACTGTGGTAGGCGTGGGCTTTGTGTCCGTCTTGGCTACAGTAATGCGTTGACTGTGCTGTAACTTATCCGCGTTCCTATTTTTTTATTCATAATTAAACCTGCTGTTGAGATATGATACACCATTTGTGCACCTTTTTTCAGATACGAGTACATTATGGGTAACTTCATCGTCTAAAAACGTCTGAGATTACTGTTACAACTTTCTGCAAGACCGTTAATATACAACGTCAAAAGAAGAAAAGAGAACACAATTTATTGTTTCTGTGTGTGACTCTCCATCCTATATTACTTGCTGTACCTTCGCTGCCAACAAATCTTCAAGCCAGACATGAATTTCGTTTCATACTTTAAGTCAGGTGATGCGGAGGGAATTAGATTAGGAAATGAGACACTTAAAGTAGTAAAGGAATTTTGCTATTTGGGGAGCAAAATAACGGATGATGGTCGAAGTAGAGAGGACATAAAATGTAGACTGGCAATGGCAAGGAAAATGTTTCTGAAGAAGCGAAATTTATTAACATCGAGTATAGATTTGAGTGTCAGGAAGTCGTTTTTGGAAGTATTTGTATGGAGTGTAGCCATGTATGGAAGTGAAACATGGACGATAAATAGTTTGGACAAGAATAGAATAGAAGCTTTAGAAATGTGGTGCTACAGAAGAACGCTGAAGATTAGATGGTAGATCACATAACTAATGAGGAGGTATTGAATAGAACTGGGGAGAAGAGGAGCTTGTGGCACAACTTGACAAGAAGAAGGGACCGGTTGGTAGGACATGTTCTGAGGCATCAAGGGATCAGGGTTGGAGGGCAGTGTGGAGGGTAAAAATCGTAGAGGGAGACGAAGAGATGAATACACTAAGCAGATTCAGAAGGATGTAGGTTTCATAGGAACGATCCCGGCATTTGCCTGGAGCGATTTAGGGATATTACGGAAAACCTAAATCAGGATGGCCGGACGCGGGATTGAACCGTCGTCCTCCCGAATGCGTGTCCAGTGTGCTAACCACTGCGCCACCTCGTTCGGTAAACATGAGTATTGCTTGCTTGACAGTGGACAGCTTTTAGGCTAAGAAAAGCTGTACGACCTGGGGAACTCCATTAAAAACATCCTACGTATCTGTACTATCTATAAATAACAACCCAACTGATGACATCAAGAAAACGTTGGCCTATATCCCTCAAGGCAAGTTGCAGTTTTGGTATGCAGTCACATCATGGTCGACAACAACGGCATGCCCGTTATATAGATGAAAATAACTGACTACTGAAACCATGCTAAATGAGGTAACCCAAAAATTAAACTGAAAATCCAGTGTTTTGCAGAAATGGAATATGTCCAATTCCAAAAATGTCGCTCCCCTGTTTCCCCTTAAGCCATACCTGAGTTTTAAGTGCTTATAATAAAAATGTTACCTACATCAAGAAATATGCGTCAGGAAAAAAAGTGCATTTAACTGGGTGTTTTCAGTTTTTTTCTCTACTGTAAAAGTAGGAAATGTGGACATGTTGCCTTTTCTAAGTAAACTCTTCATTCAATCTTGTGGCACTTAGTACTTACGTTCCATACATCTACTAACAGTTTTCACTTGGCGATCCGTACACAGCTTTCAACTGTTACACTAACGTAAGTACAGTTTAGTGGCTTGCAGAGTAGAGATGTAGATACAGACACGGGATGTAGATACGGGTTGTATGTGCAGAGGCAGAAACACTCTGAGACTCGACCCTGAGAATGTTCCACACTGGAGTCGATTTTCGCTGCTCCCAGATGCGACACGGCCGTCTTTCGGCTCCTTCCACTAGAGCTAGCGGAACTAGCGCGTCTTGGGAAGCCCCCCACGTCTCAGACAGTTTGCACAAGTTGGGCAGTAGGAGATTCTGCGGCTCCTATCGGCCAATCAGGTCCGCCCATAACCCCGGATTAGCGGCCAAGTTGGGTCGACTTAACGGACATTGTTTAATTGCCGGCTAGTTGGCTGCGCTGGACTCTCGGTAGAAGGGCCGTAAGCCCGTGGCAGGATTAATCGTGGCACAGTAGGGTGGAGGGAGGGGGAAGGGTTCTGTCGTCCGCCGAAATTCGTCACTTGTTCGTTGTCCCAGCCGCGCCGATAAACTCTGAATTTGGTCACTCCGAATTTCTGGAAAACTATGGCTATCCCATGCTGTTGTCGTATTTCAAGTAGTTGGCATTTCAGAGCTATAGTGGACCTGACCGCCACTAACAATTGTACACGAGCGCTAGCCCAAATGCTGTTGTCTCCCAAAGTGTTGTCACTTCCGCTGTGCGAAGTGTTGAGTCAGTTCTCAAGTAGGAGCCTTCTCCGGAGGCGAACATCTCGCCTAATTCGTGATAATCAGAAACTTTCAAGCCAATGAAAATTACGTACAGATTTCCGACGTGCTGAAACAAACAGAGGGTCCCAGAAGGAATCTACATCGATATCGATACTCCGCAAGCCACAGTACGGTGCGTGGCGGAGGGTACAGAGTTCCATTACTTGTCATTTCCGTTCCTGTTCCACTCTCATCAAATAGGACGAGGGAAAAACGATTGTCTGTGCGCCTCTGTATGAGCCCTAATTTCTCGTATCTTGTCTTCGCGGTCCTTGCACGCAATGTACGTTGACGGCAGTCAGTTGTTTGTACCGGTTCTCTAAATTTTATCAATAGTGTTTCTCGAAAATAACATCGCATCTCCATAAAATTTACGAGTTGTTCGAATCTACCGGCAACAAATCTGGCTCCCCGCCCCTGAACTCCTTCGATGTCTGCCTTCAATCCGGCCTGGTACGGATCCCCAAAATGGTTCAAATGGTGTGAGCACTACGGGACTCAACTTCTGAGGTCATCAGTCCCCTAGAACTTAGAACTACTTAAACCTAACGAACCTAAGGACATCACACACATCCATGCCCGAGGCAGGATTCGAACCTGCGACAGTAGCGGTCGCGCGGTTCCAGACTGTAGTGCCTAGAACCGCTCGGCCACCACGGCCGGCCCACGGATCCCAAACACTCGAGCAGTACTCAAGAATAGGTCGCACCAGTATCCCATATGCTGTCTCCTTTACAGGTGAATCAACCCTTCCTAAAATTCGCCCAATAAACCGACCATTCTCCTTCTCTACTACAGTTCTCACGTGCTCGTTCCATTTCATATCGCTTTGCGACGTGACGCCGAGATATGTAATCGACGTCGCTGTTTGATGGACATTAGTGTGCTGTATCCAAACATTACAAGTTTGTTCTTCCTACTCATCCGCATTAACTTACATTTTTCCACATTTTGGGCTAGCTGCGATTCATCATACAAACTGGAAATTTCGTCCAAGTCTTCTTGTATGTTCCTACAGTCATTAAACTTCGAAACCTTACCGTGCAGCACGGCATCATCAGCAAACCGCAGACTCCTGCCCACTCTGTCCGCCAAATCATTTGTACACTACTGGCCATTAATACTGCTACACCAAGAAGGAATGCAGATGATAAACGGGTATTCATCAGACAAATATATTATACTACAACTGACATGTGATTACATTTTCACCCAATTTGGGTGCATAGATCCTGAGAAATCAATACCCAGAACAACCACCTCTGGCCGTAATAACGGCCTTGATACGCCTGGGCATTGAGTCAAACAGAGCTTGTATGGCTGCCCATGCAGCTTCAACACGATACCACAGTTCAAGAGTAGTGACTGGCGTATTGCGACGAGCCAGTTGCTCGGCCACCATTGACCAGACGTTTTCAGTTGGTGAGAGATCTGGAGAATGTGCTGGCCAGGACAGCAGTTGAACATTTTCTGTATCCAGAAAGGCCCGTACAGGACGTGCATTATCCTGCTCAAATGTAGGGTTTCGGAGGGATCGAATGAAGGGCAGAGCCACGGGTCGTAACACATCTGAAATGTAACGTCCATTGTTCAAAGTGCCGTCAATGCGAACAAGAGGTGACCGAGACGTGTAACCAACGGCACCCCATACCATGACGCCGTGTGCTACCCCAGTATGGCGATGACGAATACACGCTTCAAAAATGGTTCAAATGGCTCTGAGCACTATGGGACTCAACTGCTGTGGTCATAAGTCCCCTAGAACTTAGAACTACTTAAACCTAACTAACCTAAGGACATCACACACATCCATGCCCGAGGCAGGATTCGAACCTGCGACCGTAGCGGTCGTGCGGTTCCAGACGGTCGCGCCTTTAACCGCTCGGCCACTCCGGCCGGCAACACACGCTACCAATGTGCGTTCACCGCGATGTCGCCAAACACGGATGCGACCATCATGATGCTGTGAACAGAACCAGGATTCATTCGAAAACAACTTGCCATTCGTGCAGCCAGGTTCGTCGTCGAGTACACCATCGCAGGCGCTCTTGTCTGTGATGCAGCGTCAAGGGTAACCGCAGCCATGGTCTCCGAGCTGATAGTCCATGCCGCTGCAAACGTCGTCGAACTGTTCGTGCAGATGGTTGTTGTCTTGCAAACGTCCCCATCTGTTGACTCAGGGATCGAGACGTGGCTGCACGATCCGTTACAGCCACGCGGATAAGATGTCTGTCATCTCGACTGCTAGTGATACGAGGCCGTTGATATCCAGCACGGCGTTCCGTATTACCCTCCTGAATGCACCGATTCCATATTCTGCTAACAGTCATTGGATCTCGACCAACGCGAGCAGCAATGTCGCGATACGATAAAACGCAATCGCGATAGGCTATAATCCCACAGTTATCAAAGTCGGAAACGTGGTGGTACGCATTTCCCCTCCTTACACGAGGCATCACAACAACGTTTCACCAGGCAACGCCGGTCAGCTGCTGTTTGTGTATGAGAAATAGGTTGGAAGCTTTCCTCATGTCAGCACGTTGTAGGTGTCACCAACGGTGCCAACCTTGTGTGAATGCTCTGAAAAGCTAATCATTTGCATGTCACAGCATCTTCTTCCTGTCGGTTAAATTTCGCGTCTGCAGCACGTCATTTTCGTGGTGTAGCAATTTTAATGGCGAGTAGTGTATATAGAGAGAACAAAAGCGGTCCTGTCACACTTCCCTGGGCCACTCCTGACGATGCCCTTATGTCTAACGAACGCTCGCCGTCGATGACAGTTTACTGTCTTCTGTCATTCAATAAGTCTTGCATCGACTCACATATAAGTGAACTTGTTCCATGCGCTCGTACCTTCGTTAGCAGTCTGCAGTGGAGCACCGTGTCACACGCTTTCCGAAAATCTAGAAGTATGGAATCCGCGGTTGCCCTTCGTCCGTCGTTCTCAGTTTATCGTGTGAGAAAAGGGCAAGCTGAGTTTCGCACGACAGATTCTTCCTAAAACCATGCTGATTCGTGGACTTACGCTTCTCAGTCTCAAGAAAGTTTCTTATATTCGGACTGAGAATATGTTGAAGTGCTCTGCAGCAAACAGAAGTTACGGATATCGGTCTGCAGTTTTGCGGGTCCAATCTTTTACCCTTCTTTCCAGTCGCTTGGAACTTTGTGCTGGGCGAGAGATTCACGATATGTGCACTCTAGGTAAGGGGCTAGTGCCGTAGAGCACTCTTTGTAAAATCTAAATGGGATTCTAAACAGACCTGATGATTTATTTGCTTCCAAATCTTTTAGATGTTTCTCCACGCCGGGTATGCTTGTTACTAATTCGTCCATACGGGAGGTCTGTCCGATGGTCAAATGACGGTATGTCTGAACGATTCTCCTGTGTGAACGATTTCTTGAACGTGAAATTTAAAACTTCGGCTTTCGTTTTGCTATCTTGAACTGCCGCGCCAGACTGGTCAACAAGGGACTGAACAGAAGCTTGGACCTGCTTACACACGACCAGAATTTTCTCGGTTTCTCTGCCAGATCTTTAAGTGAGATATGACGGTGGTAGTTGTTATATGCTTCTCACAGACGCACGAATCTCTGCTAACCGTAAAATATCATGGGTCAGTATTCAAGGGATACGACAGGGACGATCAATCGAAGAAAAAAAGTCTAGTAAACATGGCTCTAAAATGCATATATCATGAGCTGTGAGAGCACTCCGATACTATGAAAAAATTTCTTCGACTACAAGCTATTTGCCTACCATATTCTGAATTATGGAAGTATGGAACGTGGAAGTATGACGGCATAGAACAATACAAGAAATACAGTATACTTCGGCTTTCGTTTTGCTATCTTGAACTGCCACGCCAGACTGGTCAACAAGTGACTGAACAGAAGCTTGGACCTGCTTACACACGAACAGAATTTTCTCGGTTTCTCTGCCAGATCTTTAAGTGAGATATGACGGTGGTAGTTGTTATATGCTTCTCACAGACGCACGAATCTCTGCTAACCGTAAAATATCATGGGTCAGTATTCAAGGGATACGACAGGGACGATCAATCGAAGAAAAAAAAGTCTAGCAAACATGGCTCTAAAATGCATATATCATGAGCTGTGAGAGCACTCCGATACTATGAAAAAATTTCTTCGACTATAAGCTATTTGCCTACCTTAACAGCTATGAGAACGCGTTCATCTTCTCCACTGTGCTCATAGCGCTTAAGGTATGCATTTTAGGCCTCGTGTTTATTTGGCCGTTTTTTTCTTATTGTGGTCCATACTAATTCCTTCCAAAATGTGAAAAGCAAAGAGCTTGCAGGAAAAGAGATTTGATTCAAAGTACTGGGGATGAACAAGTGCTCATAGCTCATAAGGTATATATTTTGGAGCGGATGTTTACTTGACATTCGTTTGCCTCGAATGGCCATTCTTGTCATAAGTCTGAATGTTGACTATTTCCCCTGGGTGGGACACACTGAGTTATAGAGAAGTATACCATGTGTGAATTTCAGAATTTTTACGTGGCTTTTGCACAAGACAGAGACTTAAGCTACATACTATGAGTTTAATAATGATAAAATTCCGGAAAAAACGGAGTTTTGCAAGTTAAAGATGAAATTAGCTTTCGCATGATGTGCAACAGCCAAGTAACACAGCTCAATGAAACTTGAAGCATATACAGAAACCACTGCTACAGTGTAGTACAAAAAAAAAAAAAAAAAAAAAAATGGTTCAAATGGCTCTGAGCACTATGGGACTCAACATCTTAGGTCATCAGTTCCCTAGAACTTAGAACTACTTAAACCTAACTAACCTAAGGACATCACACACACCCATGCCCGAGGCAGGATTCGAACCTGCGACCGTAGCAGTCCCGCGGTTCCGGACTGCAGCGCCAGAACCGCACGGCCACCGTGGCCGGCTGTAGTACAAAAGGTAACTGAAAGAAATAAGCAATGATATGAAGAGGAATGACACCCTCATTAAAATACAATAGTTACCTAAAAAAAAGTCCTCTAGAAAGACAGGGATTATGTCAGGGTGTTCATATGTTCTTACCCTCTTCTTGTACATTTTAAACTCAGGTACGATCAGTACCAGGAGAACCTACATTACGTTCCGTTTGTAGTCTGTTATATCCGGGAAAGGAAATTCAAAATTGTTTCAGCAAAGTAAAATTTGAAAATTAACTGAAGATAGGTCCTCCTTGACAACTCTTTCCATTCCGTAAAAGACATTTCTATTACTGTAATGTGTGGAATTACTAACTCATAAATCTTTACAAAAGAAAAGAAAACGTAAATGATCAACATATAGGCATATTTACGAAATATCTTGTAATATGAACATAAAACGACTCGTTCCACATCTTTACCATTTGTCGTGTAAATTATCCATACAACACGAAAATAACTAACGATAAGAGGAGGTCATATAAGAAAATGAGAGACTACAGGTGGGATGTGGAAGCAAAGAGCAAAAGAAAATCGTCGCTGAGGAAAAGTCCGTAATTACGTCCCAGTTGACGAAATATACGTGTGGACAAGTGGCAGAAGGGGAGAAAGCAAAAAACTGTGAAGCATACATTTCGTCACTTACGCCGGACACGGTCGTTTAAGGTCGTATTGAATACGTTAGTCTGAAAAACTTAAGCAATTCAGCTCGTTCGCAGTCAACAAACATTTCCGGACTAGGGAAGAAGTACGTCCCTTCTACCGACTCGAAAACAGCGGCCAGAAATCCGGCGGCGATCAGGAAGCCGTGTATTGGGGGGGGGGGGGGGGGAGTCTAGACCCCCGTTCATTGCTGCCAACTTTGCAGCCGCAAATCCGCCGGCTCTTCCCCTTGTCGTTAGTCCCTGCGGAACTCAGGCTACGTGGTCGCAGCCTGTCCGACACTTAGTCTCCCAAATCCCACCGGGGATTCCCCCCCGCCCTTGCGAGCGACTTCGCCAAGACGGGCGCCAGGGCTGCCAACTTCGGCTGTGCCGTCCACGCGGGCGATCACCGTTACGGCGGGATAAATGGGCTGATATCCCGTCCCCGATACCCGCGTCCATCGCCGATCGTCGGTTTAAAGCGGCCTGCGAGCAACCGTTGGCAATTCCGGCGGCTTCCGGACCATTAAACTTCTGTCTGCCCGCATCCGACACACAGAGCCTACGGCACAATCCGCCTCTCTTACTATCAGGCTGACAACATACCCACCCTGTCTGGCATGTACGTTAGAGTTCAGTACGCTTCTCTCTCTCTCTCTCTTTCTCTCTCTCTCTCTCTCCCTCCCTCTCTGTGTGTGTGTGTGGGGGGGGGGGGTGTAACACAGAGGGAGGTACGGATGAAGACAGAGAGGTTTGGATTCAGACAGGGGAACTGGGGACAGAGACGTCCATTTGTCGTGAAATCTTTGAACTTGCATACATACTGAAGATATTGGTCATGTGAAATTCAACTCCCACTTTTATGACAAGACATCTTGAAAATCATGGACTGCAGTATTCACATAGAGGCAGTGTTCTTTCTACATCTCAATCAGTTCACTACCACACCAACACTTATTAACGAAAGTACGACCAAAAAAAGTTTTTTTTGTCGTCTTCAGTCCTGAGACTGGTTTGATGCAGCTCTCCATGCTGCTCTATCCTGTGCAAGCTTCTTCATCTCCCAGTCCTCCCCTAATCCGATGAGACCGATGACCTCGCTGTCTGGTCTCTTCCCACAAACAACCCAAACCCACTATTTCCCTGTCTGCAGCAAACGGAAAACTGACGACGTTGCTAGACCCATGTTAACATACAAACAGGTTTCCTTTTTGCGATAAAGAATGCATTGATCCACACAGAACCATGATTCTAAAAAAAATGGGAATTTATAAATTTCGGACTAATTAACTTTCTGCAGTAAGTTTTTCAAATATTGGTTCTCAGTGCCCAAATATTTTGTAGAAAATACGTCAGTTACCACAAGGACATCAATATGATGGACGAAGCAAGGATGACATAAAATGCAGATTAACTCAAGCGAAAAGAGCATTCCGGTCAAATATAGGCCTTAATATGAGGAAGGAATTTCTGAGAAAGTACGTCTGGAGCACGACATTTTATGATAGTGAATCATGGACAATGGCAAAACCGGAACAATAAATAAACGAAGCGTTTGGGGTGTGGTGCTGCAGAAGAATGTTTAGATTTAGATGTAGCGATAAGAAGAGGAATGAAGAGGTTCTTCTCAGAATTTGGGAAAAAGGAACGTAGGGAAAACACTGACAAGAATAAACACTGACAGGATGATGGAACGTGTGTTGAGACATCAGCAGATAACCTCTATGGTATTAGAGGCAGCTGTAGAGGGTAAAGTTGTAGATTGGAATACATTCAGCAAATAGTTGAGAAGTAACTCTTCAGGCTTTCCCGGCGATCTAATCTTGGGTCGTCGGGTGTTCTGCCGGATATCAGCGTCGTACTTGCACGATATTTCGGTCACTTACCTCGTGACCTTCATCAGGTGCGACCTGAGACTGCTCCTCGAGTGGACCTGGTCCAGTATTTATGCCTATGGCCTTCCCCCTCCACCAACGGTTGCAGGCGCTTCCTCTGTGGTCCGCGCCCATTCCCTGCGACCTGCTGGAGCGTTGCTGCTCCGTTTTCCGTCCGCTGCGGTTCTAGATGTTCCCTCTGCGGTCCGCGCCCACCAAACCCGCTCCTGGGGGTTTCATCTACGGTCTGGGATACCAAGCGTCCCCCCTGCGGTCTGCGCCCGCTCACCACGACCTGTTGGAGCGTTGCCGCTCCGTTTTTCGTCCGCTGCGGCTCTGGATGTTCCCTCTGCGGTCCGCGCCCACCAGTCCCACTTCTGGGTCTTCCAACCTCGGTCTGGTGCGCCTGGCAGTCCGTCAGGGGCTCGTTTTCCATCTCCATGTCTCTGGTTCTTCTGTTAGTGTAGTGTTGCAGCTGGCCCCGTTACTCCTTTAACAATTCCAGAGCCGGATCCTAGGCTCTGCTTAGCTTGTACCCTGTGTCACGGTTCGTAAGATCGTCAGCCATTTTAATTTCTATCGGTTGTCTTATAACACTGTCCCAAAATCTGGGTGTTCGTGCTAGAATCTTGGTATCCTCATACTTCATGGCATGGTCTAGTTCTAGACAGTGTTCAGCAATGGCTGACTTAGTCACCTGGGACTGGTGGGCGCGGACCGCAGAGGGAACATCCAGAGCCGCAGCGGACGAAAAACGGAGCGGCAACGCTCCAACAGGTCGTGGTGAGCGGGCGCAGACCGCAGGGGGAACGCTTGGTACCCCAGACCGTAGATGAAACCCCTAGGAGCGGGTTTGGTGGGCGCGGACCGCAGAGGGAACACCTAGAACCGCAGCGGACGGAAAACGGAGCAGCAACGCTCCAGCAGGTCGCAGGGAATGGGCGCGGACCACAGAGGAAGCGCCTGCAGCCGTTGGTGGAGGGGGAAGGCCATAGGCATAAATACTGGACCAGGTACACTCGAGGAGTAGTCTCAGGTCGCACCTGATGAAGGTCACGAGCTTCGTGACCGAAATATCGTGCAAGTACGACGCTGATATCGGGCAGAACACCCGACAACCCAAGATGTCAGTTGAGAAGTAGATTGCGAGTGCTACTCAGAGATGAAAGGGTTGGGACAGTAAAGGAAGTAGTGGCCGGCCGTATCAGACGAGTCAGGAGACTGATGACGCAAAATTATTAAAGGGAAGAAGTATTTGAGAAGGGAATGAGGCAGTGCTGTAGCCTTTCCCCATTCTTACTTAATCTGTCATTGAGCAAGCAGTAGAGGATGTCAAGGAAATTTGGGAGCGATTAAAGTTCAGGAAACATTTTTAGGTTTGCGATGACACTGTAATTCTGTGAGGCACAGCAGGGGATCTGAAAGATCAGTTAAACGGAATGGATAATGTCTCCAAAACAGGGTGTGAGGTAAATATCAACACAAGTAAAACAAGAGTAATCGAACGTAGTCGATCTAAATCAGGCAAGGCTGGAAAAACGAATGTTACTCTGTGGCCAGCAAAAGTGTGAGGATGGCTCAAGTCGAGAGGATATAAAATGAAGACTGGCAATAGCAAGCAGAGCGTTTCTGAAAAGAGAAATTTGTTATCATCAATACCGCATTATAAGTTATCAGATTCATTCGCTATATCATCACTAACACCCATTTCTCTCTCAATTACTTTAACACTTAATTCAGAATTGTGGTCCTACCTAATGACTACCATTTTCAAGCAGAGTTTCTCCATTTATTGAATTTTGGTGAAGATTAAACTTCCTTTAAAGTGGAAACACACTTCATATTTATTCCATTTTTTGGATACAGTTGTTTTAATTATTATGGTTGGCATTTTCGGAAAAGTAATTATGCAAGTCACTTTTTCTAACGCACCGAAATTGTGCAAAAGAAACTTTTATGTCCATAGTAACATCTCGTTTTTCAAATTGCGAGTGTTGTTCAATATTTAAACTATCTTCAACCCCACTACTATCTGAATCATGAACAGAATTTGGTATTTGCAACATACAAAGAAATGTTCAAATGTGTGTGAAATCTTATGGGACTTAACACACACACACACACCTATGCCCGAGGGAGGACTCTAACCTCCTCTGGGACCAGCCGCACAACTAACTATCCCTCTCAAGCACATCAATTGCCTTATTGTCTATTATGCCCTCATCCTTCTGCTCAATTAGCTACTTATATTCCCCTAACTTCTTCATGCCTCTTTTCTCGTGATTCAATCCATAATTCTTGACTGAACAACCTTATATCTAAAGGACTGCTGTGGATGATTGTATTTTGGCCACGATCTGCCTACACCTTCAAACATTCCGTTACCGTTACTGTGTACATTAAAGATATAATGTGTCTAATCTTGCAGTCTATTTTCCAAAGTTCTTTTGAACGTTCTTGTTGTTGTCAGTGTATTGGTGACGGCTGTATGTCTTTCTACTACACTGTATTCACATAATTAGTGAAATTGTTTTCTGTCCTTGACGGCTATTATGTGAATATTTCCTACAGCATACTGTAAATATCGCACTAAAATTACGCCATTTCTCTTCGAATGCGAGCCAGAAATCGCACTGAAATCACACCGCTTCTCTTCGGATGCATGCTGGTATGCAAAGAAATTGCACGAAGACATGTTCTGTAGCTCTCTCGCGACGATAATTAGAAACCAATGCCAAGTGCTGAAATGATGGTTCAGCTGCACTACAATCAACCCGGAGAAGAGACACAGCTGTCTGTTTTCGATTCCGCATGATCCGATGGGTCGTCATCCATTCCAGCATTGCGGGTGCTACATTGCTCACAGCACCAGGTCAGCAGTTACCTTTGAAACTGCATGTAGAATATTATACAAACGTAGGGCGAGCGGAATTTACGAGGCACAGTTGTAGTGGAACAGTGGTGAGTGGACTTGTGCATCGATTGGCAATTCGTCAATTCAGGTTCGATTTCTACTGTTACCAACTTTTCTCATTTTATTTTTATTTATTATTTATATACATAAAACTAGAGCATTCAGTTTAGTTACGATTACTGCCCTCGTAAGTCAAAAGGCTGTAGACCAGAACAGTGCAGCATATTGGTAACATTTTGCACGAGGGTCACTGGTTACAACTACACTGGCGGAAAAAAAATTGTAACACCAAAAAGGAATTAATGTAGAGTAATGAAAGTTTGGGAATACATTTGTCTAGATCACGTGTTTATGTGATTAACATAGCAAAAAATGGTTCAAATGGCTCTGAGCACTATGGGACTTAACTTCTGAGATCATGTCCCCTAGAACTTAGAATTACTTAAATCTAACTAACCTACGGACATCACACACATCTATGCCCGAGGCAGGATTCGAACCTGCGACCGTAGCGGTCGCGTGGTTCCAGACTGAAGCGCCCAGAAACGCTCGGCGATTAATATTGCAGGATCACACACTAATGGAAGTGTGAGGTAAAGCACTGCAAATGTGGAATGCTGGTGCATTAATGACCGGTGTAGCCGCCAGAATGTTGAATGCAAGCATGCAAACTTGCATGCGTTGTATAGTACAGGTTTCGGATGTCAGTTAGTGGGATAGAGTTCCATGCATGTTGCACTTGGTCGGTCAATGCGGGCACGGTTAATGCTGGTTGTGGATGAGGGTAGAGTTGCCATCCGACGACGCCGGGCATGTCGTCGACTGGACACAGATCTGGTGATCGAGCAGGACAATGCAACATGTCGACACCCTGTAGAGCATGCTGGGTTACAATAGTGGTATGTGGGGGAGCGTTATCCTGTTGGAAATGACCGCCTGGAATGTTATTCATGAATGGCAGCACAAGAAGTTCAAAAATGGTTCAAATGGCTCTGAGCACTATAGGACTTAACTTCTGAGATCATCAGTCCCCTAGAACTAACAACTACTGAAACCTAACTAACCTAAGGACATCACACAACACCCAGTCATCACGAGGCAGAGAAAATCCCTGACCCCGCCGGGAATAGAACCCGGGAACCCGCGCGCGGGAAGCGAGAACGCTACCGCACGACCACGAGCTGCGGACAGCACAAGAAGTCCAATCACCAGATTGACGTACAAATTTGCAGTCATGGTGCGGAAAATATACACGAGATTGCAAGAGCGCACAAGAGTACCCCAGGAGAGCTTCTGGAAAGTTTGGAAGGTAGGAGACGAGGTACTGGCAGAAGTAAAGTTGTGAGGACTGCTTGGGTAGCTCAGATGATAAAGCACTTGCCCGCGAAAGCAAAGGTCCCGAGTTCGAGTCTCGGTCCGGCACATAATTTTAATCTTCCAGGAAGTTTCATATCAGCGGACACTCCGCTGCAGAGTGAAAATCTCATTCACGAGTACCCCAGGCTATAACTGTAGGTGTAGGCCCAGTAAGTTCGCAGACAGGTTGGTTGCTGGCTTCCTTGTAGCCAACATCGCTGGCACCGAGATCGAACCAGCTTTCATCAGGAAACACGACAGAATGGACCCAGCCCTCCCAATGAGCTCTCCCTCGACCCACGGAAGTCGCAAATGGGGGTGGTTTGGGGTCAGTGTAATGCCCATTTGTAACAGTTCGTTGTGTAACAGTGGTGCCAACTGCTGATCAATTGGGTAGTGCAGATGCAGTACGATGTGCCAGAGCCTTTCACCGAACGCGACTGTGTTCCCTCTCGGTAGTGCCACGTAGCTGGTTGTGGCCACCGATGCCAGCAGTCACGAGTAATGGCTATATTCCTGTCAAGCCTTACTGCGATATCACAGAAGGAACATCCTGCTTCTCGTAGACCAATTACACCACGTCATTCAAACTCAGTGAGGTGCTGATAACAGCGTCTATGTTTCCTTAAAGGCATTCTTGAGTAATATTTCACCACGTCGAATTCAAAGGCAACTAACGATCACGACAGTTACAGCGTGTATAAAGCCACTACCACCACTCGTATACGACTGGCGCGAAATTTGAATAGACACCATCTTTCAGATCTAGGAACACGCCCACTAACTTTCGTTTTTATCGCACAACTTCTTCTTGGCGTTGTGATTCTCTTTCTGTCAGTGTATAACAGCCAGGAGTATTAACCATATTGTCTGGTAAAATTGGTACCATAAACATACAGGGTGATAAAAAAGTCAGTATTAATTTGAAAACTAAATAAATCACGGAGTAATGTAGATAGAGAGGTACAAATTGACACACGTGCTTGGAATGACATGGGGTTTTATTAGACCCAAAAAAATACAAACGTTCCAAAAATGTCCGACAGATGACGCTTCATCTGATACGAATAGCAATAATTAGCGTAACAAAGTAAGGCAAAGCAAAGATGATGTTCTTTACAGGAAATGCTCAATATGTCCACCATCATTCCTCAACAGTAGCTGTAGTCGAGGAATAATGTTGTGAACAGCACTGTAATGCAAGTCCGGAGTTATGGTGAGGCATTGGCGTCGGATGTTGTCTTTCAGCATCCCTAGAGACGTTGGTCGATCACGATACATTTGCGACTTCAGGCAACCCCAAAGCCAATAATCGCACGGACTGAGGTCTGGGGACCTGGGAGTCCAAGCATGACGAAAGTGGCGGCTGAACACACGTTCATCACCAAACGACGCGCGCAAGAAATCTTTCACGAGTCTAGCAATACTTTTTTTTGGTTCTAATAAAACCCCATGTCATTACAAGCATGTGTGTCAATTTTTACCTCTCTATCTACATCATTCCGAGTTTTATTCAGTTTTCAAATTTATACATACTTTTTGATCACCCGGTATATTGTAACTTTGTAATCAGATGCAGCAGGCAAAAGATAAATATACAACATCTTTTATGTTATGCTGGGAAAGATTCTTCAGAAATGACTGGGCGCGTCTCGGTAATACAGGACTAATAATGCTGCCGACGAGACATTAATCTTTAGCGTCTGAATATTTTGCCTCCTTCACCTCGCTGTGGAGCCAGTGGTGCCAACTGTTGCGGGCTTCGCTGTCGACTCGAGGACACGACAGGGCCCTGTGACTTGTGCTCTTCGCTGCTGCCCGCGGCGCACAATGCACGCCTCAAACACACACACACACACACACACACACACACACAAGTCGCCCCTGGCGCGGCGTCGCGCGCTCTTCCGGCGCTCATTTGCAAGTGAAATCGCCGCCTCCGCCGCCTCCTGCGGGACGACGTACCGCCGAGCAGGCTCGCCAACTTCTGAGACTACCTCCTCGGCGGTCACCGCTGGCGGGCGGGGCTTAATCTCCCACAACAGGAACTGGTTCGCCGCTAAGACCTCCGCATCCGATGACAGCCCGGAACGCTGCTACCTGACTCAGCTCTACGATTACGTGTTGATACCTGCTGGCGTAGCCGCGCTTACCAACTGAAGACACTGAAGCTACCCTCAGCTCTTAGCGGGATGGCTACGTGGGGCCTCTGGCCGTGGTGTTTCCGACCCTTTTGCAAGGGCCGCAGGTACCGTGGCATTTACGACCGACCAGTTTTGCACGGTGGGTTTTCCGACCAGAGTTTCACCACAGCTGATTCAATACAGTCATTTGCCAGCAGCGGATGTGTTCTAACCATTAGATAGGCTGCGCCCTCGCCGACGGCCTTCGTTTCCATATACCTTCGTAGGTCTAAGCTACTTGAGTTCTACGCACTGTGACTGATGGAAATGCACTACTCGCCATTAAAATTGATACACCACGAAGGGGACGTGCTACAGACGCGAAATTTAACCGACAGGAAGCAGATGCTGTGATATGCAAATGATTAGTTTTTCAGAGCATTCATACGAGGTTGGCGCCGGTGGCGACTCCTACAACGTGCTGACATGAGGAAAGTTTCCAACCGTTTTCTCACGCACAAACAGCAGTTGACTGGCTTTCCCTGGTGAAACGTTGTTGTAATGCCGCGTGTAAGGAGGAGAAATGCATTCCGTTTCCGACTTCGATAAAGGTCGGATTGTAGCCTATCGCGATTGTGGTTTATCATATCGCGACATTGCTGCTCGCGTTGGTCGAGACGCAATGACTGTTAGCAGAATTTGGAATCGGTAGGTTCAGGAGGGTAATACGGAACGCCGTGCTGGATCCCAACGGCCTAGTACCACTAGCAGTCGAGATGACAGGCATCTTATCCGCATGGCTGTAACGGATCGTGCAGCCACGTCTCGATCCCTGAGTCAACAGATGGGGACGTTTGCAAGACAACAGACACCTGAACGAACAGTTCGACGACGTCTGCAGCAGCAGGGACTATCAGCTCGGAGACCACGGCTGCGGTTACCCTTGACGCTGCATCACAGACAGGAGCGCCGGCGATGTTGTACACGACGACGAACCTGGGTGCACGAATGGTAAAACGTCATTTTTTGGGATGAATCCAGGTTCTGTTTACAGCATCATGATAGTCGTATCCGTATTTGGCGACATCGCGGTGAACGCACATTGGAAGCGTCTATTCGTCATCTCCATACTGGCGTATCACCCTGCGTGATGGTATGGGGTGCCATTGGTTACACCTCTCGGTCATCTCTTGTTCGCATTGACGGCACTTTGAACAGTGGACGTTAAATTTCAGATGTGTTACTACGACCCTTCATTCGATCCCAGCGAAACCCTACATTAAGCAGGATAATGCACGACCGCACGTTGCAGGTCCTGTACGGGCCTTTCTGGATAGAGAAAATGTTCGACTGCTGTCCTGGCCAGCACATTCTCCAGATCTCTCACCAACTGAAAAGGACTGGTCAATGGTGGCCAAGCAAATGGCTCGTCACAATACGCCAGTCACTACTCTTGATGAACTGTGGTATCGTGTTGAAGCTGCATGGACAGCTGTACCTGTACAGGCCACCCAAGCTCTCTTTGACTCAATGCCCAGGCGTATCAAGGCCGTTATTACGGCCAGAGGTGGTTGTTCTGTGTACTGATTTGTCAGGATCTATGCACCCAAATTTCGTCAAAAAGGTAATCACATGTTAGTTCTAGTATAATATATTTGTCCAATGAATACCCGTTTATCATCTGCATTTGTTCTTGGTGTAGCAATTTTAATGGCTTGTATTGTAATTACAACGAAAACAAAACGCCCTAATCACTCAATAAAGGCAGGGCTTCTTGTCCTGACCGTATGCCAGTGAGGTTCTCTCAGAGACTGCTAATGAAATAGCTCCATATATTAAGCAATCACATACAGCCGATCGCTCGTTGAGAGATCCCTACCTAAAGACTGGATAGTTGCGTAAGTCACACCAATAGCGAAGAAAAGAAATAGGAGTAATGTGCTGAATTACAGACCCATATCTCACTGTGGAACCGCGCGACCGTTACGGTCGCAGGGTCGAATCCTGCCTCGGGCATGGATGTGTGTGATGTCCTTAGGTTAGTTAGGTTTAAGTAGTTCTAAGTTCTAGGGGAATGATGACCTCAGAAGTTACGTCCCATAGTGCTCAGAGCCTTTTTTTTTTAACTGTTCGTGCAGACCTTCATCAAAGTCGGAAACGTGATGGTACGCATTTCTCCTCCTTACACGAGGCATCACAACAACCTTTCACCAGGCAACGTCGGTCAACTGCTGTTTGTGTATGAGATATCGGTTGGAAACTTTCCTCATGTCAGGACGTTGTAGGTGTCGCCCCCAGCGCCAACCTCTGAAAAGCTAATCATTCGCATATCACAGCATGTTCTTCCTGTCGGTTAAATTTCGCGTCTGTAGCACGTCATATTCGTGGTGTAGCAATTTTAATGGCCAGTAATGTATTACGATATTAATCACCTATCCAAATTACTCTTGTGTTTCCTATGCTGCTTGCTCAACGCGCACGTTGAATAAATCATCTCCGAAAAGCATTGCTGCCCGGACGTCATAAAGAGACGTGTGACAGCCACGGTGCTGGAGACAGGGTGCAGGTCTCGCTGGTCGCGCCTACAACGTCGCGATAAGGCCGTCACGCGGGACACAGTGCGTGTCTGTCGGCGTGACAGGTGAGGGTCGCGTGACCATTGTGGCGGGGCGCAGCTGCTGGCGCGCCACTGCTCTTACGCACTGGCGAGGCGGCAGGCGGCAGCACCTGCACAAAGCCCGCTAACGAGCTGGCCGCCTCTTTCTCTGGACGTCGTCCTGACGATGTCGTGGCGGCGGGAGGAAACGGACGCGCGCGTAGCCGGCAGGGGGGCCGCACTCCGTCACTGCCCCCGACAGCGGCTGACGTACAGAAGGGTGCTTGTCGTGTTTTGGACAGAGGGGAAATTCTCCTCTCCACCTCCTCTGTCTGATATTTTATGCTGATTAATGCTTGTCCTTGTAAGTGCCAGACGTACTGAAGGTTCCTACTCTGGTGGCTACACATCCTCTCACAAGGAAAGAACTACTGTAGATATGAAAAGGAAATTGCAACATATGCTCAAAAATGGCTCTGAGCACTATGGGACGTAATATCTGAGGCCATCAGTCCCATAGAACTGAGAACTGCTTAACCAACCTAAGGACATCACACACATCCACACCCGAGTCAGGATTCGAACCTGCGACCGTAGCGGTCACACGGTTCCGGACTGAAGCGCTTAGAACCGCTCGGCCACAATGGCCGGGCACCATATGCTAGAGCATCTCAAAGAATTTAAGAGGGCACTTATGTGAAATTGTATTTCTTTGGAAAAAAAGGTTATAAAGTCTAAAATTTTCAAGACATTGTAACTAAATCTGGCACAGTTGTTAAGAAATGTTATGAGTATACACATACGTTTTCATGCTTATTGAGGCCATACGGTTTTCGTTATAAACAACCGAATTTTTTCAAGAAGGTGAGTATAAATTATCCTTCTTTGAAAATCTATCAGAGCGAAATTAACGCCATTTTTTTAAAGTCTGCTATAGAGTACCATTACCACAGATATCGGTCCAACAGAAGTTTGACATCTTCTGTTACTGGATTTGATGAGAAGATCCTGTCGCAACGAGATAATGTCCACTCCAGTTCACGTATCATGTCTGTAGCACTATCTACCCTGTTTCACGATAATACAAAACGGGCCGCCCTTCTATACACTCTTCCGATGTCATCCGTCAGCCTCACCTCATGCGGATCCCTGACCACACAGCGATACTCCAGAATAGGGCGGACAAGCGTGATGTAAGCAGTCTCTTTAGTAGACCTGTTGCACCTTCTAAGTGTTCTGCCAATGAATCGCAGTCTTTGGTTTGCTCTACCCACAACATTGTCTACGTGATCGTTCCGATTTAGGTTATTTGTAATTGTCGATATCAAGCACTGGCAGGTACACGTTTCTGCTTCTCAGATCATCTTCTCAGAAGCAAACAACATCCAGATGAGATTTTGGAATGAGAGCCCCATTGCACAATCTCTCCTTACATACCCAATCTCTCCTTACATACACCGCTCCTTTCCGTGACTGCACTGAAATGCTGACCATTCGTATACACAAGCATGTAGAATAGACCGCACCAACTTGGCTATTCTTGCATGCCACCTTTATGACGGTGTAATTTTAATGCCACTAGTGTACAGTTCGATGCACTACGTAATGCTCGTTGAGCGACACAAAAAGAAAGTCGCAACCGTCTGAACCTAGTATTGATCCTGAGAGGACAGAGCAGGATAGAACAGGAAGGGCAGTGTGTGGCGGCTTCCACAGACAAAGGCCGCCCCTGTACGGTAACGGCCCCTGGCAGGTCGGCAGCGCCGCGCCGCTGATGGCTGCGGACGTTTCTGCCCCGGCTGCTGGCGTCATCTTCAGGAGCCGTGGCAGCTCGTGCTCTTCTCTAGTGTGTGCCTCCAGAGGCGCACCGCAGTCGATAAAGGCTGCCACAGCTCTTCTCTGCTCCTCACCTCCACAACCGAACTGGCGGCATGTGTTTCCTGCTCTCTACCATCCGATATCTGTGTGTCTTTTTTTTTTTTTTTTTTTTTTTTTTTACAATCGTATTGACCAACTAGGATCACGTTAACAACTTCAGTTCCTCTTCTTCCTTTGTTGTTGTTTCTTATTTTTCCAGTATTCCCTCATTTTCTCCCCATGGAGTCTCTTCCTCTCTTCTGTCCATGTTGTTCCCGATTTTTTATTTCTTCTGCTTTGAAAGCCTTCCAAATTCAGTATTTTGTTTTTAAAACGGTTTCTTTCTGCTATTTCTGATTCTCTGATATTGTTTCTTTCAAGATCTTTTCTTACTTCCTGTAATCCATGCTATTGTCGATTTCTTCTTCCAGAAATATAGGAATATTTGTTTTGTTAGTCTATTTCCATTCATTCGGTAGAGATGTCCAAAAAAGGTTAATCTTCGTTTGGCCATTACTTCAGATATTTTCTCTATATTTTTGTAGATCTCCTCATTACTTCTTATTTTCCAACCATCTGCAGTTTTCATTGCACCCATTATTTTTCTAATAATCTTTCTTTCCAGTACCTCTAGTTTGTCCATCTTATAGTTCATCGTTAGGCATTCAGATCCATATAACCATTCTGGTCGTACCACTGCGGTGTAATGTTTTAGTTTTATTTTTCTATATATACATTTCTTGTTGTAAATATTTTTGATCAAGCCATATGCTGTTTCCATTTTGTTAATTCTTACATCTATTGCAGATTTTTCTAGTCGATTCTATTGTATAGTTTCTCCAAGATATTTAAATTTATTTACTCGCTCTATTTTACCTACTTGTGTTTCTATGTATTTTGGTGCATTTTTTATATTTGTCATGAATTTTGTTTTTATTTTTATTTATTTGTAAGATCGCTGGATCAAAAACGCAACACAGTGTCATTTGGCCTTATTTTGGTTGGTTGTGTATTCCATGTAGCTGAATATCTCTCTTGCTGTATCTGAACTCCCACTTCCGGTATTGAAGGTCTTTCTGATACGCCATTGTGTGCCTGGCGCCGGTGCTGTTAAAAGTTTCGTTCTCCACAACTATTTTTGTTTCGTGGTCAAGATAAATATTTTCTTCAGAGTTGAGTTGCAAGTCTTTCCTCAAAGCACGTAAGAATTAATTTCAAAGTATTTCTTATGACAGTTTGTAGCATGCTCTTTCTTAGCAAACTGACAAAATGTGTCGGACGACTTAAGGGTTAGCTTCTGCCTAAACAGAAGTAAGGGATGCTCCCTAATAGAGGGTAGTAATTGGTTGTACTATTTCACGTACCTGAAATTTGGCGGCAGTTTATAGAAACACAGGCTCAGAATTTTATTCCAGATGCCACCTTTCCAGTGTTCGAGAGACAAAGACGTTGTGCCACTGTAGGCAAAAATAAACAAGACTTTTATCTAGGAAACTGAGTGTAGTTAAATTTTGTATTGCGATGCGTTTGAGTTAGAGGTCGTAGTTTTCAAATTATTCAAGAAAAATATAAAAATGTGACCTTAAAATGCGTTTATCTTGAATAACTCTAAAACCGTGGCCTCCGGCGAAAACGTATGCCAGTGGAAAATTTAATTGAATTATACTTCCTAGTAAAAGTCCTGGTCATTTTTTCTGTAGGACTAGTATTTTGCAAGTTGCGACCGAGAGAATACGAAACTCCTGCACATGGTATTTGAAGCGAGTGTGGGTTAGATAAAACTGGGCGCTAGGAGCAGCAGAGAATAAAAATCGATCGTCATATGCTTTGTGAACAACCATTTGAAAGAACAAGTAGTTAACCCTAGAACGCCTAAGGGGGTGTTTCATTGAACCCACAATTATTTTAAGTCCCCTGCTTTTGCCCAAGTAACTTTCATACTACATATTCCCTTTGAGTTATTGTTTGTTGGCTATTTTATGAAACGTTAGTGTCAATATATTTTATAGAAAATTTCTGCTTTGAAAGAAAAAATAAATAAACTTATTATGGGTCCAACACCCCCCCCCCCCTTAGGCTTCTGTGCTATAGAAAACTTCCCTTAGTAGGATTTCGTATATCTCATCACTACAACAATGCCAGTTCGTTTCTTGTTGGTTGGTATTCTTGATATTCACAACAATCGGTTTACTTTCAGAGGAAGTGATTGTTGATGTCAGTCATTTGTTATTTATCTTGTAAACTTGCAGTGAGTTAGTGCAGTTCCAAACACGTAGGCCTCCAGTAAATTTGGTGTCCTACACAGCGAAAACGAAACCAAGTAAAAACTTACTGATGTTGTCAACAATGCACCAAGATAAAGGCAGTGTTGGAGGAGAGAAGAATAAAACCGTGAAAAATGCATTTTATAATTCCACTAAAGGTGGAATTGATACCATTCATCAAATGGTGCGTACGTACACCTGCAAGAGGGGAACAAAGAGATGGCCTCTATCTGTATTTTACTCTCTCGTTGACATTTGTGCTATCACTGCAACCATTCATCCAGCAACATCCAATGTGGAATGAAAAGAAACACAACAAACGGAAACTTTATCTTCTGCAAGCTGGGATGGAACTAGTGAAATTGCAGGTAGAAGAAAGAAGTCCCAAGGAAGAGGGTTATCTAACCAAATTGTTCAATCAATGGAGACTATTCTACAAAAGAAAATCAAAGAAGGGACAACAGAAGCACGTCATTCTCCTGCAGGGAAAGGTTGGTGCCATATTTGTGTAAGAAAAGCTGAAACAAAGAAGCAGAAGTACAACAATCTAAGTAAACCAAAACAATATTGTGGACAGTGTCATAAACATGTGTGTAACACACATTCAGAGAAAAATTGTGAAGTGTGTCACTTGCCTTGAAGTTGAGGACTTAGAGTAGTCTATTGTATATGAACACACCTGTATTTTGTACTGTAATACACTCCTGGAAATGGAAAAAAGAACACATTGACACCGGTGTGTCAGACCCACCATACTTGCTCCGGACCCTGCGAGAGGGCTGTACAAGCAATGATCACACGCACGGCACAGCGGACACACCAGGAACCGCGGTGTTGGCCGTCGAATGGCGCTAGCTGCGCAGCATTTGTGCACCGCCGCCGTCAGTGTCAGCCAGTTTGCCGTGGCATACGGAGCTCCATCGCAGTCTTTAACACTGGTAGCATGCCGCGACAGCGTGGACGTGAACCGTATGTGCAGTTGACGGACTTTGAGCGAGGGCGTATAGTGGGCATGCGGGAGGCCGGGTGGACGTACCGCCGAATTGCTCAACACGTGGGGCGTGAGGTCTGCACAGTACATCGATGTTGTCGCCAGTGGTCGGCGGAAGGTGCACGTGCCCGTCGACCTGGGACCGGACCGCAGCGACGCACGGATGCACGCCAAGACCGTAGGATCCTACGCAGTGCCGTAGGGGACCGCACCGCCACTTCCCAGCAAATTAGGGACACTGTTGCTCCTGGGGTATCGGCGAGGACCATTCGCAACCGTCTCCATGAAGCTGGGCTACGGTCCCGCACACCGTTAGGCCGTCTTCCGCTCACGCCCCAACATCGTGCAGCCCGCCTCCAGTGGTGTCGCGACAGGCGTGAATGGAGGGACGAATGGAGACGTGTCGTCTTCAGCGATGAGAGTCGCTTCTGCCTTGGTGCCAATGATGGTCGTATGCGTGTTTGGCGCCGTGCAGGTGAGCGCCACAATCAGGACTGCATACGACCGAGGCACACAGGGCCAACACCCGGCATCATGGTGTGGGGAGAGATCTCCTACACTGGCCGTACACCACTGGTGATCGTCGAGGGGACACTGAATAGTGCACGGTACATCCAAACCGTCATCGAACCCATCGTTCTACCATTCCTAGACCGGCAAGGGAACTTGCTGTTCCAACAGGACAATGCACGTCCGCATGTATCCCGTGCCACCCAACGTGCTCTAGAAGGTGTAAGTCAACTACCCTGGCCAGCAAGATCTCCGGATCTGTCCCCCATTGAGCATGTTTGGGACTGGATGAAGCGTCGTTTCACGCGGTCTGGACGTCCAGCACGAACGCTGGTCCAACTGAGGCGCCAGGTGGAAATGGCATGGCAAGCCGTTCCACAGGACTACATCCAGCATCTCTACGATCGTCTCCATGGGAGAATAGCAGCCTGCATTGCTGCGAAAGGTGGATATACACTGTACTAGTGCCGACATTGTGCATGCTCTGTTGCCTGTGTCTATGTGCCTGTGGTTCTGTCAGTGTGATCATGTGATGTATCTGACCCCAGGAATGTGTCCCTTCCTGGGACAATGAATTCACGGTGTTCTTATTTCAATTTCCAGGAGTGTATGTCAATTTTTTATTCTTTAAATCCAATATTTATAACAATTAACAACATCTATAAACCAATGCCTTAAATAAAATACATAAACCGTTTTGAAAGTTGTAATTTTTCATCAGTAAACTTATTTAATACCTGTGAGCTCGCCGAAACCCCCCTTAGGAATCCAAGTTAGAAAAAAAGGCTTGGGCGTCCTAGGGTTAAGGTTTGTGAAATTAAAATCAAATAAGACACAAATACATTAATTTTTTAAGCTAAATTCCGTCCGAACAGGTATTGAATGCAAAACGGTACCGACCGACCGCCGTCTCATCCTCAATCTACAGGCATCACTGGATGTCATGGGCACACCCCTCTCCCGACCGTTGTCTGTTTCCGCTGCTTGCCTGACCAGTAGGTCTCACAAGAACCGAGGACACCCAGATTGCCAACAGTACTCGACAAAGCACACGGTCACCTATTCAAGTGCTAGCCGAGCCCGACAGCGCTTAACTTCGGTGATTTGTTGACAAGAGGAGTTACCTCTGCGGCAAGGCCCTTAGCATTAATTTTGTAACATTTTCATAAATATTTACGCTAAACATATAATATTTAAATATCAATTTAACTGAAATAAAACAGGACAAGAGTCTCGTGGCAGTTGACCCTAAATAACGAAAAGTGTGAGGTCACCCACATGAGTGCTAAAAGGAACTCGTTAAACTTCGGTTACACGATAAATCAGTCTAATCTAAAAGCCGTAAATTCAACTAAACACCTAGGTATTACAATTACGAACAACTTAAATTGGAAAATAAATGTGCGAAATCTTATGGGACTTAACTGCTGAAGTCATCAGTCCATAAGCTCACAACTACTTAACCTAAATTATCCTAAGGACAAACACACACACACACCCATGCCCGAGGGAGGACTCGAACCTCCGTGGGGATCAGCCGCACAGTCCATGACTGCAGCGCCTTAGATCGCTCGGCTAATCTCGCGAGGATTAAATTGGAAACAACACATAGAAAATGTTATGGGGAAGGCTAACCAAAGGCTGCGTTTAATTGGCAGAAAAAGTAAGAGACCTATTAAGGAGACTGCGTACATTACGCTTGTCCGTCCTCTTTTAGAATACTGCTGCGGGGTGTGGGATACTTACTATATAGGACTGACGGAGTACATCGAAAAAGTTTAAAGAAAGGCAGCACGTTTTGTATTATCGCGAAATATGGGAGTCCCCCCCCCCCCCCGCCACCATGAACCATGGACCCTGCCGTTGGTGGGGAAGCTTGCGTGCCTCAGCGATACAGATGGCCGTACCGTAGGTGCAACCACAACGGAGGGGTATCTGTTGAGAGGCGAGACAAACGTGTGGTTCCTGAAGAGGGGCAGCAGCCTTTCAGTAGTTGCAGGGGCAACAGTCTGGATGACTGACTTATCTGGCCTTGTAACACTGAGCAAAACGGCCTTGCTGTGCTGGTATTGCGAACGGCTGAAAGCAGGGGGAAACTACAGCCGTAATGTTTCCCGAGGGCATGCAGCTCTACTGGAGAGCTGCTACAAACCAGTCTCAGGACTGAAGACCACAACACAACATCGAAGAGAGTGTCAAATGATGCAGGATTTGGGCTGGACATCAATTTTCGTTGCGACGGAATCGTCTCACGAAATTCCAATCACCCACTTTCTCCTCTGAATACGAAAATATTGACACCGACCTACATAAAATAAGGGAAATCAGAGATCGTACGGAAAGATACAGGTGTTCATTCATCCCGCGCGCTGTACGATATTGGAAGAAAGAGACTTGTGAAGGTGGTTTGATGAACCCTCTGTCAGGCACTTAAATGTGATTTGCAGAGTATCCATGTAGATGTAGAGACTTAACTATGTTCACAGATAGTAATAATTATTAAGTTGCGAGGTGCCAGGGCTAGCAGTGTATTTAACACTCAATTCTTCTAGAATCTACATATGTAACTGATGCTCTAAGCCGCCCCCCCCCCCTATTCTAACTCCAACTTTTGCTGTTGCACAAGGATTAAAAAAAATACGCGAACTGACTCTAATCAACCCTGCCAGTGGAGTAGAAGAGAGTTTGGCACCTGCAATAATTTAATTTGATAAATAAGTTAAATAAACGAAGGTTTCATTGACATAGTGAGGAATGATGGGGTTGCTCTACCGATTAACAGAATGAAAGTTCTGTCCAAAGTAACAATATGATTTATTAAGACTAAACACAAAATAATAAACAAAAACACATGAAACATTTATAATACATCAAATTGGCTCAAATTGGATACTCAAACAAACGCTATGAAGGTGAAGTTGTCCCTAAACTAGATTGTGAGGTTTAAGACGAAGTGGTATGTGGAGCCAATTCCTTGCCACTCAAATCTTAAGAGAGACACACAGCTAACCCAACATTAATTGCTGCTACTCATGACAGAACAAAGTTAGAAAAAGACGAACAGGCGCGCTCTGCTGAGCTCTGATTATCACCTAGGAAAATCCCTATCTGCCGGTGCTGTGGACATACATTACCAAACTGTCTTCTTGACTGCCAGGACACGATCTGGCCTACCGGAGCCGCTGGCTGGTTGCTTCGACGTCCTCGACCGAAAGGCGAGAGCTGACTAACTAGAGCACCTGTACAGGCCGAACACACAACATTCCCGCCCCCACGACAGTGGCCGTGGTTAAACGTTCCAATCAGCAACTCGAAAACCGGCGGAAAATTCCAATCTATTGCCGAAGCACT
Source organism: Schistocerca cancellata (assembly GCF_023864275.1). Classification (NCBI taxonomy): domain Eukaryota; kingdom Metazoa; phylum Arthropoda; class Insecta; order Orthoptera; family Acrididae; genus Schistocerca; species Schistocerca cancellata. The sequence goes on along the minus strand of NC_064637.1, from coordinate 71,988,837 downwards.
ACCATTCCACCAATGGAGATTCTTGGCGCCAATTTCTGGGCTGATTTTGCTACGTCACGGAGCTATGCCCTGAGCAAGCCAATCACAGTTACTATTTTGCAGAAAGCGCGGGAATTTTCCCGCCACAACTGCCTGGGTACACAGGTCATTCCCACGCCTCGCTGGTAGCCCGCCAGAAAGTGTTTTCACCAAGTTTCTGCGAAGTAACGGAACCTCTAGCCCAGCCGCTACTTCAGACCCCTCCGGGCGTGTCTTTTGACAATGTCGGCGTCTGCAAAGCATTCACTCGACTTCCTCACACCCGTCGGCTTAACGCTTTCCAGATCAGCAGAGCCCGCCTGTCACCGGACCACCAGGGTGACGAGAGACGCTGCGTGGGAAGTCCGCGTGTGAAGGAATAGCGACTTTTCACTGCATGCAATTAGAGAGGAAAATCGCAAGATAGAAATATGAGAGGGGGCTCATGCCACCTCTCAAAGTCTGGCTCAATAGCCTGGTGGAAGTCCCTACTGGATGCCACGACGGGCCTCGAAACCGCGGCCTGCCCGTCTCCAGGCACTCGTTTCACCACAGACAATCAGGCCCGACCTCTGTAGGTGCAATAAATCTACAGCTTTTGCTCAGTGAGTTCGCGAGTATCAAAATATATGCCATATATAACCATATTTTTTGACTGCGTTGACTTAGAAGCTTAAATTTTTTGCAGCGCCAATGTACTGTAGATCTTAGTATCTAGCATAAATTACGACTTGATACCTCTACCCATCCGTGAGGAAAATGGATCTTAGTAATGGGGCGCCATTCCACTTAACAGTGAGTTTCATTTGATCGTCATCAGCAGCACCCTAACAGCACAGTGGCTTGTCGATGATATTCTACACCCCAAGCCACCCTGCGCTTACATTTCAGCAAGAGAACGGCTGCGTCCTGTCGGCGAGAATTTCTACAGCCCGTCTTCGTACTTGCCAAACGCTACATTGGACAGCGAGGATGTCTCCCCAAACGAGAACGTTTGTAACATTGTGGGCAGCGCTCTCCAACTTTCTCAGAATTTTGACTACCTGTCACGCCAGCTGGGCAGACATTGCCACGATATTTGTCAGGAGCACATCAAATAACTCTGTCAATCAAAGTGAATCACTGCTTGAATAATGGTACAGGAGGACCGACGTGTTATTCGAAAATGGTTCAAATGGCTCTGAGCACTATGGGACTTAACATCTACGGTCATCAGTCCCCTAGAACTTAGAACTACTTAAACCTAACTAACCTAAGGACATCACACAACACCCAGTCATCACGAGGCAGAGAAAATCCCTGACCCCGCCGGGAATCGACATGTTATTGACTTGCTCAATTTGTGAAGCTTTTTCTCTTGAATAAATCATCAAACATTTCAGAAATTGTAGGGAGCCGTGCTGCGGCTCGCGTTGGTGCTGTTTGTAGGTTTCCGCCCTCTGTTGGAGGCCATACGGTATCGTTAGTTGGCATGGTTGCGGCTGTGTCTTCTTCTCGTCTTGACTGGCGCCACTCGGTTTCGCAAGCGTTGCCTGTCCGCCAGTGGCAGCAGCGGCGGTGATCGGTATGTAGTAACTGTTGCCCTATCTTTGGGGCGACGTGGTCGTTCTTCTGGGTCGTGTGAGTGTGCAGTTCGGTTGGGGACTCAGGAGGAGCCGCCCGTTGCGGCCGTGTGGTTCTAGGCGCTTCAGTCTGGAACCGCGGGACTGCTACGGTCGCAGGTTCGAATCCTGCCTCGGGCATGGATTTGTGTGATGTCCTTAGGTTAGTTAGGTTTAATTAGTTCTAAGTTCTAGGCGACTGATGACCTCAGAAGTTAAGTCGCATAGTGCTCAGAGCCGTTTGAACCATTTGACTCAGGAGGAGCCAGGTCCGCACAGTGCAAGAACACGGCGGGGCCGCTGGCGGCGCGTGTGGACTGCCAGATGGAAGGGCTGTGGTCACGAGGGTGCACGACCTCGTCGTAAACCGGATCCAGCAAGCTTTAAGAGGAGTGCGTTTCAATCCCAGTAGAGAAACCTCCACCATTGTGTCATCTCGCGATTTTACAATCACTTGGGTTCGTGTTGCTGCTCGTAGTGCGCCTACGCGAAGTGCAGCGAGTGGAGTGCTTGGGGAAGGCGGTTCTCATTAGATTTCCTCGAGTTCTTATAACTGCTTACTGTGTGCAGCTTGTTACAATTTGTTAAGCTCAACCAGCGGCCGGTTGGTGACTCTTCTACTCTGGTGGTAGTGATTCCTTTCTCGTCCTGGGCGCTTTAAGCACAGTATTCTGGGGACGTAGTGCAGACCGCCGATTCCGGCTTTGGCGTATTGTTGCATCGCTGCATTTGGTTTATCGGACGTCAGGTAGCATCAGAAAGACTATCATTAGTCATTCGTTGGACTGCCACTAGTCTGAGTAACCATCTTGTGAAGTAAATGCAACTCTCGGCTGCCTATCTTATCGCTCGCGAAAGCGTTTGTTGCTGGACCTTATCAGACGTCGATTCCTGGAGCGCTGTCTGTGGCCCCCTGGTTTTTGTAAGACATGCGTGTTGTCAAAGGATATCTCATGGCCAGTAGTTCAGTGTAACGCTGCTTCGGTTCACGCCTTCTGCGGGTATAATCTGCCTCAGTACCCTTTCAGGAGCTTACGTACTGGTCCTTCTGTTTTATTATTGTATTATTTATTACAATATCTTGTAATGCTTACATTAAAGGTTATCTATGTCTAGTTAATAGTTGTGGTCGCCTTCGGGAATAAATCTAGCGGTGTAGTGTTCAGTGGCTGTTAAAGGTTGTGTTACAAAGTTTACCATCATCTTATTTCACCCGCTTGGTAATCAGATGCTTGTTTTTTAAATTAACCTTTGATATTGTATTGCTGTTTTACAGCACGTTTCAAATTTTTTTATATTATTCCCGTTCCTGGCGTATAAGGCCTTCAGCTGTGATTGCGGTCGTTTGCCTTAAAATTCTAATTTGGTATTTGCATTTACGCAGTAAGCCTCTAAATCCTTATTTACTGCCATTCTTGGCATCTGATGCATTCTGCTGTGTTTGTGGCGACTTGCCTTTAATATTTCAATACCTGTAGTTTGTAAGTTATAGCGAGTTTTAAAGAATTCTTAATTCATTGCCATTCCCGGCATGTAAGGCCTTCTGCCCAGATCACAATGGCTTGCATTTAAAACATTAGGTGCTGTGTCTGTATTTAATCGTGATTTGCTAAATTGTAATTCACTGGAAAAACTATTATTTACACAGTTGTTTATTCCTTCATTAATAACGTATGGTATTTTTTTATTTGTTGTTGGGTCTGGAATTACTGTAAATTGTGTGTAACTGTAAAAGACAGCTAATAGTAACTGATTACGGCCCCGTCCACAGTCGTAACCGCATCCTACCAGGTTTCATGTAGTCTTTTGTTTGTCTGTACATGTACATCACATCTACCGATTTTCGTCCCATTCCGATAATTCCTTCGTCGTGCGTCTGTTTTTCTTTTTGGGACTCCCGTTGTGATTTCTTCCCAGTTACTAAAATTTCTACCTATCCAGCACTGTTTGAATTATTCAGCACAACATTTTGTATTGCGTTCGTTAAGTATGATTAAACCAGCCATGCATAAAGCTACCATTTCGGTGAAATATTGGGTTTTCTAAGTGTGTAAGGTGATCTACAGAGTCAGGCGCTTTGGAAAGATCATAAAAAATACCAGCTGGTAACATTTTATTATGAAGTTACACTTCCGCACAGGGTGCGATACTATCTGTCTATGTGGTCCGTCAGGCCAGAGACATTATTGCTGCCAGAGATGGCACCCAGCATAAATGTCATCATGTGGTTTTCGCACAGTCTTGTACACGGAAAAGAAATACACTCGTGGAAATTGAAATAAGAACACCGTGAATTCATTGTCCCAGGAAGGGGAAACTTTATTGACACATTCCTGGGGTCAGATACATCACATGATCACACTGACAGAACCACAGGCACATAGACACAGGCAACAGAGCATGCACAATGTCGGCACTAGTACAGTGTATATCCACCTTTCGCAGCAATGCAGGCTGCTATTCTCCCATGGAGACGATCGTAGAGATGCTGGATGTAGTCCTGTGGAACGGCTTGCCATGCCATTTCCACCTGGCGTCTCAGTTGGACCAGCGTTCGTGCTGGACGTGCAGACCGCGTGAGACGACGCTTCATCCAGTCCCAAACATGCTCAATGGGGGACAGATCCGGAGACCTTACTGGCCAGGGTAGTTGACTTACACCTTCTAGAGCACGTTGGGTGGCACGGGATACATGCGGACGTGCATTGTCCTGTTGGAACAGCACGTTCCCTTGCCGGTCTAGGAATGGTAGAACGATGGGTTCGATGACAGTTTGGATGTACCGTGCACTATTCAGTGTCCCCTCGACGATCACCAGTGGTGTACGGCCAGTGTAGGAGATCGCTCCCCACACCATGATGCCGGGTGTTGGCCCTGTGTGCCTCGGTCGTATGCAGTCCTGATTGTGGCGCTCACCTGCACGGCGCCAAACACGCATACGACCATCACTGGCACCAAGGCAGAAGCGACTCTCATCGCTGAAGACGACACGTCTCCATTCGTCCCTCCATTCACGCCTGTCGCGACACCACTGGAGGCGGGCTGCACGATGTTGGGGCGTGAGCGGAAGACGGCCTAACGGTGTGCGGGACCGTAGCCCAGCTTCATGGAGACGGTTGCGAATGGTCCTCGCCGATACCCCAGGAGCAACTGTGTCCCTAATTTGCTGGGAAGTGGCGGTGCGGTCCCCTACGGCACTGCGTAGGATCCTACGGTCTTGGCGTGCATCCGTGCGTCGCTGCGGTCCGGTCCCAGGTCGACGGGCACGTGCACCTTCCGCCGACCACTGTCGACAACATCGATGTACTGTGGAGACCTCACGCCCCACGTGTTGAGCAATTCGGCGGTACGTCCACCCGGCCTCCCGCATGCCCACTATACGCCCTCGCTCAAAGTCCGTCAACTGCACATACGGTTCACGTCCACGCTGTCGCGGCATGCTACCAGTGTTAAAGACTGCGATGGAGCTCCGTATGCCACGGCAAACTGGCTGACACTGACGGCGGCGGTGCACAAATGCTGCGCAGCTAGCGCCATTCGAAGGCCAACACCGCGGTTCCTGGTGTGTCCGCTGTGCCGTGCGTGTGATCATTGCTTGTACAGCCCTCTCGCAGTGTCCGGAGCAAGTATGGTGGGTCTGACACACCGGTGTCAATGTGTTCTTTTTTCCATTTCCAGGAGTGTAAAATTTAATTATTTGCTATAGTTTCTGGTGTTGCAGTTTTAATGATCAGCACTGTATTTATGAAAAATGACACGTGTTAACAATCCGTAAACGTACGCTTTCCTCACGGTTAGAGCGTGTTGTATTAATGATGTACGGCTCAGAGAAGTATCTAAATTTAACTACCAGAGTGTCCCTGCCGTCAGCGCAACCCGACACCGCGATGCTATCGCGAAACGAAAAACTTGCAGCCTCGCTTTTCTACGCGCGCCGGGTATTTCTGAGATGGCTGGCGGCAGTCTGTTACACAGTCCCTCCGGTTACGACTCTGGCTGCTATTACATGCTACTGGCTGAGGGAGGTTGAGGAGTCCGTGACGGCTTTTGGCACAAGAAGTGCCGAGTCAGCGCGATGCGCCGCGACGTTGAAATTTGCGAGAGCTCACACACACACACACACACACACACACACACAGCGCAGCGCAGGGTGGGGCCGGTAATTCCAGGCTTTGACGGAGAGCGGCAACTTGGGATCGCTGGCAGGCGTGACGTCACGCAGTACTTCTCGCCTCATTAACTCCCGCCGGTGATTCCCCCAGCCAGAGAGCGGATCGAGGGTAGCGAGTTAGGCGGGTTACGGTGCTGACGAGTCGACGTGTGCGTCAGTGGTGCCGCGAAACCTCGGCAGCTATTCTACAGGGCTATTACAAACGATTGAAGCGATTTCATAAATTCACTGTAGCTCCATTCATTGACATACGGTCACGACACACTACAGATACGTAGAAAAACTCATAAAGTTTTGTTCGGCTGAAGCCGCACCTCAGGTTTCTGCCGTCAGAACGCTGGAGAGCGCAGTGAGACAAAATGGCGACAGGAGCCGAGAAAGCGTATGTCGTGCTTGAAATGCACTCACATCAGTCAGTCATAACAGTGCAACGACACTTCAGGACGAAGTTCAACAAAGATCCACCAACTGCTAACTCCATTCGGCGATGGTATGCGCAGTTTAAAGCTTCTGGATGCCTCTGTAAGGGGAAATCAACGGGTCGGCCTGCAGTGAGCGAAGAAACGGTTGAACGCATGCGGGCAAGTTTCACGCGTAGCCCGCGGAAAATTGGCTCATGCCACAACTGGAGACCGACAGCGCCGACTTCATCTTTCAACAGGATGGTGCTCCATCGCACTTCCATCATGATGTTCGGCATTTCTTAAACAGGAGATTGGAAAACCGATGGATCGGTCGTGGTGGAGATCACGATCAGCAATTCATGTCATGGCCTCCACGCTCTCCCGACTTAACCCCGTGCGATTTCGTTCTGTGGGGTTATGTGAAAGATTCAGTGTTTAAACCTCCTCTACCAAGAAACGTGTCAGAACTGCGAGCTCGCACCAACGATGCTTTCGAACTCATTGATATGCTGCGCCGAGTGTGAGAGGAACTTGATTATCGGCTTGGTGTCTGCCGAATCACTAAAGGGGCACATATCGAACATTTATGAATGCCCAAAAACTTTTTGAGTCTTTGTATGTGTGTGCAAAGCATTTTGAAAATATCTCAAATAATAAAGTTATTGTAGAGCTGTGAAATCGTTTCAATCGTTTGTAATAACCCTGAACATGTCGCGCCGCAGCAGGAAAACACTCGTTGAGAGTTTCGATAATGCACACCTCTAACAAGATGCTTATTTATTGCGAGTACCTACATCTGAAACTACAAACACGCTCCGTAAACCATCGTAGGTGCGTGGCAGAGAGTACGTTGTGCCATTACTAGTTACTCCCTCTCCCTTTCCACTCGCAAGTAGAGCGAGGCAAAAACGACTGCTTATATGACTCTCTATGAGCCCAAATTTCTCTTATCCTGTCTTCACGGCTCCACAAATGTCGGTTCTCCAGATGTGAGTCCCTCCAGGGATTCCCATCTGAGTTCACGAAGTATTTCTATAACACTCGCGTTCTGATGGAATCTACCGGCAACAATTCTAGCAGCAAACTTCCAAATGACTTTGTTGTGGGTTGGCAGGAGAGCCAACACCGGTTACTAGAGGAAGCCGAAAGGTTTTAGCTCACGCAGACTGGCGTGAGGTCTGGAACAGAACAAGGCATTTAGACTTTAGAAAAACGGACGTAGCTGGTGGAATACTTAACTTTAATCCATTAATGATGAGCGTCGCTCTTGACGGTACATGTTTTACAGTATCAATAGTAACTGGTAATGGCGCCTTGCTAGGTCGTAGCAAATGACGTAGCTGAAGGCTATGCTAACTATCGTCTCGGCAAATGAGAGCGTATTTTGTCAGTGAACCATCGCTAGCAAAATCGGTTGTACAACTGGGCGAGTGCTAGGAAGTGTCTCTAGACCTGCCGTGTGGCGGCGCTCGGTCTGCAATCACTGATAGTGGCGACACGCGGGTCCGACGTATACTAACGGACCGCGGCCGATTTAAAGGCTACCACCTAGCAAGTTTGGTGTCTGGCGGTGACACCACAGACTTCGATGCCTTTCTTTAATCCACCATGGTGGGTGGGGTGTGGTCCCTAAGAAAACACCTAAATCACAATCTAAATCAGTTGCAGTTGCCACACACTTCTTTATTGCAAACACATTGGTCGTAATACATTCACAGTAACCATAATTACACCAAAGCTTGTCTTATAGAACACAAAAATCTTTTAAGATATCTTCCACATATCGACATATCGTTTTCTTTCAACCACTTACATTAATTTAAACCATGTCCATGGACATATAATTAATTCAATATGACTGACAAATGACACCTACTTCATCACTAACATGGAAACTCGTTTAACTATTTTTTCATCACATCCAAATTCGGAATTCAACAGACTGTAATGTCTCAAGGCTTCTTTGGCCAACTTTACATAATTTAAAAGCAGTATTTATAAAACTATGCTCGTAGAATGTGACTAACATAATTACTCTAGTTAAAGATTCTGAGTTCCAAAGAGCTGTAAGGTTTACTCTAAAGTCACTTGAGTATGAGAGCCCAGTGGATACGGAGATGGAATGAGTTGACAGAATCGTGATTCGAAAGATACCAGGGATCTTAGTCAGGGAGCATTAGAATCATGTTCGCCCATGTCATGATTACATTGAAGTTGATGGCCATCAGTTTCAGCACATTTTGTAAAGATACAGTACAGATGATACGTTGCTTGTGTCGTGATGGTATCTGCATTTAAGTTAACAAATGTAGATGGTTCAAATGGCTCTGAGCACTGTGGGACTTAACATATGTGGTCATCAGTCCCCTAGAACGTAGAACTACTTAAACCCAACTAACCTAAGGTCATCACACACATCCATGCCCGAGGCAGGATTCGAACCTGCGACCGTGGCGGTCACGCGGTTCCGGTCTGAAGCGCCTAGAACCGCACGGCCACACCGGCCGGCAACAAATGTAGATTTTATTCCTGTTATCTGCTGCTGGCCTCTCCGACTCCAGGTTTCCCGCCTGAAATTATTCATTGGAGCATCCTCTATGTCGTTTTAAATTTTTGCACGCTCTTACGGAAACACCCTCTGTAAAAGTACTATCAACTGCATCTACGCAGAAATGTAATTCGCATATCCAACCGTTTTATACTGCCTGCTTTATCGTGTATCTACGCTAAAGATTTGATTCGGTCAGTGTAGCACAGATCCGTAATATTTCGTGATATGTTGTAGCATTTCTGTCCCTTGGAGGCCTTACAGTGTTAGGCGTGTTATGGGGCATCTTAGAGACATGTTTGCCAAGAAGGGGAAGAAGGCCAATGTGCACTCCGTGTGCATACCGGGTCGCGTCATTCCAGAAATGGAACGGGTCTTTTCATATGTCACGAAGAGCACATGGTGCAGCAAACTGCAGGCGGTGGCTCACGTCGGTACCAATGATGTGTGTCACTTTGGATCGGAAGAGATTCTCTCTGGTTTCGAGCGGTTAACAGAAGTGGTAAAGGCTGCCAGATTTGGGTGCGAGATGAAAGCAGAGCTCACTATTTGCAGCGTAGTCGATAGGACCTATTGCGGATCTCTGCTACAGAGCCGAATGGAGGGTCTGAATCAGAGGCTCAGACGTTTCTGCGGCCGTGTAGACTGCAGATTCCCCTACTTGCGCCAAAGGGTGGTTGGGCTGGGTTCCGCTGAATAGGTCACGTGTCCACAATACGCAGGAGGCGGCTACACGGATAGCAGGGGCTGTGTGCCGTGGACTGGATGTATTTTTTTAGGTTGGAGGTTCAAGGGAAAACAAAAAGAGGACTTAAGTCATGAAGGGTGCAGACGACGAACGTAGATATAGGAGCCGTCGGTATAACAGTTGTAAATTATCGTAGCTGCGTTGGGAAAGTACCAGAGTTCCAAGTGCTAATAGACTGATTCTCAAATCGCTATAGGCACTCAAAGCTGGCTAAAGCCGGAGATGGGTTCAGCCGAAATTTTTGCGAAGAACCTAACGGTGTTCCGCAAGGATAGGCTAAACACGGTTGGCGGAGGCGTGTTTGTTGCTGTCGGAAGTAGTTTCTCTTGTCGCGAAATTGAAGTAGATAGTTCCTGTGAGTTATTACGGGCAGAGGTCATGCTTGGCAACCGGTGCAAAGTAATAACTAGATCCTTTTACCGACCGCCCAATTCAGATGATACAGTTGCTGAAAAATTCAAAGATAACTTGAGTTTCATTTCAAACACGTACCCGACTCATACGATTGTAGTTGGTGGGGACTTTATTTTACCCTCGATATGTTGGAGAAAATACATGTTTCGTTCCGGAGGTACGCATAAAACATCGTCAGAAATTCTGCTAAACACGTTCTCTGAAAATTATTTCGAGCAGTTAGTTCATGAGCCCATTCGAATAGTAAACGCTTGTGAAAACATACTTGACGTCTTAGCAACAAATAATCCTGAGCTAATAACGAGCATCAAAACGGATGCTGGGATTAGTAAACACATGACTATCGTAGCGAGATTGCATACTGTAACTCCCAAATGCACCAAAAATAAACGAAAAATATACCTTTTCAAAAAAGCAGATAAAAATTCACTTGACACCTTTCTGAGAGACACCCTTCACTCTTTCGAAATTATCAATGTAAGTATAGACCAGATGTGGCTTTATTTCAAAGAAATACTATCGGCAGCAGTTGAGAGACTTATACCAAATAAATTAACAAACGATGGAGCTCGTCCTCCTTGGTACACAAAACGGGTCAGAGGACTGTTGCAGAAACAACGAAATAAACATGCCAAATTTAAAACTTCGCGGTCTTTTACAGAAGCTGGAAATTTAGCGCGGACTTCAATGCGAGATGCTAATAACGGTTTCCACAACGAAACTTTGTCTCTAAACCACGCAAAAAATCCAAAGAGATTCTGGTCGTATGTGAAGTACGAGTATGTTAGCGGCAATGCCTTCCCTGCGCGATAGCCATAGAAATACTATCGACGACGGTGCTGCCAAAGCAGAATTACTGAACACAAACTTCCGAAATTCATTCACCAAAGAAGACGAAGTAAATATTCCAGAATTCGAATCAAGAACAGCTGCCAACATAAATACCATAGAAGCAGATATCCTCGGAGTAGTGAAGCAACTTAAATCACTTAATAAAAGCAAGCCTTCCAGTCCAGACTCTATACAAGTCATGTTCCTTTCAGAATGTGCTGATCATTAGCTCCATACTTAACTATGATATACAATCGTTCGGTCTAAGAAAGATCCGTACCCAAAGACTGGAAAGTAACACGGGTCATACCAATATTCAAGGAAGGCAGTAGGAGTAATCCACTAAATTACAGGCCCATATCGTTAACGTCGATATGCAGCAGGATTTTGGAACTTATATTCTGCCGGCCGTGGTGGGCGAGCGGTTCTAGGCGCTTCAGTCTGGAACTGCGCGACCACTACGGACGCAGGTTCGAATCCTGCCGCGGGCATGGATGTGTGTGGTGACCTTAGGTTAGTTAGGTTTAAGTAGTTCTAAGTTCTAGGGGACTGATGACCTCAGACGTTATGTCCCATAGTGCTCAGAGCCATTTGAACCAACTTTCTCCTCCGAATGCGAAAATATTTTGTTGACTCCGACCCACATAGGGAGGAACGATCACCACGATAAAAATAAGGGAAATCAGAGCTCGTACGGAAAGATATAGGTGTTCGTTCTTTCCGCGCGCCATACGAGACTGGAAAAATAAAGAATTGTAAAGGTGGTTCGATGAACCCTCTGCCAGGCATTTAAATGTGATTTGCACAGTATCCATGTAGATGAAAATATTACGCAACCCTGGTTAAAACAGGACAAAATCGACGTGAAATAGATTTTTTAGAATTTCACGTGAAATATAACGAGAACAGTCACCAGATACAGTCGCATCAGATGTTATATATACGTCAGGACAGTGTGGGCGTAAGACTCCCTCTTACTTACATAATTTAGAAATATAATAATTAATTAAGTCTAAAATTGCTATAGAACTACAGCACATTGTTATTCTGGGACTTTATATACGCAAGTACTTGAAAATGAAAATGTTTTGAAACGGATGTCGTAATAATCAATAAATGTTTTAAATGTCTCTCCCGGTAGCTCAGTGGTCACTGCGACAGAATGTCAATCCTAAGAGCCCGAGTTCCATTCCCGGCTGGGTCGGAGGTTTTCTCCGCTCAGGGACTGGGTGTTGTGGTGTCCTAATCATCATCATTTCATCCCCATCGACGGGCAAGTTACCGAAGTGGCGTCAAATCGAAAGACTTGCGTCCGGCGAATGATCTACCCGATGGGAGACCCTAGTCACACGACCTTGAATGATTTAAATAGTGGTACTGGTACCTTATTTACAATGTTGTTTCAAGATGTATAATTCACTGCAGGCCCAATCATCAAGGAAAGGTTTGGGTTTGGCAAATGGCTGGAGAACGTTACGTGCCATCATGAAGGAGGTGGTGTTGTTAGTAAAGGGTGTTTCTCGCTAGTGTGATTTGCACTTAAAGAGAACGCTGATTGCTGAAGCATTAGAACACATTTCACTTTGCTGTGTAGTGTGTAGAGCAAAGGAGCAGGCCGGAGACGGTGCTTCTTCTTTTCAGCATGACAATGCACCCAGTTGTAAATGACCATCTGTGAGGCAGTGTTTTGTGGACAATACCGTTCCTGAAGTGCCTGTCCAGTGCCCCTGGACTCGATGGAACGCTAACGGAATGAAACAGAACGTCTATTACGCTGTAGAGCGCAGCGTCCAATATCAGTATCTTCTTTGGTTCTGGCTCTTGAAGAAGAACGGACTGCCATTCCATTCCATTAAGGTATCTCAACGGAAGGGTCCTCAGCAGTGTCCAAGTCAGCATAAAGGAGAAGGCTGGGCACACCCGATACTAATGCCGACTAACATGTCTCCGGCTACTATACTGATCACACACTGTGTGCAGTGGTAGAAGTTGTGCTACGGTTCCGCCGTATTGTTTCTCGGTTCCCGCGCTGGCGCCGGCTGCGCGCACCCGGGACCGCGTAAAGAGGAACTTTGCGGCCGGCATCAGATGCAGCCTTCCTCCCTCCCTCCCTCCCTCCTCCCACTCATCGATATGCGTCCCCCCCCTCCCCTCCCCCGCGGCGGTCCTTGCGCCACCGCAGATCTCCGCAAAGCCCGCGACCGCAACTTCGCTTTCAGCCGCGCGCCGTGTGTGACATTAAGATTCCCCACTGACTGCGCCGCTCCTCGCAGACTTCTGCAGCCTCCACGGAAACTTTCCCTCTCCTCCAAAAAGAGAGTCCTCCTCTATTCGAGCGCTCCCTGGCTGCTTCCCCGTGGTATCAGCAGCTCTGCCGGCGCTTCTGTTCTGACGCATGTGATAAAGTGTTACTTTGTTATATTGTAACCAGTTTCGGTGATCAGTACAGGATCTTCGGGCCTTAACTGACTTTGAGAGGGTTAACTCCAATCTCGGCTGAAGCATTACGTGCCATACACATTACTCGGCACACTTCGCCGCTTCACTGACGCAAGTTGTAATCCTCTGCCGCTAGAGGGAACCGAATTGTAGCTTGTAACATGGCGATGTGTAACGTCCCGGATTCGATTCCCGGCGGGGTCAGGGATTTTCTCTGCCTCGTGATGACTGGGTGTTGTGTGATGTCCTTAGGTTAGTTAGGTTTAAGTAGTTCTAAGTTCTAGGGGACTGATGACCATCGATGTTAAATCCCATAGTGCTCAGAGCCATTTAAACAATTTTTTTAATGTGTAACGTAACTACGAGGGTGAGTCAAATGAAAACCTTAAATTTGTAATAACATTTCGAAATTTCGCGCCGTTATCCAGTAAATTGGTAAGCGTGCTACAAACAACGTGCAGCATGGCCTGTAGGTGGCAGCATAGTGCAGATGCACACATACCGTCGCAGTATCAGTATAAAGATGGCCGCCCCACTTGCTACTTGCGCCAGGGAAGAAGGGCGTTCTGTTATTCGGTTTTTGCGTAGTGAAGGTGTGAAACCTATTGAAATTCGTCGACGAATGAAGGTTCAGTACCCTGATGCATGTTTGTCAGAGCAGAAAGTCTACGAATGGAGTAGTAAGTTCGCAAATGGTGTGACTTCAGTGGAAGATGCTCCTCGTCCAGGTCAGGCGCAACGAGCTGTGACTCCACAGAATGCAGCAGTTGAAGCCACGGTGAAGGAAAATCGCCGTGTGACACTGAATGACACTGCAGCATGTTTACAGATTAGTCATGGGTCAGCACACCACATTGTGCACGATGTGCTCCAGTTTCACAACGTGTCTGCAAGATGGGTGCCATGGCAGCTGACTCCTGAAATGAGAGAACGACGTGTTGTTGCTTGTGAAGGACTACTTCGGCGCTGTGAACGAGAAGGTGATGGCTTCCTTGCAAGAATTGTTGCTGGGGACGGAACCTGGGTTCACTTCCACCAACCGTAAACGAAAAGAGCGAGCAAGGAATGGCGCCAATCCTCGTCAGCAAAACCAAAGAAGTTTCGAACAGAACCATCAGCAGGGAAGGTTATGCTGACTCTCTTCTGGGGCGAAAAATGCCTCATTTGGGAGCATTAAGTGCCTTGAGGGACCACTGTCACCAGTGCATCATACACAGATGTCCTAAAAAATCATGTGCGGCCTGCAATCAAATCAATGAGACGTGGGTTGCTGTCAGCAGGTGTCCTTTTGCAACATGACAATGCAAGGCCCCACACTGCCCGTACAACAGTTGCAACATCCACAGACCTGCATTTTGAGTGTCTTCCTCATCCACCATACTCACCAGACCTTGCCCCAAGTGATTTCCAAATGTTTGGACCACTCAAAGACGCAATGGGAGGAAAGACGTTCCGTTCTGTTGAAGAGGTACGCCACGCGGTGCATGAGTGGTTGCGCCGACTACAAAAAGAATTTTTTTCTAAAGGAATTTATGCACTTTGTAAGCGCTGGACGACTTGCATTGAGCGTGGTGGAGATTATGTTGAAAAGTGATACAGCACAATAAATAATATTTAAAATAATTTAATGTTTTCATTTGACTGTCCCTCGTAAATGGCTAACATCTGTTGTACTGTTCTGACATAGGTGGGAGAGGGAGAAAACTGGTTACTGGTCAGTCTGCGCTCCCGAGCGGTACAGAGCACAAGGCAGAAGGACACTTGATTTTCTTCTGTCTGAGCCAACAACACTGGTACAGGCATTTACTAGGAATGCAGGTGGTGAGACTCGGTAGGAAACTCTTAGACAAACAGGTTTTTGAAATAGTTGTTTATTACAGACAGGACTAACTAATACACCGGAGGCTAGTTCTAGAGTTAGAAACAGCATGAATAACACTGTTACAACAGAAACCAGTGTAGAAGTCCCAGGACTGGATGCTAACACAGTAGCAAACACTAGCAGCATCTTAAGGCAACAACTTAGTTGCAAAACAAAACATACTGAATGTGACACTATTTACTGAGGCACTCCGTGTGAGAGAGCAGACGGAGCTGGACCGAGGCTGGAGTCGACGGACGCGGGTTCGGGGCCCAGATCGTCTGACTGAGAACTCCGCCAAAATGCGGAATCTGGGGGTTTTAAAGAGTCGCGTGGGGGAGATGTTTTTGCCACTTGAAGCCACCCAGCCAGTCGCGCAGGCGCAGGCGCCTGCCATTCACGGTTTAGTTAAGTCCCCTCTACTGCTCCTAAGGCGAGGATGTTAATGCAGTTGCACTAAGTCCGTTTTTGGTATCAACATTGTTCAGGTGAATAAGGCTTGCAACGTTATTGTTATACGTCAATTAGCCCCGACCCTCGGGCTCCCCGGAGTATGGACTGCTAGGCCAACAGTTTTTTGGCGTGTTTGCTCTCTTTCTAACCGTTGTGGGCCTACTGATGTTGCTCTTCTCCGGGCTGGGATCAAGCTGGCTTTATACGCTAGTACGGGCCTGCTGGTCACAAAGTTCTACTGTGGCAACCTACCACAGCGTGTAGACGACATATGAAGTTACATGTTAATTCCTTGAAGAGTAACTAGCGCCCTGGGACCGCGTATGGGGGCGTCTGCATTTTCGCAACGCTCTTCCCTTATGGTTTACTTCATGTAACAATATATCTCTTAGTTTCGTCTGCCCTCAGCATCGTCTCTGCTTCCGCGCCTTGGAGCGCCTGTCCTCCTTTCTCACAGCTTCAAGATAGTACTACAGTAGCAAGGAATAATCAATATATTACACTATGAATATTGTAAGAATAAGCAATACCTACAGCCGTCCTTATGTTGTCATTTATCTGTGGCTACCAGTTTCGGCCCTTCAGTGAACCATCTTCAGGCCTTAATTGATGCTGAAGGGATTATCACGATCCATATATACGATGCATCAGTGGCCAAAGTAGCTGGTTTACTCAGACTGCGACGCTGTCTCTCCAACCATTAACCATCAAATGTCAACATTTGACAATTGCTGGTTGGAGAGACGCGATCACAGTTACAGGCTGCGTAAACCAGGTATGTTGACCACTGAAGCATCGTCTATATGGATCGTGATGACCCTTTCAGCATCAACTAAGGCCCGAAGATGGTGCACTGAAGCGCCCAAACTGGTAGCCATACAATAAATGAAAACTCTATGAATGGCGGTGGTTGCAGACACAATGCCGCTTTTACAGTATTCTACGGAAGCCGGCTCATAGATACTGACCACTGATGGGACTATGTACACGACTGCAGCTCATCCCCTCAGCATCACTTCAGGTCTTAAGATGGCGTACTCAGTCGCCGAAACTGGTTGCGGTATAGTACTGTGTCATCAAAACGACGGCTGCAGGTATTTCATTACGTAAGTGAATCGATGATGTCCCTCAGACCATCAATCACATCGTAACGCCGGAAATGCATATCCTCCTATTTCCACCTATTGTACTATAAATTTGTTTTCCTTATTTTTGTTACCTGAATATATAACATTTCTGTGTCTTCGTATATTGTAATTGTTTTACTATTTGTATATATATATTTATGCATTTATGTCGATGTATAATTGGTTTGTTTCGTAAATATTATTTGTATTTTTACGCTGGGTCTTGCCTAGGGAAAACTGCTATCGAACGATTACATCGATAGGTCGTGTGAAGAATCAAAGTGTGTAGGATCTTTGGTAGTGTTAACTCTCTCGCGTGGAGCGCGGGCTGAGCAGAGAGGGAGTCTGGCTGGAGTAGCGAGTGGAGCAGGAGTGTTGTGTGTGAAGCTCCCGCGGGTTGCCGCGCTTTCGGGGTTTGGCAGCATGTAATTGCGCTCGACTTGCGATGATAGTTTCTGACATGGTGTCGCGGACGGGAAGCATTAGCTAGCGCACATCAAGAGCCCGTTTCGCCTGGTGACCGTGTCGAGAAGAAGGCGCGCCAACATCCAGCTTCTGCAACAGCGACGACCGACAATGAGTGACTGTCGCCACCTCCTCGATCGACGGCTTCAAACCTTCAATCAACCAACAAGGAAGACTGGAAGCACGTAAAGTTTTAGAACTGTATGGCAGACCTCAGCTTTTCAAACTGTACCATTTTAGTAACTATAATTACAGCAACTTAGCGTGAACATTTGTTGCTCATTGTCCCAATTGCATTACCAAGCAGGGTCCCTTCCTTTTCCGGAATGAACCCGAGTGTCGTTGAAATTCAAACGCCAGCATTAAAGTACTATAATTCCATTTCACTACTTTACTTTCAAAGTTCAGTTAAAGTATTCAAAGCTGGCCAAAATATTTAGATTACACAAGCACAAATTAAGAGTGCGGGTTTTGTTACCGTATTTTAGCTTACCTGTGACTGCAGCTCAGCTTGGTACGTACTAAATTTTACTATTGTTCAGAAACATTTAATTGAAGTTCAAAGTTAAATCCCTTATTTCTAAATTGCGTAGATTCAAGTAGCTTTTGAAATGATTGTTGAGGTAGTCCAAGAGTAACCGCATTTTACTGAATTTCGTTGTGCATCAGAAACAAAGCTCACTGTTAATTTCAGTCACTAAATTAACTTCCAATTTTCCGGTTTTATTAATTCTTTTGCTAAATTAAGTCAGAGTGTAGCGAAATTTATTACTTCTGACAAACGTTCAGTTTTCACACTACACGTGTCAACCTTCAGTTGCCACGCTTCTAGTGCTAATTATATGTGTAATAATCTTTCTTTTTCAGTTACTATAGTAATTGTCCTTAGGACTGGCGACTGTAATTTCCCCCAAATCTCAAATATCTAATTACCGCTAGTTGATTGTTAACGTAACGGCCGCACATTTACTTTCTTTATTAACTTTACCGCTTTTCAAAATTAATTTCCACCAGTTTCATTTGCATTTTTCCTTTCATTTAGATGTAACCCTTTCCTCCCTCTTTACCGACAGGTTAACTTCGGTGACGTTTGCTTTTCCCAAATTTCCATTAGGTACACGCGGTTTAATGTTTCACTGTCATTAAGGTCGATAAGTGAGGGGGAGGTTACAGCATAGATGGACATGCAAAAACAGTTTTTCTGACATGCGAGCGAAGAATGCTGAGAAAGGTGTTACATAAACTATCTTATCAAAATTGTACGGACTTTTATTGGAGACTGGTAATGGGCTTCTCCACTCTCTGCCTTAATGCTGGCTTGAACCCTGCCGGAGACAGTTTGAAATGTTTATTAAAGAATCACAGCCCACGCTTCCTCAAGATTCAAAACCAATGAAAGTAGACATGTTGGACGCTGGGGTCTGGAGCAAAGTCGACGTTCTGAGTCATCCCAGAGGTACTGCATTAGGTTCAGGTCGGGAACCTGGGAGCCGAGTCCATTTCAGGAATGTTATCGAGCACAACCCGTTTCTTTCCAGACGCTGATCTATGACAGGAGGCGTTGTTATGCTGCAACAGTCATCGCCTCCGTGCTGTTGCTGTACTCTAAGCAGTGCACAATGCGGAAAATGTGTCCACATCATTTCCCACTTAGCATTTTTTTAAGCGCAAATGGAGGGCCATACCCTAACCACGAGAAGGACCCCCATATCATAACACAAACTCCCCTGTACTTCACTTTCGCACTATGCCTGAAGTCAAATGGTTCAAATGGCTCTGAGCACTATGGGACTTAACATCTGAGGTCATCAGTCCTCTACAACTTAGAACTACTTAAACCTAACTAACCTAACGACATCACACACATCCACGCTCGAGGCAGGTTTCGAATCTGCGACCGTAGCGGTCACGCGGTTCCAGACTGAAGCGTCTAGAACCGCTCGGCCATAACAGCCGGCGGTTGAAGACAGGTAAGGTTTGAAAGTACAGTGTAATAGCTTCTAAACTCTGTTTATACGAGCGTGGGTCAAATGTTGAAAATAAATTTGTTATCATTTTCAATTTAAGTTTTTTATATCAATTGTTCTTTTTTCTGCTCTTTTAATAAGATTTGGTTTAAATGAAAAAAAGTTTATTTGATTAAATAATGTTCAAAAGTGATGCCCTACATTTTTTTCTCAGAACACATTTGTTGTTAAGAGTCCGAACATCAACATGTCTTGTCCATGTGCAATTTTTCTACGTTGTCTCCATCACGTTCTATACCCGTACGCCAACGTTGCGGAAGAGCATGTAGTCCCTGCTGGTAGAACTCTTGTCCTGTACGCATAGCCATGTTTTCACTGCATGACTGACACTATCGTCATCTTCAAAGTGTGTTCCCCGTAAAGAAGCTTTAGGCTCCAACAATTCACGTGAAATGGCCTTTCTTTTAATGTTGTTGTCCGCTGTGAGCATTCGTGGAACACCTCTTAGAGTATCCGAGAGTCTCGATCATTGCAGACGCACTTCCAATGCTGACCGACAACTGTGGAGCCAGTTGTGAAGTTGTGATGCCCCGGTCGGCACGAATAATGGCATTCGCGCGATTCAGCATGTCTGGAGCAGTGGCTGTGACAGGACGTCCCGAGCGTGGCTGATAATGGAGCTCTGTTTCTGCATTTCCCGAGGCTGTAACTTTCTTTACTCATCGCCCAACTATACTCTTATCAACTGCAGCATCGCCATACATTGCACACAAATGTTTATGGATGTTCATCACGGTTTCTTTTTCTGCACACAAGAATTCAATAGCTGGTGTCTGAGGAATCGGTAAAACCTATCTTGACATTGAAATACGAGGTGCATTCAAGTTCTAAGGCCTCCGATTTTTTTTCTAATTAACTACTCACCCGAAATCGATGAAACTGGCGTTACTTCTCGACGTAATCGCCCTGCAGACGTACACATTTTTCACAACGCTGACGCCATGATTCCATGGCAGCGGCGAAGGCTTCTTTAGGAGTCTGTTTTGACCACTGGAAAATCGCTGACGCAATAGCAGCACAGCTGGTGAATATGCGGCCACGGAGAGTGTCTTTCATTGTTGGAAAAAGCCAAAAGTCACCAGGAGCCAGGTCGTGTGAGTAGGGAGCATGAGGAATCACTTCAAAGTTGTTATCACGAAGAAACTGTTGCGTAACGTTATCTCGATGTGCGGGTGCGTTGTCTTGGTGAAACAGCACACACGCAGCCCTTCTCGGACGTTTTTGTTGCAGTGCAGGAAGGAATTTGTCCTTCAAAACATTTTCGTAGGATGCACCTGTTACCGTAGTGCACTTTGGAACGCAATGGGTAAGGATTACGCCCTCGCTGTCCCAGAACATGGACACCATCATTTTTTCAACACTGGCGGTTACCCGAAATTTTTTTGGTGGCGGTGAATCTGTGTGCTTCCATTGAGCTGACTGGCGCTTTGTTTCTGGATTGAAAAATGGCATCCACGTCTCATCCATTGTCACAACCAAAGAAAAGAAAGTCACATTCATGCTGTCGTTGCGCGTCAACATTGCTCGTCAACATGCCACACGGGCAGCCATGTGGTCGTCCGTCAGCATTCGTGGCACCCACCTGGATGACACTTTTCGCATTTTCAGGTCGTCATGCAGGATTGTGTGCACACAACCCACGGAAATGCCAACTCTGGAGGCGATCTGTTCAACAGTCATTCAGCGATCCCCCAAAACAATTCTCTCCACTTTCTCGATCGTGTCGTCAGACCAGCTTGTGCGAGCCCGAGGTTGTTTCGGTTCGTTGTCACACGATGTTCTGCCTTCATTACACTGTCGCACCCACGAACGCACTTTCGACACATCCATAACTCCATCACCACATGTCTCCTTCAACTGTCGATGAATTTCAATTGGTTTCACACCACGCAAATTCAGAAAACGAATGATTGCACGCTGTTCAAGTAAGGAAAACGTCGCCATTTTAAGTATTTAAAACAGTTCTCATTCTCGCCGCTGGCGGTAAAATTCCATCTGCCGTACGGTGCTGCCATCTCTGGGACGTATTGACAATGAACGCGGCCTCATTTTAAAACAATGCGCATGTTTCTATCTCTTTCCAGTCCGGAGAAAAAAAAATCGGGAGCCTTAGAACTTGAATGCACCTCGTAATACATCAGTTCCCCTGCGAGAGAGAAACTCGTTTTCAATGAAATTTACGTATGCTGTTCGACTGAAATACAAATGAGTGATGGCCCTGAGTGTTGTTAATCTTTATCTTTAGTCTTGCAAACAATGACTGTACCAGCGATGTTAATTTAATTGCAGAGCAAATGGATATATAAATGAACGCATCTGATTCTGATAAAACTGCTTGAAATCTCACTTTCCTGAAATGTTTTACTGCTATTAAGCCTCTGAACCGATACTGATATTATTTTCACAAATACATCCTGCCAATCACTATTCCCTACTTCGATAGTAATTAAATTCATCGGCCTACCTGTGAGGGTGGAACGCTCCTCTGTTCTGCAGCCTGTTACTATTAAGGTAAGACTGTCAAAAATCAAATGTCATTTACCGAACTTACAATGTGCAATGCGGGACAGTATCTCATCAATTTTTACATAACTGCTTCGACAGCAGATAACTTGCGACGTGCAGTGCGAATGTGCAAAACACATGCAGAAAGGTAAAGAATGAAAAATGGGGAATAAATGAGAATAATGACTCCAACTACAACTATGCTTCATTAAGCCAGAATAGCAATTCGCGCTTTCATAAAGTTCTCACAACTATACAAATCAGCAAAAATGTTTCTTAGTAATTTTCCTGTGTATAATTACTTTCCTGGACACTTGTTTTAATTGTAAGACAAAACCATATGCTGCATTATAATATTTCTACAATAAACTTTAACCATACACACTGGTTTAACAATAAGAAACTACACAATTACGAATGCATAAAAAAGCTAGATTATCTTAGAAGACTTCTCTTCTGACATTCTTGAATTCATATCATCTCAGTTCCACAAACTTTTTCCTCAGAATATATTAAGACAAAATCCTTTTTGAATAATGCTCTTTGCACTACATGGCAGACCAGCTTCCATCCTTTTCATACCAAGTACGTTGGTAGACTAACACACACTATACACTGCTATTCTGACAAAGTAAAACTAACTTCTCTGACCAAGATCCGTGGTCTCATGGAGGAGACTTACAAAGAATATGGCTATATCGTTACTACAGAGGTTGAGCGCATTTATCAAATTGGCGGCTTCATTCACATTTATGGCCAAAACTATGTGAAAATCGTCATGGCAATTTGACAGTCCCCTTTCAGGATCTTCGGGAATTTAGCAAACCCTTATATCGGATTGCCTCGTACGGTACGACTCATCATTCCAGATCACTCGTTACATCCACTGTCCTGTGGCGTACGTCTTTACACACCCTCTAGCATTCCTTAGAACTGGCTACGGAAATGCGTGGCTTGTGGAAAGCTGCTGTGCGTTGTACAACCGACACATGGCCACTGTGTTAGGTGGACTACTCATAGCGCTTTGGAGCTTGCGGGTGATTCTTTCCACTAATTTGATGCAAATTTTAGAACCACCACTCGCAGTTCACGACTCTCCCTGTTAGTCGGGATAGGTCTCAGTTTTGCTGTGGCTGCCCCTTCGCGTATGTGCTCACAGTTGCCAGGAGTCACTTTGGGCAGCTTGAGAAATGTCATTCACTGATTCGTTACTCAGGTGACATCCAACGACCAGCCATCGTTCGATGTCACAGACCCGTTCAGCTGTTGCCGCTTCTCCGCTGACCCGCCGTCTCATTCTGTAGTAGCGGGTTCCATGTACGCCCCTCGTTACGTCTTGTGGTCGGTTGCGCATTATACAGGGTGTTACAAAAGGGTACGGCCAAACTTTCATTAAACATTCCTCACACACAAATAAGGAAAAGATGTTATGTGGACATGTGTCCGGAAACGCTTAATTTCCATGTTAGAGCTCATTTTAGTTTCGTCAGTATGTTCTTCCACCTACGCTCAATGGAGCACGTTATCATGATTTCATACGGGATACTCTACCTGTGCTGCTAGAACACGTGCCTTTACAAGTACGACACAACATGTGGTTCATGCACGATGGAGCTCCTGCACATTTCAGTCGAAGTGTTCGTACGCTTCTCAACAACAGATTCGGTGACCGATGGATTGGCAGAGGCGGACCAATTCCATGGCCTCCACGCTCTCCTGACCTCAACCTTCTTGACTTTCATTTATGGGGGCATTTGAAAGCTCTTGTCTACGCAACCCCGGTACCAAATGTAAAGACTCCTCGTGCTCGTATTGTGGACGGCTGTGATACAATACGCCAGCCCTGGAGGGGCTGCATCAGTGCATAAGGGATTCCATGCGACGGAGGGTGGATGCATGTATCGTCGCTAACAGAGGACATTTTGAACATTTCCTGTAACAAAGTGTTTGAAGTCACGCTGGTACGTTCTGTTGCTGTGTGTTTCCATTTCATGATTAATGTGATTTGAAGAGAAGTAATAAAATGAGCTCTAACATGGAAAGTAAGCGTTTGCGGACACATGTCCACATAACATATTTTCTTTCTTTGTGTGTGAGGAATGTTTCCTGAAAGTTTGGCCGTACCTTTGTGTAACACCCTGTATAGACTTAAGTGCATGCGTTTGGTCAGTTGGTGCATATACAGCCAGTACCAGGAAATATTTCTATAATGTGATCATATAGACTAATGCATATAAAACATTCCATGTAACATGTATCCAACTTTTATTGGTTAAAGAGATACAGCTGTTAAAATGAAAGCCAAAAAAGAAAGTGACAAGCAAAGGTGGATGAGTAAGTTCTAAGTTTATTCCTTGAAGTTTCGGGATTGCAGCCGGATTACGTCGGCGTCTTACCACAGAATTTCGGCAGGCAACATTTCAGCCATCTTTATGAGAGCATTTTGCATCGGAAATTGCTAGCTACTGAGCGGGGTGGCGCAGTGGGTAGACACTGGACTCGCATTCGGGAGGACGACGGTTCAATCCCGCGTCCGGCCATCCTGCTTTAGGTTTTCCGTGATTTCCCTAAATCACTCCAGGCAAATGCCGGGATGGTTCCTCTGAAAGGGCACGGCCGACTTCCTTCCCAATCCTTCCCTAATTCGATGAGACCGATGACCACGCTGTCTGGTCTCCTTCCCCAAACCAACCAACCAACCAACCAACCACTGCTAGCTCACTTTATACCAAAAGATGGTGGGGAGACGCATGTGCGAAGGCAGCCGCTACATGAGCTACCTCTGCCGAGTTTCGTTCCCTCTTCGCGCTGGCGGGCCTGATCTACTGCAGGCGCGCTCTCTGTCGGAGTTAAAATTCAGATATGAACAGTTAATAAAACTAAATGTCGCTAATCGTGCCGTTACTGATAAAATGTTTTCTTTCTGAAGAAGTTAAAAAAGTCCCCAGATCCCACGCCTTATCCAGTTGAAAGCTTCTATCACGATCATCAACCAAACGTATTTCAACCGATTCCTTAATAACTGAATCCCAGAAGGATCTTGTCGAGGGTGAGATTTTTGTGACAGAGTAGTCAAGGAGTGTCCTGTGGAGAGACAATGCTCGGCTATGGCAGACGTACTGGGCTGCGGAAGGCGAGTGTGGCGGTCGTGCTCAACGCACGTTTCACGTACTGTGCGTGTCGTTTGACCAATGCAGGCTTGGCCACACTGGCAAGGTATTCTGTAGATTCCAGCTCTCCGAAATTGCCGAACCGAGAAGACCACAAGTCTTGTGGCTGGGTGGAAAATTACTATGACAAAATGTGTCCTCAAGATTCTGCCTAATTTCGACGAAATATTGCCGACATGTGGGAGGAATGCCTGGACTTTACACCCTATTTGTCCTCTTGATTTTGTGGGTGGTCACGTTTCTTCCTCCTTAAAGCTGTACTGCTCTTATGTGGGGAGTATCCATTATCTTTGAACACAGATTGTAGGTGTTCCAGTTCCTTAGCAATACTGTCTCCCTCAGACACAGTATGTGCTTGGTGAACCAACGTTCGAAGAATGCCTATTGTTTGTGAAGGGTAGCTGCAGCTAGTCTCCTGCAAATACAGTTGTGTGTGTGTGGGCTTAAGGTAGACGGAATGTCTCAAGAATCCATCCACGTTCCGATTTACCAACACGTCCAGAAACGGTAGACAGCCACCCTTCTCCGCTTCATGTAAAATATTCCCGTGGATACAACTCGTATGCTGCAAAAAATATGACAGTTCTTCTTCACTGTGGGGCGATACTATAAAAGTATCATCTACGAGGGTCGTTTGAAAAGTCCGTGCAAAAATAAAAACTACTTACGTGTTTGGGGTAAACCTTTTTTATTTGTCGACATAGTCTCCTTTTAGACTTATACACTTTGTCCAACGCTGTTCTAATTTGTTGATCCCTTCCGAATAATAGGAATTGTCCACGTCTGCAAAACAGCTATTAGTTGCTGCAATCGCGTCCTCGTTTGAATAAAATCTTTGTCTCGCCACCCATTTGTTCAAATTGGGGAACAAATAGTATTCCGAGGGAGCCAAGTCTGGAGAATAGGGGGGATGTGAAACGAGTTGGAATCCTATTTCCATTAATTTTGTGACCACAACTGCTGATATGAGGTGTGTGCTGGTGCATTGTCGTGATGGAAAAGGACTTTTTTGCGGTCCAGTCGCCGGCGTTTTTCTTGCAGCTCGGTTTTCAAACGGCCCAGAAACGATGAATAATATGCACCTGTAATAGTTTTACCATTTACCAGATAGTCGATGAGGTTTATCCCCTCTGAATCCCAAAAGGCAGTCGCCATAACCATTCCGGCCTAAGGAATGGTCTTCGTCTCTTTTAGTGTCGGAAGTTCCATGCGGCTTTTCGCGGATGATGCTGTAGTATACAGAGAAGTTGCAGCATTAGAAAATTGCAGCGAAATGCAGGTAGATCTGCAGCGGATAGGCACTTGGTGCAGGGAGTGGCAACTGACCCTTAACATAGACAAATGTAATGTATTGCAAATACATAGAGAGAAGGATCCTTTATTGTATGTTTATATGATAGCGGAACAAACACTGGTAACAGTTACTTCTGTTAAATATCTGGGAGTATGCGTACGGAACGATTTGAAGTGGAATGATCATATAAAATTAATTGTTGGTAAGGCGGGTGCCAGGTCGTTAGAAAATGTAGTCCAACAACTAAGGAGATGGCTTACAAAACACTCGTTCGACCTATACTCGAGTATTGCTCATCAGTGTGAGATCCGTACCAGGTCGGGTTGACAGAGGAGATAGAGAAGATCCAAAGAAGAGCGGCGCGTTTCGTCACAGAGTTATTTGGTAAGCGTGATAGCGTTACGGAGATGTTTAGCAAACCCAAGTGGCAGACTCTGCAAGAGAGTCTCTCTGCATCGCAGTGTAGCTTGTCCAGGTTTCGAGAGTGTGCGTTTCTGGATGAGGTATCGAACATATTGCTTCTCCCTACTTATACCTTCCCAGGAGATCATGAATGTAAAATTAGAGAGATTCGAGCGCGCACGGAGGCTTTCCGGCAGTCGTTCTGCCCGCTAACCATACGCGACTGGAGCAGGAAATGGAGGTAAAGGCAGTGGCAACTAAAGTGCCTTTCGCCACACACCGTTGGGTGGCTTGCGGAGTATAAATGTAGACGTAGATGTAGAGATCAACAATTTAAACAATGGGTTACCATTCTCCCTTGGTAACCCATTCCTTAGACTGATGTTTGGTCTCAGGAGTATAGTAATGTATCAATGTTTCATCCACAGTGACGAAACGACGCTTAAAGTCCTGCAGATTCTTCCTGAACAGCTGCAAACCATCCTTGCAACACTTCACACGATTCCGTTTTTGGTCAAGCATGAGCAATCGCGGGAGCTCTCTTGCGGATAGCTTTCTCGTGTCCAAATATTAAAATATTAATGCAAAATATTATGTAACCCTTCATTCTACATGCCCACAGCAGTAGCAATCTCACGCACCTTAACTCTTCTGTCATCCACCACCATATCATGGATTTTATAAATGATTTCTGGAGTCGTAACCTCAACAGGGCGTCCAGAAAGTTCAGCATCACTTGTGCCCATATGGCCACTCCGAAAATTTTGAGACTACTTATAAACTGTTCTCATCGAAGGTGTAGAGTCACCGTAATGTTTATCAAGGTTCTCTTTAGTCTCGTGATTAGTTTAGTCTTTCATAAAGTAATGTTTAATCACCAAACGAAATTCTTTTTCGTCCATTTTTTGATAATCACTGGACTTCCTTGATTCACAGGCCGAGCGGTTCTAGGCGCTCAGTCCGGAACCGCGCGACTGGTACGGTCGCAGGTTCGAATCCTGCCTCGGGCATGGATGTGTGTGATGTCTTTAGGTTAGTTAGGTTTAAGGAGTTCTAAGTTCTAGGGGACTGATGACCACAGCTGTTAAGTCCCATAGTGCTCAGAGCCATTTGAACCATTTGAACCACAAAGAAATAGACCAATATGGCTGAAAATTGGTGTGCGTTCTTTCCAAAGATGCTACTAACTAAACATGACCTCGATAAGTGCCGGTGGTCCATCTCTCGGACCTTGCACGGACGTTTCAAACGCCCCTCGTACATACCGCTAGAAGGCTTTTGGTTTACGTTCTACCGAATGAAGAGCGCTATCCTCAAAGTCTTCTATAAAAATGTCTGCTAGCAGAGAGGAGAGAGGACTGCCCACGGTAACACCTCCAAGTTGCTCAAAATATGAACTGTTGAATAAAAAGTAGGTTGAGGGGAGTAGATGATGAAATACCGCCGGAATATCGGGTTTCCTCAATGAGACGGACCCTTGTAAAGAGTGAGACGACATCGAAGTGTACTAATGGAATCACAAGCTCTAAGTTGATTTTCATAAATTCGACTTTCGGTCTCAGTACAGTTTCGAATTCCCTTGACACCACGTATATGGAGTCGTCTTGTTGTTGATTTATAAGGGCAGTGCTATTCTCGTTTTTCGTTTATAGACTTCGCCCTTCAGCCACACCCGTAGGCAAAAGTCTGAATGGGTAACCTCCTGGGGCCTTGGTCGACTCGAAAGACTCACTTTGTCAGGTCGCAGTCGGCGCCAAAGCGGCCGGCAAGTTGTCGCATTAGCGAGGCCGCCCAGACCCTCTGCTGACGCGGTGCTTAGGCGCCCGTCCGTGGTTGGGGTCGACGCTAATCTGTTCCGCTAGGAGTCGCGGGGGTGAAAGGGGAGGGGTGTTGGTGGGCGGCGGAGGGCGCCAAAAACAAAACTCCAGCTACGGAAAGCTGGATTACTGGGCAGCGTTGGTGAGGGGAAAGTCAGCGACCTCCAGACTACCTGAAAAATAGAGAACTCTCAAGTCTGTAGTTAAGTGATTATTCTGCAATTTCTACTACAGTGTTTGGCAGAGGGCTCATAGAAACAATTCCAGACTTTCGATAAGCTCTTTGGAAAAAAAAAAAAAACTGCCGCAGCACGAAGTGCCATGGATTCGACTAATGTCTGAAGTAGTACTGGAGGAAATTAACACCATGGATCCGCAAGAGTACGAGGGAGTTGAAACCTCTTCTGAAGAGCACGTTGCAAGGCATCCCAGATGTGATGAATAATGTTCATGTCTGCATGTCTGGGGAGTCTGGTGGCCAGCGGAAGTGTCCAGTGTGTTCCTAGAGCCAGTTTATGTGGGGTATCGCGTAGGCCGTTGTGGCCGAGCGGTTCTAGGCGCTTCAGTCCGGAACCACGCTGCTGCTACGGTCGCAGGTTCAAATCCTGACTCGGGCATGGCATGTGTGATGTCCTTAGGTTAGTTAGGTTTAAGTAGTTCTAAGTCTAGGGGACTGATGGCCTCAGCTGTTAAGCCCCATAGTGCTGAGAGCCATTTGAACCATTTTGTGGGGTATCGCACTGTCCTGCCGGAAATGCCCAGGTAAGTCGGAATGCACAGTGGACATGAATGGATGCAGGTGATCAGACAGGATATTTACGTACGTGTCACCTGTCAAGTCGTATCTAGACGTATCCAGGGCTCCATATAACTCCAACTGCACACACCCCGCACCATTATAGAGCCTCCTCCAGCTTGAAACGTCCCCTGCTGACATGCAGGATCCGTGGATTCGTGAGATTGTCTCCATACCCTACACGTTCATCCGCTCGATACAATACGAAACGAGACTCGTCCAGCCAGGCAACATGTTTCCCGTCATCAATAGTCCAATGTCGGCGTTGACGGGCCAAGGCGAGGAGTAAAGCTTTCTGTCGTGTAGTCACCAAGGGTACACGAGTGGTTCTTCGGCTCCGAAAGCGCATATCGGTGCTGTTCCGTCGAATGGTTCGCACGCTGACACTTGTTGATCGCCCGGCAGTGAGATTTGCAGAAATTTGCGGAAGGGTTGCTGTTCTGTCACGTTGAACGATTCTCTTCATTCATCGTTGGTCCCGTTCTAGCAGGATCTTTTTCTGGCCACAGCGATGTCGGATTCCTGATATTCACGGTACACTCGTGAAGTGGTCGTAAACGAAAACCCCCACTTCATCGCTACCTCGGACATATTGTGTCCCAGGTTCGTAGTACAGCCGCGTAATCGATAGTCCTGCCAAAGAGTTGGTGTGCCAGAAAAGGCGCACCATGGCTCAATGTACAAGGGTTGCTCAGAAAGTAATTGAAGGAATTTTTTTTCTTCAACAATTCTTTATTGAAAATAATGAGAATTACGCACACGAAATAATCGTGTTTTATCTACACACCCTATTTTTCACGTAATCTGCATCCCGTTCTGTGGCCTTCCTCCAGCGTGAAATATGGGCGTGTATGTCCTGTCGGTACCTGTCCTTGACCCGCTGACGGAGCCAGTGCTTCACTGTGTGAACTTCCTTCGCTGATTCACAGATGCAGCGCCAACTGACGAGTCGTAATGCGTCTGTCCTCGTGAATGACGACATCAGCTCGCTGCAACATGTCAGGTGTGTCAGCCGTGGATGGTCTCCCCAACCACTGCAAATTGTGGAGCTCCGCCGAACCGCCTACTGGTGACCTCACCCTCCGTGCCCAGCGACTAACTGTACTTCTGTCGACGGCAGGTTCTCCATAGACTTTGCACAAGCGTTTGTGGATATTCCCCTGCGGTGAGAAATTAAATGACGGCGCGTTGCTTGTAACGCAAATCACCTACAGACGCCATTCTGAAACTGTCCTGCAGCTACGCTATCCGTCGGAAGTGCTGGAAACATGGCGCGCTCATTCAGGTTGCTTCAGATAATACGTACGTAACGTTTCGCCTTCGTAGCATTAGTTTCGGTTGAGAAAAAAAAATGCGGTGCATTACTTTCTGGGCAACCCTCGTATAACTACAATATGGTGGCTTGCGAATCTCTGGCTAGTACACTCAGACAACTGCAGTTCGACTTGGGTCGCAGTTAGAAGGCCAAAGTTAAGTTTGTGTGTTGGCCTTATCTCTGATCAGCGGCATCCAGAGATATTGTGTAATAATCACCGTCGTATAACGTGATGAGCTGAGACTCTGGGAGGCGTTACAGATTCCCAGCCTCCGCGTCGACCACTCGAATCGGACCCTTCCCCTCCACCCTCTCGGAGCGCTGCTAATCGCCAGGCATTTGTTACGCTTAATGAGCGAGCCGACGGTTGGCCGTCCGGACGACCAGAGATAATACGTGAGCCACTTCCGCCAGAGATATTCGCCGTCCCCGTCTGGTGATGTAGTTGGCCCTTCCGTCTGCGTCTGCCTCATCCGGATCATAATGTGCAGTTTAGCCCATATCTCGTGCTGCTACTTCATTGCCGGTGTGTCATTGTGAGAAACAATATCCCAAGAGGAAAATATGCTTATTGGTGCCAGTAAAGCAATGTGGCGTTATTGCCTGCAAGTTAGAATGTGAAAATAATTATCTGGATATTCCATAGATCATTTGCAAGATTTCTGTGGAAGCAAAGTGAAATGAATCTGTTTGCAGTTTTGTGTATATGATTTGTTTATGCGTATGGCTGAGCGTATTAAGAAACACGAGCGAGCGCTGAAAAGTAATGTCTACATATTTTTTATTCTGTTCTCAATATCGGTTGATGTACTACATGTCATATATACTACTCGGTCGACTTTCCTACTTCGCTGATGCTCGTTGTAGCCCTCTACCGCTAGAGGGCACCAAATTCTAGCGTCTAACATGGCGGTGTGTGACGTGACTCTGTCGGTGCGTGAGAAACAGCGGGCTGAAATCGAGTTTTGAATTCGAAGAGTTCGTCCACACTCGGAGCCCCCTGTATATATGGTACACTCCTGGAAATGGAAAAAAGAACACATTGACACCGGTGTGTCAGACCCACCATACTTGCTCCGGACACTGCGAGAGGGCTGTACAAGCAATGATCACACGCACGGCACAGCGGACACACCAGGAACCGCGGTGTTGGCCGTCGAATGGCGCTAGCTGCGCAGCATTTGTGCACCGCCGCCGTCAGTGTCAGCCAGTTTGCCGTGGCATACGGAGCTCCATCGCAGTCTTTAACACTGGTAGCATGCCGCGACAGCGTGGACGTGAACCGTATGTGCAGTTGACGGACTTTGAGTGAGGGCATATTGTGGGCATGCGGGAGGCCGGGTGGACGTACCGCCGAATTGCTCAACACGTGGGGCGTGAGGTCTCCACAGAACACCGATGTTGTCGCCAGTGGTCGGCGGAAGGTGCACGTGCCCGTCGACCTGGGACCGGACCGCAGCGGCGCACGGATGCACGCCAAGACCGTAGGATCCTACGCAGTGCCGTAGGGGACCGCACCGCCACTTCCCAGCAAATTAGGGACACTGTTGCTCCTGGGGTATCGGCGAGGACCATTCGCAACCGTCTCCATGAAGCTGGGCTACGGTCCCGCACACCGTTAGGCCGTCTTCCGCTCACGCCCCAACATCTTGCAGCCCGCCTCCAGTGGTGTCGCGACAGGCGTGAATGGAGGGACGAATGGAGACGTGTCGTCTTCAGCGATGAGAGTCGCTTCTGCCTTGGTGCCAATGATGGTCGTATGCGTGTTTGGCGCCGCGCAGGTGAGCGCCACAATCAGGACTGCATACGACCGAGGCACACAGGGCCAACACCCGGCATCATGGTGTGGGGAGCGATCTCCTACATTGGCCGTACACCACTGGTGATCGTCGAGGGGACACTGAATAGTGCACGGTACATCCAAACCGTCATCGAACCCATCGTTCTACCATTCCTAGACCGGCAAGGGAACTTGCTGTTCCAACAGGACAATGCACGTCCGCATGTATCCCGTGCCACCCAACGTACTCTAGAAGGTGTAAGTCAACTACCCTGGCCAGCAAGATCTCCGGATCTGTCCCCCATTGAGCATGTTTGGGACTGGATGAAGCGTCGTCTCACGCGGTCTGCACGTCCAGCACGAACGCTGGTCCAACTGAGGCGCCAGGTGGAAATGGCATGGCAAGCCGTTCCACAGGACTACATCCAGCATCTCTACGATCGTCTCCATGGGAGAATAGCAGCCTGCATTGCTGCGAAAGGTGGATATACACTGTACTAGTGCCGACATTGCGCATGCTCTGTTGCCTGTGTCTATGTGCCTGTGGTTCTGTCAGTCATGTGATGTATCTGACCCCAAGAATGTGTCAATAAAGTTTCCCCTTCCTGGGACAATGAATTCACGGTGTTCTTATTTCAATTTCGAGGAGTGTATAAGAATGCCAGACCACACACGACCGTTGCGACACCTGCAACAATCTCAGCGGTGCGTTACCATTGATCGGTCATCCGTAATACAGTCCCGATGTGATCGGCCATCCTCCATACAGTGCCGACCTGGCCCCATCCGATTTTCATCTGTTACCGAAACTTAAACAATACCTCTGAGGGCTTCAATTGGATAGTGACGAAGCTGTGGAAGCATAGGTGAGATTGTTGGTCCGTCTACAAAGTTAAACGTTCTACAGTGACGCTATCAAGGAACTGGGCTCTAGTTGGGAGGAATGTGTTTTTCGTCAGGGTGATTTAGTTGATAAATAAGCATGTAGACATTAACAACAAAGATATAGCATGTTAATTAAGGTTGTTTTATTTAATAAGTTTTTTGACATTAAAACTCTGAGGTTTACTGCATCCTGATGATGGTGATGATGATAATGATGACGATGTTGTTTGCTTTGTCTTCAGCATCCTCGTACCATGAACAATTTCTGCTGCTTATGATAATGCACTTCACGCTGACATGACGTTCACTGCCAAATCATTTTATATCTGATGATGGTTCAAGAGATTTTGAAACCGATCATACACTACTGGCCATTAAAATTGCTACACCACGAAGATGACGTGCTACATACGCGGAATTTAATCGACAGCATGAAGATGCTGTGATATGCAAATGATTAGCTTTTCAGGCCATTCACTCAAGGTTGGCGGCGGTGGCGACACCTACAACGTGCTGACATGAGGAAAGTTTCCAACCGATTTCTCACAAAAAAACAGCAGTTGACCGGCGTTGCCTGGTGAAACGTTGTTGTGATGCCTTGTGTACGGAGGAGAAATGGGTACCATCACGTTTCCGACTTTGATAAAGGTCAAATTGTAGCCTATCGCGATTGCGGTTTATCGTATCGAGACATTGCTGCTCGCGTTGGTCGAGATCCAATGATTGTTAGCAGAATATGGAATCGCTGGGTTCAGGAGGGTAATACGGAACGCCGTGCTGGATCCCAACGGCCTCGTATCACTAGCAGTCGAGCTGACAGGCATCTTATCCGCATCGCTATAACGGATCGTCCAGCCACGTCTCGATCCCTGAGTCAACAGACGGGGACGTTTGCAAGACAACAACCATCTGTACTAACAGTTCGACGACGTTTGCAGCATCACGGACTATCATCTCGGAGACCGTGGCTGCGTTTACCCTTGACGCTGCATCACCGACAGGAGCTCCTGCGATGGTGTACTCAACGACGAACCTGGGTGCACGAATGGCAAAACGTCATTTTTTCGGATGAATCCAGGTTCTGTTTACAGCATCATGATGGTCGCATCCTTAGTTGGTAACATCGCGGTGAACGCACATTGGAAGTGTGTATTCGTCATCGTCATACTGGCGTATCACCCGGGGTGATGGTACGGGGTGTCATTGGTTACACGTCTCGGTCACCTCTTGTTCACATTGACGGCACTTTGAACAGTGGACGTTACATTTCAGATGTGTTACGACCTGTGTCTCTACTCTTCATTCGACCCCTGCGAAACCCTACATCTCAGCAGGATAATGCACGACCGCATGTTGCAGGTCCTGTACGGGCCTTTCTGGATACAGAAAATGTTCGACTGCTGCCCTGGCCAGCACGTTATCCAGATCTCTCACCTACTGAAAATGTCTGGTCAATGGTGACCGAGCAACTTGCTCGTCACAATACGCCAGTCACTACTCTTGATGAACTGTGGTATCGTGTTGAAGCTGCATGGGCACACTCCATCCAAGCTCTGTTTGACTCAATGCCCAGGCGTATCAAGGCCGTTATTACGGCCAGATGTGGTTGTTCTGGGTATTGATTTCTCAGGAACTATGCACCCAAATTTCGTGAAAATGTAATCACATGTCAGTTCTAGTATAATATATTTGTCTGATGAATACCCGTTTATCATCTGCATTCCTTCTTGGTGTAGCAATTTTAATGGCCAGTAGTGTATGTTACTGTATATACTTCGC
This sequence comes from Schistocerca cancellata, assembly GCF_023864275.1. Lineage (NCBI taxonomy): Eukaryota > Metazoa > Arthropoda > Insecta > Orthoptera > Acrididae > Schistocerca > Schistocerca cancellata. The sequence goes on along the minus strand of NC_064637.1, from coordinate 71,953,987 downwards.
GATCGAAACAGAAAATTTTTATTTTTCTAACTGTTTTGCAGTGATTAGATTCGAGTGAAGATGTTCTCATTTCAATATTAATAAGGACAACAGCTTACGTTTGATAGAAATAATCATATTACTCATTGACAATATTTACATTATAAGTGAAATCCATCTTTGTGAAATAAGCGACAGTACTTCAGTACTACACTACACTACACTACACTTTCCACTACTGACTAATTAAATGTTTGCTTGTGGAGATTAACCAGAAATGATTTCAGGCCAGATTTAAAGTGTTCTGTTATAAATGTGAAACATTATTGTTAGATTGATGAAAGATTTGACATTGAGCTCCTTTCTGATTCGCCGACAACAACTTTTAGTAATGAATAGCGAAGTTCATTTCATTCTTCACCTACTGTAGCTGTTGAATTTATCACTATTTTCAAATTATGATCTGCAGTTTACAAAAGATTTCTTTAAGCGTGAAAGCGCGGTTATAACGTCTAACGTCTTGTAATGGCTGCTTTAAGAAAGCAGTATGTGAATCACTCAGATCATTCTGCGATGAATCATCGATCTGATGTATTTATGCAAGATGACATTTTTCTAGATGTTGTTGACGTTCGATCGCGATTTGAAGTAGGAAAGGGACTCTTTATTTGAATTACTTGCAAAGGACACGCTCCCTTTTTTGAAGACGGGTAGCCGGGCGTTGTCGCCGAGCGGTTCTAGGCGCTTCAGTCTGGAACCGCGCGACCGCTATGGTCGCAGGTTCGAATCCTGCCTCGGGCATGGATATGTGTAATGTTCTTAGGTTAGCTAGGTTAAAGTAGTTCTAAGTTCTAGGGGACTGATGACCTCATATGTTAAGTCCCATAGTGCTCAGAGCCGTTTTGAAAATGGATAGCTCGCATCTCGTGGTCGTGCGGTAGCGTTCTCGCTTCCCTCGCCCGGGTTCCCGGGTTCGATTCCCGGCGGGGTCAGGGATTTTCTCTGCCTCGTGATGGCTGGGTGTTGTGTGCTGTCCTTAGGTTAGTTAGGTTTAAGTAGTTCTAAGTTCTAGGGGACTGATGACCATAGATGTTAAGTCCCATAGTGCTCAGAGCCATTTGAACCATTTTTTGAAGATGGATACGCATGGACGTAGTTTGGATTATCAAAATATAAGTTGTGATTCTTGAGTTTCTCCCGGCTATTTGATGATTAAAATATCCACGGTCTACAGTGTCCAACGGGCACAATATTTCGGCGATCATACATGTCGCCATCATCAGGTGAACTGACGGACTGAGCTCCTGTGAACGTGCCGGTACCGAGATCCGTACGCTATGGCTGCTTAGGAGGAACTGGCTTCGGTCGCGGCGGCGGCAGATTTAAATACCCTCCGCCTGCGGCGCGCTCCCTCCGCCGTCCGCTCCCAGCGCCACGGTCGCGCGGTGGAACAGATTGCGACGGCGTCTGAGATGACGTCGGTGTGATGGCTCTGTCCGCTGTGGTCGTCACAACTATACGTTTGCTCGATTTACTCTTGATGAACCCAATCGCTGGTTTCCAAGCCTTGCTAAGATTATAGCCACAGTCACGGTTTATGAGGTCGTCATTGGTGCGAATTTCGATGGCCTCTCTAACAACGCTGTCCCAGCATCTCGACGTCTGGACGCAGCAGCAGTGAAGACGGGGACGGAGCGCCGGTGAGGCGCGGACAGCCAGTGCTCGCCGACCGCTGGCGACACACACGGACTGTCCGACGGAGGGAGACTGGAGCGGGACGACCGTTGGTTGGTCGTTCGGTTGGTCGTCTCATCGGCCGACGTATATTTGGTCCTTTCACCGCTTCCAGGCCTGTGGGGTGGAGCAGCGAGGAAATCTCAACTACACGTGGTTTGGCCGGGCCCGCTGGCGGCCTGTATGCGGTGTCGGAGCGTCTGGTGCTGTTCCCATTGCTACGTGGTTCGTGGCTCACCGATCCTGGACACGAAAGTTGAATTTTGACTTAATCTACCAGCAAGCCACGACTGTTCACATTGTGTCGTTGGGAGTTCGTTTTCAGCTGTTGGGATATTCCCACGAGCAACAACGTGTGTTTTCAAGTTGGCAAATTTTAGCCACCCTCTGGTGGAATTTAACTGTTCTTGGTTATTTGAACTCAGTGCACCAGCGGAATCTTCTACCTAGTGGCCATTAACGTTCCGATTATCTGCCCTGGCTGTTGACATAAATTCAGGCAGTGTGTTTTCCTCATCGTGTTGTCGCTGTCCAGCATGGTGTGTAGTTTGACAGCTCAATGTATGGTTGGTTCTGGGTGCCAATACCTTCTACGTTGTCCCATTGAACACTCTGTTGTGTGCTGGTCGGGAGAAGTGGAGGGTATCTTGTCGGTGGGTCCATTAACTGTATGTCGGTTGGATTGTCGTCGGATCGACAATGGTGGGCCGACTGCCTGTCTCACCTAATGGAGCGTTAGTGTTGGCATTCCAGGCCGACACTCCAACATCTGAGCGTCCTTGGGTGTACTGCCTATTCTTGTTTTTTCTTGTTGTTGGCACTTGTATGGCTTCTAGCCGATTGTTAGATTAAGGTTGTTTTGTCCTTAAGGCGTCAGATGGGTTGGGCTTCAGCCTAATTTAAGAACTGTTTTACGTAAAGCCTTTGGCATTTTTAAAATCTATGTTACTGAGTTGGGCCTTCAGCCGATTTTGAATTTGTTTGCTCTTAAAGTGTCCGATTCTTTGGGCCTTCAGCCTAATTAAGAAACTGTTTTAAGATAAGCTTTTGCCTTTTAAATTTCTGAATTTGGTTGAGCTTTGAGTTATTGGCTTTCAGCCGTTTTTAAATTAAAGTGGTCTTGCCCTTAAGACATGAGATTGTACGTCGCAATTAAGTTCCAAAACTAAAACTGTGTTTTTTAAAAAAAGTTTTTCTTGGCTTTAGTAATGTTTGATCAAATTAAAGGTATGTTCGAGTGTAGCTGACAGCCGCTTTTTTTGGCCCCTTTCCACAACTTAAACTACCTGTCCTGTCCTGCGTGTTTAGCGGAGCGTCTCAGTCACATTAATGTGAACGCAGTGTGTACTTGGGTGTGTTGCGGAGTTCACAAGCTCTGAAGGTGATAGTGAATGCTCGCGCGATTGCGCTTCAAGTACAAAGTAAACTACCGTATTACACGAACTAAATCGCGTAACAGAAATATCTAAACTCCTTTGGTTGCTTAAGGCAATGAACTCACATGGGCAGTTATACACTGATTTTTCTAGTCAACACTTTGTTCACATGGATAAACCGAAGATCGTTCAGAGGCATCGAAAAACGAGACAGATTGGACATGCAACTTTTGTCATAATTAATACACGATCATCCTTTAAACGCGAGGCTACTGCTGAGTGCCGATGGTCGCCTCTCTCGCGAACGAAGCCAGCTGCTTGTCCACATGTTTCTCTCGTACATTACAGGTAATTAAATCGATTCACTGAATGAAATAAAAGAACTCCAGAACAGTCTAGAATTTGTCCTGCTCAAATAACACTTGTCCGTACTAACCGAAGTATGAACATCTTCATATGTCTTATGGAGAAAGAATTCTTACATTTCGAGTATCTGAACACATCTCTTCGTTTTAAAACGGCCGTTCTAGGCGATAAGGCCTGGAGGGCGCTTTTTTTTAAATAGGGGTGGGGGCTGGAGGCTTCGAAGCACCGGTTGCTAATCGATAACCGCAATAATTCGCCGGGAAAGCAGTCACCCGAATGTTGAAGAGAAAGCTCCCAGTATCATAAAGTGGAAAGCACCCTGATTCCTGGATAAAGAAAACTAGGATTGTCCTCTGGCAAAAGCTAACAGAATTGGTACTTCAGCACAGCTTGCACAAGAAAATCTTTGCTTCTCTCACCAATCGACTCAGACACAGAAATTGACGGAAATTACCTAACCAGCTGTGGAGCTGGACAGTATGGGGATGAGGAAGCTGGTAGATACATGAAACCCGTATGCACTTGCACATTCCGCATTCCTTTCACGAGATGTGAGGGCACAGAAAAAAAAATCATCTCTGCTATTTACTTATGAATATAAATCAATTAGAAATGACAGTCGCCTTCCACACTGCCTTTCATTTTGGGTAAATAACAAAGTTCACGGCAGTGTCGAGAACATCGGCTGTTAGCCAAGGAGTCACCTAACTCTTGTGCCTGAGAGTCTGCAGAGGGCTTGTGGTGGTGGCAGGGATGATAAAAGAAGGGGAGTGGGGAGAGGAGGGAGGATACTGGAAATGGTCCGCGGTGTGCGGCTGAGGGTAGGTAGAGTAGGCGCCACCGCAGGAATTGGCGACCGGCGCCCCGTATCGGCGTCCGATAGGCATTCCGCACACCGCGGGTGTGTGGCGGGCTGCCTGCTTGCCAGGGGCACCCTGCTACCGATTACCGATGGCGGGGAACGAACTGCCAAACCGGCACATCGAGAGCTTCCGCGAAATTTATCACCTGTACAGAACTTGGACGAGCTGTCCTCCCTGTAGATGTCTGAAAATAAAATGGATGCTAGCAGTTTTTATTATTTCTGTTGTTGTGGTCTTCAGTCCTAAGACTGGTTTGATGCAGCTCTCCATGGTACTCTATCCTGTTCAAGCTTCTTCATCTCCTAGTACATACTGCAACCTATATCCTTCTGAATCTGCTTAGTGTATTCATCTCTTGGTCTCCCTCTACGATTTTTACCCTCCACGCTGCCCTCCAATACTAAATTGGTGATCCCTTGATGCCTCAGAACATATCCTACCAGCCGATCCCTTCTTCTAGTCAAGTTGTGCCACAAACTTCTCTTCTCCCCAATCCTATTCAACACCTGCTCATTAGTTATGTGATCTACCCATTCTTCTGTAGCATCTACAGCATTCTTCTGTAGCACCACATTTCGAAAGCTTCTATTCTCTTCTTGTCTAAACTATTTATCGTCCATGTTTCACTTCCATACATGGCAACACTCCATACAAATACTTTCAGAAACGACTTCCTAACACTTAAATCAATACTCGATGTTAACAAATTTGTCTTCTTCACAAACGCTTTCCTTCTCATTGTCAGTCTACATTTTATATCCTCTCTACTTCGACCATCATCAGTTATTTTGCTCCCCAAATAGCAAAACTTTTTTACTACTTTAAGTGTCTCATTTCCTAATCTAATACCCTCAACATCACCCGACTTAATTCGACTACATTCCATTATCCTCGTTTTGCTTTTGCTGATGTTCATCTTATATCCTCCCTTCAAAGCACCATCCATTCCATTCAACTGCTCTTCCAAGTCATTTGCTGTCTCTGACAGAATTTCAATGTCATCGGCGAACCTCAAAGTTCTTATTTCTTCTCCACGGATTTTAATACCTACTCCGAATTTTTCTTTTGTTTCCTTCACTGCTTGCTCAATATACAGATTGAATAACATCTGGGAGAGGCTACAACCCTGTCTCACTCCCTTCCCAACCACTGCTTCCCTTTCGCGCCCCTCAACTCTTATAACTGCCATTTGGTTTCTATACAAATTGTAAATAGCCTTTCGCTCCCTATATTTTATCCCTGCCACCTTCAGAATTTGAAAGAATTCCAGTCAACATTGTCAAAAACTCTCTCTAAGTCAACAAATGCTAGAAACGTAGGTTTGCCTTTCCTGAATCTAGCTTCTAAGATAAGCCGTAGGGTCAGTATTGCCTCACGTGTTCTAACATTTCTACGGAATCCAAACTGATCTTCCCCAAGGTGGGCTTCTACTAATTTTTCCATTCGTCTGTAAGGAATTCACGTTATTATTTTGCAGCCGTGACTTATTAAACTGATAGTTCGGTAATTTTCACATCTGTCAACACCTGATTTCTTTGGGATTGGGATTATTATATTCTTCTTGTAGTCTGAGGGTATTTCGCCTGTCTCATACATCTTGCTCACCAGATGGTAGAGTTTTGTCAGGGCTGGCTCTCCCAAGGCCGTCAGTAGTTCTAATGGAATGTTGTCTACTGCTGGGGTCTTGTTTCGACTCAGGTCTTTCAGTGCTCTGTCGAACTCTTCACGCAGTACAATATCTCCCATTTCACCTTCATCTACATCTTCTTCCATTTCCATAATATTGTCCTCAAGTACATCGCCCTTGTATAGACCCTCTATATACTCCTTCCACCTTTCTGCTTTCCCTTCTTTGCTTAGAACTGGGTTTCCATCTGAGCTCTTGATATTCATAGAAGAGGTTCTCTTTTCTCCAAAGGTCTCTTTAATTTTCCTGTAGGCAGTATCTATCTTACCCCTAGTGAGATAAGCCTCTACATCCTTACATTTATCCTCTAGCCATGCCTGCTTAGCCATTTTGCACTTCCTGTCGATCTCATTTTTGAGACGTTCGTATTCCTTTTTGCCTGCTTCATTTACTACATTTTTATATTTTCTCCTTTCATCAGTTAAATTCAGTATTTCTTCTGTTACCGAAGGATTTCTACTAGCCCTCGTCTTTTTACCTACTTGATCCTCTGCTGCCTTCGCTACATCATCCCTCAGAGCTACCCATTCTTCCTCTACTGTACTCCTTTCCCACATTCCTGCCATTTGTTCCCTTACGCTCTCCCTGAAACTCTGTACAACCTCTGGTTTAGTCAGTTTATCCAGGTCCCATCTCCTTAAATTCCCACCTTTTTACAGTTTCTTCAGTTTTAATCTACAGTTCATAACCAATAGATTGTGGTCAGAGTCCACATTTGCCCCTAGAAATGTCTTACAATTTAAAACCTGGTTCCTAAATCTCTGTCTGATACCTTTTACTATCTCCAGGGTTCTTCCATGTATACAACCTTCTTTCATGATTCTTGAACCAAGTGTTAGCTATGATTAAGTTATGCTCTGCACAAAATTCTACCAGGCGGCTTCCTCTTTCATTTCTTACCCCCAATCCATATTCACCTACTACGTTTCCTTCTCTCCCTTTTCCTACTACCGAATTCCAGTCACCCATGACTTTTATTTCATCATACATTTCTTCAATTTCTTCGTCATCTGCAGAGCTAGTTGGCATATAAACTTGTACTACTGTAGTAGGCGTGGGCTTCGTATCTATCTTGGCCACAATAATGCGTTCACTATGCTGTTTGTAGTAGCTTACCCGCATTCCTATTTTTTTTATTCATTATTAAACCTACTCCTGCATTACCCCTATTTGACTTTGTATTTACAACCCTGTGTTCGCCTGACCAAAAGTCTTGTTCCTCCTGCCACCGAACTTCACTAATTCCCACTATATCTAACTTTAGCCTATCCATTTCCCTTTTTAAATTTTCTAACCTACCTGCCCGATTAAGGGATCTGACATTCCACGCTCCGATCCATAGAACGCCAGTTTTCTTTCTCCTGATAACGACGTCCTCTTGAGTAGTCCCCGCCCGGAGATCCGAATGGGGGACTATTTTGCCTCCGGAATATTTTACCCAAGAGGACGTTATCATCATTAACCATACAGTAAAGGTGCATGCCCTCGGGAAAAATTACGGCTGTAGTTTCCCCTTGCTTTCAACCGTTCGCAGTAACAGCACAGCAAGGCCGTTTTGGTTAGTGTTTCAAGGCCAGATCAGTCAATCATCCAGACTGTTGCCCCTGCAACTACTGAAAAGGCTGCTGCCCCTCTTCAGGAACCACCCGTTTGTCTGGCCTCTCAACAGATACCCCTCCGTTGTGATTGCACCTACAGTACGGCTATCTGTATCGCTGAGGCACGCAAGCCTCCCCACCAACGGCAAGGTCCATGGTTCATGGGGGAGGGGGGGCTTTACACAGCACCAACGCCCAGTGATCCGTTTGCTTAGACTGTGGTTATTACAGAACTTTTCTGGGAAAGGTTAGGCGAATGGGTGCACAATGTTACTGTGGTACTCTCTCCAGAGACTGCTTTGAGGCAATTTTCCACTGTGGTCCATCTTTATCATTGCATAGTTATTGGAACTTACATCCATTCGAACCTGCTAGCTGTAGTGAAACCTTAGATGTGAAACTTCCTGGCAGATTAAAACTGTGTGCCCGACCGAGACTCGAACTCGGGACCTTTGCCTTTCGCGGCAAGTGCTCTACCAACTGATCTACCGAAGCACGACTCACGCCCGGTACTCACAGCTTTACTTCTGCCAGTATCTCGTCTCCTACCTTCCAAACTTTACAGAAGCTCTCCTGCGAACCTTGCAGAACTAGCACTCCTGAAAGAAAGGATACTGCGGAGACATGGCTTGCCACAGCCTGGGGGATGTTTCCAGAATGAGATTTTCGCTCTGCAGCGGAGTGTGCGCTGATATGAAACTTCCTGGCAGATTAAAACTGTGTGCCCGACCGAGACTCGAACCCGAGACTCGGTCGGGCACACAGTTTTAATCTGCCAGCAAGTTTCAGTAATAGATTGTTTGTTGGGGTGGTGGTTCGCGTCTTGACAGAGTCACATTTGCAGTGACTTAATGTTGACGTCGCACTGATCATTATTCAGTTGGTTCACAGTGATGTTGACGTTGGTGGTAGTGGTGTGAGAGTAATAATCATAACTGTATTTCCTGTTTAAGGTTCCATTCAGAAACAGGATGAACAACGTTGAGTGCCTCAGCTTATTCCAGTAGTCCAGCAGACGCCATTCCGTTAACACCACTGCAGGCTGCAGCTGTTGCGTAGCGGAGTTTCTTTCGTGTTGTTTTCCTTTTAATGTAATTCGGATAATGCGGCTAAAATCCGATAAATGGGGGATTCCTGTGGCCGAGCGGAGCGACCGCTTGGGCGCAGAGGTTTCTGAGGAGCAGAATTCAGGGCGAAACATCCGCAGACGCTGACCGCAGGAGGCACAAAAAATGCGCGCAGTAGCCAGTAAATTACGCAGGTCTGCTCTCGCAATTCTCTACGGCTCTAGGTATGTTTATCTCGGTGCGTGTTCTGTGTGTCCTGACAGCACTCTACGAGTTGTGTATGTCAAGGTGGCAAACTTGTGAAAACCTTGTTTTGTTGTTATTTATCGTATGATAAAAAGAAATACAAATGCACAGCATTTGTGGCAAGTGTGCATAATCACAAATTAGTGCAATCTTACATCTCCAGATCTAGTTCGCTGATCCATTCGACGGCGTCATCCGATACGTGGCGAAGGTCCGTTATACGAGGGTTGTAACTTTAATAGTGGCAACTATTTATCTACAGCTCGTACTAAACAGACACGTGCTTCAAAGCATTGTGTATAATCCGTTGCCACAGACGTGTAAGTTGTAGGATACTCTTAGCAGTGCCACTTGTGTTGACAGTTCGAGCGGCGCGGTCTACTGCCCTAGCAGTTCAGACAAGAAGAGATTAAAAGCTTTTGTAGAGCTACAAAAGAATGCTGAAGATTAGGTGGGTAAATCGTGTAATCAACAGGGATATACTGAACAGAACCGGAGAGAAAAGTAGTTTGTGGAGTAACTCGAGTTGACAGGACACATAATGAGAAATCAAGGAATCATAATTGTAGTGTTGGAGGAAAGTGTGGAAGGTAAATATTGTAGAGGGAGAATGGGGGAGTAAGCAGGTTGAAGTTGACATAGGTAGCAGTAGTTATTCAGAGATGAAGAGGCCTGGATGGACAGATGGGTCAAACAAGTTTTCGGACTGAAGAGCACATGTCCAAAAGAGAACACACTGCCCATTCGTAAAGCTGATTCGCCCCGATTGACAATGAATCCACCACCTGCATTGCGAGTGTGCACAGTTACACCCGACCTCCTGAGGGAATCTCAAAGTGGTGTGCATGGAGGCCATGGAATGGGACTGCAGATAAATGGTGTTAGGTGGGAATGAGTGTTGGCAGAGAGCGTGCCTATATCGTCCGCGCGTGTTCGATAAACACTGTGTCCGGGTGGCACAGTGATTAATGCAAATGCCTAGTAAGCAGCAGATGTTGGGTTTCAAACCCGGTCCGGCACACATTTTCACTCATCACCACTGATTCCGAAAAAAGTCCCTTTCTTCCCCCTCCACCTTCAGTTTACATAATACAAAACTGAAAAATTCAAAAGCGCTCAGATGACGTGGTTGCCGTCGCTCTGGAAATACACTCCTGGAAATGGAAAAAAGAACACATTGACACCGGTGTGTCAGACCCACCATACTTGCTCCGGACACTGCGAGAGGGCTGTACAAGCAATGATCACACGCACGGCACAGCGGACACACCGGGAACCGTGGTGTTGGCCGTCGAATGGCGTTAGCTGCGCAGCATTTGTGCACCGCCGCCGTCAGTGTCAGCCAGTTTGCCGTGGAATACGGAGCTCCATCGCAGTCTTTAACACTGGTAGCATGCCGCGACAGCGTGGACGTGAACCGTATGTGCAGTTGACGGACTTTGAGCGAAGGCGTATAGTGAGCATGCGGGAGGCCGGGTGGACGTACCGCCGAATTGCTCAACACGTGGGGCGTGAGGTCTCCGCAGTACATCGATGTTGTCGCCAGTGGTCGGCGGAAGGTGCACGTGCCCGTCGACCTGGGACCGGACCGCAGCGACGCACGGATGCACGCCAAGACCGTAGGATCCTACGCAGTGCCGTAGGGGACCGCACCGCCACTTCCCAGCAAGTTAAGGACACTGTTGCTCCTGGGGTATCGGCGAGGACCATTCGCAACCGTCTCCATGAAGCTGGGCTACGGTCCCGCACACCGTTAGACCGTCTTCCACTCACGCCCCAACATCGTGCAGCCCGCCTCCAGTGGTGTCGCGACAGGCGTGAATGGAGGGACGAATGGAGACGTGTCGTCTTCAGCGATGAGAGTCGCTTCTGCCTCGGTGCCAATGATGGTCGTATGCGTGTTTGGCGCCGTGCAGGTGAGCGCCACAATCAGGACTGCATACGACCGAGGCACACAGGGCCAACACCCGGCATCATGGTGTGGGGAGCGATCTCCTACACTGGCCGTACACCACTGGTGATCGTCGAGGGGACACTGAATAGTGCACGGTACATCCAAACCGTCATCGAACCCATCGTTCTACCATTCCTAGACCGGCAAGGGAACTTGCTGTTCCAACAGGACAATGCACGTCCGCATGTATCCCGTGCCACCCAACGTGCTCTAGAAGGTGTAAGTCAACTACCCTGGCCAGCAAGATCTCCGGATCTGTCCCCCATTGAGCATGTTTGGGACTGGATGAAGCGTCGTCTCACGCGGTCTGCACGTCCAGCACGAACGCTGGTCCAACTGAGGCGCCAGGTGGAAATGGCATGGCAAGCCGTTCCACAGGACTACATCCAGCATCTGTACGATCGTCTCCATGGGAGAATAGCAGCCTGCATTGCTGCGAAAGGTGGATATACACTGTACTAGTGCCGACATTGTGCATGCTCTGTTGCCTGTGTCTATGTGCCTGTGGTTCTGTCAGTGTGATCATGTGATGTATCTGACCCCAGGAATGTGTCAATAAAGTTTCCCCTTCCTGGGACAATGAATTCACGGTGTTCTTATTTCAATTTCCAGGAGTGTAGATACAGAGCAGCAAATCGTCGTTGTGCTGCTGTTCCATTGCCTTCAGTCAACCCGTTCATGACTTTCATATCGGCCAGGTCTTCATCAGTAAATCTATGCGTAGTGCTGCTGGGTATCAATGTTGAAACACAACTAACATTGCCAGAAAACAAACCCTAGATAGAACCGAGCAGTACTGTATGCTAGCTTGAGGGTGAAGAATAACAGTATTCACAGAAACAACCGTGCGTGAATGGAATAAGCTTGTTTCCATATCGCATACACGGCGCATACAGTCGATATTTACGCTGTTAGGAAAGTGTTTTCAGTGCAGTACTAGATCAAAGACAAGTGATGGTACGAAATCAAACGAAATGCAATTACACTCTGGAAAGCCACCAGAGACCGCAGGTTTCTCATGCGAAAAATATCAGGAATATCCCAGGAATGCAGCAACTGATTCACGGATTCACTCTGTGTATACTCTGCCAAAAACGCAGTGAAACACCCTCAGAGGCGAGACAATTTTATTGATAAGTGATGTCAGAGGTAGGTTATCATTGTAGGAGTATATGATAACAAACTGAGACCAAGTGAAACACTTACAGCGCAGTAAAGGGTTCGTAAACAGTCGCATCGATAGACATTGTGTACCTATCTGGCGGAAACGTAAGCTTGTATTCTCGCATGCAAACAAACAGAAAGGAGTTATTACATTTTCATGGAGATGTATTGACATGTATCTTCGACAAGGACAGAGGCTGAAGAAATGAATTAAAATCAATGCAAAGGCCGGGACTTGCACTTGGCTCTCCTGCTTGCTAGGTAGTTGTGGTGGGGAGGACACTGGACTAGGGTAGTCCATGCAGCTGTGTTAGCCACAATGCCAGGGCGGTGAAATGAATAATACATCTGCCTAGCAAGCAGGAGACACGAGTTCAGATCCTAGCATTTGCACCAGTTTTAATTCATTTCTTCAGCTTCTGTCCTAGCCCCTCAGTTAAAGACAGCGGTGACACATGCCAGAAGGGAAGCCACCAGCATGATGCTGGGTGGACAACATGGCAGTGGACCTGGACTTCGAGTTAGACTTCGAAGCACTGGAGGGATGAGACATGAGTCATAAAGGTGTCGAATGGCATCCTGTAATACATTGTCCCCAACATCTTGCTCCTTTTGTAGCAATTTCGCAGTGGATCTTGGAAGGCCCTGGAGAACAAGAATCTTTCCGCTTCACCCTGTCCCATACGTGCTCAATTGGCGAGAGATTTGGTGATCTTGCTGGCCAGGGAAGTCGTTGTACACCGTGAGGAGCAAGTGGCATGGCAGCAGCCGTATGTGGACGTCCATTGTCCTACTGAAAAATCACATCACCACCATGTCGAAGAAATGTTAATAACAACCTGTGCAATGTAGCTGGCACTCGTTACTTCACCCTGCATAAACACCGAACGTGATCGCGAGCTCCCCACACACCATGAAGCATGGGTTGGGACCTGCGTGTAATGGGCAAATGCACCATGGAGTAGGTAGCTCAGCAGGTATATGCCATACACCTGCATGTCAGTCACTCACATACACACAAAATCTACTCTGATCACTGAAGACAACAGAGTGCCATTCGTCCCTCCAGTCAACTCTTTCACGACACCAGAGTAGCTGTGCTTGGCGGTGTCGTGGTGTCAGCCCACGTCTTATTATTCCTACTGCAGGCAGATGGTTCTCCAGAGGTGACTGATGACCCAGGAATTGGAACATGGGCCCAGAATCCATGGCATTCGGTTCGCCATTGCTATATCTACATCAACATGGTTACTCTGCAGTTCACACCTAAGTGCCTGACAGAAGGTTCATCGAACCATTTTCATACTACTTCTCTACCATTCCACTCTAGAATGGCGCGTGGGAAAAAGAAACACCTAAATCTTTCCGTTCGAGCTCTGATTTCTCATATTTTATTATGATGATCATTTCTCCCTACGTAGGTGGGTGTCATTCGAAAGAGAAAGTTGGTGATTTGAAATTTCGTAAATAGATCTCGCCGCAAAGAAAACGGCCTTTGTTTCTGTGACTGCCACTCCAACTCGCGTATCATATCAGTGGCACTCTCACCCCTATTGCGCGATAACACGAAATGAGCTGCCCTCCTTTGCACTTTTTCGATGTCCTCCGTCGTCAATCCCACCTGGTAAGGATCCCACACCACGCAGCAATATTCCAGCAGAGGACGGACAAGTGTAATGTAGGCTGCCTCTTTAGTGGGTTTGTCGCATCTTCTAAGTGTTCTGCGAACAAATCGCAGTCTTTGTTTCGCCTTCACCACAATATTATCTATGTGGTCTTTCCAATTTAAGTTGCTCGTAATTGTAATTCCTAGGTATTTAGTGGAATTGACAGCCCCTACATTTGTGTATTTATCGTATACCCAAAATTTATCGGATTTCCTTTAGTACCCATGTGGATGACCTCGCACTTTTCTTTGTTTAGTGCCAATTGCCACTTTTTGCAGCATACAGAAATTCTCCCTAGATCATTTTGTAATTGGAATTGATCGTCTGATGATTTTACTAGACGGTAAATTACAGCGTCATCTGCAAACAATCTAAGGGGGGCTGCTCAGATTATCACCTAGATAATTTATGTAAATCAGGAACAACAGAGGGGCTATGACACTACCTTGTGGAACGCAAGATATCACTTCTACTCGATGATTTACCGTCTATCACTACGAACTATGACCCCTGTGAGAGGAAATCACGAATCCAGGCACGCAACTGAGACGATACTCCGTACGCACGCAATTTGATTAATCGTCGCTTATTAGGAACGGTATCAAAAGCCTTCGGAAATCTAGCTACGTGTACAACGCGTCGATGTTACGATGTTAACGTGGCCGGCCATTGTGGTCGAGCGGTTATAGGCGCTTCTGTCTGGAACCGCGCGACCGCTACGGTCGCAGGTTCGAATCTTTCATCGGGCATGGATGTGTGTGATGTCCTTAGGTTAGTTAGGTTTAATTAGTTCTAAGTTCTAGGGGACTGATGACTTCACCTGTTAAGTCCCATAGTGCTCAGAGCATTTTGAACCATTTTTTTTTATGTTAACGTGCGCCTGTACTGCACAGAAGTCCAGAACCTGGGAATATTCCACAAACCTACGTTGAAAGCAGTGACACACCACCGATGCACTGTTCCCAACATGTACAGCAATCTTTCGATATGTTCATCCAGCTTTCTGCAGGCCCATATTGCGACCCCGTTCAAATGGCTTTTCAGCAGGAGTACATACTCGTCGGTGGGGCTTGGGTGTACCCTAGCATGAATGCTGCATCTCTAAACTCGGCAGTTACTGCCTGCAGAATCAAAACAAAGGATGCACAGATAGGCCTCCTGAGCGACACCTCATCGCCGATAACGGTGACAAGCGAGTCACTAATACTACAACCCTTCAGTATGCACTTGTTATACGCTGCAGCCACTCAACACGCTCGTTGCGGATGTTGTATTCCCCCCCCCCCCCCCCCCCCCCCCCCCCGGCAGTGTACAGTATACAACACGGAGTTTTCCAGTAGCCGGGGAGAGCGCTGGTCGAGGAATCTGTGCCTCGGCGGACGAGTTAGAGAGGCGGACAATGAAGCCACGGCCGGCCAGGGGGAGGGGGGGGGGGGAGAAACGGGGATTCCCAGCTGCTGAGATACGGCCGCGGGCGCAGTTAATTGGCCCCCGGGGGTGGCGGGGGCGGAGGGGGGCCGGTCTCCGGCGCTGGGGACAGCCTTTTGTTTTTGCAAGGGCCTCGCAGCTGCGCCTCGCAAAAACCGGCTGTTTCCGCAGGGCCGGAGCTGCACAATGCGGCCGCCTGTTGTGTGGCCAAAGTGCCGCCCTTATCTGCGAGAGGGCTCGCTTTCGATTCCAGGGACACACTGTCGCGGGTTCAAGGGTCGCCCCGGCCGTGTTTTGCTGTTGCGACTATCTGGCTTCGCCCCAAGTGAGATTACGGAAATGTACGGGCAGGGTACTGTGTATACGGTGCTCGAACGTGAGAACAGTCGCTTGCACCACTTATATGATAAAATAGGGCAAAACAGAATACCTTAACTTTTAATTACATAGATTATTTTAAGCCATCAAAGAGTCTTAAAATTAAGATTATTGAGATCTCTTATATATTTATCAACATGATACTAGGTGGGTTAACTTAAAATAAATCATTGCATCACAAAAAATTAACAATAATCAGGTACAAAATACACGGCTTAGCCCCGTCTATGGGGTAAAATGGGTTACAGAATATGAAAAGAAAAGAATGGAAAGAACTCCTTTTAGAAATTTGATTTCTGGCGCTTGCATTCTATTTTCTTGGTTCTCAGTACTTTTCCACGATTCACCTCGAAATACTATTGTGGGAGAGAGGGCGGGGGGGGGGGGGCTATACTGCCATATACAAGAAAAGAGAAGTTGTTGTTTAACGTTGTTATCAAAAAGCTCGAAAACTTCTGGACTGTTGTACTTCAAATTTTTACACGAAAGTCTATAAACAGTTGGACGAAGATTGGCTAAATACTTTTTTATCTCCTAAAGACGACTGCTATAAACAAAATGCTGTGCTGTGAAAATCTGCAATTTAGTTTCCTTTCTCCAAGTCAGTTTTAGCTAATATTTATAGTCAGTTCCACAAGAAAGTCTACGCCGTTATCTGTATGAAATAAAAGACATTATTATAAATGTACGTTCACATGAAAATACATGTTTTTACTAATTACACAATTACCTAATAGTTAATACAGATCCCTGTCTACGGAAAATTATTCACGTTAATAGTTAATACAGCTAATAGTTAATACAGTTCCCTCTCTACGGAAAATTATTCACGTTTCCAACCCACTTTCTAAGAATTTTAGCAGCAGCTCCATATGAAAGCTTTGGTCCCTTTGGATGCTATACAAGGAACACTACCTCGTGACGTTTGAGGTATTTTGCACTCATTTTAAAATGCAACAGAGAACACGAAACATTCAACCTTCTCACTGTTTTTATACACACTCTCCAAAAGCGCGTTGGTAACAAATCCGTGACGACTACCAGAGATGTCGCTGTGGTCGTTACATATTACATTTAAAATCATGCAGTACACCTTTTTGTGGAACTTATATATATCGCCCCCGGAATATATATAATATATATGGCTCAGGTTTCTTGACTCAAATAGGATACTTGTGAGTTTGTCACTTTAAATGATGACGCATTTTACACATTTCAATGTAGCTATAAAAAAGGGGGGGGGGGAGTTTACCCGCATAACGTCCGTCTTCTACGTTGGTGTGTAATTTTTAAGCCTAATAATTTTACTTGTATTTTATAAAAAAAAGTTTTCTTGCTAGACGTTATTGCTCCGAATGACGCAGTATGAGTGTTATATGGGCGGCCTCTTTATTTGAAATTACGGTCCTGTGTTTTTAATGTTCTCGTTCTAGTGGTATATGATACGAAAAATCTGTTTATGTACTGCATCTGTGTGTTTTATTATACACCTTGTTTCTCATTTTAAATTTACCGCCTTCATTTATATTTTACTTCGTCAAAATTTTAGGATAAGTTAAGCGCAGGTGTTGCCCATAGTAATTCCATGTTATTAATGTTTTATGTGCATTACATTTATAAAATTTTAGTGGGTATGTATATCCAGTTTACGATCTCTCAGTTTTAATAACTGCTGCGTCGCAGCGCCACCTCTTGAGGTGATTCTGTATTAGAGGCTTCAGTACTGGCACACGACGCTGGGGCGATTGCATGTATTTGCATGCGGTTTTCGGCGAATCATAGAGGACTATGGGGCACATACGTTGGTACATGCACAATAATCACAACGTTTATATTGACCGAGATAATGAGGCAAGTACATGTTTTTTTAAATGGGACGCTATACTTTTTTTACCATCATTCGAACGCTCTGGAAAAGACGCGTATAGTGATGTAACGCATGTTGCTATTGTGATTCAAAGTATATATATATATATATATATATATATATATATATATATATATATATATATATATATATATATATATATAAAGTCGTATGACAGAAGTATGTGCTGTTTATTTCTGGATGATTGGGCCTGCAGTGAAATATACATCTTGAAAGGATATTGTAAGTAATGTTCCTGTGTCACTGCTTAAAACATTTATAGATTATTTTGACAGCTATTTCGAAAGATTTCTTTTAAAGTACGTCTACGTTGTCCTGACGTATATACTCGTATAATATCTGGTGTGACTGTATCTGGTGACTGTTCTCGTTATATTTCACATGAAATTCTAAAATGTCGATTTCAAGTCGATTTTGTGGTATTTCATACCGTGTGGCGTATTTTGATATAATACATAGTAACTGGCTACGTGTTGTTTTGTTTTCTTCCTCGCTGTCGGTCTTGACTGAAAACAGGAAAATGATTTCTGTGGCTTATTGGCTTGTGATTATGGAATCAGAATCATCTGAACTTTCTAAACTTAACCGTTTGAAGATCAAAGCTATACGAAATACTGTCATTGAAGCTACTATCCTGACAGAGTCAGCGGTAGGAGAGGTGTCTCAAACCCCTACACCATTGAACCCAGCCGATTTACGCATCCGTTTTAAGCGACTAAATTTCGAAGACAAGGTTTCTCTCGCAGTAACAAAAAAAAAAAGACTCAAGGTTAGGCTGAGGGGGAGATGGAGAGAGAGGGGGGGGGGGAGGCGGCTGGAAATGGACGTAGAGGGAGAAAGGAAGAGAGAGACACAGAGAGAAGAAGGAAGAGATGGAGAGAAATTGGGAAATGGTGGGGAGTTGGTGGACACAGAGAAGAAGTTGGAGGGGGAGGCGGAGATGTACAGAAAGAAGGGGGAGTACGAGATACATCCAATGCCCGTACATACTTAGCAGTTGCTAAGCGTTGTCAGGTTGGCTAGGTACCTTATAAAACTTGATATCTGTGTCTTTTGTAACATTATTGCTGAATGCTTCATTGATTGATCAGCACATGATTTGTTATTCCTGCAGTTTGTTGTCGATATCGAGTTCATTATGGTAGCTTACAGTATTTCGCAGGTAACTGATGTGACTAACTTGTTCAGTTATTTTCTTGTGCGCTCCTCAGATGTTTTCTAGCTTTGAAAGCTAACAATTTTGTTTTTGGGCTGGATATTTTCATTGTTTACGAATTTGGTTAAATCTATAGGTGAAACCTTGTAGCGAAGTTTCGCTATCCTGTACGACTGCAAGGTCTCATGCTAAAGGCGTTGTATTAGAGATTACGTCATGTGATTAATCTTAAACCTGGATTAACTTGTTGTTTCCTTGACTTATTGATATCCTCAATGTATATAGTGTGATTCACCTGTCTGTTTCCATGGGTTTTATGCAACCCACAACGTCTTCCATGCCACACACAATATTTTTATGTTCTCTCCATCGCTATGAGCAAACTATTAGTCCAATAGTAAAAATGAACAAAACCTTTTTGTAGAAAATTTAATGTAGCTAAATTTTGTAGTGCCATACGTCTTGCTAGAGGTCGTAGTTTTCGAATTATTCAAGAGACATGTACAAAAGTGTGCTATAAATGTGTTTCTTCTTGAATAACTCGAAAATCGTGCTTCCAGCGAAAACGTGTCCCGGTACAAAATTTAACTACATTAAATGTCATACAGAAATGTTCTGCTCATTTTTCTGTATGACAAATAGTTTGCATGTAGCGAACGAGGGAATATGAACAATTTTGAGGCCATTGCGTGCTGCATAAAACCCACAGGTAGGTGGAGCTGAGTCACCTTGTACGTTAAAAAGTATTGGTGAAAAGCTACATTGTTTGTGGACCCCTTGTTATATAGACATGTCTTATACCGTAGCACAGTTACTCATTATTATTATTTTTATTCCTGTTTATAGGTTTCCTAACACATTTATAATTTGCTGAGGATATCGTTTCTCGTCTAAAATGTTCCATAATATTTCTCTACCTACATGATCGAAGGATTTCTTTAAGTCTAGCCTTGCTACAGGGTGGTATCCCGTGCTGGGGACTTTAATGGACCCACACTCTTCGAAGAAGCCACCCAGATGGATTAAATGACTTGAAATAGCGAAAAAGGCCAATATTGTGTCTTGGAATGAGGGAAACCTACAGTTTAAAGAAATAATCCTAGCTAAAGAACTGATAGAAAGAAACAGTAGGGAGGTTTGGAATTTACACTACTGGCCTTTAAAATTGCTACACCAAGAAGTGCAGATCATAAACGGGTATTCATTGGACAAATATATACTAGAACTGACATGTGATTCCATTTTCACGCAATTTGGGTGCATAGATCCTGAGAAATCAGCAGCCAGAACAACCACCTCTGGCCGTAAAAACGGCCTTGATACTCCTGGGCATTGAGTCAAACAGAGCTTGGATGGCGCGTACAGGTACAGCTGCCCATGCAGCTTTAACACGATACCACAGTTCATCAAGAGTAGTGTCTGGCATATTGTGAGGAGCCAGTTGCTCGGCCACCATTGACCAGACGTTTTCAGTTGGTGAGAGATCTGGAGAATGTGCTGGCCAGGACAGCAGTCGAACATTTTCTGTATTTCTCCGTTGTAAGCCAGACTATGAACAGCTAACAGTTCTCGAAACCTTTGCATACACTGTTCTCACTATAATATCTGCTGTACAACTGCTAAAAATGTGCTTTTGAGGCAGTCGTTACTAATGCTACAGGTCATTCGTCTTGTTTATTATCGTCATCTTGCGACATTGCGGTATACATTTTGGTTCGCTCACAATGAATTTCGTAACTACATAATGTTGTAGTCTTGTTGGCTCACAGTTTAAATGAATATAATTCCATTATACAGCTAACGATGATATTTTTCTACTGCATATACGCCGCTTTTTTTACGGTTTGGACTATCTGAAGATAATAATGAGGCAGGCTGAAGCAATGGATTATGTACCGGTGCAGGGATCATAGCCTGGATCTCCTGCTTACTAGGGAGATGCACTAGCCTTCATGCCACACTGCCACTAGAAGTACCATAGATCCACGGACTACAGTGGCACATCTCTCTCCTGATACAAATACACCCCTGGAAATGGAAAAAAGAACACATTGACACCGGTGTGTCAGACCCACCATACTTGCTCCGGACACTGCGAGAGGGCTGTACAAGCAATGATCACACGCACGGCACAGCGGACACACCAGGAACCGCGGTGTTGGCCGTCGAATGGCGCTAGCTGCGCAGCATTTGTGCACCGCCGCCGTCAGTGTCAGCCAGTTTGCCGTGGCATACGGAGCTCCATCGCAGTCTTTAACACTGGTAGCATGCCACAACAGCGTGGACGTGAACCGTATGTGCAGTTGACGGACTTTGAGCGAGGGCGTATAGTGGGCATGCGGGAGGCCGGGTGGACGTACCGCCGAATTGCTCAACACGTGGGGCGTGAGGTCTCCACAGTACATCGATGTTGTAGCCAGTGGTCGGCGGAAGGTGCACGTGCCCGTCGACCTGGGACCGGACCGCAGCGACGCACGGATGCACGCCAAGACCGTAGGATCCTACGCAGTGCCATAGGGGACCGCACCGCCACTTCCCAGCAAATTAGGGACACTGTTGCTCCTGGGGTATCGGCGAGGACCATTCGCAACCGTCTCCATGAAGCTGGGCTACGGTCCCGCACACCGTTAGGCCGTCTTCCGCTCACGCCCCAACATCGTGCAGCCCGCCTCCAGTGGTGTCGCGACAGGCGTGAATGGTGGGACGAATGGAGACGTGTCGTCTTCAGCGATGAGAGTCGCTTCTGCCTTGGTGCCAATGATGGTCGTATGCGTGTTTGGCGCCGTGCAGGTGAGCGCCACAATCAGGACTGCATACGACCGAGGCACACAGGGCCAACACCCGGCATCACGGTGTGGGGAGCGATCTCCTACACTGGCCGTACACCACTGGTGATCGTCGAGGGGACACTGAATAGTGCACGGTACATCCAAACCGTCATCGAACCCATCGTTCTACCATTCCTAGACCGGCAAGGGAACTTGCTGTTCCAACAGGACAGTGCACGTCCGCATGTATCCCGTGCCACCCAACGTGCTCTAGAAGGTGTAAGTCAACTACCCTGGCCAGCAAGATCTCCGGATCTGTCCCCCATTGAGCATGTTTGGGACTGGATGAAGCGTCGTCTCACGCGGTCTGCACGTCCAGCGCGAACGCTGGTCCAACTGAGGCGCCAGGTGGAAATGGCATGGCAAGCCGTTCCACAGGACTACATCCAGCATCTCTACGATCGTCTCCATGGGAGAATAGCAGCCTGCATTGCTGCGAAAGGTGGATATACACTGTACTAGTGCCGACATTGTGCATGCTCTGTTGCCTGTGTCTATGTGCCTGTGGTTCTGTCAGTGTGATCATGTGATGTATCTGACCCCAGGAATGTGTCAATAAAGTTTCCCCTTCCTGGGACAATGAATTCACGGTGTTCTTATTTCAATTTCCAGGAGTTACCAACTGACGGCTCAGTCCATAGCTATTCCCTTTCTGAAGTCCCATAATTTTTACTGAAGCTCTCCGATATTCGAATAGCACCCTAAGAATGAGCTAAATACAGTTAATTTTGCTTGTGCCTCAGACGTATGTGATACATAAATCACATACAGTTGAAGTTCCTGTGATATAATGATGCAGGTTTAGAGTGGGGAAGAGCAGTGGTGTGAAACTTGAGTTGGAATTTGTGCTGGGTAGGGACAAGTATTAGAGTAGCCCCGTGCAGCTCTGGGAGGAAGAGTGGCAATGTGGTTCAACGGCCAGCGGATCTGCTTCATAAGTAGAAGTACTGAGTGCGAATCCCAGGGCTGGTACAAATTTTAATTGATTGCTGCGGCCCATATCATTATGGTAGCTAAAGATGAGACTCAATACGTCCCAGGAACATCAATTGCATGGGATCTTAAGATTATTGTAGAAAGCACCCGAAACCATTTACCGTGCTATAATGGAATAAGGAAAAATAAAATTTGCAATCCACGCATCACACATTTCTTAAATTAAGAATTTTATATTTCATAAATTCTATTTTACGGGCAGAGAGTGGCAGATCATTGTCATGCAGAAACACAACTTTAGCGATACAATTCTTGACGTTCAACCTGATACAGCGCACAAGGATTTTGGAGTAAAAAAACTGGATTATGCGATATTAGGTATCATGCACTAACTTCTTGAGGTTGCTATCAACAATTTTCGACACATGTAGTATTTCTAAACCGCCACCATATCCATGGTGGCTAATACACGCCTATGTAGCGGCGCTCTACTCAGAGGAAGCCGGTTAAAATCCTGGTGGTGGAGGAAGTTCTCACCACCAGCGTTCGCCTGCAAGAGGACGAGAAGTGCCAGCCTCAGTTTAGTTGTCACCAGACTTTGCGCCAGTGTCCTGGATTAAATTCCGAACCTCTCTGCAGTATGTCGTGAAGTGAGGGCATGTGACACCAACGGTGGTGATCCGTCTGTCAGATAGGGACAGTAATCCCGGCGACCCCCTTGGTGCTATTCCAAAAGAGTTTCTCCCATCATACTACAAAAAAAGAAAAACAAAGAAGCGACTAGAAGGGCACAAGGGCAACTGAAGAAGGGACAGATTGACAGATCAGCTGTTGTTAAACAAGCTTTGCAGCCGGGAGACCACCACATTAAAGTACTGGCAGCCACAAGCGGAGACCATGAAATTGTATAGAGAGAGGATACAAGGATTGTTAAACACCCCAGGAATTTCAGTAGGGAGAAGGAGGGCGTGAAAGTGAATTTCTGTAGGAAAGAGAGCGTGAAATTGAATTACATCGTCCGCAGCTCGTGGTCGGCCGGTAGCGTTCCCGCGCCCGGGTTCGATTCCCGGCGGGGTCAGGGATTTTCTCTGCCTCGTGATGACTGGGTGTTGTGTGATGACCTTAGGTTTTTTTTTGTGATCAGTCTACTAACTGGTTTGATGCGGCCCGCCACGAATTCCTTTCCCGTGCTAACCTCTTCATCTCAGAGTAGCACTTGCAACCTACGTCCTCAATTATTTGCTTGACGTGTTCCAATCTCTGACTTCCTCTACAGTTTTTGCCCTCTACAGCTCCCTCTAGTACCATGGAAGTCATTCCTTCATGTCTTAGCAGATCTCTTATCATCCTGTCCCTTCTCCTTATCAGTGTTTTCCACATATTCCTTTCCTCTCCGATTCTGCGTAGAACCCCCTCATTCCTTATCTTATCAGTTCACCTAATTTTCAACATTCGTCTATAGCACCACATCTCAAATGCTTCGATTCTCTTCTGTTCCGGTTTTCCCACAGACCATGTTTCACTACCATACAATGCTGTACTCCAGACGTACATCCTCAGAAATTTCTTCCTCAAATTAAGGCCGGTATTTGATACTAGTAGACTTCTCTTGGCCAGAAATGCCTTTTTTGCCATAGCGAGTGCTTTTGATGTCCTCCTTCCTCCTTCCGTCATTGGTTATTTTACAGCCTAGGTAGCAGAATTCCTTAACTTCATTGACTTCGTGACCATCAATCCTGATGTTAAGTTTCTCGCTGTTCTCATTTCTACTACTTCTCATTACTTTCGTCTTTCTCCGATTTACTCTCAAACCATATTGTGTACTCATTAGACTGTTCATTCCGTTCAGCAGATCATTTAATTCTTCTTCACTTTCACTCAGGATAGCAATGTCATCAGCGAATCGTATCATTGATATCCTTTCACCTTGTATTTTAATTCCACTCCCGAACCTTTCTTTTATTTTCATCATTGCTTCCTCGATGTACAGATTGAAGAGTAGGGGCGAAGGCTACAGCCTTGTCTTACACCCTTCTTAATACGAGCACTTCGTTCTTGATCGTCCACTCTTATTATTCCCTCTTGGTTGTTGTACATATTGTATATGACCCGTCTCTCCCTATAGCTTACCCCTACTTTTTTCAGAATCTCGAACAGCTTGCACCATTTTATATTGTCGAACGCTTTTTCCAGGTCGACAAATCCTATGAAAGTGTCTTGATTTTTCTTTAGCCTTGCTTCCATTATTAGCCGTAACGTCAGAATTGCCTCTCTCGTCCCTTTACTTTTCCTAAAGGCAAACTGATCGTCACCTAGAGCATTCCCAATTTTCTTTTCCATTCTTCTGTATATTATTCTTGTAAGCAGCTTGGATTTATGAGCTGTTAAGCTGATTGTGCGATAATTCTCGCACTTGTCAGACGGCAAGAGCTGATCTTAGGTTACTTAGGTTTAAGTAGTTCTAAGTTCTAGGGGACTGATGACCATAGATGTTAAGTCCCATAGTGCTCAGAGCCATTTGAACCATTTTTTTGAATGACATCTCGATCCCGGTGGTGAAGAAGACGTGTAAGAGTCTTTCACCACGGAGTTATGGCAACAGCGGACGACGACGATCGACAACGGCCAGTTGTGGCCGAGCATTCAACACCACGCCACTGCACGGGATCACTTGTACACGGAATTTTGCAGCAGTCAGTAGCGAGCCAGGGTGTAGAACAGACACTCTCAGAAGCTACGAGTCCCCTTGAAATGTCTTCCGCCGGTGAGGTCGAAACGTTAGGTTTTAATGTAAAATCCATTCTACCTAGGAGTAACCGTGCGCAATGTTTTATCAATATATCCCCTTTTTCACATTAATAAACTTTGTCAGGTACTCAACAAGTGGTATGTGACACATAAAAATCCTAGGACCACTAGGCATCGAACTTAACCAGACCTAGCCTACGAGTTTCAGACTTTTGGATTCGTAGTTTGACGCTTAACTGCGAAGTCACCAAATCACTCGATTCGTTACGTGTTTGCTACATAACTACAGGTTAGTTCCCGGTTATCCTTCGGCTCTTACTTGTATCGCCAGCCACGTTGCGGCTCGCTGATTTGGAAACCGCTATTGCCCCGAGGCCAACCAACATGCCGCATACTCTTTTTACATGTACGTGTTTTTAATTACGCGATATCGCTGCAGCCGACAGCGCCTATCAATCGCCCTGCCAGTCCGCCGCAGAGAACAGCGAGCGCGCGCCCGTGCGATACGCCGTGTGGTGAAGCACCCCCCTCCACACACCGCGGCCGCGACCTGCGGTCTGTCTGGCTGTGGCCGGAAGCTCTGCTGCGTGCGGAGCGTCGCCCGTGGCCCGTGCTGCCCTCTGTACCAGCCGTGCTCCCCAGGGACCTGGCCGGAATATGGGCAGCTGCAAAGTCCCTCTCGCCTAGACTGCCAGTGCTGACCAACGTTCTGAAACTCACTGCATTCTGTTAGAAAACTAAAAACTGTAGGACTAAATATGCAACAAACAACTGTTTCACGCTGTGCTAAACAAATACGAGGTGCATTCAAGTTCTAAGGCCTCCGATTTTTTTTCTCTGGACTGGAAAGAGATAGAAACATGCGCATTGTTTTAAAATGAGGCCGCGTTCATTGTCAATACGTCCCAGAGAAGGCAGCACCGTGGGGCAGATGGAATTTTACCGCCAGCGGCGAGAATGAGAACTGTTTTAAATACTTAAAATGGCGACGTTTTCCTTACTTGAACAACGTGCAATCATTCTTTTTCTGAATTTGCGTGTTTTGAAACCAATTGAAATTCATCGACAGTTGAAGGAGACATGTGGTGACGGAGTTATGGATGTGTCGAAAGCGCGTTCGTGGGTGCGACAGTTTAATGAAGGCAGAACATCGTGTGACAACAAACCGAAACAACCTCGGGCTCGCACAAGCCGGTCTGACGACATGATCGAGAAAGTGGAGAGAACTGTTTTGGGGGATCGCCAAATGACTGTTGAACAGATCGCCTCCAGAGTTGGCATTTCTGTGGGTTCTGTGCACAC
The DNA here is from genome assembly GCF_023864275.1 of Schistocerca cancellata. Lineage (NCBI taxonomy): Eukaryota > Metazoa > Arthropoda > Insecta > Orthoptera > Acrididae > Schistocerca > Schistocerca cancellata. The sequence continues at coordinate 71,927,622 of NC_064637.1, read as the reverse complement.
AATCCTGCATGACGACCTGAAAATGTGAAAAGTGTTATCCAGGTGGGTGCCACGAATGCTGACGGACGACCACACGGCTGCCCGTGTGGCATGTTGCCGAGCAATGTTGACTTTCTTTTCGTCGGTTGTGACAATGGATGAGACATGGATGCCATTTTTCAATCCAGAAACAAAGCGCCAGTCAGCTCAATGGAAGCACACAGATTCACCGCCACCAAAAAAATTTCGGATAACCGCCAGTACTGAAAAAATGGTGTCCATGTTCTGGAACAGTGAGGGCGTAATCCTTACCCATTGCGTTCCAAAGGGCACTACGGTAACAGGTGCATCCTACGAAAATGTTTTGAAGAACAAATTCCTTCCTGCACTGCAACAAAAACGTCCGGGCAGGGCTGCGCTTGTGCTGTTTCACCGAGACAACGCACCCGCACATCGAGCTAACGTTACGCAACAGTTTCTTCGTGATAACAACTTTGAAGTGATTCCTCATGTTCCCTACTCACCTGACCAGGCTCCTAGTGACTTTTGGCTTTTTCCAACAATGAAAGACACTCTCCGTGGCCGCACATTCACCAGCCGTGCTGCTATTGCCTTAGCGATTTTCCAGTGGTCAAAACAGACTCCTAAAGAAGCCTTCGCCGCTGCCATGGAATCATGGCGTCAGCGTTGTGAAAAATGTGTACGTCTGCAGGGCGATTACGTCGAGAAGTAACGCCATTCATCGATTTCGGGTGAGTAGTTAATTAGAAAAAAAATCGGAGGCCTTAGAACTTGAATGCACTTCGTACATTAACGCAAGAACAATAAAACACAACAACAGAAGTAATGATAGCTTCTTCTCTGCTGAGGAAAATGTTACAAAAAGATGTTCCACAGGGGTCAATCTTGGGTCCAATAGCACTTCATATAAAACAGAGTGTCTGTCTACAAAAATAGTGTCCGTTGAAGATATACCTTAAGACAAAAATGCAACAACGATGTACCACTAAAGAATTATTCGAATGGGACCGAAGGCGACAATTATAATGTAAACTACTGTCCATTAAAAATGGTACACCACGAAGATGACGTGCTGCAGACGTAAAATTTAATCGACGGGAAGAAGATGCTGTAATATGCAAATTATTAGCTTTTCAGAGCATTCACACAAGGTTGGCGCCGGTGGTGACAACTACAACGTGCTCACATGAAGAAAGTTTTCAACCGATTTCTCATACACAAACAGCAGTTGACCGGCGATGCCTGGTGAAACGTTGTTGTGATGCCTCGTGTAAAGAGAAATACGTACCATCTCGTTTCCGACTTGGATAAAGGTCGGATTGTAGCCTATTGCGATTGCGGTTTATCGTATTGCGACATTGCTGCTCGCGTTGGTCGAGATCCAATGACTGTTAGCAGAATATGGGATCGGTGGGTTCAGGAGGGTAATACGGAACGCCGTGCTGGATCCCAACGGCCTCGTATCACTAGCAGTCGAGGTGACAGGCATCTTAATCGTATGGCTGTAACGGATCGTGCTGCCACGTCTCGATCCCTGAGTCAACAGATGGGGACGTTTGCAAGACAACCATCTGCACGAACAGTTCCATGACGTTTGCAGCAGCATGGACTATCAGCTCGGAGACCGTGCCTGCGGTTACCCTTTACGCTGCATCACAGACGGGAGCGCCTGCGATGGTGTACTCGACGACGAACCTGGGGCAATGATGGAAAAACGTCATTTTTTCGGATGAATACAGGTTCTGCTTACAGCATCATGATGGTCGCATCCGTGAACGCACATTGGAAACGTGTATTCGTCATCGCCATACCGGCGTAACACCCGGCGTGATGGTATGGGGTGCCATTGGTTACACGTCTCGGTCACCTCTTCTTCGCATTGACGGCACTTTGAACGGTGGACGTTACATTTCAGATGTGTTACGACCCGTGGCTCTACCCTTCATTCGATCCCTGCGAAACCCTACATTTCAGCAGGCTAATGCACGACCGCATGTTGCAGGTCCTGTACGGGCCTTTCTGGATACAGAAAATGTTTGGCTGGTGCCGTGGCCAGCACATTCTCAAGATCTGTCACCAACTGGAAACGTCTGGTCAATGGTGGCCGAGCAACTGGCTCGTCACAGTACGCCAGTCACTACTCTTGATGAACTGTGGTATCGTGTTGAAGCTGCATGGGCAGCTGTACCTGTACACGCCATCCAAGTTCTCTTTGACTCAATGCCCAGAGGCGTATCAAGGCCTTTATTCCGGCTAGTGGTGGTTGTTTTGGGTATTGATTTCTTAGGATCTATGCACCCAAATTTCGTGAAAATGTAATCACATGTCAGTTCTAGTATAATATATTTGTCCTATGAATACCCATTTATCATCTGCACTTCTTCTTGGTGTAGCAATTTTACTGGCGAGTAGTGTAAATGTGTTGATGGACATATGATTACGATTTCAGAAAAATAGGATGATTTATTATAGAGAAACAGATTGATAAATTGAGCAAGTCAAGTTATCGCCCTTCTCCAAGCAGTTATTCGGTTTGGCTCGTGAATGTTCTCCTGAGGGACATCGTGCCAAATTCCTTCTAATTGTGATGGGTTGTCAAACCTCGTGGTGGCTTAAGGACCCTGCCCATAATGCTCTAAACGTTCTCAATTGCGGAGAAATCCTGCTACGTTGCTGGTAAGGATAGGGCTTGGCAAGCCCGAAGACAAGTAGCAGAACACTCGCCGATTTGGTCAGGCATTATCTGGCGGAAATGTAAACCCCGGATGGCTTGCTACGAAGGGCAAAAAAAGGGGTGTAGAATATCATGAATGTACCGTTGTTCTGTAAGGGTATTACAATCAGAGGCGTCCAGTTATGGAAAGAAATGTCACCCCAGACCATTACACCTGACTGTCGGGCCGTATGGAATACCACCACTGCGTGGGGGTCTCCAGACATGTCTTCAGCCTGTAATAACACTGGAGTAGAATTGTCTTCAGTGATCAGTCCCGCTTCGAACTGAGCCCCAGTCATTAACGAAGACGTGTCTGGAGACTCCAAGGACATTAGTAGGACAGAGGTCGACCAACGTGTTTTTAACTTGCTATGTTTGTGAAGCTCCTCCTTTTGAATAAAGCATCCAATTTTTTGAAACTGTTATCATTTATTTGTCTGTACACGTCCATCATATCTACCGTTTCTGTCACATTTCGATAAGTCCTTCGCGGTGCTTCGTTTTTTTCCTTCTTCTTTTTTTTGTCTTAGAGTAGACACCAGATACCGGCGGGAATTACTAAACGATAAACGATCCAGTCCGCCGCTCGTGGTCTCGCGGTAGAGTTCTCGCTTCCCGAGCACGGGGTTCCGGGTTCGATTCCCGGCGGGGTCAGGGATTTTCACCTGCCTCGAGATGACTGGGTGTTTGTGTTGTCCTCATCATTTCATCATCATCCAGGAAAGTGGCGAAATTGGACTGAGCAAAGATTGGGTAATTGTACGGGCGCTTATAACCACGCAGTTGAGCGCCCCACAAACCAAACATCATCATCTCGATAAACGATCCAATAAATGTAATAATGGCAAATCGGTTTCGGCGTTTCCAGAGGAGGGCTGTGGAGTGACTCTTGAGTCTTATAATTCTTATCAGTTTAGATGAACTTCCATTTTACTGGCAGGCTCAGAATGTATGCTGGGTAAACAGCTCGTGGTGGCGAGATTTGGCAACAATCGAGTGACTAAAATACGAACAAATAATTTTTTATTCGGAATCTGTTGCTAGAGTAGTCGCACAGCGGTTAACCTCGGATCCAGTAAATCTGTTTTTAGCACTGAATGACCTTCTGCTCTGATGATGAGTGCTGAAGGGATGCAAGGTAAATGTCATGAGAGAATTACTAAATAATTTTATTAGCAAAATGAGGACAATTATTTCGGTATGCAAATATTTGCCAAGGAAGCCCCACTGTGGTTAACTTTGGATGTAATCTACATATACATCTACTTGGTGAAACCTTCCCATCTCCTCTATATCTCTATTGTTATGCAACCTTCCTTTCTACAATAACCTATCAAACATTCCCTTAGGATTTCTATCTCGTGCTTAATAATAACAAATGAGATCTTCCCTTTGAAATTAATTCTCTTTCTCAATCTTCGCATACAAGTTTAAATGCTGCTTATTAAAAGTGATTCGCTGATTATTTCGACGAAACATAGAATGTGTCGTCGTCGTGGCCCTCAGTCGTTACCTGCAATAACCCAAAACTGTTCCTTACCTTTTCTACTGTTACTGGATCGCCATCTGACTGCTACATCGAACTGCGACATGAATATACTTACTCTGGTTTACTATACTCTATTAACTGCTGGTGGGCTGTCATAATAAGTGGCTGTATTTATTACCAAAGCTGACGTTATTCTTTAATAGCAAAGCTGACGCTATTCTTTAATTAACTTGACTGACGTTACGTAATTCATAGTTAAACTTTTTCTTGACAACATCAAAATTTTGCAGCTTTACGTTAATGGTTTTTGGGATGGTTTATAATCAGTAATGTAATATTGCTGGCAAACGTTAATTATATCCTGAATGAAATAATTTTACAAACGTTCAAATGAGACTTACTTTTATACAATTATCTTACAACTAGCATTGCGCAAATATAACTTCAGTGGTCTTGAGTTACTCAAAAAAATAATTCAATATTATTAGTTCCTCTTATGATAATAGTTAGCTGATGTCTCTGTACATCCGTTTACAATTTCTTGCAAATCACAGCTGGTGGCTGGCAGGCACACCGCTCCCCTCAACCTCTCGCTTCAGACCTGCTACCGACTCGCTTCACACCTCGCTTACTACTGACTTCCTACGAACGCTAAAGTGCGGTCTCTCCTGCCAACAATGCTTTCTGGTGCAGACAATCCCTGAAACCAATACAAAATGTATCAATGCGCGGTCTTTCCCGCTCTTTTCTTAAAATGTATCCATACTTGGTCTCTCCAGAACTTTTTAAAATTATATCAATGTGCGGTATCTCCTGCCAACAATACTTTGGTGCAGACATTCCCTGCTACCACAATTATTTCCAACATGACAAATATGAATTATTCCTACTTAATCCTTTTACTAAAAAATAACATCTTTCATAAATTGTGGTTTGACAATAGAAATATACAAGTCCTACAATGGTTAATCTGCAATTCACACTTTAGTGCCTGGCAGAGGGTTCATCGAACCGTTTTCATACTACTTCTCTACCATTCCACTCTCGAATGGCTCGTGGGAAAAAGGAACACCTAAATCTTTCCGTTCGAGCTCTGATTTCTCTTATTTTATTGTGATGATCATTTCTCCCTACGGAGATGGGTGTCAACGAGATATTTTCTTATTCGGAAGAGAAAGCTGGTAATTGAAATTTCGTAAACAGAATTCACCGCAAAGAAAACCGCCTCTGTTTCAGTGACCCCAACTCGCGTATCATATCAGTGACACGCTCACCCCTATTGCGTAATACTACGAAACGAGCTGCCCGTCTTTGCACTTTTTCGATGTCCTCCGTCAATCCTACCAGGTAAGGATCCCACACTGTGCAGCAATATTCCAGCAGAGGACGGACAAGTGTAATGTAGGCTGTCCCTTTAGTGGGTTTGTCGCATCTTCTAAGTGTTCTGCCAACAAAGCGCAGTCTTTGTCTCGCCTTCCCCTTAATTTATCTATGTGGACTTTCCAATTTAAGTTGCTCGTAATTGTAATTCCTAGGTATTTAATCGAATTGACATCCCTTAGATCTGTGAGATGTATCGTATACCCAAAATTTATTGGATTTCTTTTAGTCCCCATGTTGATGAGCTTGCAGTTTTCTTTGTTTAGTGCTAATTGCCACTTTTCGCACCATACAGAAATTCTCTCTAGATCATTTTGTAATTTTAATTGGTCGTCTGATGATTTTACAGGACGGTAAATTACAGCGTCATCCGCAAACAATCTAAGGGGGCTGCTCAGATTATCACCTAGATAATTTATGTAAATCAGGAACAGCAGTGGGCCTATGACACTACCTTGCGGAACGCCAGATATCACTTCTGTTCTACTCGATGATTTACCGTCTATCACTACGGACTGTGACCTCTCTGAAGGAAATCACGAATCCAGTCACACAACTGAGACGATACTCCATATGAACGCAATTTGATTAATAGACGCTTGTGAGTAACGGTATCAAAAGCCTTCTGGAAATCTAGGAATATGGAATCGATCTGAGATGCTTTGACGACAGCACTCATTACTTCATGGGAATAAAGAGCTAGCTGTGTTGCACAAGAACCATATTGTTGGTTATGTATCAATAAGTCATTTTCTTCAAGGTGATTCATAATGTTCGAGTAGAGTATATGCTCCAGAATCCTACTGCAAATTGAGGTCAGTGATACGGGTCTGTAATTCAATGGGTTACTCGTATTTCCTTTCTTGAATATTGGTGTGACGTGTGCTACTTTGCAGTCTTTAAGAACAGACCTTTCGTCAAGCGAGCGGTTGTATATGATTGTTATGAAAGGTGCTGTTGTGTCTGCACACTCTGAAAGAAACCTGATTGGTGTATCATCTGGATTGGAAGACTTGCCTTTCTTTAGTGATCTGAGTTGTTTCACAACACCTAAGATATGTACTTTATTGTAATATAGCTGCTTGTACTTGGAGTATTCAATAACTAATGGAACACATTATTTTTCTGAAAGCAAGTCTGCTGTATCCAGAATTCCATGATGCAGTATTATTCCCAGTCTTTTGGCTACAAATCGCTGTTTGTCAACATAATAATGAACGATCGCGGAATTCCCATTGAGACAATCATGTCTAGTTTTGGTGAACATAAGCTCCGTTCAATGCCACGGCATTACACCACCTTACTGGGCCTTATGACCGCATGGTACCATTCTGCTGGTCGATGTCGGAGCCATGGTCTTGATGCATCAATAACATCCCCATCACTCACGTGCTGCTCCATGCGGAGTGGATCCTTCATTCAGCCAAACAGGTGGAAGCCACAAGGCGCGAGATCAAGGCTGTAGAGTGGATGCAGAAGGTTGATACAATTGTGATCTGCTCTCGGATGCCCCGTGTGTGTGATTCTGATCACTCTATCACCTCGAATGAGAGTGTCCGCACGTTCCAGCATTTCAGGAGTCACAGCTGTGTGCGGCTGGCCGGCACGCAGGAGATCCGACAGCATTGCGTGATGTTGCTGTGATGATGACAAGCGCCTCGCCCAACGACTCACCGCGCTTTTGTTCACGTCTCCGTAGGCATTCTGCAAGCGCCCCTATGAATATCTGCGACGCCTGGTCTTCCGCCAAAAGAAACTCAATGACAGCTCTCTACGTGGAGCGCTCATCCGCTACAGACGCCATTTTGAAGGCTACGTATGGCACCGGCACCTATCGGAATTCCGTGAAACTATAGGTGCTGAAGCGGGGATATTCCTCTACCTCCCACAAGAAATTCCGTATTTTTGCAACTGTAATCGGCCGAGAAACAAAAAGTAGCTTCATTACGCCTATCGTAAATTTAAATGACTTCTCAGTATAGAAACAAGCGTTGAATGAGTCACAGGTAAATTTCGCGCGCCGCCGAATTAGGCGAGGGAATGTCTTTTCAGCTTAGCATGCTGCAAAGCAGAAGGCGCACACAATAGAGCGGGGCTTAACAACTGGCCGGTTTTGAGCGCGAGTACTCGCGTCTGCTCAGGCACGTGCTCGCGAGCATGTGCAAGGTCGCGGAGTAGGGAGGAAAGGGAGGGAGGGGAAATGCGCGCGCACGTTTGAATAGGGCTGCAGCGTGTCCTATTGAATTCGCGCCGACTGTGTAACGTTTAAAGTACTACGATCAGCTCTTAACAGTCACTTCGCTGGTTAAGAATCATGTCAAGTCGCCGTTGTGTAACCCCAACCATGCTTTCGCAGTTCAACCCCCATTGGGAGGAATTGTATCTGTTTACAGTAAAAGATGGTGTTGCAAAATGTTTAGTACGTCACAAAACGCTGAATTCTTTTAGGAAATTTAATCTGCAGCGACATTATATGTCGTACCACGCGAAAGACTACGGAAGTGGAAAATGTGATGGACCAGATCGTGCACAGGAAGTTATTAAACTTAAAAGGAAGCTATCCGAAGAAGATCTGGACGACAAAGAAAAATCAACTGAGGCAGCTGTAAAGATTTTATGGCGTATTCTCTAGCTCTGGACGAAAGTGTTGATATCACTGGAACAGCGCAGCTTGCCATATTTATTAGAGGTGTTAATAGAGATCTTCAGGTGAGGGAGGAGCTCCTCGATGTAGTAGCCATGAAGAACACGACAACCGGAGGTGATATTTTAAGTAGTGTTGAAGAAAGTGTTGAAAATATAGGATTGTCGTGGAATTCTTTAGTTTCAGAGTCTACCGACAGTGCACCAGCGATGACAGGGAAAAAATCAGGTTTCATTGCGCTGTTGAAGGAGAAAATGAAAAAAACTGACCGTGCCGAATGAAATAAGGGGCGTTCACTGTGTGATCCACCAGGAAAACTGATGTGCAAAGAGTATCACTCCAAAAAATGTGATGAGTGTTCTTGTTCGTACAACCAATTATATAAGGAAGCATGGGCTACAAAACAGGCATTAGGCGCCAGTGAGTAGTCCATTTACACTACTGGCCATTAAAATTGCTACACCAAGAAGAAATGCAGATGATAAACGGATATTCATAGGACAAAAATATTATACTGGAACTGACATGTGATTACATTTTCACGAAATTTGGGTGCATAGATCCTGACAAATCAGTACCCAGAACAACCACCTCTGGCTGTAATAACGGCCTTGATACGCGTGGGAATTGAGGCAAACGGAGCTTGGATGGCGTGTACAGGTACAGCTGCCCGTGCAGCTTCAACACGATACCACAGTTCATCGAGAGTAGTGAGTGGCGTATTGTGACGAGCCAGTTGCTCGGCCACCATTCACGAGACGTTTTCAGTTGGTAACAGATCTGGAGAATGTGCTGGCCTGGACAGCAGTCGAACATTTTCTGTATCCAGAAAGACCCGTACAGGACCTGCAACATGCGGTCGTGCATTATGCTGCTGAAATGTAGGGTTTGGCAGGGATTGAAAGAAGGGTAGAGCCACGGGTCGTAACACATCTGAAATGTAATGTCCACTGTTCAGAGTGCCGTCAGTGCGAACAAGAAGTAACCGAGACGTGTAACCAAAGGCATCCCATACCATCACGCCAGGTGATACGCCAGTATGGCGATGACGAATAAACGCTTCCAACGGCGTTCAGCGCGATGTCGGCAAGCACGGATGCGACCATCATGATATAACCTGGATTCATCCGAAAAAATGACGTTTTGCCATTCGTGCGCCCAGGTTCGTCGTTGAGTACACAATCGCAGGCGCTCCAGTCTGTGATGCAGCGTCAAGGGTAACCGCAGCCACGGTCTCCGAGCTGATAGTCCATGCTGCTGCAAACGTCGTCGTACTATTCGTGCAGATGGTTGTTGTCTTGCAAACGTCCCCATTTGATGACGCAAGGATCGAGACGTGGCTGCACGATCCGTTACAGCCATGCGGATAAGATTTATTGTCACCTCGACTGCTAGTGATACGAGGCCGTTGGGATCCAGCACGGCGTTCCGTATTACCCTCTTGAACCCACAGATCCCATATTCTGCTAACAGTCATTGGATCTCAACCAACGCGAGCAGCAATGTCGCGATACAAATAAACCGCAATCGCAATAGGCTACAATCCGACCTTTATCTAAGTCGGAAACGAGATGGTACGCATTTCTCCTTACACGAGGCATCACAACAACGTTTCACCAGGCAACGCCGGTCAACTGCTGTTTGTGTATGAGAAATCGGTTGAAAACTTTCTTCATGTCAGCACGTTGTAGGTGTCGCCACCGGCACCAACCTTGTGTAAATGCTCTGAAAAGCTAATTATTTGCATATCACAGCATCTTCTTCCTGTCGGTTAATTTCACGTCTGTAGCACGTCATCTTCGCTGTGTAGCAATTTTAGTGGCCAGTAGTGTAATAATGGTGGGAAGTGTGGAGGACGGAGGAGGAGACAGACGATCGACTACAGAAGACAGGTTCTGGTGGGTGTAGGTTCCAGAGGTTACTCAAAGGTGAAGAGGGCTGAACTGGACGGAACGGTGTGGAGAGATGCGTCAAAATATTGTTCCAGCTGAAGACCACAACAACAACGGTAGGCCCTGAGCGTGTGAGAGTAGTGTGTGCGAATTTTTGAAGAAGAGGAGAGGGCAGTGGCTCATGTCGGGGGTCGAGATGAAGGAGCAGTAAGCGGGCGCAGGGGGTGGGGGTAGTAGAGAGAGGGAGGGGAGGGTTGAAGGGTGCGTCCGCGGATCGTTCATCTCTGAAGCAGCCATCAATCTCCCGCTGTATACAGCGCCGCCGCCTATCGCCGTGTAACAAATGCGATCACCCCGGCGCCTTGCCTCATACTCGAGCTGAGGGCCCGAAACCGAATTACTGCCAAGAGAGGGCGCAGGAGGGCAGACGGGCAGAGAGGGGGGGGGGAGGCAGGGAGCATGGGGTGGGTCCTGTGTCTTAAAGCTGCAGTGCTAGCCCTGTCTGCAAGAGTTCACTCGTCCTTAGGATACGCGTTTTAGATTGCACTGTAAGGTGTCGAAGTTGAGTGACTGTGGAAAGATTACAGACGACTTAGAGAACAATTCCAGTTGCTGTGATGAATGGCAGCTAGTCCTAAAGGTGGAAAAATGCAAGTTAATGCGGATGAGTAGAAAGATCAAACTTGTGATGTTCGGTTACAGTAATACTAGAGTCCTGCTAGACACAGTCAAGTCTTTTAAGTGTTGTTGTTGTGGTCTTCAGTCCTGAGACTGGTTTGATACAGCTCTCCATGCTACTCTATCCTGTGCAAGCTTCTTCATCTCCCAGTACGTACTGCAGCCTACATCCTACTGAATCTGCTTAGTATATTCATCTCTTGGTCTCCCTCTACGATTTTCACCCACCACGCTGCCCTCCAATACTAAATTGGTGATCCCATGATGCCTCAGAACATGTCCTACTAACCGATCCCTTCTTCCAGTCAAGTTGTGCCACAAACTCCTCCCCAATCCTATTGAATACCTCCTCATTAGTTATGAGATTTACCCGCCTTTTGAGTATCTGGGCGTAACGTTGCAAAGCGATATGAGGTAGAACGAGAACGTGGGAACTGTGGTAGGGAAGGCGAATGGTCGACTTCGGTTTATTGGGAGAATTTTAGGAAAGAGTGGTTCACTTGTAAAGGAACGCTGGTGCGACCTGTTCTTGAGTACTACTCCACTTTGGAATCCGTACCAGGTCTGATTTGAAGGAAGATACCGAAGCAATTTAGAGTCGTACTGCTAGGTTTGTTATCGGTAGGTTCGAACAACACGGAAGTGTCATGGAGATGCTTGGGGAACTCAAATAGGAATTCATAGAGGGAAGGCGACGTTATTTTCGAGAAACGCTGTTGGGGAAAAGTTAGAGAACCGGCATTTAATGGTGATTGTCGAACAGTTCTAGTGCCGGGCACATAAATTGGGCGTAAGGGCCACGGAGATAAGATACGAGAAATTAGGGCTCATATGGAGGCACACAAACGTTTTTCCCACGCCCTGTCTGCGAGTGGAACAGGAAAGGAAATGGGAAGCAGTGGTACAGAGCACCCTCCACCGTGCACCGTACGGTGGCTTGGGGAGTATCTATGTAGATGTAGATGTAGATTGAAAGTATGTGCCTATTGCTACATGTGCTCATGAGAATGCTTCAGGCCTGCTTACCGATATCTTTTTCCAAAAAATTTCGATAAAGTAATGTACTGAAGAACAGTGTCGCACTTATGTGGAAACAATTTACTTAGCATATCACTGTTTCGATTCCACAAGGTGTTACTCCATTTATACGTTCACTTATCAAATAGCACAAGTCTTAAATATTAAAATATTGCCAGATGGTATTTTTTTGTGATCATTACCAAGATGATTAACGGTGTAGATTTTTTCAATCTCGTACAAAAACTCAGAGTTTATGGAATTGATGGCCTTGTGTATAGCTGGCCTGAATCGTACTAAACGAACAGAACGCAATAGGTTAACTGAATAACTCCAACAATGTCGGAAAGGTGGAAAAGTTTAGTGACTCGAGAGAAATCACAAACGGAGTCCCGCAGGGTTCGATTTTGGGCCTTCTCCTATTCCTTTATATGTGAATGACCTTCGGCTTAACTAAGAATTGGTAGCTAATTTTTGCAGACGATACTAGTGTTACAATAAATCCCATTAGAGAGAAAGGAACAGAAGGATGTGGTAAATGAAATTTACCAAAGTGGCTGTCAGGAAACTGACTCTCCTTGAATTTTGAAAAAACACACCGTATTCAATTCAGTACAATAAATACTCATACCGAAAATTGATGTGGCACATTAGCAGTAGTAAGTAAATAGGGTAGAATGCTTCAAAATTTTTGGATGTACGTAATGATGACCATTTGAATTGGAAGAAGAATATTTCTCCTTCATTTCTATCCTGCCAAATTGTTGAGGGTTCTTTGGGGGATATTGTCCCACACATCTTTCAAGGCGATTTTCAGTTGTTGCAAAGTTCGGGGACGGGGGGTTTCGTTGTGCGACACGTCTGCCAAGAGCATCCCCGGCATGCCCTGTGGGATTTAGGTCCCCGGAGTACGTAGGCCATTCCATACGTTCAGTATCTTCATTTTCCAGTGTGTCCGATACCTCGGTGGTCCCGTGTGGGTGGGCATTGTCGTACTTAAACAGAAAGTCGGGGCCTAACGAACCCATAAAGCGGCGGGCACGATCCAGAATAACCTCCCTGCGACACCTCTGTGCTGCAACGGCACCTGCGGCAAAAATATACAGCGGTGTTAGGCCACTGTGCATAATGCCTGTCAAAACCATTACGCCTAGGCCATACCGATGATGTTCATGCACATACTGTTAGGTGAAACGTGTTCCCCTCTTCTCTATGCTAACTGGTGGCCACAATCACTTGCTATAGTGAAGAGGGATCCATTGGAGACCATCACTATGGACCACAACTGCTAACCACAACCAACATGCTCACTACACCATCAAACTCTTTCTCGACGATAGCGTGGTTGACCTATAGCTGGTCGGTTGTTGTGTAGCAATTGGAAGCTGTTCTTTTGCAATTGTTTGGTGTTCCTTAACAGTTGTTTTTATTAGTATTAATGTGTTCATATATTAATGTGTTCATTAACGTTAACACTAATCACGTATAATTACCTCGTAAACTGCCTGGTAGCACATCATTTTGATAATAGAATCTCAAACATGACCTATGGTACATGTCACTAACTAGCTGACTAACCAACTGCGCTGCAGTCATGGACTGTGCGGCTGGTCCTGGCGGAGGTTCGAGTCCTCCCTCGGGCATGGGTGTGTGTGTTTGTCCTTAGGATAATTTAGGTTAAGTAGTGTGTAAGCTTAGGGACTGATGACCTTAGCAGTTAAGTCCCATAACATTTCACACACATTTGACGATTTGACTAACCAACTTCTGCGTAATGAGATTAACTGTACGCCGGCTGGAACCGCGCGACCGCTACGGTCGCAGGTTCGAATCCTGCCTCGGGAATGGATGTGTGTGATATCCTTAGGTTAGTTAGGTTTAAGTAGTTCTAAGTTCTAGTGGACTGATGACCTCAGAAGTTGAGTCCCATAGAGCTGAGAGCCATTTTGAGATTAATTGTACCTTCCTTGGAGGATAATGCTTGTAAGTTACTGTACTAGATCGTACTGAAATTAATTTGGATCCTACAAGAAAGTAGTTTAAACGCGTGGAATTTGGGCGCTAATGTGAGTTGAACTCGTCATTCTCTGAATACTCTGAACTTACTGTTTAAAAGATTAATCTTTAATTTGAATTTACTGGTATAATTACCCCTTGTAACTAAAAGCCTTTTTTATTGAACATATGATTATGCGGCTTGTCTGCTCTGCATCTCGTAGAATCGCACGGCGTGCAATAGCTACTTACCTGCTACCCTGAAAAGGAACAGATTCGTGTTTACACATGAAACGTCTGGCGCATTAGCTGCCGCAAACTTTTCTAATTACAGTTTTCGGGGTCCATGGGAGGAAATATAGGGAGAGTTATTAGCTTGGATGTAGGAAACTGTAAAAATCACAATGTTGGAACTACAATAAAATATAAGTGTTGCCGCTTACTGAAGACACTGTTTGTGTCAGTGAACGTACAAGCGTTACGATCTCACATACACTCCTGGAAATTGAAATAAGAACACCGTGAATTCGTTGTCCCAGGAAGGGGAAACTTTATTGACACATTCCTGGGGTCAGATACATCACATGATCACACTGACAGAACCACAGGCACATAGACACAGGCAACAGAGCATGCACAATGTCGGCACTAGTACAGTGTATATCCACCTTTCGCAGCAATGCAGGCTGCTATTCTCCCATGGAGACGATCGTAGAGATGCTGGATGTAGTCCTGTGGAACGGCTTGCCATGCCATTTCCACCTGGCGCCTCAGTTGGACCAGCGTTCGTGCTGGACGTGCAGACCGCGTGAGACGACGCTTCATCCAGTCCCAAACATGCTCAATGGGGGACAGATCCGGAGATCTTGCTGGCCAGGGTAGTTGACTTACACCTTCTAGAGCACGTTGGGTGGCACGGGATACATGCGGACGTGCATTGTCCTGTTGGAACAGCAAGTTCCCTTGCCGGTCTAGGAATGGTAGAACGATGGGTTCGATGACGGTTTGGATGTACCGTGCACTATTCAGTGTCCCCTCGACGATCACCAGTGGTGTACGGCCAGTGTAGGAGATCGCTCCCCACACCATGATGCCGGGTGTTGGCCCTGTGTGCCTCGGTCGTATGCAGTCCTGATTGTGGCGCTCACCTGCACGGCGCCAAACACGCATACGACCATCATTGGCACAAAGGCAGAAGCGACTCTCATCGCTGAAGACGACACGTCTCCATTCGTCCATCCATTCACGCCTGTCGCGACACCACTGGAGGCGGGCTGCACGATGTTGGGGCGTGAGCGGAAGACGGCCTAACGGTGTGCGGGACCGTAGCCCAGCTTCATGGAGACGGTTGCGAATGGTCCTCGCCGATACCCCAGGAGCAACAGTGTCCCTAATTTGCTGGGAAGTGGTGGTGCGGTCCCCTACGGCACTGCGTACGATCCTACGGTCTTGGCGTGCATCCGTGCGTCGCTGCGGTCCGGTCCCAGGTCGAAGGGCACGTGCACCTTCCGCCGACCACTGGCAACAACATCGATGTACTGTGGAGACCTCACGCCCCACGTGTTGAGCAATTCGGCGGTACGGCTTCCCGGCCTCCCGCATGCCCACTATACGCCCTCGCTCAAAGTCCGTCAACTGCACATACGGTTCACGTCCACGCTGTCGCGGCATGCTACCAGTGTTAAAGACTGCGATGGAGCTCCGTATGCCACGGCAAACTGGCTGACACTGACGGCGGCGGTGCACAAATGCTGCGCAGCTAGCGCCATTCGACGGCCAACACCGCGGTTCCTGGTGTGTCCGCTGTGCCGTGCGTGTGATCACTGCTTGTACAGCCCTCTCGCAGTGTCCGGAGCAAGTATGGTGGGTCTGACACACCGGTGTCAATGTGTTCTTTTTTCCATTTCCAGGAGTGTATTAATTATAATTAAAAACCGCACTGAGAAAACACATCGAAAGAGAGCGTAAGAGGCTACAAATAAAGAATGTGGGAAACAAGGACGTCTGAATATGTGTCGAATCACACACTACCCGTATTGACTTCAAGTGTGAGAGCCGTGAAACCCAAATGATCGACCACTGCACGGCCAAATTGTGGCTTTAATCTTGACTGAAAATTAACACAAGTATGCAGCTGCACAACACAGCCCCACGTGCTTGTCTTGGAGCAGCTGGCAAGTACATCGCGATACTAAGTTCGTATCACCAAAAAAACTCTGCATTGAGTGACAGCTTTTAAGCTGTAGGTAAGCTGACGGCCTGTTCGTGATACATTACGTGTTCCCAACTCACGCTATAGGAGGGAACGTCCAGCATTGTCCAACATAATCATTACCAACAGGTCATTTTCAGTCGTTTCTACGTGCCATCCAACCCATTGTCAACCCTGCCCCAAGCGTTAGTAGGGGTTAGTCACTACAGCAGTATTTCTGTACAAATTATAAATCATGTACAGTGGTTTGGCAAAAATATGGAAACAAAGCGAGAAATGCATGAAAATTTGAATGAAATTGCTCCACACACTCCTGAGTTAAAGGCTCTATGTCACCCTTCTCCACTCCTACCATCAAGGAGGTGAGCAAAACGGCTCACCAAAATTTGACCGTAATGGTGTAGGACGGTATTGGACCGCGTAGAAGGCAAACAAACAAGAATTCTCTTTAAGGATTCCGCATGTCAGTAAGTGAAAACGGAACCCTTACAGGATTACTTTGTTGTTTGTCTGTCTATGTGTTATCCACTTTTCTCAGAAAGGGGGTGGAGGTATGTAGTAGACATTTATGTCAAATGCTCCAAAAGTTTCTAAGTGAGCGAGTAAAACAAAAATGATTCAAATGGCTCTGGGCACTATGGGACATAACGTCTGAGGTCATTAGTCCGCTAGAACTTAGAACTACTTAAACCTAACCAACCTAAGGACATCACACACATCCATGCCCGAGGCAGGATTCGAACCTGCGACCGTAGCGGTCGCACGGTTCCAGACTGTAGCGTCTAGAACCGCTCGGCCACTCTGGCCGGCGTGAGCGAGTAGCACTCGTATTTTTTTATATGGTAGATAAAGTGACAAAAGCCATACAAGCATGGAAAGGTGGCGGAGAGCTTGGGGGGACAATTAGCAGACCGCAGAACTTGTAGAACAGGATTTTCTTCCTCTCAGCGGCGCAAGTCATTAGTCACAGTTAGCGGCGAAAACGCGTTATTTCACAGCTCGGCGGCAACACCTGTGCGTCATCAGTTAATTACGGCAGGCCACCGCATGTGGCCCCTCCCTGCGGAATTCCCTGTGTGTGTGTGTGTGTGTGTGTGTGTGTGTGTGTGTGTGTGGTTGGGCGATGCCGTGTACCCACTCAAACGAGCATACGTGCCGGGCCCCATGCAGTGGTTTCAGGAGCCGACGCGGCTGCAATTGCGGATTCACTCGCGCCGTCCAGATACAATTACAACCTCTCTCCGCGTCGACAATTGTAACGACCGCGAAAATTCTTTGTTGCGCGAGTGTTTTGTGATAACGCGCGACACCCCTTTATCAGTCGCCTTCCACTCCTACCCTCCCTCCGCTGCCGTGCCCCCTCCTCCACCTCCAGCCTTTTCCCCCTCACGGCTACCACCATCCCCACCACCTCTACGCGACCGTGACGTAACAGGGTCCGTCGTGTGGTGGGGGAAGGCGCTCCGCACGAGTGAACGGCCGGCGTGCGGTGTGGGGTGGTGGGGGGGAGGGGTAGGCGGGGCGAACACGGGGAACCGCGTGTTCGGGAGCCGACGAAAATTAGCTCCCGGCCTGCCCCTAAGTAGATTACGTACTCGCGAGCGCAGACGAGAAATTACTCGAACGTACGCCCGCGGGGGTTGATCTGAATAAAATTTGCGGACGAAATACGCGACCCGCATCGATCTCCGGCGCCTGCACGCGTTGCGCTGCCGTTCTCACGTTCACGTTCTAGTCGGCGTGGGGGAGGTGGTGGGAGGGTGGCTGGGAACCGGGATTTTTAATTACTTAGTCGGCGCAGGGTTTCGCGAGGAGGGGTTTTTGCGTCACGCAAAACAGGTGCCGTGGGGTCGGGTGTTTTTCTCTCGCAAATTGTTTTCCGCCGACTCCGGAATTGCGTGTGAGTGGATTAGCTTCGTCACGCAATGCAGGGGATTGAAGAGGGGCTCCTCGATATAGTCAGCTCTATGCCGTAGACGAGAACAGAAACGCCACTTAAACGTGGCGTGATTCTGCAAAAGTAGTCAGATTTCGATGATTACGGAAAATTTCGGATGTAGTCAATATTCTATGTTTGGATGGCTGCTGATTCACACCTGTTGTACCTTGCACAATCTTGATTCACCGAAAATGCAGAATTTACTTATCTTCCAAGATGGACTAAAGAAAAGCGTATCCACATTTATAATACTTGTAGATGACTGGGCTACACTTCTAGATTAATCGGCTACACTCTGGATAAAATGGAGGAAGCGAAAACTTATAAACTTGCACACAAAACCACTGATCAGTTACAAAAGTCTAAGGACAAGAAAGTAATTGAGAAGGGACTGAGAAAGAGCTGTAGACTATCCTTGACGTTATTCAGTCTGTGCACTGAGCAAACTGTGAAGGAAATAAACGAGAAATTTCGGAAAGTCTTCGAAGTTCAAGAAAAATAAAAAAAATAAAAATTCGAGGTACGCCGATGACGTTACGAATCTGTGAGAAATGGGTAAGGATTTGGAAGATCAGTTGAACAGAATGGTTAGTCTCTTGGAAGGAAGTTATAAGATGAATATCAACACATGTAAGACAAGGATAGTGGAATAAAG
Source organism: Schistocerca cancellata (assembly GCF_023864275.1). Lineage (NCBI taxonomy): Eukaryota > Metazoa > Arthropoda > Insecta > Orthoptera > Acrididae > Schistocerca > Schistocerca cancellata. Next base: position 71,909,005 of record NC_064637.1, on the reverse strand, counting down.
TCGAATTAAAGCAGGAGACGCATGGGTAACTAGACCAGGAAGACAAAGACTAAAATTAGTGGGTGAGTTTTGGTATTTGGGAAGGAAAATAACTGACAGTGGCCAAGGTAGAGAGGATACGTAATGAAGATGGCCAATAGCAAGAAAGATTTCTGAAAATGGCAAATTTGTTGACATCCAATGTAAAATTAAGTATGAGGAAATCTTTCCTGAGGATATTTGTCTAGAGAATAGCCATGTACATAACCGAAACAGGGACAGTAATCAGTTCGGATAAGAAGAGAATAGAATACTTACAAGTGCTCTACTGCAAAAGGATGCTGATGACTTGGTGGGTGGATCGAATAACTATTGGATCGTACTGGGAAGAAGAGGAATGTACGGCACAAAGCATCAAGCAATCATCACTTCGATCAACGAGGAGACTGCTGCGGGGTCGTCAGGGGGGGGGGGGGGGAGAAATTTGGAAATTTGTGTGGTAAGGTTTTGATTTCGCCCTGTTTGACTATCCCCTGAAACAGATCTTAGGATCCCTTGGTGGTGATATTATCTGTTCGTTCTTGCTCTTTAATATATTGTAAGATGGCAAGAACTATGCCCCTTACATCAAGTCATTAAATATCACCTAACTCACGTTGAGCGAACAGTAGGACTGAACGAAAAATGACTGGCAAGGCACAATGCATCTTGTAGAGGGTATAGTATGGACATATTGGAATAATTAATGTCGGGTGATGGTTTTAAAGTAATTCACACGACATGAAAACTGTGGAAACGAGTCGATTTACTGGACACTAGTTTACCCCAGGGAAACATTTCGAGTTGACCGTGGCTGGCTGGGGAACGGCGAAGGGAAGCGACAATAGGCAGCTAAGGGCGGCTCAAGCTCTGAGAAAGCGGTAACATGGCGCGGCCTCCAGCCGCCTTAAGATGAGTGACAGTGAGTGGGTGGTTGACCCCGACTCCATGCTGGTGTACCGGGAAACAGATGGAGAACTTGTACGCCTGTTGATAAATGTCCGTCGTCCCGTTTTCTGTGAAACATGCGACAAAGCCACCCAAAGCTATGGTGGAGCAGTCAACAGAGGTGAAAATATGCGTGTTCGTGACTATAGCAACTTCACACTGAATTCACAGTCTGCAGAGCCTGAAATAAATCAGGTGATGAGCGACAGCATGAAATATGCCGGCCTCCGATGGGAACGTAGGACCAAGGAATTTGAAGTACTCTCCTGGGAGTCAGAATTCCGGAAGATAGCTAGGAGTGAATAGATGAGTGCAGCCTTGCAGCACCATGAGGTCGGCCGACATCCACACAACCATGCCGCTCCGCCATGCTGTATTCGGTGATATTGCGCCTGCTCCGGCCACTGATTAATTTGTTGGATCACGTCGACAAAGTTTCCACGAGGGTTTCATGGGTTGTATATTGTAGAATTCTTCTCGCACTTCGCATTACGCCTGGGTCAGTCGATAGGAAGAGTTATCGCACTTTACTCCATGCGAACGCAATTTATTACCACTGCCTGATAGGAGAGTCTTGTAATGTTATGATTGAAGGTCGGGAGTTAAAATAAATTTATGCTAATCGACTGCATCTGTTTTCAATCAAGTAGTTGAAATCCCAAGTCACTTTCTTAATTAATTTTATGTTCAACATTTGCATCTGGTGTTCACTAGCTGAATATAACATCAATGTGCACCCCTTTTTAATTAAAAGTGATCAATTCTGAATAAATTAATGTCAACACTGCCACTGCAGTTCAGTCAGGAGTCACAGGGCCATATCACTTTCTTGCGTTATCCGATATTGCGGCAGTTTTGCACTCCCTGTTGATCTGTTAGTCAATTAGTTGGGGTGAACACACGCCAAAACCAGTTAAGTGACGGGTGGAGTGTTACAATATAAATTACAACATGAACATAAAGGAATGATTAAGGGAAGTAGTAACTACAAAATGATAAATGCTGTTTCAGCTTATACCTTTATATGTGCGATTAAAACCCCTTTATATATTACAACTGTTTATATATCAATGACCAATTGACATAAAGAGATACAAATGAATTTTCTAACTAATATTATTGACCAATTGCCCAAATCTGCCCCTGTTTTCGCTATGCGATCTAATATAACTAACGCGAGATGACTGACATCACCAACGTTCAAAACACTAGAAGACATTACTTTCAAAGATGATCTACAGTGGTGTGCAACCTCAGTGGAAATAAACTAACGGGATCATAGCTGTTTAACATTATAGCTCCAAAAAGCCGAAGCAATTAGCAATATCACTTTATATACTGCGTCCGATGCATCGGAGTGATGGTTCTCGTACACTTTGGAAAAACGGACATAATGTCTTATGGGATAACAGCAATCAGTGATTTTATAATGTTACTTAAAATCCGTCTTGATTGCAATTTTTTTTATTCATATGAGCGGTTTCGGTTCATTCAGAACCATCTTCAGATCTGATATTTCAGTTACAGGAGTAACCCGTCCAAATCCAGCAACTTTCACATGCTACGTCACATGTGTGATTTGCAATCAAGACGGATTTTAAGTAACATTATGTTCTCGTACACTTTTGCGACTCCAGGCACAAAATATATGTAAAAAATAACCCATTCAAACACTAGGACGGCAGAAGACAGTTTTCTGACTAGTGTAATCTAATACTGTCTTCTCCTCTCTGTATACCACAGACAAGAAGCGCGAGTTCCCAGCCACAAGGACGGAATTCAGATAACATCTCTACGTGAGTATAGACAGAAGAAGCGCTCTCAATCACTGAACGCTGCGTACTCAACGACGACTCCTTATCCTGAAGCGAAGTCCAGAATCGTATAAGTTCGCCACAGTTCTAACTATAAAGTCTCCTCAGAGCAAAGACAGGAAGTTCGTCTGTACCACCAAAAGCTGATACCGAGCGAACGTCAAACACGGGCTCTCACAACGGAACACCTCTTTCTGTGCACCTCTGTCTTTCCAGCAAAGCTCGGCTTCCCTCCCTCGTAACTGCAGAAGACGAATCATATTCTCGAAGTCACGGAATATTCTTCCGCTCTACAGATTCTTCCGAACGCCGACCAACCGAATATATATATAAAGTACAAACAGCTCTAAAAAAAGACAAAAAATTAAAGCAAAAAATCTAAAAGAAGATCAGGACATAATTCTATTTAATAATCTAAGTTCACCTACCAAATTTAGTCTTTTGTATACCAGCGCGGAATGATTGCGAGGACATGCCTATCCCCTTTAATTAGGAATTCATACAATGGCACGCTTCTCAGAGTAAAAATTCTCGGAAACAGCCGAGTCTGCGTGATTTCAGACGTAACGCTTCCTTGTTCCTCTCTGCTGCGTCCAAGATTTTCAGAGTTTCCGGTTATCCTTCCGCCCTATCTATAACACCGACCAACCGCCACTCTATTGTGCTTCAGCGCCCAGGTGACTCGACCGTCCGGCTACTTGCTGTATTACTTGCTGTATTAAGCAGGACCAACACACCAGTGTGGGCTTCTCCACCCAGGGCCTGAGTTACGCCTGCCGTTTCATTTCCACTGGCGTTCCAACCTCTACTAGTATACGCAATCATTCATTACGCCGTTTTGATAATAAAGACTCTCCATCATCTTTCAAGCAATAAGTGTTAACAACTGTTTACTAGGTGTACGTGACAATGTCGGGTCTTCATTAAATATTCATATGTACGATGTCCAACCTATCAAATGATACCTAATTCCTGTTTTAAATCACGGCGAAGTATGTAGATGAGTGCTTGTAAGGTGCGAAATTATAGTCACCTTACAATGGGACCAAACTGCTGAGGTCATAGGTCCCTAAGCTTTTTTTTTTGGTCATCAGTCTACTGACTGGTTTGATGCCGCCCGCCACGAATTCCTTTCCTGTGCTAACCTCTTCATCTCAGAGTAGCACTTGCAACCTACGTCCTCAATTATTTGCTTGACGTATTCCAGTCTCTGTCTTCCTCTACAGTTTTTGCCCTCTACAGCTCCCTCTAGTACCATGGAAGTCATTTCCTCATGTCTTAGCAGATGTCCTATCATCCTGTACCTTCTCCTTATCAGTGTTTTCCACATATTCCTTTCCTCTCCGATTCTGCGTAGAACCTCCTCATTCCATACCTTATCAGTCCACCTAATTTTCAACATTCGTCTATAGCACCACATCTCAAATTCTTCGATTCTCTTCTGTTCCGGTTTTCCCACACTCCATGTTTCACTACCATACAATGCTGTACTCCAGACGTACATCCTCAGAAATTTCTTCCTCAAATTAAGGCCAGTATTTGATATTAGTAGACTTCTCTTGGCCAGAAATGCCTTTTTTGCCATAGCGAGTCTGCTTTTGATGTCCTCCTTGCTCCGTCCGTCATTGGTTATTTTACTGCCTAGGTAGCAGAATTCCTTAACTTCATTGACTTCGTGACCATCAATCCTGATGTTAAGTTTCTCGCTGTTCTCATTTCTACTATTTCTCATTACCTTCGTCTTTCTCCGATTTACTCTCAAACCATACTGTGTACTCATTAGGCTGTTAATTCCGTTCAGCAGATCATTTAATTCTTCTTCACTTTCACTCAGGATAGCAATGTCATCAGCGAATCGTAACATTGATATCCTTTCACCGTGTATTTTAATTCCACTCCTGAACCTTTCTTTTATTTCCATCATTGCTTCCTCGATGTACAGATTGAAGAATAGGGGCGAAAGGCTACAGCCTTGACTCAGACCCTTCTTAATACGAGCACTTCGTTCTTGATCGTCCACTCTTATTATTCCCTCTTGGTTGTTGTACATATTGTATATGACCCGTCTCTCCCTATAGCTTACCCCTACTTTTTTTCAGAATCTCGAACAGCTTGCTCCATTTTATATTGTGGAACGCTTTTTCCAGGTCGACAAATCCTATGAACGTGTCTTGATTTTTCTTTGGTCTTGCTTCCATTATTAGCCGTAACGTCAGAATTGCCTCTCTCGTCCCATTACTTTTTCTAAAGTCAAACTGATCGTCACCTAGCGCATTCCCCATTTTTCTTTTCCATTCTTCTGTATATTATTCTCGTAAGCAGCTTCGATGCATGAGCTGTTAAGCTGATTGTGCGATAATTCTCGCACTTGTCAGCTCTTGCCGTCTTCGGAATTGTGTGGATGATGCTTTTCCGAAAGTCAGATGGTATATCGCCAGACTCATATATTCTACACACCAACGTGAATAGTCGTTTTGTTGCCACTTCCCCCAATGATTTTAGAAATTCTGATGGAATGTTATCTATCCCTTCTGCCTTATTTGACCGTAAGTCATCCAAAGCTCTTTTGAATTCCGATTCTAATACTGGATCCACTATCTCTTCTAAATCGACTCCTGTTTCTTTTTCTGTGACATCAGACAAATCTTCACCCTCATAGAGGCTTTCAATGTATTATTTCCACCTATCTGCTCTCTCCTCTGCATTTAACAGTGGAATTCCTGTTGCACTCTTAATGTTACCATCGTTGCTTTTAATGTCACCAAAGGTTGTTTTGACTTTCCTGTATTCTGAGTCTGTCCTTCCGACAATCATATCTTTTTCGATGTCCTCCCGTTTTTCCTGCAGCCATTTCGTCTTAGCTTCCCTGCACTTCCTATTTATTTCATTCCTCAGCGTCTTGTATTTCTGTATTCCTGATTTTCCCGGAACATGTTTGTACTTCCTCCTTTCATCAATCAACTGAAGTATTTCTTCTGTTACCCATGGTTTCTTCGCAGATACCTTCTTTGTACCTATGTTTTCCTTCTCAAATTCTGTGATGGCCCTTTTTAGAGATGTTCATTCCTCTTCAACTGTATTGCCTACTGCGCTATTCCTTATTGCTGTATCTATAGCGTTAGAGAACTTCAAACGTATCTCGTCACTCCTTAGTACTTCCGTATCCCACTTCTTTGCGTATTGATTGTTCCTGACTAATGTCTTGAACTTCAGCCTACTCTTCATCACTACTATATTGTGATCTGAGTCTATATCTGCTCCTGGGTACGCCTTACAATCCAGTATCTGATTTCTGAATCTCTGTCTGACGATGATGTAATCTAATTGAAATCTTTCCGTATCTCCCGGCCTTTTCCAAGTATACCTTCTCCTCTTGTGATTCTTGAACAGGGTATTCGCTATTACTAGCAGAAACTTGTTACAGAACTCAATTAGTCTTTCTCCTCTTTCATTCCTTCTCCTGTAACGTTTTCTTCTACTCCTTCCCCTACAACTGCATTCCAGTCGCCCATGACTATTAGATTTTCGTCCCCCTTTACATACTGCATTACCCTTTCAATATCCTCATACACTTTCTCTGTCTGTTCATCTTCAGCTTGCGACGTCGGCATGTATACCTGAACTATCGTTGTCGGTGTTGGTCTGCTGTCGATTCTGATTAGAACAACCCGGTCACTGAACTGTTCACAGTAACACACCCTCTGCCCTACCTTCCTATTCATAACGAATCCTACACCTGTTATACCATTTTCTGCTGCTGTTGATATTACCCGATACTCATCTGACCAGAAATCCTTGTCTTCCTTCCACTTCACTTCACTGACCCCTACTATATCTAGATTGAGCCTTTGCATTTCCCTTTTCAGATTTTCTAGTTTCCCTACCACGTTCAAGCTTCTGACATTCCACGCCCCGACTCGTAGAACGTTATCCTTTCGTTGATTATCCAATCTTTTTCTCATGGTAACCTTCCCCTTGGCAGTCCCCTCCCGGAGATCCGAATGGGGGACTACTCCGAAATCTTTTGCCAATGGAGAGATCATCATGACACTTCTTCAAATACAGGCCACATGTCCTGTGGATACACGTTACGTGTCTTTAATGCAGTGGTTTCCATTGCCTTCTGCATCGTCATGTCGTTGATCATTGCTGATTCTTCCGCCTTTAGGGGCAATTTCCCACCCCTAGGACAAGAGAGTGCCCTGAACCTCTATCCGTTCCTCCGCCCTCTTTGACAAGGCCGTTGGCAGAATGAGGGTGACTTCTTATGCCGGAAGTCTTCGGGCGCCAATGCCGATTATTTATCAAAATTTATGCAGTGGCGGGGATCGAACCCGGGACCGAAGACGTTTTGATTATGAATCAAAGACGCTACCCATAGGCCACGTGGCGTTACCAATATAAAAATCTAAACAGCTTACTTAGAATGTTTTTGTATAGAACACATCTGAAGATGGTCATTGCTGACCGAAACCGGTAGTCTGAGAACCAACAAGTTCGTGAGCATAGACGTGTTAAAAAAGAAATTTGTCCTACATTTTCGGATCACTATTCCATTATAGACCAAGTCGCAGCTTGTGAAAGAGCGAGGAAATTAGGGCTCTTACAAAGGCTTATAGACAGTCGTTTTGTCCTAGCCCTATTTGGAGTGGAACAGGAAAGAAAATGACTACTAAGTATCCTCCCCCATGCACCACACAGTGGTTTCAGGCCAGTGGACGTGGATGTGTATGTAGATACGAGGGACGGGTAGTGACACCGCAGGAAATCGGGAGATGCGCGACGCCCTGTTGCAGTCTACTGTGCGATGACTGCAGGGGTGACGCGAAACGAGCGCTCGCTCGCATTAAAGAGAAGCGGAGAGCAGCAGGCGCCGCCTGGTGGAAGTTTTCGAGTTCCGCAAGTCGGGTCGCGCGGAGCGAGTGGCGGGGGGGGGGGGGGGGGGGAATGGAAAAATAAACAGAAAAGGAGTAAAGCGAAAGGTCGCCGGCGGAGTCGAGTCTGCGTCGCCGTCGCCGCAGTCGGCGTCGGGACGCGAGCGACGCGTCGCGGCGGTGATGAAGCCGCGGTCGGGCCCTCAGCCCTTTATGCCCGCGAGAGCAGCCCGGCCGGGGATCTGTTCTAATTACGGCCGAGAGCATCTGGCAGCCGCCGTCCGTCCGCCACCCACCCCGCCCTGTCACCGTCTCTGAGGAGCGGCGGCGAGTGGAGGCAGGAAAAGAAAAGAAAAAAAAGGGGGAGGCAAAATAAAAAAGAGGAGGAGGAAAGGCCGGGGGAAGTAGTGAGGACGTGTCTTACCCGCATTCCTGCCCGACCCTCCACACATCTCTATCTGTGCTCCTCCTCCCTCTCGCTCTCTCTCTTTCTTTTATTCCTACGTGTGTGTCTGTGTGTATCTCTCCGGTTGTACGATAAATCCGGGAACCGTAGGCAGCCCGCCCCCACGACCGGCGCGTCATCAACAGAATGGACGGCAGAGTGCGTACCATCCCAGGGGACAGACGCTGCCGCTGCCGCTGCCATCTGCGGGGTCTTCCGCCACGTGACCGCAAAGCGCCTTCCGCTGCTCGCGACGAACAAACTGTTCCTAAACTTCTCTCTTTCTCTCTCTCTCTCTCTCTCTCTCTCTATATATATATATATATATATATAAACAGGGTGTTTCAAAAATGACCGGTATATTTGAAACGGCAATACAAACTAAACGAGCAGCGATAGAAATACACCGTTTGTTGCAATATGCTTGGGGCAACAGTACATTTTCAGGCGGACAAACTTTCGAAATTACAGTAGTTACAATTTTCAACAACAGATGGCGCTGCAAGTGATGTCAAAGATATAGAAGACAACGCAGTCTGTGGGTGCGCCATTCTGTACGTCGTCTTTCTGCTGTAAGCGTGTGCTGTTCACAACGTGCAAGTGTGCTGTGGACAACGTGGTTTATTCCTTAGAACACAGGATTTTTCTGGTGTTGGAATTCCACCGCCTATAACACAGTGTTGTTGCAACAAGACGAAGTTTTCAACGGAGGTTTAATGTAACCAAAGGACCGAAAAGCGATACAATAAAGGATCTGTTTGAAAAATTGCAACGGACTGGGAACGTGACGGATGAACGTGCCGGAAAGGTAGGGCGACCGCGTACGGCAACCACAGATGGCAACGCGCAGCTAGTGCAGCAGGTGATCCGACAGCGGCCTCGGGTTTCCGTTCGCCGTGTTGCAGCTGCGGTCCAAATGACGCCAACGTCCACGTATCGTCTCATGCGCCAGAGTTTACACCTCTATCCGTACAAAATTCAAACGTGGCAACCCCTCAGCGCCGCTACCATTGCTGCACGAGAGACATTCGCTAACGATATAGTGCACAGGATTGATGACGGCGATATGCATGTGGGCAGCATATGGTTTACTGACGAAGCTTATTTTTACCTGGACGGCTTCGTCAATAAACAGAACTGGCGCATATGGGGAACCGAAAAGCCCCATGTTGCAGTCCCATCGTCCCTGCATCCTCAAAAAGTACTGGTCTGGCCGCCATTTCTTCCAAAGGAATCATTGGCCCATTTTTCAGATCCGAAACGATTACTGCATCACGCTATCTGGACATTCTTCGTGAATTTGTGGCGGTACAAACTGCCTTAGACGACACTGCGAACACCTCGTGGTTTATGCGAGATGGTGCCCGGCCACATCGCACGGCCGACGTCTTTAATTTCCCGAATGAATATTTCTATCATCGTGTGATTGCTTTGGGCTATCCGAAACACACAGGAGGCGGCGTGGATTGGCCTCCCTATTCGCCAGACATGAACCCCTGTGACTTCTTTCTGTGGGGACACTTGAAAGACCAGGTGTACCGCCAGAATCCAGAAACAATTGAACAGCTGAAGCAGTACATCTCATCTGCATGTGAAACCATTCCGCCAGACACGTTGTCAAAGGTTTCGGGTAATTTCATTCAGAGACTACGCCATATTATTGCTACGCATGGTGGATATGTGGACAATATCGTACTATAGTTTTTCCCAGACCGCAGCGCCATCTGTTGTTGAAAATTGTAACTACTGTAATTTCGAAAGTTTATCTGCCTGAAAATGTACTGTTGTCCCAAGCATATTGTAACAAACGGTGTATTTCTATCGCTGCTCGTTTAGTTTGTATTGCCGTTTCAAATATACCGGTCATTTTTGAAACACCCTGTATATACGAGGGCCTCTCAATAAGTAATGCCCCACATTTTTTTAAAAAAGCCATTAATATACCGGGTGATCAAAAAGTCAGTATAAATTTGAAAACTCAATAAATCACGGGGGCGGGGGAGGGGGGGTTGTTTTGGGGAAGGAGACCAGACAGCGAGGTCATCGGTCTCATCGGATTAGGGAAGGACGGGGAAGGAAGTCGGCCGTGCCCTTTTCAAGGAACCACCCCGGCATTTGCCTGGAGCGATTTAGGGAAACCACGGAAAACCTAAATCAGGATGGCCGGACGCGGGATTGAACCGTCGTCCTCCCGAATGCGAGTCCAGTGTCTAACCACTGCGCCACCTCGCTCGGTAATAAATCACCGAATAATGTAGATAGAGAGGTGCAAATTGACACATATGCTTGGAATGACATTGGGTTTTAATGGAACCAGAAAAAATACAAAAGTTCAAAAAATGTGCGACAGATGGCGCTTCATCTGATCAGAATAGCAATAATTAGCATAATAAAGTAAGACAAAGCAAAGATGATGTTCTTTACAGGAAATGCTCAATATGTCCACCATCATTCCTCAACAATAGCTGTAGTCGAGGAATAATGTTGCGAACAGCACTGTAAAGCACGTCCGTAGTTATGGTGAGGCATTGGTGTCGGATGCTGTCTTTCAGCATCCCTAGAGACGTCGGTCGATCACGATACACTTGCGAATCCAGGTAACCCCAAAGCCAATAATCGCATGGACTGAGGTCTGGGGACCTGGGAGGCCAAGCACGACGGATGTGGCGGCTGAGCACACGATCATCACCAAACGACGCGCGTAAGAGATCTTTCACGCGTCTAGCAATATGGGTTGGAGAGCCATCCTGCATAAACATCGTACGTGTGTTTATCAGCCAGGCTGGGGATGATGCGATTCTGTAACATATCGGCGTACCTCTCACCCGTCACGGTGACAGTTACAAAATCAGAATAACGCATTTACTCCAAGAAAAAAGGCCCAATAACGGTAGATGTGGTAAATCCAACACATACCGTGACTTTCTCGTCGTGCAAAGCAGTTTCTACGACAGTTCTACGATTTTCGGTAGCCCAGATTCAGCAGTTGTGGCCGTTGACAGACCCTCGGAGCGTGAAATGGGCTTCGTCGGTTCACAACACGTTACTCAACCACTCGTCATCTTCCGCCATCTTTTGAAACGCCCACACCTGAAATGCCCTCCACTTCACTAAATCGCCAGGTAACAGTTCATAATGCCGATTTATTTTGTACGGATAGCATTGGAGGGTACGCCTAAGTGCCAACCAAACAGTTGTGTACGGAATGCCGGTGCGACGTGCGACTGCACGAGCGCTGACTTCTCCGTGCGTAGACGAACCCGCTACAGTCTCCATTTCTTCCTGAACTGTCTCAGCAGCATTACGCCTTGTGCTCGGTCGGCCACTACGGGGTCTATCGTCTAAACAACCCGTGGCTTGGAACTTCGAAGTCATTCTCACCACAGCTGCATTTGTCAACGGACCTTTACCCGTTCGAATCTCCTTCCTATGGTGATAGGATCATAACGCTCAACTAGCACATTCCTCATTCTGATAATACAGCTTCGCTAAAAGCGCCTTTTCAGGTAACGTCAACATGCTGCGACTGCTGGCGCATCTGATTCTCTCTCGCATCACAGCTCCTTTTATACACGATTGTCATGCGCAGTCACTGACGTTTTGCTGTCCACCGCCATCTGTCGGACATTTTGTGAACTTTTTTTCGGTTCTAATAAAACCCCATCTCATTCCAAGCATGTGTGTCAATTTTTACCTTTCTATCGACATTAATCCGTGGTTTATTAAGTTTTCAAATTCGTACTGACCTTTTGATCACCTGTTACATAGACAAAAGTCGTCGTTGGTGCTTCACATTTGATGTTTGTTCTGTGCGTCGGTGTATTCCGAACCGTTCTGACATATGGTACAGCAGTAGTACAGCGTCAGAATGGCGTCTGTATACGACTTAACGTTACAAGCAGCGTGCTGTTATTGAATTATTGTCTGCAGAAAAAGAAACCGCGGTGAACGTCCACAAACGTTTGTGTGCAGTGTGTGGTGTCACCGCCAGACACCACACTAGCTAGGTGGTAGCTTTTAAATCGGCCGCGGTCCGCTAGTATACGACGGACCCGCGTGTCGCCACTGTCAGTAATTGCAGACCGAGCGCCACCACACGGCAGGTCTAGAGAGACGTACTAGCACTCGCCCCAGTTGTACAGCCGACGTTGCTAGCCATGGTTCACTGAGAATTACGCTCTCATTTGCCGAGACGATAGTTAGCATAGCCTTCAGCTACAGTTGCTACGACCTAGCAAGGCGCCGTATTCAATTGCTATAATACTTCTGTATAATCAAGAGCAGTGTTCTACAAATGTGGATTAAAGTTAAGTATTCCAGAAGCTACGTACTTTTCTTTATAGCATTCATTACGTATCCTGTTTCAGACCTCACGCCAGCCTGCTTGATTTTTAACGCGTGCATTTCGGCCTTCTCTAGCTATACAACACAGTGTATGGTGACGTTGCAGTTGATAGGAGTACAGTTGGGCGATGGGTAAAGAAAGTCACAGCCTCAGGAAATGCAGAAACAGAGCATTATCAGCTAATCTCTGGGCGTCCTGTCACAGCCACTGCTCCAGACGTACTGAATCGTGCGGACGCCATTATTCGTGCCGACAGGCACATCGCAACTCGACAACTGGCCCTATAGTTGTTGGTCACCATTGGAAAGTGCGTCTGCAATGATCGAGACTCTCGGATGTTCAGAGATGGGTTCCACGAATGCTCACAGCGGACCACAAAATTCAAAGAAAGGCCATTTCATGTGAATTGTTGGGGCGTTTGGAGACCGACGGAGAGGCCTTTGTCACGGATCGTTACGGGGGATGAATGCTGGGTGCTCCACTTTGCGCCGCAAACAAGAAGGCAGTCCGTGGAGTGGCATCATCCTCATTCACCGTCAAAGAAGAAATTCAAGACAATTCCATTTTCCGGGAAAGTCGTGATGACAGTCTTCTGGGATGTGATCGCGTCATTGTGGTAGATGTGCTGCCAAGAGGCAAGGGGGTTAACCATCAATTCAGAGGCCTACGTGAAGACTCTGAATAAACTCAAGAACCGTTCCCGACGTGTTCGATCGGACAAGAATCCAAAAGAAATCTTGCTCCAACACGATAACGCACGAACCACACCCAAGTCTTAGAACCCGGGGACACGTCGTCAAATCGTGTTGGACATCACTGCCTCAACCATCCTACAGTCCAGACCTGGCACCCTTTGGCTCCCATCTCTTTGGACCTATTATAGATTCTCTTCGGAGAACGCACTTTGAAGATGACGAGAGTGTCAGTCACGCAGTGAAAACATGGCTACGCCTACAGGACAAGAGCTTTCACCAGCAGGGAATACATGCTCTTCCACAACGTTGGCTACGGCCATAGGACGTGATGGAGACACCGTAGAAAAACAGGACATGGACAACACATGTTGATGTATATTGTCTCCAAATTCCGACTTTAAACAATAAATATGTTCTGAGAAAAAATTGTGGGGCTTTACTTATTGAACGATCCATGCTCTTCCCGAAACTACACTCCTGGAAATCGAAAAAAGAACACATTGACACCGGTGTCTCAGACCCACCATACTTGCTCCGGACACTGCGAGAGGGCTGTACAAGCAATGATCACACGCACGGCACAGCGGACACACCAGGAACCGCGGTGTTGGCCGTCGAATGGCGCTAGCTGCGCAGCATTTGTGCACCGCCGCCGTCAGTGTCAGCCAGTTTGCCGTGGCATACGGAGCTCCATCGCAGTCTTTAACACTGGTAGCATGCCGCGACAGCGTGGACGTGAACCGTATGTGCAGTTGACGGACTTTGAGCGAGGGCGTATAGTGGGCATGCGGGAGGCCGGGTGGACGTACCGCCGAATTGCTCAACACGTGGGGCGTGAGGTCTCCACAGTACATCGATGTTGTCGCCAGTGGTCGGCGGAAGGTGCACGTGCCCGTCGACCTGGGACCGGACCGCAGCGACGCACGGATGCACGCCAAGACCGTAGGATCCTACGCAGTGCCGTAGGGGACCGCACCGCCACTTCCCAGCAAATTAGGGACACTGTTGCTCCTGGGGTATCGGCGAGGACCATTCGCAACCGTCTCCATGAAGCTGGGCTACGGTCCCGCACACCGTTAGGCCGTCTTCCGCTCATGCCCCAACATCGTGCAGCCCGCCTCCAGTGGTATCGCGACAGGCGTGAATGGAGGGACGAATGGAGACGTGTCGTCTTCAGCGATGAGAGTCGCTTCTGCCTTGGTGCCAATGATGGTCGTATGCGTGTTTGGCGCCGTGCAGGTGAGCGCCACAATCAGGACTGCATACGACCGAGGCACACAGGGCCAACACCCGGCATCATGGTGTGGGGAGCGATCTCCTACACTGGCCGTACACCACTGGTGATCGTCGAGGGGACACTGAATAGTGCACGGTACATCCAAACCGTCAGTGAACCCATCGTTCTACCATTCCTAGACCGGCAAGGGAACTTGCTGTTCCAACAGGACAATGCACGTCCGCATGTATCCCGTGCCACCCAACGTGCTCTAGAAGGTGTAAGTCAACTACCCTGGCCAGCAAGATCTCCGGATCTGTCCCCCATTGAGCATGTTTGGGACTGGATGAAGCGTCGTCTCACGCGGTCAGCACGTCAGCACGAACGCTGGTCCAACTGAGGCGCCAGGTGGAAATGGCATGGCAAGCCGTTCCACAGGACTACATCCAGCATCTCTACGATCGTCTCCATGGGAGAATAGCAGCCTGCATTGCTGCGAAAGGTGGATATACACTGTACTAGTGCCGACATTTTGCATGCTCTGTTGCCTGCTGTTTATGTGCCTGTGGTTCTGTCAGTGTGATCATGTGATGTATCTGACCCCAGGAATGTGTCAATAAAGTTTCCCCTTCCTGGGACAATGAATTCACGGTGTTCTTATTTCAATTTCCAGGAGTGTATATCGTCATATTTACAACAACTGTCTATCGTGATAGTGTGTTTATTCTTTCAGACATCCATGCATGTCTGATGAATATTGTAACGTTACGTACAGACACAATATTAACACAAACATTTCGAAAATCATTCTTATATTTAATCTTGACGCCCTAAAATGGCGACAAAGGACAATTTTGCATCCGTATGCAGAAGTCACAAAGGGGATGTGGACGACATGACATATGTAATACTTTCAAGTACGGGTCCACAGCCTCAATGTATCGTCTACATGACGGAACCATTGTAACCACGGTAGGCTGTCATTTTCGTTTCTTTAATACACCAATTACACACATCATTTTAGGTAAACGAAAACGTGAGACCACTTCAGTGAAAAGAATATTACCAAAATGACGCTTTTTTAATACAGCAATGACGAAGGTAGATGATTTTAGTATTCTATATCATTGTAAACATTTTAACAGTATTCAGATTTGTTTTATAAGTTCACAGATGATGTGACGTGGAAATGTGATGAAATGTAACGACCATCTTACTGCAACAAAGAGGGACTGTAATGTGTCACTTTATGATGCATGCAATGACAGCAGACATAATGGGGATTTCAGTAATGGTATGTAAAACTGAGGCCAGTTTAAAAAGTTGTAATAAGGTCACGTAACATTATTTCAGCAATAACGAAAGTTCGTTTCTGCCTATAACGGTTATATACACATCAAAAAATGTTTTGCAACACCTCGGTTCCGAGAGTTCCAGAACCTGTATAGAAAGTTGGAATAGAGGTGAACGTAAACATCGTTTCCGCCCTTTTCATTGCCCATGAAAACCACACAATGCATGCTGTACCGCCATACAGCGAGACCTTCAGAGGTGGTGGTCCAGATTGCTGTACACACCGAAATCTCTAATACCCAGTAGCACGTCCTCTTGCATTGATGCATGCCTGCATTCATCGAGGCATACTATCCACAAGTTCATCAAGGCACTGTTGGTCCTGATTGTCCCACTCCTCAACGGCGATTCGGCGTAGATCCCTCAGAGTGGTTGGTGGGTCACGTCGTCAGACCTTTCCGATTTATCTCAGGCATGCTCGATAGGGTTCATGTCTCGAGAACATGCTGGCCACTCTAGTCGAGCGATGTCGTTATCCTGAAGGAAGTCATTCACAACATGTGCACCATGGGTGCGCAAATTTTCGTTCATAAAGACGGAATGCCTCGCTAATACGCTGCCGATATGGTTGCACCATCGGTCGGAGGCTGGCATTCACGTATTGTACAGCCGTTACGGCGCCTTCCATGACTACCAGAGGCGTACGCGGCCCCACATAATGCCACCCCAAAACAGCAGGGAACCTCCACCTTGCTGCACTCGCTGAACAGTGTGTCCAAGGCGTTCAGCCTGACCGGGTTACCTCCAAACACTTCTCCGACGACTGTCTGCTTGAAGTCATATGCGACACTCATCGGTGAAGAGAACGTGATGCCAATCCTCAGCCGTCCATTCGGCATGTTGTTGGGCCCATCTGTACCGCGCTGCATGGTGTCGTGGTTGAAAAGATGGACCTCGCCATGGACGTCGGGAGTGAAGCTGCGCATCATGCAGCCTACTGCGCACAGTCTGAGTCGTAACACGCCGTCCTGTGGCTGCACGAAAAGCATTATTCAACATGGTGGCGTCGCTGTCAGGGTTCCTCCGAGCCATAATCCGTAGGTAGCGGTCATCCACTGCAGTAGTAGCCCTTCGGTGGCCTGAGCGAGGCATGTCATCGACAGTTCCTGTCTCTCTGTATCTCCTCCATGTCCGAACAACATCGCTTTGGTTCACTCCGAGACGGCTGGAGACTACTCTTGTTGAGAGCCCTTCCTGGCACAGCGGTATTGACCGTCAACGCATGGTAGAACTACAGAGAACACGAGCCGTTTATCTCCTTCCTGGTGGAATGACTGGAACTGATCGGCTGTCGGACCCCCCTCAGTCTAATAAGCGCTGCTCATGCCTGGTTGTTTACATCTTTGAGCGGGCTTAGTGACATCTCTGAACAGTCAAAGGGACAGTGTATGTGATACAACATCCAGAGTCAACGTTTATCCTCAGTTCTGGGAACCGGGGCGATGCAAGACACAAAGGAATTACACACATTTGCTGTGAGCGGGCACACACACACAAAGACCATCATGTAATAAGAATAAGGTTGTTATCACATAATGCAGCTCCCTGTGGCGTTAAGTTAGTCCCTGCAAAATGACAATTCTTGACATGCTCTTTGGTTGATGCATGTTTCTGTCGATTTGTAACAGTTGTGTGTATGTGTGAGTGCAGAAAAATACACGGTATGCTGCTAAACGATTGCACAAGGGCCAGTAAGCTGTTAGTTGCCTATAAGACGTGCTGTGAAAGTTGTTCTTGTAAGCTGATTGGTAGGTGCAAGACTATATCTGAAAGATTTGACATGTGTAAGGGAACGTGTCTGTCCACACATGGCGCGCAACAAGCTTTTTTTTAAATGTGACACACACATCACCAATATCATGTAAGTAATTTACACAATTGTAATACGCAAGCGTGGTGTTATCCACTAGTAAGTGTTACCTATTTACTGTACATTTGGTTTTATATAGCAGACATTTCACAATGGCCTAAGGCTGAAACTGACGAGTAATGTAATTTATTTGCATGGCGCATTAAAGAAATATAACTGACAGCCTACAGTGGCTAAAATGGTTCCATCATTTAGATGACATACAGAAGCTGCGGCCGATCCGGGCAACGTGCACGGATAGCCGAAGTTGTTGAGGGAGTACCTCGCGAGTGTCGAGTCGTGGTCCGGACGTGAACAACAGACTTCAAAACGTATGCGCGTGACTACATTTAGTAATATCTAAATAAGGTGTTCAAGACATTTTGCGGAATGTTTTGAAGAAGAGAGAAATGTGCAAAAAGTTTGTCCCGTGCGCTTTCACTTCCGAGCAAGAAACAATGAGGTAATCGAAACTTCCTGGCAGATTAAAACTGTGTGCCCGACCGAGACTCGAACTCGGGACCTTTGCCTTCCGCGGGCAAGCGCTCTACCATCTGAGCTACCGAAGCACGACTCACGGCCGGTACTCACAGCTTTACTTCTGCCAGTACCTCGTCTCCTACCTTCCAAACTTTACAGAAGTTTTCCTGCGAAAGGATACGGCGGAGACATGGCTTAGCCACAGCGTGGGGGATGTTTCCAGAATGAGATTTTCACTTTGCACCCGAATGTGCGCTGATATGAAACTATCTGCCAGGAAGTTTCATATCAGCGCACACTCCGGTGCAGAGTGAAAATCTCATTCTGGAATGAAGTAATCATTTAAGTCGAAAATGCGAATAATTCTTTCTTGAAAAAGAAAAGAAAAGAATCTGGTGATGAACCTACCTCAAAACGACAAAGTGGAGAAATTCGCATGAAGAGTCAAAGCCACCCCTGCCATTGTGGACAACAACATACTGCAGCCATAGAGAGAGGAGTTGAAAGGCTTAATTCACTGTAGACCCACGCTTTCCCACTAGCTATGCACTAGGTGAATATTGCGTGGACCGCAAATTTTCGGTGGCTTGGCGCTCGTCATAGATCGTAAGAGTGAAACCGTCAACAGAGTTGGAAAACGGTAATTTAGACAACTCCGATAGCAGTCATTCCAGATGAACAGCATCCGAACGAAATAATTTCCTGATAGTTACATGTAAATAAATGTAAATGTCGTGTGACTAGGGCCTCCCGTAGGGTAGACTGTTTGCCGGGTGCAAGTCTTTCGATTTGATGCCACTTCGGCGACTTGTGCGTAGACGGGAATGAAATGATGATGATGACAACACAACACCCAGTCTCTGAGAGGAGAAAATCTCCGACCCAGCCGGTAATCGAACACGGGCCCTTAGGACTGACATTCTGTCGCGCTGACCACTCAGCTACCGGGGATGAACGACAGTTACATTTGGTTCTGTGAATGTTCTACGCGTTGTGTGAAAGTGAGGTAAGACTGTGTAGAACACATGATGCATAAAAACCACCATCTTAACGTTTTATTTCATTTATATTTTGTTAATCCACTTCGAACCCTTTTCCAGTGTAGTACATCGCCGTACAACGGATGAATACCGAAATTGCAATCCAAACTGTAGATGCTCTAAAGCTGCCGTAAGACGGCACCGCGATTTCGTCTTTACATTTTGCGCAGGTGGCACCTAAGCTCGTTAATATCTATGGGAAGTCGTACTGAGGAATCGATAAGTGCCGCTGATAATGTGAACATGTATTTACTACGAGTTTTCATCAACCAGGCATTATTATCTAACGTAAAATACTTCCATCAGACTCGATGGCACACTTATTAGCAGTGTAGTTCACGCCACAACACAGTCTATTAGAATAAGTTCACTATAGTTAAGCAATGTGCTTCGGTAAAAGTGTTGCTTCTGTAACTTGCAAAGTAATAGGTGAGGGTAAAATTTATGGTGGTAGATCAACATAACAAAAGTTGAAACTTCCTGGGAGATTAAAACTGTGTGCCTGACCGAGACTCGAACTCGGGACCTTTGCCTTTCGCAGGCAAGTGCTCTACCAACTGAGCTACCGAAGCACGACTCACGCCCCGTACTCACAGCTTCACTTCTGCCAGTACCTCGTCTCCTACCTTCCAAACTTTACAGAATGGTAGAGCACTTGCCCGCGAAAGGCAAAGGTCCCGAGTTCGAGTCTCGGTCGGGCACACAGTTTTAATCTGCCAGGAAGTTTCATATCAGCGCACACTCCGCTGCAGAGTGAAAATCTCATTCTGGAAACATTCCCCAGGCTGTGGCTAAGCCATGTCTCCGCAATATCCTTTCTTTCAGGACTGCTAGTTCTGCAAGGTTCGCAGGAGAGCTTCTGTAAAGAATGGAAGGTAGGAGACGAGGTACTGGCAGAAGTAAAGCTGTGAGTACCGAGCGTGGGTCGTGCTTCGGTAGCTCAGATCGTAGAGCACTTGCCCGCGAAAGGGAAAGGTCCCGTGTTCGAGTCTCGGTCGGGCACACAGTTTTAATCTGCCAGGAAGTTTCATATCAACCCACACTCCGCTGCAGAGTGAAAATCTCATTCTCGATAACAAAAGTTAACTTCCAGTGAACCTACGAACGTAGTTCAGTATGTTATTTTCCAAAGAATTACAGCAAAGAGATACAATTTTTAAATGAAACAATAGCTGTTTCTATCATGCACTGTAATCATTGAAACCAGCTATGCACGTGAGGGTTAAAAAACCTCGAAGTTTCAGGGGCGGATCCACACGCTGCACATATGGCAGTGTGTCTTTTAAAGGTGCTGCGGACGAGATGCGACGTCGCCGGTGTTACTGGAGACCGTATACAACAGGCTGAATTGTCCTCCATGTTTTCCCTATCTCTGAGGATTCAACAGTGTTTACCTTGTTGGAGGTTAACCTACTCGGCAACGCCTATGTAAAACAAGTGTCTGGTGGACTTGTTAGATCTGTTACTGCCGCTACAATTGCAGGTGATCAAGAATTAAACGAGTTTCAACGTCGTCTTACAGTCGGCGCACGAATGGACACAGCAACTCCGAGGTAGCGATGAAGTAGAGTGGTTTTCCCGTACGACCATTTCACGAGTGTTCGTGAATATCCGAAATCCGGTAAAACATAAATCTCCGAGATCGCTGCGGCTGGAAAAAGATCCTGCAAGAACGGGACCAACGACAACAGAATTGTACCGAGTGGATGGGTGTGTTCGGGTATGGAGACAATCTCATGCATCCATGGATCCTTATGTCAGCAGAGGACTGTTCAGCTGGTGCAGGCTCAGTTTTGATGTTGGGCATGTGCAGCTGAAGTGATATGGGACCCCCAATACGTCTCCATACGACTCTGACAGGTGACACCTAGGCAAGCATCATGTCTGATCATATGCATCCATTCGTGTCCATTGTGCATTCCTACGGACTTGGGCAATTCCAGCAGGGTAATGCGACCCCCCCACACGTCCAGAATTGCTACAGAGTGGCTGTAGCAACACACTTCGGTGTTTAAAGACTTCTACTGGACACCAAACTCCCCACACATGAACATTATTGAGCATATCTGGGATGCCTTGCAAACGTGCTGTTCAGAAAAGATCTCCAGCCCCACGTACTCTTACGGATTTATGGACGGCCTGCAGGATTCCTGGTGTCAGTTCCCTCCAGACATCAGTCGAGTCCATGTCACGTCGTGGTGCGGCACTTCTGCGTGCTCGCGGAGTCTGTACACAATATTAGCCTGCAGCTATACTAGTTTCTTTGGTTCCCAGCTAAAGAAACATAGGCTCAGAACTTGCGTGATAGTTTGTAAACATTAAATGCAATGGATTAAGAACTCGGTACCAGTGTCTTCTAATACGAGGTGCATTCAAGTTCTAAGGCCTCCGATTTTTTTTCTAATTAACTACTCACCCGAAATCGATGAAAATGGCGTTCCTTCTCGACGTAATCACCCTGCAGACGTACACATTTTTCACAACGCTAACGCCATGATTCCATGGCAGCGGCGAAGGCTTCTTTGTTTTGACCACTGGAAAATCGCTGAGGCAATAGCAGCACGGCTGGTGAATGTGCGGCCACGGAGAGTGTCTTTCATTGTTGGAAAAAGCCAAAAGTCACTAGGAGCCAGGTCAGGTGAGTAGGGAGCATGAGGAATCACTTCAAAGTTGTTATCACGAAGAAAGTGTTGCGTAACGTCAGCTCGATGTGCGGGTGCGTTGTCTCGGTGAAACAGCACACGCGCAGCCCTTCCCGGACGTTTTTGTTGCAGTGCAGGAAGGAATCTGTTCTTCAAAACATTTTCGTAGGATGCACCTGTTACCGTAGTGCCCTTTGGAACGCAATGGCTAAGGATTACGCCCTCGCTGTCCCAGAACATGGACACCATCATTTTTTCAGCACTGGCGGTTACCCGAAATTTTTTTGGTGGCGGTGAATCTGTGTGCTTCCATTGAGCTAACTGGCGCCTTGTTTCTGGATTGAAAAATGGCATCCACGTCTCATCCATTGTCACAACCGACGAAAAGAAAGTCCCATTCGTGCTGTCGTTGCGCGTCAACATTGCTCGGCAACATGCCACACGGGCAGCCGTGTGGTCGTCCGTGAGCATTCGTGGCACCCACCTGGATGACACTTTTCGCATTTTCAGGTCGTCATGCAGGATTGTGTGCACAGAACCCACAGAAATGCCAACTCTGGAGGCGATCTGTTCAACAGTCATTCGGCGATCCCCCAAAACAATTCTCTCCACTTTCTCGATCATGTCGTCAGACCGGCTTGTGCGAGCCCGAGTTTGTTTCGGTTTGTTGTCACACGATGTTCTGCCTTCATTAAACTGTCGCACCCACGAACGCACTTTCGACACATCCATAACTCCATCACCACATGTCTCCTTCAACTGTCGATGAATTTCAATTGGTTTCACACCACGCAAATTCAGAAAACGAATGATTGCACAGTGTTCAAGTAAGGAAAACGTCGCCATTTTAAGTATTTAAAACAGTTCTCATTCTCGCTGCTGGCGGTAAAATTCCATCTGCCGTACGGTGCTGCCATCTCTGGGACGTATTGACAATGAACGCAGCCTCATTTTGAAACAATGCGCATGTTTCTATCTCTTTCCAGTCCGGAGAAAAAAAATCGGAGGCCTTAGAATTTGAATGCACCTCGTATGAGTGTTATGCCGTAATAACCTGTGGATATTTATTAGTTTCGCCTGTATACAGCCACTTGTAAATGATTGCGTGGTAGAGTAATGGTGGTGGAGAACTTGCTGTCGCAGCAATCGCCGACATAGTGTAGCTCAGGCGGAATAAGGAGAACCAGCCCGCATTCGCCGAGACAGATGGAAAATCGTCTAAAAACCATCCACAAACTGGTCGGCTCACCAGACCTCGACGCAAGTCCGCCGGGCGGATTCGTGCCGGGGACCAGGCGCTCCCTCCCACTCCGGAAAGCAGTGCGTTAGACCGCTCGGCTAACCGGGCGGCCACCGCGTTATTACTAACACGCCGAACCGATTTCTATGAAACTTGGTGAGGGGCATCTCGGAGTCTGATCAAAAAATCGCATGAAATCAGCCGAAGGAATCACCCGTGAGTCCCAAAGTGCTACCAGGAGTCCAGCTAGGACAGTGTCTGTGCTCATGGAGTTAATAAAGAATGGGATACAATGGTCGATCAGCTCCTCATAAGCGACTCTTTTCTGCAGTCATCGTTAGGTGACGCTCCAGTTGATGTAAACAGCGACGCCGTTGGACAGCGGACGACTGGAAACGATTGATACGGAATGGTGAATCACGCTACACCATCATGGCAATGCAACAGAATGGTTTGGGTTTGGCAAACACCTGTAGAAAGTTATGTGCCGTCACATACTGTGTCAACATTGATGCATGGAGGAGGTGGTGTTTCCGTGTGGGGGTTGCTGTTCTGGTTAGGGTGTGGCCCTTACGGTGCTGAAGAAAGCTCTAGATGCTGAGGGTTACGGACTGTGTACTATCTGCCGTACAGAAACAGTTTGGAGGCGGTGTTTTCATCAGCATTACAGTACACCCTGCATATAGCTGCATATGAGAGTCGCGATCTGAACCCAATGGAACACCTTTCGAGTGAGTTAGAACGCCGTCTCTGCTCCACATACCATCGTCCAGCATCAAAAACTTGTCTGATTCTGGCTCTTGAGGAAGAATGGACTCCCATTCCTCCATAGACGTTCAGACATCCCTTTGTAAGTGTCTCCAGAAGGTGTCATAAATGTCAAGGA
The DNA here is from genome assembly GCF_023864275.1 of Schistocerca cancellata. Classification (NCBI taxonomy): domain Eukaryota; kingdom Metazoa; phylum Arthropoda; class Insecta; order Orthoptera; family Acrididae; genus Schistocerca; species Schistocerca cancellata. The sequence continues at coordinate 71,885,160 of NC_064637.1, read as the reverse complement.
CTGACACATCCTTCATTGATGTCCACTAATACGATATTGCAGTGCCTGTCTCATTCTGAATTAGGATAATTACGATGCAAAGATCGTTTGGACATCATGCATGTCCAAAGGAACATTACGTTGTAATTCTATACATAATGGATGTACAAGTACAGGCTGAAGGCACGTGGTTGACGACATATAGAAGTTTGGGTTTGACGGTGATTCGTGATCGTGTAGCCAAATGGTAAGGTGACCGCTCGCGTCAAGCGGGAAATACGGGTTCGAGTCCTGGTCCGGCACAAATTTTCACTGTCGTCATTCCATTAAACAGCTGAGCACTCCATCTTCAGGCCACAAGTGGCCCATCGGAACCATCCGACCATCCCAGCTGAGGATGTGGATAAGGGGGGGGGGGGGGGGGGGGAGAGGCGTGTGGTCAGCACACCGCTGTCCTGGCCGTTATGATGGTTTTCTTTGACCGGAGCCGCTACTATTGGGTCGAGTAGCTCCTCGATTGGCATCAGGAGGCTGAGTGCATCCTGAAAAACGGCAACAGCGCATGGCGGCCCGGACGGTCACCCATCCCAGTGCCGGCCACGCCCAACAGCGCTTAACGTCGGTGTCTCTCGGGAACCGATGTTTCCACTGCGGCAAGGCCGTTGCCTATTAAACAGCTGAGGACAGTCCATATTTGCAACTGCGAATACATTTCATGTAGTCTATTGACAAGTGTCGGGACAGTTTATAATCATCCTAGAGGCGACGTATAGTTGTGATAGTGAGAAGGAACGGTATCGTACTCTCGACCAAAATCTCACCGCCAAGTCGTAACTTCATTTCGACATGGTGCACATCGGGTAGTGAAGGAGTGACAAAAGTAGTTGCTTCAGGGAGACTTCTACCGGCAACGACAGAACCCGCAACCTACAACTGGCGCCAAGATATACATTGTTTTGGTGCTTAGGTTAAAATCCAACCCAAGTTTCATGTCGTCAGTAATGCAGTTTTCTGAAACCGGATAAATACCTTTTGAAATACCCTATATTACTTGGAACAATGTGTCCAAAATGTATAGTTACTGTGGATAAATGAAAGTAAACAAATATGTCTTATGCCTCATTATAATATTCTATGTTCAGTAAGGATACGTATTTATTTTGTTATTTTACAATGTACACTTCTTCATACACAGTTGAATCGCCGTTTAAATTTTTAGTAGTAAAACACCTCCGACCTCTTCCTCCCTTTTTCTATTTTAGTGTGTTTAGGCTACCAACAACATCATGATTTCTAGGCATATATACACTGCGTAGTGTGCCTTCATTTATTCATTATTTTACCAGGTGTTTTATAATACCACCGCCATGTTAGTACATAGCATGCTTTATCAGTATGACCACTTCCTTTAGCATGATGTTTCACAAGCGATGATCTACCCCCATCCCCTCACCCCCCTCCATTTCTCACCAATTTGCATTTGTCTTCTAATATTTACAGTTCTCCAACACATTGTACCCTTTTCAGTATTCCTTCATGTCAGGGGTCAACTTATTACGTCAAGTATTTGGCCTCTTGTACATTCATAATACTTTCTTGAAGCGTTTTTGCTTTGACACAGTTGCTTATTCAGGTACAAGTGTTTCCCTTGCTATGTTTATCTGAGCCTTCTGCCTCTTTATAAACCGTACGACTTTAACGGCACACTTTTTTTTACGCCTCTCCCCCATTCAACTTTTCAGTTGATATTTTAACTGTAGTAAAGAATATCACACAGGCTGCTCATTCAGGCTACAAGCATATTAGATTCGCAGGAGCGTCATCTACCAAAGGCGCATGTAACCAGGTCTGAAAGTGGCATTCTTACGCTTTGTAGGATCCGATGCCACGTTGTAAATTTAAATGTCATATATGTGTACACACAAATATTTTAAGTGACACACTACACGTTGTTGGATCAATTGTCATACATGTGGTATTTTAAAATTTTTAGGACAAAGCAAAGCTAAGTGAAACGTGAACGATAAATAGTTTGGACAAGAAGAGAATAGAAGCTTTCGAAATATGGTGCTACAGAAGAATGCTGAAGATTAGATGGGTAGATCACATAATTTATGAGGAGGTATTGAATAGAATTGGAGAGAAGAGAAATATGTGGCACAACTTGACTAGAAGAAGGGATCAGTTGGTAGGACATGTTCTGAGGCATCAAGGGATTACCAATTTAGTATTGGAGGGCAGCGTGGAGGGTAAAAATCGTAGAGGTAGACTAAGAGATGAATACATTAAACAGATTCAGAAGGATGTAGGTTGCAGTAGGTACTGGGAGACGAAGAAGCTTGCACAGGATAGAGTAGCATGGAGAGCTGCATCATACCAAACAACAACAACAACAACAACAACAAGACAAAGCTCTACAGTAGACAGCTACTACTGTAAAATCATGTGTTTTAAATTGCGGTTAAGTGGATGACAGGCACGCGTGCTAGTCAACGACTCCCACATTGGATATAGATAATATACGATCCTTCGTGAGAATGTTTCATCGACATTATTTGTAAACATTTCTTGTAAATTTCATTACTGCGATGGTACCATAGCTGTTCCACACACAATGTCGTAATATCTGTTAATGGGCACAATATCTTCTGTAGAAGACAGTTTTAAAACTGTCGAAACCATGGTAAAGGTTTGATAAAGTAGTGTTTCACAATAAGTAGGCTGTTATTTGCAATCAACTGAAATTTGGAGACTGTCAAGTTTGAAACGTACTAAACGTTAACATGCCCTGTAATAGGCTGTAATGAGATGTTCAATTTATCGTGCGATTAGCTAATTTCGACTAAGCGTCGTTGTCAAGCACATTTCTAACTTCTGTATTTCATGTCATTTTCAAATCACTCTTAAATACAAGTAAAAATCAACCATATTGCACCGGCCGGAGTGGCCGATCAGTTCTAGGCGCTTTAGTTTGGAACCGCGCGACCGCTACGGTCGCAGGTTCGAATCCTACCTCGGGCATGGATGTGTGTGATGTCATTAGGTTTTAGTAGTTCTAAGTTCTAGGGGACTGATGACCTAAGATGATACGTCCCATAGTGCTCAGAGCCATTTGAACCATTTTTTTTTCTGCCATATTGCGTCAGATGTTACAAATGTGTTAGACAATGAAGCTTAGTCTAAAGTAGTTAATCGCACGATAGATAAACATCGCATTACAGCCTACGACGGACCATGTTTATGTTTATTAAGCATCTGGAGGCTGTGGATCCCTAAAAATACAAAATCTTGAGACTGAAACATATTTTGTTCGCGTGTTCAGCTAAACCACAGAAATTGATAATCATCTGAGAAATTCTACAAAACACATGCGAAATTGATAACCGTACATGAATCGTTCTAGATTCAAGTATGAAAGAAAGGAAATGATCATGCGTCTTGTCAACGAAATAACCGCTCCGTTTTTAATTCACCCTAAAAAATTCACTCACAGTTTGTATAGCAGTCCTCTGCATTTCTCCGCGGGGAGAGAAATATTATTAACTGAAACCACCGCCAAAAAGAGCTATCTGTGTTATTTTTTTCCGCTCCCTGTTTCCACTGTCCATTCCAGCAATTGGTTATGGGCCGTTAATTGCGGCTATAACTTACGGGACATAATTACCTGAGAAAGCACGGGAGCGGAAAAAAATGTATTCTGTAGTGCAGGTGCTTTTTACGAGCTGTCTGAGGTTACGATTATACGCGTGGCGGAATTCTGAAATTAATATGCTCGCGGAATTTATAGGCGCAGTTGTAGCGCGTCGCACCGTTAGGGCACGACTGAAATGGCTCCCCGGGCGCACACACAGTCGACGACAAACGCAGAACCGCCTCATTATATGGTGCTGTGTTGTCCAGGGCGCGTTGTGTCATTAAACGTGCAGCGAGATAAAACAGATGGCAATCTCTTATCGCAAACATTCGCCGGAGTATTTAATTTTGACGGATCGCCATGTGTAATTATGGTAGTTGCGATTTTTGTGTGCGGTAATGAAATATTTAATAAACTAGTGTATCACCACCTGGAAAAATTCTGTTAAAAGTTTGTCCCATGAACCAAGTGTAATAACGAAAGAGGAATAAAAAGTGAGTGTTGATCTCAAAACACCGATTAAGCATCGCTGTAATTAATCTTGAAACCAGGGCGAAAAGACGCTGAATTTACTTATTATTGTGTATAAAAAAATGTAATTGTGTGTTACTTATGCTCTGTGATAGTCATACACTGAAGCGTCACAGAAACTGGTATACGAGGGTAATCCCAAAAGCAAGGTCTCCTATTTTTTTATTTCTGTTATTTCAGTGATTGTGGCACTGGTGATGATGATGATGATGATGATGATGTTGGTGATGATGATGATGTTGGTGATGATGATGATGTTGGTGATGATGATGAATTTGGTGATGATGATGATGTTGGTGATGATGATGATGATGTTGGTGACGATGATGATGTTGATGATGATGTTGGTGATGATGTTGGTGACGATGTTGGTGGTGATGATGTTGACGATGATGATTATTATTCTGTTTATTTCTCCGATGGTTTACATCAGCTTACAGCTTGAACATTTGGCTATTTTTCGACATCATCATAATTTTGTCGATGCATTTTTGTAGACGCTGTGGCAGTTTTTGTATGCCCATGTCGTACCAGCTCGCCGCCATGCTGTTCAGAAAGTTATGAACTGGCGTTATTGCTGCTTGGTCACAGGTGTAAAGCGGTATACCCAGGTTTCTTCACCCGTGACAATTGAGTCCAGAAAGTTGTCCTGTTCGGTTGGAATGCGGTGAAGAAATGTTCGGAAAGCATCAACTCGTTGCCGCATGTTCTCCAGCTGCAAACTCTCTACACCACTTACCAACATTTTTGACATCAATGCGCGACTCACCATACACTTCCGTCAATTGGCGATGGATTTTAATCGGCGCAGTGCCCTTTGCGTTCAAAAACCGAATAACTTGGCGGGAGCATCCAACGGGAGCTCCATTCTCAACGGCTGCCAAGACAAGACTGAGCGCCTCAGCTCGGGGTGCGCATGTTTACACACAGCGCGTGAATCACTCTTCATAACAGAGTGACCAACTGCCACATAAAGAGAGTTCTGTACTTATAAAAAAATAGGAGACCTTACTTTTGGGATTACCCTCGTATGAATGCGTATTAAAATACAGAGATATGTAAACAGGCATAATACTGCGCAGCGGTCGGCAACGCCTGTATGAGACAAAAGGTGTCTAGTGCAGTTGTTACGTCGGTCACAGGTGCTACAACGGCAGGCTGTCAAGATTTGAAAGTGGCATGATGGGACGGAGCACCTCTGAGGCAGCGATGAAGTGGGTGTTTCCGGAAAGACCATTTCACGAGTGTACCGTGAACATCAGGAATGCGGTTAAACATCAAATCTTCGACATCGCTGCGGCCGGAAAAAGATCCTGCAAGAACGGGACCAACGACGACTGAAGAGAAGCCTTCAATGTGACAGAAGCGCAACCATTCCGCAAACTGCTGCAGATTTCAATGCTGGGTCATCAACAAGTGTCAGCGTGAGAACTATTCAACGAAACATCATCGATATGGTCTTTCGGAGCCAAAGGCCCACTCGTGTACTCTTGATGACTGCACGACACAAAGCTTTACGCCTCGCCTGGCCAGTTAACACCAACATTGGATTATTGATGACTGGAAACATGCTGCCCGGTCGCACGAGTCTCGTTTCAAATTGTGCCGAGGGGATGGACGTGTACGGGTATGGAGACAAGCTCACGAATCCATGGACCTTGAATGTCAGCAGCGGACTGTTGAAGCTGGAGGAGGCTCTGTAGTGGTGTGAGGCACGTGCAGTTGGAGTGATACGTCTAGATTTGACTCTGACAAGTGACACATAAGTAAGTATTACCTACGTCCATTCATCTCCATTGTGCATTCCGACGGACTTGGGCAATTCCAACAGGACAATGCGATACTCCACGCGTACACAATTGCTACAGAGTGGTTCCAGGAGCACTCTTCTGAGCTTAAACACTTCCGTTGGCCACCAGACTCCCGAGATATGGGCATTATTGAGCATATCTGGGATGCAACGTGCTGTTCAGAAGAGATCTCCACTCCCTGGTACTCTTACGGATTTACAGACAGCCCTTCAAGATTCGTGGTGTCAGTTTCCTCCAGCACTACTTCAGACATTAGTCGACTCCGTGCCACGTCGTGTCGAGGCACTTTTGCGTTCTCGCGGGGGCATACATGATGCAAAGCAGGTGTACCAGTTTCCTTGGCTCTTCAGTGTAGAACTTCTCTGACAAAACTCTGTATCATTAACGTAAAGAAGAATGCTTTACACTCTTGTTCTGGAGGCGAAAGGCAACAAACGCAATTTCTGTACGGCTCATGTATGTAGCTGTTGTTTTGCAGTGTATGTATTAGATGTAATAGTGTGTTCGCTTATTTCGTATCCCTCCTAGGGATTGTGGTTATCGCTGAATCAACTTTTTTTCTGTTATAGCGCTTTCTTTTTTCATCCCTAGTTTAACACATTTGTTAAAACAGCTCAAAAATCTGTTTTTGAAATAACCGATTTTCACTTTTTAATTGCTATTATTTGCAAGAATAAATGTAGACAATGAGCAAAATGATTCTAAGAGTCGCTGTGTTTTTCGGATTATACGTTGCAAGATACTTAAATAAAAATAGAAAATAAATAGATAAATAAAAGAAAAAATAGCCCATGTGTAGTTCACTCCTGTTGCCGAAAACTAGTGAGGGCTGAATACCACAAAAATGTTCTCAGTATTCTCCAATCGATTCTAAATTTTTTAAAACCCTGCCTACAAATCCTACTGTAATCGAGGATCGTAACACTGTTCGCGTTTTACGAATTTTCAGTGTTAAGAAGTGAAAACGGAAACTGGAGAACTGTATTTTTCATGTTAAGAGCTACAAGCAGATAAAGGCATGTTATGTCGACACATGGAGCAGATCAGCTACTTCCAATTGTTATTGTAAACTACGGGGGCGGTGAGCACGGCGAGGCCCGTGCGCCACTGTTAGGAACGCGGGCTTGTTTTCAACACAGGTTGGCTCGTTGAACGCCGACCGGAGACTCCCACGACGCACGTTCACCCGGAAAACCGCCGGGGGAGCAGTCAAAGATAGCAGGACAGCCGAATATCGATATCAGCAACGCAAGTCGAACACCCTAGCGCTAGCCGCCACGGCTTAATTTCAATGCGCCATATCATTCCCCCTCTTTTGGCTACGTAACCGTATTTTACAACGTAATTTCCGTTCAATGCGACGGACTTACGCCATCTTACTGGCAGGTCAAATGTTCCCGCATGGTACCACTCTACTGGCCGACGTCGGAGCAAACGTCTTTCTGTATCAGTAACCTCCGCACCATTTAAGTACTTCTTCTTGTGGAGTGCATCCTTCATTGAACCAAACAGATGGAAACTGCGACATCCAGGCTCTAGGATGAGGAAGAACTATGAAATTGAATTGAGCGTTTGGCGTCATTGGCCGGGAGGCCAGGTAGCATTACATTCGGCGTCACATCTGGCGACCTGCACGCCGGATGGAGATGAAATGATGATGAAGACAGCACAACACCCACTCCCTGAGCGGAGAAAATCCCCCACCCAGCTGTGAATCGAACCCGGGCCCATAGGACGGCAATCCGTCACGCTGACCACTCAGCTATCGGGGCGGACAGGGACAACTATGCAGTGAAGGTTTGGTGAGTTTTTCTAGAAGGAGAAGACTTGCGTGAGACATTGCGTTGTCATACAAATGGAGAAGTTCGTTTGCAATTTTGTAGTGACGAACACGCCGCAGTCATTTCTTCAGTTTCCTGCGAGCAGCACAGTAAACTTCACAGTTGATCATTGCACCATGAGGGAGGACATCAAATAGTATAAACCCTCATGTGTCTTTACCTCTGAGGGTGACGCTTTGCGTGGGATTAGCCGAGCGGTCTAAGGCGCTGCAGACATGGACTGTGCGGCTTGTCCCGGCGGAGGTTCGAGTCCTCCCTCGGGCATGAATGTGTGTGTTTGTCCTTAGGATAATTTAGGTTAAGTAGTGTGTAACTTAGGGACTGATGACCTTAGCAGTTAAGTCCCATACGATTTCACACACATTTCAACATTTTGAACATTTTTGGTGACGCTTTGAACTCTTCTTCGGACAGGTGGTGTGGCGCGACTCCATCTATGGCCCTTTTGTTTCTGGTTCGAAGTGATGGACCCATTTCTCATCGACTACGACAATATTCGACAGAAACGTGTCATCATCAGCCTCAAAAGCCATCCAGCGGGCACACACACCTTTGAGTACACCAAGTGGTGGACGACTGCGTCAGCACTACCAACAAAGACGTCCAGTTGAGCAACAGTGATCCATCAGTAACCTCGAAAGAGAGTGTGCGCAAGTTTCAGAATTTCAGGAACCATAGCTCTGAGCGGCCGGCTGGCACATGGGAGTTCGGACAGGTTTGCGCGACCTTGTTGACCAACGCCTCACCCAACGGCTCACCGTGCTTTTGTTCAGTGCCAGCTATTCTGCAGGAGCCTATGAATATGAATATGTACGATGCTCTGGTTTTTTTCCAATAGAAAATCAGTGACAGTTCTCTGCTTGGAACGGACTTCTGTTACAGACGCCATTTTGACGGCCATGTGTAGCGCCGCCACCAGTCGGAATTTCATGAAACTATAGGAGTTGAAGCGAAAATATTTCACGAAGTTCCTCAACAAATTACACATTTTCTCCGACTGAAATTTGTGGAGAAATAAAAGTATTGTATAACTTATTGAACGCCCTTCACAGTTTCCTTACAGTGTCACGTGCCTGCAGCGCCAGTGGATGGTGGTCGAAACGTTTTGTCTCATCAATGCAAGAACATACAGAGACGCCCAGCTAATGTAAGGCAAAATGGTGAAAACATTTGGAAACATGTAGGAGCAGCATGCATGGTCACAGCAGAAGAGTGCAATGCATTGTGATTTATACTAGAGGCCTTACTCTACATGTGGGCACAAAATGGCCAGTGATTGTGGCACTGGTGATGATGTTGATGGTGGTGATGGTGTTGGTAATGATGATGATGATGATGATGATGATGATGATGATGATGGTGATGATGATGTTGGTGATGATGTTGGTGATGATGATCTTGGTGATGATGATGTTGGTGATAAAGATGTTGGTGATAAAGATGTTGGTGGTGATGATGATGATGATGTTGGTGATGACGATGATGATGATGATGTTGATGATGATTATTATTATTATTATTATTATACTATCTAAAAATACTACAGTCGCGATAACATTGGACAGCTCAAGGTCAGATATGACAGCCACTCACATCGTACCTCACTTTGCGCTTGGGTTGGCAGTGTTGCCAAATTTGATGCATGCTCCTTAGCCATCACTGTCCGGTACTTCCGTGTTCAATGAACATTCAGCTTTAGGGATAAGATACTGACTCTGCGAGAGCTATATTTTTGCAGATTGTCCATTTACGACGTATAGTGGATAACAGGCCAGTGCTTTATCAGTATGGAACATGGGTTTTGCAAAACAATACGTACAAGTGCAGAGTGTGCCAGGAGGGATGATGAATATTCATGGCCATGACAGGAACATTAATTATTAGCAAAACAGTGTGGTAAACTGGGGCTCTAAAATCCATACCTTAAGGGCTGTGAGCACTTCCTCATGTTCCATAATATGAAATGCATATCTTTTTACTGAACAAGACCTCACAGCTCTTAAGGTGTGCGTTTACCACATTGTTTTGCTTGTAATAATCGTTCCTTTCATATCCCTGAGTATTGACCGTTCTTCCTGGAATTTTCTGTATAGCTGGAACGACTCTAAGGAAAATGGGCCGTCCTCTGTGGCCGAGCGGTTCTAGGCGCTTCAGTCCGGAACCGCGCGGCTGCTACGGTCGCAGGTTCGAATCCTGCCTCGGTCATGGATGTATGTGAAGTTCTTAGGTTAGTCAGGTTTAAGTAGTTCTAAGTCTAGTGGACTGATGACCTCAGATGTTAAGTTCCATAGTGCTTCGAGCCATTTTAAGGAAAATGGTAGCATAAACGCACCTAGAGGTACATCGGCATAGCATATATTTGAATTTTCGTGAGAGGTGAAGTGATGAAGAGTCAGCTACAAATATAATCTCTTTGGTAGTTGTGGAATATTCTCAATCCTATTAAGGCGAGCCGTCGGAAGCAGAATTCTGTCGGCGGTAACCAAGTCCTCATTCGCGGAGTTTGTCGTAAGTAAATCGCTTCCCTAACCGACACGGTATAATAATGATGTCATTTAATTTAATTTTGTACTTTTCTTCTCGCTGGAAGTTTCTGCGAGGTCAAACAGAACGCAAATTCATCAGCGACGACACTTTCCATTACACAAGATGAAACGAGTTCAGGCCCCTTACGGTATTTACTTTTTATCTAATAATAATTTTATGTTTTTACGATAAAATATGTATCGCTTGGATCTATAAACGTTGAAACTATTTACACATTTATTTTTCAATTCAATTCAAATATGCTAGACTTTCATTATTTTTCCACAGGATGAAGTAAAAACAATTTCTGCCGAAAATTTCTTTTAATGTTAGTTTTTAATTTTTATTATAACGATTTACAAGAATGTTAATTTGGAAATCTTGCTCTAGATTAAAAATCGAGGTGTCTCATATGGTTTTCAGAATTTTTATTAACATCTAAAATTATCGGTAACTGACAATACTGTAATTATCAGAGATGAGTCTGCGATGCTGACTTTTGTGGCTAGCTGTTCAGGGTCTGACGATATAATGACCAGAGAGAGTATTATTTTTCACATAATTTAAAGGCGTGACTAAATTGTAACTGCACCTTTACGGTTTCTTGCCTGTTTTACACCCCCCCCCCCTCGCTCCGGTATAAGTACCCCTCCACGACCACAGAGCATGGAAGGATCCTTCTATGCTCTGTGTCCACGGCGGAAGCCACTCGGACCGGGGCTACCCTAAAAAACACGAGGCACGCACCTCTGTAGCATTGTTCGCCTGTGATCTACATACTAATGGCAGATACAGAGACAGTAGTGGCATTATCTACAGGAATTTGGCCTGAGTTTGAAGGGAGTACAGGCAGAAGAAAGCTTATTTAACGTTTTGGGGTTAGCAAGAACAAAGCCATCATTCTGTAGATTAGTGAGGAGCAACTGAGTGTAGCGGAAATCTGGACTGAACCTGTTCGTGCGTCCGAGGGAGCGTTTCGTGTGGTAGGAATGAGTTCGTCTTCAGGAGCAGCAGTTGTTGGAAAGCAATGGAACGAGACGGACGCTGAGAGACAAGGCCGCGGGGCGCTGTAATGGGGGCGGGGGAAGAGGGGAGGGGGCTATTGATCAGGGGTGCGTGGGAGGGCCGGGGTGGATCTGCGCTGACGGGACAGCCCTGCCTGCTATGCTCTCTCTTTGACCCTCCCTCCCTTCCTCCCTCTCTCCATCTCTCCTCTCCTCTCCACTCTTCTTCTTGATGAGTTCAGTGCCAAGTTCAGGGAGCTTACGAGGTTCCCTTTTATTCAGTTCCGCTTCGCTAAACGAGGACTGAAATAAGCTCTAAGCGGTACCACCGTTTTTACAAAAAAGACGATGTGATTCCACCGAGGCTGTATGTTATTTCAGTAAATTTTTTTTATTCTTCATTATTTTCGATTTTCGACAACGTGCTCACCATCAGCTGCAATGTGTATATGATCACACATAATAGCAGAATGTACGGGTAGTCAGAAAGGAAAAAAGGTGACGCAGCCTTGACCCAGCTGGCTGAAAATCGAATTACGAAACATAATACCAGCTTACTTTGCATACATCTATTTCCAAACGAAATGCGCAACACAAAACCGTTTTCTGACAGTTGTGATGGTCTAAATGGTCACTCATATGTGCATGGTAGTTAATAATGTGTGTTCGGATGGACTGGCCAATAGTGACCAATAAAACAATTTTCATGTAACAGATAGCCTCATGCCGAAGCAAAGCTTCTTTTACCACATGTCTGATAGCTATGGAGCAAAGAACAACGAAAACAATGTTTTTAATTTTATAGTTCGCACCTGGACAACATTCACCTAGGCAGCTCTTAATGTATGAAAGCAGAACATAACGTTTCATTGTAATGTAAATCCAACATTGTAGAAAAACACAAACAAAACACATGCGTGTTTGTTTGTTTGTGCGTGTGTGTGTGTGTGTGTGTGTGTGTGTGTGTGTGTGTGTGTTTTGTTTGTGCTTTTCTACAATGTTGGATTTACATTACAATGAAACTTGATATAGGGTGAACCAGATCACCACCGATAATCCTTCAGAGGTGGCAGTATGGACCAAAAACAAGAAAAAAAAGTCGAGTAAACATGGGCTCTAAAATGCATACCTTAAGAGCTACAAACACTTGTTCAGTAGTAGAGATGTGTTTCACAATAGTGAAGATGGAAAAGTGCTCATAACTATTAAGGTAATCAGTTTATAACCCGTGTTTCCTGACCTCTTTCATTATTTTGGTCCACACTACTATATCTGAAAATATGTTAGAGTTCTGGCTCATCTTGTAGTGACCCAATATGCCTTTCCGAATGACGAGATCGCACAGGAAATCCCACAAAAAGATTTCCCAGACCATAATCGTCCCTCCTCCGGTCACAGAAAATTAATAGTGGCAACTATTTATTTACAGATTGTGCAAAATAGATACGTGTTTCAAAGTTTTACTGACCTTCAGAGTAGTCACCAGCATTCTGTGTAACCCGTTGCCAGTGATATGAAAGTCGTAGGACACTCTTACAAGGGAACCTCCCCATCGCACCCCTCTCAGATTTAGTTATAAGTTGGCACAGTGGATAAGCCTTAAAAACTTGAACACATATCAATCGAGAAAACAGGAAGAAGTTGTGTGGAACTATGAAAAAAAAAATAGCAAAATATACAAACTGAGTAGTCCATGCGGAAGATAGGCAACATAACAGGCGACCGGGAGCTTGGGAGCGCCGTGGTCCCGTGGTTAGCGTGAGGAACTGCGGTACAAGAGGTCCTTGGTTCAAGTCTTCCCTCGAGTGAAAAGTTTAATTTTCTATTTTCAGACAATTATCAAAGTTCAGGCACCCACACATAATCAACTTCGCTCTCCAAAATTCCAGGACATGTTCAGATTTGCTTGGACATATGCAGGATTTGACGGTCTACGCACGGAAAAATCTGAAAACGTTAAAAACATATGTTTTGACACAACACAGGGAAAGCTGCGCGACTGTGAAACTGTTGCACTCATTTGTTGCAGTTTATGTGACAAACTCTTATGTTTTCATAACTTTTTTGGGAGTGATTATCACATCCACAAGAAAACCTAAATTGGGCAAGATAGAAGAATCTTTTTACCCATTCTGAAAGTGTACAAGTTAGGTGGGTCGACAACATATTCCTGTCATGTGACGCACATGCCGTCACCAGTGTCGTATAGAATATATCAGACGTGTTTTCCCGTGGAGGGAATGGATAGTGCTTTGAAAACGGTTTTATAACGGATGGGCAGCAATATATATATATATAATGTGTGTGTGTGTGTTTTGAAACTGACACTACAACTCATAATTGCAAAAATGCCAAATTTTTGGGAAAAACTTTAAAGGTGTTAAGGAAGGTAGAATGAAGCAGCTGTTAGCCCACTATTCAGAGTATTCGCCTATTATGTGCTCCGATTAGAGCATGTTTGCTATAGTAGCGGAAAGAAACTTATGGGTCGCTAAAATTTTGATAGTTTACGTACGTGAAATTGACATAACGCAATTTTATACATCAGGCTGGATTTTACGTACATGTACTTTTGCATGTGCTTCAGTACTATAATGTAGGGTTCCCAGGCACCTTCTGATGATGTCCGAGACACTTTATAACCTACGTTTCCGCCTCGCACCAGATTTTACATACGTTTAACGTGTAGAACTAGATTAAGTTTGAACCTCTCTATCTCGGTATAGGATAAAGATGTGAAGAACATTTTCAAGGTTGTTAGCAGTCGGGATCTTAGGACTTCGTATCGTAAAAACTTCAGCCCTCTGATTGGAATTCGCTGCTCGGTTTCGGTACCTAAACTACCATGGTTTTGGGGTGTTAATCGATAACAGATGCATATTTTTGAAACGGGAAGATGGCACTTCTAGGTAAGTGGCTAGAGCATATATCGTTAAAACTGGAGCGATTTGTACCGTTAGTTATTGTTGCAGATGGCGGAAAAATGGTGAAAAGCGGTTTCATCGAATTTTCTCAGGAACCGCCGACACAGTAGATGGTGGCGTCGTACATTCCTTAAGGCTCGCCGTAGATCGTATCGAACGCAAAAAGAACCAACGGATTGGTTCCATTTGAATAAGCTAGAGAAAGTGTGTAATATTCAAACTTTGACCCTGTATTGTAGGATAATTACAGTAAGACATTCCTTCTGTTGACTATGTAAATGGTCCTTGGCCTATGGCTACCCAAAACGTTTGACCCAAAGTTTTTACGCCCAATAGAACCCAAGGTATGATCCACGGAAAAATAGCGTTCTTATCTGAATCTACATTTACAATTTATACTCTCAAACAATGGTGAGGTGCGTGGCAGACGGTAAGTCGCATTGTATCAGTTATTAGAGTTTCTTCCCGTTCCATTCACATATGGAGCGCAGTGAGAATGATTGTTTGAATACCTCTGTGCGTGCAGTAATTATTCTAATCTTATCCTCACGATCCTTGTGTGAGCGATACGTAGAGCTTGGAATGTATCCCTATCATTTAAAACCGGTTCTTGAAACTTTGTTAACAGACCTTCTCGGGATAGTTTACGTCTGTCCTCGAGAGTCTTCCAGCTCAGTTCCTTCAATATCTCTGTGACACTCTCCCACGGACCCAACAAACCTGTGACCATTTGTGCTGCCCTTCTCTGTATACTTTCAGAATACCCTGTTAGTTCTGCCTTGTATGTGTCCGACACACTTCAGCAATATTCTAGAACTGGTCGCACGAATGATTTGTAAGCAATCTCTTTTGTAGACTGATTGCATTTGCCCAGTATTCTACAGTAAACCGAAGTCTACCACCCGATTTACCCCAGACTGAAGCTATGTGACCATTCTATGTGATCATTCCATCTGTGGCCGGCCGGGGTGGCCAAGGGGTTCTAGGCGCTACAGTCTGGAACCGCGCGACCGCTACGGTCGCAGGTTCGAATCCTGCCTCGGGAATGTATGTGTGTGATGCCCTTAGGTTAGTTAGGTTTAAGTAGTTCTAATTTCTAGGGGACTGATGACTTCAGATGGGAAGTCCCATAGTGCTCAGAGCCATTTGAACCATTCCATTTGTATGAGTTGGCCGATTCCGAAAGAACATTACGTTTTGAGTTTTGTGAAGCCCAAAATTTTATATTTATGAACATTTACAGCAAGTGGCCAATCTGTGCTCCACATCTGAATATTTGTCCAGCTTCCCTCAATATGCCCTGTTAGAACAATCTGGTACGGGTCCCACACATCTGAGTATTAGTCTAGAAGCGGTCGCATGAGTGATTTTTAAGGAATGTCTTTTGTAGACTGATTGCAGTTCCACAGTATTCTACCAATCAGCCCAAGTCTACCAGATGCTTTACCCAGACTGTTCCTTTGTCATCATACCATTTCCCACAAAGTGTTACATCCAGGTATTTGTATGAGTTGGTCGATTCCAACAGTGAATCACAGGTATCATAGTCATAGTATACTACGTTTTTTCCTTTCGTGAAGGGTAAAATTTTACATTTGTGGACATTTAGGGCAAGTTGTTAATCTTTGTAATGAAAAATGGTTCAGATGGCTCTGAGCACTATGCGACTTAACTTCTGAGGTCATCAGTCGCCTAGAACATAGAAGTAATTAAACCTAACCAACCTAAGGACATCACACACATCCATGCCCGAGGCAGGATTCGAACCTGCGACCGTAGCGGTCACGCGGTTCCAGACTGTAGCGCCTAGAACCGCACGGCCACTCCGGCCGGCTTGGGAATGTAGAAATGTGTGTTCACGGATAGTCGTTTACTTGCCGAAGATAATAGTTAGGTACATCTGAACAAGTTGAATACTCCGTAAAACTGGTCGACCCGCGAATAGAACTGCTACTTGTACTGCTATAGCGCCGCTCTGCCTGCTGCACCGTGGCACAGAATCCGCGGCCAGCTGGCGAGCGGTAGTCGTGAGCGGTCGGCGTGAACCGAGCCGGCAGCGTGTGCGCCCCGTGGCTGTGGCGGCAGCGCGGCTTTAAACTACTGTGCGGGGGCGGTGGAGGGAGCGGCGCGGGACCACGGACCGCCCCCGCCCCTGCTGGCCGCTCTCAGAACACCGCAGCCGGCCGGCCGTCTTCTGCCTGTGTGTGTCTGTCCGCGCCGCCACCTGTACTGCCACGACAGGCGGAAGGCGCGTGGCTGGGCAGTGTCGACGCCAGCGAAGCTCCGGTTCCATAACAAGTCTGACACCCGTGTATAAAGCAGATACAGGCATCCGGTTACTTCACAAATGAGTTAGTGTGTTAAGTATTCGACACTGTCCATGCAACCGAGAAAATATTCAGAAAATCTTTGAAATTATGCTTAACCTACTAAGTGGTCTAATTTTGAAAAAAAAATATTCGGCATAATTTGCGCGTCATTTAAGCAGAAGCTACACTACTGGCCATTAAAACTGCTACACCACGAAGATGACGTGCTACAGACGCGAAATTTAACCGACAGGAAGAAGATGCGGTGATATGCAAATGATCAGCTTTTCAGAGCATTCACACAAGGTTGGCGCCGATGGCGACACCTACAACGTGCTGACACGAGGAAAGTTTCCAGCCGATTAAACATACACAAACAGCAGCCGACCGGCGTTGCCTGGTGAAACGTTGTTGTGATGCCTCGTGTAAGGAGGAGAAATGCGCACCATCACGTTTCAAACTTTGATAAAGGTAGGATTGTAGCCTATCGCGATTGCGGTTTATCGTATAGCGACATTGATGCTCGCGTTGGTTGAGATCCAATGACTGTTAGCAGAATATGGAATCGGTGGGTTCAGGAGGGTAATAAGGAACGCCGTGCTGGATCACAACGGCCTCGTATCACTAGCTGTCGAGATGACAGGCATCTTATCCGCATGGCCGAACGGATCGTGCAGTAACGTCTCGATCCCCGAGTCAACAGATGGGGAAGTTTGCAAGACAACAACCATCTGCGCGAACAGTTCGACGTGGACTATCAGCTCGGAGACCGTGGCTGCGGTTACCCTTGACGCTGCATCACAGACAGGAGCGCCTGCGATGGTGTACTCAACGACGAACCTGGGTGCACGAATGGCAAAACGTCATTTTTTCGGATGAGACCAGGTTCTGTTTACAGCATCGTGATGGTCGCATCCGTGTTTTTCGACATCGCGGTGTACGCACATTGGAAGCGTGTATTCGTAATCGCCATACTAGCGTATCATCCGGCGTGATGGTATGGGGTGCCATTGGTTACACGTCTCGGTCACCTCTTGTTCGCATCGACAGCACTTTGAACAGAGGACGTTACATTTAAGATGTGTTACGACCCGTGCCTCTACCCTTCATTCGATCCCTGCGAAACCCTACATTTCAGCAGGATAGTGCACGACCGCATGTTGCAGGTCCTGCACGGGCCTTTCTGGATACAGAAAATGTTCGACTGCTGCCCTGGCCAGCACATTCTCCAAATCTCTCACCAATTGAAAACCTCTCGTCAATGGTGGCCGAGCAACTGGCTCGTCACAATACGCCAATCACTACTCTTGATGAACTGTGGTATCGTGTTGAAGCTGCATGGGCAGCTGTACCTGTACACGCCATCCAAGCTCTGTTTCACTCAATGCCCAGGCGTATCAAGGCCGTTATTACTGCCAGAGGTGGTTGTTATGGGTACTGATTTCTAAAGATCTATGCACCCAAATTGCTTTAAAATGTAATCACATGTCAGTTCTAGCATAATATATTTGTCCAATGAATACCCGTTTATCATCTGCATATCTTCTGGGTGTTGCAATGGCCAGTAGTGTAGTTTTTGATCCATGTCAGTGGTTATCGATGACATATTGCCTAAACTGTGTGACGTAGATTATTATGCTTTTGAAGGTTACATCGTCTCTGATTCCAATAAAATGGTAGCCAAGATCGCCTTTGTAAGGCCTGCGTGTTATAGGCAACTATTAATATCACCATTGTTTGCCAGGATGTAACCTGTATGTGTTCTAAGATCTGATGATGGCGGCTTTAGTTTCACCGAAACCTGTAATCATGGAATAAAAAGAATTCCTGAGATCTTGGCTACCAGTTCATTGTTTTACAAGCATCTAGATCGCTCCCACGTGAGCACAATGTGCTCCTTACAAAATCATCATTGTAGCTACAAAGGCAAATAGTTCTGAGTAAACGTACTAGGCTCGGTTGTTAACACAAACGGCTAGCTCAAAAATACGCGGGGTTTGTTCGAAAAACTGCAGTAGTTACTGCCCGATAAATAAATACTGTTTGCACAGAAAGACACGATATAATCATCTACGTAGCTGCACTATTATTCTCAATGTTACATAAATTCTTTATTAATCACTCACATGTTATGGTATTAATTATAATTTAAGTAATATTTACGGCAGTGAAAACAATATTTTTGGCATTCAGCGATTTACTCATAAGCAAGTCTGAGCCTCCTATGATTATTTATTATCTTTTCGTTCGTTGTGCCCATTTAATAAAAACTTTACTGCAAAAAATATTTTTCTTTTCCTGATAGCAAAAATATTTAAAATATTTTTTCCTGTTACTCGCGGGTGAACCCCGAAAATCATGCGATTAATTGTACTTCACGTAACGTCTGCCAGTGCGCCATTACGATAAACAAAAAATGGCAGATGGCCAATGATAAAGCTCCAATTCTAGCGATATTAAATTATTTCCACTTTTGAGAGATATGAAATCTGATTAAAAGGACAAAAAATAGTGAAAAAAATTACCTATAAAATTAAGTACAGTTAACGATTATTCGTGCGTTCAGAGGCAACCTCTTACATAATCGTCTAATATGATACCGTGCTCACATCGGAGTGATCATTGTATTTATCGAAGAGAAATTCAATGACATGATATACTCGTAGTCTCTTTCATCCTTAGTATTCGTTACACACATATATATTGTGTTGTCACCGCCAGACACCACACTTGCTAGGTGGTAGCCTTTAAATCGGACGCGGTCCGTTAGTGTACGTCGGACCCGCGTGTCGCCACTATCAGTGATTGCAGACCGAACGCCGCCACACGGCAGGTCTAGAGAGACTTCCTAGCACTCGCCCCAGTTGTACAAACGACTTTGCTAGCGATGGTTCACTGACAAAATACGCTCTCAGTTGCCGAGACGATAGTTAGCATAGCCTTCAGCTACGTCATTTGCTACGACCTAGCAAGGCGCCATTACCAGTTACTATTGATGCTGTAAAACATGTACCCTTCAAGAGCGATGTTCACCAATTATGGATTAAAGTTAAGTATTCCACCAGCTACGTCTGTTTTTTCTAAAGTCTAATTTCCTTGCCGGCCGCGGTGGTCTAGCGGTTCAGGCGCTCAGTCCGGAATTGCGCGACTACTACGGTCGCAGGTTCGAATCCTGCCTCGGGCATGGATGTGTGTGATGTCCTTAGGTTAGTTAGGTTTAAGTAGTTCTAAGTTCTAGGGGACTGATGGCCACAGATGTTAAGTCCCATAGTGCTCAGAGTAATTTGAACCATTTTCTAATTTCCTTGTCCTGTTCCAGAACTCACGCCAGCCTGCGTGAGCTAAAACGCGTGCCTTTCGGCTTCCTCTAGTAAACCGGTGTTGGCTCTCCTGCCAACCCACAACATATATATCTGTTATTAATATTTTCATGCTCAAAACAAGTAATGGTTGAGTCTTATCGCGTTCCAAAATAATATTTCTTCATTGACAGCACATTTGTATACATAAATACGAATAGTTTTATTCGTTATTGACACAGGTCACTTGTCGTTATCGTAACGTTTTAGTGCGTCTCTTAGAAGGCTTTCCAGGAGACGAAACAAGATAGTACACGCGGATGCTGTCTGCACACTCTGTTGCCAATAGTGTTAGTATTAAAGAAGTAATGAATTAAAACGTCATACATGATTCGGCATGAACAGCGAAAAATGTTTCTAAAACGTTTGATATTACGTGTAAATTTAGTTTGAAGTCGCTAATTCCCATTATTCTCAAATGCAGAGTCCAGATATTTGGGCGGCATCAGTTGGGCTGACTCAAGACAAACACAGTTTCTAACTATAGTGGTTATTTCATTCTGGTTAACTTTTAATGTAAGATTATACTCCTAAATGAGGAAATTACGACAGCATTTTTAGATTTTTAAAATCGGTCAATAATTACACGAAACTTCCTGGCAGATTAAAACTGTGTGCCCGACCGAGACTCGAACTCGGGACCTTTGCCTTTCGCGGGCAAGGGCTCTACCATCAGAGCTAACGAACCACGACACACGCCCGGTACTCACAGCTTTACTTCTGCCAGTATCTCGTCTCTTACCTTCTAAACTCAGATGGTAGAGCACTTGCCCGCGAAAGGCAAAGGTCCCGAGTTCGAGTCTCGGGCGGGCACACAGTTTTAATCTGCCAGGAAGTTTCATATCAGCGCACACTCCGCGACAGAGTGAAAATTTCGTTCAGGAAGGAATTTGTTCTTCAAAACATTTTTGTAGGATGCACCTGTTACCGTAGTGCCCTTTGGAACGCAATGGGTAAGGATTACGCCCTCGCTGTCCCCGAACATGGACACCATCATTTTTTCAGCACTGGCGGTTACCCGAAATTTTTTTGGTGGCGGTGAATCTGTGTGCTTCCATTGAGCTGACTGGCGCTTTTTTTCTGGATTGAAAAATGGCATCCACGTCTCATCCACTGTCACAACCGACGAAAAGAAAGTCCCATTCATGCTGTCGTTGCGCGTCAACATTGCTCGGCAACGTGCCACACGGGTAGCCGTGTGGTCGTCCGTCAGCATTCGTGGCACCCACCTGGACGACACTTTTCGCATTTTCAGGTCTTCATGCGATATTGTGTGCACAGAACCCACAGAAATGCCAACTCTGCTGGCGATCTGTTCAACAGTCATTCGGCGATCCCCCAAAACAATTCTCTCCACTTTCTCGATCATGTCGTCAGACCGACTTGTGCGAGCCCGAGGTTGTTTCGGTTTGTTGTCACACGATGTTCTGCCTTCATTAAACTATCGCACCCACGAACGCACTTTCGACACATCCATAAGTCCATCACCACATGCCTGCTTCAACTGTCGATGAATTTCAATTGGTTTCACACCACGCAAATTCAGAAAACGAAAGATTGCACGCTGTTCAAGTAAGGAAAACGTCGCCATTTTAAGTATTTAAAACAGTTCTCATTCTCGCCGCTGGCGGTAAAATTCCATCTGCCGTACGGCGCTGCCATCTCTGTTTCTAGCTCTTTCCAGTCCGGAGAAAAAAAATCGGAGGCCTTAGAACTTGAATTCACCTCGTACAGGGATCTTGCAGATACAAAATTACTTACTAACCTTATTCATTCACTCAATAAAGCAAGCTAGGAAACAAACGCATTACAGAGGAAGGAGCGGACAGAAGGTATGGTGGGGAAGGGAGATAAGCGGGTGGCCAGCTTGCCCCTGTGTGCACGCAGAACACCTGTTAACTGCACGCGTGCAAGTGCACCGCACATGTGGAGGATTCCTGCCCGCCCCTGCCTTAAGGGGTCCCTAACACACACACAGTAATTTATTGGCAAAAATAGAGTGTCAACACAGTATGCGAAAGTGCGAGACCAAAAACAGTATTATCGCTCAATATTTATGCAATGGACGCGTTAGTTAGAACTGTGTTTCCGTAGAGAACGTGTAGGTGCTGCAAAAAGAAAGAAAGACTAAGAGGCAATGGACGAAAAAGTGCTTTCTAACTCTTTGTACGTAGGGCTACACTAACACGCTAAGGGAACTTCCAACAGAACTCCCCTATCCACCATCAATTTATATAATAACGATCCAGGTGGCTATCAGAATATTCTAAGGGTCAAGGATGAATCTTTCAATGAAATAATGAACTTTTATGCAACTTCTGTACAGAGGGAAAATACTGTTTACGTACTCGTCGACTTTCTCAATGCTTAAAATGATCTGTATAGCTGAAAAGTGTCAGACACGTTACTGTAGTCGGCCACTGTGACCGAGCAGTTCCAGCCGTTTCAGTCCGGAACCGCGATGCTGCTAGGGTCGCAGGTTCGAATCCTGCCTCTGGCATGGATGTGTGTGATGTCCTTAGGTTAGTTAGGTTTAAGTAGTTCTAAGTCTAGTGGACTGATGACCTCAGATGTTAACTCCCATAGTGCTTTGAGTCATTTGAACCATTACTGTAGATGATCAAGTAGCGCTGTTACATATTTCTGCAACACATAATTCAAGCTTCTGAAATGCGCAAATAAGCAGTTGCAGCGCTATTTCCCTGCACTTATTCACTTTCGTCGTAAGTTTCTACACGAAATTACTGAATAAGTATTAAATATGTAATCAAACTAGTCCCCAGACTGTAGTCCAACTCATGATTCCTTTCATGTATCTTTCCTGGTCTATTCATTTTCTTACTGCACTGCTGTATCAGTTGTTAGCATTTCCGTAAATGGTGAAGTCTCGGTATTGACTGCCATATGTTGCACAATATTACACCTACACTGTACAATACAATGCGCATATATTGTGCAACCGTCGATACTTTTAAACCTGTGCAGTCTCCTTCAATATCTTCAATATATTGCGCAAACCGTCAGTACCACTCTCAGCAGGGCAATAGTTTCGTGCTGTACTAAGTGTTGCGCAAAAACATGGAGTGTGTGAGGATACCTTAAGTAACCGGCCGCTGTGGCCGAACGGTTCTAGGTGCTTCAGTCCGGAACCGCGCTGCTGCTACGGTCGCAGGTTCGAATCCTGCCTCGGGCATGGACGTGTGTAGGTTAGTTAGGTGTAAGTAGTTCTAAGACTACGGGAACTGATTACCTCAGATGTTGAGTCCCATAGTGCTTAGAGCCATTTGAACCATTACTTTTAGTACTATAGATTGGAGCAATCACCACGCCTGTTCCCTTCTGGGGACCATGTTCAATTTGCGAAGTCATTAATGCATGACGTAAACATTAATGGCCCTATCACACTCCAGTTTCCTACAGATGAAATCACTCCTGCCTCTGTAAAGTATTCTCCATTTTGTCTGCAGCTGGCGATCTAGGGAGCATCTGGCCCCCACTGTAATTAAAAAATAAATAAAAAAAAAAACACCGAGACAAGTGCTCATTGATGAAATTTGAAAGATGTTAGGCGACATCTGCACAGAACTACTGACGAAAAACATCTCTCAAACAGATAGAAAGAAAGAGGACAAAAAAAATGAATAGCGCCGCTGGCTCTACATCGGAACTTACCTGGTTCGACTCCCGACCTGTCCTGTTTCACCGTACCCCGTCTCCTACCTTCAAAACTTCACAGAATTTCTTCCACGAAACTTGCAAGAGTAGCACACCTGGAAGGAAGTATATTGCGGAGACGTGGCTTACCTACAGCCGGGGGAATGTTTCCAGAATAAAATTTTCACTCTGCAGCGGAGTGTGTGCTATGTGTAACTTCCTGGCAGATTAAAGTTGTGAGCCACACCGAGTCTCGAACTGTGGACCTTCGCCTTTCGCGTACAAGAATTGCTAGCATTTCTTTGAAAAAAAAAAATATATAAAACACAGTGTTGTAAGTGATTTTCAAGTAAGATTTGGCAGGTGTGGGACAGGTCCTAAGTCGTGCTTGGATGGCTTGGTTGTTAGAGCACTTGCCTGCGAAAGACAAAGCTCACGAGTTCGAATCTCGATCCAGCACACAGTTTTCATCTGCGAGGAATTTTCAAATTTTTGCATATTTCCCGTTCTACCCCGGGTAAGTTAATTTTTTATGAAATTATTACATAAGCGTGGAACTGGTTAGGACTCTTATCTTAAAACTACGACATAAACTCCTTTGAAGAACAAAATACTAAGGAATATGGAATTCCAAAAAAATTGTTAACAATAAAAAACCTTACTGTCACTTTCTAAAACGTACAATTGTTTTTAATGCTTAATACCAAGTTATACTACAAGGTGATTTTTTTAATACATTTAACGCGTGTTCTCCTGTGTTCTGTAATTTTACAAAATCTGTTAAACATTAAGTATCCCTATTGTGTTGGCAGAGGAGCCAACACCGTGTTGCTAGAGGAGGCCGAAATGCACGCGTTTAAGCTCACGCAGACTGGCGTGAGGTCTGGAACAAGTAAAGGAATTTATGGTAGCAAATAAAGTATGTAGTTGATGTAATACTTAACTTTAATCCATAATTGGAGAACATCGCTCTTGTTGATACATTATATAATCTCAATATAAACTGGTAATGGCGCCTTGCTAGGTCGTAGCAAATAACGTAGCTGAAGGCTATGCTAACTATCGTCTCGGTAAATGAGAGCGTAGTTGTCAGTGTAGCATCGCTAGCAAAGTCTTCTGTACAACTGGGCCGAGTGCTAGGAAGTCCCTCTAGACTTGCCGTGCGGCGGCGCTCGGTCTGCAATCACTGACAGTGGCGACACGCGGGTCCGTCGTATACTAGCGGACCGCGGCCGATTTAAAGGCTACCACGTAGCAAGTGTGGTGTCTGGCGGTGACACCACAATCCCGTTCTGCCCTGAGTTACTTTATGGTATTTTGAGGCGATCATGAGTTCAAAGGCAACGTTACGGAAAAGATACATGTTTGAATATTTAGCTCGAAACAAATATTCTATGCGTATTACAGAGTTGTCCACCAAATTTGTGTTCGTGCAAGAATCTGTTTCATTCAATTATTTTTACTTTACAAGCTGCATGACTTTGTTTGTTTACTCTTAAACTCAACATAGAAAAAGGAGTCAGGATCACTAGTTTGCCGCGTGGTGTGGCCGCTA
The DNA here is from genome assembly GCF_023864275.1 of Schistocerca cancellata. NCBI lineage: Eukaryota > Metazoa > Arthropoda > Insecta > Orthoptera > Acrididae > Schistocerca > Schistocerca cancellata. The sequence continues at coordinate 71,860,033 of NC_064637.1, read as the reverse complement.
GGTCTTAAGCGCCATGCCATGGATTGCGCGGCCCCTCCCGCCGGCGGCTCGAGCCCTCCCTCGGGCTTGGGACTGTGTTGTTCTTAGCGTAAATTAAAGTTGTGTGAAAGTCTAGGGACCGATCACCTCAGCAGTTTTGTCCTTTAGGAATTCACGCACAATGGCTCTAAGCACTATGGGACTTAACATCTGTGGTCATCAGTCCCCCAGACTTAGAACTGCGTAAACGTAACGAAACTAAGGATATCACACAGATCCATGCCCGTGTCAGGATTCGAACCTGCGACCGTAGCACCAGCGCGGTTCCGGACTGAAGCGCCTAGAACCGCTGAGCCACAGTGGCTGGCGAATTCACAATTTGAAGATTTTGATCACTTGTTACTGGAGTGCACATATTCCTCCGTAAAGAGCGTACCCATTGTTCTCATAAATACTAAGAAGGAAAAAGAAATAGTAATACTGGATAAACGCAACGATAAACGAAGCTGCCATGCAAAGGCCCCGAATCGCACAAAAACGATTCCTTAAGTACAGAGACCGGTATCGATCAATTCAATCTGCATTTCAACACACAGTTGTGATGTAGTGTAAAACAAGTATTTTCATCGATTGATGCAGGGAGGCATAGAATCCCAAACGGCCCTCTGAGTAGCCCAAAGGTGGGCGCCGTAACGTCCAGAACGTCCCGAATTGTCCAGCACTACAGAAAGACGACGTTGCGTAGCGTTTTTGTTTCTGCCAGCACGTACAGCGCGCCATCGCAGCCACTTGAAGCACGAAATGGGACGACGGCGTCCGAAGAAAGGCGCCCGGGCCTACACACCCACACCCACCCACCCACACACACACACACACACACACACACACACACACACACACACACACACACAAACTTGCTTTCCTGGTCTTCCGTTCCAATTTCCTGCGGCAAACGACGTGCAGACTCGCCTAGGGCCAGTCGCTCTCCCCCCATCCCACCTCCGCACTGCTCCACACACAGACGCGCACACACACACTCGTCCTCACACACATGACCAGCGGTGCGTTACATATTGGTCATCAGCGGAAGCCAGTACTCTCCCAAACATGGACTGCACTGTTGCTAAGTTCATTCTCTGCGCTTCGTGCTTTGAAAACAGAACAAAAAAAGTAGAAATATTGTCCATCAGCTTTTCAGAGAGGTAATTTACTGATCACCACTATAGCTAAATGAAATTACGCTCTCTTTGAGGAGAAATATACGACCGTGACTCGGCTCTGACGTTATTTCCGTTCTCCTCTGTACAGCCCGCAGCAGCATTACGAAGGTTGCACACATAGCTGTAGCTAGCTGTCGTGTGTGCTGCAGTTTCCACCATCGGGTGGACTGGTTTGTCAGATATAAGACCGAATTATTTGCTGGATATCTGTGGCTTCCACCCTTTGACTATTGAGTCTACACCAAGCGCAATAGCTTCAACGTTGAACTTAGGATTGTTATGACGATGCAGAGTGAATATGGAGTATTGAACGATGGGGTAATGCCCCACGTGAGGTGGTGTCGCATCTTGTTGGAAACCGACGGACGTCCAGGTGCAAGTTCATTGCACACTAACCACATAGCTTTGTGAAACTTGTATCATACATAGAAAGAAATGCTAGAACATTGTACAGAATGTAACTGAAAGGAATGTGCAATGTGACGAAGAGAAATGACACTTTTATTCAAAGATAATAAATACACTCAAGTGAGTGGGATCATGATGGTCCCGTGGACACTAAAAGCTACGGGACATGGCTGTTTGCAGGCCGGAGTGGCCGAGCGGTTCTAGGCGCCACAGTCTGGAACCGCGCGACCTTTGCGGTCGCAGGTTCGAATCCTGCCTCGGGCATGGATGTGTGTGATGTCCTTAGGTTAGTTACGTTTGAGTAGTTTTAAGTTCTAGGGCACTGATGACCTCAGAAGTTAAGTCCCATAGTGCTCAGAGCCATTTGAATTTGAGCGTGGCTGTTTATAGGGTGTGCGATCACCACGCACGGCAGCGCATGATCTGCAAAGTGCTAGAGTGTTGAAACTTCCTGGCAGATTAAAACTGTGTGCCCGACCGAGACTCGAACTCGGGACCTTTGCCTTTCGCGGGCAAGTGCTCTACCATCTGAGCTACCGAAGCACGTCTCACGCCCGGTACTCACAGCTTTACTTCTGCCAGTATCTCGTCTCCTACCTTTCAAACTTTACAGAAGCTCTCCTGCGAACCTTGCAGAGAGCTTCTGTAAAGTTTGGAAGGTAGGAGACGAGATACTGGCAGAAGTAAAGCTGTGAGTACCGGGCGTGAGTCGTGCTTCGGTGGCTCAGATGGTGTACAGTCTGCTTTCGGCAGGGCAGCAGTGCGCACCGCGCTCGGCCGTCCACGCCGCTGCGCGCGCGGAGTGTTTTGTTTACTTCCTCGTCACCGCGCTTCTTAGTCGAACAACATATAATGGCCAACTCTTACAGGAAGAACACTCTTAAGTTCACCTTCTCAAATGAATACGCACGACCCAAAGCACTGGCCGTCGAACGCTTCCTACGCGAAGATGTGAAGATCCCCCGTGACGAACTCATCGGCATACACCTATCGATCATTAGCAGCGTCGTTTATGTTGAGATGACTTCCGACGCTGCCTGCAATGAGATTATTCAACGGACACGACATGGACTAAAATTTCGGCACTCCGACGGAAACGTCGGGCCTGTGGATGTCGACCATGCAGGACTTGGCCTTCGGACGATACGTGTATTCGAACTGCCTTTCGAGGTGAATGAAGATGTAGTCATCGCGGCGCTAAGCCCGTTCGGAAAAGTCCAGAGCCACGTAGCAGAGACATGGGCACAGTTTACGACGTATCCGGTGCGTAATGGTGTGAGACAAGTCCGAATCGATCTCAAACGGCACGTACATTTCTATCGGCGGCTGCCGTGCGGTGGTCATTTACGACGGACAACCTCGAACATGTTCCGGTTGTGGCAAAGAAGGCCACGTCCGTAATGAATGCCTGCAACGCCGCATCACACAACTACGGCACGACGACACGAACACCGGCGGAACCACAACCACCCTTCCAGTCACCTATGCGGCGACACTGCACGTCCAGCCCTCTCAAGACGCCGTTGATTGGCGTCTCTCTGTCCCGATACACCCGGAGACGTCCCAGCACCTTGACACCGGCGATGCCGCCCGTGAACATGTCCAACAGCCGGACACGCCCACGCTAGAAGATCACAAGGATACCAACGAGACTGTTCTGGAGAATGACGGCCGCATCATAACACCCTCGGCTTTTGTACCGGAACGACGTGAATCTCTTCCTTCCTCAGACAAAGAAACTCATTGCAGAAAGCAGAAGTCGCCCAAACGACGAAAAAAACGCCGCAAGACGTCAGAATCGACCATTGAGCCCCCTCCGCAGGACGAAGAGATGGCACATCACTCTGACGGAGAACACGATAACTCTTTCTCCTCTGCCACGGAGACGCGCCATCCACAAGACGGTGAACCGTCCAACAGAGATCGTGCCCAAGTCCCGCGCCCAGAAGCCATGGAACACAGCACGACTGTTGTCACCGACGCAATTGAGCCGACTCGGCCAGCGCTGCCACCTCTCGCCGATGCCAAACCTGTCGGACATTTTTCATGGGCGGATGACACGGATTTCCCACCTCCATCTGATGCGGAAATGAGATCTGTTCCTCCGTTAGACCAACACTAAAATGGGGGAAGTTTCTACGGCGACTCCTGCGACTTCTATGGACTTCACGCATCCACGACGACAATCTTCACCAGCTACGAACCTATCGGCAGCACGGATCTCCCATCAGGCGTACCGAATAGCTACTATCAATACTAATAATATCGGCTCCCACGTTAAACTTCAACTGCTCCGTGACACGCTAAGAGCAGCGGACATCGACATCGTCCTGTTACAAGAACTGAGGACAGCAACTTGGACTGGGTGTTATGGATATGAGACGTACGCCGCCCCTGCAGCTATGGAACACACAGGAGCAGCCATCCTTCTACGAGAAAGAATTGCAGTTTCCGATGTCGCATACCTCCCAACGGCGCGAGGGGTGGCCACAACAGTTGAAGGACTCAAAATCATAAATCTGTACGCCCCATCGGGCACTGATAAACGGAGGGATCGCTCCCAGTTCTACGCAGAAGATATCACGCCTTTATTCCTCGGCCGATACGATCATCTCCTCGTAGGCGGAGATTTCAACTGTGTTCTCGAGCGCCCAGACCAATACCCCCATTTCACCATATGTCCGGAACTTCGCTTCCTCGTCCGCCGCCTTCCTCTCCTCGATACTTGGCGAGTGGTACACGGCGACCGCCCGGGGTATACACACATCACGAGCCACTCCGCCAGCCGACTTGATGAATATACATATCAGACGCTCTGAAATCAGTTCTCCTCGACGCGGAACGTAGGCCGTCTGCCTTTTCGGATCATGACATCTACATCTGTACCATGAACCTACGTCGGCAATCTATATGGCGCAGTGCAGGACCTTGGAAACTCAATGTCACGCTACTGCGGGACCCTGAATGTCGGCAACAGATCACCGACACGTGGCACACCTGTGTTCAACGCATTATGCGTTACGAGACCACACTGCAGTGGTGGTTGCTGTGCGCCAAACCGGCCATCCGACGCACACTGACACACTATGGCAGAGCCAAAGCCGGGTGGAATCACCACACAACTGATTTCTACTATGGCGCTCTTCGTGAACTCATGGATCATCCCCCATCTCCGGATCATCTAAAAGAAGCTCAACGCATCAAGGCAAAGATTTTAACCTTGACCAGATGCCGTCTAGAGGGAGCCATTGTACGAGCACGCAGCCAAGATAGGATTAACGGTGAGGAACCTTCTATGCATCATATTGTTCAAAATGTTCGTCGACGCAGACAGGCTTTAATGTCAACTTTAGACCTACCCGATGGACGACGGCTGACATCGCAAGCTACCATTGCGGATGCATTCACAACGCACTACAAACTTTTCTATCAAGAAGTACCTGCCGGTGCAGAGGCCATTGCTGAGGTTGCCCTGGAGACACTTGGTACTCTAAACGCAGCAGCTGCAGCCCTCCTGACTTCTGAAATGACCACCGACGACGTCCAAGGCGCTGTGGCCGAAGGGTCTCTGAATCGATCTCCCGGCCCGGATGGTTTACCTCTCGAATTTTACAGAACCTTCCAAGATTTGATGATGCCACGATGGAGGGACACGTACCGGGAACTTTTGTCCGGCGCGGCGAACCCGCCACTAATGTTCATGGAAGGCTTGCTTGTACCAGTCCCGAAACCCGCAGGAGGAACACGACTCGACAGTTATCGGTCAATCACGTTACTCAATTCCGACTTCAAGATTTTCACACGCCTTCTAGCAGTGCGACTCAAACATGTCTTACGAGACATTGTTTCCCACGAACAAACATCCTTAGGCGGCGATCGTAATATACAGACAGCCCTCAGTGAATATCGAGATGTGATCGCTGTGGCAACACACTTGCGACTGCCAGGCGCTTTAATCTCCATCGACTTCAAACAAGCGTTTGACCGCGTCAATCATGCATTCCTCAACGCAGTGATGGACCGAATGGCAATTCCCCCGCCGTTCACGCAAGTGATTATGCGGCTCCTTCGTGGAGCAACGTCCAGACTTCTCGTCAACGGCAGACTTACAGAACCTATACGGATTGAACGCTCCGTACGGCAGGGTTGCCCTTTGTCGACGGTGCTTTATGCCATTGCGATGGAACCCCTCATTTGCGGATTACGCCGACGTTTGACAGGTATTCCACTCAGGGATCATATGTTCCGCTGCCGAGCTTACGCGGACGACTTGGCCCTCGTCGTCCGTTCAGCGGCCGACGTACAAGCTGCTATGCAGTGGATTACCCGTTACAGTGGAGGGGCAGGGAGCGCTATGAACGTGACAAAATCATGCGCCATGAAGATCGGCCGCGGCCTTCCCGCAGACAGCGTAGTCCCATTTCAGCTGGTGGACACCCTTCGTTGTCTCGGATTGGTGTACACGCGAGACATTCGCCGCACCTCGGCGATCAATTTTCTGGCGCTGCTGCAACGCATCCGGGCCAAGATACAAAATCACATACTACGCCCGCTGAATATGTGCCAGAGAGTCACGTTCGTCAATACCCATCTGGCAGCCCGGATACCCCATATAGCGCAGATTCTGCACATCACTGCGACAATGGCGGCCAGATTGCAGGCGGCTTTCGGCTATTTTATTTGTTCTGGACACATCTTCAAAGTCAAGTATGAAGCTCTCACCTTACCGAAGCGGGATGGTGGCCTCGATCTGGTTAATGTGAGAGCCAGGACTACGGCTCTTTACACCAATACTATGCTCCGGTTATGGAAAAGCCAAAATGCTACTTTTACTGGAATGTTGACCACTGAGCTCGCACCTGTTTCGAGACGCCCACCGACGTCTCTGGCACACATCCCACCTCCGATGTCACATATCGGCCGTTTCTTTTTGGAGTATAGCTACATATGCACCGAGCTCCCCAGGACCAGGCAGACGACCACCCGCGACATCTATTGCCTTCTCCGAAAGTCTCCACCCCGCAACCCCGTCGAAACACGTCACTCCCAGGTTTCATGGCCTACAGTTTGGAAAGCGATCCACCAACCGTATCACACCACTGACACCACCTCTATGTGGTACCTTCTCGTCAACGGCCAGTATACTACAAGACAGAAACTGCATCGCATCGCACTGGTGGACTCACACCTGTGCCTCAAGTGCAATGTCGAAGATACAGATTTACATCGTTTTGAATGTGGGCCAGCAGCAGCTGTCTGGACCCTCGTACAGAAGATTGTGGCTTTCTACCTCCGAGTACCACCACATCACGTTTCTCCTACCATGATGATATATCCCGACTCGACCTACTTTCCATCGGCTAAGTGGCACGCCATCACTTGGATCAGTGGCATGGCTGTCAACTACCTCTTCCGCGACGACATCGTCGATCCGGCGGACTTTTGGACGCGCCTCCAAGTACATCACCACACCCTTCGCCGACATCGACACTATTGGGCCACTTTCGCGAACTATTTACAGAGTATTCTCACCAACCCGCCTCAAAGCTGGAATCTCAACGAACTGTGCCAGCCAAGGCTGGACGATCCCACGTTCCCCTTTAATGGTCAATGATAGAATGCATTTTGTTCTGATGGCGCGCCAAAGTGGAGCATGGCGCGGGAAGTATTCCTATTCTATTTCACTTCTCTTTTCTCCTCCTCTTCTAAGTTTTTTTTCCTTACACATGTAACAAAGAAAAATAAATAAATAAAAAAAAGAAGGCCGTTGCGGAAATATAGCTACTTTTAAAAAAAAATGGTAGAGCACTTGCCCGCAAAGGCAAAGGTCCCGAGTTCGAGTCTCGGTCGGGCACACAGTTTTAATCTGCCAGGAAGTTTCATATCAGCGCACACTCCGCTGCAGCGTGAAAATCTCATTCTGCTAGAGTGTTTGCCACAGGTTTGGTGAGGTCTTCTGGTAGGGCGTTCCATTGCTCCAGCAATACGTTGGACAACTGCAGGGTAGCTTTTGATGCGAATGGACGTGCTACCATACATCTCCCCAGTGCAGCCCAGAGGTAATTAGAATTATGTATTAATACCTTCAGCTGCTGACGGGCGTTGATATATATCAATGGGGACAGGTGAAAATGTGTGCCCCGACCGGAACTCGAACCTGGGATCTCCTGCTTACATGGCAGACGCTCTATCCATCTGAGCCACCGAGGGCACAGAGGATAGTGCGACTGCAGGGACTATCTCGCGCACGCCTCCCGCGAGACCACATTCTCACCTTGTATGTCCACACACTACATTCGTAGTCCCCAACCCAACACACTCATTACTCGTGGAAGACATTCTTACCAAGTCCTGTAAGAGTTCGGGTAATATGTGTGCATCTGCACTGAAGAAGAAGGTCAAGGCCGGTATTGCCAGAAATATATACTTTTATGGATATGGCGTCTCTTCTTTGGGACATTTCCGAAAGAACAGACACGATATCCATATAAGTATACAGCCCAGATGTGGTCGATGGGATTTAAACGAGGGAAAAGGGCAGACCAGTCCTTTCACCGAACATCCTATCGTTCCAAGAACTTCTCCACCTGCGCAGTTCGATGGAGTCCTGTATTCTGTAACAATGACGTCGCGGCCGAATGTACTCCCTGAAAAGACACACAATGGAAGGAGTACAGTGTTAAGTATAGTTTTGCACACCAGTGTATTAATGTTGAAATACCAGTGCAGTTAAGTACAGTTTCGAATGCCAGAGTGTTAATGTTGCAAAACTACTGAAGTTAAGTACAGTTTTGCAAACCAGTATGTTAAATTTGAAATACTACTGAAGATAAGTACAGTAACACTGTATATTGTTGAAATACTAGTGTGGCGTGTTCCCTGAACTCTGTACGTATAATATTTATTGCCTTTTGTTAATGTGTAACAACCAGTCTCCACGTTCTGGTGGCCATTTAGTTGACATTTTCTGCCGTAGCATGGTCAATGTTTAATCTCCGTCGTCCCGCCTAACCCTCCCCCCTCCCACCCCGTTCGAATGATAGGAAACCTCCCGTGTAAAGATCAGCATGGATTCTGCAAACAGAGATCTTGCGGAAATGACCTCGGTCTGTTCATCCATAGCGCTGCAGACTAAGGCTCCCAGCTTACCAGATTTGGTTGGTTGATTGGGGTTGAAGGGACCAAACAGCTTGTTTCAAAGGTGGTCCTTTCGGATTGATTTACATCTCAGACGAGTCATAACGATAAAAGGTCAAAGGCTAAAAAACATTAAAGTGCAGTCATGTTGTCAATGGTGAAAACAAAAGAAGACAGCAAGTGGGCAACCCCAAGGCTATGCTGGGGGCAGTGCCACTGTGAGTACAATCTTAGGAAGTGGGGTTTTGACGTAATCAGCCGGCTGTTTGGTCGATACGAAATAAATAGTTCAGCTTGGTGAACTTGTTTAATTTAAAACCTGCATATGGGATTTCATAGCCTCTCATGATACCTGCAGCGCTGGAAGACGTAACGTTAAGCAGAGAAATACGCTTTGCAGTGCCGCCTAACGCGCATAACACAAAAATCACCGCGCATTCATCGTAATCTTTATACGGATTCCTAATAAGAACTGCCATCGTCAGAGTCCGAAACAATAAAGAGTTGACAAGACGAGCGCCGTACGTGTGCTTTCGTATTTACTGAAGCCTGGCTGGTAGGCAACCCGGCGCGCACAGCTCGGCCCGGAGCCCGCATAGCTGTCCTGCGCGCGTTTGATTGAGGCCGGCCTGAGCGGCCTTCCCCCACCCTGCCGCCGCCCTGCCCCCACCACCACGCCAGGCCCGCCACCCACTGCCCCCACCACCCGCAGCGTCGCCCCCTCCACCACGGACGCTCTGAGCGGCAGCAGCCGAACCCTTTTTGCAGGCCGCGTTGCCAAGTGGCCGACAGTCGGGGCCGAGCCGCCAGCGGCGGTGGCGTCGCTGATGCTGCTGCGGCGGCGGCGGTGGCGGCGTTGCCGAATCCGTCGAGGTCGATATACGTAATGTAACGTGACGCACTCACGCGTCACTCTGGAGTCATACGTGGCAGCAGGGACGAAACTGTGGCAGACGAATAATTGTATACAAGTTGCCATATCCTTCCTCCCTTCTGTCTAAGATTGGCCGACGCACGTAATTTCTTGGTATACGAAAATCACGAAGATATCTGGACAGATGGTCTCTTTCTACAAATTTCTTTTGTGTTTGCAAAAGAGAGAACGTTTTACTGACTAGAGAAGAATTGTGTAGGAGGGCACTACAGGGTTCAATCTTAGGTCCATTACAACATTTTTTCTATATACAGGGTGTTACAAAAAGGTACGGCCAAACTTTCAGGAAACATTCCTCACACACAAATAAAGAAAAGACGTTATGTGGACATGTGTCCGGAAACGCTTAATTTCCATGTTAGAGCTCATTTTAGTTTCGTCAGTATGTACTGTACTTCCACGATTCACCGCCACGATATCATGATTTCATATGGGATACTCTACCTGTGCTGCTAGAACATGTGCTTTTTCAAGTACGACACAACATGTGGTTCATGCACGATGGAGCTCCTGCACATTTCAGTCGAAGTATTCGTACGCTTCTCAACGACAGATTCGGTGACCGATGGATTGGTAGAGGTGGACCAATTCCATGGCCTCCACGCTCTCCTGACCTCAACCCTCTTGACTTTCATTTATGGGGGCATTTGAAAGCTCTTGTCTACGCAACCCCGGTACCAAATGTAGAGACTCTTCGTGCTCGTACTGTGGACGGCTGTGATACAATACGCCATTCTCCAGGGCTGCATCAGGGATTCCATGAGACGAAGGGTGGATGCATGTATCCTCGCTAACGGAGGACATTTTGAACATTTCCTGTTACAAAGTGTTTGAAGTCACGCTGGTACGTTCTGTTTCTGTGAGTTTCCGTTGCATGATTTATGTGATTTGAAGAGAAGTAATAAAATGAGCTCTAACATGGAAAGTAAGTGTTTCCGGACACATGTCCACATAACATGTTTTCATATTGTGTGTGTGTGGAATGCTTCCTCAAAGTTTGGCCATACCTTTTTGTAACATCATATATATATATATATATATATATATATATATATATATATATATATAAGGAATTGTTCTGACTAAATCGTTCACTCAACATCGCCCAATCCAAATGATAAATTTTCTTGAAAATGTGTTGCTATCAAGGCAATTTGACGCTAGGAATACGAAAATGGGGTTTTCGGTATTCAGCCCCTGAGCGACTGAAATAGTGCATGAAAACATTTTCTACAGTAAATCATTGTTAAAGAACTGCTGAAGCATTTTAACAAACTGGCTTGTGACTTCTCGGTTAGTAATAAATAATATGTGCTTCAATGTCGTTGGAAATTGTTCCCGAAAGTGGTGACACCAGGGATTAAAAGTTTTATGGAAATATTTCGTTATAGATGCATTTTTAAAGCTAACTCTATTATAATTATCTTTGGCTTCTCAGTTAGAAATAATAAGAATTGTGTTTGTGTTTTTGGAAATTCGTCCCCTAAGGTGGAGAAATAGTAGATGAAAATTTTTATGGGAATGTTTGACTGCAAAAACATTTTAAAGCCAACAGCATTGCCACAGTGGTAACACCGGTTCCCGTCACACCACCGAAGTTTAGTACTGTCGGGCTGGGCTAGCAGTTGGATGGGTGACCATCTGGTCTGTCGAACGCTGCGTTGTCGACTCGGCCCTTGTGAGGCAAACTGAGGAGCTACTTGGATGAGAAGTAGCGGCTCCAGTCTCGGAAACTGACATACGGCCGGGAGAGCGGTGTGCTGACCACATGGCCCTCCATATCTGCATCCACTGACGCCTAAGGGCTGAGGATGACACGGCGGTCGGTCAGTACCGTTGGGCCTTCATGGCCTGTACGGCTAGAGTTACTTAGTTAAAAACATTTTAAGTTAAATATATGAAAATTTGTATTTCTAAGAAATAAAAGAAATACGTGTTTCAGTGTATCTGACAAATCAACCACTAAGGGGGTGAAATATGGGATGAAACTTTTTGTGAAATTATTTCGTTACGTTAAAACATTTTCAAAGCTAAGTATTTGAAAACTGGTATCTGACTTTTCTATTAGAAATAGAGAAATAAGTGTTACGATTTGACAATTTCTGGAGAAATATCACGACAAAAAATCAAAACGTAGAATTAACAGAAATATCTGACTCAAGCTCCCAGAATCGCTTTTTGAGAAGTACATACAGAAAAAACAGTGCTACAATCGACACAAGCGAAACAGCGGGCGCTAACCTAGATACAGGGTATGTTATTTATCTTGATAAATCTAAATAACGTTTTGTCCAGAAGCAACATAAAAAAATATTATTAAATAAATATTGTTTAGCAAGTGGGGATATTAACTAGCATGTTTGCCTGTCTTGTAAGTTCGTTCATTACGAAGATATGGGAAGCAGTACATCTTTTTTGAAAACCACTTTTTTTTTTTACTCGGAAAATCACGTCCTCTCCTTAAAATCTGTTCAAAAACATATCACAATGCACTACTCACGTAAACATAACGTGATTAAAAATGTAACACAGAATTGACTTTCACTCTGACTGTACTGGGACACAATGCAATTACTTGGGATAATGTAAAACAACCACTTGCTGGCGTTAACAGTATACATCTACATCTACATCTACATCCATACTCCGCAAGCCACCTGACGGTGTGTGGCGGAGGGTACCTTCAGTACCTCTATCGGTTCTCCCTTCTATTCCAGTCTCGTATTGTTCGTGGAAAGAAGGATTGTCGGTATGCCTCTGTGTGCGCTCTAATCTCTCTGATTTTATACTCATGGTCTCTTCGCGAGATATACGTAGGAGGGAGCAATATACTGCTTGTCTCTTCGGTGAAGGTATGTTCTCGAAACTTTGACAACAGCCCGTACCGAGCTACTGAGCGTCTCTCCTGCAGAGTCTTCCACTGGAGTTTATCTATCATCTCCGTAACGCTTTCGCGATTACTAAATGATCCTGTAACGAAGCGCGCTGCTCTCCGTTGGATCTTCTCTATGTCTTGTATCAACCCTATCTGGTGCGGATCCCACACTGCTGAGCAGTATTCAAGCAGTGGGCGAACAAGCGTACTGTAACCTACTTCCTTTGTTTTCGGATTGCATTTCCTTAGGATTCTTCCAATGAATCTCAGTCTGGCATCTACTTTACCGACAATCAACTTTACATGATCATTCCATTTTAAATCACTCCTAATGCGTACTCCCAGATAATTTATGGTATTAACTGCTTCCAGTTGCTGACCTGCTATTTTGTAGCTAAGTGATAAAGGATCTATCTTTCTGTGTATTCGCAGCACATTACACTTGTCTAAATTGAGATTCAATTGCCATTCCCTGCACCATGCGTCAATTCGCTGCAGTTCCTCCTGCATTTCAGTACAATTTTCCATTGTTACAACCTCTCGATACACCACAGCATCATCTGCAAAAAGCCTCAGTGAACTTCCGATGTCATCCACCAGGTCATTTATGTATATTGTGAGAAACACATAGAAACACAAAAACGATGAAATGAAAACAGTTTATCGCTTACCTCATTTAAGCTGTTAGTGCAGAAAAACTTCAACATGAGACATAAAATTTTAATTTGCTGCTTCATTAGTACCAACTATACTTACGACAAGGTTTTCAGGCAGCACCCACGTGTACCAATCATTTTACCAGCAAAAGTATATACGGTCTACTCAGTTTAATGCGACTGCCTGTCAAAAGCCTGGATAACTACCTTTTGTACCGAGGGCCGAAGACAGACGTGTGGAAAGAGAGCCAGCAGTACTAGGTTTCAGGGTAGAGGGTATACACGGCACGAACAACCCGGTAGAGGGGATTCCACAGATTCTCGACTGGGGTTATATTCTATGAGTTCGGTGGCCAACGGAGTAAAGCAAAGTCATCCAGGTGCTCTTCGAACTACGCACTTACACTGCGAACTGTGTGGCACACTGCATTGTCCTGCTGGTAGATGCCATCGTGCTGAAAGAGACTGCATTACATGCTCTCCAAGGATAGATACGAGGGGCGTTTGAAAAGACCGAGCAAAAATAAAAACTACTCACGTGTTTGGGGTAAACCATTTCTATTTTTCGACATAGTCTCCTGTTAGACTTACACACTTCGTCCAACGCTGTTCTAATTTGTTGATCCCTTCCGAATAATAGGAATTGTGCAAGTCTGCAAAATAGCTATTAGTTGCTGCAATCACCTCCTCGTTTGGATAAACTCACTGTCCCTCCAGCCATTTCTTCATATTGGGGAACAAATAGTAGTCCGAGGGAGACAATTCTGGAGAATAGGGGGGATGTGAAACGAGTTGGAATCCTATTTCCATTAATTTTGCGACCACAACTGCTGAGGTGTGTGCTGGTGCAGTGTCGTGATGGAAAAGGACTTTTTTGCGGTCCAATCGCCGGCCTTTATCTTGCAGCATGGTTGTCAAACGGTCCAATAACGATGGATAATATGCACCTGTAATAGTTTTACCCTTTTCCAGATAGTCGATGAAGATTATCCTTTGGTAATCCCAAAAGACAGTCGCCATAACCTTTCCGGCCGAAGGAATGGTCTTCGCCTTTTTTGGTGCAGATTCTCTCTTGGTAACCCATTGTTTAGATTGTTGTTTGGTTTCAGGAGTATAGTAATGTATCCATGTTTCATCCACAGTGACGAAACGACGCTTAGAGTCCTGCGGATTCTTCCTGAACAGCTGCAAAAGATCCTTGCAACACTTTACACGATTCCGTTTTTGGTCAAGCGTGAGCAATCGCGGAACCCATCTTGCGGACAGCTTTCTCATGTCCAAATGTTTATGTAAAATAATATGTACCTGTTTATTCGAGATGCCCAGAGTACGAGTAATCTCACTCTTCTGTCATCCATCACCATATCATGGATTTTATCAATGATTTCTGGAGTCGTAACCTCCACAGGGTGTCCAGAACGTTCAGCGTCATTTGTGCCCATATGGCCACTCCGAAGATTTTGAAACTACTTATAAACCGTTCTAATGGAAGGTGCAGAGTCACCGTAATGTTTACCAAGCTTCTCTTTAGTCTACTGAGGCGGTTTGCCTTTCATAAAGTAATGTTTAATCACCACGCGAAATTCTTTTTCGTCTATTTTTTGACAACTCGACTTCCTTGATTCACGCGAATGCCGGACACAAAGTAATAGACCAATATGGCTGAAACTTGGTGTGCGTTTTTTCCAAAAATGCTACTAACTAAAAATGACCTCTGTTCGCTCCGGTGGCGCCATCTCTCGGACTTTGCACGGACTTTTAGAACGCCCCTCGTACATATGTTGAGCCATTTTGCCTTACAGAATGAGGAGATCATCAGGGGAATGCGACGAGAACATTCCCCAGACCATAACGCACCATCCTCAGGCCGGGACGCATCCGACGATTGTTACAGGGCCTTTGGTCGATGAAAGCAGTCACCGTGGGTGCGTGGAACAGGCGCCTGCTGTGGAAGCCATTACTCAACAACATTCACGGAACGTTCGTTGAGGAAACACTGTTGATAGTATCTTGGTTCATCTGGGCGTCCAGTTGCTCAACACCTGCACATATGTACACTCCTGTCAAGAATAAATGATATGTGGTGCACCACCGTTGCCTCGGCGCAGATTTGGATAGCGCCATTTTGGCACGCATGATATATTGTAATCACAGAGGCACGAGAACAGTTTACAGACTTCTCTGTATGTCCATCTTTTTAGAGATGGTTGCAGGACTCGGCTGTTCGATAGAGGAAATCAAATTAAACTTCTTTCAGCCTTAAACTTCCA
Organism: Schistocerca cancellata; assembly: GCF_023864275.1. Taxonomy (NCBI): domain Eukaryota; kingdom Metazoa; phylum Arthropoda; class Insecta; order Orthoptera; family Acrididae; genus Schistocerca; species Schistocerca cancellata. The sequence continues at coordinate 71,844,554 of NC_064637.1, read as the reverse complement.
TTTTTATTTTATTTCGAAATTTGGAATAAGGTTAGAAATGTCACGGCTGAAAGTGGTTTAATTTGACATCCTCTGTTTACAAACTTAGCCGTTTCGGAAATCCTTTCACCATTGGCCCGAAAGCCCCTGATCAAGAAGTATCGGACGTCAGATAAGTCGCCACGTTTCCGCATTACAGTAGCGACTACAGTGTTTTCCGCGCTCCAACGACCACTTTATATATCCTCCCATGCTACTGCTGCCACCTGTCGTCTGTGATTGTTCATTGTACGTTGACGTCTAACATAGCCGGTGGTCCCATTGTTGTGACTGGCTCCTGCAATCTCCGATATCATACGGAAGTTCCGTGACTTAGTGGTGTCTCCTCGGCATAATTCGGACTGCGAAATGAGATACCACACGGCCTCTTGATGATGCTGACGGAGGAAGTAGTCGAAACCTTGAAGCTACATAGCCGGCCGCGGTGACCGTGCGGTTCTAGGCGCTTCAGTCCGGAACCGCGCGACCGCTGCGGTCGCAGGTTTGAATCCTGCCTCGGGCATGGATGTGTGTGATGTCCTTAGGTTAGTTAGGTTTAAGTAGTTCTAAGTTCTGGGGGTCTTATGACCACAGATGTTGAATCCCATAGTGCTCAGAGCCATTTGAACCATTTTTTTGCAATTTTATTAACTTGTTTCGAGCCTTCAGCCGTGTTGTTTTTGAATGATTTTAAGGGTGTGTGTGATTAAGTGTTTTAGGAAAATAAAGTTTGTATGTTTTGTGCAACTGACAGTAACTGATTTTGGCCCCTTTGCACAACTATAACCTGATCCGCTCTGTCCTGCGAAACCAGATCGCACATATATTTCTTAACCTTTCATCATCTTACTTTTTTTGAGATACCTACATTTTGGAGTAAATTTCAAGAAATGCACCGTAGTGTTCTGTGGACTTGTGCGTTCACCGTTTATGTTCTCAATTGTAGCATTCTCCCATTTTTCCGTACACGTCTGAATAAACAGTGCTCGCTAATTACCTTTTCACAACAGCATGGCAGATATCGCATTGGGGTTGTCGCATCACTGCTCGTTTTAGCTTCGTTTAAACGTTGTAAGAGGATTACAGATGAACTAGCTCATTTCAGTAACAGAGATAAACATATTAATCGTTTTTGCTTTGTGCGTGAATACTGGAACCCGTAAACAAAAGCCTTGTCAGGGATCTGTAGATTTATCTGCGTTTAATATTTTATGATGTTTATTTATGCGCTTAAAATATGAGTGTTAACTATATAGGGAGCAATGTTCAGCACTCAGGCATATGGCAGGAACGACCATTAGACGCACAAAAGTCTAGTAAACATGGGCACTAAAATGCATGACTTAAGAGCTATGAGCTGGTGCTCGGTAAAAGAGACGTGTTAGCGAACATGAACAAGTGCTCGTAGATTTTAATATATGTATTTTAAAGCTCATGTTTGCTGGAGTTTTTTCCTTCGAATGATCGTTCCTGTCACGTCCTTGAATATTGCTCTTGGATACCATCATTATAAGCTACTGATAACATTGATTTTAAATCATTTTCCATGTAAATCCTTGCAGTTTTTGCAGAAATGTATTCTAAAGTTCAGTGTTTCAAAAAAAACCTTTAAAGGCAAAAATATCCGAATGATAAAAGATCTTAAACTAAGTGATGTGAACTAAAGTGGTAATACACGAAATGATTTTATTTAAAAAAAATTATAAAGCAGTTATCAACAGCCGATAAATACTTTGTAAACGTCACGCTACACAGGGTGTCTGACAAAATATCCTCGTACTACGATGGTCATCACGGTGTTGCGTACGCACAAGCAAGTCAGGGAAGTGGAGAAGCTTACATACTAAAATTGTTCTTAAGGTGAACTACCATAATGGAACAAGAGCTTGAAGTAGTTACACTGCTTACAGTTTCTCAAGCGCATTGGAAATTACACAAATATGGTTGCGCGGGATTAGCCGAGCGGTCAGGGGCGCTGCAGTCATGGACTGTGCGGCTGGTCCCGGCGGAGGTTCGAGTCCTCCCTCGGGCATGGGTGTGTGTGTTTGTCCTTAGGATAATTTAGATTAAGCAGTGTGGAACCTTAGGGACTGATGACGTTAACAGTTAAGTCCCATAATATTTCACACACATCTGAACATTTTAAACAAATACGGTTGTTTTTCGCAACATTAACCAGAAAAAAGCATAAAGTAAATATTTAATATTACATGACTCTAATGGCTCTAATGGCTCTGAGCACTCAACATCATAGGTCATGTCGCCTAGATCTTAGAACTACTTAAACCTAACTAACCTAATTACATCACACACACCCATGTCCGAGGGAGGATTCGAACCTGCGACCGTAGCAGTCCCGCGGTTCCGGACTGCAGCGTCAGAACCGCGCGGCCACTGCGGCCGGCAAATATTACATGAGATCACCCAAAGATCGTGCGTCGTCGCTATATTAATCTTGTAAGAGCATTAATTACGTTACATACCTCATACTTTTAGTATTTACAGAATACAAAATACGCTGTCAATCAACAATGTCTGCCATACTAATCTCAACATTTCCTAACGGAAGGAAAACCCAAGAATAACAGACCGCGCTTGTTGACGCAGCTGTAATAACAGGCACACCTGCGACACGATATAGCTCATTGTGTGGTGTCACCGCCAGACACCACACTTGCTAGGTGGTAGCCTTTAAATCGGCCGCGGTCCGCTAGTATACGACGGACCCGCGTGTCGCCACTGTCAGTGATTGCAGACCGAGCGCCGCCACACGGCAGGTCTAGAGAGACTTCCTAGCACTCGCCCCAGCTGTACAGCCGACGTTGCGAGCAATAGGTCACTGACAAATTACGCTCTCATTTGCCGAGACGATAGTTAGCACAGCCTTCAGTTACGTCATTTGCTACGACCTAGCAAGGCGCCAATATCAATTGTTATTAATCTTGTGATGCATGTACCGTCAAGAGAGATGTTCACCAATTGTGGATTAAAGTTAAGTATTCTACCAGTTACCTCCTTTTTTTGCTAGACTCAACTCCTATAACTGTTCCAGACCTCACGCCAGCCTACGTGAGCTTAAACGCGTGCCTTTCGGCTACCAGTCATAATGGATTGGCTGTCGGGCCAGTCCACTACACATTGTATATACAGGGATGGACGGAAATATGGAAGCACTTCGAGAAATTGCGTGACTGAACGTCAATGGTGACGCTAGCCAAGCCTGTAGGTTGCCCTGTACCTCTACAGCGTCCTCAATACGTTGCAAGAGTCGGTCATGATCAAGAGACTTCCCGTGCTGTTGTGAGTGCATTCTGTTGGAGCTAAGTGAATTCGAACATGAGCAATTTGGGCCGGCCGGAGTGGCCCAGCGGTTCTAGGCGCTTCGTCCGCAGCTCTTGCTCGTGTGGTAGCGTTCTCGCTTCCCGCGCCCAGGTTCCCGGGTTCGATTCCCGGCGGGGTCAGGGATTTTCTCTGCCTCGTGATGACTGGGTGTTGTGTGATGTCCTTAGGTTAGTTAGGTTTAAGTAGTTCTAAGTTCTAGGGGACTGATGACCATAGATGTTAAGTCCCATAGTGCTCAGAGCCATTTGAACCATTTTTTTTCTAGGCGCTTCAGTCTGGAACTGCGCGACCACTACGGTCACAAGTTAGAATCCTTCATCGGGCATGGATGTGTGTAATGTCCTTAGGTTAGTTAGGTTTAAGTAGTTCTAACAAGGGAACCTTCCAATCGCACCCCCCTCAGATTTAGTTATAAGTTGGCACAGTGGATAGGCCTCGAAAAACTGAACACAGATCAATCGAGAAAACAGGAAGAAGTTGTGTGGAACTATGAAAAAATAAGCAAAATATACAAACTGAGTAGTCCATGCGCAAGATAAGCAACATCAAGGATAAACTGAGCTCAGGAGCGCCGTGGTCCCGTGGTTAGCGTAAGCAGCTGTGGAACGAGAGGTCCTTGGTTCAAGTCTTCCCTCCAGTAGAAAGTTTTAATTTTTATTTTCAGACAATTATCAGAGTTCACGCACTCACATATAATCAACTTCGCTCTCCAAAATTCCAGGACGTGTTCAGATTTGCATGGACACATGCAGGATTTGACGGTCTGCACAGGGAAAAATTTGAAAACGTTAAAAACATATGTTTTGACAGAGCACAGAGAAAACTGTGCGACTGTGAAACTGTTGCATTCATTTGTTGCAGTTTATGTGACAAACTCTTATGTTTTCATCACTTTTTTGGGAGTGATTATCACATCCACAAGAAAACCTAAATCGGGCAAGGTACAGTGTTGGTACAGTGTTGGTTCTGCAATGGTGGTGCAGTGTTCGAATCTGACAGGGTCCCTGTTCACATAGATCGCATCGTCCAGGACTGGTTTTGTGAGAACGAGTATGAATTCTCGCATCTGCCCTGGCCACCACTGCCACCAGATCTCGATGTTACTGAGCGTTAGTCGTCTACGTTTGGAAAGAAATTTGCATGATCGTTATCCATGTTCACCACCGTTAGCTGAAGTTTCCACTGTTTTGGCGGAAGAAATCCATACAGGAGCTGTAGTTAACCATTCCGAGACGACTGAAAGCTGTTTCGAATGTCAACAGCTTTTTCCTACACAGTACTAGACATAATAATGTGTTATGTTGTGGTTTCCTATTTCTGTCCAATCTCTGTTAGTGAAGGATGATGCATGTGACACCTTGTTCGATAACGATCTTTTCCTCTTGTCCTAACATCAAAATATCAAAATAAAAACGTGATGCAACTTGTTGTGACTTGGCAAGACAGCCAACCCACTATGATGGGTAGCCGAAAGGCACGCGTTAAGCTCACGCAGGCTGGCGTGAGGTCTGGAGCATTTAAGGAAGTTAGAATTCAGCAAAAAAGGTCGTAGCTGTTGAAATACTTAACTTTAATTCATAATTGGTGAACATCGGTCTGACGGTACATGCATCACAAGATAAATAGCAAATGATAATGGCGCCTTGCTAGGTCGTAGCAAATGACGTAGCTGAAGGCTATGCTAACTATCGTCTCGGCAAATGAGAGCGTAATTTGTCAGTGAACCATCGCTATAAAAGTCGGTTGTACAACTGGGGCCAGTGCTAGGAAGTCTCTAGACCCGCCGTGTGGCGGCGCTCGGTCTGCAATCACTGATAGAGGCGACACGCGGGTCCGACGTATACTAACGGACCGCGGCCGATTTAAAGGCTACCACCTAGCAAGTGTGGTGTCTGGCGGTGGCACCACACAACTAGTATTACTTATTCCAAGTAATCGGAAAATTACTGACTTACAGAACGAACAGTGCACATTTTATCATTTTCTTAGAAGTTGCAGATGAATACTAGAAGAGCCGACAGGCTACCAAAACCCATGTCTACTCAAATGTGCGTCGTATTGTTATCTCAATCCCTCGCTCTACTGGCTACTTTAAAACGATTTTTGTAAATACGCGCTATATCCTCATTAGCAATTGTCCAGCTGTGTGGTAATGAATGGAAACTTTCGTATCAGTGCAACTACGAGGGTTGGAATTTTAATAGTAGCAACTATTTATTTACAGCTGGTACAAAATAGATACCTGTTTCAAAGTTTTACTGACCTTCAAAGTGCCGGCGGCTGCGGCCGAGCGGTTCTAGGCTCTTTAGCCTGGTACCGCGCTACCGCTACAGTTCCAGTTTCCACTCTCGCAGGCGTATGTTCAATCACGTGCTGGAAGCTTTCTTTGAGAATGGCAGCCCATTCTTCACGGTGTACTGGCTGAGGAGAGGTATCGATGTCGGTCGGTGAGGCCTGCACGAAGCCGGCGTTCCAAAACATCCCAAAGGTGTTCTATAGGATTCACGTCAGGACTCTGTGCAGGCCAGTCCATTACAGGGATGTTATTGTGGTGCAACCACTCCGCCACAGGCCGTGCATTATGAACAGGTGCTCGAGCGTCTTGAAAGATGCAATCGCCATCCCCGAATTGCTCTTCAACAGTAGGAAGTAAGAAGGTCCTTAAAAAATCGATTTACGCATGTGCTGTGATAGTGCCACGCTAAACAACAAGGGGTGCAAGCACTCTCCATGGAAAACATGACCACACCATAACACCACCGCCTCCGAATTTTACTGTTCGCGCTACACACGCTTGCAAGTGATGTTCACCGGGCATTGGCCATACCCACATCCTCTCATCGGCTCGCCACATTGTGTACCGTGATTCGCCACTCCACATAATGTTTTTCCACTGTTCAACCGTCCAATGTTTAAGCTCCTTACGCCTCGTCGTTTGGCATTTACCAGCGTCGCAGGTTCGAATCCTGCCTCGTGCATGGATGTGTGTGATGTCCTCAGGTTAGGTTTAAGTAGTTCTAAGTTCTAGGGGACTGATGACCTCCGATGTTAAGTCCCGTAGTGGTCAGAGCCATTCGAACCAGTTTTTGACCTTCAATGTAGTCACCAGCATTGTGTATAACCCGTTGCCAGCGATGTGGAAGTCGTAGGATACTCTTAGCAGTGCCAGCTGTGTTGACAGTTCGAGTGGCGCGGTCTATTGCCTGACGAATTTGTAACAGTTCTGAACAGAATGCCGTGAAGTGTTTCCTTTAGTTTAGAAATCGAGTTGAATCTACGAGCCGGCGGCTCTGGCCGAGCGGTTCTAGGCGCTCTAGAGCGGAACCATGCTGCTGCTACGGTCGTGTGCTGTACCACTTACTGCACTCCCGGACTTAAGCCGTCGTAAATTAAAAAAAAAAATGTTCAAATAGCTCTGAGCACTATGGGACTTAACATCTGAGGTCATCAGTCCCCTACACTCAGAACTACTTAAACCTAACTAACGTAAGGATATCACACACATCCATGCACGAGGCAGGATTCGAACCTGCGACGCTGGTAAATGCCAAACGACGAGGCGTAAGGAGCTTAAACATTGGACGATTGAACAGTGGAAAAACATTATGTGGAGTGACGAATCACGGTACACAATGTGGCGAGCCGATGAGAGGATGTGGGTATGGTCAATGCCCGGTGAACATCACTTGCAAGCGTGTGTAGGCAGTGGTCTTATGGTGTGGTCATTTTTTTCATTGAGGGTGCTTGCACCCCTTGTTGTTTGGCGTGGCACTATCACAGCACATGCGTAAATTGATTTTTTAAACACCTTCTTACTTCCTGCTGTTGAAGAGCAATTCGGGGATGGCGATTGCATCTTTCAAGACGCTCGAGCACCTGTTCATAATGCACGGCCTGTGGCGGAGTGGTTACACGACAATAACATCTCTGTAATGGACTGGCCTGCACAGAGTCCTGACTTGAATCCTACAGAACACCTTTGGGATGTTTTGGAACGCCGACTTCGTGGCAGGCCTCACCGACCGACATCGATACCTCTCCTCAGCCAGTACACCGTGAAGAATGGGCTGCCATTCTCAAAGAAAGCTTCCAGCACGTGATTGAACATACGCCTGCGAGAGTGGAAACTGTCCTGAAGGCTAAGGGTGTGCAAACACCATATTGAATTCCAGCATTACCAATGGAGGGCGCCACAAACTTTTAAGTCATTTTCAGCCAGGTGTCCGGATACTTTTATTCACATAGCGTAGTTCCGCATTGAGCGTAACGGTTCTCATGTTGACGTACTGCAACAAATTTTCCCCTCACCTATTACTTTGTACATTATGCTGGCTAACACTTTTACTTAAACCCTCTGTATGTTTTACTGTCGATTGTATTAATGCATATTTATGCTGACGGCGGATTTATGACGCAGTGTGACTTTTTTGTGTTAAATTTTGATGTGACAATATGAGAGATGTCACGCAGGCTCCCAGCGTTTTTAAATATTTGGATAATAAATTCAAAGAAGTAAATAGTGTTCTGCGACCAAATAACAGTAGGCCTACAAAAAAGGAAATTGGTCTTATCGGAAGATTCTACAGAAAAATAACATCTACACCACGAATTCCGATCTATTATGAATATCAAGAGCTCAGATGGCAACCCAGTTCTAAGCAAAGAAGGGAAAGCAGAAAGGTGGAAGGAGTATATAGAGGGTTTATACAAGGGCGATGTACTTGAGGACAATATTATGGAAATGGAAGAGGATGTAGATGAAGATGAAATGGGAGATAAGATACTGCGTGAAGAGTTTGACAGAGCACTGAAAGACCTGAGTCAAAACAAGGCCCCGGGAGTAGACAACATTCCATTAGAACTACTGATGGCATCAGGAGAGCCAGTCATGACAAAACTCTACCATCTGGTGAGCACGATGTATGAGACAGGCGAAATACCCTCAGACTTTAAGAAGAATATAATAATTCCAATCCCAAAGAAAGCAGGTGTTGACAGATGTGAAAATTACCGAACTATCAGTTTAATAAGTCACAGCTGCAAAATACTAACGCGAATTCTTTACAGACGAATGGAAAAACTGGTAGAAGCCGACCTCGGGGAAGACCAGCTTGGATTCCGTAGAAATGTTGGAACACGTGAGGCAATACTGACCTTACGACTTATCTTGGAAGAAAGATTAAGAAAAGGCAAACCTACGTTTCTAGCATTTGTAGACTTAGAGAAAGCTTTTGACAATGTTGACTGGAATACTCTCTTTCAAATTCTGAAGGTGTCAGGGGTAAAATACAGGGAGCGAAAGGCTATTTACAATTTGTACAGAAACCAGATGGCAGTTATAAGAGTCGAGGGGCATGAAAGGGAAGCGGTGGTTGGGAAAGGAGTGAGACAGGGTTGTAGCCTCTCCCCGATGTTATTCAATCTGTATATTGAGCAAGCAGTAAAGGAAACAAAAGAAAAATTCGGAGTAGGTATTAAAATTCATGGAGAAGAAGTAAAAACTTTGAGGTTCGCCGATGACATTGTAATTCTGTCAGAGACAGCAAAGGACTTGGAAGAGCAATTGAACGGAATGGACAGTGTCTTGAAAGGAGGATATAAGATGAACATCAACAAAAGCAAAACGAGGATAATGGAATGTAGTCGAATTAAGTCGGGTGATGCTGAGGGAATTAGATTAGGAAATGAGACACTTAAAGTAGTAAAGGAGTTTTGCTATTTAGGGAGTAAAATAACCGATGATGGTCGAAGTAGAGAGGATATAAAATGTAGACTGGCAATGGCAAGGAAAGCGTTTCTCAAGAAGAGAAATTTGTTAACATCGAATATAGATTTAGGTGTCAGGAAGTTGTTTCTGAAAGTATTTGTGTGGAGTGTAGCCATGTATGGAAGTGAGACATGGACGATAACTAGTTTGGACAAGAAGAGAATAGAAGCTTTCGAAATGTGGTGCTACAGAAGAATGCTGAAGATAAGGTGGGTAGATCACGTAACTAATGAGGAGGTATTGAATAGGATTGGGGAGAAGAGAAGTTTGTGGCACAACTTGACTAGAAGAAGGGATCGGTTGGTAGGACATGTTCTGAGGCATCGAGGGATCACAAATTTAGCATTGGAGGGCAGCGTGGAGGGTAAAAATCGTAGAGGGAGACCAAGAGATCAATACACTACGCAGATTCAGAAGGATGTAGGTTGCAGTAGGTACTGGGAGATGAAGAGGCTTGCACAGGATAGAGTAGCATGGAGAGCTGCATCAAACCAGTCTCAGGACTGAAGACCACAACAACAAAGGATAAATGCCCTCCTCTGGCGGCCTGTGGGGCATATAAAATTCCGTGTATTTGTGAGAACGTTTACATTGTAACTACCAACAAAAGTGTGTATACAGAACAAAAATATCATTTGCCGCCTAGGGAAAATGGAAAAGTCAGTTGTAGCGGAGCATGCTCTTCAGTCAGGAAATCATGTAGTGACGTTTTCTGATACCAACGTTTTGTGTACATTGACAAACTATTGGTTACGGCTATATAGGGAAATAACGAAATATATAAGCATGGGGATTGTGGTATCGATAGCTACGATGCCACGGCCTGGATGCAAGTTGTTGCAGCGCCCTCTAGCCGGTGCTGTGGGATCTACGAGCGCCGCTGCAGATTCTGCCCATTTGATCAAGAGCAGACGGCCTGGAAACATCGCTTCAAACTATTCAGCCTTTGTACTACTTACGACGGCTGTAAGGCTTGCTCATCATTGCAAAGTTATGTAACCATTTATTAACCTTATTTTTACCTATAGTAAACATCTATAATTCACACTGCGGTACCGAGAGGTTTTTACCTTTTCCTGCTCCTACTCGCTTTCGTCATTCGCCCAACCTTTCCGTTTTCAGGAGCAGACTCACGCGTCGCCTTCCAGGCGGGATACAAAAGGGAAAATTTTAACAGAAAAAAGCGGCCAAGAAACTTAGTGATACGTGGACAGTGACTCTACAGGATCGTTAGCTAAGTTTTTAGCCTTGACACACCATAACAGATGGTGAAGTTTTATCACTGACAAGGACTGGTGATCACGTGTAAACTAGACCACGCCAATTTCACACAGTATCTGTGTGTCGGCTAAGAGACCAGCCCACAGGTTACAAAGGACCCGTCATATGTATAAAGACGGCGGGTTATCACAAGAGTAGCAGCAGTGGAAAAAAAAAAGTATCTATGTTGTACTCCGACTTCTGACTAGTCGTTCGACAAGATTCAGTGTCTTTATGAGTACTTCTGAAGATGTCCAGTGCAGATTTGGACGAAACATCAGGAACCGAAAAGTTTGTTCGTGCACGACCTTACAACGCGGAAGACTCACCAGCAACTAAGACATCAGGTCGTGAAAGTCTTCATTTAACGATCAGAAGACTTGCCTACTTTGTTCGGCAGCGCTGAAATATTACACTACTGGCGATTAAGATTGCTGCACCAAGAAGAAATGCAGATAATGAACGGGTGTTCATTGGACAAATATATTATACTAGAACTGACATGTGATTACATTTTGACGCAATTCGGGTTCATAGATCCTGAGGAATCAGTACCCAGAACAACCACCTCTGGCCGTAATAACGGCCTTGATACGCCTGGGCATTGAGTCAAACAGAGCTTGGATGGCGTGTACAGGTACAGCTGCCCATGCAGCTTTAACACGATACCACGGTTAATCAAGAGTAGTGACTGGCGTGTTGTGACGAGCCCGTTGCTCGGCCGCCATTGACCAGACGTTTTCAGTTGGTGAGATATCTGGAGAATGTGCTGGGCAGGGCAGCAGTCGAACATTTTCTGTATCCAGAAAGGCCCGTACAGGACCTGCAACATGGAGTCGTGCATTATCCTACTGAAATGTGGGGTTTCGCAGGGATCGAATGAAGGATGGAGTCACGGGTCGTAACACAACTGAAATGTAAAGTCCACTGTTCAAAGTGCCGTCAATGCGAACAATAGGTGACCGAGAAGTGTAACCTATGGCACCCCATACCATGACGCCGGGTGATAGCCAGTATGGCGATGACGAATAAACGCTTCCGATGTGCGTTCACCGCGATGTCGCCAAACACGGATGCAACCATCATGATGGTGTAAACATGATTCATCCGAAAAAATGACGTTTTGCAATTCGTGCGCCCAGGTTCGTCGTTGAGTTTACCCTCGCAGGCGCTCCTGTCTGTGATGCAGCGTCAAGGGTAACCGCAGCCGTGGTCTCCGAGCTGATAGATCATGCTGCTGCAAACGTCGTCCAACTGTTCGTGCAGATAGTTGTTGTCTTGGAAACGTTCCCATCTGTTGACTCAGGGGTCGAGACGTGGCTGCACGATCCGTTACAGACATTCCGATAAGATGCCTGTCATCTCGATCGCTAGTGATACGAGGCCGTTGGGATCCAGCACGGCGTTCCGTATTACCCTGCTGAACCAACCGATTCCATATTCTTCTAACAGTCATTGGATGCGACAATCATGATGCTGTAAACAGAACCTGGATTCATCCGAAAAAATGATGTTTTGCCATTCGTGCACCCAGGTTCGTCGTTGAGTACACCATCGCAGGCGCTCCTGCCTGTGATGCAGCGTCAGGGGTAACCGCAGCCACGGTCTCCGAGCTGATAGTCCATGCTGCTGCAAACGTCGTCGAACTCTTCGTGCACATGGTTGTTGTCTTGCAAACGTCCCCATCTGTTGACTCATGGATCGAGACGTGGCTGCACGATCCGTTACAGCCACGCGGATAAGATGCCTGTCATCTCGATCGCTAGTGATACGAGGCCGTTGGTATCCAGCACGGCGTTCCGTATTACCCTCCTGAAACCACCGATTCCATATTCTGCTAACAGTCATTGGAACTTGACTAACGCGAGCAGCAATGTCGCGATACGATAAACCTCAATCGCGATAGGGCACAATCCGACATTTATCAAAGTCTGAAACGTGATGGTACGCATTTCTCCTCCTTATACGAGGCATCACAACAACGTTTCACCAGGCAACGCCGGTCAACTGCTGTTTGCGTATGAGAAATCGGCTAGAAACTTTCCTCAGGTCAGCACGCTGCAGGTGTCGCCACCGGCGCCAACCTTGTGTGAATGCTCTGAAAAGCTAATCATTTGCATATAATAGCATCTTTTTCCTGTCGGTTAAATATCGCGTCTGTAACACGTCATCTTCGTGGTGTAGTAATTTTTGTAGTGTTGGCAGAAGAGCCAACACTGTGTTTCAAGAAGAGGCCGAAATGCACGCGTCAACTCACGCAGGTGGCGCTAGGTCTGAAACAGGATACGTAATGAATGCTATAAAGAAAAGGACGTAGCTGCTGGAATACTTAACTTTAATGCATCATTTGTATACAGCATTCTTGATGATACAAGTGAGACTCTCTCTAGATATGGTTAATGGCGCCTTGCTAGGTCGTAGCCATGGACTTAGCTGAAGGCTAGTCTAACTGTCTCTCGGCAAATGAGAGAAAGGCTTCGTCAGTGTAGTCGCTAGCAAAGTCGTCCGTACACCTGGGCCGAGTGCTAGTACGTCTCTCTAGACCTGCCGTGTGGTGGCGCTCGGTCTGCAATTACTGACAGTGGCGACACGCGGGTCCGACATGTACTAATGGACCGCGGCCGATTTAAAGCTACCACCTAGCAAGTGTGGTGTCTGGCGGTGACACCACAATTTTAATGGCCAGTAGTGTAATTTTCATATTCAGGCACACAGTGCCAATGTTCCGTTTCTTGCTGCCCGCCTTCACGATACTCCAACAGCCACTAGTGTAAACGAATATAATAACAGTCGGCTCACGGTGCCGTTTGTAAGGTAACGCGAGGACTGTGGACGTACGCAAACAGAATGTAATCGTCCTCAGGTGGTTTTTGGGTGTAGGCGGAGGCGAATCGCGAAGCGTCGCGTGCTGGGAGCACTTGAGCGGCGGGAGCGCACTGCGTGGGCGGTGGAGGGCGCGATAAGCGAGCTCCGCCGGCGGCCCCCCACGGCACATCCCGGGCCGGCTGCCTCGCCGCCCCCCGCCCCTCGGGCTAATTGCTGATATAAGGCTCGCACTTAGTGCGGAGAGCAAAAGCTTGCGCGGCCAGTGCATGCGAGGTCGAAACGAGCGGCCGGAGATAAGGGAAGCGCCCGCACTGGCCAACGTTCTTACTGCACGTCGCCTGTAGCATTGACGTCCCACGGTACTGGAAGTACAAGGTGCCTCATAATTATTACGGGAAAATTACACGGGAGGCAAAAGTGGTTCGCTGAATGTACGTCCACTAATTATTAAAGTGAAAAGCTTTTTAATAGAACACGCTTTTAAAACAGGCTAAAAAGTATAAAATATTTACTGCTAGGTTCATACAGGTTCCGGACCCCATATATATACAGTGTAAGCTTTCACGGCCGGTATTGTCTTCACTTAAAACTTCCGGGCTGACAGGCCGTGGTCGAAGTATAAAACTGTCTCCTGACGTTTCGTCTCCGACTGCGGGAGACATCCTCGCCGCTTTACCTCCGAGGATGTCTCCCGCAGTCGGAGACGAAACGTCAGGAGAGAGTTTTATACTTCGACCACGGCCTATCAGCCCGGAAGTTTTAAGTAAAGACCCACATATATAGTCCTGAAAATTTCTGCTTATGAATTTTTAACAGCTATGAGAATGAAACTTCCTGGCAGATTAAAACTGTGTGCCGGACCGAGACACGAACTAGGGTCCCGAGTTCGAGTCTCGGTCCGGCACACAGTTTTAATCTGCCAGGAAAGTTTCATATCAGCGCACACTCCGCTGCAGAGCGAAAATCTCATTCTGGAAACATCCCTGAGGCTGTGGCTAAGCCATGTCTCCGCAATATCCTTTCTTTCAGGAGTGCTGGTTCTGCAAATTTCGCAGGAGAGCTTCTGTAAAGTTTGGAGAGTAGTAGACGAGGTACTGGCAGGAGTAAAGCTGTGAGGACGGGGCGCGAGTCGTGCTTGGGTAGCTCAGATTGTAGAGCACTTGCCCGCGAAAGGCAAAGGTCCCGAGTTCGAGTCCCGGTCCGACACACAGTTTTAATCTGCCACGAAGTTTCATATCTGCGCACACTCCGCTGCAGAGTGAAAATCTCATTCAGCTATGAGAATGCTTGTAAAATTTAAAACGAAAATTGTGGGGTGTATGCTAAAGATAACTGATGCATGAATAGCTCACTTAAGTCACTAAAAATTTAATTGCATTGGAAATGATGTGAAGTATTGTGTGATTTTTCCCAAGGACTGTTACTCGCTACACTCTTTACTATTAGCTACTGAAAGGGATCCTCGTCTCAGATTTTAAATTTTAGGATTATTGTCATAGCTATTAAAAATTCACAAGTAAAAATTTTCAAGCGTATCTGTATAGGTTTAGGGTTCCGTATAGGGCCTGGAGAAATTGTTTTATATTTTTTGGTCCTGTTATGTTAAATAATTTTTTGTTTAAATAATCACTTCCTGCTGTCCAGTCTTCCGTGTGTGGAATTTTTCAGTCGATTTCAAACGTTTTAATGGGTTTACGCCAGATATTTGGTGCAAATTTCAGTTTTTTCTTCGTTCGAGTCAGCCAAGGTATTGCTTCACCTTACGTATATCTCACGAAGTGACCGTGAAGGTAAAAAGTACAGCGATTCGAGATCAGGCGGAGGCTTAAGAGCAGTCGTTCTTATCACAAAACATTCGCGACTGGAACAGGAAAAGCGGGAAGTAGCAGTGCTACACAGAGTAGATACGAAAGCGAGTTAATATTGCTTTGTCAGTCAGTTCTGAGTTATGTTGAAAGTTTCAAGTCTGCAGCTCATCGGGAGTTAGTTTGAAATTTGTACTAAACAGACCGACAGACGGACGGAACAACAAAGTACCCTCAGCCATACACCATACACGGACGCTAGTTTATATTGCATCGCCATTCAGCTCTGAGCTATGTAGGAAATTTCAATGCGTCATCGGGAAGCTAGTTTCAAATCAATTTCTAAACTTATACCGAACAGACAAAGAGACAAGAAAGCGACCTTATATAAACATGTTAAAATCAAATCGTTTGCGATATAACTGTCAGTGTGTGGTTGCAAGCCACCACTAACTTCAGTATCTGCTCAGAAGTAAACTTTTCGGTCAAGTCGCCATCTAATTGAGAACAAATTTAATCCATTGCCCAAGGTTGCGAAATTTGGTACGTGCATGACGGGGCACCGACACATTTTTTGCTACTGATGTAATACGACATCTGATTAGTTTACTTATAATGCTGAGTGGTTAATCTGGTTCAGGCCACTCATCCCATTTTCAGGCTGCACATCTAACGGCTTCCAAAAGCTACCAAAAATTTGGTTTTCAAATGTCTTTGAGCACTATGGGAGTTAACATCTGAGGTCATCAGTCCCCTAGACTTAGAACTACTTAAACCTAACTAACCTAATGACATCACACACATCCATGCCCGAGGCAGGATTCGAAACTATTGGTATAATCACTAAACAAATTTAAAAATTTAAAATGCTGTCACATGCTACTCATTAAGAGGTATAGTCTTACGTTAATATGTGTAACACAATAAAACAAGTATTACAGTGAACAACGGTGTTTGTCTTCAGAACTGCATAACTCATTTGTTTTCTTTATTGTTATTTTACCTCCCCTCGCCGCCATGTAGGCGGGGGGAGGGGGTGGATGGAGGGCGCTGGCAGTGGTACAAATAACCCTCTCTTCAGCCTGTTGAACTTGCCTCTAACTTAGATCCGGAAACAAACAAAAAAGGAGACACACTCGTAAATGCTATGAATTTAAAATTATTTGAAATAGGTGACATGGATGGGAGAAATATAAATAATGTAATACTGTCTTCATGATTTGTTTAAGAACAGTGATAAAAATATGGACAGATGGTACAGTTAAAACACTTGAGAAACACAATGGACACTTGGAAAAAAACCACTTGAAAAACACCGAACACGAAAGAAGATACAATGACCATTAAAAACGGAGCAACGTGCACTTTATCTATGACTGGAAAAGGACCTGCCCTGGGACGGTAGATTGTAGATGAAAATAAGGCTCGGTACAGAGGGAGATGACGACCAGCTTGGCTTTACGAAAAGTAAAGGCACTAGAGAGACAATTCTGACGTTGCGGTTGATAATGGATGCAAGACTAAAGAAAAATCAAGACACTTTCATAGGATTTGTTGACCTGGAAAAAGCACTCTACAACGTAAAATGGTCCAAGATGTTCGAAATTCTGAGAAAAATGGGGGTAGGCTATATGTAGAGATGGGTAATATACAACATGTGCAAGAGCCAAGAGGCAATAATAACAGTGGACGACCAAGAACGAAGTGCTTAAAAAGGGTGTAAGACGGGGATGTAGTCTTCCGCCCCAACTGTTCAATCTGTACATCAAAGAAACAGTGATGGAAATAAAAGAGTGGCTCAGGAGTGAAATTAAAATTCAAGGTGGAAGGATATCAACGATACGTTTCGCTGACGACATTGCTGTTGTTGTTGTTGTGGTCTTCAGTCCTGAGACTGGTTTGATGCAGCTCTCCATGCAACCCTATCCTGTGCAAGTTTCTTCATCTCCCAGTACCTACTGCAACCTACATCCTTCTGAATCTGCTTAGTGTTTTCATCTCTTGGTCTCCCTCTACGATTTTTACCCTCCACGCTGCCCTCCAATGCTAAATTTGTGATCCCTTGATGCCTCAGAACATGTCCTACCAACCGGTCCCTTCTTCTCGTCAAGTTGTGCCACAAACTCCTCTTCTCCCCAATTCTGTTCAATACCTCCTCATTAGTTATGTGATCTACCCATATAATCTTCAGCATTATTCTGTAGCACCACATTTCGAAAGCTTCTATTCTCCTTCTGTCCGAACTATATATCGTCCATATTTTACTTTGCTATCCTGAGTGAAAGTGAAGAAGAATTACATAATCTGCTGAATGCAATGGATAGTCTAGTGAGTACAGAATAGAGATTGAGAGTAAATTGAAGAAAGACGAAGGTAACAAGAAGTATAAGAAATGAGAATACGGAGAAACTTTGCATCGGGGTTGATGGTCACGAAATAGAATTCTGTTACCTAGCCAGCAAAATAACCAATGACAGAAGGAGCTATCAGGACATCAAAAGCAGACTAGCGCTATCACAACGGGCATTCCTGGCCAAGAGAAGTCTACTTGTATCAAACATAGACCTTAATTTGAGCACGTTTGGAGCATAGCATTGTATGATAGTGAAATATGTATTGTTGGAAAATCGGAATAGACGAGAATCGAAGCATTTGAGATGCTACAGACGACAAATTAGGTGGACTGATAAGGTAAGGAATGAGGAGGTTCTGTGCAGAATCGGAGAGGAAAGGAATGTGTGGAAAACACTGACAGGGAGAAGAGACAGCCGGCCGCTGTGGCCGAGCGGTTCTAGGCGCTTCAGTCTGGAGCTGCGTGACCGCTACGGTCGCAGGTTCGAATCCTGCCTCGGGCATGGATATGTGTGATGTCCTTAGGTTAGTTAGGTTTAAGTTGTTTTACGTTCTAGGGGAATGATGACCTCAGATGTTAAGAGCTCAGAGCCATTTTAACCACTTTTGGAGAAGGGACAGGAGTATAGGACATCTGTTAAGACATCAGGGGATGACTTTCATGGTACTAGAGGGAGCTATAGAGGGCAAAAACTGTACAGGAATGCAAAGATTTGAATACATCCAGCAAATAATTGAGGACATAAGTTGCAAAATGGCTCTGAGCACTATGGGACTTAACATCTATGGTCATGAGTCCCCTAGAACTTAGAACTACTTAAACCTAACTAACCTAAGGACAGAACACAACACCCAGTCATCACGAGGTAGAGAAAATCCCTGACCCCGCCGGGAATCGAACCCGGGAACCCGGGTGCGGGAAGCGAGAACGCTACCGCACGACCACGAGCTGCGGACATAAGATGCTAGTGCTACTCCAAGATGAAGAGGTGGGCGCAGAGAAAAATTCCTGGCGGGCCGCATCAAACTAGTCAGAAGACTGACGACAAAAAAACAAAAACAAATAACAAAAAAAAAAATGGAGGGAGATAGGAGAGTGGTGGTGATGAGGAGGCGGGACTGGTAAAAGGTGGTCATAAGACAAGGGTGGCTGTGTGGGACAAGGAGAGAGGGGCAACTGGTGTTGGGATCTGTAGATTGGAGAGAAAAGGGTGTGGGGGCGACAGGGAAGAGCAAATGGAGGAGGTGTTATATGGATAGAGGAGGAGGAGGGGGCCCTTGGATGGGTGCATAGGGTAGAGTGGGTTCAGAGTTGGCAGGACGGGTATATGTCGGGGTGGAGTACATGGTCAGGGACAGGGAGACAGTTCAAATGTCTGCGGGATGGCACGAAGAGTGTGCAGGTGGATCGTTGTTGGGATGTGGAGGTAAGGAGGCGCGGCCGCAAACTAGGACTGGAAAGGAGAGGGGACACCATAGGTACGTTGGAGTCCAGTTCATGGAAGGAAGAGGTTACTCAGAGGTGTTCAGTGTGAGTGAAGAGAGGGGGGAATTTGCTGAGATGCTAAAGGATCCCTGTGGCGAAGCTGAGCGAATGCGAAAAGCGAACAGGATAGCATGGCGTCATAATTCATTGCACGCAAATTACCCAGACTATATCCATACAGTATTTCATAGCGAGAGCACCCTGCGATTCTAAAAAACTTCTGACATAATGTCAAACATTTTCTAAATATTTTCTCACTTATATTCTTAAACTATTGAGTACCTCTGGTTTCCGCATGAAATCACCATTTTATTATTTTGTTCTGAAATACCAGTGCATTTAGCACGAAGCCACTGATTCTGTTTAGACAGTTAGTGTTACAATGAGGTGCTTCTACTACTATCTTGTGTTATAGTAGTCACTTACAGCGGTCAAAGCAACAGTCGGCGAGGAGATTTTTCTACGAATTTTATGAGACTGTGAAATGCGTTTTTTATAGTGAAACGTCCCCTTAGGACAACTTATACATATGAAACGTCCACTTAGAACAATTTATACAAAACTGTGCTTAACCTGGCACACAATAATTTTAGCGCAACGCAATCTGACTATCAAAAATCCCTGCAAAAGAATTGCCCTGAGTAACATTAAACTATACCTTTCAGAAATCACTTACCTCACAAAAATCTTCGTTACTCGAACTACTGCAATACAGCGAGCGCCACTACTGCCAGCTAAATAAAAGATTCAAACTATGGAAGGCACTAACTACTGATAGAGATAGTTAGCAAATGAAAGATATTAATAGAGAACAAATAATGTATTTACCTTAATATTCATAATTGACATCCAGTCTTACAGATTATCAAAACTCCGCCATCTCTCTCCCCACATTCACCACTGCTGGCGGCTCACCTCCAACTGCGCAACGCTACGCGCTGTTCACATCCAGCTATAGCAGTTCATGACAACAATGGCAGGCAACAATGCAAACTAGCCACATACTGCACACAGCACAGCCAGTGATTTTCATACAGAGCGCTACGTAACATTGCCAATAAGAAAACATAAACAGCAAACTTACCTAAAGAAAACATAAACAGCCTACTTACAATAGTAGTCATACTGGCTTCATTGACAGAGAAAGTAAGTGTATCTAAAGTTGCAGCATAAATCTGAGTTTGTACTGCTGCTCTTATGAGTGGTTTCGAAATGAAAGCACCAGGCAGTACGTAGTTTTTGATACAACATGTACTAGGGCTATAGTACAGATGACTCCTGTGTATCAGAAGGCTAACAGCAACGACTTACAAAACTACAGGCCAACATCCATAACATCGGTTTGTTTTAGAATTCTTGAACATATTCTCAGTTCGAGTGTAACAAAGTTCCTTGAGACCGAAATGCTAATGTCTAATAATCAGCACGGTTTTAGAAAGATTCGCTCGTGCGAAACTCAGCTTCCCCTTCTCTGATAAGGTCGACTTCGGTTTATTGGGAGAGTTTCAGAAAAGTGTGGATCATCTGTAGAAAAGTCCGTGTATAGAATTCTAGTGCGACCCGTTCTTGAGTACTGCTCCAGTGTTTAGAAGCCCCACCAAGTCGGATTAAGGGAAGACACGGAAGCAAGTCAAAGGTGGGGTGTTAGATTTGTTACCAGTGGGTTCGATCAACATGCGAGTACTACAGAGATGATTCGTGACGTCAAATGGGAATACTTGGTGGCAAGGCGACGTTCTTGTGGAGGAATTCTTTTGAGAAAAGTTACAGAACCGCTATTTGAAGCTGACTGTAGAACGATCCTTCAACATACATTTTCAACATACATTTCGCGTAAGGACCACGAAGAAGGCGAGAAAATAGGGTTCATGTGAAGACAAAAAATGTTCGAATGTACTGCCAAGGTCATCAGTCCCTAAGCTTATACACTACTTAACGTAAATTATCCTAAGGACGAACACACACACACCCATGCCTGAGGGAGGACTCAGACCTCCACTGGGACTAGCCGCGCAGTCCATGACTGCAGCGCCTTAGACCACTCGGCTAATCCCGCGCGGCTCATGTGGAGACAGATAGACAGTCGTTTTTCCTTTGCTCTATGTGCGAGTGGAACAAGAAAGGAAATGACTTGTAGTAGTACAGGACACCCTCCGCCACGGACTATACGGTAGCTTGTGGAGTATGTATGTAGATATAGATGTAAAACACAGGCTGTCTTACAGAGAAGAAAACAGCGACCAGTCACTGTTAATAATGCTACTCATTCACATAAATAGGGCTGCTACCGGTTTCGAATTAACAGATTCATCATCAGATGGCTGTTCACCACATGACACAAATTCCTTGTCTAATCTTCTAAAGATTATGAACATCTGGCTTCTCCTATTTCTGCCACATTCCCAAAGGCCTGCTCTAGGTCCATATGCACTGGAAAAATATCCTGCTTTTCCTTCAGTCTACAGATGGAAGCTGCAGCATTTGCTGGAAAGTATCCAGACAGCCCTACACAATGTGGGCCTGACCACTGGATGACACCGGTATGAAAAGAGGCAGGGAGTATTGTGTCGTCATGAAGAGTACCTCGGTGACTTAGAACGTGGGCTAGTCCACTGGACATCACCTGAGTATCCAATACATTAGGGGTACTTCAGCCCTTCTAAAGCTGTCAGATTCGAGTGCTGATGATGAGATTGTGAAGTGGAAACATGAAGGAGAACCACATCTAAACCATCACTAGGCAGACCTCGTGAATTGACGGACAGGAACCGCCGAACATTGCGAACGGCAGTTCTTCAAAAATTACGTTAAATCAGCAGAAGGAATCACTTGCGAGTTCCATAGTGCTACCAGCGGTTCAGCTAGCACAGTGACTGCAAGAAGGGACTTAGAAAGAATGGTCTACAACGGTCGAGGAGCTCCTCATAACCGATAAGTTTCTGTAGTTATGGCTAAGTGATGCTTGATGCAATTCAACGAGCGATGCCGCCGGATACTCAATGACTGGAAATGAGTGATTTGCAGTGGTGAATCACACTGAGCTCCGTGGAAATCAGACACTCGTAAAAGGGTTTCAGTTCGGTGGTGTGCCAACAGTGAAGTACGAAGTGCATTCAAGTTCTAAGGCCTCCGATTATTTTCCTAATTAACTACTCACCCGAAATCGATGAAACTGGCGTTACTTCTCGACGTAATCGCCCTGCAGACGTACACATTTTTCACAACGCTGACGCCATGATTCCATGGCAGCGGCCAAGGCTTCTTTAGGAGTCTGTTTTGACCACTGGAAAAACGCTGAGGCAATAGCAGCACGGCTGGTGAATGTGCGGCCACGGAGAGTGTCTTTCATTATTGGAAAAAGCCAAAACTCACTAGGAGCCAGGTCAGGTGAGTAGGGAGCATGAGGAATCACTTCAAAGTTGTTATCACGAAGAAACTGTTGCGTAACGTTAGCTCGATGTGCGGGTGCGTTGTCTCGGTGAAACAGTACACGCGCAGCCCTTCCCGGACGTTTTTGTTGCAGTGCAGGTAGGAATTTGTTCTTCAAAACATTTTCGTAGGATGCACCTGTTACCGTAGTGCCCTTTGGAACGTAATGGCTAAGGATTACGTCCTCGCTGTCCCAGAACATGGACACCATCATTTTTTCAGCACTGGCGGTTACCCGAAATGTTTTGGTGGCGGTGAATCTGTGTGCTTCCATTGAGCTGACTGGCGCTTTGTTTCTGGATTGAAAAATGGCATCCACGTCTCATCCATTGTCACAACCGACGAAAAGAAAGTCCGATTAGTGCTGTCGTTGCGCGTCAACATTGCTCGGCAATATGCCACACGGGTAGCCGTGTGGTCGTCCGTCAGCATTCGTGGCACCCACCTGGATGACACTTTTCGCATTTTCAGGACGTCATGCAGGATTGTGTGCACAGAACCCACAGAAATGCCAACTCTGGAGGCGATCTGTTCAACAGTCATTCGGCGATCCCCCAAAACAATTCTCTCCACTTTCTCGATCGTGTCGTCAGACCGGCTTGTACGAGCCCGAGGTTGTTTCGGTTTGTTGTCACACGATGTTCTGGCTTCATTAAACTGTCTCACCCACGAATGCAGTTTCGACACATCCATAACTCCTTCACCACATGTCTCCTTCAACTGTCGATGAATTTCAATTGGTTTCACACCACGCAAATTCAGAAAACGAATGATTGCACGCTGTTCAAGTAAGGAAAACGTCATCATTTTAAGTATTAAAAACAGTTCTCATTCTCGCCGCTGGCGATAAAATTCCATCTGCCGTACGGTGCTGCCATCTCTGGGACGTATTGACAATGAACGCGGCCTCATTTTAAAACAATGCGCATGTTTCTATCTCTTTCCAGTCCGGAAAAAAAAAATCGGAGGCCTTAGAACTTGAATGCACCTCGTACGGGGGGAGGGGATGTTACAGTGTGGTGGTGCATTCCATGGTTAGTGTGTGATCCCCTGTACTGCTTAAGATAATGCTAAATACGGAAGGATCTAAACACATTTTACAGCATTGCTTAATAAATACAGTAGAGAAACAATTCGGAGATGATTGTATGTGAATGAGAACGCACCCTGTGATAATTCATCAACTGTGAGGGAACGGTTTGTGGACGTAACATTCCTCAGATGGACTGGCCTGCCCAGACTCCTGACCTGAACCCAATGGAGCACCTTTGGCACGAATCAGAACCTCGACTTCACTCCAGACCCCAGAAACCAATATCACTACCTTCTCTGCTTCGTATCTTGAGGGAGAATGGACCCCCATTCCTCCACAGACATTCGGACGCCTCACGAAAAGTGTCTCCAGCAGAGTTCAAGGCGCCACTAAGGGAAGAGTGTACCCACCACATATTAATATGCACTTAAGGTGTCCTCATACTTTTGATCAAATAGAGTGTAGGCAAATGAAAGTCAGCGAAAATCCTGTATGGCTTGAAAGGTGAGAGTGAGAGAGCGCAGAGTGTAATCTTTTGCTCCTCCCCTTCTCCGTCCCTCCCATCCCAGTCACGTGCGGCCTATCAGAAAAGGGTGGCTAGCAACAAATGGGAGGGGCTCGCGTGCGGCCCGGGGCATCGCGTGAACACTTTGCCGGGCTTCACAGGTCAGCTCTCATCACGCCGGGGTTCCCGCCAGCTGGCGCTGCGAAAACGGGCCGGCGGCCTCCGAAACCAGTGACCACACCCATACGCCCACGGCCAGGTACCCGCTATACGTATCATGTGTGTCAGGCAACTTACAATGGCCAATCATACCATCTCCAACACTTACTAGATAAGCAACCTGTCAAACCGTACAAAAAATTTGTCACCTCCAAGAAGACGTCACGGTGACACTTTTTGTTTTTGAGTCAACGGTCTTCTGATCGGTTTCATGCGGCCCGCCACGAACTCCTCACCTGCGCCGACCACTTCTGTTTAGGACCTGCAACCTACGTCCTCAACTACACTCCTGGAAATTGAAATAAGAACACCGTGAATTCATTGTCCCAGGAAGGGGAAACTTTATTGACACATTCCTGGGGTCAGATACATCACATGATCACACTGACAGAACCACAGGCACATAGACAAAGGCAACAGAGCATGCACAATGTCGGCACTAGTACAGTGTATATCCACCTTTCGCAGCAATGCAGGCTGCTATTCTCCCATGGAGACGATCGTAGAGATGCTGGATGTAGTCCTGTGGAACGGCTTGCCATGCCATTTCCACCTGGCGCCTCAGTTGGACCAGCGTTCGTGCTGGACGTGCAGACCGCGTGAGACGACGCTTCATCCAGTCCCAAACATGCTCAATGAGGGACAGATCCGGAGATCTTGCTGGCCAGGGTAGTTGACTTACACCTTCTAGAGCACGTTGGGTGGCACGGGATACATGCGGACGTGCATTGTCCTGTTGGAACAGCAAGTTCCCTTGCCGGTCTAGGAATGGTAGAACGATGGGTTCGATGACGGTTTGGATGTACCGTGCACTATTCAGTGTCCCCTCGACGATCACCAGTGGTGTACGGTCAGTGTATGAGATCGCTCCCCACACCATGATGCCGGGTGTTGGCCCTGTGTGCCTCGGTCGTATGCAGTCCTGATTGTGGCGCTCACCTGCACGGCGCCAAACACGCATACGACCATCATTGGCACCAAGGCAGAAGCGACTCTCATCGCTGAAGACGACACGTCTCCATTCGTCCCTCCATTCACGCCTGTCGCGACACCACTGGAGGCGGGCTGCACGATGTTGGGGCGTGAGCGGAAGACGGCCTAACGGTGTGCGGGACCGTAGCCCAGCTTCATGGAGACGGTTGCGAATGGTCCTCGCCGATACCCCAGGAGCAACAGTGTCCCTAATTTGCTGGGAAGTGGCGGTGCGGTCCCCTACGGCACTGCGTAGGATCCTACGGTCTTGGCGTGCATCCGTGCGTCGCTGCGGTCCGGTCCCAGGTCGACGGGCACGTGCACCTTCCGCCGACCACTGGCGACAACATCGATGTACTGTGGAGACCTCAGGCCCCACGTGTTGAGCAATTCGGCGGTACGTCCACCCGGCCTCCCGCATGCCCACTATACGCCCTCGCTCAAAGTCCGTCAACTGCACATACGGTTCACGTCCACGCTGTCGCGGCATGCTACCAGTGTTAAAGACTGCGATGGAGCTCCGTATGCCACGGCAAACTGGCTGACACTGACGGCGGCGGTGCACAAATGCTGGGCAGCTAGCGCCATTCGACGGCCAACACCGCGGTTCCTGGTGTGTCCGCTGTGCCGTGCGTGTGATCATTGCTTGTACAGCCCTCTCGCAGTGTCCGGAGCAATGTGTCAATGTGTTCTTTTTTCCATTTCCAGGAGTGTATTTGCTGGATGTATTCAAGTCTCTCTCTCTCTTGTACCATGGAAGTTGTTCCCCAATGTGCTAACACATGCCCTATCATTCTATACCCTCTTCTTGTCAATGTTTTCCATATGTTCCTTGCCGATTCAGCGCAGAACCTCTTCATTCTTTACCTTACCAGTCCAGTCTCTTCTGTAGCAGCAATCTGATATGCTTCGATTCTTTTCCGCTCCCGTTTTCCCACTGCCACACAGTACTGTGCTTTGAACGTACATACTAAGAAACTTCTTCCGCTGTTTGATGCTGCTACACTTCTCTGGGCCAGGGACGCCCTTTTTCCCAGTGCTAGTCTGCTTTTTATTTCCTGCTTGCTCCGTCCATCATGAGTTGTTTTGCTACCTAGATAGCAGAATTTCTTCGTCTACTTCTTGATCCCCAATTCTGATCTTAAGTTTCTTCCTGTTCTCATTGTTGCTATTTTACATTAGCTTCTCCTGTCTTCAATTTACTCTCAACCCATACTCCGTGCTCATTAGACTGTTCATTCCACTCAACAAATTCTGTAATTCTTCATCACTTTCACTGAGGACAGCGATGTTACCAGAGAATCTTATCATTGATATCATTTCATCTTGAATTGTAGTCCCACTCTTGAAGCTTGCTTTTATTTTCGTCATTGGTTTTCTATGTAGGCCCGAAAGACTACGTCCCTTCCTTACACCGTTTCTAATCAGAACGTACCGTCCTTGTCCTTCCACTCTTATTGTTCCCACTTGGTCGGCCGCAGTGTCCGAGCGGTTCTACGCGCTTCAATCTGGAACCGCGCGACCGCTACGGTCGCTGGTTCCAATCCTGCCTCGGGCATGGATGTGTGTGATGTCCTTAGGTTAGTTAGGTTTAATTAGTTCTGTTCT
Source organism: Schistocerca cancellata (assembly GCF_023864275.1). Classification (NCBI taxonomy): domain Eukaryota; kingdom Metazoa; phylum Arthropoda; class Insecta; order Orthoptera; family Acrididae; genus Schistocerca; species Schistocerca cancellata. Next base: position 71,817,932 of record NC_064637.1, on the reverse strand, counting down.
AGGTGACTGATGACTTCAGATGTTAAGTCCCATAGCGCTCACAGCCATTTGAACAATTTTTGTTCCCACTTGGTTCTTGTATATATTGTATATTACCCGCCTTTCCCCATAGTGTATTCGTCTAAGAATTTCGAACATCACACACCATGTGATACTGTCGAACGCTCGACAAACCCGACGAGCCTACCTCGATTTTCCTTCAGCCTGGCTTCCATTACCAACCACATCGTAGAATTCCCTCTCTGATGATTTTACTTTTCCTAAAACCAAACAGATCGTTATACAGGGTGAGTCACCTAACGTTACCGCTGGATATATTTCGTAAACCATAGCAAATACTGACGAATCGACTCCGCAGACCGAACGTGAGGAGAGGGGCTAGTGTAATTGGTTAATACAAACCATACAAAAATGCACGGAAGTATGTTTTTTAACACAAACCTACGTTTTTTAAATGGAACCCCGTTAGTTTTGTTAGCACATCTGAACATATAAACAAATACGTAATCAGTGCCGTTTGTTGCATTGTAAAATGTTAATTACATCCGGAGATATTGTAACCTAAAGTTGGCGCTTGAGTACCACTCCTCCGCTGTACGATCGTGTGTATCGGAGAGCACCGAATTACGTAGGGATCCAAAGGGAACGGTGGTGGACCTTAGGTACAGAAGAGACTGGAATATCACATTACGTCCACATGCTAACACCTTTTTATTGGTCTTTTTCACTGACGCACATGTACATTACCATGAGGGGTGAGGTACACGTACACACGTGGTTTCCGTTTTCAAAGTACGGAGTGGAATAGAGTGTGTCCCGACATGTCAGGCCAATAGATGTTCAATGTGGTGGCCATCATTTGCTGCACACAATTGCAATCTCTGGCGTAATGAATGTCGTACACGCCGCAGTACATCTGGTGTAATGTCGCCGCAGGCTTCCACAATACGTTGTTTCATATCCTCTGGGGTTGTAGGCACATCACGGTACACATTCTCCTTTAACGTACCCCACAGAAAGAAGTCCCGAGGTGTAAGATCAGGAGAACGGGCTGGCCAATTTATGCGTCCTCCAAGTCCTATGAAACGCCCGTCGAACATCATGTCAAGGGTCAGCCTAGTGTTAATTGCGGAATGTGCAGGTGCACCATCATGCTGATACCAGATACGTCGACGCGTTTCCATTGGGACATTTTCGAGCAACGTTGGCAGATCATTCTGTAGAAACGCGATGTATGTTGCAGTGCTCTCCGATACACACGATCGAACAGCGGAGGAGTGGCACTCAAGCGTCAACTTTAGGTTACAATATCTCTGGATGTAATTAACAGTTTAAAATGCAACAAACGGCACTAATTACGTATTTGTTTATATGTTCAGATGTTCTAACAAAATTAACGTGGTTCCATTTAAAAAAACGTAGGTTTGTGTTAAAAAACATACTTACATAATACATTTGTATTAAACAATTACACTAGCCCCTCTCCTCACGCTCGGTCTGTGGGATCGGTTCGTCAGTATTTGATGTGGTTTACGAAATATACCCAGCGGTAACGTTAGGTGACTCACCCTGTATAACTGAGCCTCAATTTTCTTTTCCATTCTTCTGTACATTATATTTGTCAGCAACTTCGATGCACAACTACTGAGCTGATTGTGTGATAATTCTCGTACTTGTTGTTTTTATCAGTTTTCAAAATTGAGTGGATGATGTCTTTTCGAAACTCTGATGGTGTATCTGTACGTACATTGTACGCATCAACGTGAAGAGACGTTTTCTTGCTACTTCTGCCTATGATTTCAGAAATTCCGATTCAATATTTTCTATGCCTTCTGCCTTATTCCGCCTTAAGTCTCCGAAGGCTCTTTTAAATTCGTGTTTCTAATATTGGGTTCCCTATGTCTTCCCTGTCGACTCATGCTCTTCTTCGATCACGTTATCAGACAATTCCTCCTCTTCACAGACGCCTTCAGTGTGCTCTTTCCACCTCCCTGCTCTCCCCTTTATATTTAACAATAGAATTTCCACGGCACTCTTTATCTTACCGCCCTTACTTTTAATTTAAATAAACGTTGTTCTGATTTTTCTGTATGCGAAGTTGGTCATTCGATAATCATTTCTTCTTCCATTTCCTCACATTTTTCATGTAGCCATTTCGCCTTAGCTTCCTTGCACTTCCTGTTTCATTAATTTCTAAGTCACGTGTATTTCGATATTCCGGAATTTCCCTTAACATTTTGTGCAGCCTTCTTTCGTCGATCATCTGAAGTTTTTCACGTTATCCATGGTTTCTTCGCAGTTACCTTCCTTGTGCTATTGTTTTTCATTCCAATTTCTGCGAGTGTCCTTTTTAGAGATGTCCATTCCTGCTCAACTGAACTGCCTACTACGCTATTCCTTATCGCAATATCTATAGCCATAGAGAACTTCAAGCATACCTCTTCATTCCTTAGTACTACCGTACCCCATTTCTTTGCGCATTGATTCTTGCTGACTAGTCTCTTGCACTTTAGCCTACTTCTGGAGGACGTCGATTCAGTCCCGCATCCGGCCATCCTGATTTAGGTTTTCTGTGATTTCCCTAAATCGTTTCAGGCAAATGCCGGGATGGTTCCTTTGAAAGTGCACGGCCGACTTCCTTCCCCGTCCTTCCCTAATCCGATGACGCCGATGACCAGTATCTGGCTCCGGAATCTCTGCTTGACGGTTCAAAAAGAGGTTCAAATTGCTCTGAGCCCTACGGGACTTAACATCTGAGGTCATCAGTTCCCTAGAACTTAGAACTACTTAAACCTAACTAACCTAAGGACAGCACACTACACCCAGTCATCACGAGGCAGGATTCGAACCTGCGACCGTAGCAGTCGCGCGGTTCTGGACTGAAGCGCCTGGAACCGCTCGGCCACAGCGGCCGGCCGAAAAGCGGAAGTTAAACAGTGCTGACACTACGATTCTGCCGAACTGAAGACAGCTGAAGCAGCCGAAAAATGCCTCATTGTAATGTTAAATGCAATGTCAAGCTGTTTCGGGTTTTTCCGAAAAGGACCAAGCAAAGTCTAGTGACAGGGCGGTCCTTGGCCGGCATGCGGCCCGCACACGCTGCACGCGTGGCGTTTGGCACGCCGCGGGCTGCCCTTATCTACTGGCTGAACTTCTGAATCTTATTTGTGACTTCGTGTACTGGGTAAAGTGTAACATTAATAGGCGGCATTTCCGCAAGCTGCATGCGCCGGCTGCATGGCGTGCTCTAGTTAACTTATGCAATGCCAGGCCAGCGTACTCCAACTCGGTTGCGGCAAGAGTTGTAAATTTGTCAGAATTAGAAATCACAGCTGAGGAGAAAGATTTCCTTATTAAAGGGCTACATTTCAGTCTTCCGACAAAATGGCTCAAATGGTTCAAATGGCTCTGAGCACTACGGGACTTAACATCTAAGGTCATCAGTCCCCTAGAACTTAGAACTACTTAAACCTAACTAACCTAAGGACATCACACACATCCATGCCCGAGGCAGGATTCGAACCTGCGATCGTAGCAGTCGCGCGGTTCCGGACTGCGCGCCTAGAACCGCTAGACCACCGCGGCCGGCCTTCCGACAAAAGTCAGTGTACAAATAATAAAAAGAACGATAGCAGAAGTACTCTTGAAGAGGAAGCATGGTGTAGGTAGTCTCTCCAGTCCGTTTGTTGTTACGTAGAAAAGTGATTTACACCTAGTTATCTTGTAACAGCAGTTAAAAGCATCCTGAAGAAACGTCTCATTTATATTTGATACTAAACTTTGCTTCACAATATATTTATTCCTTGATGAAATTTGTCATTAAAAATATATCTTTTCAAACCAACAGCTCGGTTCATGGAATGAATAATAAGAATAAGTTTCACAAAGATGTTAAGTCAGTCGATATGGTTCAGAAGGGTATCCACCAATCAGAAATACACATTTTAAGTAACATACCAGCAGCAATAGAAACTTTGACTAATAATAAACTTCAGTTTGAGAAGAGTCTAAAGGATTTATTGAGGGGCCAACTCCTTCTACTCTATTGATGAATTTCGACTGAAGCGTGTATGCTATTAATAATATCACATAATGTGAACATTGCGTACAATCTGACTTCTGTACAAGTTTTGTGCAGTAATGCGATCATTGTAAATAACTGCCGTAAAATATTTCTTATTTTATTTTATTATGATTTGATGACAGGTGGTTACAATAGCCTAAGAATAGTCATGTGCACCGACATGTATTGAACATTCAATATTTGGTGACGTGCCTTAAATCCTTCTAATGTAAATATGCCTAATATGTTCTTTTTTGACCGACTCCACATCCAGAAGGGCGATTCATTTGGAGTCTGTGGAAAGTATATTAGCATGTCTGTTCTTATTTTGTAAATATTTATTGTGTATTCTTGTTTTTAACATGTTCCACAGCCCAGGGAATCTCCTCACTGTTGATCGGCTGCAATGGAAAGTTGGTTTAATCTAATCTACACTGAAGCCCCAAAGATACTGGTAATGGCACGCTTATTCAAACACAGAGATATGTAAACAGGCAGAATACGGCGCTCCGGTAGGCAACGCCTATATAAGACAACAGGAGTCTGGCGCAGTTGTTAGATCGGTTACTGCTGCTACAATGGCAGATTATCAATATTTGAGTTCAGACGTGGTGTTGTAGTTGGCGCACGAGTGATGGGACACAGCATCTCCGAGATAACGATGACGTAGAGATTTTCCCGTACGAACATTTCACAATGTACCGTGAATATCAGGAATCCGGTAAAAAAGTGGAATGATCACATAAAATTAATTGTTGGTTATGCGGTTGCCGGGTTGAGATTCATTGGGAGAGTCCTTAGAAAATGTAGTCCATCAACAAAGGAGGTGGCTTACAAGACACTCGTTCGACCTATACTTGAGTATTGCTCATCAGTGTGGGATCCGTACCAGGTCTGGTTGACAGAGGAAATAGAGAAGATCCAAAGAAGAGCATCGCGTTTCGTCACAGGGTTATTTGGTAAGCGTGATAGCGTTACGGAGATGTTTAGCAAACTCAAGTGGCAGACTCTGCAAGACAGGCGCTCTGCGTCGCGGTGTAGCTTGCTGTCCAGGTTTCGAGAGGGTGCGTTTCTGAATGAGATATCGAATACATTGCTTCCCCCTACTTATACCTCCCGAGGAGATCACAAATGTAAAATTAGAGAGATTCGAGCACGCACGGAGGCTTTCAGACAGTCGTTCTTCCCGCGAACTATACGCGACTGGAACAGGAAAGGAGGTAATGACAGTGACACGTAAAAAAAAACCCGCCACACGCCGTTGGGTGGCTTGCGGAGTATAGATGTAGATGTAGACGTAGATGAAAACGTCAAATCTCGAACACTGCAGACGGAAATATATCCTACAAGAACGGGACCAACGACGACTGAAGCGAACCGTTCAGCGTGACATAAGTGCAACCCTTCCGCAAATTGCTGCAGATTTCAATGCTGGGTCAGCATGCCAACCATTCAACGAAACGTCATCGATATGGGCTTTCGGAGCCGAAGGCCCACTCGTGTACCCGTGATGACTGCACGACACAAGTCCTAATGATTCTCCTGGGCCCGTCAAATCCGACGTTGGACTGTTGATGACTGGGCACATGTTGCCTGATAGGACGAGTCTCGTTTCAGATTTTATCGAGATGATGGACCCTACATGTCAGCAGGGGACGGTTCAAGTTGGTGGAGGCTCTGTAATTGTGTGGGGCGTGTGCAATTGGACTGATTGGGACACCTGATACGTTTACATACGACTCTGGCAGGTGAAACGTGTGGTGTCACCGCCAGACACCACACTTGATAGGTGGTAGCTTTAAATCGGCCGCGGTCCATTAGTACATGTCGGACCCGCGTGTCGCCACTGTCAGTAATTGCAGACCGAGCGCCACCACACGGCAGGTCTAGAGAGACGTACTAGGACTCGCCCCAGTTGTACGACGACTTTGCTAGCGACTACACTGACGAAGCCTTTCTCTCATTTGCCGAGAGATAGATAGAATACCCTTCAGCTAAGTCCATGGCTACGACCTAGCAAGGCGCCATTAACCATTTCTAGAGAGAGTCTCACTTGTATCGTCAAGAACGCTGTATACAAATGATGGATTAAAGTTAAGTATTCCAGAAGCTACGTACTTTTCTTTGTAGCATTCATTACGTATCCTGTTTCAGACCTAAGCAAACCTACGTGAGTTGACGGGTGCATTTCGGCCTCCTCTTGCCCCACAGTGTTGGCTCTTCTGCCAACACTACAAAACGTACGTAAGCATCCTGTCTGATCACCTGCATCCATTGATGTCCATTGAGCATTCCGACGGACTTGGGCGATTCCAGCAGGACAATGCGACACCCTACACACCTAAAATTGTTACAGGGTGGCTCCAGGAACACTCTTCTGAGTGCAAACATTTCCGGTGGCCACCAAACTTCCCAGACATGAACATTATTGAGCATACCTGGGATGCCTTGCAACCTGCTGTTCAGAAGAGATCTCCAACCTCACGTACTCTTACGGATTTATTGTCAGCCCTGCAGTACTCATGTGTTCCCTCCAGAAGTACTTCAGACATTAGTCGAGACCGTGGCACGTCGTTTTGCGGTAGTTCTGCGTGCTCGCGGGGGGCACTACACGATATGTACCAGTTTCTTTGACTCTTCAGTGTACATTCGATCTACCTTCGTATCTGTGGTTAGGTGCAACCACAATTGCCAATAACAACACTGAGCTGCATTTACATAATTCCCTCCCGACCTGCGTTAGTGCTGACCCCTAAGCGCATATACTGCTTCAAGCAACACAGCAGAGCCGCTTTGTGTTATTCGACCACTAGGGAGTCGACCACACGGCTACATTGCCTCCCTCCCGCTTCCCCGCGTCTATACGGAACGCGGTCGCGCAGAACTAGCCCTGCAGAAACGGAGGGAATAAAAGGCGAGTCCAGACTTAAAGATGCCATCCCACCCCCGCGCAGGCGGTCGTAAGTAACAAGAATGCCGCCCGCTAGGATATTCCCGCCCCTCCTGCCGCCGTCTCCTCATTTTCTTTTCCTTTTTTTTGCCCCCTCCACCCCACTCCCTACCCCTCAAGAATAAGAAAGATGTCACCGCAGTTTTTCATGGCTTAATTAAATTTTCCCCCCCTTTCCCCGCCCACTCCGGCCACCGCGACGGCGCTACCTTGTAATAAATCTCACGTCCAGGGGCTGCTGGGGGTGGGGGTAGGAGGGAAGGTAGCAGTGGTCGGATGTAAGGAACGGCGCGCTTGCGTGTCTGGAACCTAGGTGGCGGGCACAGTGAAGAGCCTACCAGGTGGCCAACACCCTGCTGGAACAACACTGCCAGGGGACACAGATCACTCAACCGGACTGTCTCTCGCCAGAACTGCAAATACTCCATCGAAATCTATCACCAATCACCGTAAATAAGCAAACACTTGAGCTTAATACATAAGACGATAAAGAAATTTATGATTCAGGGATATTATTATAAGCAGGAATAGCTAGAGAACAGATGAGCTTCTCAGAGTCTAGAAAGGTCATTATGTCTGAACACAAAATATGTTCCACGATTCTGTAACAAAGCGGTGTCAGTGAAATTGGCCGGTAATTATGTGCATCCGATTTTCTACCCTTTGTATAGATTGCTATGACCTGGGCCTTCATCCAGTCCCGTGGAACTTTCCGTTGTTCCAGTGATCTCTGATAGATGATGGATAAGAATTGTGCTATATTCTACATCTACATCTACATTTATACTCCGCAAGCCACCCAACGGTGTGTGGCGGAGGGCACTTTACGTGCCACTGTCATTACCTCCCTTTTCTGTTCCAGTCGCGTATGGTTCGCGGGAAGAACGACTGTCTGAAAGCCTCCGTGCGCGCTCTAATCTCTCTAATTTTACATTCGTGATCTCCTCGGGAGGTATAAGTAGGGGGAAGCAATATATTCGATACCTCATCCAGAAACGCACTCTCTCGAAACCTGACGAGCAAGCTACACCGCGATGCAGAGCGCCTCTCTTGCAGAGTCTGCCACTTGAGTTTGCTAAACATCTCCGTAACGCTATCACGGTTACCAAATAACCCTGTGACGAAACGCGCCGCTCTTCTTTGGATCTTCTCTATCTCCTCCGGGGTGTCAACCCGATCTGGTACGGATCCCACACTGATGAGCAATACTCAAGTATAGGTCGAACGAGTGTTTTGTAGGCCACCTCCTTTGTTGATGGACTACATTTTCTATTTGTAGCATAGTCAACATATAATCTTACGGGGATGCCGTCTGGGCCAGATGCCGCCCTGGAGTCTAAGGATCTTAACTGTTTTACGGTCCTAGATACACTAAACACTATGTCAGGCATCCTTGCGTTTGTTCGATAGCTGAAAGGGGGAATGGTGCTGCAGTCCTCTACAGTAAACGAGACTCTGAGAAGCTCATCTGCAGAAACCAGCACGGTTTTAGGATACAGCGGTCATGCGAGACACAGCTGGTCCTCTTTGTGCATGATGTACAACAGGCTCTAGATAACGGCTCCCAGGTTGATGCCATATTCCTCGCCTTTCGAAAGGCGTTCGACTCAGTTCCGCACTGTCGCTTGCTCCAAAAAGTGCGCGCTTACGGTCTATCCGATGACATATGCGGTTGGACAGAAAGTTTTCTAACAGACAGAGAGCAGTATGTAGTCCTGAATGGGGTGACTTCAACAGAAACAAGCGTAACTTCAGGTGTGCCCCAGGGCAGCATAATAGGTCTGCTGCTTTTTACGACTTACATAAACGATCTGGTTGATGGTATTGACAGCTGCATTAGACTGTTTGCCGATGATGCTGTAGTCTACAGGAAAGTAGTATCACACGAAAGTTGTGAACAAATCAATGAGGATTTGCAGAAAATAAATGCGTGATGTAATGGCTGGCAGTTATCTCTCAATATTAGTAAGTGTAACCTACTGCGTATAACAAGGCGAAAATCGCCATTAATGTACGAGTAAAAAATAAATGCCCAGTCTTTGGAAGCGGTAACATTCGTCAAGTATCTGGGTCTGATCATTCTAAATGATCTCAAATGGAATATTCAGATTACACAAGCAACGGGCAAGGCGAACTCTAGATTGCGGTTTATTGGTAGAACCCTGATGCGATGCAGTCCTTTAACAAAGGAAATTGCTTACAATACGTTAGTTCGCCCAGTATTATTGTTCGTCTGTATGGGACCCTTACCAGTTAGGTCTCATTCAAGAGATTGAAAAGGTCCAAAGAAGAGCGGCCAGATTCGTGACTGGTACATTCAGCCATCGCGAGAGCGTCAGAAATCTCATAGAAAGTTTGAAGTGGGACACACTTGCAGATAGACGACGCGCTAAACGGAAGAGGGTGCTCACTAAATTTCGAAATCCGATCTTCGTCGAGGATGTAGAGCATATATTATTACCACCAAGTTTCAAATCGTACAATGATCTACATTCAGAGATAACGGAAAGAAGAGCTCGTACTGAGGCGTTCAGACAGTCGTTGTTCCCTCGCGCGGTCCTCAAGTGGAACAGTGGTGGAGGGGGGGGAGGGGGGGGGGGGAAATTGACTTTGTCGAGAACTGTGCCTTCGCCACACACCGCTTGGTGGCTAGCAGAGTACATATGTAGATGTAGATGTAGATGTAACGATTTGGAAGCATATTTCGCTATGGGGAAGATAGGTACCTCATACAGGAATATTAAACAGGCCTTCAGGGCAAAGAGGAGCAGCTATATTAATATCAAGTGCTCAGATGGAAAACCAGCCCTAGGCAAAGAAGGGAAAGCTGAAAGGTGGAAAGAGTGTGTGGATGGTTTATGCAAGAGAGGTGAACTTGGACGTGATATTATAGAAAGGAAAGAGGACGTACATGAAGATGAGATGCTGCAAAAGAATTTGACAGAACACTGGAAGAGCTAAGTCGAATCAAGGCTCCGGAAGTAGACAACATTCCGTCAGAACTACTTATAACCTTGGGACTGATGTGTAATGTATATGAGACAGGTGAAATGCCCTCACACTTAAAGAAGAATGCAGTAATTCCAGTTCAAAGGAAAGTAGTTGCTGGCAGGTGTGAAAATTTTCGAACTAACAGTTAAATAACTCATGGTTGCAAAATACGAGGTGTGAATACAAAGTAAGTTCCATTTGGTTATATAAAACAAAAATGTACAGATACAGAAAAAATATTTATTGTACAAAAATCTACAACTGTTAAACTACTTTTCTACATAGCTTCCGAAATTTTGTAGGCACTTGTCATAGCGTGGCACAAGCTTTTGTATGCCTTCTTCATAGAAGATTGCCGCCTGTGTATTCAACCATGCGGTAACATGTTCTTTCATTTCGTCATCATCGTTGAAGTATTGATCCCCAAGGATAGATTTTAGGTGTAAGAAGAGATGAAAGTCGCTAGGAAGGAGGTCCGGGCTGTACGGAGGATGATCAAACGCGTCCCAGCGAAATTCCCGCAAGAGTTGTTTGGTCACGCGTCCACTTCGTTGTTCATCGTGCACTTGATCACGTCCTTCATTGAGCAGTCTGACCCATTTTCTAACCATTGAAAAATAGCATCATTCGATGCCTGCGAATCCCTACATTTCAGCAGGATAATGCTCGACCGCATGTTGCATGTCCTGTACGGGCCTTTCTGGAGACAGAAAATATTCGACTGCTGCCCTGGCCAGCACAATCTCCAGATCTCTCACCAACTGAAAACGTCTGGTCAATGGTGGGCGAGCAACTAGCTCGTCACAATACTCCAGTCAGTAGTCTTGATGAACTGTGGTATCGTGTTGAAGCTGCATGGGCAGATGTACCTGCACACGCCACCAAAGCTCTGACTCAATGCCCAGGCGAATCAAGGCCGTTATTACGGCCAGAGGTGATTGTTCTGGGTACTGATTTCGCAGGAGCTATCCACCCAAATTGCGTGAAAATGTAATCACATGTCAGGCCTAGTGTACTATATTTGTCCACTGATTACCCGTTTATCATCTGCAGTTCTTCTTGGTGTAGCAATTTCAATGGCCAGTAGTGTAGTTTAGCAGGCGGTAGAATATGCCATTTTGAATTAAAGATTTCATATAACTTGTGTAGTATGTAACTTAACTACGAGTAAATGGGCCACTCGCAGAAACTGTTACGCAAAGCCAAACGGTGCTCAGAATAGACTTTTATTCATTTACTTCAGACTTCAATGCACTTTCTAATTATGCTGACAATTCTGAGATCTTCTTGCAATTCTTTTATCAGGATACCCCTATTCACAATCCAAACGATCAATATGTGTCCGTGTTTACTATTTTATAGACTTCACCATTCAACTATGCCACGGAGAAAATTCGAAAATGTCAATCTTTGTTGACCTCGGTGGCCAAGAATCGTGATCGTTTGTGCTGATCCAGCTTCCGAGGAGTGTTAGATTGGATGATGTGCCACCTGACAAAAACATATAGTATGAAGAGGACCTCCTTTAGTGCGTATGCACACGAATTTGCCTGGACGTGGTGGATTCCCTACCGCGACTAATACGAGATGCATTCAAGTTCTAAGGCCTCCGATTTTTTTTCTCCGGACTGGAAAGAGATAGAAACATGAGGCCGCGTTCATTGTCAATACGTCCCAGAGATGGCAGCAACGTACGGCAGATGGAATTTTACCGCCAACGGCGAGAATGAGAACTGTTTTAAATACTTAAAATGGCGACGTTTTCCTTACTTGAACAGCGTGCAATCATTCGTTTTCTGAATTTGCGTGGTGTGAAACCAATTGAAATTCATCGACAGTTGAAGGAGACATGTGGTGATGGAGTTATGGATGTGTCGAAAGTGCGTTCGTGGGTGCGACAGTTTAATGAAGGCAGAACATCGTGTGACAACAAACCGAAACAACCTCGGGCTCGCACAAGCCGGTCTGACGACACGATCGAGAAAGTGGAGAGAATTGTTTTGGGGGATCGCCGAATGACTGTTGAACAGATCGCCTCCAGAGTTGGTATTTCTGTGGGTTCTGTGCACACTATGCTGCATGACGACCTGAAAATGCGAAAAGTGTCATCCAGGTGGGTGCCACGAATGCTGACGGACGACCACACCGCTGCCCGAGTGACATGTCGCCGAGAAATGTTGACGTGCAACGACAGCACGAATGGGACTTTCTTTTCGTCGGTTGTGACAATGGATGAGACGTTGATGCCATTTTTCAATCCAGAAACAAAGCGCCAGTCAGCTCAATGGAAGCACACAGATTCACCGCCACCAAAAAAAATTTCGGGTAACCGCCAGTGCTGAAAAAATGATGGTGTCCATGTTCTGGGACAGCGAGGGCGTAATCCTTAGCCATTGCGTTCCAAAGGGCACTACGGTAACAGGTGCATCCTACGAAAATGTTTTGAAGAACAAATTCCTTCCTGCACTGCAACAAAAACGTCCGGGAAGGGCTGCGCGTGTGCTGTTTCACCGAGACAACGCACCTGCACATCGAGCTAACGTTACGCAACAGTTTCTTCGTGATAACAACTTTGAAGTGATTCCTCGTGCTCCCTACTCACCTGACCTGGCTCCTAGTGACTTTTGGCTTTTTCCAACAATGAAAGACACTCTCCGTGGCCGCACATTCACCAGCCGTGCTGCAATTGCCTCAGCGATTTTCCAGTGGTCAAAACAGACTCCAAAAGAAACCTTCGCCGCTGCCATGGAATAATGGCGTCAGCGTTGTGAAAAATGTGTACGTCTGCAGGGCGATTACGCCGAGAGGTAACGCCAGTTTCATGGATTTCGGGTAAGTAGTTAATTAGAAAAAAAATTCGGAGGCCTTAGAACTTGAATGCACCTCGTAGGTATAATGGCAGGGCCACTACGAATGTAATGTACGGACTATAAGTTGAGAATGTGGGTCTCACGGGGAGCGTACAGGCGGTAAGTCCCTACAGTCGCACAATCCTCTGTGTCATCGGTGGCTCACATGGATAGAGCGTCTGCCATGTAAGGACATCAGGGGTTCGAGTCCCTCTCGGGGCACACATTTTCAACTGTCCCCGTTGATGTATATCAACGCCCGTCAGCAGTTAATGGTACTGATTTAATTGTAATTTCAAAAACATATAGGGCTCCCTGTCGTCCAGGAAGAATACATCCTTTTCTGGAGCCAAAAGGACTTCTTCCAATAATGTTTGCAGATCGTTTTCAGGGAAGTCTAGATAAAGGGTCCTCGGTAACACAGTAGGTCCAATCAGTCGATTGCCTGTCACGGTACACCACGCTGTATGTTTTCATTTATGTTACGAGCCATTTTTTTCGTGTAGTTTACTGTTTGTGTCACAGAGATTATCCATTTAAACCGATTAGCGAATAGTCAGCATTATCTTCCATTTCCTACCACTTTAAGTGATTTTTTAAAAAAAATTTTGAAACTGCTTTGTTGTAATACACTGCATACCGTTAAACTCACGGTTTTACTTCAAACTTCGTAACTTACATGTAATGTGTAAGCAGTAGGGCATACTACTTAGGCGATTTCGAGAAAATTGCTAAAGAATTGTTTCACGTCGGTGATGTATCGGTGCTTTGCGACCTAAGAAAGACTTGGAGGTGGTCATGTTGTTAGCGCTCAAGCTCCGCAACCAGTGGATCGTCGGATCGAGTCGCATTCATGTATTTAATTTGTTCTAATTTATATTTTTTTCAAGACTTGTCATATTATTTCATGTGTATTACATTTGAAAGGTAACAGAATGAAAAGACACATCTATTAGCACGAACTTTAACTGGATTTCCAATGTTGTGTGGTTGTCTGCTAATTTTTATTATCACAACATATATTATATTTATAAGTATCGGTAAATAAACGATCAAACGTATAAATTTTTGCTGCTAATGTATGCCTGTTGTGATTTCCGAAATCACTTGTACATGCAATAGGGTAAGGTACCCAGAACTACTTTTCACTTGGACGCTTCGATGTGCCGACACTGGTTTCAAGGACGAGGGACAGACTTGGAAAGACCAAGCCAAACATCGATAAATAAAGGTGTAAATAACATTATTTCTTAGTACGAAGAATTGCAGTATCGTAGAATATGTTTTCAACATTACAAGTTGCAATATGATATTTTTCACACATACACGGGAAACACAAATAAAAACGGCATCTACTACATCGAATGAAAGCAATTTTCCCATATTGACAAGCTGTCTGCAGAGTTTCTAATGAGAAACAAAGCTGTTAACATTTTGAAAAATTTATCTTTCTTCCGACAATTTGCATACAAATCGAGCATAATTCTACATTTCCCTAAATATCGGTGCCAAAAACTGGCGATGTACGACAGATTGTATTTTAATAGCATCTTCATGAGAAGAATTTTATCGTACGAAATAACATGACTTGTGTTGAAAACAAAAATAAATAAAAAAAGAACGGTGAGCAGGACTCGATCCAGCGATCCACCGTTTACGGAGCTTGAACGCTAACCAACTTTTTCCATTCTGATCGTTGTTGATCGTTGTGTACGCCACATGACATCCGTTCAAGTTTGTTTGTTAATCCTTCCACACAGCAATTTTTTTTTGCCAACCAGCTCTCTGACCGAACATGCTGAGCTACCGTGTCGGCAACCACTTGCTCGCCGTTAGCTCGGTGCTCAATGTAACCAAGCATCGGGACATCACTGACGAGTAAAACTTCTCTTGTGATTTTCTCGAGATTATGTTGTCCTAACGACTAACAAAAGTGTACAGAGTTTGAAGTAAATCCGTTATCCGACCGTCGTGGTATCCACTTGACAGCTACGGAATCGAACTGTTAGAAAACTGCTATAAAGAAGATTCTTGCGCATCAGCATACTTCGACGCGCCTCCGTTAGTGGAAGAGTCGCCGATGTTTTCCGATCATAACCGAACAGTGCGGCCGAAGTAATCGGTGTGTATACTGCTTCCTGGTGTGCTATATGGCAGGCATCTATCCTTACCACCTCGGTATCTCTAGCCTAAGCGGAAACAACGGAGCGTCGCGTTCGAGTCCCATTTGAATGGTGGCGCGTGCGAGATGGCCTGGTGACGTCACGCTACGCGAGCTGTACCTCATTTGTTTTGGCTAGCGGCAGCTCTATCGGGCATTTAAATTCTTCTGTTGTGCCGCTGCTATGTGACGCGCTCGTAATTCGCGTTCGTGAATTCGTGGCTCTGTTTCGCGATTTCCATTTCGTTTCGTAGTTCGCCGTTTTCGCTTTTCGATTTTTACGGACCCAGTTACGGTAAATATGCGTAAATCAACTGAAATTCGATTTCTTCGCCGAATATTGGCTGCCGACGGCACCTTTTTCGTGAGCTAGCTGTTACGAAAAGTGTGTGCGCGGTGGATTCAATAGTGCGTGACTACTTTCGGATCTGCGGGACATTTCATCTGGACATCGAAAGGCAAGCAAAACAAAGTGAACTATTATTATGCGGTTCTCATTAATGCTATCGATTTCCAAAATGCACTAAGTGTAATTTTGTTGTACTGTAAGGTGTTTTTCGGTTACATACAAAGCGAAGTTTAGTTCGATTCATGACGAAGGTGGTTATATTATAATTATTGCATTTTTTCAGTTATCTGCCGTTGCACTGTAATATAATATCATTAGAGGAATATAATATCATTAGAGGAATATAATATCATTAGAGGAAATTGACTTTCGTAGATGAGGGTTGTTTCATTATCTGACAGTACCGTAGCTTCATTCGAGATGTGTAGTCATTTAAGAGTGAATAACATGTGTTAAATCCATTTTCATGTAGCTGATTGCACTCCTAAGATAAAAATATTTGGTTGACGAAGTGACGTTGAGTGATATCTGGAGGAAATTTAAATGGTGAATACTTGAAGTTGTTCGTGTAGGTGAGCGTATCATTAAGATGATAACTGCGTTACTGTAGTTTCATGTCAGTTACGTGTCTGGTGCATTAAAACGGTGTATTTCGTACCGCATATGAGTGTGATGTAGTAACGGACACTTTTGAAAGGCTGTGAAATATCTAACGAATGATATTCTAAGGATGCGACTCGCTTTTTTCTTAACCATGGACGTCGATCCTCTCTCTCCTATTACGTTCCATTGAGCTAGTAATTACAAGCAACGAACGGTTCTTTATGTCCGAAAGTAACTTCTATAAAATCGTAATCTGAACGTTGCAGCAGACAGACGTATTACTACACCAGAATGAGGCTTTTTTTAGCGGGTCAACAGAAACATCCGATCTCACGTGTCGGCTTTGACCCGTGACGTAAGGGTGTTGTGGTGTGTGACGTCATTACGGCGCGGAGTTTGGTCTGTGAGTGTGGCGTGTTTGTAGATGTTGCCTCGTTGACGTTACCTTAGTAGGAGTTTTAGGGCCTGTAATATATAGTTTACCTTTTTACTGTACTTTTTGTTTTAACGTCGTCTATGAGGCTTTTATCAGTTTGCCATTAGATTGTTCAATCTTTATGGTCTATATGTTTTGTCGCTACTCGTTATGTCTAATGAATCAATATTGTTTTTTTCTTTTTTTTATTTGTTTCTTTTTTTATCTTTTGATTGACCTACACATTGATCTGTAGCGTAGCTCTGAATACGAGGTTAGGTTGGGAGTTTTTTTTGGCGGGGGGGAGGGGGTGGTCAGGGGGGGGGCGCAGCCCCCCCCCTGCCTGGCCTTGAGTACCACTTGTTTATTATTATCTTTGTTTGCTATCAATGTCAGCAGACTGTTCTTGTGAAACCTTTGTGTGTGTTGTTTTTCTATGTGTTTTCGTCTTTGTGATACGTATGCAACGTTTTTATATCCGCCATATTGGAATTGTCGTTTATGGTCGTTTCCGCCATATTTGTGACGTCATGGGTCAAAGCCGACGGGTTGGATCGGACGCTTCCGTATTTCCCTTTTAGCAGTTTTCCACATATCCACAGAAAAAAAATGTTTAGAATTGGTGGCTTTCACAGACGGATGTTGTATGACTTTGTCTCAAAATGATTATTCGAATTATGGACAGGTTCATCGCCACTGCTGTTTGTGTAATGTTACAATGAAGAACATAAATGTGTAGGCGTAGCTGAGTAGACTATCTCTAGCACTGTCAATGTTTCTTAGAATTTGTGCCCTCAGGCAAAAAGATCGATGTGCGTCATTCATACCGGTAGTCGGCTAACGACCGAACAGTGCGTAGCGGAGAGTGCTTTCTGCAGCGAGATAATTATACCCCTTCGCTATTCATGTTGCGCATGTCGCTCCGGAAGAGCAACTAACTGTCCTTAAATCTTTTAAGTTCGAATTACCCTTTTATTTTTATTTCGTTTCAGGCCAACTAAGGACCACGTGAAGATAACTTTTTATTTCTCCTTTCCTTCCTCTCAGAATGAGCTCTTTTCCTCTCACCTCATCATTTGGCAGCAGTTTTCTATTCCTGAAAACCTACGAATTTCTTGACTTAAAATCTGAATTTGTCTCTGTTGACTAAGGGCTGCTGTTCGGTTTGCATTTCTTCTAGGTCCTGTATTGTTTGCTCCCCCCCCCCCCCCCTCTCCCACGCATTTTTCGTCTGTTTACCTGTTTCGGTAGAATGCTTGGACTTTTCCCTTAATCTGTCTTCATTATCTGTAGATGCCCATGCGGAGTAACACCAGTTTTCTCTGATGTCATCTGTTGTTTTAGGGTAGAACGAGCATATTTCCGTATTTGGTCTCAGAATCCATCTGTCGTCTTTGTTGTTCATTTAGCAAGATCCTTATTTCTATCTTTTCCAAATCATCTAATGCCATTTTGCATCCAGATAAAGGTAACGTTTCCGATCCATAGAGGACTTCGGGTTTTACAACTGTATTGTAATGCCTCACTTCAACAACTTTAGAAAAACATTTTTTATTGTACAATTCCTCTCTTTTATTAAGCTTTATCCAGTTTTTCACTTTTTATATTTTCATACAGATATTTATAGTTGTTCGCTTTCTTGCCGTTACCATACTTGGTTTCTAAAATTCTTAGAGTTATTTTCACAGATAACGTATTCTGTTTTTTATAAACGATTTTTCATTTTCCTTCTTCAGGAGTTTGTATTTTCTTTACAGGCTCCGAGATGTTATTATGAGGTCATCTGCAAAGGCCAAACAATTTATTCCTTCTTTCGATCTACCCAGCTTTATGTACTTACTTTTTGTTTTTCTTCTTCTACTTTCCATTGTCTTACAGGACTTCCCAGCACAGATTTGAATAATAGTGGTGATAAACTCTCTCCTTGTGTGACTGCTGCTAAAACTGGGAAGGGACTGGAAGTTGTTCCAAGAACTGCAGGTACTGTGATTGTAACAGTTCATTTATTTTCAAAGTTTTCCTGTCTGATCGAAATTCCTCAATGTTTTTGTGGCGGGAGTCTTTGTGTACCGAACCATAATCCTTTTCAGAGTCAGTGAATATTAACAAATCTTTTTATTTGATATTTTCACATATCTCGTATTATCTCTTTAAGGTATGGAATATGCTCTGGATAGAATCTATTATTACTTCCCTGTTCATCCGGATACTCTGCAGTTTCTTTATCTAAGTGAGGATGTAGTATGTCCAGAAGAGCTTTTATATGATTTTTTATTCTAATTCCTGTACAATTAAAAAAAAGTTCAAATATGTGTGAAATCTTATGGGACTTAACTGCTAAGGTCATCAGTCCCTAAGCTTACACACTGCTTAACCTAAATTATCCTAAGGATAAACACACACACCTATGCCCGGGGGAGGACTCCAACCTCCGCCGAGACCAGCCGCACAGTACATGACTGCAGCGCCTCAGACCGCTCGGCTAATCCCGCGCGGCCTGTACAATTAATTCTACCTGTTCTGTCCCCGTTCTTATAAAGAGGGCGAATTAACACAACCTTCCACTTAATTTTATTTTTTAAATTATGTTTATTTAGTCACTACCTGCCGTGCTGTTTAACCAACAACATTGTTTTCTTTAATATTGTTACAAATTGTATAACACTTTGATACGTTTGGAGATAAATTTTAATACATACCTCTGTCGTTTTTATGACATAGTGCGACTCCAAGTAATATAGACATTAACCGCTTTTTCTTAAACAAGCTGTATAGCAGTCTTGTTCTGAGAATATTAATAACTGCGAGTCGTATGTAATTCACAATTTTTATCTGCGCATTGTAATTTATGAGCGCTAGGAATCAACGCTGTGAATAAATAACTAGTTAACGACTAACCGGTGTGCGAATGTGGATTCACTCGCACGATACGGATTCTGACGCTCGGCGTCTCCACATATTGGAATTTAGAGAACAACGTCCGTCACTTGAAAGTCTCTTCGAATGTGATCAAAGATATTTGGCTTTCAGGCATGGTTCCTGACACTTATGGATTGGGTTTGAAAACTCACTCACGAAATTCGGCCAGCCAACTGGCGCACAGGGAGTAATCGAGCAATCGGTGGCGAAGATCTGCCTGTTCTGAGGGATCATCTTCCCAATATGAAAAGATTAAGGCTTTGACTATATGGAGATACGCGTAACAGACGGGAACATTTCAAATTCTTATTAGCTGATTTATGTCTTCACGGCTACACTTTGCAACCATACCGCTAGCAGGTGTGATATTTTTCTTTATTTGTGTATTATTGTACAATTTAGAATTTACACCTTTTTCAAGCATTTAGATAAAACTTCAGAGATGGTGCATTAAACAAGTCTCTGATAATTTTTTATTTGAATGGTTTCCGCTATGATCGTGCTTGTGAGTGCAAATGTCGTAGTTTCAATAAACTACTTGGTAACTTCAAACATCTAAATATGTGGTGTGCATCATTATTAACGTTGCTAGTGATACTGATTTTATGACATGCGCGACATATGTAATCACAACCACAACCACAATGACATTGGACGCCATTCAAATTAAGACGTGCAGAGATTTGTGTGATATAATTTGCCATCCCTGAATTTTTGATCAAATACTTGAAAATCGTCTAACAATCGAAATTGTATAATGCCACATCAGTAAAGTAAAAATGACAGTTACAGACGTCATCAAATCATAAAAATAAACTTTCGCAGTTGTTGATTGAAGCCCAACGGTGACACACTTGATCCTTTTACGTTCAAATTTTTTTAAAGTTTTCGGCAGAAATATTAATATTCCTTGTGATGATGAAGTTATAATGATTACTCACGTTGTGTAGACGATCCGTTCCCCACTTTTTGATTTTACCGCTTTTAGGTGCTTCTAGTATTGGTACATACATCACTGTTGTACTGCTTGTGTTGAAACACTGTCCTTAATGATTTGAAACTTCCTGGCAGATTAAAACTGTGTGCCCGACCGAGACTCGAACTCGGGACCGTTGCCTTTCGCGGGCAAGTGCTCTACCATCTGAGCTACCGAAGCACGACTCATGCACGGTCTCACAGCTTTACTTCTGCCAGTATCTCGTCTCCTACCTTCCAAACTTTACAGAAGCTCTCCTGCGAACCTTGCAGAACTAGCACTCCTGAAAGAAAGGATACTACGGAGACATGGCTTACCCACAGCCTGGGGGATGTTTCCAGAATGAGATTTTCGCTCTGCAGCGGAGTGTGCGCTGATATGAAACTTCCTGGCAGATTAAAACTGTGTGCCCGACCGAGACTCGAACTCGGGACCTTTGCCTTTCGCGATCTGTTGAGGTGACAGAACGATCTGTAGCGTAGCCCGAGGTCTAGGTTAGCTAGGAAAGTGACGTTTTCGTTGTCAGTTGGTGAAGCCGAAGAATGTCAATGCGAAACCTTGGTTAAGGTGTCCGACTGATGTGTAGCACAGCCGCAGTCTGTGTTAGTCTGGAAACTAATTATTATATTTTCCATTTTTTCTTTACTTGCGTCCAGAGACCTCAACAGGAACGCCAGAATAAGGTACTGTTAAATTTTTTATCGCGCCTTCGCATGTGTTTGGTCCCCCATATTCAGTTTTATGGCTGTCTACACAGTAGTACATTATGTTGGTTGGTACGTTAAATACTAAATATTTATCGCACGATGTAAACGAAAACATTGGCTGCCAAATCAGTTACTCAGACCTCACAACTGCCCATGCCCTCTCGCTACAGGGTTTGCAAACATGCAATTGAAGATTGGAATGTGAACTGCGTGAGAGTTGTATCTCTGCATACCACAGGCGCCATATTTGAGACGCTTAGAATAGCCATTTCCGCCGTATTGATCATGGGTCAAAGCAGACGAGTGGAATCGGACACTTCCGTATTCCCATCTAATTACTTTACAAATGAACCAATTTGTCAGATATGCGACTTTAAATATTTAAGTGAGAAAAAGTTTCGAAAAGTATGCTTGCAGTTTGTTGGAAGTCGGTAAATGCTCTGAGAATTAAACATCGCATGAGAATAGTCTCGATAGTCAGCGCTGAGTTTCCAGAAGAAGCAAGTATTTCGCGCATGTCTATATTCATGATGTCATGCCTCCTGAACAATGTGTCATACAATGATACAATTTTGCAGGTTCATTCAGTAATACATGTAGATACTGCCTGCAAAGGGTGTTGTAAGTAGCTTCAGCAGTGAAGAAGTAATAAATTAAAATGTCACGCTTGATGTTAGAAGCCTTACTGCGCCCCATTTTCAGCAGAAGCTAGTTTCTTAGCGAGCTAAATGCTTATGACACAATACCTCTTGACCTGTATCTAGTACAGTTATATCATCTTCCAGGTACATTCAGTGACGTATGTGTATACTGTCTACAACTATGTTGCAAATAGAGTGGGTAATAAATTCAAAAACTTCTTTGATGTTTTTACTGCACGGACGAGAAACAGTTTTCCTGTCATCATTTATGAGAGGTAGGGGACGAGATAACGATTCATAAACGTTTGAAACTATGTGTAAGATTCGTTAAAACTCGCTAAGTCCCCCCATTCTGATTTTCTCTGCCTCGTGATGACTGAGTGTTGCGTGATGTCCTTAGGTTAGTTAGGTTTAAGTAGTTCTAAGTTCTAGGGGACTGATGACCTCATAAGTTAAGTCCCATAGTGCTCAGAGCCATTTGAACCCCCCATTCTGAAACACTGGACGAATAAACTCCAGGTATTTGTCAGTCGTCAATTACACTGCCTCAAGACAAATATAGTTTCTACAGTAAGTACTCGTATAATTAATCGTCTTATTGTGTTAAACTTCCAGAATACATGCAATTAATGAATACATTATGGCAGTATTTAAAATTATAAAATTCGGTCAATAATTACGCGAAATATTGAAAAATCAAATTTTGGTTACCCCTGGAAGATCTTAGGCTACCTGCAAGTGATATTAATTGCCGTGTTCCGGGATAATCGCTTAGTGATACACTATACAGGAAACTCGATCGGACCAGTATTGCATGGGGACTCCTTCGCAGATAACTTTCTGTAGGATTTTTGAAGGGTATTTCAGTGTAGCACACGTGTGTCTCCCAGCTAGATCTGTGACGCCTTTCCATCGTACATCAGCCACTTATTACCATAGCATTTAAAATTATTATACTGTAAATTTCCATTGCGTCACCAGTACTAATTGAAGCTTTCTTTTTCAGGTAAGACTGCAGATAACTTGGCTCACTGATGTTTCTGATGCTAGGGTAAGTACTGAGGACGACTGTTTTGCTTAACTTTGAGCGAGTACATTTTGAGGTAGGCTAGACAATCACCTTTACGAGTGCCAATTGTTATAACCAGTCATCTTCATTATTCTTCCCGCTACGCGTCTCAATCACCAGAATTAGTTAAGCAAATTAAGTGGCCGTGAACGATTTGTATGTGCGGAATCCGGGTATATCCTTTGGTGCTGTGTGGCTGCAGAAAGCAGCGAGCTATTTTAGTACTAAACTTTGCATTATGTGTATGCTTTGACTGCCAAGGAGGATAATAATATAAATGTAAATATCTGTCAGCGTAGTAGTCTGGTTTTCCGGTAGCATTTACGCCACATAAATTTTCCGTAAACGAAAGCAAGATGATATATCAGGTGATAACAAATGCGAAGAACGTAAGTAGAATAATTACGCTGACAACACTCGTAAATTTACAGAACTTTTTAAAAGAGAATTATTATTATTATTGTATTAAGCTGTCTCTCTCTTTCCTCCCACCCCTCTCTGTCTCTCTTTCTGCGCGCGCGTTTTGTGTGTGTGTGTGTGTGTGTGTGTGTGTGTGTGTGTGTGTGTGTGTGTCCTGATGTGATTAATTCTAGCATGAATTCTGTTGAAAATAGCACGAAGTTGTACGTATCTAAACTGCTAAGTAAAGACAAGACATTGTTTAACGTTGTTCCGGAAGAATCTCGAAAAGTTGTTGACCCCTGGGAGTCCAGGGGTTAGAATAGGCCCGAGGTATCTCTGTCTGTCGTAAGACGCGACTAAAAGAAGTTTCTCACGTTTCGGCCTTTATGTGACGGTCTCCTCTAGGGTTTGACCTCCATTTTTCAAAATTTTCTCGAAGAGCGAACCAATTGGGGAAGGGCGCCTTACAGGTGCATCGTGTCCATCATGCGCTGAGACCTTTCGCATCCTTCGTCGACGTAGATCTGCATTCGCCAGCTGTTGGGCAAGGTCACCCTCCAGGGTGCGTATTCCTCCATCCTCTGTGCGCTGTCGACGATAATGGACTTCCATAGCTCGTTTGGGCCTGATATCCAGCACGGTGGCCAGTCCGTTGTGGTGGGACCGCCATGTACCCTGTTGGCTGTAGCCCGCTGACCACACAGGGATCGCTCTGCTGATGCCTGCGCCGTTAACTCCGCACCTATGCCAATGAGTAGATGCCTGTCACCCTGGGGCATCGGGACTCCCGGCAATGGACATATTGCGAGGTGGCCTCTGCTGCAGTTGGGGGGCTCCACTGTTAAATGCAGAGGAGAGAGCAGATAGGTGGAAAGAATACATTGTGAAAGCCTCTATGATGGTGAAGATTTGTCTGGTGTGATAGAAGAAGAAACAGGAGTCGATTTAGAAGAGATAGGGGATCCAGTATTAGAATCGGAATTTAAAAGAGCTTTGGAGGACTTACGGTCAAATAAGGCAGAAGGGATAGATAACATTCCATAAGAATTTCTAAAATCATTGGGGGAAGTGGCAACAAAACGACTATTCACGTTGGTGTGTAGAATATATGAGTCTGGCGATATACCATCTGACTTTCGGAAAAGCATCATCCACACAATTCCGAAGACGGCAAGAGCTGACAGTGCGAGAATTATCGCACAATCAGCTTAACAGCTCATGCATCGAAGCTGCTTACAAGAATAATATACAGAAGAATGGAAAAGAAAATTGAGAATGCGCTAGGTGACGATCAGTTTGGCTTTAGGAAAAGTAAAGGAACGAGAGAGGCAATTCTGACGTTACGGCTAATAATGGAAGCAAGGCTAAAGAAAAATCAAGACACTTTCATAGGATTTGTCGACCTGGAAAAAGCGTTCGACAATATAAAATGGTGCAAGCTGTTCGAGATTCTGAAAAAAGTAGGGGTAAGCTATAGGGAGAGACGGGTCATATAAGAGTGGACGATCAAGAACGAAATGCTCGTATTAAGAAGGGTGTAAGACAAGGCTGTAGCCTTTCGCCCCTACTCTTCAATCTGTACATCGAGGAAGCAATGATGGAAATAAAAGAAAGGTTCAGGAGTGGAATTAAAATACAAGGTGAAAGGATATCAATGATACGATTCGCTGATGACATTGCTATCCTGAACGGAATGAACAGTCTAATGAGTACACAGTATGGTTTGAGAGTAAATCGGAGTAAGACGAAGGTAATGAGAAGTAGGAGAAATGAGAACAGCGAGAAACTTAACATCAGGATTGATGGTCACGAAGTCAATGAAGTTCAGGAATTCTGCTACCTAGGCAGTAAAATAACCAATGACGGACGGAGCAAGGAGGACATCAAAAGCAGACTCGCTATGGCGAAAAAGGCATTTCTGGCCAAGAGAAGTCTACTAATATCAAATACCGGCCTTAATTTGAGGAAGAAATTTCTGAGGATGTACGTCTGGAGTACAGCATTGTATGGTAGTGAAACATGGACTGTGGGAAAACCGGAACAGATGAGAATCGAAGCATTTAAGATGTTGTGCTATAGACGAATGTTGAAAATTAGGTGGACTGATAAGGTAAGGAATGAGGAGGTTGCACGCAGAATCGGAGAGGAAAGGAATATGTGGAAAACACTGATAAGGAGAAGGGATAGAATGATAGGACATCTGCTAAGACATGAGGGAATGACTTCCATGGTACTAGAGGGAGCTGTAGAGGGCAAAAACTGTAGAGGAAGACAGAGATTGGAATACGTCAAGCAAATAATTGAGGACGTAGGTTGCAAGTGCTACTCGGAGATGAAGAGGTTAGCACAGGAAAGGAATTCGTGGCGGGCCGCATCAAACCAGTCAGTAGACAGATTACAAAGAAAAAGGGGGGGCGGGCTCATAGGGAGGGCCTCTGCTCGGAGTGGGTGGTAGGGCGGATGACAGGCCATGAAGCGTAGTGGTTAAACACAGCAGTCTCTAAGCAGTCAAGGTCTAACTTCAGTGCTAAGAAATACGACCCCAAATTGTTACTCCCTGGCCACACCATGGGAGGAACCCCAGGCGAAGGATGGCAGCGAAGCTTATTCACCCCAGTACCTCGTATGTACAAGAGTTGATGGGGAATCTTCCTTGTCAATGAAATCTCAGTTTTTTGTGGAGTATTTCGAAGACAAGTTTGGGGATGTGGAGGGCTTGTTCAAAATGCGGTCAGGGTCGGTCTTGACCAAAAAATAATTCTCTACCCGGTCACGGGCACTACTCGCCTGACAAGCTGGGGGATGTTTCTGTTTCCATCACGCCCCATAAGAGCTTAAATATGGTCCAGGGTATCATATTTCACAGCGACCTTCTTTTGCAGTCTGACGATGAGCTGCGCGCCCATTTAGAGTGGCGATGTGTCCATTTCGTTCGGCGCGTCCACCAGCTTCCGAGGGATAATATGGTTTACACCGGTTCCTTCATCTTGTCCTTTGAGGGTGACAGAGAGAAGGTCAAGGTGATGGTTTACAGCTCTGATGTCAAGTCATATATCCCTCGGTGCTTTAGGTGCTGGAAGTTCGGCCATATGTTTTCCCGCTGTATTTCCAGCGTCACAGGTCGGGATTGTGGATGTCCTTCACATTGCAATACCCTTTGGCCTACCTCCCATCTGTGTCAACTGCGGAGAGCACCATTAGCCTTACTCGCCATACTGCAGGATTCTCCATAAATAAAGAAAAATTATGGAATGCAAGAGCCTGGCCCGACTGACTTACACTGTGGCTACATCCTGTGCATATGACGTCAACCTACCCCACCACTACGACAACGGTTCTACCATGTTCTGTTCTGCTGCGTACAGTTGGCTCTCAGAGCTCCCCCTGCCCCCTTGATGGTGGGGGGCACTTCCCTCCCTGTTAATCCTGCACAGCCTACTTCAGGAGCAACACCCCCCAACCATCGGGGACGTCAGTCCCCACTTCTGAGCCGGAGAAGCGTAAGTCTTCTTCGGTACCTATCGCCAGAAAGGGATCCCTTGGGTCACTTCCTTCCCAGGTTCTGCCAGTGGCAAAGCTGACACCTGCCAGTGGCTGAAGCAACCACAGGTAGCTGGTCATAGGGCTTCACAGTCCTTCTCAGTCTATGAATCAGTGAAGCCCTCCCAGCCGGGTTACCAGTTTTGGCGATATGTTACGCCATCCCCAGGAAGATTCGAACCTCGGTTCCTACATGTCATCAGGGGGCCTGAAGATGGCCTGATATATCGCCGAAACTGGTAGCACAGCAAAATTGATTTGACACTCTGTACCGAACTTCTAGGTCCAGCAGCCATCTCAGAAAAGATGGAAATACAGAGACTTTCTATGTGTCGTCTCAGTTTCGTCGTACTTCGTGACCTGGCAGTGACACAGTCATGTGAAAGTTACTTTCGCCCTTAAGGTTTGCACTCCACTACAGCGTAAATTTGTCTTGCATGCAGACTCGTGCGGAAGTAAGAAGTGGATTATAGCTGTTGAGACAAGAAGAGAATAGAAGCGTCTGAAATGAGTTGCTACAGACAAATACCAAAGATTAGATGGATTGATCGAGTAATTAATGTGGACATATTGAATCATATTGCGGAAAAAAGAAAATTGTGGTACAATTTGAGTAAAAGAAGGGGTCGGTCGATAGGACACATCTTGAGTCATTAAGAAATGGTCTGTTTGGAAGTGTGTGTTCAAATGGGTCTGACAAGGGAACCTCCGCGTCGCACCGCCCTCAGATTTAGTTGTAAGTTGGCACAGTGGATAGGCCTTGAAAAACTAAACACAGATCAATCGAGAACACAGGAAGAAGTTGTGTAGAACTATGAAAAAAATAAGCAAAATACACAAACTAAGTAGTCCTTGCGCAAGATACGTAACATTAAGGAGGTGTTGAGCTCAGGAGCACCGTGGACCCGTGGTTAGCGTGTGCAGCTACGGACCGAGAGGTCCTTGGTTCAAGTCTTCCCTCGAGTGAAAAGTTTAATTTTTTATTTTCAGTTTATATGACAAACTCTTATGTTTTCATCACTTTTTTGGAAGTGATTATCACATCCACAAGAAAACCTAAATCGGGCAAGGTAGAAGAATCTTTTCACCCATTCACCAAGTATACAAGTTAGGTGGGTCGACAACATATTCCAGTCATGTGACGCACATGCCGTCACCAGTGTCGTATAGAATATATCAGACGTGTTTTCCTGTGCAGGAATCGGTTGACCCATTACCTTGCGATCAAATGTTTTGGGTTCCCATTGGAGAGGCACGTCCTTTCGTCTACTAATCGCACGGTTTTTGCGGTGCGGTCGCAAAACAGACACTTATTACTGTGAACAGAGACGTCAATGAACGAACGGATAGATCATAACTTTGCGAAAATAAAGAAAGTAAACTTTTTACTCGAGGGAAGCCTTGAACCAAGGACCTCTCGTTCCTCAGCTGCTCACGCTAACCACGGGACCACGGCGCTCCTGAGCTCAGTTTATCCTTGATATTGCTTATCTTGTGCATGGACTACTAAGTTTGTATATTTTGCTTATTTTTTTCATAGTTCCACAGAACTTCTTCCTGTTTTCTCGATTGATCTGTGTTCAGTTTTTCAGGGCCTATCCACTGTGCCAACTTACAACTAAATCTGAGGGCGGTGCGATGCGGAGGTTCCCTTGTGAGTACTGCTGAGATCATCTGAAAAGACTTGCACTGGATATACTAGCGTTGGGACCTGGATCAGATCAGTCTTCGGACTGAAGACCACAAAGAAACGTCAGTTTGGAAGTAATAGTTAATATTGTATTCTTAAATGTTGCGCCAATTTCATCGAAACTTAGTTTGACATTCTTATGTGCTGAATCTGTTGTTACTACGAGGTGCATTCAAGTTCTAAGGCCTCCGATTTTTTTTCTCCGGACTGGAAAGAGATAGAAACATGCGCATTGTTTTAAATTGAGGCCGCGTTCATTGTCAATATGTCCCAGAGACGGCAGCACCGTACGGCAGGTGGAATTTTACCGCCAGCGGCGAGAATGAGAACTGTTTTTAATACTTAAAATGGCGACGTTTTCCTTACTTGAACAACGTGCAATCATTCGTTTTCTGAATTTGCATGGTGTGTAACCAATTTCGACAGTTAAAGGAGACATATGGTGAAGGAGTTATGGATGTGTCGAAAGTACATTCGTGGGTGCGACAGTTTAATGACGGCAGAACATCGTGTGACAACAAACCGAAACAACCTCGGGCTCACACAAGCCGGTCTGACGACACGATCGAGAAAGTGGAGAGAATTGTTTTGGGGGATCGCCGAATGACTGTTGAACAGATCGCCTCCAGAGTTGGCATTTCTGTGGGTTCTGTGCACACAATCCTGCATGACGACCTGAAAATGCAAAAGTGTCATCCAGGTGGGTGCCACGAATGCTGACGGACGACCACATGGCTGCCCGTGTGGCATGTTGCCAAGCAATGTTGACGCGCAACGACAGTACGAATGGGACTTTCTTTTCTTCGGTTGTGACAATGGTTGAGACGTGGATGCCATTTTTCACTCCAGAAACAAAGCGTCAGTCAACTCAATGGAAGCACACAGATTCACCGCCACCAAATATATTTCGGGTAACCGCCAGTGCTGAAAAAATGATGCTGTCCATGTTCTGGGACAGCGAGGGCGTAATCTTTACGCATTGCGTTCCAAAGGGCACTACGGTAACAGGTGCATCCTACGAAAATGTTTTGAAGAACAAATTCCTTCCTGCACTGCAACAAAAACGTCGGGGAAGGGCGGCGCGTGTGCTGTTTCACCAAGACAACGCGCCCGCACATCGAGGTAACGTTACGCAACAGTTTCTTCGTGATAACAACATTGAAATGATTCCTTATGCTCGCTACTCACCTGACTTGGCTCCTAGTGACTTTTGGCTTTTTCCAACAATGAAAGACACTCTCCGTGGCCGCACATTCACCAGCCGTGCCGCTATTGCCTCAGCGATTTTCCAGTGGTCAAAACAGACTCCTAAAGAAGCCTTCGCCGCTGCCATGGAATCATGGGGTCAGCGTTGTGAAAAATGTGTACGTCTGCAGGGCAATTACGTCGAGAAGTAACGCCAGTTTCATGGATTTCGGGTGAGTAGTTAATTAGAAAAAAAAATCGGAGGCCTTAGAGCTTGAATGCACCTCGTACCATCACTTCTGTGTAGCTTTCTGTACGTTTTTTTCCTCTGTAGCTACTTCGCTCCTGGTTCCCTCTTCAATTACGGTATCAGTACAGTAATGGCGGCCGCTGTGTCAGCGCAGATAGCGCGCCCCCCCTTCCCCGTCGGTTAGCGATGCGTCCCACGGCGGGTGTGTCTGACCAGATCAGGAAGCACGCGTGGCGACGTGCGCGGTCAGCGGGGACGTGATTGGCCGGCGCGTTGGCACGCCTGGCACGTCTGTCACCCCCCTCCCCCTCCCGCCGCGCGGGAAAGACCGAAACTCTGCGGAAGTTTGGCCGGCGCTGCCCCGCGCTCCCAGGAATACAGAGCGGGCCGCCCACACATCTACATACGGCCCTCCGGGGCGGTCCTCGAAAGGTCAGCTTCAGACGTCATCGCTGAGAGCTAATTAATACCGCGAGAAAAGTCCTGCAGCTCGTTCGGGGAAACAATAAGAGAAGATAGTTTCACTGACACTGAATAAAAATAGATACAATGAAATAACATGCAACCAGTTACATTTAAAAAAAAATTGTCAGTTTCAGGCACTTAGTGCCCCTCTTCAGGACGCTGTACACGAAAATATGTCCAGGATCTTGTTCAGAAACTAAATGCTGCTTTATTTACCATTAGAACAGTATCTGAAATAAGTGACACTTCAACACGAAAAGCAGTCTACTTAACATATTTTCATACGCTTATGTCGTACGGTATTATTTTTTGGGATAATTCTTCTGATTCAAAAAGGGTATTTTTGGCTCAAAAACGGGCTGTTCGAGCTATATGTGGTGTAAGTTCGAGAACCTCTTGTCGACCCCTATTCAATACTCTGGGAATTCTGACAGTGCCCTGACAGTATATATTTTCTTTAATGTCGTTTGTTGTTAGTAATATTAGCCTATTCCCAAGAGTTAGCAGCTTTCACTCAGTTAATACTAGGCAGAAATCCAATCTGCATGTGGAATTCACTTCCTTGACTCTTGTTCAGAAAAGAGTGCAGTATTCTGCTGCATCCATTTTCAATAAGCTACCACAAGAACTCAAAAATCTTAGCAGTAGCCTAAACTCTTAAGTGTAAACTGAAGAGTTTCCTCATGGCTCACTCCTATACTGTCGAGGAGCTCCTGGAAGAGCTAAAAAATTAAACAAAGTCCAGTGTTACATTGTTGATTTTCTTTATTTAAACTTACTTGTCACCTGAATATGTTTTTTTTATATTTCATTTTATCTGTTTCTAATATCGTGTTATAATTTCATGTATTGACTCGTTCCATGACCATGGAGACTTCTCCTTAATTTGGTCCCACGGAATAATAAATAAATAAAAATAAACAAAGCCTTCTGAAGAAGGGCATTAACCGCTCGAAACCGATAAAGAAATTGTATTTCTTATGCATGCAAGTGGTTGCTTATTATTTCTTTATATCTTTGTTTTATTTTATGGCCAACATTGGACCACTTTAGTCAATATGATGAATCAGGTTCTGTTTTTTATTGGCCCAATACTACTTCATTCTTTCAGATCGTGCGCTTCTCTCCTTATCGTAGATCGCCTTTCTCATTCTCTGTGTGTTAATTTTTATTGGTACTGTGATATGTTTGTCCTGATGTATCTTGAGCGCTTCTGTCTTGCTTTTCAAATACTTCATCGAAATCTATAATTTCATCATGTCCTCCTTGATCTCTGTGGTCCATGTAATGCCGCTCTTACTGTTCCATAACTTCTCAGCTATTGTCTTGCTAATTCTGTTTTTCTGTTTTCTGTTGTCCTCATCAAATGGCCTAGGAAAGAGATTCGTCTTTTTTCATTGTTCTTGTCGCTACTTCTATTCCTTTATAAACTGTTTCATTTGAAGCTATTCTCCAAACTCCGTCTTTTCGATATTTTTTTCTATAGATGCTCTATCCTTCTTTCTGTTTGGAGTAGTCTGTCAATTGTTACAATGTTGGCTGTTTTAAATATAGTTTTGCTAGCGTATGTTATTCGCGGCTGTGTGACTGTCTTGTACTGTTTCAGTTTTGTGGCTACTGAGAGGTATGTTTCGTTAATGTGTTCTCGGTAACATGTGTTTTAATAATTTTTTTTAGTTCTACTTTGCCGTGATAGTTTCTCGTTTAGGTCGTGAGTTATTGTTTCTCCCAATTATTTAAACTATTCAACATTTTTTGTGTTGTGTTCTCCAGTTCCAATTTCGTTTGCCAGTGGCGGTTTCATTACCATTATCTCTGATTTTTCCAAAGATTTTTACGGCCAATACCCTGAGTTTTTTCTAGTAATGGTAGTATTTGTTATTTGGTTTCTTGAATGCCGTTATTTTATTATACGAGGTTTGGAACGTTATTAGTGGCAACTATTTATTTACAGCGCGTACAAAATAGATACGTCATTCAAAGTTTTACTGACCTTCAAAAGTAGTCACCAGCATTGTGTATAACCCGTTGCCAGCGATGTGGATGGTCGTAGGATACTCATAGCAGTGCCAGTTGAGTTGGCAGTTCGTGCGGCGCGGTCTATTGGCCGACGAATTTGTAGCAGTTTTGAAGCGAATGCCGCGAAATGTTTTCTTCACTTTAGATATCGAGCTGAACTTACAATGGCTTAAGTCAGGGGAGTGCAGTAGGTGGTATAGCACTTAGCAGCCCCATCAGTCAAACAAATCAGTAACAGCTTGCACTGTACGTGCTTGAGCATTGTCCTGCAAAATGATGACTAGGTCCTGCAGAAAATGTCATCACTTCTGTCTCTAAGCTGGTCGTAGGTTGTGTTCCAAAACTGAACAGCACAGAGACAGAAGTGATGACACTTTGTGCAGGACCTGAACATCACTTTCCAGGACATACAGTGGAAGCTGTTACTGATTTGTTTGACTAACGGGGCTAAGTGCTATACCACCTACTGCACTCCACTGACGTAAGTCCTCGTAACTCGATTTCTGAACTGAAGGAAACACTTCACGGCATTCGCTTCAGGACTTCTACAAATTTGTCGGGCAATAGATCGCGCCGCTCGAACTGTCAGCACATCTGGCACTGCTAAGAGTATCCTACGACTTTCATATCGCTGGCGACGGGTTATATACAATGCTGGTGACTACTTTGAAGGTCACTCACATTGGGGAGGACGACTGTTCAAACCCGCTTCAGGCCATCCTTATTTAAGTTTTCCGCAATTTCTCTAAATCGCTTCAAGTAAACGTCGGGATGATTCCTGTGAAAGGGCACGGCCGACTTCTTTTCCCACTCTTCCATAATCCGATGGGACTGATGACTTCGCTGTTTAGTCCCCTTCCCCGACTCAATCAACCAACCAACAAACTAACTTTGCATACGTTCAGTACTCGCTTTTAGTCTTACTCGGTATTGGGCCAAAATCATTAGAGGTATTCTAGTATGGGATGCACATGTAATTGATAAGCAAAATCGTTTATAGAGTAAACACATTTTCGCAGTATCCTGCCAATGACCAGAAATCTGTCACCTGCCTTACCTACAAGAGATCCTATGGGATCGTGTCATTTCATATCTCTTCACATTGTCACATACAGGTGTTTATATGGGTTGACTATATTGAGAATATCTTGGAGATACCCAACTTTTCGAGCGCACGTACGGAGAACAACATTCAAAAAAGCTGCAGCCGCTCGTGAAGATGTGCTCCGGAGATGTGGCGTACCATTGCGGGTTCTGTCACCACAATGTACATTGCAAAAGATAATATAAAAACAAAGTAAATGTTCTCAGTTTCCTGTTTTATCTTCTTTTTTTCCACGTATGACGTAAACCGTCACGAAATCATTACGTCATGTGTCAGGTCACGTCCACAGACGAAAGTCTGAATTGGAAAATTTCCAGGTGTGGGAGCAGATTAGAGTATCTACAGGCAACCGCCGTGGTTTTTCCAGACTGCCCGTGGGACGCACAGCCGAATACAGCCGCAAGGCGGAATATGGCCATATACGAATTGTAACAAGAGATATACAGGGTGTTACAAAAAGGTACGGCAAAACTTTCAGGAAACATTCCTCACACACAAAGAAAGAAAATTTGTTATCTGGACATGTGTCCGGAAACGCTTACATTCCATGTTAGAGCTCATTTTATTACTTCTCTTCAAATCACATTAATCATGCAATGGAAACACACAGCAACAGAACGTACCAGCGTGACTTCACTTTGTTACAGGAAATGTTTAAAATGTCCTCCGTTAGCGAGGATACAGGCATCCACCCTCCGTCACATGGAATCCCTGATGCGCTGATATAGTCCTGGAGAATGGCGTATTGCATCACAGCCGTCCACAATACGACCACGAAGAGTCTCTACATTTGGTACCGGGGTTCCGTAGACAAGAGCTTTCAAATGCCCCCATAAATGAAAGTCAAGAGCGTTGAGGTCAGGAGAGCGTGGAGGCCATGGAATTGGTCCGCCTCTACCAATCCATCAGTCACCGAATCTGTTGTTGAGAAGCGTACGAACACTTCGACTGAAATGTGCAGGAGCTCCATCGTGCATGAACCATATGTTGTGTCGTACTTGTAAATGCACATGTTCTAGCAGCACAGGTAGATTATCGCGTATGAAATCATGATAACATGCTGCATTGAGCGTAGGTGGAAGAACATGGGGCCCAATCAAGACATCCCCAACAATGCTTGCCCAAACGTTCACAGAAAATCTGTGTTGATGACGTGATTGCACAATTGCGTGCGGATTCTCTTCAGCCCACAAATGTTGATTGTGAAAATTTACAATTTGATCACGTTGGAATGAAGCCTCATCCGTAAAGAGAACATTTGCACTGAAATGAGGAATGACACATTGTTGGATGAACCATTCGCAGAAGTGTACCCGTGGGGGCCAATCATCTGCTGATAGTGCCTGCACACACTGTACATGGTACGGAAACAACTGGTTATCCCGTAGCACTCTCCATACAGTGACGTGGTCAACGTTACCTTGTACAGCAGCAACTTCTCTGACGCTGACATTAGGGTTATCGTCAACTGCACGAAGAATTGCCTCGTCCATTGCAGGTGTCCTCGTCGTTCTAGGTCTTCCCCAGTCGCGAGTCATAGGCTGGAATGTTCCGTGCTCCCTAAGACGCCGATCAATTGCTTCGAACGTCTTCCTGTCGGGACACCTGGAAATCTGTCTCGATACAAACGTACCGCGCCACGGCTATTGCCCCGTGCTAATCCATACATCAAATGGGCATCTGCCGACTCCGCATTTGTAAACATTGCACTGACTGCAAAACCACGATTGTGATGAACACTAACGAGTTAATGCTACGTACTGATGTGCTTCATGCTAGTAGTGTAGAGCAATGAGTCGCATGTCAACGCAAGCACCGAAGTCAACATTACCTTCCTTCAATTGCGCCAACTGGCGGTGAATCGAGGAAGTACAGTACATACTGACGAAACTAAAATGAGCTCTAACACGGAAATTAAGCGTTTCCGGACACATGTCCACATAACATCTTTTCTTTATTTGTGTGTGAGGAATATTTACTGAAAGTTTGGCCGTACCTTTTTGTAGCACCCTGTATTTGAAAACTGACTCCAAAGCAGCATTTCTACATCTACGTGACTACTCTGCTATTGACACTACTTCTCTTTCATCCCTCTAAAGATGAATATTTAAATCTTTCTGTACTAGCTGTGATTTATTTTATCTGAGAAAAAGTACCACCACAGCTGTCTCGTGAGAATCTCTTCATTCTATCACACGACTGGATTCTGCGGCACATTACCGCCATCTTCATGCCCCACTTTGCCAAAAGAGTGTTTAATTTCTTTGGCGAATTTACTGTGGACTCCTTGGTATTACAAGTGGGTTAGCTTCCATACTCGACAGCATGTTGTCTCGAATGCCCATTGTAACACCAAAAAATAATTAATGTAGAGCAACGAATTTTCGGGAATACTTTTGTCTAGGTGACATATGTGAATAACATTGCAAGATCACAACTTCATATAAGCAAGAGATAAGCCATTACAAATGAAATGCTGGTACTCTTACATCAGTAACCGGTGTATCCGTCAAAATGTTCAATGCAAACATGCACACGTGCATGCATTGTGTTGTACAGGTGCCGGATGTCAACTTATGGGATGGAGTTCGACGCCTGTTGTCTGGTCGGTCAATACATTGAGGGTTAATGTTGTTTGTGGATGACGCAGGAGTTGTCAACCGACGATGTCTCATAGTGCTCGACTTGAGACATACCTGGTGACCGAGCTGGCCAAAGCAACATATCGACCCTAGGTAGAGCACGTAGGGCTACATCAGCGGGAAGTGGGCGAGCGTTATCCTGTTGGAAAAACAACTCCCTGGAATGCTCTTCATGAATAGCAGTATGACAGGTCGAATCACCAGATGACGTACAATTTTGCAGTGGGGTAACCACAAGCGTGCTCCTGCCGTCATACGAAATCGCACCCCGGACCATAATTCAAGGTGTAGGTCCAGTGTGCCCACCTCGCAGACAGATTGGTTGCAGGCCCACAACTCGACTCCTTCTATCAGCTGACCTCTTCCTAACCAACACACGGCCATCGCTGGCACCGAGGCAGAACCAGCTTTCGTCACAAAACACAACAGACCTCCAGCCTGTCCTCCAATGAGCTCTAGCTTGGCACTCCTGAAGTCGCAAATGGTGGTGGTTTGAGGCCAGTGGAATGCAGACTACAGGACGTATGGCTCGGAGCTGTCCTTCAAGTAACGGATTTCTAACAGTTCGTTGTGCCAACTGGTGCTGCTGCAGATGAAGTTGTAAGTTTGTTACTTTAATTTGCTATGATGAAAGCGGTACTGATGGACAATAAAAGCGGGTTAAAAGCTGTGAGCTGCCTGGGGAAGTTAACCTTGCATTACTGCGCAACTGTTTCACCAGGTATCCAGTCTAGCTTACCAAATTCCCAACCAGACTAACATTAATTATAATCTTTTAATAGTCATACGACAACCGGTGATATATATATATAAAAGTGAATTTAAATAAAAAGAAATAAATCAGTTTATATTTGGAAATTTATTTTAACATTGATCATTGAAATTTCAGCATATTAAACGTGAGTTATAACTGAGCTGGTGCCTTATTTAGGACTGTGAAAATGTGAGTTTGCAATCTTATGGAACACATCAAATATGGAGGCAAGATCGGGAGACTGCATACAACACTGCATTCATAAAACAACACACAAAGAACGTTGAAACGTATGCAAGAGAAAGTTAACCACTACCAACAGATTCAAATTTTCACCCAAAGAAGATACGTTCGTAGCACAATCCTGTCCGTCATGTAATTACCGCACACTGGTATACTAAATTCATATTAACTCTGTGAAATCTTCGCGAAAAGAATAGCTGAGGGCTACTTTGATGATTACACCACTTGCTTCACGTGGTCAACTTGATTTACACAAAGAGTGTAACTCCACAATAATTTTGATCATTACAATAAATTAGATCGAAAAGCAATTTACAAAAGAAAAACCTCGAACTGATTACTAACGTCTTACTGTTAACCTGACGGGTCAAACAGTTATATAAGCACGTGGTACTGGTCTCGCAAAGTACACCCCACGTGGGTTGAACATAAAGAAAAGTTGCTATATTGAAAAATATTGTCAAGACGAGACGTTATAATCACACAAGCATTCGCATTGAAGATTGATGATGCTAGTTAGAGTTACTGATCAACACGTGGTTCCACTTTACTCACAAAGTAGTGACAAGGCAACTACCGGAAAATAATCTGAACTTCACACGAGAATTACACTGCGCTGCAATTTAAGATAACATTAGATATTTTAGAGCTGAACCTGAAATAAAGGTGATTAAATTTTCAGTTAGGCTGAACTTAAGAAATCCATTGTCCTACGGACTTAGCAGACACGCGCTTAGCCGGAGATCTTACCACTTCAGACGCTAGCCACGGACCGACCGACCTGCGCTCCTACCGAGCGTGCTTCCCAAATACAAACGGAAGTGACCAGAGGGGCAGCTTCCTATACCAACATAACAACGGACGGACAGGACCATACTAAGGATAGAAACCTCTTTGCTTTTAGAAAGCGTAGCTACCTGTTCCGACGTTGGTCCTACTCTTCTCTAGCAGACAGGCTTGTCTGCTACCCTCAAGCATGCAACTACAAATACATTTGCTCATTCATCATCTCACACAGACGGGAAGGGGGATGACAGTATCTTATCATACACAGTGTATAAAAGAAAGCGGATGTAGGTTCCGTATGAGACTGTGTGACATGAATTACATATAAACTGTGTTTTAAAGTGTAGTAGTGTGACAGATCGTTCTTGTTTATGTGTAAAAGTAACACGTTCCACTACTCAGTCTCCTCCCAGATAGTCAGAAACGCCACAGTAAATTTAGAAGAGGAATTTATGCCGTAAATGACAATAGATTTAAGAAATTAAACATGAAAGGAATCCAACACAGACCTTTCACAGTACGCTGCACCAGAACCACACGCCGAACAGGATGGTCTTCCCTCTAAGTAGTGCGAGCCCGGTCGTCTTAAGACGGTATATTCTCGTGACCACCGATGCCA
This sequence comes from Schistocerca cancellata, assembly GCF_023864275.1. Lineage (NCBI taxonomy): Eukaryota > Metazoa > Arthropoda > Insecta > Orthoptera > Acrididae > Schistocerca > Schistocerca cancellata. The sequence goes on along the minus strand of NC_064637.1, from coordinate 71,779,539 downwards.
GTAATTTTGTATAGGGACTACATTCATGCCAAGCCTTTCTGCAGTACCGCAGACGGAACATCCAGCTTCTCGTAAACCTGTTCCACTACCTCGTTCAAACTCAGTGAGGTGCTGATACGGCGTCTTTGTCGCCTTAAATACATTCTTAACTAGCATCACCTTGCAATGTCCAAAGATAACTAATGCTCACGACCGTTACAGCGTGTATTTAAAGCAGTTGCATCCTTATTGCATTGCCATAGTGGCCCTGTTAGCAGCACTCTTACGCGACTCGCATGAAACTGGAATAGACGTCTTCTTTCAGACGTACAAACACGCCTACCAGCTTTCGTTTATATCGCACAGCTCCTTCTTGGTGCTGGAATTTTTTTCCGTCAGTGTACTATGAGCTTAAGTGATGGCCTTACATGTAGTAAGCGATACGGCTACCGAGACAGCAGAATTATTGAGGTTAGGGTCCATCTAACACAAAATCGGTACTGGCCAAAAGAATTTTGATACTGTTTTTACTATTTTGTATTATCCACGCCCTAGACGCGTAAAATAGACAAATAAAAACAATCGGACCACCGTGTGTAAAACAGTTTCTAATTTGTGATTGCCTTACAAACATACTTTTAAAGTGTCCACTATGAGGCGTTAAGCGTATGAGCGAGGAGAAGTTTACGAAAGCTTTGAAATTCGTTGGGAGTCGCTAAGTGCCCTCCTAACGAAAAACTAGATGAATTTAGCCTGGTTATTTTTCGCTCCGTTTCAAGTAAACCTAGTTTCTCACGCATCTAAACGTTAATGGCATCATGTCTCTCGTAACATATGTTGTACAATTATACATGCCTTATTTTGCAGCTGCGTTCAGTGGTCTGTGTGGATACCTTATGTAAAACATGTTGCGATTAAAGCTGAGAGTAAAGAAGTAACAAATTAAAACGTCATGCATGATGTTGAAGTTTTACTGCATGAACAGAGAAAGTGCAGTAAGCGGTAAATTTTTTCCTTTTTATAATTTTTACGGAGTGTCGACAAAAGTTTATTCCACATTCGAAGTTACGCGCAAAGTGTTGTAATTCTCAGATGAACATAATATGCCTCACGACATTTACACAGTACTACAATGTAATACGGGATATTCTGTGTTAAACGTTTAACTCGAGAGATCCTACTTGTCAATAAGTACATAACGGCAGAGTTTGAAATTTTTGTGTTTCTGCAAGATTAGCTCTATATATAAAAAGGCAATGTCCTGACTCATCAGCGCAAAGCCCTAACTGTGAAAGATCTAATGTTCAAATTTGGAGAGTGTGATAATCTTACACTATAGGCATCGTTTACTAAGTTATTTATCGGAATTTCATCGCTAAGGTTCAAAATGGCTCTGAGCAGTATGGGACTAAACATCTGAGGTAATCAGTCCCCTAGATCTTAGAACTATTTAAACCTGACTAACCTACGGACATCACACACACCCATGCCCGACGCAGGATTCGAACCTGCGACCGTAGTGGTCTCGCGGTTCCATACTGTAGCGCCTATAACCCCTCGGTCACTCCGGCCGGCCTCTTCGCTAACGGAACGAAATATGGGATGAAAGGTTTTATGAAGATACCACTATCAATGCAATTTTGAAAATTAGTATACGGTTTGCCGGTCGGAAATAAAGAAATACTTGTTTCAGCATGTTAGGTAGGTCAACCCCTATGGGGATGAAATACGGCTTGTTCGGTTCAGTGACTCTTCACCACCCAAGTGAAACCGCTAGGGATAGAAACTTGAATTACTGGTCTTACACTGTAGGCAGCGTTTGGTAAAAATTCCACCCCTAAGGAGATAAAGTAGGGGATGAGAGGAGTTCTGAAAATATGTCGCTATTAAGACAATTTTGAAGCTAGAAATACGAAAAATGGTATTTGTTTTGTCAGTTGGCAATACAAATAATAAGTGGTTCAGCATTTTTCAAAATCCAGCCACTAAGGAACTAAAATAGTGGGTACTTTTCTTTTGAAAATAAATCATTATTTAGGTACTACTAAAGTATTTTTAAAGCTACATCTATGAAATCTGGCATTGACTTCACGGTTGGATATTAAAAAAATAAGTTTTTCCGTGTTTTTGGAAGTTCTACCTCTAACGGGTGTGATATATAATGTATAAAAAGTTGTGTTAAGATATTTGAGATTATAGACGTGGAGAGTCGTTGCTGATGCATTGTTCGTATTACTGTCACCTGCAAGTGGTGAAAATTTATACTAATGCGAAGCTAACACTTTCACAGACTAACTGGCTCATACTTGACTGTATCTAACAAAAAGTAAAATAAACTCATAAGCCATAATGCTGCACTTGATATAAGTGGCTTCTGTAAGTCCCTTGGGTAGTGAACTCAATAAATCGTACACAAAATATAGAAAAAGTGGCCTTAAAAATTAACTAACATTATTTTTAAACGTAGAAAAATGAACGAATTCTGACGTACGGATATTTTGTGTAGTTATGTCAGACATTAATTATATGAGCTATTTTTGTTTCATTTCTTACAAGAGCGATTCTTCTTATAGAGATTTGGTGGTCGGAATTGAAGTAAATGTATCTTGGTTATGTTTATGAATACGGTTTAAAGCAACATTAAGCGCACACCTACTCATTTATTAGACAATAACCACCATTTGCCACTTATTTGAGATTTTCCAGCGATTTAGCATAGCTGCTGCGGAGGCGAAATGGATTGTCGCTGACCGCCATTCGGAAGACTCTTTAAATTTCACTATATTTAAAACCAACAGCGCATTCTAAGGCGCAACAAATGATTAAAATATGGAATAAATGATCTTAGCGAGTATTTAAACACAAGCACTTTGATTTAAATACCAGAACTTGACGTAAGTAGAAAAGGGTAAAACATACGATCCCGGTTTGGCTGTGTGAAACTGCGTAGATAATTGACATTTAATTTCCATTTGTACTGATAGTTAACAGCCAGTCATTTTAGGACATTTCCTGCAAATCATTTTATTGCTGATAAGTAGGTTGACCGTCCGTCCTACATCACGAGGTCAAGCGATACTATTCTGCTTTCATCATAAGAATAAACCTCATGCAAACAAACACAGCCGGCCGTGGTGGCCATGCGGTTCTAGGCGCTGTAGTCCGGAACCGCGCGACTGCTACGGTCGCAGGTTCGAATTCTACCTCGGGCATGGATGTGTGTGATGTCCTTAGGCTAGTTAGGTTTAAGTAGTTCTAAGTTCTAGTGGACTGATGACCTCAGATGTTAAGTCCCATAGTGCTCAGAGCCATTTGAACCATTTTTTTGAAACAAACACAAACGCCATGATTGGTCAGAAGCCATAGCACACGTACACTGGTGTTGTTACGCTCTTGGAAGTGGGTCCTACTTACATACTAGATATACTAGATATATTATTAAGTCACGCTAAATGAAAATTACAGATATTCAAATGTATTAACAGCCATCAATGTATTTTTTAATCGCGCTTTAGGTGTGTAGTTCCTATTTTAAAAATCGTGTGCAGTCATAGCCTATGCATTGTTGTGCTCTGATTGTCGTGCTGTCAATACGGCAGCACGAAAATGGCTGAGGCTGTTTACTGTTTCGTAGTGAAACACGGGTGTGGAGCACGGTTAAAAAGTGCCGAGAAATAATTGTTTTTAACGTTTTTCATAAATTGACAGAGATAATCGGCTCTGAAGTTTTCCGAGGGACTGTAGTACACTACAGAACAAGACTGCGTGGTTACAGTCTCGGCGGAGTATTTTTTTTTTTTTTTTTTTTGGCGTTCAAATTCAAATACATACATCTCGTAATTGTAAAATTCATCATCATTTTTTTTTTATGAATATTGCAGGTCTTCTTGTTTCTAACTACACACTGCACGCGAAATTCCTGTTTTGCTTAAATTACGAAAACATAAGAATATGATTTTTAAGGCAAGAATGAAAAACGAAGTACCCTTCATTTCGACTACGTCCATTGTTTTACACCACAGACGAGGACAAGTGACATGGAAAACACCCATTTTCACAGCATCGAGCACACCATACAAATGCTACATTTTTACATTTGTCACCGCACCATTAAATATGGACCCAACAGAACTGATCTGGAGCCAAGTTATGGGATTTGGCCCGAGAAATAACAAGACTGTTAAGCTACCAGTTGTACTGGAACTAACGCACGCAGCTTTTTCGCACCTCACTGCAGAACACTGGCGGGATATAGAACGGCTCGTCATAAAAGAAAAAGAGAAAATGCGGCGCCTGGTTCGCTTCATGGATTCTGTTGTTGTTCGACTCGTGATCAACGCAGCAGATGACAGTTCCAGAACTGAAACGTAATTCTCCGATTCGGATAAGGAAGGAGCTAAGAGATTACCCGACGAGTGACTGTAATTAATACCTTCAACGGCTTCAATATTCAACAGTACGGTGAAATCCCTGCAGTACCCTTTTGCATCACACACAGCTCGCTCAGAAAAATTACGCTGTGTGTAAGTTAGGAATTTTCATCACTCCTGTTTGTAGTTAGAATACTATGTAAGGTGAGAGTGGGACCATTATGTGCTTCCCGCCGGTTCACGCAAGGACCGCGCGGCAGTACCGGAGTTTCGCCGAATATTACACTACTGGCCATTAAAATTGCTACACCAAGAAGAAATGCAGATGATAAACCTGTCTTCATTCGACAAATATACCATACTCGAACTGTCATGTGATTACATATTCACGCAATTTGGGTGCATAGATCCTGAGAAATCAGTACCCAGAACAACCACCTCTGGCCGTAATAACGGCCTTGATACGCCTGGGCATTGAGTCAAACAGAGCTTGGATGGCGTGTACAGGTACAGCTGCCCTGCAGCTTCAACACGATACCACAGTTCCTGGAGAGTAGTGACTGGCGTATTGTGACGAGCCAGTTGCTCGACCACCATTGGCCAGACATTTTCAATTGGTCAGAGATCTGGAGAATGTGCTGGCCAGGGCAGCAGTCGAACATTTTCTGTATCCAGAAAGGCCCGTACAGGACCTGAAACATGCGGTCGTGCATTATCCTGCTGAAATGTAGGGTTTCGCAGGGATAGAATGAAGGGTAGAGCCACGGGTCGTAACACATCTGAAATTTAACGTCCACTGTTCAAAGTGCCGTGAATGCGAACAAGAGGTGACCGAGACGAGTAACCAATGGCACTCCATACCATCACGCCAGGTGATACGGCGATGACGAATCCACGCTTCCAATGTGCGTTCACCGCGATGTCGCCAAACACGGATGCGACCATCCTGTTACTGTAAACAGAACCTGAATTCATCCGAAAAAATGACGTTTTGCCATTCGTGCACCCAGGTTCGTCGTCGAGCATACCATCGCAGGCGTCCCAGTCTGTGATGCAGCGTCAAGAGGAACCGCAGCCATGGTCTCAGAGCTGATAGTCCATGCTGCTGCAAACGTCGTCGAACTGTTCGTGCAGATGGTTGTTGTCTTGCAAACGTCCCCATCTGTTGACGCAGGGATCGAGACATGGCTGCACGATCCGTTACAGCCGTGCACATAAGATGTCTGTCATCTCGACTGCTAGTGATACGTTGGGATCCAGCACTGTGTTCCGTATTTCGCTCCTGAACCCACCGATTCCATAATCTGCTAACAGTCATTGGATCTCGACCAACGCGAGCAGAAATGTCGCGATACGATAAAGCGCAATCGCGATAGGCTACAATCCGACCTCTATCGAAGTCGGAAACGTGATGGTACGCATTCCTCCTCCTTCCACGTGGTATCACAACAACGTTTCATCAGGCAACGCCGGTCAACTGCTGTTTGTGTACGAGAAATCGGTTGAAAACTTTCCTCATGTCAACACGTTGTAGGTGTCGCCACCGGCTCCAACCTTGTGTGAATGCTCTGAAAAGCTAATGATTTGGGTATCATTGCATCCTCTTCCTGTCGGTTAAATTTCGCGTCTGTAGCACATCATCTCCGTGGTGTAGGAATTTTAATGGCCGGTGGTGCATTTCATTTCCATTAAATGACATTCGAAGCTACGAGTATGTTTTTCCTTTGCTATTCTCTATTTACGTCCGAACTGCAGTTACTCATACCACTGCAGATTAGTTGGACTGCTGGTTGGACAGTGCTGTCAAAAATGCACAGGTAAAGCTGTTGTTACATGTTATCGCTCTATGTGAGTGTAACACAACGTAAAAGTATCCTTATGATCGTACTTGACTGTACTGGTCACAGCTTGGGTTCTGCTCCGCGTGAAACCAAATACAGTGAATTTAAAGCACACACGGAAGAATTCATGGCGCAATGCTTACGTTAGGTTTACTCTTATGTTGAAGAGAGTACAGTGTATCGGCAGCCGGTTCGTTTCTGGGGCGCTGGAGAGCTGCCTCGTCAGGCACGAGACGAGCCTGTGCTCGCGGCGGCCGGGGAACTTGGGGACCGCGGGGACCCGGCAGCTCTTTGTGCTGCTTTCCGCAACGGGGAGATTTACTGGGCCAACTTGTGCCCGCTGTGCCTGGGCGCCCGTCTGACAACGCCCAACCCGACCTGCAGCTAACTTCGGGTGCGCCTCGACGTCTGCGGAAGTCGCCGGGACGCTGTGGCCCGCCAGAGTGCGGGCGCGGATGCTCCGAGGAGCACTGCCTGGAACGCCGACTCACCTCGGCCGTGTCAGGACTCCAGTGCCGGACTGTTCTCATTAGCGGCGTGCTTCCGGTGATCAGCCGAGTTGGTGTTCCCATTTTGTGCTCATCGTTTCGACGACAGACCCAGCTGTCACCTTCAGGGGCTGTTATGTGCACTTGGTGCCTGGACTGTTGTAAACCGTTTTTGGTTTCGTGCCGCCATTTATAGCTGACAATGGGGCGTTATGTTCTTCGTACTAGTACACATTTGTGCATTGTGCCCTACAGCTGGTCGTCCAGTGGTTGCGCAGCAGCCTCTACGTCAAGGGGCTCATGGTGGACATCAGAAACGGCGAGTAAGAGTGCAGTGTTGAGGGTTGCATACATCAAGGTGCCTCTGCTTCGTCAGTGCTGAACTTGCCCCTCTACTTCCCGCTATACTTCCTCGAATATGTCAAGTCTGAGAATCCAGAATGAGATTTGATTAATTTTTAAATTTCTTATTTTTTGTTTCTAAAAAATTTATTCTTGCTTATTTATTCACTTTTTCTTTGTATTATATGTAAGTTTTGTTAAACTAAATGTTTTTTAAGTAATTTGATTTAATTATCAAGTGATTTTGGATTTAGCAACTGATTTAGTATCGGTATAATTCGTGCCAGCAGCCGCGGTTATACCATTGATACAAGTGAATATTATTTGTTAAAACAGTTGTTTATATTACGAGGGTTAAAATATAAATTTGTAATGTGAAATGTTAAAATTTGTGTAGCTCTTTTTATGAATCAGTGAAATTTCAATAATAAACTAGGATTAGATACCCTATTATTTTAAATGTTAATTATATTTACCAGGGTACTAATACTTAAGGTTTTTAAACCCAAAGAATTTGGCGGTATGTCATTCTATTCAGAGGAACCTACCCTGTGATTGATAATACACGACTTACTCTACTTATGGCCGAGCGGTTCTAAGCGCTCCAGTCCGGAACCGCGCTGCTGCTACGGTCGCAGGTTCGAATCCTGTGTCGGGCATGGATGTGGGTAATGTCCTTAGGTTTAAGTAGTTCCAAGTCTAGGGGACTGATGACCACAGATGTTGAGTCCCATAGTGCTCAGAGCCATTTGAACCATTTTTTACTCTACTTAATTTATTTGTATATCTCCATTATCAGAGAATCTTCTTAGAGTTATAATTCTCGAGATTTATAATTATAAAATATTTCAGGTCAAGGTGCAGCTTATAGTTAAGAGGAGGTGGGTTACAATAGATTTTTGTTTGTAACGGATTTGATGGTGAAATACTGTTGATGAAGGTGGATTTGATAGTAATTTGATTTATTTAATTTATCTGATATTGGCTCTGAGGTGTGTACATATCGCCCGTCGCTCTCATTATTGATTATTCTACTTTGATTATTTTAAAGTAACTTCAATTTAGATGAGATAAGTCGTAACATAGTAGATGTACTGGAAAGTGTATCTAGGAAGATGTTCAAGATATAACATATTAATAAAGTGTTTCACTTACACTGAAAATTTTTCTGTGCAAATCAGGATGTCTTGATTATTTGTTTTAGTATATTCATTTTTTCTACTCTGTAGCGGAGTGTGCGCTGATATGAAACTTCCTGGCAGGTTAAAACTGTGTGCCAGACCGAGACTCGAACGCGGTAGAGCACTTGCCCGCGAAAGGCAAATGTCCCGAGTTCGAGTCTCGGTCCAGCACACAGTTTTAGTCTGCCAGGAAGTTTCAAGTCTGAAGAATGGTGGCGCTGCCGTTGTTTTCTATCCGTCCTTTCTGTTACTAAAACGTGCAGAATTGAGCTATCGGCGGCGAGTTTAGAGGACTCCTACACAACTTTTGTTATCAAAGATACAAATGGCGACCCTGCTAGGAGTCTCAGTGCGCATCATCCGCGGTGTTTCGCCAGATATTTGTAATTTCGTTTTCCCAGTATGTCTGGAGTCAGCCCAAACAAATACTGCACATTTTCCACTACGCCTAGTTTCGACACAAAGGAGAGGCTCTTCATCGTTGCAAACAAAATTCGATAGAGCGATCCCAAATTAGTGTAGTACTACATTTCTTTTATCGATCTCCAGTAGCAGGGACAGGAAAACAACATTCAGTACTCCAGCATCGACTGAGCAGCGCTGCTATGTGGTGGTGGCACTCGGCGGGCGTCAGGGGAGTGCGATCGCTGCTGATCGTTGTTGTTCTGTCCCTGTTCACGCAAATCGATAAAACAAATATAGCACTAAACTGATTATAGACCGGTCTACCGAATCAGCACGTAAAATTCCGCTTTAAAAAGAATTTTGGTTGGAACAAACTGACCCTTTACGTCAAACAGTGAGTCCAATGAAACATTTGATGACCAGTATTTCTTTGAGCTGACTGCAGATACAGATTGCAAAAACGAAACTAATACCTACCAAAACACCAGAGACACCTGACGCTTGTTAAGAAGGCATCAAATATACACTACTGGCCATTAAACTTGCTACACCACGAAGATGACGTGCTAAAGACGCGAAATTTAACCGACAGGAAGAAGATGCTGTGATATGCAAATGATTAGCTTTTCAGAGCATTCACACAAGGATGGCGCCGGTGGGGACACCTACAACGCGCTGACATGAGGAAAATTTTCCAACCGATTTCTCATACACAAACAGCAGTTGACTGGCGCTGCCTGGTGAAACATTGTTGTGATGCCTCGTGTAAGGAAGAGAAATGCATACCCTCACGTTTCCGACTTTGATAAAGCTCGGATAGTAGCCTATCGCGATTGCGCTTTATCGTATCGCGACATTGCTGCTCGCGTTGGTCGAGATCCAATGACTGTTAGCAGAATATGGAATCGGTGGGTTCAGGAGGGTAATACGGAACGCCGTGCTGGATACCAACGGCCTCGTATCACTAGCAGTCGAGATGACAGGCATCTTATCTGCATGGCTGTAACGGATCGTGCAGCCACGTCTCGATCCCTGAGTCAACAGATGAGGGCGTTTGCAAGACAACAACCATCTGCACGAACAGTTCGACGACGTTTGCAGCAGCATGGACTATCAGTAAGCAGACCGTAGCTGCGGCTACCCCTGACGCTGCATCACAGACAGGAGCGCCTGTGATGGTGAACTCAACGACGAACCTGGGTGCACGAATGGCAAAAAGTCATTTTTTCGAATGAATCCAAGTTCTGTTTACAGCATCATGATGGTCGCATCCGTGTTTGGCGACATCGCGGTGAACGCACATTGGAAGCGTGTTTTCGTCATCGCCATACTGGGGTATCACCCGGCGTGATGGTATGGGGTTCCATTGGTTACACGTCTCGGTCACCTCTTGTTCGCATCGACAGCACATTTAAGATGTTACGACCCGTGGCTCTACCATTCATTCGATTCCAGCGAAACCCTACATTAAGCAGGATAATGCACGAACGCATGTTGCAGGTCCTGTACGGGCCTTTCTGGATGCAGAAAATGTTCGACTGCTGCCCTGGCCAGCACATTCTCCAGATCTCACACCAAATGAAAACGTCTGGTCAGTGGTGGCCGAGCAACTGGCTCGTCACAATACGCCAGTCACTACTCGTGATGAACTGTGGTATCGTGTTGAAGCTGCATGGGCAGCTGTACCTGTACACGCCATCCAAGCTGTGTTTGACTCAATGGCCAGGCGTATCAAGGCTGTTATTACGGCCAGAGGTGGTTGTTTTGGGTACTGATTTCTCAGGATGTATGCACCCAAACTGCGTGAAAATGTGATCACATGTCAGTTACTGTATAATATATTTGTCCAATGAATACGCGTTTATAATCTGCATTTCTTCTTGGTGTAGAAATTTCAATGGCCAGTAGTGTATATGAGACACACACTCACAGATACAGGTTAATTCAGCTAAAAAAATGAACGGGACGCTTTTGTAGGAAATGTAATATTGTTAAATTGTGTACTGGAATACGTTTACTTTGTAGGTAATTTAAAGCAAAAATATAACTGGAAAACCGTGGCGTCCAGTGGAAAGATATCCCAGCACAAAATTTAAGTGCATTAAATTTCCTATAAATAAGTCCTGTTCATTTTCTTGTAGAACTGTTTGCATGTAGTGAGCGATAGAATGTGAAAATGGGGCCTGTGGTTTTTGAAGGTGGTGTCGGTTGCGTATAGCCTTAGGTAAGAGAAGCGCGCACACTGTGTGTGTGTGTGTGTGTGTGTGTGTGTGTGTGTGTGTGTGTGTGTGTGTGTGTGTGTGTGTGTGTGTGTGTTTGATGGAAAAAACCGCTACAGTAGAAAATAATTGATGCAGAGTAAGGAAATTTCAGGAATACATTCATCTAGGTAACATATTTAAGCGATTAACTTGCAAATTAACAAGTTAATATAAGCATTAGATCAGCCATTGAAAATGCGAAATGGTGCTACATTTATCACCGGTGTAATAGTCAGAATGTTGAAAGTAAACCTGCATGCATTGTGTTGTACAGTTGGCGTACATTAGTTTGTGGGATGTAGCTTTATGCCTGTTGCAATTGGTCAGTCAATACAGGGACGCTTAATGCTGGTTGTAGATGACCATGGAGTTGTCGTTCGATGCTGTCCCATATGAGCTCGGCTGGAGACAGACTTGGTGGCACGGAAGTCCAAGGCAACATCTCGACACTGTGTAGAGTATGTTGGATTTTAGGACCCCTGCGTGCGAGTGAGCGTTATCCTGCTGGAAAACACCCTCTGGACTGCTGGTCATGAATGGCAAAACGACAGGTCGAATCATCGTATAGACGTACAAATTTCCAGTCAGAGTGCGTGGGATAGCCAGGAGAGCGTTCCCGGTGTCACACGAAATCACACCTCAGACCATAACTCCAGATGTAGGTCCAGTATATGTGCAGCGGAGACAGGGTGACTGCAGGCCCTCAACTGGCCTCCTAAGCAACATACGGCCATCACTGTCACCGAGGCAGAAGCAGATTTCATCAAGAAACACGACAGACCTCCACCCTGCCCTAAAATGTGCTTTCACTTGAGACCACTGAAGTCGCAAGTTGCGGTCGTTCGGAGTCAGTGGAATGCACGCTACGTGGTGTCTGACTTGGAGCTTGTAACAATAACAACTGTACCAATAATAATTTTTTTCTTTATGAATTTAGATAAATTTTTCTTTCTGAATTTATGTAAAGTAATATAAGTAATGTTGTGAATTTCTTTTTCTTTTCGTGTCATGTTAAAGAAACTGTAAACAACTTGTGAAATGAATGTTATTATTTATGTTATGTTTCAAGCAATTTGATAACCAAAGGAAAGTGTATTTAATGTTAAAACTCTTGGATGATGTGAAAATTGTGATTTATACACTTGGTCCATACGTAGGTAATGCATTAGGATATGTGTAGTAGAAAACCTGTGGTGAATACCCTACCTGTAGGGGAGCGGGAAAAGGTGGATGCAGGCGAGCGCGGGAAAACGCACACTGGCGCGGTTCGGCACAACGGGCTCAGTAACACAGTCGGAGTTGGGCATCGGTCAGAGGAACATGTACTGTACCGAGGAGGCTATCTAGGAAAAGTGGATTCCGTTGAGCCTCGGATGAGCCGATTCCGACGACTACTTGGCATGGCTATATCCTTAGGCACAAAATTGGAAAGATTACGACGCTAAGAAGAATGAGTGCCGTTACTGTGAGAGCCTTAGCCGTGCTTGTATGTGTGCTGTGCTGCCCGCTATCTCGCTGCCCGCCATCCGCCGCGCCGACTTGCACAGGTCAAACATTTATTTCATCTTTAGAAGTGTATCTGTGTGGACCAGTGTCGAAACTGTTTCTAACTGTTCAATAATAACGTGACTTTTACCAGAATTGCCTTAGTCGTTACTCATCCTTATCACTGACCTAGACAGGGTCCTTACCACATATTGTGCAACCCGAGTATCCCGAATTGAAAGTTTACAGTTAGTATTAAATTATCTGCAGACCAATCTATGCTATAAAGACGTTTAAATTTAGGTATGTTAATGTAAATGTTAGTAAAGAACTACAGTTCGATTAAATTGAAAGATATAGTTTGAATTGAGCTCGCAATGTTATTTAATTAATTTGAGACAGAAAGAATGATAACTAATTAATGCAGAAATAAAAGAAAATAGTAGTTATCCACAGTTTGATAATTTTGAGTGTTAATTTACCTTCAGGACTTACTAGTTTCAGTATAACGACCATAACAGTTTCAGGCCCCCCCCCCCTTCTCTTGCCCATTCTTGCATATATTGAAGTGTACTGATCAGATTTGAACCGCAAAGTTAAGTTCTATATTTAACCTAGGTGTATTAGCGTTTTTTCCAATTTTAATAGTGACATTGTATGTGTGTTTTCAAAATTGCTAATCCTAGGGTAATCTATGCCCGATTTCAGTCTGATCAATATACAAAATGCAGTTCGCAGTAATCATTGCTGTGTGGTGTTGTGAAATGTTAGGTCATACAAATTAGTACAAAAGAAGAAAACCTTGGTTCAGTAGATTCTTTCTGGTTCTAAATTTTGCCATAAAACGCAACATTACTACGTGTCATTATGCTTGTACATGCACCCACTTGTACAGGGAAAAACTCACTCAAGGCCTAATTAGGCTGGCGACCGAATTATTAATCATTGGTAATATCTACTGTGTGTACTTCTTGTCCATGCGAACGCGTAATTATACTTTACATTTGCTTCACGCATCATTGTAGTTACTGACTGAATATAGGTTCGATTTTGCTTCCATTAGGTACACGCGGTCAACTCATGTACTAAAATCCTTGTTTATAAGGTGAAGCCCGTGAACTTATTACAGTACAGGCTTTATAGAGTTAACGCACGTCCGACAGGGCGGAAGTGTTACAAGCTGTCCTGGTAGTGATAGATTTGTAACAGTTTGTTGTGTCACTGTGGTGCCACCTGCTGCTCATATTGCCGCTGCAGACGCAGTACTATACGACAGCCTTCCCTCACGGTGGTGCGACGTAGCCGTCTGGTGCCCGGTCATCCGACGACCGTGCATTATCGTGACCACCTCTGACAGCAACCATGCACAGTGGCTAGATTCCTGTCAAGTCTTACATCAGTATTGCAGAAGTAACATCCAGCCTCTCTTAACCCTATTACACGACCTCCTTCAAACTCAGTGTGTTGGTAATGGCATCTTTGTCGCCTTATAGGTATTCTTTACTACCATCATCTCACCACACCTAATCTCAAAGGTAATTAATATTCACCACCGTTAGAACGTGTATGTGAAGCAATCCTAATTTGCATCCTCATCGTGCGATTACTAGGGACCACTCTTTTGGGAATGGCGCGAAATCTGAATAGAAATCATCTTTCAGAAATGGAAACAAGCCTACCAACTTTCGTTCATCTCGCACAGCTCCTCCTTGGTATTCCGATTTTTTCCGTAATTGTATAGATACATCTGTATATATACAGGGTGTTACAAAAAGGTACGGCCAAACTTTCAGGAAACATTCCTCACACACAAATAAAGAAAAGATGTTATGTGGACACGTGTCCGGAAACGCTTGATTTCCATGTTAGAGCTCACTTTAGTTTCGTCAGTCTGTACTGTACTTCCTCGATTCACCGCCAGTTGGCCCAATTGAAGGAAGGTAATGTTGACTTCGGTGCTTGTGTTGACATGCAACTCATTGCTCTACAGTACTAGCATCAAGCACATCAGAACGTAGCATCAGCAGGTTAGTGTTCATCACGATCATGGTTTTGCAGTCAGTGCAATGTTTACAAATGCGGAGTCGGCAGATGCCCATTTGATGTATGGATTAGCACGGGGCAATAGCCGTGGCGCGGTACGTTTGTATCGAGACAGATTTCCAGAACGAAGGTGTCCCGACAGGAAGACGTTCGAAGCAATTGATCGGCGTCTTAGGGAGCACGGAACATTCCAGCCTATGACTCGCGACTGGAGAAGACCTAGAACGGCGAGGACACTTGCATTGGACGAGGCAATTCTTCGTGCAGTTGACGATAACCCTAATGTCAGCGTCAGAGAAGTTGCTGCTGTACAAGGAAACGTTGACCACGTCACTGTATGGAGAGTGCTACGGGAGAACCAGTTGTTTCCGTACCGTGTACAGCGTGTGCTGGCACTATCAGCAGCTGATTGGCCTCCACGGGTACACTTCTGAGAATGGTTCATCCAACAATGTGTCAATACTCATGTCAGTGAAAATGTTATCTTTACGGATGAGGCTTTATTCCAACGTGATCAAATTGTAAATTTTCACAATCACATGTGTGGGCTGACGAGAATCCGCACGCAATTGTGCAATCACGTTATCAACACAGATTTTCTGTGAACGTTTGGGCAGGCATTGGTGAGGTCTTGATTGGGCCCAATGTTCTTCCACCTACGCTCAATGGAGCACGTTATCATGATTTCATACGGGATACACTACCTGTGCTGCTAGAACATGTGCCCTTACAAGTACGACACAACGTGTGGTTCATGCACGATGGAGCTCCTGAACATTTCCGTCGAAGTGTTCGTACGCTTCTCAACAACAGATTCGGTGACCGATGGATTCGTAGAGGCGGACCAACTCCATGGCCTCCACGCTCTCCTGACCTCAACCCTCTTGACTTTCATTTATGGGGGCATTTGAAAGCTCTTGTCTACGCAACCCCGGTACCAAATGTAGAGAATCTTCGTTCTCGTATTGTGAACGGCTGTGATACAATACGCCATTCTCCAGGGCTGCATCAGCGCGTCAGGAATTGCATGCGACGGAGGGTGGATGCATGTATCCTCGCTAACGGAGGACATTTTGAACATTTCCTGTAACAGAGTGTTTGAAGTCACGCTGGTACGTTCTGCTGCTGTGTGTTTCCATTCCATGATTAATGTGATTTGAAGAGAAGTAATAAAATAAGCTCTAACATGGAAAGTAAGCGTTTTCGGACACATGTCCACATAACATATTTTCTTTCTTTGTGTGTGAGGAATGTTTCCTGAAAGTTTTGCCGTACCTTTTTGTAACACCCTGTAGATACAACTCTATGCAGTGCTATCGGATCAGTGTTGGGAAATAAATAGCGGTGCACCCCAGACTCTTACGTGTAGCACTAAATGTCTACAGCTGGGCGATAAGTCTAGCGTAGCGATAATAGATTGGTATACGTCTACATAAATCTTCGTCTTCGATGTGCCTGGCTATTAGTGGAAACCGTACCAAAATACTTACAGTAGTTCCTGAGATCAGCCTTCACATACAGACAGAAAACGGTGGTTGTGGTGGTGGTGGTGGTGGTGGTGGTGGTGGTGGTGAGGGGGGGGCGGACTTTAATGTATAGTACGTACAGGTAAGTCGTGCGCTAGCGTTCTGTGTGTAGTGGCGCCAGGCCTCAGCTCTGCTCGCGAACTCTCGTATTCGCTCTCCTTTCCATGTTGGTGGGGGGTATACTAACAGGGCCAAGCGACGAGTTTCTTGTTAAAGGTCACTTGCTAGTGAATCTGCTCCAAAAATGCTAATATTTTTTTTTCATCTTAAATCGCTATTTGGAGTTTTGTGAAGAAAATATCAATTAAGTGAATCGATTCAGACAGCTGGAACATCCTTAAAAACACATCTAAATATATGTCGGCATGCGGCAACGACCGTGTTTCCCCTGAAGTCGGATGTCAGATGGCGTCATTATTATTTGCGTTGACCTAGTAGCGTGAGGCGCGGAAAGAAACAAGGTTTCACACTACAATTGAAGGAAAGTAACGGAAAGTGTTTAATTTGTAATTGCATAAGACGAAAAAACTGCTTTTCTCTGAGTTCCTTTAATCCGTTTTTCGGTTTGCATTTCCGTCTTTAAGAGCGTTTTTCCCTGAGAAAGTAAGCGTGTATCAAGTTGAAATTGATATCACATCCTAAGGTCGGTGTTCGTTTGGCGGTGTCTAAGTTGGAAGCTTGTAAGTGAAGGGTAGCGAGGAGTTACGGTAATTTATGCTTTCACTATGTGTCTAATTTATGCGAGGAGAGCCTCGAAACTTAAAATTCCGCGCGAAAAATGGGTCCCTGAGGCAACCGAAATAGGCCAAAACAGCACAGAGGAGCAAGAAAAGGAGGGCCCTAAGAACAACAGAGGCGAGTAACAGATGAAATTTACTTTTAAACTGAATTCCCCGAGAACCAAATTTTCCGACATGCTTATTTTATGCAAAGAAACAATTTGACCTAGAGATCTGAAATTTTTTGTGATATTTCAGGTTACCATTTGGAGAAAAGTAGACTACAGACGCCACCTTTCTATCACCAGGAGGAAAAATATACCCTTATTAATTATAAAAAAATTACCTTAATTTTGATTGTGAAATTTGTGTTTATAGTATAGAAACTATTGATTGAAATTTGATTGTAGTCTACTTTTTGAATAACAATGTCATAAATGTCTGCACAAAATTTTACGTATCTAGGAAAAGTAGTTAATAAGTCTATGGACTTCAAACACAGACTGGCAGGAAAATTTTTTAACTTACTGACCGACATAAATGTTTATATAACAAAATTTATATCGAAGCTATTCTGATTATTCTTATACAAAAATCTTCATCCTTCAAAACACTTTCACTGTCATACAGTTTCTTTGTATTCAGAGTTCACAATATGTAGTTAGACCCTCATAAACTTTACGAAAATGATTACTGTTTTTCGTGCCGTTCACTGGGCAAGTCATCTTAAGTGGATAGCGGCGGAGACTGGCGGGTCGCCGCCCCGAGCGTACATGGACGAGGTATCGTGAAATGACGTCACAGCACCCGCTTGCGAGTCCATAGCGAGTGCACGGAGTTAATTTCTGATTAGTTTCTGGTTGGTTGGTTTGTTTGGGGGAGCGGACTACATAACGAAGTCACTGGTCCCATCAGATTAGGGAATGATGGGAAAGGAAAAGGAACCATCCCGGCATTTGCCTGAAGCGATTTAGGGAAATCACGGAAAACCTAAGTCAGGATGATGGGACGCGAGTTTGAACCGACGTCCTCCCGTTTTGCGAGTCCAGTAAAGTCTAGTTTCCGGATCGATTATTGGCTGGTTCGCAGATTTTCACTCGGTGGCTGGGTGTTTGTCGTGTCCTAATCATTTTAGCTCATCTTTGTCAATCTATAAGTCGCCGAGATGCCTTTAAATAGGGCGAACAGAAACGGGAGCCCCGCCACCAATAATACCTCACGGTAATTACCTGCGTTCGCAGTTGTTGCTGCTGAATGTATTACAATCTCTGTCTTTCTCTACTGTTTTTGCCCATTTTCATTAAAAATAGAAATTTTAATTACAAAGTACTGAATCATAAATGTTTAATTAAAATGAACACCTATCGCATGAAAATGCCTGTATTCAAAACAAATTAAAATTTGTTGAAAGATGAGACATCAAACGGAAAATAAGTTACTTTTTGTTTCTACGCAGTGAACGGTATTATCAATATATATTTGTAATATTTTATTCATTTAACAGTGAGGCATTTCACATGTCCGAATATTTTTTTTCAAGTAATAACTAATTGAAAATGACAATGTTATTTTTATTTCAAAAGTATGATCAGTAGTTACCAACATTCCTGTTCGTTAATAAATATAGAATTTAAATAAAGGTAAAAAAAAAGCTGCTACGGGCGAGATTCGGACCAGCGGTATTACAGTCGCAACCTCTTTACATTGCATAGTCTTTTTCCTTAAGCCAAAATTTCAATATATTATTGAGTACTCACATAACAAAGCAGTTACGATATACGTTGACAATAGAGATGGAGAATATATAGACAGGCTGGGACACGCTATTCGCCGGCCGCGGTGGTCTAGCGGTTATAGGCGCTCAGTCCGGAACCGCGCGACTGCTACGGTCGCGGGTTCGAATCCTGCCTCGGGCATGGATGTGTGTGATCTCCTTAAGTTAGTTAGGTTTAAGTAGTTCTAAGTTCTAGGGGACTGATGACCACAGCAGTTGAGTCCCATAGTGCTCAGAGCCATTTGAACCATTTTTGGACACGCTATTCATCTCCCATCGCGGTGCAACGTTGTACTACTGGCAGCCATGTTACTAGAAGTCAACCTGCAGTTGATCTGAAGGTGAGATACTAAGTGTGCGAATTTTAAGATCAGAAGTTACCGAATTTGTTTTCGAAATCATGTCTGACGCTTGCACGGCGTATGACGGCACCTACAGACGCAATAAAACCATGAATATTTGTTATTTCATGTGTAGTGGTGTTTTACTGACAGTATTTATATGGAAGCCAGTAACGCTACCGAAGAACGACGTATATAAGGCGTTAGTGCGCAATACTACAAGGTAACATTTCTGGCTATAACTGATAAGCACTAACAGTAGCAATTTCGTAATTTCCGTATGCACTGTTATATACCACGCCCCTTTCTTGGCTTCCGAAAACACGTTGGAGGGTTCAGTTTGCTTCCCGTGGTCGCAGAGTTGCCCCTCTATGAAATTCTTTCTCTCTGATGTTCACTCATAGCAAAGTCGGTATGAATCTAACCCCATACGTGAAACAATAAAAATACAGGTTCTCGGCATAAATACTTCCGATAATTTCTTCGTTGACACTCAGCCACCGACAAATAAGTTAACAACAGGCAAATTTTTCTTGCTTGAGAGAAGTCGGAAATCTTCTGAGTTTTAAAGACAATTTGCTTAACTTTTTTTTACAATTACGTTGTACTGATTTAGTAAACTGATGTTTGGGCATTTTCCTTCAAGAAGCTCGAAAAGGGCCTAACATTCCGTAAGGTATCATCCTGAATTTGACTTCCGACACCCACTACGACCTTCGATGAACTTTTGTCTTTTAGGGATTGCAGTGATAGTCTGTAAAACGCACATTCTGTCAGCATTTCCAAGCTCTCGCGGAAGTAAGGGGCGCCACTCAGTGTATTAAAGTGGAATGCTACGACGCAAAAAGCTAACGATACTATGCGTCTTGTGGAAGAGTTTCCTGGGGAACATGTCATGTCAGAAATCCTGTGTCGCCCTCGCTCACCGGACATTACCCTACCATAATTTTTTTCTTTGGGTGGCAGCAAAATCTGTTTATCAAAACTGGACATGGTTGTCTCACTGGGAATTCCGCGATCGTTCATGAAATAAAATATGGCGTTTCAGTCTTCGATCGCTATTCTTTTATTTTCAATTACCGGTTTCGGGCTAGCTGCCCATCTTCAGATCATGTGTTGTAATTACAGAGTAACTTGTCCGTACAGAACACGCAGTTCACTGTCATAAGTAAAGTAAATTTACTTTACTTATGACAGTGAACTGTGTGTTCTGTACGGACAAGTTACTCTGTAACCACAACACATGATCTGAAGATGGCAGCTAGCCCGAAACCGGTAATTGAAAATAAAAGAATAGCGATCGAAGACTGAAACGCCATATTTTATAGCAAAA
Organism: Schistocerca cancellata; assembly: GCF_023864275.1. Taxonomy (NCBI): domain Eukaryota; kingdom Metazoa; phylum Arthropoda; class Insecta; order Orthoptera; family Acrididae; genus Schistocerca; species Schistocerca cancellata. The sequence goes on along the minus strand of NC_064637.1, from coordinate 71,759,451 downwards.
TCTGTGCCGTGTCGCGAACTACCACACGTTCTTTGTGACTTAAAGTAATTGCGCACGTGGGAAGCATATCACGAACAGAGCTGCAGGAAGTGTTTCCCAGCAAAATTAAACGGGTTCAGAACGTGTATACCCGCCCGTGGACGTCAGTTTTAATATGCCAGGTGGCTATAATTAAAGTGTAGCTGCTCACACAGATCCAGTATGGATTGTTATAATCTAATGACAGCGAAGCTTGGTAGATACGCTAATGCGTTAGTGCGGAACCGATTTACACCGGAAAGAAAATTTGTTTCTGTTTCGGCCACAAGGTGCAATTTGGCGCTGTGAATGAAATATAAAAATGCAAAGATGTTTCCGTATGTAACGGATTCGGAACAGGACTTGGGCAGAAAAGGTCAAACAGGTGAGAGAGGCGTAATGTTCATTTTATTATTAACCGCCGCTTACACAGTTAGTTCAGTATGGGACCAGGAGACGTCGAAGAGATGCTGCGTATGTAAAGCAACGTGATCAACAGCTGCTCGCACCAGTTCCGGTGAAATACGCGCAAAGTGTTGCTGCATACTGCCCTTCAGATCAGGTAGAGACCGAACGCGTTACTGGTAAACGCGTTGGGTAACCCCCGAGCCAAAAGTCTAATGAATTCAGAACAGGTGACCTTGTCGGCCATGCATCTGAAAAATGTACGCAGATAACATGTTCGTGGAAGGTTACGAAGCAGATCTTTCGCCGAACGAGCGACGTGAGGTGTTGCCCCATCGCGCATGGAAACAATGGTTCCCATACAGCTGCGCTCTTCCAAAGGAGAAATCACACGCTGTACAGAGTCTTCTCGATAATGGACAGACATCGCTGTACACCTGAGAAGCACTGTAGTGCCCCGGAATATTGTTAAAGTTTCGTTGCCTATGCTGAGAGCCGGAGGCGGTAGGTTAGCCAAGAGCTAAGAGGATTGCACATATACCGGAATGTGTCGTCACGCAGGGGCAATGGTCTGGTTACGCACAACAGGCGAGAGAGAATTGCTTAGCACACGGGTTTGTGTTAGATGGAGACTTTTGTAGAGTGCAAGACAGAGGCATAGCGTCAGCTGTATTGCATTTCACAACTTCGCGTAGGCCTGTCGTAACAACACGTAACTCTGTCGCAAGAACACCTAAGGGGGCGAGTAAGACAGATGAATCAGCAGTATAAGTGGAACGAATGCGTTCATTACAAACGAGCATGACGCCAGGACGTCGCTCGTGCTTCCTTTAAATAAACCAGCTTTGATAGCAACAAGGCACTCGCAGTTGGACTTGCAGTTAGATGTGTACTGGGTCGCTGCGTAGCGCTCAGCTCAGTGACAGACATGTTAATCTTTATTAAGGAGATGTTGCAGTAAGGGAGGCTCATCCAGCAGCAGACGTGAGGGGACAGTACCAGCTCTGGTCCTCTCTGCTGCCGCTGTCAATCATCAACCCAGGATTAGCAGACATCGCGGCAGACTCGCTCGCCGCCAATGCTGACCACACCAGTGAGCCGTCGTCGAGATCGTGCGGGGCCTAGGCCCTGTGCATCCGCCGTCACAACTGGGTGAGCCAACGACGCTGGGGGACTGCAGCTCGTTCCGCCCGTCCACCGCGGACGAGCCACCAGGAGGAGCAGGGAAGAAGACGGGGTGGGATAGAGTACACTCCACACTATGAGAACGCCTCTCGTGCCGACAGCGCCGGGACTCCAACCCAGAGCCTCCTACGTGCAGCGGCCTGCTGTCCATCGCCAAGCCGGCCGACTGGCTGGGGGCCACCAGCCACGTGCAGCCGAAGTACGTAGTAAGGACATTCCACCGCTACTCCACCGCATGCGGCGCTGCGCTAGCAAGACGTACGGCCCGGAGCTGGTGTCATCGCTACGAGTCAGCGAGGACTTGGGGAAGGTCATTGATATCACCAAGCTCAGCCAGCCTGTGTTACATGGGCCACATTGTACTCGGCAGGAATAAAGTTGTCATGAATTAATAATGTTTCTTTGGCATTTCTGATACGTCCACAGTCATTTCCTAGCATCCTGACAACTGGAGAGGTCACCGCTCGGCCATCCAGTCCACCGTAGGCGACCGGGACCACCGGGGCGCCTACAGCACTCTGAGTGTATCGTCTCGGAAAAAAAAGCAGAAGAACGGGACCAAGAATAAAAGTGCTTTTGAGTACAGCACAGTCACACACAGCAAGTGTAACGGCTCGTCGTGCATAACAAACGGTTTAACGGTTCCCCAAGTTCGGCAGTTCTGTGTACTCACTGCGACCTGTGATGTAAAATGTGCCACATGGCTCCTCAGAATATTGCTGACACACATGTCATCAACTTTGATATGTGCCAGAAACCGAAGAGCAACTTCAGAACGTTGCTGCTGATGGTGACGTTTCAGTTGCTTGACCGTCTGGATGTTGTACGGGTGCCAACATAATATATATTGCAAAGTTTTCCGTACTGTTGACCACGGGATGGTCAATTTTTGTGACTCCACAGGGGCACTAGCTCTACCCAGGGCATTTGCAGCGTGGTCAGTTACAAAAAATGATTCAAATGGCTGTAAGCACTATGGGACTTAACATCTGAGTTCATCAGTTCCCTAGACTTAGAACTACTTACACCTAACCAACCTAAAGACACCACACACATCCATGCCCGAGGCAGGATTCGAACCGTGGTAGCAGCATGGTTCTGGACTGAAGTGCCTAGAATAGCTCGGCCAGAACGGCCGGCGGTCAGTTACAGCAACAGCGATCTCGTCAATAACTTCCACCGCAATATGGCCGCCTTCCTCTTCCAGATGCCACACAAAGTTCATCCGTGTTTTCGACTTCAAATACCATGTTCTGTCAGCGATATAGGCGTCCCCCAGACGATGTGGAGACGACATGTAACTCTGTCGTGGCAGACTAAAACTGTGTGCCGGCCCGCTATTTGAAATCGGCGCCATTATCTCTGTTTTGATTAAGGCCGTATACGCGCGTCCCCTTGGTGGATCGGCTGCCCGCACGGGCTCCCTGCTGTGCGGAGAAATCTACTACCAGGCGGATACAACAGCTACAATAACTAAAACATCAAAAGTTGTGCAATTTAGGCAATTTTCCCCTATCTCTTTACTTTCTTAAACATTAAGAGTAGTTTCAGAGAGCTCGCCTCTTTGTCAGCTATCGCAGGGTCGAATAATTGCGAAAAAGTGTTTTTTTTCACATCTTTAGGTGACCCCTGACTTCCAATTTGAGAAGCTTACTTCTAAAAGTAGAGCTTTCGTCAGAGCAAATGTCGGTTACAACACCGCGGGGCTTTACTGGGCAGGGTCCTGTGGCAGGTGGTATGCCATTCAGTTTCACCAACCTCTGAACTAACGCAGCTAATATGGGGTTATACAGATTAAGGCGGCGCAACTCAATATTTTTTAGCTCAGAGAACACTGGCAGAAGTGACAGGAGTAATAAGTCTTCTTCTTCGGTAGCACTACAGCCCTTGGTGAGCTTTGGTTTCTTCAACAATCTTCCTCCACACTTCTCGGTTATTTGCTGCTCTTTTCCACCCCCGGACTCCCATATTGCTGATATCCATTATTACCTCATCGATCCATTTTCTTCTAGGTCTCCCTTTTCGCCTAACTGAATGGATCATACCTTTCATCGTTTTCTTTGTAATTCTATCCTCTGCCATTCTCTCCAAGTGTCCTAGCCATCGTATTCGCTGTGATTTCACAAATTTTACTGTGCCTCTGCCTTGTATTAACTCTTGCAATTCGGCATTGTAGCGTATTCTCCAGCCTTCTTTCTCCCTTATTGGCCCATAGATTTTGCGTAGTGTTCTCCGCTCAATGGTTCTGTCAACGTCCATACCTCTGAGCCGTATGTGATAAATGGGCGGACTAGGGAATTATATATTAGCAGTTCAGTTTTTCTTGTAACAAGGCTGTTTTTCAAAAGTTGCATATTTGCGAAGTAAGCTCTGTTTCCTGCTTGTATTCTTTCCCTTATGGCCTTTCCAATACTGTTATCATTTGTTATTAGGGCTCCCAAGTAGTTAAAAGAGGACACTCCATTGAAGCATTTCCCATTGATGTTTCGCTTTTTAGGGGTTCTTATGGCCTGAGATTGTGACATTACCATATATTTTATTTTGTTTTCATTTACTATGAGGCCAATTTTTAAGGCTTCTGTTTCCATTGCCCGGTATGTTTCGAAGAGTGTATTGGTATTTCTTCCTACTATAGCAATGTCATCAGGGTATGCACATATCTGCCTAGTTTTCATAAATATGGTGCCTCTTTTGTTGATTTTATTTACTACACAATGCAGGGCTATATTGAATAGGACAGTGGAGAGACTATCCCCTTGCTTCATACCTTTATTAAAGTCAAAGCTTTCACTTGTTCTGCTAAGGACCTTTACTTTTGCTCTTGTCTCTGTCATTGTCACGCGAAAACTATAGAGGTATAACATTCCTAAGTACAGCTTATAAGATCTTCACAAGTATATTAAACGAAAGAATACAGAAGTATGCAGAAGGCATATTAGGGGAATATCTGTGTAGCTTTCGACCAGAAGAAAGGCTCTGAGCACTATGGGACTTAACTGCTGTGGTCATCAGTCCCCTAGAACATAGAACTACTTAAACCTAACTAACCTAAGGACATCACACACATCCATGCCCGAGGCAGGATTCTAACCTGCGACCGTAGCGGTCACGCGGTTCCAGACTGTAGCGCCTACAACCGCTCGGCCACTCCGGCCGACCTTTCGACCAGACAGAGGAACAATTGATCAAATATTTGTGATAAGACAAATGATATGAATATGCTGTAGATCTGCATTTCCTATCCGTCAACTGCAAACAAGCCTTTGACAGCGGCAAGAACTATAGATAGTACTGAAAGAAGTTGGTATATGTGCTAAATTAGTAAGACTAATCAGAATGTCAATGACAGGAGTAATAAGTGACAGATAATAATCCTAGGAGTGACGAGGATGGTGCCCAAGATCTTTCTATTCGCAGTGACTGCGCTTTGTCGCTGAGGCACCAAGACCGGTTCTGTAAGACGTTAATCTTCAGACGAATGCCGCAGCGCAGCCTTAGGACTGCAGAAGTAGCAGCAGCAGCGGCAGCAAACAGCAGAGCCCGCGGAGTGGCCATACGCCCTTGAGCTGCCACGCGAGCACAGTGCTTCAGAGTTTCGCCTGCGGTGCGGTGCGGTGCTTGTCGGCCCTTCTGCTCGGCGCGGACGGCTTGCGTTGCTCTGGAGGGACACGGCTGCCCCCAGCTGCCACTTGTTGCGCTCTCCCCGTATGGGGAACGCAACGCCACGCCTGCCTCGAGTACACGCGGCTCACCACTGGTCCGCTTATTCCTTCTGTCAGCATTGTTAGTACTCGGAAAGTTGTACCGTTAACTGCCGTTGACATAGACTGGGCAGCCAGAACACTACGACCACTGTTCAACGAGACACAGTTGGCCGCAGAGAGCAGCAACCTCTGTTAAAAGTTAACCGCATGGCAAATTCGGCTCGTAACATTTTTCTACGCAAAATTCGGATCCAGCGACCTCGATCAAAGTTAAACGACGGAATTGACTGATTCAAATATCACTGTCGCTCATGCCCGGTTTTCGAGAGATGATCGGAGTTTTACGAAGTGCATTCAAGTTCTAAGGCCTCCGATTTTTTTTCTAATTAACTACTCACCCGAAATCGATGAAACTGGTGTTACTTCTCGACGTAATCCCTCTGCAGACGTACACATTTTTCACAACGCTGACGCCATGATTCCATGGCAGCGGCGAAGGCTTCTTTAGGTGTCTGTTTTGACCACTGGAAAATCGCTGAGGCAATAGCAGCACGGCTGGTGAATGTGCGGCCACGGAGAGTCTCTTTCATTGTTCGAAAAGCCAAAAGTCACTAGGAGCCAGGTCAGGTGAGTAGGGAGCACGAGGAATCACTTCAAAGTTGTTATCACGAAGAAACTGTTGCGTAACGTTAGCTCGATGTGCGGGTGCGTCGTCTCGGTGAAACAGCACACGCGCAGCCCTTCCCGGACGTTTTTGTTGCAGTGCAGGAAGTAATTTGTTCTTCAAAACATTTTCGTAGGATGCACCTGTTATCGTAGTGCCCTTTGGAACGCAATGGGTAAGGATTACGCCCTCGCTGTCCCAGAACATGGACACCATCATTTTTTCAGCACTGGCGGTTACCCGAAATTTTTTTGGTGGCGGTGAATCTGTGTGCTTCCATTGAGCTGACTGGCGCTTTGTTTCTGGATTGAAAAATGGAATCCACGTTGCATCCATTGTCACAACCGACGAAAAGAAAGTCCCATTCGTGCTGTCGTCGCGCGTCAACATTGCTCGGCAACATGCCACATGGGCAGCCGTGTGGTCGTCCGTCAGCATTCGTGGCACCCACCTGGATGACACTTTTCGCATTTTCAGGTCGTCATGCAGGATTGTGTGCACAGAACCCACAGAAATGCCAACTCTGGAGGCGATCTGTTCAACAGTCATTCGGCGATCCCCCAAAACGATTCTCTCCACTTTCTCGATCGTGTCGTCAGACCGGCTTGTGTGAGCCCGAGGTTGTTTGGGTTTGTTGTCACACGATGTTCTGCCTTCATTAAACTATCGCACCCACGAACGCGCTTTCGACACATCCATAACTCCATCACCACATGCTCCTTCAACTGTCAATGAATTTCAATTGGTTTCACACCACGCAAATTCAGAAAACGAATGATTGCATGGTGTTCAAGTAAGGGAAACGTAGCCATTTTAAGTATTTAAAACAGTTCTCATTCTCACCGCTGGCAGTAAAATTCCATCTGCCGTACGGTGCTGCCATCTCTGGGACATATTGACAATGAACGCGGCCTCATTTTAAAACAATGCGCATGTTTCTATCTCTTTCCAGTCCGGAGAAAAACAATCGGAGGCCTTAGAACTTGAATGCACTTCGTATAATCGCACGCTATTCAGCTGAAGAGGAGCTTCGGAGTAATAAGACACATACAGGGCATAGCGTACCGTGCACTATATGTACGACGAATCCAGAACGTTTATTAATTTACCTATATGAATGGAACCCACGGGGAGAAGAATTAAATTGTGCATCCTCGCGTTTCCACTGTTTTTCTCTACCGAGGGGACCATACGGCAATTGGAGTTACCTAATTTTTTGTATTAATTGGACGCGAAGTTCGAAACCTAAATATACCTCTCCCAAAGCAGTTCCAGGCAACAGGCAGTAACGCTGGTGTACCGCAGAGGCATCTTAAACGTAGTGACGTTGGTTGCCTAGCTTTCTGACCGAGGCTGGTGAACTCGGGCATGAATGCCGCAACATTTGGTGGCGCGACGGGCACGTGACGTTCACACAGGAGAGTCGTACAAACATATCGTCGTTTGACGATCGGACAGACTCCCATATTGACCATGTTTAATCTGATAAAGTGTTCGCCCCTGGTAGCTGAGTGGTCAGCGCAACGGAATGTCACACCTAACGGCCCGGGTTCGATTCCCGGCTGGGTCGGAGATTTTCTCCGCTCAGGGATTGGGTGTTGTGTTGTCCTAATCACCGTCATTTCATACCCATCGACACGCCAGTCGCCGAAGTGGCGTCAACTCCTAGACCTACGCCAAGCGAACGGTCTGCCCTACGGGAGGCCCCAGCCACACGGCATTTCCATCTGATAAAGTAGGTATAATTATTCCGACGGGCAGTGTGTCTGTGTTGTTGCGCCTTTGCTTTCTGCGTGGGGTGGGTAGGCGCGGAGCGATTCCAGGTGGCGTCATTTTTTTTAAATAAGAGCTCGTGTACTATGAGCATTCACGTGACACGTAAAGTACAAAAATGTAGTAAAAAAATAATCTGTAGTTTTTCCCTATACAATCTTGGCATTCTTTTATAAAAATCGGTAATTAACAATGTCTGCAATGAAAATTGGATTTTTGTATGCAGTACATGCTTAGAAATTATCTTAACCAATGGATGCTAGGAACAGAAGTTGGGGAAATATATAAAGAGCAATGGTTTTGTCATTTTTCGTCACAGTATCATAGCTCAGATTACACTTTATTTGTTTTTTTTTTCGGTAATGGGATACGAAGCGACAGCGAACAATTTTTTGGTGTTTTCTGTTACGCGTACTCATATTGTCAAATGTCTGTTCTTATTAATTATGTTACAATAATACTGTAGACGGGGCAATGTATCTCGAAAAAATAACGTTTTTGGACTATGAAGTTTTCCCAGTAAATGCGGTAAGCGATTTGCACCTCCTTGTCTATTATTATTTTCAGTTTAACTTTATTTTCCCCTCTGCTTTTTATAGACAGTTAAAATATCTATTACATTTTTTCACCCTCTCATCAGGGAAGTAAGACCATACCCTACGCAGAAGAAATAATAATACAAGATCAATGCTCGAATTTTGGGTTAATAAAAGAACTCACAGCCTAAATATGTTTTTTCTTTACTTTCTCTAATGCACTGATTCATATTGTGGAATCTGTTCTAATTTATTACCGTACATAACAATCACACCGTATAATAAATTGTTCAATGCACAAATATTAAGATACGCAATAGGGTTTGAAAACCTGCATAAAGTGGAGGGAATTTATCAGATTGTTACCTATAAATTTAACTTGCATAGAAACACAGCACCGTTGCGTATAAACTCACTTGTCTCTTAAACACATGACAATAAAATCGCAGAAATTCTCTAAATTACCGTGTCTCGATATCTCTCATCACATAAAGTGCCTCATATCAGTGTGACATTTACACTCCTGGAAATGGAAAAAAGAACACATTGACACCGGTGCGTCAGACCCACCATACTTGCTCCGGACACTGCGAGAGGGCTGTACAAGCAATGATCACACGCACGGCACAGCGGACACACCAGGAACCGCGGTGTTGGCCGTCGAATGGCGCTAGCTGCGCAGCATTTGTGCACCGCCGCCGTCAGTGTCAGCCAGTTTGCCGTGGCATACGGAGCTCCATCGCAGTCTTTAACACTGGTAGCATGCCGCGACAGCGTGGACGTGAACCGTATGTGCAGTTGAAGGACTTTGAGCGAGGGCGTATAGTGGGCATGCGGGAGGCCGGGTGGACGTACCGCCGAATTGCTCAACACGTGGGGCGTGAGGTCTCCACAGTACATCGATGTTGTCGCCAGTGGTCGGCGGAAGGTGCACGTGCCCGTCGACCTGGGACCGGACCGCAGCGACGCACGGATGCACGCCAAGACCGTAGGATCCTACGCAGTGCCATAGGGGACCGCACCGCCACTTCCCAGCAAATTAGGGACACTGTTGCTCCTGGGGTATCGGCGAGGACCATTCGCAACCGTCTCCATGAAGCTGGGCTACGGTCTCGCACACCGTTAGGCCGTCTTCCGCTCACGCCCCTGGCTAGGGTCTCGCACACCGTTAGGCCGTCTTCCGCTCACGCCCTAACATCGTGCAGCCCGCCTCCAGTGGTGTCGCGACAGGCGTGAATGGAGGGACGAATGGAGACGTGTCGTCTTTGGCGATGAGAGTCGCTTCTGCCTTGGTGCCAATGATGGTCGTATGCGTGTTTGGCGCCGTGCAGGTGAGCGCCACAATCAGGACTGCATACGACCGAGGCACACAGGGCCAACACCCGGCATCATGGTGTGGGGAGCGTTCTCCTACACTGGCCGTACACCACTGGTGATCGTAGAGGGGACACTGAATAGTGCACGGTACATCCAAACCGTCATCGAACCCATCGTTCTACCATTCCTAGACCGGCAAGGGAACTTGCTGTTCCAACAGGACAATGCACGTCCGCATGTATCCCGTGCCACCCAACGTGCTCTAGAAGGTGTAAGTCAACTACCCTGGCCAGCAAGATCTCCCGATCTGTCCCCCATTGAGCATGTTTGGGACTGGATGAAGCGTCGTCTCACGCGGTCTGCACGTCCAGCACGAACGCTGGTCCAACTGAGGCGCCAGGTGGAAATGGCATGGCAAGCTGTTCCACAGGACTACATCCAACATCTCTACGATCGTCTCCATGGGAGAATAGCAGCCTGCATTGCTGCGAAAGGTGGATATACACTGTACTAGTGGCGACATTGTGCATGCTCTGTTGCCTGTGTCTATGTGCCTGTGGTTCTGTCAGTGTGATCATGTGATGTATCTGACCCCAGGAATGTGTCAATAAAGTTTCCCCTTCCTGGGACAATGAATTCACGGTATTCCTATTTCAATTTCCAGGAGTGTACAATTTATACATTCGTTGTACATAAGTGTGAAAAGTAAGCCGCCTGTAGTGGCCGCGCGGTTTAGGGCGTCATGTCACGGACTGCGCGGCCCCCCCGCTGGAGATTCGAGTCCCAGTCCTCCCTCGGGCGTGTGTGTGTGTGTGTGTGTGTGTGTGTGTGTGTGTGTGTGTGTGTGTGTGTGTGTGTGTGTGGTGTTATAAGCGTAAGTTAGTTTAAGTTGTGTGAGTCTAATGACCGATGACCTAAGCAGTTTGGTCCCTTAGGAATACACACACATTTTAACGATTTTTTATGAAAAGTAAAAACATCCGTAGCTCTGACAATACTGCATCACAGCTGTTAATAAAAAATCAGACATGCAGAAGCGCATACAAAACAATGCGAATACGTGTAATATTCAATGTTCGGTATAACCACAAATTGCAGACAAACTGAGTTGTCCCAAAATCACGCGACTAGCCCTGTTTGATGCTGAGAACATGTACAACACTCTAAGCTCACTGTGCGGATAAGGACGACGTACCTATCAAACGGGTGGAGGTTGGGATAGGGATGAAAAATGGGCGTATCCCGTGGCTCGTGAAGTCCCAGACTTCATTCATCCAGTATTTGAGGATGAGTGCACTTAGCAACTTGCAACAAACGTTACACATAATTTCAAACTTCTAAGAAACTTTTTCTCGCCGGCGACGCCTACAAAATTATGAAAGGAAAAAAAAATATCGCTCACTACTTTTCCGCTGTTCATGCAATTAAAGTATCGCATGAGTCTTGACGTAATAATTCATTACTTCTTTCTACTAACTGTGACATTTTACGAACAGTATGCATGTATACCACAGAATTTAAATCTAAAATTATATCATCGTATGACACATTCTTCAGGACATATGACGTCATAAACAGTGAAATACGTGACAAACTGCAGCATCGTCCTTGACATCTGAATTTATTACTTCCTTGCTACTAACTGTACAGGGTTCACATAAAGTCCGGGAACACTTCACAATTATTTATTGCACAACAACTAAACATTGTACAGATGTCATATATATTGCGTTTTGAAGAGGAACAGTGAAAGTTTTTTTTTTACAAACATTCGATATGCGAACCACGAGTGACCCGGCAGACGTCAATACGTAATTGAATTCTTGCCATATCCGTCCCAGCGTGGCATCGCCGAATGTGGCAGTCGCTTCCCGTATTATCTCCTGGAGCTCTGCTACATCACGTGGTAGAGTCAGTACGTACACTAGATCTTTAATGTGTCCCCAACGAGAAAAGTCACACGGAGTGAGATCTGGTGATCGGGAAAATTACCAAACCATGCTGTGGTGGTACACATGAGGAGAAAAAAAAGGACATATGTATGACGTATGTATGACACGTGCACTATGTGTGGTTCTTGTCCTACACTCATGCTCATAAATTAAGTATAATTGCAGAATGTGATGCCACACAACTTGGCACTACACATAACTGGCGCTAATAGCATAGGCACTTATGGAAAACACACGACACACATCTGTAAGTCCACGATATTGGTGATAAGTTGAGAAAACCGTCCCGAAACACATGTGCTACAAAGCGCCACTGTTTCCTGCGCATGTACCGCGACATCAATATGCGATATGATCACCATGCACACGTACACAGGCCGCACAGCGGTTTGACATACTCTGGATCAGGTGGTCGAGCAGCTGCTGGGGTATAGCCTCCTATTGTTGTACCAGTGCCTGTCGGAGCTCCTGAAGTGTCGTACGGGCTTGAGACTTAAAGCGATACGTCGACCGAGAGCATCGCAGACGTGCAGGATGGAGTTCAGGTCTGAAGAACAGGCAGGCCACTCCATTCGCCTGATATCATCTGTTTCAAGGTACTCCTCCAGAGATTGCAGCTCAATAGAGCGGTGCGTTATCATCCATAGGGAGGAAGGTGAGACCCACTGCACCCCTGAAAAGGCGCACATACTGGTGCAAAATGACGTCCCGATACACCTGACCTCTTACAGTTGTCTGTCAAAGACATGCAGGGGTGTACGTGCACCAATCATTATCCCACTCCACACCATCAAACCACGACCTCGATATAGGTCCCTTTCAAGGACATTAATGGGTTCGTATCTGGTTCGTGGTTCACGATAGAAGAAAACCCGACGAGAATCACTGTTCAGACTATACCTGGACTCGTCCGTGAACATAACCTGGGACCACTGTTCCAATGACCATGTACTGTGTTCTTGACACCAGGCATTACGGGCTCTCCTGTGACCAGGGGTCAGTGGAATGCACCTTGCAGGTCTCTGGGCGAGTAAACCGTGTCTGTCGAGTCGTCTGTAGACTGTGTGTCTGGAGACAACAATTCCATTGACTGCGGTAAGGTCCCGAGAAAGGCTACCTTTATACTCGATGGAGGTTTGCTGGCACTGTTGGTGAGATATCTGTGTTCTTGTGGTGTTGTACACTGTGAACGTCTCGTACTGTAGCGCCTGGACACGTTTCCTGTCTGCTGGTATCGTTGCCATCATCCTGAGACCACACTTTGTGGCACACGGAGAGCCCGTGCTACGACCTGCTGTGTTTGACCAGCCGCCAGTCGCCCTCGTATTCTACCCCTCATAACGTCATCAATATGTGTTATTTGAGTCATTTTCAACACACAGTCACCATTAACACGTCTGAAAACGCCTGGACACTTACTCGCTGCACCGTACTCTGACATGCACCAACACACCACTGCGTATGTGGACTGCTGCGAGCGCCACCCTGCGACGACCGCAGGTCAGATGCACCGCACGGTCATACACCGAGGTGATTTAAACCCACAAACAGCCCACCGTTGTTTCAGCATGTATTAGCATTATCTTTAGTTTATGAGCGTGAGTACGTAAATAATTGAAAGTGTTCCTGCACTTCATGTACACCCTGTTTTTGCAACAATTTTTTTCAGACAGTATCCACGTATGTACGTACAAAATTGAATCATCGTGAAACACAGTTCAGGTGGTATGACGTCATAAGTACAAGGCCAGAGGCTGCGTAGCACGGGCTCGGACGCACAGCTATAAGTATACTACTGGCCATTAAAATTGTTACACCAATAAGAAATGCAGATGATAAACGTGTATTCATTGGACATATATATTATACTAGAACCGACATGTGATTACATTTTCACGCAATTTGGGTGCATAGATCCTGCTAAATCAGTACCCAGAACAACCACTTCTGGCATTGCGTCAAACAGAGCTTGGATGGCGTGTACAGGTACAACTGCCCATGCAGCTTCAACACGATACCACAGTTCATCAAGGGTAATGACTGGCGTATAGTGACGAGCCAGTTGCTCGGCTACCATTGACCAGACGTTTTCCATTGGTGACAGATCTGGAGAATGTGCTGGCCAGGGCAGCAGTCGAACATTTTCTGTATCCAGAAAGGCCCGTACAGGACCTGCAACATGCGGTCGTGCATTAACCTGCTCAAATGTAGGGTTTCGCAGGGATCGAATGAAGGGTGGAGCCACGGGTCGTAACATATCTGAAATGTAACGTCCACTTTTTAAAGTGCAGTCAATGCGAGCAAGAGGTGACCGAGACGTGTAACCAATGGCACCCCATACCATCACGCCCGGTGATACGCCAGTATGGCGATTACGAATACACGCTTCCAATGTGCGTTCACCGCCATGTCGCCAAACACGGGTGCGACCATCATGAAGCTGTAAAGAAAACCTGGATTCGTTCGAAAAAATGACGTTTTGCCATTCGGGCACCCAGATTCGTAGTTGAGTACACCATCGCAAGCGCTCCTGTCTGTGATGCAGCGTCAAGGGTAACCGCAGCCACGGTCTCCGAGCTGATAGTTCGTGCTGTTCCAAACGTCGTCGAACTGTTCGTGCAGATGGTTGTCGTCTTGCAAACGTCCCCATCTGTTGACTCAGGGATCGAGATGTGGCTGCACGATCCGTTACAGCCATGCGGATAAGATGCCTGTCATCTCGACTGATAGTGATACGAGGCCGTTGGGATCTAGCACGGCGTTCCGTGTTACCCTTCTGAACCCACCAATTCCATATTCTGCTAACAGTCATTGGATCTCGACCAATGCGAGCAGCAACGTCGCGATACGATAAACTACAACCGCTATAGGCTACAATCCGACCTTTATCAAAGTCGGAAACGTGATGGTACGCATTTCTCCTCCTTACACGAGGCATCACAACAACGTTTCACCAGGTAACGCCGGTCAACTGCTGTTTGTGTATGAGAAATCGGTTGGAAACTTTCCTCATGTCAGCACGTTGTAGGTGTCGTCACCGGCGCCAACCTTCTGTGAATGCTTTGAAAAGCTGATCATTTGCATATCACGGCATCTTCTTTCTGTCGGTTAAATTTCGCGTCTATAGCACGTCTTCTTCGTGGTGTAGCAATTTTAATGGCCAGTAGTGTAACTACCTCGGCAACGCCGGATTTCTACGCTAGTGCCGGCCGGTGTGGCCGAGTGGTTAAAGGCGCTACAGTCTCGAGCCGCGTAGCCGCTACCGGTTGCAGTTTCGAATCCTGCCTCGGGCATGGATGTGTGTGTTGTCCTTAGGTTAGGTTTAAGTAGTTCTAAGTTCTAGGGGACTTATGACCATAGCAGTTGAGTCCCATAGTGCTTAGAGCCATTTGAACCATTTTCTACGCTAGTGGATACATAAAACAGGGAAAATGACCAACGGTGCGTGACGCCCCCGGGCGAACGCCCAACCAAATACGCGCCACGCGCGGCGTTGCTGCACTTCGGTGATCCGACCGGTGTACTCAACGAGGGAAGGCCTTTGGCTGCATGTGAAGTGAAACATTAACACTGCGAACCAAGAAATGGATGAACTTTTATTTAATCCGTAGGAATGTAGCGAATCACATGCCTGACAAAATTTGCCGACGGATAAAACTTTGTTATTCAGCACCAGAGGACGCGCCAGGGGCCCATAGTCGCGACAGACACTTTGGAAACTGGGACGCAGTGGCGATTTTTCCGCGGAAAAACTGCCCCGCTCAAGTTGTCCACCCTCACGTAATTACGTGCGAGGGCCACGAAGTTTAATGCAATTTTTCGTCACCCGTTCTTCGCGGAGGACAAACTTTTCCAGCACACGCTCTCGTGGAACAGTGGGGAGCTATGGAAGGCTGTGAACAGCTTACAAAAGCAAGTCCCAAGCAGAATGCGATGGGAAGGAAAAAAAATTGGAGGTTGCTGTGTACTTATAAATATTGCAACGGCGGAGTTTGGAGTGATAGCGGCGCTGGCCATACGCGTCCCTGCCAGCGCTTACGTCTGTGTGTGTTTGATCCCTCAACATTACGCACGGCGAAGCTACCGACAAACTTTATGAAGTATTCACACCGGGGAATAACGAATCGGTGAGGTAATTACACTACTGGCCATTAAAATTGCCACACCAAGAAGAAATGCAGATGACAAACGGCTATTCATTCGACAAATATATTATACTAGAACTGACATGTGATCACATTTTCACGCAATTTGGGTGCATGCATAGATCCTCAGAAATCAACGCCCAGAACAACCACCTCTGGCCGTAATAACGGCCTTGATACGCCTGGGAATTAAGTCAGACAGAGCTCGGATGTCGTGTACAGGTACAGCTCCCCATGCAGCTTCAACATGATACCACAGTTCATCAAGAGTAGTGACTGGCGTGTTGTGACGAGCCAGTTGCTCGGCATCCATTGAACAGACGTTTTCAATTGGTGAGAGATCTGGAGAATATGCTGGCCAGGGCGGCAGTCGAACCATTTTCCGTATCTAGAAAGGCCCGAACAGGACCGGCAATTTCCGGTCGTGCATTATCCTACAGAAATGTAGGGTTTCGCAGGGATCGAACGAAGGGTAGAGCCACATCTGAAATGTAACGTCCACTGTTCAAAGTGCCGTCAATGCGAACAATAGCTGACCGAGACGTGTAACCAATGACAGCCCATACCATCACGCCGGGTGATATGCCAGTATGGCGATGAGGAATACACGCTTCCAATGTGCGTTCACTGCGGTGTCGCCAAACACGGATGCGACCATCATGATGCTGTAAACAGAACCTGGATTCATCCGAAAAAATGACGTTCTGACATTCGTGCACTCAGGTTGGTCGTTGAGTACACCATCGCAGGCGCTCCTGTCTGTGATGCAGCGTCAAGGGTAACCGCAGCCACGGTCTCCGAGCTGATAGGCCATGCTGCTGCAAACGTCGTCGAACTGTTCGTCCACATGGTTGTTGTCTTGCAAACGTCCCCATCTGTTGACTCAGGGATCGAGACGTGGCTGTACGATTCGTTACAGCCATGCGGATAAGATGCCTGTCATCTCGACTGCTAGTGATACGAGGCCGTTGGGATCCAGCACGGTGTTCGGTATTACCCTCCTGAACCCACCGATTCCATATTCTGCTAACAGTCATTGGAACTTGACCAACGCGAGCAGCAATGTCGCGATACGATAAACCGTAATCGCGATAGGCTACAATCCGACCGTTACCAAAGTCGGAAAAGTGACGGTACGCATTTCTCCTCCTTACACGAGGCATCATAACAACGTTTCACCGGGCAACGCCGGTCAACTGCTGTTTGTGTATGAGAAAATTTCCTCATGGCTGCACGTTGTAAGTGTCGCCACCCACGCCAACCTTGTGTGAATGCTCTGAAAAGCTAATCATTAGCATATCCCAGCATCTTCTTCCTGTCGGTTAAATTTCGCGTCTTTAGCACGTTATCTTCGTTGTGTAGCAATTTTAATGGCCAGTAGTGTATAAAGTAGCAGCGGGCCAGCTACCACTTCCGGGATGTGGGCGAATTGAGCAGAGCGCAAGGAAGCGTACATACCACGTCTTCGTCGTTTCTCTCAAAATACGGAATTAAGAAGTCTCGTGAACTTGAAAAATACTAGTAAAAACGATGGTAACTGAGTTACTGCCCGCCATCCATGTGGAGCACGTGTTACTCTCACCGCGGACTTCTACTCTGAGCCACACACAACTGATTTCATCAAAGTGTACGGGCCTAAAGATGGCGTTGACGCAACGTCGAAACTAGTAGCGAAGTAAATATAAAGTCTTAAGTACAGTTGGAGGAATTTCATTTTTAATAAAAAGCCGTCTATGTCGCTCCGTGGTTAAACGGCAGACTAGGAATGGAAAGGCCTGTGTGTGGTTAGATTCCTTATCAGCCCTATTACGATGACACATCCCAAAGGTGCAAAATTTATTGTCGCAACGGTATTAGGTTAACTGGAGGTTAACAAGCCTTTGGTGACTAGCAGTGATATTAATTTTTACTATACTTTTGTTCGTATTGCTGGGTTTGGACGATACTGTTACGAGGAAGACTGGATGGCACATACGGGTACTAGCATCTAGCTGCAGAGTGAAAATGTCATTCTGAATACAGTGCAGTGTTTGTAACACCTCAGACAATTTTTTCAAAGGTCGCATCTGTCAGTTAACTTGTAGATCTGTCTAGCTACATGGGCCAAACGAGTAGAAATTCTAAAACTAAATACTCTGAGCATGTAAAAGCCTTAAAAGGTGACAATACACGCGCCACTTTTGTATATTATCTCTTACAGGAAAAAACTCACCCAAAACATATTGTAACTGATTTCAAATTCTCAGAGAAAGCAATAATCATAATCAAAAACTTAAAATAGAGGACATTCCAAAAGCAGTGAAACAATGAGAGCAAGTTTTGAACAAATACCCAACACCGTGTAACTAAACAGCGTCTGAAACACTTATTGGGTTATAAAAGCTCATCTCTTACAGTAAAACATAGTACTGACACGACCTCGAACATCCTAAAAACCTGCTTCTCAGTCGTCCCCCCAACCCCCCCCCCCACTTTTGTAGCTCTGTCTGTCCTCCTTCCCTTCACCCTCCATCCCCCTTCCTCATACCTTTGTGAGGAGACCATGGTCTTCAGATTAGTGTTAGTGACTCTGGACGAAGGAGCCCTGGGTTTGATTCCTAGCCCCGGACATTGGATTTTTTTTTCTGATCATGACTCTCTCCCTCTCTAACTCTCTCTCTCTCTCTCTCTCTCTCTCTCTCTCTCGTGTGTGTGTGTGTGTGTGTGTGTGTGTGTGTGTGTGTGTGTGTGTGATAGATTTTCGCATGATAATTCCATCATCGTTGACACACACACACACACACACACACACACACACACACACACACACACAAAAACAATCAAATAACTTCCGGGAATTCAGCCAGGTAACGCTTTCAGCGACCGCCGATATTTGGGCGGGAGAACACCCCGCCATTTTCAAACCAAACTGCAACGGACAGGCGGCGTACATGCAAATTTAAAACCTCGGTGATGCAGGAAAGGTAATACACACACACACACACACACACACACACACACACACACACACACACACACACACACATTGGACACTAGTGCCACCAAAGATGGCCGGAGTCAGAGATATCGATGATGAGACTACGAATTCGCAGGTTAGTTCTCCACTAGCAGACACATTACCAGATAACTATACGGGCAACTGACTCTAAAAATGAGAAGTGTGAAGTCGTTCACATGACTGCGTACCGTATTCCGCTAAATTTAGGTTAGACAATAAATCGTGCAGATCTAAAGGATGCCAATTGAAGTAAATACTTAGGGATTACAATAACGAATAATTTTAATTGGAACGATCAGATAGAAAACATTGCTTAGAAAACGAAACAAAGACGACGGTTTATTGGCAGAACACTTCTACGATGCAACAGGTCTACTAAATAGACTGCCTACACTAGGCTTGTCCGTCCTCTTCTGGAGTACTGCTGTATTATTACGAAATGGAGGAGAGAATGCGGCGGTTATGATAAGCGGATTGGGGTGGCACTCAATAAAACGAAGACGTTTCTCGTTGCGGCAGGGTTTTCTAATGAAATTTCAATTAGTAACTGCCTCCTCACCTGCATAGGCAGAAATGATCAGCGTAATGAAATAAGAGAAATTAGAGCTCGGACGGAAATATTTAAGCTTTCGTTTTTCCCAAACACTGTTCGAAGGTGAAACGGCAGAGAAATAGCTTGAACATAGTTCGGTGAATCCTCTGCCAGGTACTTGATTGTGAATTGCAGAGTAATCCATGTGAATGTAGATCTGCATCTACATGTTGATGTAGAAACGATAAACGTTTTGTCTGCATTATTTTGGATATCTATTTGTTCACTATTACTGCAGCAGGTGGGTGAATTGCGTTGTCCACGTACACGTATTGTGCGCTGCTACGGGAGGGTCAAAGTCAATTTTGTGTTCTATTTTTAAAAAACGGCATATTTACTGAGTGGTACACTGTGATATGATTTTGAACAGGTATGAGCATGACGACATGAAATCTCGTTTTTGTGTAAAAATTATGTAAAAACTGATGCAGGAAATGGTATCTGTAGTTACTGTAGAAAACGAAAATACAGGAAATATCAACAACTAGACGAAAAACGTTAAGTGCAGGACATAGAGAATAGCTACTCATGATAAAGAATTTTCAAAAATTTGGAAATTATTTAGAACTGTTTTGGAGGTTAGAAGGTATCTAGTAATAAAAGGCATAAAAACAAGAAGACTTCCGGAAATTCGCTCTCGCGAATAATTTAGATTGATGTAACTCTTCAGGCTTTCCCTGCGATCTAATGATATCTTGGGTTGTCGGGTGTTCTGCCGGATATCAGCGTCGTACTTGCACGATATTTCGGTCACGTAGCTCGTGGCCTTCATCAGGTGCGACCTGAGACTGCTCCTCGAGTGGACCTGGTCCAGTATTTATGCCTATGGCCTTCCCCGTCCACCAACGGCTGCAGGCGCTTCCTCTGTGGTCCGCGCCCATTCCCTGCGATCTCCTGGAGCGTTGCTGCTCCGTTTTCCGTCCGCTGCGGTTCTAGGTGTTCCCTCTGCGGTCCGCGCCCACCAGAGGGAACGACGCTGACATCCGGCAGAACACCCGACAACCCAAGATGTCAATGTAGATTGAGTTGAGCAATCGAAAAGAAAATAAAAGATAAACACGTTGTAATTTTCAGGACTAAAATAGAATAACAACCACGACGTTGACATGACATTTTTACAGAACTAAAAGAGATCCGCGGAAGCTGAGATACAGGTGTCGAAACGTGTTAGTAAACATAAAAAAAAGAAATTCGGTGGGTTTTGCAGAATGCGGCGTTCAAAAACCCAAATTTGATTATTGATTTTATATGGTTTAGAGATAACAGCTAGACGGTAATGATGCCCCTATATAGAGGCGCTCTCCGTAAATATTGTTGCTTGTAATTGAATTAATTTAGGAGTAAGCAGTTCCCCATAAGATGGCGCTTTCCGTTGCAAGGGAAGCCATTGTGTAAAGTCTGAACCGTCCTTCACGCGGAAGTACACCAGAGAGGCGCCAGAGAAGCGGTGCCCGGCAACAAAGCACAACTAACCTACCTGCCCAAACCCGTTAAAATTAGGACTGTTAGGTTGGACTTGAAAGGTTGGGTCTTCTGCGCAGTCGACTGTTTTCTTCGAAACCCGAGTTTTCAAACGACTCCCACACTAAGAGCTCCTCCTCACTGCAACGCCAGTGGTTCTACCATCAAGACGATTTTCTACGGCTGGTACAATCGTCTCCTACCCTTGAGACGCCATTTTGAGACAGTTAAACTCTGTATTACAGGTATCAGAACGGTGGATAAGATTGCCGCTTTGTCGGAGAAGCGATTAAAGTTCTTGTTTCACGTTACTCGCAACCATCATATTATCTGGAATTAGGTTGGCAACGCGTAACTATGATCACATGCGGACCACTAATGCCACCGTCTCCGCCGGCCAGAGTGGCCGAGCGGTTCTAGGCGCTACAGTCTGGAACCGCGCGACCGCTACGGTCGCAGGTTCGAATCCTGCCTCGGGCATGGGTGTGTGTGATGTCCTTAGGTTAGTTAGGTTTAAGTAGTTCTAAGTTCTAGGGGACTGATGACCTTAGAAGTTAAGTCCCATAGTGCTCAGAGCCATTTGAACCATTTTTTTTTTTTTGAGCCACCGTCTCCACGCTGCCGTCCTCTGGTAGCGTCCATCCAGGGGTTCATCTATGCCCTGGAACGGTCCCGTCGTTCAGTGGTGTTTGTGTGGACCCCAGGACACTTCGGAATCTCAGGAAACGAACTTTCCGACAAGCTGGCCAAACAGGCTACGCGGGAACCGCTTCTGGAGATGGGCATCTTAGAAGCTGACCTGCGTTCTGTCTTACGCCGCAGGGTTTTCGGGCTTTGGGAGACGGAGTGGCGTAACAGTACGCACAACAAACTGCGTGTCATTAAGGAGACTATGAATGTGTGGACGTCTTCCATGCGGTCCTCTCGCAGGGGATCAGTTGTCCTCTGCCGGCTCCGCATAGGCCATACATGGCTAAGGGATGGTTACGTCCTCCGTTGCGAGGACCCACCTCAGTGTCGCTGTGACTTCCAAATGACAGTCGTCCACCTCTTGCTGGACTGCCCACTTTTAGCCGCTCTTCAGCGGACTTTTAACTTTCCCACCTCCCTACCTTCGGTGTTGGGCGGCGATGCCTCAGCAGCAGCTTTTGTTTTACGTTTTATCATTGAGAGTGAGTTTCATACTTCAGTGTAGGTTTTAGCGCATGTCCTATGTCCCTCTGTGTCCTCCGCCCTAGTGCGTTCAGGGTGGAAGGTTTAATGTGTTGCAGGGTGGCTGGCTTTTCCTTTTAATTTTCGTGCTCGGCCAGCCACTGTAATCTGCTTTCTTGTTTTACTCTCTTCTGTTTCTAGCGTCTCCCTGTTGTTTTCTTGTCCTGTTTTATTCCTTTTGGGGTTCGTTGCCTTCCCTTCGTTCCTGTAGTTTCTCCTTCCTTTCCGTTTTGTGTTATGTGTCTCGTCCGTTCTATTCTCACACTTGCGGCATTGTTTTATTAGGTACAAGAGCCCGCATCCCGTGATCGTGCGGTAGCGTTCTCGCTTCCCATGCCCGGGTTCCCGGGTTCGATTCCCGGCGGGGTCTGGGATTTTCTCTGCCTCGTGATGGCTGGGTGTTGTGTGCTGTCCTTAGGTTAGTTAGGTTTACGTAGTTATAAGTTCTAGGGGAGTTATGACCACAGCAATTGAGTCCCATAGTGCTCAGAGCCATTTGAACCATTTTTTTAGGAACAAGGGACCGATGACTTCGTAGTTAGGCCCTTTTCCCCCCTCTTTTAAACCAACCAACCAACCAGCCAACCAACCAACCAATCAATCCACGCTGCCGTGTTCTAGAGGCATTTGCCGTCATCAGACTCTCTCTCTCTCTCTCTCTCTCTCTCTCTCTCTCTCTCTCTTCTCTCTCTCTCTCTCCCCCCCCCCCACCTCTCCCCCCCCTCCCTCCCTCAATTTTGTGTTTAATTCCTTAATAATACATCCTCGGATTACCAGAGGTTGAAAATAGCGCTGCAGTTGTAAGATTATTTTATTAACACACGACCGGTTTCGGGCTCCTGTACTTCCATCTTCAGGTGTTGGAACTTGGAGCTGTGACCCCGAGTACCGCGGTGGACGTGTGTAAGACACGGTGTGCTGCCAACGAGTGCAGAATATGGATTACTTATGTATCTAGCTTTCCTTTATAGAACGAGTATTGTCTCGTGGTCCAATAATAACTGTCTTAAAAGCAGCAAGTTATTGCACCGATTTTAGTGCTTGTTTACGTTGTTCACTTGTGTGAACTTCATTGTTACTGTTTTACCGTCTTAGGACACGTAGTAAATTAATGGGTCGTCTCAAAGCGACACAGCTGCTTACGTGGTTTCAGTTTTTCACAATACACTGGACCGTATGAAGAAACAATGCATCCCCAGGCTGAGCTTCTGGCTCACGCACTACTAGAGGGATTTTGTGATAGCGTCTCTGAATAAAAGAGCCATTTCTGTTCGTCTCGTTGCGTATTTCTTTGTTACCTTCTGTATTATACTAGCAGCTCTCCCTTCGTTTGGCACAAGTTTCATCCAGCTTCATTGCCTGGCATTGAGACAACATGCGAGAGTTACTTTAGTTCTGCTTTAAACCACTCTTGTCTCCGACTGTTTTATTAAAGACATTAATAACCTTGGTGTCGAAGGCCCCAAATGCACGCGCTACCCCCCCCCCCCCCCACCAGGCACACACACCACACACACTCACACTAAGAGAACGTATTCGTCTTCTTTTTGGTCCTTGTTTTCCCCTTCTTCGGGCACATTTTCAGGGGGATGGCAGATTCCCATACACTCTTAGCGTCTCCTCAGTGACGGGTTCGTAACTTGGGTAGGGCGCGCCCCGTAGCGCGAGGTGAGCAATCGCGCCAGCAGCGGTCTATTAATGAGCGGCAGTGATATGAATAGGGCGGGCGCCCATGTGGACATGGCTGCGGGATGCGCCTGTTTTGTTCGCCCCGTTTGCGTACAGTGCACAGTGGCCCACAATCCAGACAATGCCCGCACTGCTGTTGAGTTGGCAGCAGTGTAAGGGAAACACCCTGCGGTCACCTGAGGTCGACGCCAGTGACCAAACGGCCAACAATCGATAGTCTGTATAATACAGACGCAATGTATTATTTTACCTGTTTGCCTTCGTACCAATAAACCCACGCAAGCGATACGCCTCAATTTTGATCAGCTTTGAATATGTTGTATAGTAGAGGACAATAAGAGACTCAGTTTTTAATTCGTTCCCTTACGGTCATCATTAGGGCAAAAATTCCCCTTGAAAAGAAATTGAGTTTAATATTTCTGAGTAATTACCGTTGTAACGGTAACAGATGGCAAAAAAGCTGAATGCTCTTTGATTTTTCACACCAAGCACCTCGGACAATTACAATTCATTTTTTTGACCTGAACATTTACGTGCCTCCTCATTATTGTATGGATTTATAGTAATGTTAAACAAAAATGCACAAACAGTTTTAAATATAACACAATTAAATCTGAAAAAGTACAAATTGAAAAACAGATACGCAAACTGTAAAAAGAAAACAGAAATACAACAAAACCTACTTTATATTTTCTAAAATTAAAAGAAAATTTTCATATCGAACGGTATATTTAGAGTAAACATTGAGAATATATTTATCTGGGAAAAACACGGTGAACAAACCAACATGAGAAATGGCATTGGAGCGGAAACATCGGCCGCGCAATATAACGATATTTCTAGCTTAATTATGACAAATGCGTCTTCGTAAAACCACTTCGTCATAAATGAGTGAATTCGGTATTGACAGTGCAATACATTTTGCTATTAGTTAAACGTCGAAATTAAAAAGAAAGTAGAGGGGGAGGTAATTTAAAAAAAAATGACTGTTTGATAGATCTGCGTGCACTATTTTAATGTATATTAAAAGCCATGGGATTTAAATTTGAAGATTTCTTTTGTATCTCTTTTCGTTTCACTGGTATTCATTAAGAAATATCGAACTTAATTTTGTTTTTCAAGGGGTGTTTCACCTACTTAACAGCTGTAAGGGCAACTATAAAAATGTCGCTTTTTTGCTGTATATATTCAAAGCTGATCACTATCGAGGTGTATCCCTTTGGCAGGTTTGAAAGGGTACAGTACCGCCCGACATTGAAATTAGGTACAACATTCTTCTTTATTCTTGTCAGAACAACATTTTTTTGTAATAATAACTCAATTTCACTTAATACACCGAAGCCGGATACCAGTGTAGGAAAGAAAGACAATTTATTTATTTAATTGATCACATGTGCACTCCCACAAATAAATCCCTACATCCAGTTTGGTGAGGTCTGTGAAATGAATGAATGTATGGCCTGCTAACCGCAGATAGTGAATGTGAATATATGATCATCTTTGAGGCGGTCCTTTGGTGGAACCAAAGAGATGAAATTTACTTGAGCTTTGATCATCTGAAATGTGGCTGACCAATACGGTAGCAAGGTGCTCCCCCACTTCGACAGAGGTGCGAGATGACCTGAAGAACAGCCATGTTTCAGCACTCTGGCGCTGGATCTTGTGTTGGTAAGACCTGTCTTAGGTGTGCTCCGTAAAGACAAAGAGTGGAGAGAATGGTATGCATGTGGAATACTTAAGAGTAAATACGCTTCTCGGGTTTGCCGCCGGATCGTATTGTGTAAATCGTACAATATTTCTTCGATGCAACTGCTCGACATCATCAGGTGGTGGTAGCTGCTGCTGTCACTGTTGCAAGGTGCGACTGATGATAATCGCGCGGCGGCGTCGGAATTTATCATGACGGGAGCAGGCGATACGCATGCGCGAGAAGACGCTCATAGTTGGAGAAAGCGGCGCTCCTGGTGCCCCCTACTGGGAGCTGCAGAAAGGCCATCCACGCGTGCGCTTTGGGCAATAACTGTGCTGCCGGACGCTCCTGCGGATAAAGTTTGAACTAAATCTCAGCTACGCGTTGCGTCACTTGAGGAAACGGAAGTTCTTATTTTCCCTGTTTTTGATTTAATGGCAGCCAGAGCTGGATTCCAGGCGGCGCTCACTTGAAAACCTGCATCCCTGTTGATTAGATTGTCCGCCGTGCGAATATATATGGCCTCCTTAATAACACAGTCCCAGAAAGATGACGCTGGGGATAAAATTTCCGTCTGTTCGTAAAGCATACGATGTCCCGTGTCCAGGCAATGTTCCGCTACCGCTGATTTATCAGGTTGCCCCAGGCGTGTATGACGATGATGTTCGACGCAGCGTTCTTGCACGGTTCGGCATGTCTGTCCAATATAAGATTTTCCACATTGGCATGGGATTTTGTACACGCCATCGAAGAAATATTGTACGATTTACACAATACGATCCGGCGGCAAACCCGAGAAGCGTATTTGCAACAGATCCGTCGGGAAAGCATGAAAAGTCACATACTTAAGAGTAGTTTGGAATAAGTATTTCTGTATTTCAGGAACTTTTGGGAGGAGACTTAAATGACAGGCAGGTAATATTAAGGGGATCGTAGTAATCTTCGGAAGTGACCAACGGTCACAATGAAACCACGTTGAAATACTTGCGAGTGCTAGTACTAAGTTGAAATACTTGCGGGTGCTAGTACTAAGTTGAAATACTTCTGAGTGCTAAAGTTAAGCAGAATTACTGGCGTGTGTGCTATAAATTGGAAATATTTAAGAAATGGCGTGTGCAGGACTTTCGAGACGAGTACTTCCACGTTGTGAGTACTGTGTAAGTCTCCATCTGTGTATGAGACAAAAAGATAAAGAGAAGTATTCGTCCATGGTATCAGTTGAGGACTCGCGTGTGTGATGAATATGTTCTTAATATTACTTTGCGTGTTATGTTTCCGTGTGACGCTTGATTCAAACTATCATTCTCTGAGAGTGAAGCAAGGTGAGTCAGCCGTCTATCCAGCAACGCCACTTGGCTTGCATTGCACAGGAAGACGTGCATATATCCTCCAGAGTTCATAGTAGGGAAGAAAAGTTATGAAGTGGAGCAGTGTCGTGTGAAACTGGGATGAATACTAACTGAAGTGGGAAAGCTGAAAGTGATGTGATTATAACGTTGTGACTATACCTTGTGTTGTATTCCATGTTGCCAGTGTGGTGTATTTCATGTAATTTAAGTATGTGTGGTTTGCATGGGAGAGTAGCAAGATAGGGTCAGAGGCAGTGGGTTATGCATGTTCCTTTTTGTACCGCTCGGTCTGGAGGAAATTTTCGTGATGACGGGTGTGTGAGTCGATGTGTGAGATATAGCAAAAGATCCACCATCCTATCCAGAAAGTGCACTGTAGCGTTAAATAATTACGAGACCATAAGATAGAGAATCACCAATGTAAAGCCATGCACACTGGGCGGAATTTCTCATGTGTTATTGTTGTAGGTTATAGAATTTGTGTGTTTAGGTTATAGAATTTATCGGAATAAATGAGATAGTGAAAAGAAAAATATTGGTGGCCTTTTCCTTCGAATTGTATGTTGTCATGATATCCAGAATTTATAATGCGTGCGCCATTCATATTCGGTGCGATGGCCACGTGTTGATCAAAGCCGTTGGGTGAGAAAGAAAATGTGGTATTACCAGTGTGCAGTGAACAGTCAGAGTTGTGTAAATTACTAATAGTCAGATGTGCGTTATCCGTTTCCGTTGGGTAATATTCAAACAGGAGAATAATTTGGAACTTAATTGTGAGTACTAGAGCTCATGAACCATGGACCTTGCCGTTGGTGGGGAGGCTTGCGAGACTCAGCGATACAGATGACCGTACCGTAGGTGCAACCACAACGGAGGGGTATCTGTTGAGAGGCCAGACAAACTTGTGGTTCCTGAAGAGGGGCAGCAGACTTTTCAGTAGTTACAGGGGCAACAGTCTGGATGATTCACTGATCTGGCGTTGGAACACTAACCAAAACGGCCTTGCTGTGCTGGTACTGCGAACGGCTGAAAGCAAGGGGAACCTACAGCCGTAATTTTTCCCGAGGGCATGCAGCTTTACTGTGTGGTTAAATGATGATGGCGTCCTCTTGGGTAAAATATACCGGAGGTAAAATAGTCCCCCATTCGGATCTCCGGGCGGGGACTACTCAAGAGGACGTCGTTATCAGGAGAAAGAAAACTGGCGTTCTACGGATCAGAGCGTGGAATGGCAGATCCCTTAAATGGGCAGGTACGTTAGAAAATTTGAAAAGGGAAATGGATAGGTTGAAGTTAGAAATAGTGGGAATTAGTGAAGTTCGGTGGCAGGAGGAACAAGACTTTTGGTCAGGTGATTACAGGGTTATAAATACAAAATCAAATAGGGGTAATGCAGGAGTAGGTTTAATAATGAATAAAAAAATAGGAGTGCGGGTAAGCTACTACCAACAGCATAGTGAACGCATTATTGTGGCCAAGATAGACACGAAGCCCATGCTTCTACAGTAGTACAAGTTTATATGCCAACTAGCTCTGCAGATGATGAAGAAATTGATGAAATGTATGATGAGATAAAAGAAATTATTTAGGTAGTGAAGGGAGACGAAAATTTAATAGTCATGGGTGACTGGAATTCGAGAGTAGGAAAAGGGAGAAAAGGAAACATAGTGGGTGAATATGGATTGGGGGAGAGAAATGAAAGAGGAAGACGTTTGGTAGAATTTTGCACAGAGCATAACTTAATCATAGCTAACACTTTGTTCAACAATCATAAAAGAAGGTTGTACACATGGAAGAATCCTGGAGATACTAGAAGGTAACAGATAGATTATATAATGGTAAGACAGAGATTTAGGAACCAGGTTTTAAATTGTACGACATTTCCAGGGGCAGATGTGGACTCTGGCCACAATCTATTGGTTATGAACTGTAGATTAAAACTGAAGAAACTGCAAAAAGGTGGGAATTTAAGGAGATGGGGCCTGGATAAACTGACTAAACCAGAGGTTGTACAGAGTTTCAGGGAGAGCATAAGGCAACAATTGACTGGAATTGGGGAAAGAAATACAGTAGAAGAAGAATGGGTAGCTCTGAGGGATGAAGTAGTGAAGGCAGCAGATGATCAAGTAGGTAAAAAGACGAGGGCTGGTAGAAATCCTTTGGTAACAGAAGAAATATTGAATTTAATTGATGAAAGGAGAAAATATAAGAATACAGTAAATGAAGCAGGCAAAAAGGAATTCACACTTCTCAAAAATGAGATCGACAGGAAGTGCAAAATGGCTAAGGAGGGATGGCTAGAGGACAAATGTAAGGATGTAGAGGCTTATCTCACTAGGGGTAAGATAGATACTGCCTACAGGAAAATTAAAGAGACCTTTGGAGAAAAGAGAACCACTTGTATGAATATCAAGAGCTCAGTTGGAAACCCAGTTCTAAGCAAAGAAAGGAAAGGAGAAAGGTGGAAGGAGTATGTAGAGGGTCTATACAAGGGCGATGTACTTGAGGACAATATTATGGAAATGGAAGAGGAGGCAGATGAAGATGAAATGGGAGATACGATACTGCGTGAAGAGTTTGACAGAGCACTGAAAGACCTGAGTCGAAACAAGGCCCCCGGAGTAGGCAACATTCCACTGGAACTACTGACGGCCTTGGGAGAGCCAGTCTTGACAAAACTCTACCATCTCGTGAGCAAGATGTATGAGACAGGCGAAATACCCTCAGAAAGCACGTGTCGACTGATATGAAAATTACCGAACTATCAGTTTAATAAGTCACAGCTGCAAAATATTGCGGCGAATTCTTTGCAGACGAATGGAAAAACTGGTAGAAGCCAACCACGGCAAAGATCGGTTTGGATTCCGCAGAAATATTGGAACACTTGAGGCAATACTGACCCTACGACTTATCTTAGAAAATAGATTAAGGAAAGGCAAACCTACATATCTAGCATTTGTAGACAGAGAAAGGTATTGACAATGTTGACTGAAATACTCTCTTTCAGTTTCTGAAGGTGGCAGGGGTAAAATACAGGGAGCGAAAGGCTATTTACAATTTGTGCAGAAACCAGATGGCAGTTATAAGAGTCGAGGGGCATGAAAGGGAAGCAGCGGTTGGGAAGGGAGTGAGACAGGGTTGTAGCCTCTCCCCGATGTTATTCAGTTTGTATATTGAGCAAGCAGTAAAGGAAACAAAAGAAAAATTCGGAGTAGGTATTAAAGTCCATGGAGAAGAAATAAAAATTTTGAGGTTCGCTGATGACATTGTAATTTTGTCAGAGACAGCAAAGGACTTGGAAGAGCAGTTGAACGGAATGGACAGTGTCTTGAAAGGAGTGTATAAGATGATAACAAAAGCAAAACGAGGATAATGGAATGTAGTCGAATTAAGTCGGGTGATGCAGAGGGAATTAGATTAGGAAATGAGACGCTTAAAGTAGTAAATGAGTTTTGCTATTTGGGGAGAAAAATAACTGATGATGGTCGAAGTAGAGAGGATATAAAATGTTGACTGGCAATGGCAAGGAAAGCGTTTCTGAAGAAGATAAATTTGTGAACATCGAGTATACATTTAAGTGTCAGGAAGTCGTTTTTGAAAGTATTTGTATGGAGTGTAGCCACGTATGGAAGTGAAACATGGACGATAAATAGTTTGGACAAGAAATGAATAGAAGCTTTCGACATGTGGTGCTACAGAAGAATGCTGAAGATTAGATGGGTAGGTCACATAGCTAATGAGGAGGTATTGAATAGAATTGGGGAGAAGAGGAGTTTGTGGCACAACTTGACCAGAAGAAGGGATCGGTTGGTAGGACATGTTCTGAGGCATCAAGGGATCACAAATTTAGCATTGGAGGACAGCGTGGAGGGTAAAAATCGAAGAGATGAATACAGTAAGCAGATTCAGAAGGATGTAGGTTGCAGTAAGTACTGGGAGATGAAGAAGCTTGCACAGGATAGAGTAGCATGGAGAGCTGCATCAAACCAGTCTCAGGACTGAAGACTGCAGACAGAGAAGAGAGAGAGAGCTCATGTTGCTCGATAAATAAGAATGAATCCACTCGCTTGGCAGACCGCTCATCTTACAGGTCTGACTGCTTGATGCCACAGTATGAGCAAGGCATGTGGGTGCCTCTCAGCTTTACTTGTTAGTAGTTTGGAGAAGAGCAAACGGTTTATTGTGTTGACCTACTACCGCGCATGGAGCATCGATTACAGGTCAAAACTGTTCGCCAGTCTGGCATACTAATCAGGAAGCACTGCTCCCCCGAGACGTGCTGTTCCAATTACTCCAGCGTTGGTGCGCCGCAGTGACAAACCCACATAGCCCTCTTGCTGCTACCTCTATAACTATATTCCGCAAGATAGCTCACTATATGGAATGGAGGCTCCTCCTGGAAGCATAACTTTATCACCTCTTTCGTATTCCAGTCGCGGAAGGTTCGTGGCAAGAACGGCTGTCAGACTTCTGCATTAACTTTAAGTTCCCTTCTTCGCCAATCAACTGAAATCGCAGCTGGTTCTTTGAAAATTACAGTAATGTATCGGATATACAGAGTGATAAACGAAGATATGCAAATATTTTAATATGTTATTCTATAAGTAAAACTGAACAAAGTTTACATAAAAATAGGTCCGCAAATGTTTAGTTACGGAGTTACGACTAATAAAAGATTTTGCCTGAAATTTAGCAACTTCGCGAATATGAAGCCATCGCAAAACTGTACAAGGTTAAAGCAAAGGACGATATCCGTTTATTTTGTTATTATCGGTCTAGTGAATCTAATAAAACATGTCCCAGAGGTGTATCTCCAGTAATTTTCCAGAACATCCAGAGAAGCAGAGATTATTATACAAGTAAATTTGTTTACTTTCCATTAAGAATGTGGAAACCTTCATGTCATTCTTCGCAACCATTAGCGAGTTGTTTGTCATTTCCTAACCTTGAAACGTGTTGGTTTTCTGTATTGTTCAGTGAAGGAACATAATAACAGTGTACACTGTACTTCATTAACACAGAGCTTTGTTTTTTCTTATTTAACATGAATTCACGTGTGCTATGGTTTTAATAAAAGCAGATTTCTGACAATTTTCCCAAAATTAAATTCTCTAGAGTTTCTGCTGAAAACTTTGTGCAGTTGTCTGGAATTAAAAAAAAAAGAAAAAACGAACTGGGCCAAATAGTTATCAAATTAAAATTTTTTGGATGTTCTGGAAAACTACTGCAGATACACGTCTGGGACATGTTTTATTAGATTCACCAGATGAATAAGAACAAAAGAAATGGAAATCGTGCTTTACTTTAACCTTGTACAGTTTTGCGATGGCTTAAAGTTAACAAAGTTGCTAATTTTCAGGGAAAACCTTTTATTAGCCGTAACTTCGTAACCAAACATTTGAGTAACTATGTTTATATGAAATTTTTGCTTTAGTTTTACTTGTAGAATAACATAACAAAATATTTGCATATCTTCGTGAATCACCCTGCACAGTTCAGGTTTGCTCCCCCTTAGGTTAGTATCTGTAGTCTTTTATTTTAATAACCCCCTTAACAACCCTCCTCCCTTCCCATGTGTGCTGATAACTGCTTATTTTTATGTTCTTGGCTTCAGCATTATTCCATCTGGTATAAGAGAAACCTACGCAGTAACTGTACTGATTATTATTGTCACGGATACCGTCGCGAAGTGTCTACATTGCAGCTGTACTGATTCTTATAAACAGCTTGTATTTTCTTCTGTTGTGCTGACACGTCGGCAGTAAATATGTAATACGTTGCAGCTATGTACGGTATTCAGTGTATCTAGCTGCTTAGGCGCTTGTGTGCGTTACTTTTGACTTTGGACAGGCAGACAAGTGTACAAGTAAGAACGAATTTTACGTGTTACACTTAGCTCGAGTTTAAACCATTTTTTTTTAAAGTAAGGTCCGTTTGGTTGTAAACACTAGTAGTTCTCGCGCACACCGCAACGAGCGACGAGCGCGTGCGTCGTGTACCGGCATGCCTCGGGAACAACTGTGCTCAGTTTCAGCTCTGTATCTAACCTGTGCGGTTCTGTTCGGTGCTTTCAAAATGTTTGAGACTATCAAGTCGCCCGCCGCGTGTGATGTTCGGTCAGTGATACGGTTTTCGTCAGCAAGCAACCTGCCTGCTGCAGAAATTCATCGACAGATTTGCGAAGTGTACGGTGATACTGTTATGAGTGAAAGCAAAGTGCGTAAGTGGGTGCGAGAATTCAAAGACGGCCTGACAACGTCCATGATGAGGACCGCTCCGGTCGCCCTTCTTTGATTACAGACGACTTGGTGGCTTCAGATGAAGCGAGGATTCGTGAGAACAGGCGCTTCACAATAACAGGTCTCTCAAACGAATTTCAACACGTGTCGAGATCAGTGATTTATGACGTTGTTTCTGAACACCTAAAGTTTAGGAAACTACGCTCCTGTTGGGTCCCAAAACTCCTAACAGAGGACCACAAAAACCAAAGATTTGAGTGTGCAATGAAGTTCTTGACTCGTTATCATGAAGAAGGTGACGACCTCTTGAGTCAGATCGTAACTGGAAACGAAAAATGGGTTTCGCATATCACGCCCGAATCGAAGCAACAGAGCATGGAATGGAGAGACACACACACTCGCCTGTAGAGGTGAAGGCCAAACAGACTCTTGTCCCAGCGCAAAATCATGACGTCGCTGTTCTGGGATAGGCATGGTGTTTCGTTGGTTGACTTTATGCAACGAGGAGCCACTATCACTGCAGAAGCATACTGCCAAACCCTGAGGAAGCTACACAGATCGGTTCAAAACGAAAGACGCGCATTCTGAGAAAGGAAATTGTCCTCATCCATGACAATGCAAGACCTCACACTGCAGGTCAGACCCGCTATTTATTGAACAATTTTTTTCTAAGACGTTTTAGACCACCCACCCTACAGTCCTGATTTTGCGCCGAGCGATTACCATCTGTTCCTCTACTTAGTCTACCTAAAAAACACCTCGGTGGCAACTGTTACAATGAAGAAGACGCGAAAACGGCAGTGAACTCTTTGTTATCGGAGCAGGCGGCCAAATTTTTATGAAGAGGGTATTTTAAAATTGGTTGAGAGGTATGATACGTGTTTGAACAAATTGGCAACTATGTCGAAAAATAGAGTGAAGTATGTACTTTCTGAAAATAAATTTACTTTTTTTGAAATAACCTTTCGTTTTGTACTTATGTTCAAACGGACCTTACTTAAAAAACACGCCTCGTATCTCGACAACGGATTATTTGTTTAAAAAAACTCCTCTTGACTTTACACATTTATCTGTATTCGTCCAAAATTTGAACCGATTGGTAAACGTTTAATGTATAGAAGCGGCGCGCTTCAAAAACCTCCTGAAAATAAGTGTTTTTTTGCGTGTTTTCAGGTAAAATCTGAACAGTGCACAGAGAAATGGTTCCGTTAGCTGAGCATTAACTTCAGCCCTACTAAAATCTTTTAGAAAAGGAATTTATCGACTCTTACAACTTTCCTGAGCGCCTGCTTCGGCTCGTCGTTAAAAAGCTTGTTTAGTATTCTGCAACATAGCTACAATAAGACAGATATTCGAATGGCTCTACAAATGCCGCTGGTATTGCCTACACCAAAAACTTCTTACCCCATGTTCCTAGCTCGTATAGGAACATAGCACCAATGGAACGCTATCTTTAGTTCGCCTTCCCCATAACGTTATCTACGTTAACGTTCCGATTCAAAATGTAATGGTAATCCCTGGATATTTAGTTGACAGCATTTAGATTTGTGTGATTTATCTTATAACCATAATTTAAGAGGAGTGAATCGGGCATTTTTATATCTTCTGATGTTCGCTGTTACGTGTGGCAATAACTCAGACACCAACATAAATAATTTTACTTGTACACTCCTGGAAATGGAAAAAAGAACACATTGACACCAGTGTGTCAGACCCACCATACTTGCTCCGGACACTGCGAGAGGGCTGTACAAGCAATGATCACACGCACGGCACAGTGGACACACCAGGAACCGCGGTGTTGGCCGTCGAATGGCGCTAGCTGCGCAGCATTTGTGCACCGCCGCCGTCAGTGTCAGCCAGTTTGCCGTGGCATACGGAGCTCCATCGCAGTCTTTAACACTGGTAGCATGCCGCGACAGCGTGGACGTGAACCGTATGTGCAGTTGACGGACTTTGAGCGAGGGCGTATAGTGGGCATGCGGGAGGCCGGGTGGACGTACCGCCGAATTGCTCAACACGTGGGGCGTGAGGTCTCCACAGTACATCGATGTTGTCGCCAGTGGTCGGCGGAAGGTGCACGTGCCCGTCGACCTGGGACCGGACCGCAGCGACGCACGGATGCACGCCAAGACCGTAGGATCCTACGCAGTGCCGTAGGGGACCGCACCGCCACTTCCCAGCGAATTAGGGACACTGTTGCTCCTGGGGTATCGGCGAGGACCATTCGCAACCGTCTCCATGAAGCTGGGCTACGGTCCCGCACACCGTTAGGCCGTCTTCCGCTCACGCCCCAACATCGTGCAGCCCGCCTCCAGTGGTGTCGCGACAGGCGTGAATGGAGGGACGAATGGAGACGTGTCGTCTTTAGCGATGAGAGTCGCTTCTGCCTTGGTGCCAATGATGGTCGTATGCGTGTTTGGCGCCGTGCAGGTGAGCGCCACAATCAGGACTGCATACGACCGAGGCACATAGGGCCAACACCCGGCATCATGGTGTGGGGAGCGATCTCCTACACTGGCCGTACACCACTGGTGATCGTCGAGGGGACACTGAATAGTGCACGGTACATCCAAACCGTCATCGAACCCATCGTTCTACCATTCCTAGACCGGCGAGGGAACTTGCTGTTCCAACAGGACAATGCACGTCCGCATGTATCCCGTGCCACCCAACGTGCTGTAGAAGGTGTAAGTCAACTACCCTGGCCAGCAAGATCTCCGGATCTGTCCCCCATTGAGCATGTTTGGGACTGGATGAAGCGTCGTCAGATGCGGTCTGCACGTCCAGTACGAACGCTGGTCCAACTGAGGCGCCAGGTGGAAATGGCATGGCAAGCCGTTCCACAGGACTACATCCAGCATCTCTACGATCGTCTCCATGGGAGAATAGCAGCCTGCATTGCTGCAAAAGGTGGATATACACTGTACTAGTGCCGACATTGTGCATGCTCTGTTGCCTGTGTCTATGTGCCTGTGGTTCTGTCAGTGTGATCATGTGATGTATCTGACCCCAGGAATGTGTCAATAAAGTTTCCTCTTCCTGGGACAATGAATTCACGGTGTTCTTATTTCAATTTCCAGGAGTGTATTTTGTGTTATTTCTACGCAAATTTTAAAATTTTTTTGTAGAGACCATAACTGCTTCACTTATCAATGTCACATATTACTTAGTTCATATAGAACGCGCCATACAGCCAACCGAGGTGATTTCCTCAAAGCCTATCTTCATAGTACAGCAGTCTTGAATGAACTGCAACAGGAGCACGAACAACAAGGGACTGACGTACTAGGACATGTACTACAGCTCTGAAATACTAGTATGTAATGTATAAGCTATATTGCTTGTGACACGAGTTGTAACTCTTTATACTATCTCCTGACTTATCTTTTTTAGCACTGATAATGGCTAGTTACTCGCCGAAATCTAGATCTACTTTAATAAATCCTGAAAGGAAAGGGCAATTTATCGGTGTGCTCCTTCATTTTGAAAGTCATATCTCAGTCGTTGAGTGCATTCCACGTTCCTAATGGAAGGTAACTGGATTTAGCAGAATTCTTTTCATTCTTCTGTGAATAACCTTAACGCCTCATTATTTAGAGTTAAGTTGCCACATTCCGCACCATACAGGTATCTTGCCTAAATCATTTTGCACTTGGTTTGGGTTTTCGAATGCTTTCACTAGAAGGTAAATGGAAAGCTTCATCTGGAAAGAGACCAAGACGGATACTCAGATTGTATCCTAAACCATTTATATACATTAGGAATTGCACAGTGCCAGTAACACTTTCTTGCCGAAAGAGATATGACTTCGGTTTTACTCGATGTCTTACCGTCAGTTACTGCCTATTGTGACTTTTCTGCAGGAAATCACAATTCCAGTAACGCAACTGAGGCGAGACTTCATAGTGTAATAGAACATAATGAAAGAGAATTGACAGCCTCGTAAGATATGAGATGATGTAAAAAAGATTGTAAACTATGTGGAAACTTATCGGTATGTTTAAAGACAAAAAGAATGGTTGTGACTGAGTCTACATCATGTGTCTTTCTAGCATTACTCAGGAGAAAGAGGAAATATATGAGCCATACAATTTTATTTGAGGCCCCTTGTGAGTAACCGTGTCAAAATCCTTGTGGAAATCCAGAAATATGAAATCAGTTCGACATTAGCTGTCCATAGCACTCGCTCTTATTACTTCATGTTAGTAAAGAGCTATTTTTGGAACACACGGGCTCTATTTTCTGAATTCGTGTTGCCTATGTATCAATAGGTGGTTTCCTTCGAGGCAATTGGTAATGTTCGAACGCAGTATGTGTCAAAAACATACTGGAATAGACGTCAGTGATCGTGAACTGCAATTCAGCGGATTACTCCTATTTTCTTCCTAACTTTCCAGTCTTTATGAACGGATCTCCGGTCGAGCGGACAGTTGTATATGATTGCTAGGTGTGGAGTTGTCAGCGTATTCTGGTGTCTGTGTCTGGCCTTATTTAATCTGTAACAGTTACTGCACTTCATCTCTTTGTGAGTTCTTATTGAATAATACACTGGAGAGCCGAAGGAATGGTCCACCTGCGTAATATGGCGAGGGGCTCCCTCGAGCATGCAGAAGTGCCGTAACACGACGTGGCATGGACTCGAGTAATGTCTGAAGTACTGCTGGAGGCAACTAACACCATGAATCCTGTAGGGCTGATCATAAATCCTTAATAGCACGAGGGGGCGGAGATCTCTTTTGCACAACAAGTTACAAGGCATACCAGATACGCTCAATAATCCAGAATTAGATTTTCACTCTGCAGCGGAGTGTGCGCTGATATGAAACTTCCTGGCAGATTAAAACTGCGTGCCCGACAGAGACTCGAACTCGGGACCTTTGCCTTTCGCGGGCAAGTGCTCTACCATCTGAGCAACCGAAGCACGACTCACGCCCGGTGCTCACAGCTTTACTTCTGCCAGTATCTCGTCTCCTACCTTCCAAACTTTACAGAAGCTCTCCTGCAAACCTTGCAGAACTAGCACTCCTGAAAGAAAGGATATTGCGGAGACATGGCTTAGCCACAGCCTGAGGTATGTTTCCCGAACGAGAATTTCACTCTGCAGCGGAGTGTGCGCTGATATGAAGCTTCCTGGCAGATTAAAACTGCGTGCCCGTCCGAGACTCGAACTCGGGACCTTGCCTTTCGCGGGCAAGTGCTCTACCATCTGAGCATCCGAAGCGCGACTCACGCCCGGTGCTCACAGCTTTACTTCTGCCAGCATCTCGTCTCCTACCTTCCAAACTTTACAGAAGCTCTCCTGCAAACCTTGCAAAACTAGCACTCCTGAAAGAAAGGATATTGCGGAGACATGGCTTAGCCACAGCCTGGGGGATGTTTCCAGAACGAGATTTTCACTCTGCAGCGGAGTGTGCGCTGATATGAAACTTCGTGGCAGATTAAAACTGCGTGCCCGACCGAGACTCGAACTCGGGACAGAGTTCGAGTCTCGGTCGCGCACGCAGTTTTTATCCGCCAGGAAGTTTCACGCTCAATAATGTTCGTATATTGGGAGTTTCGTGGGTAGGGGGAGTGTTTAAACTCAGAAGAAAGTTCCTGAAGTCACTCTGTATCAATTCTTGACGTGTGGGTTGTCACATTGACCTTCTGGTATTACCCAAGCCCTTCGGAATACACAATGAACATTAATG
Organism: Schistocerca cancellata; assembly: GCF_023864275.1. Lineage (NCBI taxonomy): Eukaryota > Metazoa > Arthropoda > Insecta > Orthoptera > Acrididae > Schistocerca > Schistocerca cancellata. Next base: position 71,720,829 of record NC_064637.1, on the reverse strand, counting down.
GATGCAAGTGATGAGACACGTATCAGAGTCGTATCTAGACGATCGGGGATCCCATATCATTCCGACTGCACAGACCCCACACCATTACAGAGCCTTCACCAGTTCGAGCAGTCCCCTGCTGACATGCACGATCCATCGATTCCTGAGATCGTTTCCATACCCGTTTAAGTCTATCCGCTCGATACAGGTTGAAACGAGACTCGTCCGACCAGGCAACATGTTTCCAGTCGCCAAAAATCCAATGTCGGTGTTGACGGGCTCAGGCGAGCCGTAAAGTTTCGTGTCGTGCATTCATCAAGGGTACACGAGTGGGCCTTCGGCTCCGAAAGCCCATACCGATGACGTTTCATTGAATGGTTAGCAGGCTGACACCTACAGATTGCCCAGCAAAGAAATCTGCAGCAATTTGGGGAAGGGTTACACTTTGGCCGCGTTGACTGATTCTCTTATAGTTGTCGTTTGTCCCGTTCTTCCAGGATCTCTTTCCGACCGCAACGTTGGAGATTGGACGTTTTACCCGGTTCCTGATCACGGTATGCCCGTGAAATGGTCGTACCGGGAAACCTCCACCTCAGAGATGCTTTTCCCCATCGCTCGTGCGCCGGCTATGACACCACGTTCAAACTCATTTAAATCTTGATAAACTGTCACTGTAACAGCGGTAAACGGTCTAACAACTTCGCCAGACCCTTGTCTTATATAGGCGTTGCCGATCGCAGCGCCGTATTGTGCTTGTTTACATATCTCTGTACTTGAACACGCATGCTTACACTACTTTCTTTGGCAATTCAGTGTATTAGCATTTATGCTGCAGTCTAAAAAGTCATTAATGCACTACTCAAATTTGTTTTTGTGTTTTATCGCAGTTTTCGTTCTTTCAGTTGTAGTATACTAAAAATTGTCACTGCAAGGATCATCGGAATGTTGATAATTTCCTCATTTAAAAAAACGCTTCAGTTACGACCATCGTAAATTCGTATTCTCCTGCTGGCGCCCAGTGAGGATGAAACGTTTTGTATGCTGGATTTACAACTGCGTCGCAGTGGCATGAAGACTGCGTATCGGATAATAGCCCCAGCGTTGCTCTGTACTTGCACGAAATGCAGTGAGACACAGTAAACCTTTAAGTGCCGAACTTCGGGGGGAGATAGGATCAGTGCAGAAGGGCGTCGTAAAAGGCGCATCGCATGGCCCTTTGAAGGGCGCCTCCGGGCTGTTTGTGGCCTCTGTTAACTGTTGATGGCTCAGATACACTCGCCAGTCCTACACACGACGCACACTAGAAACTAGCTTTAATGACAGTCTCGCAATTTGCCGAACGCACACAAGAAGTGGAAATGCGGTGCTCGTCATAAAACTGATCTCTTATCGCACAGGACGAGCTAATGCAGCGCTCATTCATTTCTCTGAATTCTTAATGTGACCGATGGTTGAGTTTGGACACTGTGCACAACGGTCGTGCCATTAAAGTGAGAACAACAAGCTGAAAGGTCTCTCTTGGATTCCTTTCATGTTAATCTCTTAAATCTGTTGTCATTTACGGCATAAATTCCTCTTCTAAATTTACTGTGGCGTTTCTATCTGGGAGGAGACTGAGTTGTGGAATGTGTTACTTTTAAACATAAACAAGAACGATCTGTCACGCTACTACACTTTAAAACACAGTTTATATGTAATTCATGTCACACAGTCTCATACGGAACCTATATCCGCTTTCTTTTATATACTGTATATGATAAGATACTGTCATCCCCCTTCCCTTCTGTGTGAGAGGATGAATGAGCAAATGTATTTCTGGTTGCATGCTTGAGGGTAGCAGACAAGCCTGTCTGCTAGAGAACAGTAGGACCAACGTCGGAACAGGTAGCTACGCTTTCTAAAAGCAAAGAGGTTTCTATCCTTAGTATGGTCCTGTCCGTCCGTTGTCATGTTGGTATAGGAAGCTGCCCCTCTGGCCACTTCCGTTTGTGTTTGTGAGCCACCCTCAGGAAGGGACCAGGTCAGTCTGTCCGTGGCGAGCGTCTGAAGTGGTAAGATCTCCGGCTAAGCGCGTGACTGCTAAGTCTGTAGGACAATGGATTTCTAAAGTTCAACCTAACTGAAAATTTAATCACCTTTATTTCAGGTTTGGCTCTAACATATCTAATGTTATTTTAAATTTCAACGCAGTGTAATTCGAGTGTGAAGTTCAGAATATATTCCGGTAGTTGCTTTGTCACTACTTTGTGAGTAAAGTGGAACCACGTGTTGATCAGTAACTCTAACTAAGACCATCAGTCTTAAATGCGAATGTGCACGAGATTATAACGTCTCGTCTTGACAATATTTTTCAATATAGCAACTTTTCTTTATGTTCAACCCACGTGGGGTGTACTTTGCGAGACCAGTACCACATGCTTATACAATTGTTTGACCCATCAGGTTAATAGTAAGACGATAGTAACCAGTTCGAGGTTTTTCTTTTGTAAATTGCTTTTCGATCTAATTTATTTTAATTACCAAAATTATTTTGGAGTTACACTCTTTGTGTAAACCAAATTGACCACGTGAAGCATGTGGTGTAATCATCAAAGTAGCCCTCAGCTATTCTTTTCGGGAAGATTTCACAGAGAGTTAGTATGAATTTAGTATACCAGTGTGTGGTAATTACATGACGGACAGGATTGTGCTACGAACGTAACTTCTTTGGGTGAAAATTGAATCGGTTGGTTGTGGTTAATTTCCTCTTGCATATGTTTCAACGTTCTTCGTGTGTTATTTTATGAATGCAGTGTTGTATGCAGTCTCCCAATCTTGGCTCCATATTTGATGTGTTCCGTAAGATTACAATCTCACATTTTCACAATCCTAAATAAGGCACCAGTTTAGTTATGAATCAAATTTAATATGCTGAAATTTCAATAATTAATGTTAAAATAAATTTCCAAATATAAACTGATTTATTTCCTTTTATTTAAATTCTCTTTTTTGTATATATACCACCGGTTGTCGTATGACTATGACTATGTTAGTCTGGTTGGGAATTTGGTAAGCTAGACTGGATACCTGGTGAAACAGTTGCGTAGTAATGCAAGTTTAACTTCCCCAGACAGCTCACAGCTTTTAACCCGCTTTTATTGTCTATCAGCACCGCTTACACGACTAATTAAAGCAACAACTTACAAAGCTAAGGTGTTCATCATCTTATATTTATTATTAGCGGGTCGAATAACCGTGGAAAAGTGAGAGGACGCTGTAAAGGCCCTAGGAATGTAAGTCAAGATGGAAGTTGTAAAAGTTTTTTTATTAGCTCTGGCTGGTTCAAATGGCTCTGAGCACTATGGGACTTAACTGCTGTGGTCATTAGTCCCCTAGAACTTAGAACTACTTAAACCTAACTAACCTAAGGATACCACACACATCCACGCCCGAGGCAGGATTCGAAACTGCGACCGTAGCGGCCACGCGGCTCCAGACTGTAGCGCCTAGAACCGCATGGCCGGCCGGCTATTAGCTATAATGGCCGACAAAAATCAAAATAAAATTCAGCAGAGAACAAAGTTCTCTAAAAGAAATCAAATTGCAAAATGATGCTAACACTATCGGGAGGTGCCAAAAATGTTTGAAAGTGCAACATGATCTGCTCATCTGGATAGCTCGTGAAATCAAAGTTAGCAATACAACAAGGCGGCACAAATTGTAAACAAATCGAACAACGTAAGTTGCTTGGCAGTTTTAGCAGGTAAAGAGCTGCTCAGATTGTGGATTGCACTACTGCAATTGTGGGTCCTGCGTTTTCCAAAAATCAGCAAACTGTGCGTCCATCAGCACCAAATGTCCGACCACGGGACGAGACGTGGGGGATGACGGAAAACGTATGTCTTCATTCACCACTCGCTACTTCAAAAATCGCTCTGTATCGAGAGGATATTTCGTATTTCATGAAAAAACGGGGTAACGCTGCAGAAACGTAACAGCCTTAGCATACAAAATTTACCTTGACACTATGATGCCCTATCTTCCCCTGCCCTTCTCTAATCCCAGAGCGGTGATTTTGACACCTACTGTATAACAATAATGTTCAAAATTAATATTTCAAAATTGTATGCAGTTACTGTATTTCTATGTTTGTACGTGATTTTCATGTCGTTTAAGATACAGAAATGTGAATAAAATGCAACAGAACACAAATAACGTCAGTTATTGGAAAATAAACCTGTAAAACACAAGTGAGGCTTTTAATTAACTTTTAAATGCAAAGAAGATACGAATTATTCTTGTTTACAGCAATTTTAGGAAGTTCATAATTCCACACAATTGGCACATTTGTGTTTAGTTTTCTTTGTGCATTTTGCACAAACCATCTTCTCACGTACAGTACACTTGGAAATGATGTTTTTTTTTACACTTGCAGAATTTAGGAACTTGACACATGTAAGGATTCTATTTTATTTCCTCTTGACTTTTATTTCCATTGTTTTCATAACTGTTTGTGACCCTACTAAGCGAAAGACTCTTCCCTCACGCAGTGCATAGTTCTTGTGCAAGTTACTGAAGAAAACGTCTTCTTTTGATCCTTTTTCCATTCACAGCCCTGAATACTACATAAGCGTTTATTTATATTCAGTCTAAAATATTGTAAAATGAGCGTACTGACCAATCTCTTGGGAAGGCCATGACTGAATACTGCCTGATTATTTTGCCCACTACATTGTGTGAGCCAAAGTATCCGGACACCCCAGAAAACATACGTTTTTCATATTAGGTGCATTGTGCTGCCACCTACTGCTAGGTACTCCATATCAGCGACCTCAGCAGTCATTAGACATCGTGAGAGAGCAGAACGCTGCGCTCCGCGGAACTCACGGACTTGTAACGTGGTCAGGTGATTGGGTGTCACTTGTGTCATACGTCTGTACGCGAGATTTCCACACTCCCCAAACATCCCTAGGTCCACTGTTTCTGATGTGACTGGGAAGTGGAAACTTCCAGGAACACGTACACCGTAAAAGCGTACAGGCCGACCTCGTCTGTTGACTGACAGAGACCGCCGACAGTTGAAGAGGGCCGTAATGTGTAATGGGGAGACATCTAGCCAGACCATCACACAGAAATTCCAAACTGCATCAGGATCCACTGGAAGTACTGTGACAGTTAGGTGGGAGGTGCAAAAACTTGGATTTCATGGTCGAGCGGCTGCTCATAAGCCACACATCACGCGGGTAATTCCAAACGACGCCTCGCTTGGCGTAAGGAGCGTAAAGATAGGACGACTGCACAGTGGAAAAACGTTGTGTGGAGTGTCGAATCACGGTACACAATGTGGCGGCCTGATGCCACGGTATGGGTATGGCGAATGCCCGGTGAACGTCATCTGCCAGCGTGTGTAGTGCCAACAGTAAAATTCGGAGACGCTGATGTTATGATGTGGTCGTGTTTTTCGTAGAGGGGGCTTGCACCTTTGTTGACTGGCACTAACTCAGCACAGGCCTATATTGATGTTTCAAGCGCCTTCATGTTTCCCACTGTTCAAGAGCAATTCGGGGATGCCGATTGCATCTTTCAACACGATCGAGCACCTGTTCAAAATACCACGTCCTGTGGCGGGTTGGTTTCACTACAATAACATCCCTGTAATGGCCTGGCCTGCACAGAGTACTGATCTGAATCCTATAGAACACCGTATGGGCTGTTTTGGAACGCCGACTTCGTGCCAGGCCTCACTGACCGACGTAGATACCTTTCCGTAGTGCAGCACCCCGTGAAGAATGGGCTGCCATTCCCCAAGAAAACTTCAAACACGTGATTGAATGTATGCCTGCGAGAGTGGTAACTGTCATGAAGGCTAAGGGTGGCCAACACCATATTGAATTTCAGCATTTCGGTGAGAGGTGAGAGAACTTTTAAGTCATTTACAGCCAGGTGTCCGGATACTTTTGATCACATAGTGTATGTCAGAAAATGACTTGAAGTTTATCGATTTTTTTCTCATTTATGTTCACGGTAACACTAGGGTGAATGATGCTCACCGTCAGCCCACTTTTTACTTTCTTTCCTTGATAGACTATGTAGGGAATATCGTCATGTTAAAAATTTCTATTGAAGACTTCGAGCATGTGGTATTTCTCTTCTTGCAGTACTTAATGTCCTCACGATTGAAGTTGACTTTTCTTTCAATTTCTTTGCATGTTTGGAGGAAGTTGAGTAATTATCGGTAGTGGCATAATTTCACAGAATCTCTTTCTACTCATGGAGTCCACACAAAATGGTATGTCCCGGGTTTTTGACCATAAGCTGTGGAGGCATCACAAACCTGAGGCATATCATTTTGTGTGGATTCCATAAGCAGAAATAGATTCTCTGAAATTATGAGATTCCTAAAGTCTGACGAGAAATAATAAATAATTGCAATAAATACTTCCGTTTCTTCAATGATTAGCTGTCATTTCCTGATACTCTGTGTGCCTGTGTTACAGCAATTTTCAGAATATACTTGATTATATAGTTGTTTGTGTACAAGTGCCAAGCACTTGATATTCCAGTGTTGTACATTCATAAGATAATAATATGAAAAAAAGGTAATTATTGCACCACAAATTAAAACAGGTGAAGCTTGGGGGGTACATGAAACAAACTTAGGGCATACCAGTAAACAAGACTGCAGTATTATCATAAAGGGGTCAGTATGACCACTCTTGTCATTAAAGGTGAAAGCTACAAAAAATCATGAGTTGTGTGAAACGCACTGTTTTTCAATACAAAGTAAGTACCTACCGAATGAATTAAACTCATACAAGGAAATGTTGCTCCAGTCATTCTGTGAAACATAGCTACCATTTAAAAGCCAGCAAGTGTCGTTTTGATTCCCCCCCTCCCCACCCCCACCCCCGCCGCTCCCCTGGTTGTGTTCACACTGAGATGGAGCGATGTCTGTTGATCGTCTACTTCGCGCCAAGCACAGTGCCAGTGCGACTAGTTTCCACCGCGCACACCAAATTTTGAAGTGAAAGCAGTGGACCCACACGCATTGGTTGCACAGTTTCTCTGTGTGTCCTCCTTAGATGTCCAAACAGAATAGACGAAATGGTCGTGCACAGTTATTATCTGGGAACGGCAGTGACGTCACGGTGCCTTCCTCTCAGCACTAAGAGAAGCGCCGGATCTGCCAACACAAGCACGAAGCAGGCCGCAGCCTTACTTCTGCGATAACCAGTCGGCTCCCAGGGGACCTCCACCTTCCCAGTGATATTGACTGACTGCCCCCCTGCCGATCACGAGGACTCAAAACCGCACTGGGAGAACACATTCTGAGTGAGAAACACACACAACTTTCCTCCTATCAAATGTTCCCAGTACACTGTAAATAAAATGAACCTCGAAATGCTGAAAGATATGAACCAATGTCGCAGAGTCATATGTGACAGTAATGTCACAACGTATTGCATGATCAACAACAGCATGGTCCATTATTTGATGCGCTGGACCAAGAACTTCTCAAAAGACATCTTCTAATGTAAGAGACGGTAAGAAAAAAAACCTACATCAAGAAACTTCGAAATATCCCATTACAAGATAGCTATTGAAAACCTTGACCACAGCACATCGCATAGATATTTGGGGCCGGCTGATGTGGCCGAGCGGTTCTAGGCGCTTCAGTCTGGAACTGCGTGACCGCTACGGTCGCAGGTTCGGATTCTGCCTCGGGCATGGATGTGTGTGATGTCCTTAGGTTAGTTAGGTTTAAGTAGTTCTAAGTTCTAGGGGACTGATGACCACAGATGTTAAGTCCCATAGTGCTCAGAGCCGTTTGAACCATTTTTAGATATTTGGGAGGGCTGTATTAAGAAGTGATATGGATAAGGGACGAAGACGCAAATTCAGTAGTAGGGAAGGCGAATGGAAGGGTCTGATTCGATGAAAGATTTCTAGGAACTGTAGAGCATGTATAAAGGCAATTGTGTCCAGGACGCTAGTGCGACCAGATCTAGAGTACTGTTTCCTTGTTTGGAGTCCTGATCGCGTCGACATGACAACAGACATAGAACGAGTTAAACAACGCGCTGTTGCGTGTTAACGTATGGTTACAGGGCACTTAAAATTGCAGCTGAACTGCTAAAGGATGCTGGGTCTATAACACTCCTGTCTGCTACTGTTACACCATAACCTCAAAACTGAAGGCAATTTGTAAAACAGAATTATTTTGTTGGATTGATAATGGTACAAAGCAACAGAACAGTGTTACCCTCTGAGAGGAATTTTGCTAGGTTGACCGTGTTGTTCCTAACGGAGGTGGCTTATCGGAAATGAAAGTCAGAATTACGTAAATATTTGAATAGTAACAAACAAAATTTTGCCTAGCTATAGTGTTTATAGAATAAGGGAAACGGTCGCCAGCCTAATTAGGCAAGAGAAAGATTAACGTTCTCGTTTAAGAAAGTAGGTATAAGTAACTATAACGGACAAACACAACCTAGACTTAGCCACACGCGAGTGCAATGAACTCTGACACACACATATGTTTTAAGATTGAAGCTAACAACTGGAGCAGTACAAACTATTTGCAAAATTATAACAGATACCGAAACACACTATTACTTTCAATGTAAGATACTGACTCACCTTCTGCGATTTACAACAAGCATTAAAGTGATCATTTACTAAGCAAAACTTTATAAGCCTCAGTCTTAAGAATTTTTAATTTGAAGTTGGCAACAACACATTAATAAGCAGTTTTACTAGGAAAATTATTTTCAACAAGCATCATTAACTTAAACTCACTCTCTTGCTACATTAACTTTAACTTTCTTTTTACTATGTTGAAGAGGCATTAATTAACAAAATACTGGGCTTTAATGCTCTTTTAGTAAGGACACTCGGATATCACTTTAGCTCAAAAGGAGAGGAACCTGAGAGGTGTTATGATGAGGAGAAAAATCAGGGTAGGTACATAAATTCAGATATAAATTACCTTATATTTGAGCACACTAACACATCCATTAAACTGATCCTTCACTGTACATCATTGTAGTATTCCGATGTAATGATTGCGCAATGTGGTGGCCACTGCATGTTGTTAGGTGGAATTGCAGGTAGAATTGCTGGACTCTGTCATTTCTTGGTGGCGATGATTGATACCATTCCCAGAATATTTCCAGCTATTTATCCATTCTTCCGAGGCATTGGAAAGCGGCAGGAAAAGCTTCTCTCGGAAGCAGCACAATATGCATCTTTTACATGGCAGTGCACAGACTCGTAGCTCGTTCCTGACTCGTAGCTCGTCTCCGACTGACTATCAGTTCCACCTTTTCTTCATAGGCCACCCACAATTTGCGCGCGCTACACAGTTCCGTTCCCGAGGGGAACCACTACATCTTTTACATACAAATTAACTAAGAACCCTAAGTGAAGGTCAGCAGTTTACATAACAGCAACCAAATACATTAAATAAAACAGAACATTTGCACATATTGACATTTCTACCAAAAAATTATTCACACAAAATTGCAATTATATACAGTAAGTTTTGTTCCCTCCAAATGGGACAAAGATTTTAAATTACAGATACACTACTTTGCATAGAATCAAATCACGACGTCAAAGGTTTGACAAAGAAAGCAATATACAATTTTATGTTATCGATTCAATCACACACATTTACAGAAGCACAGCAGTGTAACATTAAATAACACAAAAGCAAAATAAATCAGTACAGCATTAGAGCTATGGTGTTACAGGTCGAATTCCATCAGAGAACTAAGAAATATACTAAGCAACAACATTAAAGCATAACTTTTTCGAATTCCCATAGTTGTTCCCCTTTCCGACTCATAAATTTTCCTCGAAGGTGCCTATAGCCTTCCTCTGTGACGTTACAAAAGCGTGGCACCCTGCCACATCAATCTCCGGCTCGGCGACGCTATAAACAGCAAGGCGTCTGTGGAACTGAAAAAAAAAAAGGCCGCAGTTCAGAAGTTTATGTGATCTGTAAGGTGGGTTAATGAGGTCACATTGGTACCAAATTTTGCCAAAGCTCTGCCCAAAACCACTGGTGACATGTCACATTATGGGAAGGTAGTCACACCCGCTCTTACCCACATTTCAACACTTCTTTTGGAGACTCTACAGTGGAGTTCACAATCGAAATAGCAGACTGTTTCCTTATTGGTGGCTCAGGAAGACTTTTCAGACGTAGCGTCCCTCAGAATCGGCACGGAAAGGCCTCAGGGGCGGCATAAAGTACGTCAATGGAACCAGCCCTTCCCTTGGTGCGTTGATTCCCACAAATTTCGCGGTCGAAAAAAACACTTTACAGTGCGATGGGCAACTAAACGACGTTCTTGACAAATGCAAAACCCCCCTGCCACCTCTGGGTGTTTAAACCCTCCTCTGAGGGCACTGTTCGTCTGTAACCTCACTGAACCTTACCTGGTCCCTTTGTAGTGTAGAGCGAGGGCTGGTGTACAGGGTGGAGGTCAACGGCACTGCTGCAGTGGTAACACTGGTTCCCATCAGATCCCTGAAGTATTGCCGGGCTTCTTTAGCACCTGGATGGATCACAGTCCGGGTCTGCCGAGTACTGTTGGCATGTGGGCTGCACTCAACTCTTGTGAGGCCAATTGAGGAGTTACTAGCCCCTCCATATCAACATCTGGTGACGCTTAAGTGCTGAGGATGACACGGCGGCCGGTCGGTACCGTTGGGACTTCAAGGCCTGTTGGGACCGTTTTGTGTACAGAGTGTGACCACAAAGACCCGCTGAAAATCATTCAACGAAATCTGATCGTGACCCGAAGCAGCATAGGGCTTTTCTCTTTTACCCCTTCCTGTTTCGCGTTCTCCTCTGTCGTAGTCACGAAGTGTGGGATGCAACATTAACACGTGCGCGAATAAAACGGCAAAGTGCAAAGTGTCCCTCTAAGACCCCTCCAGTTCGGTAACACTGCAACATTTTTGGTTCCACTCACGCACACTGCACATGTACCTGTCAGAAACTTGGATACACATTGAGCATCCCTGCTTCTCCAGCGCTCAGGGTTAGGCAGCCCCTTTAACTCTCCTTACGCGAGGTTTGCCTGCCTTCAGGCGGTCCAGTAGCCGCGAGGCTGAATGTGTGTGGAAGTTTAGCGCCGGGATGGGAGAAAATTACGAGGTTTCGAAAAAATGATCCTTTAATTTTCACAGTGTGTCATACAAAACATATGCGAGATGTAAATACCAAAAGAGTGGATGTGCGCAGTTATACAGTCTCTAAATAAGAAAGGGGATGGGAACAATGTTAAAAATTACAGAGGGATAGTTCTACTGCCCGTCACGTTCAAAATTCTATCACAGGACCCAGATGAATCTGGAAAACAAGACAGAAGAATAATGAAAAGGCTTCAGACTGGGAAGATCATGTACTGAGCGGAGACTCAGACAATACTGAGATACCAAGTGAAGAGAAGCCGAGAGACCATGTGCACCTTAGTAGATTTCAAAAAGTTGTGCTCATCACTGACCCAGGAGCCAGAAGAAAGGGACGTCGACAAGAAACTTTGAACATCATGAAACAGTCACTAATGAACACAGGATTCAAAATCAAGATCTTGGAGAGTTGCAAGATTCCTTAGCGATCAAACAAGGAGTGAGGCACGGCGATGGTATTTCACTACTATTATTCAATTTACTATTAAGCAGAGGTTTCAGCGAATGGAGAAAAGAACTGACGACGCAGGAACTTCATAAGACAATCATGATACGAAAGAAAACCAAAAACTAGATGTCGTATGTCTGGCATTCGCAGATGATCTGACAATCTCACAGAAACTACAGTGAAGCAAATAAGATTCTAAAAGAGAAGGCAGGAAAAGTAGGACTATAGATCTTTCTTAGGGAAAAACAGAATAAATGTCAAATCGAAAAGATATTTCAAAAACGATCACGACAAAATATAGTGAGATCAAGTCTGTTCACAAATTCAAGCATCTTGGAGAGATGATTGTACCCTCCGCCACACACCGTCAGGTGGCTTGCGGAGTATGGATGTAGATGTAGATAGAGGCAAAAGGCATAAAGAAAGAAGCTTACGATCAGAGAAATCAAAAGATGCCTAAAGCATTCTGGAAGACTGGAAACACCTACAATAGGTCTTGCATGTCACGTAATGAAAAGTGAGATCCTGTAACACTACCGTCAATCCAAAAACCTTACACGTACCAGAAACTTGCACATGAAAATGTACTGTAAAAGAAATGAATGACGCTCAGCGAATTATCCGAATGGGACAGAAGATTTTCAAGACAAAGATCTTCACAAATTGAGCATGCCAATAACTCGTTGGTCTACCTATGACCCTCATGCAAGCAGCTACCAGCCTGGCATCGAACGTAAATGGGGGATCCGACCTGAAACACAGATGCACGTACTTATACATATGAAATGGCCTTGCCTGATACAGATATAACTTCATGTATACAGACTGAAGCGGCGTCTGAAAATTCGTACCAAGGCCAGAAATATTGCACAACATGGAGAACCTCGGCAATGCTTTTGTGTGTAATGGAGTATTTAAAGGAAGACTGGGGCGGCAGTGAGAATTTGGATCGAGAAAGGAGGCGTGCCAGCTTAATCCGTTCAATTGGGTGAAAAGTCGCTTGGGGGCAAACGCACCTACCTAGTAAGTAGGAGACCCGGGTTCGATTCCCAGACCTGGTAAAAATTTTCACTCATGGATTCAGAATATATACATAAAATTACTTTTTTAAAAAAAATAGCGCATGTACACTGATATGCCAAAATATGCCAAAATATTGTGACCACTTCCGCCTTGTGGCGTTGCGGACACGTGACACAGTAACAAAAGTATCGAAGCCGAAAAGACACTGAAGGGGATCACCCTAAAGAAGATATGAGCTGCACATAGGGACATCCGTTGAGATAAGTGACCATGTTAGAGGGCAGATTATTATTATGCAGAGCCTGTGTTCGAGTGTCTCGAAAACGGCAAAGCTGGTCGAATGATCGCGTGCTACTATCGTGAGAATCTATGGAAAGAGGTATAGAGAAAGTGAAACTACCACTTGGTGCTAAATTGTTGGACGTCCACGACTCACCACAGAACGTAGGGTTCGGAGGCCTTCCTGCTCTGTAAAATAGGACAGACTGTGATGTGTGGCATCTCTGCCGAAAGAGCACAATGCTGGTGCACGCGCAAGTGTTTTGAAGCTATGTTCATCGTGCTTTGTTGGACATGGAGCTCCAAAGGAGGCCACCCCTATGTGTTCACATCTTGACCCAAGGACGTCGTCAATTAGGATTGCAGTGGGCGTGGGACCATAGGGATTCGACTGGCGATCAATTGGAAACTTGTCGGCTCTTCGGGTGAAAAACATCTTCGCTACACTAAGTCGATAGTCATATAGACAAACGCCGCCATCGAAGTGAACAGTGACTCGAAACGTGCAGCACGTCATGGACGCAGGCTGATAGGAGCAGTATTGTGCTATGGAAGTGAACCGTGGTAGTAGTAGAAGACACGCTGACAGCTACGAACTACCTCCATCCCTCCATACTTGATGTCTTCCCTGACGGCGATGTCATCTTTCAGCAGTATAATCGTCCGGGTCGCGGAGCCAGAACCGTGCTAAAGTGGTTTGGGTTGTATTGTAGTGAAGTCATGTTGATGTCTCGGCAACCAGACCCGCCTGATGTAAACCCTGTGGAAGACGTATGGGTCGCTATCGAGTGACATCACAGCGTACGCAAAGGAGCGGCTCGTTACATAACCTTTGCGTAGACATGTAATGCCACATACCTCCACAAATCTATCACAAAACTGTCGGATCCCCGATACGCAGAGTCAGTGATGTAATTCGCTCCAAAGACGGACAAAAATGTATTAAGCAGTTGGTCATAATGTTTTGGCTCATGTGTGTGTGTGTGTGTGTGTGTGTGTGTGTGTGTGTGTTTGTGTTTTCTACGAAAATGACAACTAGATGTCTAAATAGTGACGGCAGACTTGTTTTCAATGTTCTAAACCTCATACCTTCTGAAACACGTAGACTATAAAGTGTGGCATTGGCGCCACAGTTTCTGCCGTAACGCGCTTGCAGCAAGGTTTGCAGACGCCAGAACAGTGCAGGCAACCCGCATTACTGCGCTACAGCATTACGGAGGAGCTGTGGCACTGTTTCCATTACCTGATTTCCAAGTATTCCACAAGGTGTACGGTTCACAGCAGTGAAGTCTGGCATCACAAATTGTGGCTCTAATTTTAAATTCTGTAGAAAAACACACATGTCCCAAAAAAGTAATTTTGTGTTGAAAGTGATGTTTGTTTACATTTAGGGAGTGTTCATTCCTGCCAATTGTGCGAGTCCATGACATAGGTGCATCCTGGCCATCTGCGTTTCCATACTTTCAATCACTTGTCGAAATGCAGACCAGGAAATAGAACCGTCCTCTGAAACATTTACTCAATTTCACTGATTCTTGTTGGCATAAGAGAGTATTAGTGATATATTATTTTACAAACAAGAAACGAATACGACCCCTCTGTCTGATTAGGTGATAACTTTCGCTACGTTTCATTCATAATTTATACTGTTCATGCCTACTTTCTTTACCTGGACACGAACCCTTCTTTCGTTAGCGAAAGTCATATTCTGTACCTTACTTCGGACAGATGATAAGCAGGAAGTATACTAACGGCATATGCAAAAGTGAAACAGACATTGAGATTTCTCCTTCACGTTTCAACGTTCCCTACAAAACTGCCATTGTTTGCCCTTTCCGTCAACTGTACCCGCCACGTTCTTTTCTCCCCCTTCCTAATTCAGTTTGCTAAGTCCGAGGCGAACTTGGCTGCAAAGTTTTCCCATTTCCAGCTGAAGCGCCTCAAGTTGGGCAATGCGGGCTTCTTCTGATGTAGACTTAGGAAAGTAGACAGTCCCCCCCCACCCGCCTTCGCAACCGCTCCCCATTAACCAGCTGTTCCCCTGTTGACTTCACGTGAAACAGTCAGTTTACTTTGCGAATGTTGTTAACGCGCTTTTTGTGTCGCCAAATTTCACCTCACCTCAGTTGAAAACAAAAGGATTCACCAAAGTAATGAATAGAGCCGGATATAGAAGAACGGTACGCAGTTAAATTTTTGAGAATAGTTGTGGATGTTCGGGTCAAATGCTATCTACGTCTGCATACATACTCTGAAAACTACCGCGGAGTGCATGGCGGAGGGTACTTAGCGGCATTAGAACATCCCCCTCATATTAGTCATAGTAGGTAGGCAGCAGTGGTCAGCACACAGGATTCCCATGCTGGAGGTCTACGGTTCGGATCTGAGTACGGCCATCCAGGTTTAGATTTCCTATCATTTTCCTAAATCTCTCCAGGTAAATAGTGGGGTGGTCCCTTTTTACGGGCTGCTCTTGTTTCCCATCGTTTCGTAATCCGAGCTCACATTGTACTGATCTGGATGTCAACGTGACTTTTGACCCTAATATTTCTTCCTTCTATATAATTAGCTACCTGTTGTCTTACGAAATTGTTCCCTGATAGAGTTTCTAATGACTTAATAAGGAGATCGTACACATAGTTCCCTATTCTTCTCCGAAACACCCAGCGACATTGTACAAAATAATCAGGATCGTAAAACGTTTCTGTCAGATCGCACGAAGCTGTTACAACAAGTTATACCAAGAGCTGTAGCCAGTCCAAATCTTAAATGTATTTTTTTTGTTAAGGAAATCACCATCTTCACCTCACAATTAAAACAAAGAAAATACTTGCAAGCTATTGGCCCTAGAAATATGTCCCTGGCGAAAATTTGGGCCATACTTCTGATACAACGCACTTCTGAAAGTATGAGGTGCATTCAAGTTCTAAGGCCTCCGATTTTTTTTCTCCGGACTGGAAAGAGATAGAAACATGCGCATTGTTTTAAAATGAGGCCGCGTTGATTGTCAATACGACCCAGAGATGGCAATACCGTACGGCAGATGGAATTTTACCGCCAGCGGCGAGAATGAGAACTGTTTTAAATACTTAAAATGGCGACGTTTTCCTTTCTTGAACAGCGTGCAATCATTCGTTTTCTGAATTTGCGTGGTGTGAAACCAATTGAAATTCATCGACAGTTGAAGGAGACATGTGGTGATGGAGTTATGGATGTGTCGAAAGTGCGTTCGTGGGTGCGACAGTTTAATGAAGGCAGAACATCGTGTGACAACAAACCGAAACAACCTCGGGCTCGCACAAGGCGGTCTGACGACATGATCGAGAAAGTGGAGAGAATTATTTTGGGGGATCGCCGAATGACTGTTGAACAGATCGCCTCCAGAGTTGGCATTTCTGTGGGTTCTGTGCACACAATCCTGCATGACGACCTGAAAATACGAAAAGTGTCATCCAGGTGGGTGCCACGAATGCTGACGGACGACCACACGGCTGCCCGTGTGGCATGTTGCCGAGCAATGTTGACGCGCAACGACAGCATGAATGGGACTTTCTTTTCGTCGGTTGTGACAATGGATGAGACGTGGATGCCATTTTTCAATCCAGAAACAAAGCGCCAGTCAGCTCAATGGAAGCACGCAGATTCACCGCCACCGAAAAAAATTCGGGTAACCGCCAGTGCTGAAAAAATGATGGTGTCCATGTTCTGGGACAGCGAGGGCGTAATCCTTACCCATTGCGTTCCAAAGGGCATACGGTAACAGGTGCATCCTACGAAAATGTTTTGAAGAACAAATTCCTTCCTGCACTGCAAAAAAAAAAAAAAAAAAAAAAAAAAAACGGCCAGGAAGGGCTGCGCGTGTACTGTTTCACCAAGACAACGCACCCGCACACCGAGCTAACGTTACGCAACAGTTTCTTCGTGATAACAACTTTGAAGTGATTCCTCATGCTCCCTACTCACCTGACCTGCCTCCTAGTGACTTTTGGCATTTTCCAAGAATGAAAGACACTCTCCGTGGCCGCACATTCACCAGCCGTGCTGCTATTGCCTCAGCGATTTTCCAGTGGTCAAAACAGACTCCTAAAGAAGCCTTCGCCGCTGCCATGGAATCATGGCGTCAGCGTTGTGAAAAATGTGTACGTCTGCAGGGCGATTACGTCGAGAAGTAACGCCAGTTTCATCGATTTCGGGTGAGTAGTTAATTAGAAAAAAAAATCGGAGGCCTTAGAACTTGAATGCACCTCGTACAGGTTTTTAACTTCCGCGCGCACCACCTGTTCGTACTTGGACTGCCCCACTGCAGCCGGTTAGTGCCTGAGTGCGAAGTACTGTCCAGCCGAGTCACGAACGGAGCCCTTAATTTGCGGGATGTAGGTAGGAGGATGTGGGAGGTGAACACATGTGTCTAACGTGTAATGAAGTCTTGTTGGAGAACACACGTTATTCTACACTACTGCTGTGAATGTGATTCACACAGTGAGAAGTCATGGAACAGCGATATGACCGTGTAGGGATGACGGTAGCATTACGTACACGAGGTATAAAAGGACAGTGCGTTGACGGAGCTGTCATTTGTACTTATGTGATCCGTGTGAGAAAGATGTCCAAAGTGATTATGGCCGCCTGCCGGAAAGTGACAGATTTTGGGCGCGGAATGGTAGTTGGAGGTAAATGCATGGGACATTCTATTTCGAAAATCTTTAGGGAATTCAGAACTGCGATGGTCACCTTTATGTATTAGATGAGGAGGTTTAACGACGGTGCAGCGCACAGTTATGTATGGCACGCGATTTTTAACGTTTTTCTTTATGTGGTAACGCTGTTAGGTGATTTTAGGTACAATAATTGTTCAAAAATATTCACCTAATTTTTATACAATCTTTGTACACTTGGTTTCATTTTAGGTACTGAAAAAAACTAATCACGAAATATTCTCTATTATAATACGTAGTAAAATGATAATTCAGTAATTAAAATGCAGGATGATGATCACGATATTGAGCTATACCGTGGATTACAGTGAACCATCCTCACACGTGTGTTCTGCCGGTCACGAGCTGCTGCGCGCTGTTACATTGACTCGCTGATACTTTTATAGTGATGCCCAACAGTTGGCAGCACATGCGCATGATGAAAAGGTTGAACGTTCACACATGTGTACATAAGGTATCCATTAGGGAAAAAATGCTTCTGTTGCAGCTAAGAAATTGTAAAACGTAACGTACGCAATTGTATTTAGAGGGTCTGAAAGGGTTAAATTACTGACAACGATGCAGTCACATACACTATGTGATCAAAAGTATCCGGATACCCCCTAAAAAATGTTTTTCATATAAGTTGCATTGTGCTGCCGCCTACTGCCAGGTACTCTATATCAGCGACCTCAGTCATTAGACATCGTGAGAGAGCAGAATGGGGCGCTCCACGGAACTCACGGACTTCGATCGTGGTCATTGGGTGTTACTAGCGTCATACGTCTGTACGCGAGATTTCCGCACTCCTAAACATCCCTAGGACCACTGTTTCCGATGTGATAGTGAAGTGGAAACGTGAAGGGACACGTGCAGTACAAAAGCGTACAGGCCGACCTCATCTATTGACTGACAGAAACAGTCGACAGTAGAAGAGGGTCGTAATGTGTAATAGGCAGACATCTATCCAGACCATCAAACAGGAATTCCAAAGAGCATCGCCTGCCGGGGTGGCCAAGCGGTTAAAGGCGATACAATCTGGAACCGCGCGGCCGCTACGGTCGCAGGTTCGAAACCTGCCTCGGGCATGGATGTGTGTGATGTCCTTAGGTTAGTTAGGTTTAAGTAGTTCTAAGTTCTAGCGGACTGATGGTCTTAGAAGTTAAGTCCCATAGTGCTCAGAGTCATTCGAACCATTTTGAACCAAAGAGCATCAGGATCCACTGCAAGAACTACGACAGTCAGGCGCGAGATGAGAAAACTTGGTCGAGCGGCCGTTCATAAGCCACACATCACGCCGGTAAATACCAAACGACGAGGTGTAAGGAGCGTAAACATTGGACGATTGAACAGTGGAAAAACTTTGTGTGGAGTGACGAATCACGGTACACAATGTGGCGATCCGATGGCAAGTTTGAATATGGCGAATGGCCGGTGAACGTCATCTGCCAGCGTGTGTAGTGCCAACACTAAAATTTGGAGGCTATGGTGTTACGGTGTGGTCGTGTTTTTCGTGGAGCGGGCTTGCATCCCGTGTTGTTTTGCGTGGCACTATCACAGCACAGGCCTACATTGATGTTTTAAGCACTTTCTTGCTTCCCACTGTTGAAGAGCAATTCGGAGATGGCGATTGCATCTTTCAACACGATCGGTCACCTGATCATAATGCACCGCTTGTGGCGGGGTGGTTACACGACAGTAACTTCCCTGGAATGGACTGGCCCGCTCAGAGTCCTGACCTGAATCCTATAGAACACTTCGTGATGTTTTGGAACAACGACTTCGTGCCAGGCGTCACCGACCGACATCTATACCTCTTCTCAGTGCAGCACTCCTTGAAGAAAGAGCTACCATTCCGCAAGAAACCTTCCAGCACGTGTCTGAACGTATGCCTGCGAGTGGAAGCTGTCATCAAGACTAAGGGTTGGCCAACACCATATTTAATTCCAGCATTACCGATGGAGGGCGCCACGAACTTGTCAATTTCAGCCAGGTGTCCGGATACTTTTGATCGCAGTGTATGTTACTAGAGGTAAATACACAAAAAAGTTTTGCATCACCCGGGTTCCCAGAACACCTGAAGAAGGACGTGGGTATTGTATCACAGAGACAGCCCTTTGACTGTTCAGGGATGTCACTAAACTCTCCCAAAGATGTAAACAACCATGCATGAGCAGCGCCTGTTAGACGGAGGGGGTGCGACAGCCGATCAGTTCCAGTCATACCACCAGGAAGGAGGTACACGTCTCGTGTTGTCTGTACTTCAACCATGCCTAGACGGTCAATAACGCGGCTAGATCGCGTCCGCATTGTTACTTTGTGCCAGGAAGGGCTCTCAACAAGGGAGGTGTCCAGGCGTCTCGGAGTGAACCAAAGCGATGTTGTTCGGACATGGAGGAGATACAGAGAGACAGGAACTGTCGATGGCATGCCTCGCTCAGGCCGCCCAAGGGCCACTACTGCAATGGATGACCGCTACCTACGGATTATGCCTCGGAGGAACCGTGGCAGCAACGCCACCATGTTGAATAATGCTTTTAGTGCAGTCACAGGACGTCGTGTCACTAATAGAACTGTGCGCAATAGGCTGCATGATACGCAACTTCACTCCCGACTACATGGCGAGGTCTATCTTTGCAACCAGGACACCGTGCAGCGTGCTACAGATGGGCCTAACAACATGCCGGATGCACTGCTCGGGATTGGTATCACATTCTCTTCACCGGTGAGTGTCGCATATACCTTCAGCCAGATAATCGTCGGAGACGTGTTAGGAGGCAACCCGGTCAGCCTGAACGCCTTACACACAGTGGAGCGAGTGCAGAAAGGTGGAGGTTCCCTGCTGTTCTGCTGTGGCATTATGTGGGGTCAACGTACGCCGCTGGTGGTCATGGAAGGCGCCGTAACGACTGTACATGAATGCCTTCCTCCGTCCGGTATTTTGCAACCATGGCAGCATATTGGCGAGGCATTCGTTTTCATGGACAATTCGCGCTCCTATCGTGCACATCTTGTGAATGGCTTCCTTCAGGATAACGACGTCGTTTGACTAGAGTGGCCAGCATGTTCTCCAGACATCAATCCTATCGAACATGCCTGGGATACAATGAAAAATGCTATTTATGGACGACGTGACCCAGCAACCACTCTGAGGGATAAACGTCGAATCGCTTTTGATGAGTGGGACAGTGTGGACCAACAGTGCCTTGATGAACGTGTGGATAGTACGCTACGACGAATACAGGCATGCATTAATGCAAGAGTACGTGCTTCTGGCTGTACACACTTGAGGCAATCTGGACCACCACCTCTGAAGGTCTCGTTGTGTAGTGGCACAACATGCAATGTTTGGTTTTAATGAGCAATAAAAAAAGGCGGAAATAATGTTTATGTTGATCTCTATTCCAGTTTTCTGTACAGTTCAGGAACTCTCGGAACCGGGGTGATGCAAAACTTTTTTTTTTGATGTGTGTATTATCTTTGTCTAAGGGTACGTCCAATTAGTTGTATGAATCGTGTTTAGCTGTTTTTTTTTTGTTACGGTGTTTTGCTGTTTCCAGAGATACTTGAGAATGGGTAATGCCCAAAAACAAAAGTGTGTGAAATAAAAACTTTGGTACACAGTCTAGTGGACACATGTCGTTATTCAAACACACAAATGAACGCACTTCGCACTTGGCACAAATTGCAGAAAGTGAAATGCAAAACAAAATTAATCATTTTTCTTGAATGTAGGTGCTATGCTCCGCTAGTTAGAAAGGATTCCAGCCGCCCACGTATTCCAGAACCCAATGCGTATGAATGCGTATGCTGAGACTTCCATAGATTGTTGCTAGATGCGACAGTTTAGTGAGACGAGACGCTGCTGGAATTCTTACAGTTTGATCTCATATAGCTTATGCGAATGCAGCCAGGTGACGTCTTCGACAACTGGCGATGTTTCGGCAGCTGCACCCACCATCAATTTCAAGGCACAAATGTACAGGGTTCTCTCTGTGAAGCTTTATGTCTTGAAAATGACTGGATGCGCTTTAATCGGAATTTTGGCGGCTGTCGAAGACGTCGCCCGGCTGCCTTCCCGTAAGATGTTTCCGGGAACAACTCGAGTTGTACATTTCGACCTCTGCACGGCATGATAAGTGCGACTTTACCGTGGCAGTGGTCCGTAATTTTCGCGGCTGCAAGCGGGTCGCGAGGTTTCCTCGGTGTCACACGCAACTGCCAATAAATCCTGGCCACTCGCTACTTTCCGCCGCTCGCGGGTGCAGATGTATCATCGTTTACTCCCTTCTGAAGAAGGCAATAAAGAGATGAACCCGAAACGGCACAGCAGTGGGATGGGGATAAATGATGTAGCGATGTCATGTTCATGGTGGTGAGGTCGGTGCCGGTCTCTGGCCCCGCAGAAGGTGATGGTGTACTAGGTGTGCGGGGCCGTCAGTTTTATCACTGAAAACTCCTTCCCCGGTAAGGAGTTGACCACAGACGAATCACACACCCAGCATCAGGTTACAAATAATGAAACGTACATGCAAATTGTATGACGTTGCAGTAGTACTGTACTTTAACATGTTTTTTAAACAAATCGTTGAGATTAGAAAGTATGTTATAATAATAATAATGGTATAATAATAATAATGGTATAATAATAATAATGGTATAATAATAATAATAATAATAATAATAATAATAATAATAATAACCCCCGTGGAGGCCCGGGAAAAGAATAGGCCTCCGGTATGTTCTGCCAGTCGTAAAAGGCGACGAAAAGAACAAACCACTAATAGGGCTAACCCCCCTTTTAGTGTGATTACTTGGTTCAGGACAGAACTAAAGAAGCCTCGGACAAGCGCCGTCATGGTCGGGGACGACGCTTGAACCCTATGCCCGCCCACAATGGTAACGACACTGCTAGCCACATGGAAAATGATTTAAATCCGAATAGAGGTGTTTTGCAGGATATGCTTCCTGCAACCACCCTAGAAGGAAAACAAAGACAGAGGATGAGATGGTCAGATGAAGTAAATCGACACCTCATGTTCTGTTATTACCAAGCAACAAACCTAGGAACCAACACAACTGGATACAGATCACAAGTATACACAACATTTATTACCAGATACCCGGAATTAAAATTTTTAACAGAACAACGACTAGCTGATCAGATCCGTGTAATAATAAAAAATAACAGGATACCCCAGTCAGAATTAGAAAACATCAAACAACAAGTACAACAAATACTGGAACAAAATAATGTGCAATCAGAAGAAGAAGAAAACACAGTAATGGACTCAAACATCCCAGAGCAAACAAACAAAGACCAACACGCATCAATTAAACAATCAGAGGAAAACGAAATCTTAAGACAGCCACCAGAACAAGCACAAATAGAACACGAAGAGACACACGTGTTAGATATAGAAGAGAAATTTCAGCTGACATATATAGAATACAAAGACACAAATACAGACATTAGACCATTCTTGCATAGACCGCCAAATAACCCACAAGTCGAAACAACAATAAAAACTATCAACACAATCATACACAACAAAATAAATGAAAACACAACTATGGAAGAGTTACAACTACTGGTTTATATAGGAGCACTCACTACACTAAATATACACACTAGGCAGAGATCAGAACAAACCAACACACAGAAGAAACGCACAAAACCAGCATGGCAACACAGGTTACAGATCAGAATAGAAAAACTGAGAAAAGACATCGGACAGCTAACACAATTTATAAGAAATGAAATATCAGACAAAAAACGAAAAAGGTTAGGTAAAATCTCACAACAAGAAGCAATAGAGCAATTAGATGAAAAAAAGCAGAAATTGCAAGCATTGGCCAAACGACTTAGAAGATACAATAAAAGTGAAAATAGAAGGAAACAAAACCAAACATTCAACACAAACCAAAAGAGATTTTACCAAACAATGGATAACACACACATTAAAATAGACAATCCACCAAACATAACAGACATGGAACACTTCTGGAGCAGCATATGGTCAAACCCGGTACAACATAACAGGCATGCACGGTGGATACAAGCAGAAACAGACACATACAAGATGATACCACAAATGCCTGAAGTGATAATTTTGCAACATGAAGTCACCCGAGCAATTAATTCTACACACAATTGGAAAGCCCCTGGAAATGATAAAATAGCAAATTTCTGGCTAAAGAAGTTCACCTCAACACATTCACATCTAACTAAATTATTTAACAGTTAACATTGCAGACCCATACACATTCCCTGATACACTTGCACATGGAATAACCTATCTGAAACCTAAAGATCAAGCAGACACAGCAAACCCAGCTAAATATCGCCCCATAACATGCCTACCAACAATATACAAAATATTAACTTCAGTCATCACACAGAAATTAATGACACATACAACACAGAACAAAATTATAAATGAAGAACAAAAAGGCTGCTGCAAAGGAGCACGAGGATGTAAAGAGCAACTGATAATAGATACAGAGGTGACATATCAAGCTAAAACTAAACAAAGGTCCCTACACTACGCATACATTGATTACCAAAAAGCCTTTGATAGTGTACCCCACTCATGGTTACTACAGATTTTGGAAATATACAAAGTAAATCCTAAATTGATACACTTTCTAAACACAGTAATGAAAAACTGGAAAACCACACTTAATATCCAAACAAATTCAGATAGCATCACATCACAGCCAATACAGATTAAGCGTGGAATATACCAAGGAGACTCATTAAGTCCTTTCTGGTTCCGTCTTGCTCTGAACCCACTATCCAACATGCTAAATAATACAAATTATGGATACAATATTACTGGAACATACCCACACAAAATCACACATTTGCTATACATGGATGATCTAAAACTACTGGCAGCAACAAATCAACAATTCAACCAATTACTAAAGATAACAGAAGTATTCAGCAATGATATAAATATGGCTTTTGGAACAGACAAATGTAAGAAAAATAGCATAGTCAAGGGAAAACACACTAAACAAGAAGATTACATATTGGATAACAACAGCGACTGCATAGAAGCGATGGAAAAAACAGATACCTATAAATATCTAGGATACAGACAAAAAATAGGAATAGATAATACAAATATTAAAGAAGAACTAAAAGAAAAATATAGACAAAGACTAACAAAAATACTGAAAACAGAATTGACAGCAAGAAACAAGACAAAAGCTATAAATACTTATGCTATACCAGTATTGACCTACTCATTTGGAGTAGTGAAATGGAGTGACACAGACCTAGAAGCACTCAATACACTTACACGATCACAATGCCACAAATATAGAATACATCACATACATTCAGCAACAGAAAGATTCACATTAAGCAGAAAGGAAGGTGGAAGGGGATTTATAGATATAAAAAACCTACATTATGGACAGGTAGACAATTTAAGAAAATTCTTTCTAGAACGAGCAGAAACTAGCAAAATACACAAAGCAATCACTCATATAAATACATCAGCTACACCATTGCAATTTCATAACCACTTCTACAACCCTTTAGATCACATAACATCAACAGATACAAAGAAAGTAAATTGGAAAAAGAAAACACTACACAGCAAGCACCCGTATCATCTGAAACAGCCACACATCGATCAAGACGCATCCAACACATGGCTAAGGAAAGGCAATATATACAGTGAGACGGAAGGATTCATGATCGCAATACAGGATCAAACAATAAACACCAGATATTACAGCAAGCATATTATTAAAGATCCCAACACCACAACAGATAAATGCAGACTTTGCAAACAACAAATAGAAACAGTAGATCACATCACAAGCGGATGTACAATACTAGCAAATACAGAATACCCCAGAAGACATGACAATGTAGCAAAAATAATACATCAACAACTTGCCATAAAACATAAACTAATAAAACAACACCTTCCCACATACAAGTACACACCACAAAATGTGCTGGAGAATGATGAATACAAATTATACTGGAACAGAACGATTATAACAGATAAAACAACACCACATAACAAACCTGACATCATACTCACCAATAAAAAGAAGAAATTAACACAACTAACTGAAATATCCATACCCAACACAACAAATATACAGAAGAAAACATGAGAAAAAATTGAAAAATACATCCAACTGGCTGAGGAAGTCAAGGACATGTGGCATCAGGATAAACTCGACATTATACCAATTACACTATCAACTACAGGAGTCATACCTCACAATATCCACCAGTACATCAATGAAATACAGCTACATCCAAACATATATATACAAGTACGAAAATCTGTAATTATTGATACATGTTCAATGACCCGAAAGTTCCTAAATGCAATATAACATGTACCGTACAGTTAAAAGTAAGTCACGCTTGATCAAGGTCCGCGTCACTGTCCATTTTTGACCAGACATAACGTCTGAGAATAGAAAGAAATAACAATAATTATATGAAGAAGAAGTTAGCAACTCTTACAGAAGTTATAAAGCAGAACGGATTAGAAAAATTTGCTACACATGTAAGAGTACCGGCCAGAGTGACCGTGCGGTTCTAGGCGCTACAGTCTGGAGCCGAGCGACCGCTACGGTCGCAGGTTCGAATCCTACCTCGGGCATGGATGTGTGTGATGTCCTTAGGTTAGTTAGGTATCATTAGTTCTAAATTCTAGGCGACTGATGACCTCAGAAGTTAAGTCCCGTAGTGCTCAAAGCCATTTGAACCATTTTTTTGTAAGAGTTAGGAAAAATCTTACAAGTGTTGGAAATTTTTCTAATGGATTCTGCTGTATGGCTTTTGCAAGAGTAGAAGTAAGAAACGCGTATCTAGTAAAATAAAAAGAAAATACTATGCAGTAGTGATAAGACCAGAATTTTTATATGGATTTGAATGCTGAACGAGGACCTACAAGCCAGACAGACAGAGATAACTGAAAGGTGGATTAGTAGAAAAATAAGTGCAATCCAGCTATAGACCGAAAATGTGAAGTAACGCGGATGCTCACGAAAACATACAGAAAATATCGGAAGTAATGATGAAGCGAAGATTAATCATCTTTGGACACCTCCACTGCATGAATGAAAACGGGCTAAGAAAGCAGATACTTGCAGTGTGCCACTTCTTTCTATATACAGAACGGTGTGGTGAGATAATACGCTAATCTGTCCAAATGACACAGCCCTGCCTTTACGATTAGCCACACGTCGTATACAGTGCTAATAGAACGTTAAATTTTAATCAAAGATTGTTAATTATGTATTCGTTCTAGTACCTGCGCGCAAATAACGCAAATAAAATTTCAGAACAACTCAGGACTATGCCACTATTACGTGCATATAGTGACAACTACTCGAAATCCAATTTACTGTGCTCGTCAATGATATTACTACAAGTGGGAAATTACCATTGTTACTCGGCAGAGCTTGTATTATCCCTGATAGGAAATGTGAACTGACTAAAATTTTTGCC
The DNA here is from genome assembly GCF_023864275.1 of Schistocerca cancellata. NCBI lineage: Eukaryota > Metazoa > Arthropoda > Insecta > Orthoptera > Acrididae > Schistocerca > Schistocerca cancellata. The sequence continues at coordinate 71,693,726 of NC_064637.1, read as the reverse complement.
CACGGCACTTCAAAATGACAACTAACCACGATCGCTAATTCTGTCATACAGTACCTTGCTAACAAAATCTATAAACCAATAACTTTTATGGGAATTATATACACGTAATGTCATGTCATGCAATGATAATATAATTTCTTTGAGACATTTAATAGCTTCACGATGCGCGATAACTAGGGATACGGCTAGTTATTTATCTCAAAACAAATTTATCGTTCGGTTAGATGCTCTACAGCGGAGTGCGTTAAATTACTACGAAAAACACAACGCACATCGAAACACACCTCAGCGACTACTAAACTTACTTACGGTAAGTAACGATTTAATAAAATCTCTGTCATTAAATGCCAACTCGTCTCTTTTTACGAAAATTCAGATTGCAGCGATCAAACTTTTAGTTCTACTGTAAACCATCGATATAACGATAGCTGATACCTCTGCGGTAACGTTAACTTCTATAATCTCTGGTCTCTGTCTTACTATACTTCTTACTATCATTATCTCTTTAAAACCTCGAAAGCACCTTTTAATTATGAATGTGGTTATTTCCTTTTATATATCTCAAACGAAAGTCTGATGAAAATCTTTCCCAATATTCATTGAACTCTAATCGTAATTGAATTGCAGGTATGACAAACTGCTGGCTTTGTTTCTTTATCTTAGACACAACTGAAATTGACTAACCTTTGCGATAGTCGCTTTTGAATGTTTTTAAACTCAAAATAATATCTTTTGCTTGTTTACGCTACTTGCGTAAATAACTTCAGTGAGAATTCTATACTTTCTATGAAATTCAAACACGTGACGCAGATTTAAGTTTGACTCTTCTTTTCTTTAATGCGAATAACTGATTTCAATATAACTTTGAAAGCTCAGTGCGAACGAGTGACATAAAAGATAAACAGCACACAAATCGGAAACGAGGGAAGACAAAAAAATTAAAAAGTCTGCGTGCCACCACCGCTTTTGCACTAAATTTAAAATTATCATCATGGGTCAGCCTCGTCAGGTGTTGGCTTTCCCGTTCCCACTCATAGTCCCCAATTTTATTGTCAGTTGCTACCCTACCAATCAACGGAATATCGTCGTTCAAAATGGTTCAAATGGCTCTGAGCACTAAGGGACTTAAATTCTGTGGTCATCAGTCCCCTAGAACTTAGAACTACATAAACCTAACTAACCTAAGGACATCACACACATCCGTGCCCGAGGTAGGATTCGAACCTGCGACCGTAGCGGTCGTGCGGTTCCAGACTGTAGCGCCTAGAACCGCTCGGCCACTCCGGCTGGCTAATATCGTCGTTTCACGTCAGTTGGTTCCGCTATTGTACAAACTTACCCTCGCTGTTTAAGGTCAGTAATTTTTGGGCAACAGTATCTGTGCGCTCTCAGTGCAAACCGTGCAGATTCTGGTTCCTGGCTCTTACTAATAAGGTACTGAGACCTCAACTCCACGGCACATGAATCACATACGATACGCCACAATCTCAGTAGTATGTACTAAGACCTCAACAAACACAACCGCTCAGCACTCAATTAGCTTAGAGCGTGCGTTCCTCTAAACACCACAAAATGTAATCACAGTTTTCAAAGTCTTTTTCACACCAGGAAAAACCACAATTTGCGCTAATAGTCCAGTTTTGTGGCGGAGTATCACTCCTATGAACACACAGATTCTCCAAATATGGAGCACAGCTTCCTCAAATCGAGCGTAACTTTTCCTTAGCACGCTAGCCCGTCATCTTTCACCTCCGCGAGCCCGGATAAACTATATCCACGCCCTACCAGCGACAACTAACACATTCACCTAAGACGATGTCGTAAATAAACCTTCCCAGAGGATACGACCAGAAGTCTCAAATTAACGGACCCCAGCGTACCCTAAAATTTTCTTATGGAAGATCATAAACTCAAAGCACACACACTGTAGGTCTACAAATACCGATTACACTAACTTAGTGACACAAGATCTGATCAAACTCTAAATCGATGTGATAGGCAGAGACAGGGATTAATAACCATGATGTAATCATAGCGACATGATTATTACAGCTATAAACAACCGAGGAGACTATGAGAATTTTTATGATGGAAAAATCTAATAAGTAATTGCTACCACCTTACTTACACAGTGAATGGATACCGTTTGGATCCAATATGATGGGCGGAAAGGAACTACAGGCAAAGTTTAAAGTAATTGTGAATCGAGCTCTGGAGAAGTATGTGGTGAATAAATGAATTAAGGACGGAAAAGACCCACCGTCGTTTAGTAACCAAAATTCGGAAACTGCTGAGGAAGAAGACTGTTGAAATCTTGATTCAAAAAAGAACTCGCAAACGTCGACAGACAGAAGTTAGTAGAAATACGTGCATCTGTAAAAAGATCGAAACGCGCAGCTTACATCTACTTAATGACTTACACTGTTACCTGTTAGGGAAAGATCCCGCCGACAACCCGAATTTTTCCGGTCCAACGTAAAATTGCTGAGTGAGTCCAAGGGTTCCGTCTAGTCACGTGTTGGACGGTTTGCTGTAGCAATAGAAGACAGTAAAACAAAAGCTGAAGAGTTAAACGTCGTGTTGAACAAATCATTCACACAGAAGGATCGTACAAATACGCTATCAATTGTTGCACAGACTGACAAACGAATGGCGTGTGAAGAGACATCCATGTCTCTGAGAAGCAGCTGATACAATAGAAAACTAATGTGTCGGGAGATCCGGATGAAATCCCAATTTGGTTTTATAGAGGGTAGTTTTTGGCAATTGGCGCTTACTTAGCTTGCATTCATCTGCAATCTATTGCCCAGTGCAATGAGTCAGGCGAATAAGAAAAAGCGCAGGTGAGTCATATATATAAGAAGGGTAAAATGACGCACCCACAAAATTAACACGGTTTGCTGCAGAAATCTTGAGCACATTCTAAAGTTCGAATATAATAAATTTGCTTGAGACAGAAAATTATCGCCGGCCGCTGTGACCGAGCTGTTCTAGGCGCTTCAGTCCGGAACCAAGCAGGATGCTACGGTTGCAGGTTCTAATCCTGCCTCGGGCATGGATGTGTGTGATGTCCTTAGGTTAGTTAGGTTCAAGTAGTTCTAAGTTCTAGGGGACTGGTGACTTGAGATGTCAAGTCCCATGGTGCTCAGAGCCATTTGATAAAATCATCTGTCCACGACTGACAACGGATTTAGGAAGCATTGCTCGTACGAAACTCAGCTTAACGTTTTATGATATCCTACAACCATGGATCAAGGGGAACAGGCAGATTGCATATTCGTTTATTTCCGGAAATCGTTTGATACAGTGTCCCACAGCAGATCGTAAGTGAAGGTACGAGTTCATGGAATAGGTCCCAGTAGGTGAGTGGCTCGAACACTTCTCAAGTAACAGAAACCAGTAGACTGTACTAGAGAGTGAGTGTTCACTGGAGACAAAGGTGTGTAGAGGAGAGCCCCAGTGATGTGTAATAGGACCGCTTTTGTTCTCAGTATACGTATACGATCTAATAACTAGGATGGGCAGCAATCTGCGGCTGTCTGTTAATGGTAAGGACGCTCTGATTTACGGAAAGCGTCGTCATTCAGCGAATATAGGAGGCTACAGAATGACATGGGCAGAATTTCTGTGGGGGTCACGAACAGCATCTTGTTCTCAATGTGGAAGAAAATGCAACGGTCCTGCAACTTTAGATAACAATGTTAGCAGTGTGCTGGTTGACACAGACACGTGGACTGTATATCTAGGCGTAACGTTGATAAGTCGCATGAAATGGCACGAGCACGTAAGGTCGCTAGTAGAAAGTCGAATAGTCGATTTCCGTTTATTGACAGAATTATAGGAAAGTGTAACTCATCTGTGAAGGAAGCGGCGAGTAGAACATTGCAAGAACGTGTTCTTGAGTACTGCTGGAGCGTTTGGGATCCTCAGCAAACCATATTAATGGGAGGTTTACTATCTTTGGCCCGAAAAAGCATGTTTTTGAGAATTTTTTCTCGGAATGTGTTATAGATATCCATGTCAAATTAGGTCAAAATGTTTATTGATATTTTCTCTACAAATTGGAATTTTTTCGACGAGAAATGTCGAAGATCAAAGGCGGAAGTGCCGTCGGAACGAAACAAAATTTCGATGTAGACCTCCACGCGCGGTCAGACACAGGTCAGCCGGCTCGTCTGAAATCAAAACTGAGTTGACGTTAGCGAAGAATATAAGATTCTTTAGGAGTTGTACCTCGCTTATGTTATTTGCACCATAGGAAACAATATGGCGGCCATTTGAAAAAAAATAGCGGTTTTTCATCGATTTTTCGACTTCGTCGGCCAAGTAAAAATATTTATAGTTGATGGATCGGAATAAGTGGTACAACTCCTAGACAATTTAGTTAGCTTCGTCGGAAACAAAGAATCATGCCAATCGGTTCAGTATATTTGAAGTTACCATACCGTGCGATAAAAAAATAGTCGTTGCGAGAAAAACGCGTTTGAAGTTTTGACTACATATAAATGCAATATTATGCAACTTAACGTTGAATTTGCTGTTCCGGGTCCTTCACAGAGGGCGTTCTACTCGATCTGGGCCATCCTGCACTGCTCCATAGCCGCTCGCACGGCCGGTGACAAGCGGTTTTCGGCCGCTTGAATCCGGTGTTCGTCCGAATGCTTGGCGAACTGCGTCAAATAGACTCCCAGGGTGACGTCCATCGTTGTCGTGGTCTTCAGAATTGCTGAATACCCTTCTTTGAAGCTGCTCACTGCCAGGAAAGTTGCAATGTCCACAGTCTTCGCACCAGAATGCAAATGTTTGGGGGCAAACTTCCAAACACACGCGTTCAAACTTTCATTTGAATTTTGTGTGTTTCCTCCCAAGCACCGCTACAATAACTCGTCCTCCGAAAGAAAATAACTGGTGCGTGAAAAAGGCCGATTTCAGGCAGGTGCATTTTTTTGTTCAACCAGCCGGCCGAGGTGACCGAGCGGTTCTAGGGGCTACAGACTGGAACCGCGTGTCCGCTACGGTCGCAGGTTCGAATCCTGCCTCGGGCGTGGATGTGTGTGATGTCCTTAGGTTGGTTAGGTTTAAGTAGTTCTAAGTTCTGGGGGACTGATGACCTCAGATGTTAAGTCGCATAGTTCTCAGAGCCATTTGAACCATTTTTGTTCAACCACGAATAACAAACATTTCCGTTTCGTATTCGGAAAAATCGTTTCATGGGTGGATTCTAAGTGCAATTAAAAATCGATTGTTTGAATAAAAAGATAGTAAACCTCCCCTTAAAGGAGACATCACAGCAACTAAAAAGCGGATTGCTAGATTTGTTACCGTTAGGTTCGATCCACACGTGAGTGTTGCGGAGATGCTTTGGGAACTCAAAAGGGAATCCATGGAGGGAAGGCGACATTCTTTCCGAGGAACGCTATTGATTGAATTTAGAGAAAGAGCGTTTGAATCTGACTGTGAAACGATTATACTGCCGACCACGTACATTTCGGGTAAGAACAACGAAGACAAGATGAGAAAAATGACGGCTCGTACGGGGCCATACGAGGTGTGTGAGAAAAGTAGAGAGACTTTCAACACCTCGGGCGATCTGCTAACGCCGTGTTGTTCTACTTGTGTGGACCGATGTGTTCATCCCTTCCAGATTTTCTGTCAGAGTGTTATCTCCGTAAAGACATCACGCTATTTTTGATACCGCCATTAGTTAAGAAGTGTTTTTGTTGAATGTTACGAAATGGAGCAGCGGGAGCAACTTTGTGCCATTAAGTGTTGCGTTAAATTTCGGAAATCTGCGAGTGTGTGCTATGAAAAGTTGAAACAGGCTTATCGGGAATAAGAGCAAAAGATTTTTGCGGCAAAAATCATTTTTGGAAGGCCGAGAACATTTTGAAGATGAACCTCACTCAGGGCGTTGAAAACAATGCCGTGCATAAAGAAAACTTCAACCAAGTGGTTTAGAAAGATTTCCTTGAGAGTCTGAGGAAAAGGGTGAATCGACTGAGACCAGACATTACAGACAATAGCCTAATTTCCTATGTTAAAAATATGGCTAGGATTGTTGTTGTTCGGATTGATTATAATACTTAAATAGCATTTACGGTCACTGTTCTCACCAAATATCTATTGTTTTTATATAATTAAAGCTTAAAAATCATTAAATATCAAATGATTCAAATGGCTCTGAGCACTATGCGACTTAACTTCTGAGATCATCAGTCGCCTAGAACATAGAACTAATTAAACCTAACTAAACTAAGGACATCACAAACATCTATGCCCGAGGCAGGATTCGAACTTGCGACCGTAGTGGTCGCGCGGTTCCAGACTGTAGTGACTAGAACCGCACGGCCACTCCGGCCGGCCATTAAATATCAATATCTCGTCACGTGATCGAAAACGTTTTGAAATTGGCTAATGCTCTCGTGACGTCATAAGCTAAGAGTAAGACGAAGCTGTGTGTGTGTGTGTGTGTGTGTGTGTGTGTGTGGGGGGGGGGGGGGGTGGGATGGAGAGTGGAGGGGTGGGGATGAGTGAGTGTTGCAGAACAGTAGAAGTGTGCGCGGAAATCAAGCTTAGCGCATAGAAAATGCCATCTCCAAGATTACACGCAGAAGGAGAGAAGTTGAATGTTAGTGGGGCACGGGACGAGTGACTTGGGTGGAAGAGTGAGCGGGAATAAGGGTGAGGGGGTGGGGGTGGGCGGAGGAGGAGCCGCGTGCTAATTCCCGTCAGCTGCCGCGCGGATTAGCATGCGGCAAACACCTGCGGTGTGGAGCCGGGCGTGAGAGCTTCGCATGCTCGCATGCAGCCCCTCTTACGGGGCGGAAGGCAACTGCTGCAGCCCTGCTCCTCAGAGCAGACCCAGGCCAGGGAGCGAGAGGGACGACCCAGCTGCTGGCAGTGAGGGGGAACGCACTGCACATACAGTAGTGCACGTCTGGTGGGCCCCAATACGAGATTTGTTGCAACGCAGCCGAATAAAGATTCAGGTACTTCCCCTGGAAACGCAAGAAGCAGAGGTAACTAGCTCCGTTTATAGCACTGGAGATGAATTCTAACAAGGGGAGTCGACTGATATTGCAACTACAGGCTGTTGCAAAATGAATATACTAATTTCAGGGTTTTGTAACTTTTCTTACATTCAAGTTACAATTATAAATAATATATCAAATGACACAGCAACTAAGACAATTTTGTTTGTGTAGCTGTGTGCAAAGAGGAGACTAGGGAGCGACCGAGAGTAAGTGAGGAACGTGGTGAACGAGTGGGAATTTTTCGCGCGTGGCCACAAGAAATCAAGTCGGTTGGTTGATTGGTCGGTTTGATTTGGGAGGAAGGGACGAAATTGCGAGGTCTTCGGTCTCATCAGATTATGGAAGAGTGGAGTAGGAAGTCGGCCGTGCCTTTTCAAATGAACCATCCCGGCATTTGCCTGAAGTGATTTAGGGAAATCGTGGAGAACCAAAATCAGGATGGCTAGACGCGGGATTGAACCTGAACAGGCAGTCCAGTCTATTCGCCGAATATCCTCTCGTTCCAAGTGCTCCATCTCCGTTATTTGATGCAGTCGCGCATTGTCATCCGCAAAAATGAATTCTAGGTCGAATGCTTCTCTGAAAAGGAGTACAGTGTATCAATAACGTTGACCTGAGAGTGTATCGTGTTCAAACATTTGCAGATGAGTGCGACCATGTAACGTTATGCCCACCCAACAAAACACAACACCTGGGCCACCAAAACGTTCATGTTCGACAGTGTTCCTGCGCGTTTTACGACTTCCCGTCTCTCGCTATGTGAGGGTATGTCCAGCATTGTCGAGCTTGATAGGTTTTATGGTACAGTGCTACGATACGGGGAGGCACAATTTTGCATGGGCGTGCTGACCTCCAATCTGATAGGTCAACGTTATGTATGTATTCCTTCCCTATGTGTCTTTCCGTATTCTGCCTGTTTATGTATGTATTTGAATACGAATGCCCATAATACTTTCTCTGGCGCTTCAGCGTACAACCGAACACTTATTTCCCAACAATACGTAAGTCTTGGAATGTTGTTCCTGGGAGCACGGGTGCATTCCGCCGTGATTTCATTTTTGTGGACAACAGTGTCGGACCCAACAAAGAGCGCGGGTGAAAGTGGTCTTGGAACGAGAGGATATTCGACGAATGGACTGTCCTGCACGTATCCCCGGATTTAAATCACATCAAAGACTTGTGCCATTCGTTGAGGCGACTTAGCACAGAGCACGCATTGACATCCATTGTGACCATACGCCCTAATACGAACCATGTCCTGCCTTCTGTAATGTCTTTCAGAATAATTATTGTCCGAATAAAAGAGTCATTTCTGTTCGTCTTATTGCTTGTTTCTTCAGTTAGAAAAATGTTCAAATGTATGTGAAATCTTATGGGACTTAACTGCTAAGGTCATCAGTCCCTAAGCTTACATACTACTTAACCTAAATTATCCTAAGGACGAACACACACACCCGTGCCCGAGGGAGGACTCGAATCTCCGCCGGGACCAGCCGCACAGTACATGACTGCAGCGCCTGAGACCGCTCGGCTAATCCCGCGCGGCTCTTTAGTTACCTTTTGTGCTTTAGAGTATCAGTTCAGTCTAAGTATGGTCCAAGTTTCATCGACGTTTGTTACTTGTCAGTACACATCAGGCGATAGTTAATTTCGTCCTTAAGTTTTGCACAGAAGTCTAATTGATTTTAAATTTCAGATGATTCACCTCTTTTTGCTTTAGTAGAGTCGTTCCACTTCTAAGTGCCACCTTATATTTCATAACCTTCTGGAGGCCTGTTGTTTTCTTAAATCTGATTGGATCACTTCGTTATACACAGTACACAGATCGCGAGTCACAACGAGATTTTTTTTTTTTTTTTTTTTTTTTTTTCATTGGCCAACTTAGGTCGAAAGTGAGTTTCAGACGTGCAGCATTGGAATGTGGCTTGCCTGCGTTGAATCTGTATAATCTGTATCTGAATAAGTAGCAACACTGAAAGGTACATTCTGAGTGACGTCACGTTTTTCTTCTTCGACAGTCCATGGAAGAATCTGTAGCGGGACTTTGAATTTCGCCGCGCTAGACTCATTCCCTCAGATAAAAATATCCCATCGCAGCAGTATGAGCGCTCGACGGCAGAGAAAATACCAAAATTGTAACTTTTTTTGTTTTCTATCCGTTTTCGTTTGTCTCTTGATAGCCGAAGCTTAAGGCAGACGTGATCTGATGAAGACGTTAAAAAAACTTGTTAGCTAGTCTTGATCTGATTTTAATGTGTAGACATATTGTGGAAGTTGTTAATTTCGGAGGATGGAAGTAGCAAAGTAAATTAAATTGCATACAGTATCAAGATGATTTTTAATTGGTATAAATTAGTGATTCCTGGACGACTGCAAGATTTCGGAGCAGACTTTTCACGCAGAATTGAAGGAGACTTTTGAAGACCTGGACGCCGCACGAAAGAAGACAAGTTAACCTGGTAAAGGATGATTTATCTACGCCCCTTCCCCCTGTCAGTTACATTTTGTTATTCTCTGTTTCTTTTCAGTAAGTTTTGTAGTGGAAATTGGTTTAACTTTTGCTCAAAAACGCCACAAGGACCACCCCAAGTATAGCTTTTCTGTAATACGAAGCTTGTATTATCCCTGATAGGAAATGTGAAATGACTAAAATTTTTTCCCACGGCACTTTAAAATGACAACTAAGCACGATCGCTAATTCTGTCATACAGTACCTTGCTAACAAAATCTATAAACCAATAACTTTTATGGGAATTATATACACGTAATGTCATGTCATGCAATGACAACATAATTTCTTTGAGACATTTAACTGCTTCACGATGCGCCATAACTACGGATACAGCTAGTTATTTATCTCAAAACAAAGCTATCGTTCGGTTAGATGCTCTACAGCGGAGTGCGTTAAATTACTACGAAAAACGCAACGCACATCAAAACACACCTCAGTGACTACTAAACCTACTTATGGTAAGTAACGATTTAATAAAATCTCTGTCATTAAATGCAAACTCGTCTCTTTTTACGAGAATTCCGATTGCAGCGATCAAAGTTTTAATTCTACTGTAAACCATCGATATAACGATAGCTGCTACCTCTGCGGTAATATTAACTTCTATAATTTCTGGTCTCTGTCTTACTATACTTCTTACTATCGTTATCTCTTTAAAACCTCGAAAGCACCTTTTAATTATGAATGTGGTTATTTCCTTTTATATATCTCAAACGAAAGTCTGATGAAAATCTTTCCCAATATTCATTGAACTCTCATCGTAATTGAATTGCAGTTATGACAAACTGCTGGCTTTGTTTCTCTATCTTAGACACTACTGAAATTGACTAATCTTTGCGATAGTCGCTTTTGAATGTTTTTAAACTCAAAATAATATCTTTTGCTTGTTTACGCTACTTGGGTAAGTAACTTCAGTGAGGATTCTATACTTTCTATGAAATTGAAACACGTGACGCAGATTTAAGTTTGACTCTTCTTTTCTTTAATGCAAATAACTGATTTCAATACAACTTTGAAAGCTCAGTGCGAACGAGTGACATAAAAGATAAACAGCACATTAATCGGAAACGAGGGAAGAAAAAAAAATAAAAAGTCTGCGTGCCACCACCGCTTTTGCACTAAATTTAGTATTATCATGGGTCAGCCTCGTCAGGTGTTGGCTTTCCTGTTCCCACTCACAGTCCCCAATTTTATTGTCAGTTACTACCCAACCAATCAACGGAATATCGTCGTTCAAAATGGTTCAAATGGCTCTGAGAACTAAGGGACTTCAATTCTGTGGTCATCAGTCCCCTAGAACTTAGAACTACTTAAACCTAACTAACCTAAGGACATCACACACATCCATGCCCGAGGTAGGATTCGAACCTGCGACATAGCGGTCGTGCGGTTCCAGACTGTAGCGCCTAGAACCGCTCGGCCACTCGGGCTGGCTAATATCGGCGTTTCACGTCAGTTGGTTCCGCTATTGTACAAACTCACACTCGCTGTTTAAGGTCAGTAATTTTTGGGCAACAGTATCTGTGCGCTCTCAGTGCAAACCGTGCAGATTCTGGTTCCTGGCTCTTACTAATAAAGTACTGAGACCTTAACTCCACGGCACATGAATCACATACGATACGCCACAATCTCAGTAGTATGTACTAAGAACTCAACAAACACAACCGCTCAGCACTCAATTACCTTAGACTGGTCGTCATATACTAGCCACAAAATTATCGTAAACCCTCAATTAGCTTAGAGCGTGCGTTCCTCTGAACACCACAAAATGTAATCACAATTTTCAAAGTCTTTTTCACACCAGGAAAAACCACAAATTGCGCTAATAGTCCAGTTTTGTGGCGGAGTATCACTCCTATGAACACACAGCTTCTCCAAATATGGAGCACAGCTTCCTCAAATCGAGCGTAACTTTTCCTTAGCACGCTAGCCCGTCATCTTTCACCTCCGCGACCCCGGATAAACTATATCCACGCCCTACCAGCGAGAACTAACACATTCACCTAAGACGATGTCGTAAATAAGCCTTCCCAGACGATACGACCAGAAGTCTCAAATTAACGGACCGCAGCGTACCCTAAAATTTTCTTATGGAAGAGCATAAACTCAAAGCACACACACTGTAGAACTCGTCTACAAATACCGATCACACTAACTTAGTGACACAAGATCTGATCAAACTCTAAATCGATGTGATAGGCAGAGACAGGGATTAATAACCATGATGTAATCATAGCGATATGATTATTACAGCTATAAACACATCGAGGAGACTATGAGAATTTTTATGATGGAAAAATCTAATAAGTAATTGCTACCGCCTTACTTATACAGTGAATGGATACCCTTTGGATCCAATATGATGGGCGGAAAGGAACTACAGGCAAAGTTTAAAGTAATTGTGAATCGAGCTCTGAAGAAGTATGTGGTGAATAAATGAATTTAGGACGGAAAAGACCCACCGTCGTTTAGTAACCAAAATTCGGAAACTGCTGAGGAAGAAGACTGTTGAAATCTTGATTCAAAAAAGAACTCGCAAACGTCGACAGACAGAAGTTAGTAGAAATACGTGCATCTGTAAAAAGAGCGAAACGCACCGCTTACATCTACTTAATGACTCACACTGTTACCTGTTAGGGAAAGATCCCGCCGACAACCCTAGAAAATTCCGGTCCAACGTAAAATTGCTAAGGGAGTCCAAGGGTTCCGTCTAGTCACGTGTTGGTCGGTCTGCTGTAGCAATAGAAGACAGTCAAACAAACGCTGAAGTGTTAAACTTCGTGTTGAACAAATCATTCACACAGAAGGATCGTACAAATACGCTATACTGACAAACGAATGGCGTGGGAAGAGACATCCATATCTCTGAGAAGCAGCTGATACAATAGAAAACTAATGTGTCGGGAGATCCGGATGAAATCCCAATTTGGCTTTATAGAGGGTAATTTTTGGCACTTGGCGCTTACTTAGCTGTGACCGAGCTGTTCTAGGTGCTTCAGTCCGGAACCAAGCAGGATGCTACGGTTGCAGGTTCTAATCCTGCCTCGGGCATGGATGTGTGTGATGTCCTTAGGTTAGTTAGGTTCAAGTAGTTCTAAGTTCTAGGGGACTGGTGACCTGAGATGTCAAGTCCTATAGTGCTAAGAGCCATTTGATAAAATCATCTGTCCACGACTGACAACGGATTTAGGAAGCATTGCTCGTACGAAACTCAGCTTAACGTTTTATGATATCCTACAACCATGGATCAAGGGGAACAGGCAGATTGCATATTCGTTTATTTCCGGAAATCGTTTGATACAGTGTCCCACAGCAGATCGTAAGCGAAGGTACGAGTTCATGGAATAGGTCCCAGTAGGTGAGTGGCTCGAACACTTCTCAAGTAACAGAAACCAGTAGGCTGTACTGGAGAGTGAGTGTTCACTGGAGACAAAGGTGTGTAGAGGAGAGCCCCAGTGATGTGTAATAGGACCGCTTTTGTTCTCAATATACGTATACGATCTAATAATTAGGATGGGCAGCAATCTGCGGCTGTCCGTTAATGGTAAGGACGCTCTGATTTACGGAAAGCGTCGTCATTCAGCGAATATAGGATGATACAGAATGACATGGGCAGAATTTCTGTGGGGGTGACGAACGGCAGCTTGTTCTCAATGTGGAAAAAGATGTGAATTAATGCAACGGTCCTGCAACTTTAGATAACAATGTTAGCAGTGTGCTGGCTGACACAGACACGCGGACTGTATATCTAGGCGTAACGTTGATAAGTCGCATGAAATGTCACGAGGACGTAGGGTCGCTAGTAGAAAGGTGAATAGTCGACTTCCGTTTATTGACAGAATTATAGGAAAGTGTAACTCACCTGTGAACGAAGCGGCGAGTAGAACATTGCCACAATGTGTTCTTGAGTACTGCTGGAGCGTTTGGGATCCTCAGCAAACCGTATTAAGGTGAGGTTTACTATCTTTGGCCCGAAAAAGCATGTTTTTGAGAATTTTTTCTCGGAATGTGTTATAGATATCAATGTCAAATTAGGTCAAAATGTTTATTGATATTTTCTCTACAAATTGGAATTTTTTCGACGAGAAATCTCGAAGATCAAAGGTGGAAGTGCCGTCGGAACGAAACAAAATTTCGATGTAGACCTCCACGCGCGGTATGACACAGGTCAGCCGGCTCGTCTGAAATTAAAATCGAGTTGACGTTAGCGAAGTATATAAGATTCTTTAGGAGTTGTACCTCGCTTATGTTATTTGGACCATAGGAAAAAAAATATGGCGGCCATTTGAGAAAAATAGCGGTTTTTCATCGATTTTTCGACTTCGTCCGCCAAGTAAAAGTATTTATAGTTAATGGATCGCACTAAGTGGTACAACTCCTAGACAATTTAGTTAGCTTCGTCGGAAACAAAGAACCATGCCAATCGGTTCATTATATTTGAAGGCCGTGCCATAAAAAAATAATTGTTGCGAGAAAAACGCGTTTGAAGTTTTGACTACATATAAATGCAATATTATGCAACTTAACGTTGAATTTGCTGTTCCGGGTCCTTCAAAGAGGGCGTTCTGCTCGATCTGGGCCATCCTGCGCTGCTCCAGAGCCGCTCGCACGGCCGGTGACAAGCGGTTTTTGCCCGCTTGAATCCGGTGTTCGTCCGAATGCTTGGCGAACTGCGTCGAATAGAGTCCCAGGGTGACGTCCATCGTTGTCATGGTCTTCAGAATTGCTGAATACCCTTCTTTGAAGCTGCTCACTGCCAGGAAAGTTGCAATGTCCATTGTATTCGCACCAGAATGCAAATGTTTGGGGGCAAACTTCCAAACACACGCGTTCAAACTTTCATTTGAATTTTGTGTGTTTCCTCCCAAGCACCGGTACAAGAAAAGAACTGGTGCGTGAAAAAGGCCGATTTCAGGCAGGTGCATTTTTGTGTTCAACCAGCCGGCCGGGGTGACCGAGCGGTTCTAGGCGCTACAGACTGGAACCGCGCGTCAGCTACGGTCGCAGGTTCGAATCCTGCCTCGGGCATGGATGTGTGTGATGTCCTTAGGTTAGTTAGGTTTAAGTAGTTCTAAGTTCTAGGGGACTGATGACCCCAGTAGTTAAGTCGCATAATGCTCAGAGCCATTTGAACCATTTTGAACCATTTTTGTTCAACCACGAATAACAAATATTTCCGTTCCGTATTCGGAAAAACCGTTTCATGGGTGGATTCTAAGTGCAATGAAAAAAAAAATAGATTGTTTGAATCAAAAGATAGTAAACCTCCCCTTAAAGGAGACATCACAGCAACTGGAAAGCGGAATGCTAGATTGGTTACCGTTAGGTTTGATCCACACGTAAGTTTTGCGGAGATGCTTTGGGAACTCAAAAGGGAATCCATGGAGGGAAGGCGACATTCTTTCCGAGGAACGCTATTGATAGAATTCAGAGAAAGAGCGTTTGAATCTGACTGTGAAACGATTATACTGCCGGCCACGTACATTTCGGGTAAGAACAACGAAGACAAGATGAGTAAAAATTACGGCTCGTACGGGGCCATACGAGGTGTGTGAGAAAAGTAGAGAGACTTTCAACACCTCGGGCGACCTGGTAACACCGTGTTGTTCTACTTGTGTGGACCGATGTGTTCATCCCTTCCAGATTTTCTGTCAGAGTGTTATCTCCGTAAACACATCACGCTGTTTTTGAGACCGCCATTAGTGAAGAAGTGTTTTTGTTGAATGTTACGAAATGGAGCAACGGGAGCAACGTTGTGCCATTAAGTGTTGCGTTAAACTTCGAAAATCTGCGAGTGTGTGCTATGAAAAGTTGAAACCGGCTTATCGGGAATAAGAGCGAAAGCTTTTCGCGGCAAAAACCATTTTTGGAAAGCCGAGAACATTTTGAAGATGAACCTCACTCAGGGCGTTGAAAACAATGCCGTGCATAAAGAAAACTTCAATCAAGTGGTTTAGAAAGATTTCCTTGAGAGTCTGAGGAAAAGGGTGAATCGACTGAGACCAGACATTGCAGACAATAGCCTAATTTCCTATGTTAAAAATATGGCTAGGATTGTTGTTGTTGGGATTGATTATAATACTTAAATAGCATTTACGGTCGCTGTTCTCACAAAATATCTATTGTTTTTATATAATTAAAGCTTAAAAATCATTAAATATCAAATGATTCAAATGGCTCTGAGCACTATGCGACTTAACTTCTGAGATCATCAGTCGCCTAGAACTTAGAACTAATTAAACCTAACTAACCTAAGGACATCACAAACATCCATGCCCGAGGCAGGATTCGAACTTGCGACTGTAGTGGTCGCCCGGTTCCAGACTGTAGTGCCTAGAACCGCACGGCCACTCCGGCCGGCCATTAAATATCAATATCTCGTCACGTGATCGAAAACGTTTTGAAATTGGCTAATGCTCTCGTGACGTTACAAGCTAAGAGTAAGACGAAGCTGTGTGTGTGTGTGTGTGTGTGTGTGTGTGTGTGTGTGTGTGTGTGTGCGTGTGTGTGTGTGTGTGTGTGTGTGTGTGTTGGGATGGAGAGTTGAGGTGGGGGGGGGGGGATGAGTGAGTGTTGCAGAACAGTAGAAGTGCGCGGAAATCAAGCTTAGCGCATAGAAAATGCCATCTCCAAGATTACACGCAGAAGGAGAGAAGTTGAATGTTAGTGGGGCACGGGACGGGTGACTTGGGTGGAAGAGTCAGCGGGAATAAGGGTGAGGGGGTGGGGGGTGGGCGGAGGAGGAGGCGCGTGCTAATTCCCGTCAGCTGCCGCGCGGATTAGCATGCGGCAAACACCTGCGGTGTGGAGCCGGGCGTGAGAGCTTCGCATGCTCGCATGCAGCCCCTCTTACGGGGCGGAAGGCAACTGCTGCAGCCCTGCTCCTCAGAGCAGACCCAGGCCAGAGAGCGAGAGGGACGAGCCAGCTGCTGGCAGTGAGGGGGAACGCACTGCACGTCTGGTGGGTCCCAATACGAGATTTGTTGCAACGCAGCCGAATAAAGATTCAGGTACTTCCCCTGGAAACGCAAGAAGCAGAGGTAACTAGCTCCGTTTATAGCACTGGAGATGAATTCTAACAAGGGGAGTCGACTGATATTGCAACTACAGGCTGTTGCAAAATGAATATACTAATTTCAGGGTTTTGTAGCTTTTCTTACATTCAAGTTACAACTATAAATAATATTTCAAATGAAACAGCAACTCAGACAATTTTGTTTGTGTAGCTGTGTGCAAAGAGGAGACTAGGGAGTGACCGAGAGTGAGGAACGTGGTGAACGAGTGGGAATTTTTCACGCCACAAGAAATCAAGTCGGTTGGTTGATTGGTCGGTTTGATTTGGGAGGAAGGGACGAAATTGCGAGGTCTTCGGTCTCATCAGATTATGGAAGAGTGGAGTAGGAAGTCGGCCGTGCCTTTTCAAATGAACCATCCCGGCATTTGCCTGAAGTGATTTAGGGAAATCGTGGAGAACCAAAATCAGGATGGCTAGACGCGGGATTGAACCTGAACAGGCAGTCCAGTCTATTCGCCGAATATCCTCTAATTCCAAGTGCTCCATCTCCGCTATTTGATGCAGTCGCGCATTGTCATTCACAAAAATGAATTCTAGGTCGAATGCTTCTCTGAAAAGGAGTACAGTGTATCAATAACGTTGACCTGAGAGTGTATCGTGTTCAAACGTTTGCAGATGAGTGCGACCATGTAACGTTATGCCCACCCAACAAAACACAACACCTGGGCCACCAAAACGTTCATGTTCGACAGTGTTCCTGCGCGTTTTACGACTTCCCGTCTCTCGCTATTTGAGGGTATGTCCAGCATTGTCGAGCTTGATAGGTTTTATGGTACAGTGCTACGATACGGGGAGGCACAATTTTGCATGGGCGTACTGACCTCCAATCTGATAGGTCAACGTTATGTATGTATTCCTTCCCTATGTGTCTTTCCATATTCTGCCTGTTTATGTATGTATTTGAATACGAATGCCCATAATAGTTTCTCTGGCGCTTCAGCGTACAACCGAACACTTATTTCCCAACAATACGTAAGTCTTGGAATGTTGTTCCTGGAAGCACGGGTGCATTCCGCCCTGATTTCATTTTCGTGGATAACAGTGTCGGACCCAACAAAGAGCGCGGGTGAAGGTGGTCTTGGAACGAGAGGATATTCGACGAATGGACTGTCCTGCACGTATCCCCGGATTTAAATCACATCAAAGACTTGTGCCATTCGTTGAGGCGACTTAGCACAGAGCACGCATTGACATCCATTGTGACTATACGCCCTAATACGAACCATGTCCAGCCTTCTGTAATGTCTTTCAGAATAATTATTGTCAGAATAAAAAGAGTCATTTCTGTTCGTCTTATTGCTTGTTTCTTCAGTTAGAAAAATGTTCAAATTTATGTGAAATCTTATGGGACTTAACTGCTAAGGTCATCAGTCCCTAAGCTTACACACTACTTAACCTAAATTATCCTAAGGACAAATACACACACCCGTGCCCGATGGAGGGCTCGAATCTCCGCCAGCACCAGCCGCACAGTCCATGACTGCAGCGCCTTAGACCGCTCGGCTAATCCCGCGCGGCTCTTTAGTTACCTTTTGTGCTTTAGTGTATCAGTTCAGTCTAAGTATTGTCCAAGTTTCATCGACGTTTGCTACTTGTCAGTACACATCAGGCGATAGTTAATTTCGTCCTTAAGTTTTGCACAGAAGTGTAATTGATCTTAAATTTCAGATGATTCACCTCTTTTTGCTTTAGTAGAGTCGTTCTACTTCTAAGTGCCACCTTATAGTTCATAATCTTCTGGAGGCCTGTTGTTTTCTTACATCTGATTGGATCACTTCGTTATGCACAGTACACTGATCGCGAGTCACAACGAGATTTTTTTTTTTACATTGGCCAACTTAGGTCGAAAGTGAGTTTCAGACGTGCAGCATTGGAATGTGGCTTGCCTGCGTTGAATCTGTATAATCTGTATCTGAATAAGTAGCAACACTGAAAGGTACATTCTGAGTGACGTTACGTTTTTCTTCTTCGACAGTCCATGGAAGAATCTGTAGCGGGACTTTGAATTTCGCCGCGCTACACTCGTTCCCTCAGATAAAACTATCCCGTCGCAGCGGTATGAGCGCTCGACGGCAGAGAAAATACCAGAGTTGTAACTTATTTTGTTTTCTATCCGTTTTCGTTTGTCTCTTGATAGCCGAAGCTTAAGGCAGACGTGATCTGATGAAGACGTTAAAAAAAACTTATTAGCTAGTCTTGATCTGATTTTAATGCGTAGACATATTGTGAAAGTTGTTAAATTCGGAGGATGGAAGTAGCAAAGTAAATTAAATTGCATACAGTATCAAGATGATTTTAATTGGTATAAATTAGTGATTCCTGGACGATTGCAAGATTTCGGAGCAGACTTTTCACGCAGAATTGAAGGAGATTTTTGAAGATCTGGACGCCGCACGAAAGAAGACAAGTTAACCTGGTAAAGGATGATTTATTTACGCCACTTCCCCCTGTCAGTTACATTTTGTTTTTCTCTATTTCTTTTCAGTAAGTTTTGTAGTGGAAATTGGTTTAACTTTTGCTCAAAAACGCCACAAGCACCACCCCAACTATAGTCCGATTTACATTTCTTTCTTTCTTTCCCTTTTTTTACGGTCATTAACGATTTAAAAAAAAACCGTTTTCACTTACGATTTCATCCCACATTTTCAACCTTTTTTTCTTTTTCTTTTCTTCTCTCTTTTCTTTTTTTTATTAACCACTACAAATCCATTTTGCTTATAAAAACTCCGCCACCACCCGTTAAAGTTTAAAATATGGACTGTAAATTTATTGTGAGTCTTCAGTTTCTCCCGGCGTATTTCTTGTTTGAACAGTCCACGTCTCACCGACCGCTGATGCGCGGGCGCGGACCGCGGAGAGAACGCATCACGAGGGCAGGGGAGGGGATTTAAGACGGCCGCCCGCCCTCAGGAGGTCAGTTCATCTGCACACTGACGATGGCGACATGTCTGATCGCCGAAATATTGTACCCATTGGACACTAAGGACTGGCAGTACACAAGTGGACTGTTCGTGTAAATTTATTGGTTTTGGCATTGTTTATAGTGGCGTTTCCCTGCCAAACTACGTTTTCCAGGAGAAGGACCCGTTCAGGAATGAATGGAAATGTCGTTGGCTTCCTCTGTCAACACCAAATGCTGGAAACTGGTCTCCTTAGCATACTACGACGTTATCACCGTAATAAAAAAGAAGAGAGAAAGCACCTTTCAGAATTTCCAGATTCAAATGAGTATGGCCGGAAACCTGCTAGAGTGCAGTTGACAATGCTTGCAGAAAACCTTTGGAAGTAGCGAGTGGTTCTTTGTATAAAAGTTTTGCAGTTTGTCACCATAAGGCTTGGCAACACAGCTGGTACGCAGGGCTGGAGTATTGTCGTCTGCAACAATTCTGTACAACCTGTCACTCTTGTTCTCACATTAGTCGTTGCATTGTAGCAGACAGTGTGCGAGGTGCCGGGGCTAGCAGTGTATTTAACACTAAATTCTTCTAGAATCTACACATATAAATGATGCTCTAAGCCCCCCCCCCCTATCCTAACTCCGACTTTTGCTGCTGCACATGGATTAAAAAGATACGCGAACTGACTGTAACAAACCCTGCAAGTGAAGTAGTAAAAGAGTTTGGCACCTGCAATAATTTAATTTGATAAATAAGTTAAATAAAGGGTTTCATTAACGTAGTGAGAAATGATAGGGTTGCTCTACCGATTAACAGAATGAAAGTTCTGTCCAAAATAACAATATGATTTATTAAGACTAAACACAAAATAATAAACAAAAACACATGAAATATTTACAATACATCAAATTGGCTCAAATTGGATACTCAAATAAACGCTGTGAAGGTGAAGTTGTCCCTGAACTAGAATGTGACGTTATGACGAAGTGGTATGTGGAGCCAATTCCTTGCCACTCAAATCTTAAGAGAGACACACAGCTAACCCAACATTAATTGCTGCTACATTAGGGAGAACTCAGACAATGAACACCCAAGATAGAACAAAGTTAGAAAAGACGAACAGGCGCGGTCTGCTGAGCTCTGATTATCGCCTAGCAAAAATGCCTGCTTTGCTGGTGCTGCAGACGTACATTACCAAGCTGTCTTCTTAGCTGCAAGGACACGATCTGGCGTACTGGAAGCGATGGCTGGTTGCTTCGACGTCCCGTCGTGGTGATGATAATGTCGCGAGTATAGCCCGAAACAAATTATCCTGGTCTGATTGTTCCAGACTGCAGACTTCCTATCAATACAAATGCGCCTCTGAGGGAGACGAAGAAGGCTCGCCACACAATCACTGACGGTACAGTGATTTATTTTCACAAGCGAAGTCACACAGTAACTCCGATACAGTCAACTTTAGCCAAAACTGCCCAAGACAGACAACATAGGCCGCTTGTACGCAGAACGCTCAATTGCCAACTGTACTCGGAAAGTTACATTGAAGTCGAAACTTCAGCAACTTCGTTAAACAGTTATCATCAAATAAAAGTATATTAGACAGCCAACGGAAGGCAGGCGGTCCAGAGCAGCGATAGCTCAGTGTTGTAACCTACTCCGACTGAAAGGCGAGAGCCGACTACCCACAAGAGCACCCATACAAAACCGAACACAGAACATTCCCGCCCCCACGACAGTGGCCGTGGTTAACCGTTCCAATCAGCAACTCGAAAACCGGTGGAAAATTCCACTCCATTGCCGGAACACTACCATTCCACCAATGGAGATTCTTGGCGCCAATTTCTGCGCCGATTTTGCTACGTTACGGAGCTATGCCCTGAGTAAGCCAATCACAGTTACGATTATTCAGAAAGCGCGGGAATTTGCCCGCCACAACTGCCTGGGTACACAAGTCATTCCCACGCCTCGCTGGTAGCCCGCCAGAAAGTGTTTTCGCTAAGTTTCTGCGAAGCAACGGACCCTCTAGCCCAGCCGCTACTTCAGGCCCCTGCAGGCGTGCCTCTTGACAATGTCGGCGTCTGGAAAGCATTCACTCGACTCTCTCACACCCGTCGGCTTACCGTTTCAAAATCAGGAGAGCCCGCCTGTCACCGGACCACCCAGGTGACGAGAGACGCTACGTGGGAAGTCCGCGTGTGAAGGAATAGCAACTTTACACCGCATGCAATTAGAGAGGAGAATCGTAAGATAGAAATATGAGAGGGGGCTCATGCCACCTCTCAAGTGAAACATGGCAGCTGCATTGTCGATCTGCGTCAAGGACCAAATGAAAGCAGTGATTCGCTTGTTGTTTGCAGAAGGTGTCAAACCTGCGGAAATTATTTGCTGAATTCAAGTGCAGTATGCTGACAGCTGTTTATGGCGAAGCAAGATCTACGAATGGATAGAGCGCTTCAAGCAGGGAAGATCTTCCCGGTGTGACGAGAAAAAATCGAGCAGTACATTGACGTTAACACCTGAGAACCATCTGGAAGTCTTCAAGATGTGGTCATGGACAACAGACGATTCACAGTGGACGAAATTGCCAATACTTTACATATCAGTCACGGTTCAGCGTATTCCATCTCACCCGACACGCAAAATTTTCGAAAAGTGTGTACAACGTTTGCCTCCCAAGAATTGTCAGCGCAGCGTAAGGCGCAAAGAATGGGCATCTCTCGTAATCATTTGGCCTCTTATCATCGCATAGTAAAAGGATTCTTTCAGCAAATCGTTACTGAAGACGGAACGTAGGTGCATCATCACGAACCGGAAAGTAACGCTGCGAGCGTGGTTTTGAAACACCCATAATCATCAGAAATTAAAAAATTTAAACGTCAACTACTAGCTGGTAAGATTACGCTAATACTACTCTGGGGCATCGAAGCTGTGGGAGCCGGCCGGTGTGACCGATCGATTCTAGGTGCAACAGTCTGGAACCGAGCGACTGCTGTGGTAACCGTTCATTTTACCACAAGATGCGAAAAGGTGAACAGTGATAACTGTTGCGAACTAATCTGAAACCTGCAATTAGATCCAAACTTCGCGGAAAACTGCGAAAAGGTGTCAACCTGCAGCAATATAACGCTGCCACACGGACGGCCGGAACAATAAAGGAGTTGGGACTCCAACTGCTGGAACACCCACCATAGTCCAGACGTGGCTCAAATCAATTTACATGCAACGTATGTTTGGACCATTGAAGGAAGCGTTCAGGGGAAAAGATTTTCAAGCGATGTAGAAGTAACTGCTGCGGTGCAAAATTTGTTAGAGGTGCAACCAAAAAACTTTTCTTTTCGACGGATTCAAAAAACTTGTGAAACGTTGGGCAAAGTGTGTCGATGTGCAGGAAGGTTAGGTAGAAAAAATGATGTATGTTTCAGATTTCTATCATTAGAATGAATATTCTTTTTTTAAATGTACCTTTACTTTTTGGCTCCCCCTCGTGTGTATAAAAAACAGTCTAATTCCATTGTATGTGTTTGTAATGAAAACTTTTGAAACAAATCGTACGTTCAAAGCTCTAGATAGTAATGTGTAACGTGCAGGTGGCGAATTCTTATCTGTCACCGTCGAAACGATCTCGCGTGAGTTACGTCCTAGCAGAATTATGCTGCACGTACTTAACAACTATTGTTTACGAAAGCGTCAGTTTTGTGGAGTACCGAACATGAGTTACAGTATGTGTCCTCTTGGCAAACCCCGCATGATTTGGGAAGCGATTTCGCGGTCGCTATTGTGTTCCGGGCGCAATGCCACACATCCTAATCGGCAATATCTCCTCGTCCGGCGCTGGCGAGAACAGATTGCGCCAAATGAAATGAAACTGATGAGGTGGTCGGCCATTAAACAGCGTTTCGGCAGAGCGCGCGCTTGCACGCTCAGAATTCAATCGCGGAAAAACACGCCGGGTCGGTCATTTCCATAATCGCTGTTGTGGCCGGCTTCCGATCGCGCCCGCTCCCAGGGAAATTTATTTCCCCGGCCACTTTGTAGCTGCGGACTGCTATTGAGTTTCGGTTAATTCCGGCCGCGCTTGTCGTTGTCAGTTACCTATTTACGCGCGCAAATTGGCCGTAACTCCAGCCGAGAACTGGTTCCCATCCGGTGTTTCTTTCGGGTGCTATTGCAATTCATGAAGCATCCGGCAGTGATGTTGGTTTTCGTTGTTGGTCGATACGCAGCGGAAATGAAGAACTTGTTTGCCGAGCCTGGAAAGCAAAAGTCTGCCTTCGGTGGACAGCTGATTGACTGCTCCAACCTAACGAAGGTCTACTCCACTGAGAATCCCATCTGCACCTATAGCACCTACAGCTGTATTCCTGGCCACTGCCATTCCCTTCCCCCATTCCCTTCCCTTCCACCCATATTCCCTCCCCCTCCCCCCCTCCCCCCCTCCTCCCACCCGTTCACTTCCCCTCTTCCAAACATGAATGGTCGCCGTCCAATTTTAACTCCACAGTCTTTTCGCGAGATGCATACGTAGGAAGAGGCAGAATACTGAATGAAATTTTCTTAAACCGAAAATATCTTGGGAAGGTCCACAGAGCACCGAAACAAATATTTTTTTCTAATGTCATATTTTCCTGTGGGCATTTCTTAAGCCAGTAGAGAGAGTTTTCTGTGGATGAGAATTAAGTAAATCAACAAACTCTAGGAAATTGCATGGGAAACAGAAAACATTTCTTACAACGTCTTTTCCTGTCAGGCACAATTTATTGAGAACACCAAACTTAATTCCAATAGACATAATGTACCACAAACCATTTTTAATTTATTATTACCAAGAGACAACAGTGTTAAAACAATGCGGTTACTTCAGTCACAGTAGAGGTTCAAAAATGCGTCCATTGACTTCTAAACAAAGGTTACACCGGCGGACCATGTTGCAACACGGTCAAAACCTGCGGGACTGTCCTTAACGTCTCCTTTTGCTGCTCCTACTCGGGCAACCACGCCCTCTTCTGATTGAATAGGAGTTTGCTAAATAAGGTTCCACATCTCTCCCCACACAAAAGTGAGCAGAGGGATCAGATCATGAGCAAAGTGATATGTGGTACAGGTCACACTCCCGCCCCCCCTTCCGCCCCCCCCCCCCCCGTCCCTGAAATTTCCTGAGAAGATCCCGCTGCAACAAGAAATGCACTGTGTGTGTGTGTGTGTGTGTGTGTGTGTGTGTGTGTGTGTGTGTGTGTGTGTGTGCGTGTGAAGGTGGTTTCTGTTCTTATGGACGTGTCCGAAAGAACCGATACCATCGGTGACCGTGCAGCTCGTTAGAATGAAATAACAATGAAATGAATACACTTAGCTGCATACAGGCGTTGATATATGTTAACGGGAACAGTTGAAAATGTGTGCCCTGACCAGGACTCCAACCCGGGATCTCCTGCTTACATGGCAGATGCTCTATCCCTTTGAGTCTCCGAGGGCACAGAGGATAGTGCGCCTGCAGGGACTTCCTTTGGCACACCTCCCGTGACACCCACATTTGCAACTTACTTATGTTCATAGTGCCCCTGCCCATTATACTCATTACTCGCGGCTTTACTGCCGATTCCCCTAAGAGCTTGTGCACTGTTTGTGCATCCGCAGAGAAGAAGATGGTCAAATGGCCCGTGAGACTTAGATATATGTATATATATATTAGTTAACACCGACCATTTGACCATCTTCTTCTCTGCGGATGCACAAACAGTGCACAAGCTCTTAGGGGAATCGGCAGTAAAGCCGCGAGTAATGAGTATGATGGGCAGGGGCACTATGAATACAATGCGACACAATAAGTCGCGAATGTGGGTCTCACAGGAGGCATGCCAGAGTTAAGTCCCTGTAGTCGCAATATCCTCTGTGTCCTCGGTGGCTCAGATGTTTTGCCGGCACGGTAGCTCAGCGTGTTCGGTCAGAGGGCTGCTCACCCTCTGTAATAAATTAAAAAAAATCTAATTAAAGGAATGAACTTAAACAGATGTCTTGTGACGTCCGTGCCGACCAAACGCAACGAACAATACAGCACAAAAAGAACAAAAATGGAAGATGGATAGAGCGTCTGCCATGTAAGCAGGAGATCCCGGGTTCGAGCCCTGGTTGAGGAACACGTTTTCAACTGTCCCCGTTAACTTATATCAAAGCCTGTACGCAGCTAACTGTATTCATTTCATTGTAATTTCATACTGACACGAATTATTCGCAGACTAATGGAAATACTAATAAAGCCCGATCTCTGGGATGCTCAGCTACGGTTCCAGAGAACTGTAGGAACACGTGAGGCAGTAATGATCTTACGGCTCAGCCTATGAAACGAACTGGAAAAAGACACACCTGCATGTACGGTATTTCTAGATTTAGAAAAATCTTCCGGAAACGTTGACTAGACTACACTCGTTGAAATTTTGAAAGGAACAGGGGTAAGTGACAGGGAGCGTGGGGTTATTTACACTGAAATGTCAAAACTGATCGGATAGCGATATGCACATGTATAGGTAGCGGTAGTATAGCGTAACAAGGTACAAAACAGCAGTGCATTGGCATAGCCGTCCTTTGTACTCATGTGATTCACGTGTAAAGGTTTCCGACTTGATTATGGCAGACGAGGGGAATTAAGAGTGGTAGTTGGAGCTAGACGCATGCGACATTCCATTTCGGAAATCGTTGGGGAATTCAGTATTTCGAGATCCACAAAGTCAAGTGTGTGCCGAAAATACCAAATTTCAGGCATTACCTCGTACTACAGACAACGCAGTGGCCGACGGGGTTCACTTAACGACCGAGAGCAACGGCATTTTCGTAGAGTGCCAGTACCAACAGACAAGTAACACTGCATTAAACAATCACAGAAGTCGATGTGAGACGCACGACGAACGTGTCCGTTGGGACAGTGCAGCGAAATTTGGCCAAATTTGACCCACGCGAGTGCCTTTGATAACAGCACGACATCGCCTGCAGCGCCTCTGCTGGGCTCTTGACCATATCGGTTAGACGCTAGGCGACTGAACAACCGTGATCTGGTGAGGTGAATCCCGTTGCCAGTTTGTAAGGTGAGAGGGTTCGAGTGTGGCGCAGACCCTACGAAGCTATGGACCCAAATTATCACAATACACTGTGCAAACTGGTGGTGGCTCCATAAGGGCGCAGGCCGTGTTTACATGAAATGGACTGGGTCCTCGGTTACGTTCTGCTACTTGGAGACTATTTGCTGTTTACATGAAATGGACTGGGTCCTCGGCTACGTTCAGCTACTTGGAGACTATTTGCAACCATTCATGGCTTTCATGTTCTCGAAAAACATGGAATTTTTATGGATGACAATGTGACATGTCACCGGCCCACAGTAGTTCACGATTCGTTTGAAGAACATTCTGGACAAATCGAGCGAACGATTTGGCCACTCAGATCGCCTGACGTGAATCCCGTCGAAAATTTACGGGTCATAATCCGGAGGACAGTTCGTGCACAAAATCCTGCATCGGCACATCCGCAGTTATGAACGCTTATAGAGGCAGCATGTCTCAGTACTTCAGCAGGGCATATACAACGACTTGTTGAGTCGATGCCACCTCGACCTGTTGTACTACGCCGGGCAAAAGGTGGTCCGATACGGTACTGGGAGGCATCTCATGACGTTTGTGACCTCAGTGTAATACTTGCACAGAAACTAGACGACAGTTGTAAGAGTCACAGGAAGTGAAAACTATGGTGGCGGGGGGTGAGACAGGGCTATAGGCGATGCCCAATGTTGTTCAATTTGTACATTGAGCTAGCAGTAAAGGTAACCAGAGAAAAATTCTGAGTAGGAATTGATGTCTAGGAAGAAGTAATAAAGACGTTGAGGTTTGCTGATGACATAGTAATTTTGTCAGAGAGGAAAGGAGTGGCAAGAACAGTGGACTGAATGAGCAGTGTCTTGACAGGATGATGTAAACTGAACACCGACAAAAGTAAAAGAAGTATAATGCATTGTAGCCGAGTTGAATCAGGAGATACTGAGGAAATTAGATTAGGAAATGAGAAACAAAAGGTAGACAATGATTTTTGGTATTTGGGTAGCAAAATAACTGATGATAGTCGAAATAAAGAAGATATAACATGTAGACTGGCAATACCGGCAAGAATTTCTGAAAAAAAAAAAAAAAAAACGGATCTGTTAACGTCAAATATGTAATTAGGAAGTATTTCTGAAGGTAATTGTATGGAGTGTAGCCTTGTATGGAGGTGAAATATGTATGATTAACAGTTTAGACAAGAAGAGAACAGAAGCTTTTAAAGTGTGCTGGTACAGAAGAATGATACAGATTAGGTGGGTAGTAGTGTGTCCAGATTCAGCGCCTGCAACTCTCGCTTCCCGCGAACCAGACCAGTACAGCGGGCCCCGGACCGAGTAGGGGTCAGGCTGGCCGGTCGTCCCGGAAACACAGACACTTCCCAGGAGGTGTCCACGGCGCCGCAGGAGGTCGCTACAGCCGCGGGCCTCTTTCCTTCCGCTCGACACGTGACTGCAAATAGAGCCAGCCGTATCCATGCGCCAAGAAGTATTTAGGCTGGCGCAGGAGCCTGGAGAGGTCCTACCTGGATATCTGCCCCCCCCCCAAATTCTATAAGTCCCTCCAGATCCTTGAGCGTCATGCACTCCGCCTCGCCTTCCGTATACGCCTCCCGTCCCCCACGCGGATCCTCTATGATCTCATTCCTTTCCCCCATCTGCTCCTATTCCTCGAACATATCCGCATCCTCTACACCTCCCGCCGTCTTGAACCCCCTCACCCCATGGTTGTTCCTCTCCTCTCCCATCCCCGCCCCCTGCCACGTCTTCACCCTTGTGTCCCCCCTACCCTCCATCTCTACACCCTACATCTCCTTTCCAAGGTGGCTTCCATCAACTCCCCCTCCCGGGTGATGTCCTCTCTCCCTCCATTTATCCCTCCTATCAACTCTGATCCTCACTCCCCCTCCTTTCCTCTGTCCTTTCCCTGAGCTCCCTCTTCCCCCCTTCCGTCCTGTTTTCTCCCCACTAAACCTCTCCCTACCTCCCTTCTCCCCCCCCCTCCGAGTCCTTTTGTATTCCCCTCCTCTGCCTACCCCACTCCCTGTCGCATCTGCCCAGCGCCTCCCACCCCTCTTACGGGTCCTCATCCTCCATCAGCTCCTTTCCCGGCTACCCCCCTTTTTTATTTTCCCATCATCTGTCCAGTTTCCCCCCACCTCCTCTCGGCCGTGGTATGTCACATTTGCCAACTTTTTAGTGCAGTGTTCCAGTGACCGTTCAGTGTTCTTCGTCTTTCTCGTGTTGCGAACAGAAACCATGCTGTCGCTGGGTGTGAATTTTATGTCTTTTGCGAACAGAAACCAGACTGTCGCCGTGTTTCTTTAATTGTCTGTCTATTGTTTTACCTGTCTGCTTTTTTTGGATTTTCTTAGCGTCATCATCCCTCTGTTCTTTGTTTTAAGTTCCACGATTTCTTTTCACCATGTTACTCTTTAAGTCTCCGATTTTATCGCCTGTTTTTATTATTTATTCTCTTCATCTTGCTAACAAAGTCTGTAGGCTGAAGAGCGGTATACTAAGCTGCTGCCATCCCGCCCCCTTCGGGGGGAATTGAAATTCAATAAAGGAACAAAGACCTGGAGAGGCAGTTCAGGCCGAGCGAGCCCACTGGTGTCATCGTGGCCGCCGCGTCATCGTCCATCCGCCAGTGTACCGGAGCCATCCTCGCAGGGCCTCTACTCGTCCTCGGACTCAGGTGGCGGCAACGTGGACTCCGCGCCGCTCTTCACGAGACGCCCGGTGCTTGGTTTCGTGAAGTTGTATGGATACTACAGACAGTTCATGTTTGGAAGATTTTCTGATTTAGTTATTGCTATGCTTGGAGGATCAGTCCTACCTCACGAATATTGTTTTGTAAATTTTGAAGAAAGACTTTAGTTTAAATAAAAACACTATAACTCACACTCTGAGGTTTTCCTATCCGCGGACGGAGGATATATCAGGTAGATCGTGTAACTATTGAGGCACTGGAAAGAACTGCGAAGAAAACGTTTGTGGTGCTACCTGACTCACAGAAAGGTACGGTTGAGAGGGCTCAGTCTGGTACAAATATTGAGAGAGGCACCCCACATGCCTTGCTCATACTGTGGCATCAAGCAGTCAGGCCTGCAAGATGAGTGGTCTGCCAAGCGAGTGGACTCATTCTTATTTATCGAGTAACATCAATGACTGATTATGAGCTCTAGTACTCACAATTAAGCTACAAATTATTCTCCTGTTTGAATATTACACAACGTAAACGGATAACGCACATCTATCAGGAATTTGCACAACTCTGGTTGTTCACTACGCTCTGGCAATACCACATTTTCTTTCTTACCCAACGGCTTTGATCAACACGTGGCCATCGCACTGAATATGAATGGCGCACACATTACAAATACTGGATATCATGACTACACACTATTCGAAGAACAAGGCCACCAATCTTTTTCTTTTCAACATCTTTTTTATTCCGATTAATTCTATTATGGTTCAAAGATTAAACACACCATTACATTTTATACAACAATTACACATGAGAAACTCCGCCCAGTGGGCATGGCTTTACACTGGTGATACTCTATCTTACGGTCTCGTAATTATTTAACGCTACAGTGCACTTTCTGGATAGTATGGTGGATCTTTTGCTATATCTCACACTTCGACGCTCACACCCATCATCACGAAAATTTCCTCCAGACCGAGTGGTACAAAAAGGAACATGCATAACCCACTGTCTCTGAGCCTATCTTGCTACTCTCCCATGCCAACCACACATACTTAAATTACATGAAATACATCACACTAGCAACATAGAATACATCACAAAAGAATAGTCACAACTTTAGAATCACTTTACTTTCAGCTTTCCCACTTCAATTAGTATTCATCCCAGTTTCACACGACACTGACCCACTTACTAACTTTTCTTTCCTACTACGAACACTGGAGGATACATGCACGTCCTCCTGTGCAATGCAAGCCAAGTGGCGTTGCTGAATAGACGGCTGACTCACTTCGCTTCTCTCTGAGTATTGGAGTTTGAATCTAGCGTCACACGGAAACATAACACGCAAAGTAACATTAAGGTCATATTCCTCACACACGCGAGTCCTCAAGTGATACCTTGGACGAGTACTTCTCTTTATCCTTTATCTCATACACAGATTGGGACTCGCACAGTACTCACCACGTGGAAGTGCTCGTCTCTAATTTCAAGTCCAGCACACGCCATTTCTTAAATATTTTCAATTTATAGCACACACGCCAGTAATTCAGCTTAACTTTAGCACTCGGAAGTATTTCAACTTAGTACTAGCACCCGCAAGTATTTCAATGTGGTTTCATTGTGACCGTTGGTCACTTGCGAAGATTACTATGATCCCCTTAATATTACCTGCCTGTCATTCTGAAATACAGAAATAATTATTCCAAACTACTCTTAAGTATTTCACATGCATACCATTCTCTCCACTCTTTTGTCTTTACGGAGCACACTTAAGACAGGTCTTACCAACACAAGATCCAGCGCCAAAGTGCTGAAACATGGCCGTTCTTCAGGTCATCTCGCACCTCTGTCGAGGTGGGGGAGCACAGAGCTACTGTGTTGGTCAATCACATTTCAGGCGCTCAAAGCTCAGGTGAATTTCATCTCTTTGGTTCCACCAGAGGTGACAAAAGAGCTGTCTCAAAGATGATCATATATATTGCCCATTCACTATCTGCGGTTAGCAGACCATACATTCATTCATTTCACAGATCTTACCAAATTGGATGTAGGGATTTATTTTGTGGAAGTGCACATGTGATCAATTAAATAAATTAATTGTCCTTCTTTCCTACACTGGTATCCGGCTTCGGTGTATTAAGTGAAATTGAGTTGTTATTACAAAAAATATGTTGTTCTGACAAGAATAACGAAGAATGTTGTACCTATTTTCAATGTCGGGAGGTACTGTATGCTTTCAGTACGAAATATAAGTGTGGTATTGGAGGAGAGAGTCCAGGGTAAGCATTGTAGAGGGCAACTATGTGATGAATATACACTCCTGGAAATTGAAATATGAACACCGTGAATTCATTGTCCCAGGAAGGGGAAACTTTATTGACACATTCCTGGGGTCAGATACATCACATGATCACACTGACAGAACCACAGGCACATAGACACAGGCAACAGAGCATGCACAATGTCGGCACTAGTACAGTGTATATCCACCTTTCGCAGCAATGCAGGCTGCTATTCTCCCATGGAGACGATCGTAGAGATGCTGGATGTAGTCCTGTGGAACGGCTTGCCATGCCATTTCCACCTGGCGCCTCAGTTGGACCAGCGTTCGTGCTGGACGTGCAGACCGCGTGAGACGACGCTTCATCCAGTCCCAAACATGCTCAATGGGGGACAGATCCGGAGATCTTGCTGGCCAAGGTAGTTGACTTACACCTTCTAGAGCACGTTGGGTGGCACGGGATACATGCGGACGTGCATTGTCCTGTTGGAACAGCAAGTTCCCTTGCCGGTCTAGGAATGGTAGAACGATGGGTTCGATGACGGTTTGGATGTACCGTGCACTATTCAGTGTCCCCTCGACGATCACCAGTGGTGTACGGCCAGTGTAGGAGATCGCTCCCCACACCATGATGCCGGGTGTTGGCCCTGTGTGCCTCGGTCGTATGCAGTCCTGATTGTGGCGCTCACCTGCACGGCGCCAAACACGCATACGACCATCATTGGCACCAAGGCAGAAGCGACTCTCATCGCTGAAGACGACACGTCTCCATTCGTCCCTCCATTCACGCCTGTCGCGACACCGCTGGAGGCGGGCTGCACGATGTTGGGGCGTGAGCGGAAGACGGCCTAACGGTGTGCGGGACCGTAGCCCAGCTTCATGGAGACGGTTGCGAATGGTCCTCGCCGATACCCCAGGAGCAACAGTGTCCCTAATTTGCTGGGAAGTGGCGGTGCGGTCCCCTACGGCACTGCGTAGGATCCTACGGTCTTGGCGTGCATCCGTGCGTCGCTGCGGTCCAGTCCCAGGTCGACGGGCACGTGCACCTTCCGCCGACCACTGGCGACAACATCGATGTACTGTGGAGACCTCACGCCCCACGTGTTGAGCAATTCGGCGGTACGTCCACCCGGCCTCCCGCATGCCCACTATACGCCCTCGCTCAAAGTCCGTCAACTGCACATACGGTTCACGTCCACGCTGTCGCGGCATGCTACCAGTGTTAAAGACTGCGATGGAGCTCCGTATGGCACGGCAAACTGGCTGACACTGACGGCGGCGGTGCACAAATGCTGCGCAGCTAGCGCCATTCGACGGCCAACACCGCTGTTCCTGGTGTGTCCGCTGTGCCGTGCGTGTGATCATTGCTTGTACAGCCCTCTCGCAGTGTCCGGAGCAAGTATGGTGGGTCTGACACACCGGTGTCAATGTGTTCTTTTTTTCCATTTCCAGGAGTGTAGAAAGAAGTTTGAAAAGAATGTAGGTTGCTGCAGTTATTCGGAAATAGAGAGGCCTGCACAGGATAGAATAGCTTGGAGAGCTGCA
Source organism: Schistocerca cancellata (assembly GCF_023864275.1). NCBI lineage: Eukaryota > Metazoa > Arthropoda > Insecta > Orthoptera > Acrididae > Schistocerca > Schistocerca cancellata. The sequence goes on along the minus strand of NC_064637.1, from coordinate 71,660,594 downwards.
TAAGACTAAGCACGGGAAAAATTGACTGGTTAAAACCAACACCGGTATTTGAGTTCTGAATAACTGGTTCAAATGGTTCAAATGGCTCCTAGAACTATGGGACTTAACATCTGAGTCGTCAGCCACAGCGACCGGCGAATAACTGGTATTTTTCGGTAGTAGTGTGGTCTCGGTTATAACTAATATCTGAATAAAAACTGAAATATCGTTTAGCCACAGAAACAGTGCTTTAATTATTCTTTTTTAAATAAATCTGTTTTAAAAGGCATTGGTTTGAATATTGTTTTATTACAGAAAATGGGAAAAGCGATCAGTGCTATTTTAATAACAGTGCCCACAGAAACAAACAAGAAACACATTACATCAGAAGTAGTGCAGCAACTGTTGGCAGTTTTCCCTTTGTGTTGCACAGGTATGTGTTTATTCCAATCCTATTAACCAGTCTCCTCCTTCCCCTACTCTTTTCCCACCTCTTTCTTCCTCCTCTCTGTCGATATCCTTCTCTCCCCTCTGTCTGTCCACCTCCTCCCTCCTCCCCATTGTTTTCTCTCTTCCTGTTGTTCTCTCTGTCCAACTGCTAATTCCCCCCTCTCTCTCTTTCCATCTCCCCCCTCTCTCCCCTTCTCCCTCTCCTGTCACTCTCTGCGCAACTCTCTTTGTTTCTTTATTTCCTGCTCTCCATCTCTATGCCCCTCTCCTCCTCCACCCTCTCTCAATCCATCGCCTGGTACCCTTCTCTCTGTTCATCTCCTCCTAATTCCCTGCTATGCTCATCTCTTCCTAACTCATACTCTGGTACCGCGCGCCGCGGAATTCGACTCCGCGCCAGACGGCATGGAGGTCGAAGACCCCCTCTGCACCATCGCGCCGTAAGCCTTGGCGGCGCGCGCCTCCTGGCCCACATTTAGTGTGAGGGCGCCACACTAGAACACGAGGTCCCGGCGGCCAATAGCAGCGCCCCCGATCATGCATTTAAGCGCCTGCCTCTCGCTCAGCCAGCCCTCCTATCAACTCTTGATCCTCACCCCCCTCCTTTCCTCCGTCCTTTCCCTGGGCTCCCTCTTCCTCCCCCCTTCCATCCTGTGTTTTCTCCCCGCCTAACCTTTCCCTGTCTCCTTTCTACACTCCCCCCCCCCCGAGTCCTTTCGTATTCCCCTCCTCAGCCTTTCCCACTCCCTGGCACGTCTGCTCAGCACCCCCACCCCTCTTATGGATCCTCATCTTCCATTGGCTCCTTTCCCCCCCTCCCCCCTTCACTTTTCCTCTCCTTCCCCCCTTTTTTTGTCGTCATCTGTCCAGTTTCCCCCCACCTGCTCTCGGCTGTGGTATGTCATATTTGTGCCAACTTTTTAGTGCAGTGTTTAAGTGAATGTTCAGTGTTGTGCGTCTTTCCACTGTGTTGCGAACATGCTGTCGCTGGGTGTGCATTTTCTATCTCTTGCGAACAGACACCAGACTGTCGCCGTGTTTTTTTTAATTGTCTGTCTATTATTTTTCTGCTTCCTGCGTATTTTATTAACATCATCAACCCTGTGTTTTATGTTTTAAGTTCCAGAATTTTCTGCCATTTTACCTTTAAGTCACCGATTTTATCGCCAACTGTTATTCTTATTATCTTCATCTTTTTAAAACAAATTCTGTAGGCTGAAGAGCGGCGTAATAAGCTGCTGCCAGCCCGCCCCCCTTCAGGGGGAATCGAAACTCAGTAAAGGAAAAAAAAAAAGCCTCATCCAGCAGTCTAGTCTTGCGTGCGTCTCTGGACATATCCCCTTGCCTTAGACAGAGTGTTTACCTTCTTGTTCGGTGTACGAGAGCACGTGGTTTTCTTCTGATTCAGTTGTTTCGGTCTTGTTGTTCGTTAGGTCCTTCGTTGGTCGTGTCCGTCCTTTTCCATTTATGTTGTTGTTCGCGGGTCGCTCCGTGGGTCCCGCCGCGCTTTCCGTCACGTCAACCCCGCAACCATTCCGGTCGCAGTTACAATACATACCTCTGTTCATGTCCTCTTTCCCCCTCTCGGTCTGTCCAACTCTTCCTCCTCCATCTCGCTCCACCTTATCTCCTCCACTCCAATGGTAGGTTGTTGTTTCTTACACACACACACACACACACACACACACACACACACACAGAGTAAGCAATACGTGTAGCAAGTTGAAATCTACCCAGGGGTTAAGGAGGAGTATTTTACCCACGGATTTGCCAATATACGCACATGTCCCATGTATTTAATATATGTTTAACATATTTCACATACAGTTCTACATATATTTCACATGTGTCTGTAGCACATTTCGTTCCGCAGTTTCGACGTCACGCAGCTCAATTTCTATGACGTCATATCTCCTGAACAATGTGTCGTAGAATGATATAATTTCCAGGAATATTTAGAGCTATAATTGAATACTGTTCACAAAAATTTCACGAATACAGTTAATGGCGAAGAAGTAATAACTTAAAACCTCATGTTTCATGTGGCAATTTTAACTACACGAACTGTGGTAATGTAGTCAGCGATACACTTTCTTCCTGTCATTTTGTGGAGCATGTAAGCGAGAAAAACCTTCGTGAAGATTTGAAATTATTTGTGTGAAGTTATCTTCAAGTCACTAAGCGCCCTAATTCTCCATCACTGGAAGAATATTTTATGAGTATTCGTGCGTCGTGAGCTACAATTGTTTTTCACCCTCAAAGAAAAATGGCTCGGAGCACTATGGGACTTAACTGCTGTGGTCATTAGTCCCCTAGAACTTAGAACTACTTAAACCTAACTAACCCAAGGACGTCACACACATCCATGCCGAAGCAGGAACCTGCGACCGTAGCCGTCGCGCGGTTCCAGACTGTAACGGCTAGAACCGCTGGGCCACTCCGGCCGGCTTTCACCCTCACCCCAACCACTTTGATAGATGCGTGGTTCTTACTGTCACTGCGATTCTTTCGAGACAGTAAGTTATATGTGCACCAAGTTGGGTCGAAATCGGTCCAGTGCTTTAGGAGGAGATGTGGAACACACATACACACATTTTTATAATACTTATGAAGAAATGTTATGATGATGAATTTTTAATGCTACCTGTTAAAACATACGTGCAATGCTTAAGTCTAACTTGAAGAAATGCTAGGGTTAGTTGCAATACAATCGGATTGACACAATTACTCATATTTGATCACATGTATCTCGTAATTGACACATCAGTTAGCTTTATTAAACTTTGGTATCGGCTACTACAATTATGGAAAAATTACCTACCTACCTACCGACCCCTAACCTCACCCCCCTTCCTTTCCCTCCTCAGGTACATTTCACCACGCACGCGAATGAAGCAAAGAAAGGAAGGTTTGAAGATTGTGATACTGTAAGTACCGTCCGTCACTCTCTAGAGGAAGCTTTTGGAGAATAGACGTAAATGTCGATGTACACAGTAATTTATCTCTAGATAATTCGTAGCAGCGACTAATTTGGCAGCCCCCGATTGGGTCTGTAATCGTGTATCCACTGTTCGTTTTGACATTCCAACACATCTGCTCCGGGGGGAGAAAAAACCAGTTGCACGCGAACGCCGGTGTAATGTTCAGCCGGTGCGTGGCAGTTCGGCGCGCGCGTGTGTTTTAGCTGTCGCTCGAGGCTCGTAAACATGGCGCCCTTGTCCTGGGCCTCGCGGGTGGGCTAAAAATAGACGCGTGTGTGGTGCCGGATTAACCGTATCCGTAGCGGCGATTACTGCAAACTGTCCGGAGGAGAGAGGCCGAGGGTAATTCAGACCTCCCCGACGGGTCGTTGGTTGACGCTGCAGACGGTTCGAAGCCGGAATCCGCTGGAAGCTGGTGCCAGATCTCACACCGTTGTGTGTCCGTCTACGCAAGTTATTCACGACAGTGGGTCACCGCTGCAGCCCATCGGAGCGACCTACGTAACACTGCATTCACTTCTGCAACTGCACCTTGGAAGTTTATTTGCCGTTTACAGTAAAATGTTGCTTATTACCGCTCTATACTGCAAGGTCGTTAGCCACGTAGTCATGAAACCACACATAGCATACTTTCACAACAAAAAGAGTCTCAGTTGCGAAATTATTTAATGTCAGTGATGCGTTTCGCCCTTTTGGGGTATCATCAGATTGTCTACGAAAAGAAGAAATCAAGCAGCTGGACACAAATGGAGGGAGAGGGCATGAGGCTATCTTGCACGTCTACGCAGACAACATGAACTGAATGGAATAAGGTGTTACTTAGAAGTAGCTGGCTACGTGACCCATCAGTCATAAAACCATATATAATGGTAAAACAAAGACAACCGGATACGTAATCCATCCGTCATAAAACATCTAAACCACTAAATGGATCTAGTGGAGAGAAACAGGCGGAATAACACTGAGAAAGTCGAAATACGTGGCGAAAAATGTTTCCACGGTTATCGTATGTTACCTTCAGCTCACCAGTTGGCTCCGCTGTGGCAAAACAAGATAGGACCATGCTTACAATCTTCTATCCAACTACCTCTACGTAACTTTTTATTAAATTTAATTCACGTTGTCTGCATATCGGTGCAAGATAGGACGATGCCCTTTTCCTCGATTTGTATCTGTTTGGTTTCTTCTTTTTGTAGACGATCTGATGATACCCGAAAAGGGCAAAACTCTGATTGACATTAAATAATTTCGTAACTGAAACTGTTTTTGTTCTGAAATACTTTTAAACCGGCCTGCCACGATGGAATGGGAAAGTTCTTACACAGTAAACTTACAATCGTTGTAAAAATCGACACAGCTCTCCCTAGCCAATAATCAGACTTACAGTCAAACAAGACAAGCGCGTGCAACGTTCATTACCTTCTCTGAATAATAATGAAACGTTCGTTGAGTTTGGCCACTGTGCACAACAATAACACCGTCACCGTGAGAACAATAAGCTTAGGTGCGCAACATAATTAAATGCAGTGGGACTAAGTCATGCAATGCTGAGGAAGTTAGACTAGGAAATGCGACACTAAACGTTTTGCTATTTGGTTAGCAAAATGATTTTGGTCGAAGTACAGGGGAAATAAAATGTAGCCTGCCAGTAACAAGGAGGAGATTTTTGAATAGTGGAATTTCTTAACGTCTAATACAAATTCCAATATCTTTAAATGTCTTTTTTGCAGATGTTTGTGTGGAGTGTGGCCTCGTACGGAAGTAAAACACGAACCATGAACAGTCCAGAGAAGAAGATTGGTCGGGTGTATCTGATACCGGAAAAATTCGGGGGAAAAGAAATTTGTGGAACAACTTGGCTAGAAGCAAGTATCGGTTGCCAAGCAGATCCTGAGGTATCGACGAATCTTCAATTTGATAATTGTGGTAGATGTGGAGACTAAAAATTGTATAGGGAGGCCAAAGCATCAATACATTAAGCAGGTTCCAATGGATGTCGGGTGTAATAGTTAGGCAGAGATGAAGGAAGTTGGGCATGATAGACCTGCATAGACTTATTCTATCCCACAACAATGATATTACTCCCAGTAATTCACAAAGTCTGTAACTTTCAAGTTTATCGAATGATCACTGTCTTGAAAATATAAAAATAGTCCACTGAGTGGCAGTTAGATAAAACTTCAGTCTCTAATCATCTTTTCGATGACTACAGTAGTCAAACAGCAGAAACGACCTAGCCGTCATCTTCCGAAAAAGAGGTCAGGGTTTTCTTCGTGAAATAAGTGAAAACTAATAATTTCCCGTCGTATGTTTGTTACGACGGTTTCATGAATACAGATATTATCATGACAGTCTTAGGAACACACTGAAGTAGTTTCATTCACATTGATTTTCAGTTCAGATTCGTAATTTTAACAGTTACAAAAAGCGATGTACACCTGTCGTGAGTTCACAAAACTGACCCGCAACCACAGCATCTCACCTTTCGTGGCAGCTAACACCTCCAAATACAGCCTCACACCACAGATACATGTTTTCGCTGTTTAGAGCTAAACAAAACGGTCTCTGTGTATTTACGATGTTACCAACAAAATTTCTATGCGTACAATTATCCATTACGTTACAAATGGCTCTAAGCACTATGGGACTTAACATTTGAGGTCATCAGTCCCCTAGAGCTTAGAACTACTTAAACCTAGGTAACCTGAGGACATCACACATATCCATGCCCGAGGCAGGATTAGAACCTGCGACCGTAGCGGTCTCGCGGTTCCAGACTGTAGCACGTAGAACCGCTCGGCCACTCCGACCGGCCATTACGTTACCCTATTTTCATAAAATAAAGAACAACCGCCTTCGGTCACAATTCACTCCACAATAAAGTTTAGAAATGAACGGGAAGCAAATCAATACATTAATTTCTTAGACCTCACAACTGCTACTGAAGAAAAAGAACATAATTTTAAATTTTTATGAAACCAACCTACACCGATAACACAGTACTCGAATCGTCATAGCATCCAAACACACATAAATATGCTGCATTTACATCCATGTTCGATGTGGCACAACATTAGCACATGAAACTGATACGATCAAAGCAATTACAATAAATAATTGGTAAACAGGAAAATCTGTTGACAGACTATACAACGAAATGCAGACCAACATCAGTAATTCAAGAATTACAGGAATAACAAGTGGCACAACACATATCTTCGCAAGCATTCCATATTTAAGTACAGCATCACATATAATTACCGACTATTTAGAAACACCACTATTAAAATATCCTTCACCGCAAACAACCAGCTTAGACACCCCTTACCTTACACAGCAAACACAAATATCCAAATAACAGAACACAGTGGAATAAATAAACTTCAATACAACAGTTGCTCAGCATTTTACACAGGCAGAAAAGGAGGGACTTTCCAGACACGCAACAAAGAACACACTCATGCTTTTAGACTAAATTACTTTGATAAATCCACAATAGCTAAGCACAGCTAGCACAGCTAGTAGACACAGAGAAGTAGACACAGACTAAGTGATATCCACAACAGTATAACTGTACTCCACACAAAAAACTATAAAAGAGGGCTTGTACTACCGAAATAACTATAAATAATCTTTATGTATAAAAAATATTCTGAAAACATATTTAATGAACAAAGAGAGTTTAGCAGCCGAATGGTTCTGCAGTAATTTTAAAAGTTATTATTTTTCTGAAGAAACAAATGTTTAGTAGTGAAACTATTTGATAACATATAGCCACATTTGACATATTCATAAATATTTGTTTTATGAATAGTATCTCTATATAATAAATAATTTTATAGGTTTTCAATCTTTTCGAAATAATAATACTTGTGTAGCTGTAGAAACACAGCATCTTTACTTTTGAATTTCTTTGACTTCTTGTAACTTATGTTGGTAAATATGCTGTAGAATGAAAGTATCTATATGTACATAAACATGTCTATTGATACGGTGCTTCAAAACCATGTATCCACTACTGGAAACCGTAAACTAGTTTTCGATTTGTCTTAGTTTTGTAAATTTACATTTACAATGTGACACTTTCTTGTATAGCATTATAATCTTACTAGGACCAGAATTAACCTAAGTCTGAAACAAAATTGTTGCAGGCTGTCAAAGCAACTAAGAATTAGGCTCCAGGGCTCGAAATGTATCCTGCATTTAAATAAAATCACATTTGTGACTGAAGGTGGTTGTTCTGTACTGTACGAAAGAAATATAGTTTAGGTATAAACACCGACAACACTGGTTAAAATTAAGTAACTTATTTTCACTTCAAAAAATATATTACGTTGTTCATTTTCATTCAAACTGATCGTAATAAATACCAGTACGACTAGCTTTCTGGAGCGCACGTAATTTTGCACAAAAATCATACCCGCTATTCTCATAAATATTAGATAAAAATTAAGAAATAGAAATAACGGCTAAGCACTATACAGAAGAAAGCACCCTTGCAAGACTCACATACTACGAAAATACGACTACATGTGTATCTGCACGACTACACTGCAATTTACTCTTACGTGCCTGGCAGAGGGTTCATCGAACAACTTTCATTCTATTTCTATAGCATTCCACTCTCCAACAATATTTCTATAGCATTCCACTCTCCAACAATGGTCAGGTAAAAAGAATACTTAAATCTTTCCGTGCGAGATTTGGTTTTCTCTTATTTTATTACAACGATCGGTTCTCCCTTTATAGGGGGAGGGTGTCAAAAGTCTTTTCTCATTAGGAGGTGAACGTTGGAGATATAAATTTCTTGAAAAGATGTCGTCGCTGCGAAAAGCACCTGTTTTTTAATGCCTGCCACCCCAACTCGCGCATCATATCCGTGAAACTCTCTCTCATATTTAGCGGTAATATAAAATGAGATCACATTTTCTGAACAGTTACTTTGTCCTCCGTTAATTTCATCTGTTAATGTTCCCATACCGCACAGCAATACTCACGCAGAGGACGGACAAGCGTTGTACAGGCAGTCTCTTCAGTAGACCTGTACGATCTTCTAAGTATTCTTTGCAATAAAACGCAGGTTTTGGTGTTGCCTTCCCCACAACATTATCTATGCGATCGTTCCAATTTAAGTCGTTTGTAATTAAATTCCTAGGAATTCAGTTGAATTTACAGTCTTTATATTTGTGTGATTTATGGTGTAGCAGTAATTTAACGTATTTCTTTTAGTACTCATGTGGATGGCTCGACGCTTTTAATTTCTTGATGTCAATTGCCACTTTTCGCACCATACATATGTCTTGTTTAAATCATTGTCAAATTGGTTTTGATTATCTGGTGACCTTAAGGGACAGTAAACGACGGCATCGTCTGCAAACAATCCAAGATGGCTGCTCAAATTAACTCATAAATTGTTTATGTAGGTTGGGAACAGCAGAGGGCCTGCAAGGCTTTCCTGGGGAACGCCAAATATCACTCCTGTTTTTCTTGATGACTGCTAAGTTTTGAGACAGATTTTCGTTGTGAAAACTATTAAAAGCATCTCACATTGACGTTCGCGCTAAATTTCGACCTTCTGTAAAACATCGCTGATCTTCGCTATTTATCGTTCTTTTAAATTTGACAAGCTTTTTTCGTTGCTTCGGCGACAGTGATCGGACCTGTTTGGTGTCCATTATCATATTGTGCACCACGGCTATCAGTTCAATCTCTTGTTAATTTACATTATATAAATCCCTCCACTGCTGTTGATAGCATTTATTTGAATTTCAGTGACATCTTGTCATAGAAGATCGGAAAGAATGGAGACAATCTCTTGCGAACGCGTAAAGTGAATTTTTATCTGCCTTTTTGCGTCGACACATTTTGCATTTACTTTAGGTATGTTGTGTGCGATGGTCAGTCACAACGACCTTCTGATCCCTAATCCTGCCGCACGTTGTGGCCGAGCAGTTCTAGGCGCTTCAGTCTGGAACCGCGCGACCGCTACGGTCGCAGGTACGAATCCTGCCTCGGGCATGGATGTGTGTGATGTCCTTAAGTTAGTTAGGTTTAAGTAGTTCTAAGTATAGGGGACTGATGACCTCAGACGTTACGTCCTATAGTGCTCAGAGCCATTTGAACCACTAATCCTGTATCCGTCATAATGTTGCCCATTTGCTTGGTATAATTTGGACGAGGAATTCCACCTTACGCAAGACACCTTTGGAGTTTTGTTTTTCCCAGACATGTTTCAGCACCTTTTGCGCGATCTTCAGTAGGTTACTTTATTCCCTTTCTTACATGAAGCTGTTGGATGTTGATGTCTGTAGCTGTGCGTCTGCTACTCAATCTGCAACTTGTCATGGCTTTAATGTTATAGTGTTTATCTCCGTTGTTTGTGGCGTGGTAACACGCTGATTCGTACCGCCTTCGTGCTTTTTCGAACTTGCACAGTATTTTCTCCGCCTCGCCACAAACAAAGGAGACAAACACTATAACATCAAAGCTATGACAAGTTGTAGATTGTGTCGCAGACGCACAGCTATAGACATAAACACCCAGTAGCTTCACGTAAGAAAGGAAATAAAGTATCCCGCTGAAGACGGCACAAAAAGTGCTGAAATATTTCTAGGTAAAACAAAACTCCAAATATACCCTGATAAGTTGAAATGCCTGATACAGTTTTCTTAGCAAGCACGGAAATATTAAGAACTGCAATAACGGAAGATTTTTATTGGGATCATTTTTTGGTAATACGTCTAGTATGTTTCCGCAACCATTTAGAAATCGAGTCGGCTCCTGAACTAATTATCCGAGAAAGCGTTCAATAAGATTTCGGACGATTTATTATGCCTACCACTCATTTTTAACATACAGTGTGGTCCATTGATAGTGACAGGGCCAAATATCGCATGTAATGAGCAGCAAACGAAAAAACTACAAAGAGCGAAACTCGTCTAGCTTAAAGGGGGAAACCAGATGGGGCTATGGTTGCCCCACTAGATGGTGCTGCCATACGTCAAACGGATATCAACTGCGTTTTTTTAAATAGGAAGCCCCATTTGTTATTACATATTCGTGTAGTACGTAAAGAAATATGAATGTATTAGGTGGACCACTTTTTTCGCTTTGTGATAGATGGCGCTGTGTAACAGTCACAAACGTATAAGTACGTGGTATCACTTAACATTCCGCTAGTGCGGACGGTATTTGCTTCGTGATACAGTACCCGTGTTAAAATGCGGAAATTTTCGATATCGTGTTGATGTATGGCTATTGTGATCAAAATGCCCAATGGGCGTGTGCTATGTATGCTGCTCGGTATACTGGACGACGACATCCAAGTGTCCGGACATTTCACCGGGTAGTTACGTTACTTAAGGAAACATGAAGTGTTCGATGGCAGTCTAAATGGTGCAAAGTATGCTAATTTCCTACGTAATGTTCTACCGATGTTTTACTACAAGATGTTTCACTGCGTGACAGAATGGCGATGCACTTCCAACATTATGGATGTCCGACACATAGCCCGCGTGTGGTTGAGGCGACATTGAATAGCATATTTCATGACAGATGGATTGGTCGTCAAAGCACTATACCATGGCCCGTACGTTCACCGGATCTGACGTCACCGGATTTCTATCTGTGGGGAAAGTTCAAGGACTTTTGCTATCGTGATCCATCAACAAATCAACAACGCCTGACAACATGCGTCAGCCCATTGTCAGTGCATGTGCGAACATTACTGAAGGCGAACTACTCGCTGTTGAGAGGAATGTCGTTAGACGTATTGTGAAATGGATTGAGGTTGACGGACATCATCTTGAGCATTTATTGCATTAATGTGGTATTTACAGGTAATCACTTTGTAACAGCATGCGTTGTCAGAAATGATAAGTTCATAAAGGTACATGTATCACTCTGGAACAACCGAAATAAAATATTCAGACGTACCAACGTTCAGTATTTCAATTTAAAAAACCTGCCTGTTAACAACTGTTCGTCTAAAATTGTGAGCCATATGTTTATGACTATTACAGTGCCATCCAACACAAAGCGAAAAAAGTGGTCCAACTAAAACATTCATATTTCTTTACGTACTACACGAATATGTAATAAAAAAATGGGGGGATCCTATTTAAAAAAACGCAGTTGATATCCGTTTGACTTATGGCAGCGCCATCTAGCGGGCCAACTGTAGCGCCATCCGGTTTCCCCCCTCTAGGTAGATAAATTTCGTTCTTTGTAGTTTTTTCGTTTGACGCTTATTTCGTGAGATATTTGGCCCTGGCACAATAAGTGGACCACCCTGTATAAGGGGCAGTCAAAAGAAAACGAGACATATGGAAAAAATGAAGTAAAATGCTTCTTATTTCAAAAGTCAATGGACCACGCTGTATATTTTCGAGAAACATCGAGGGTAGATTGAAGTCGCCACCAAACATAACTGTGCGATTGGGGACTAACGAGTTGGACGATTCGTAAGTAGAGGGACAGTGATCGATCGATTCAGTTTGGAAAAAGATCAGCGTGGGTTTGTTACTACAAGTTGCAACAAATCAGTCTTCCAACTGAAGACAACAGCAACAACAATAAACGACGACGACGACAACAGCAACAACAACGACAACAGCAACGTTGAGGAAGTGTATGGAAATGAGAACAAGTTGTTGATCTTTGAAATTGGCCACCTGGTACAGTTCCCGCAGGAAGAAGAGCACAAAGACACTGCATTTCGCACAAGTGACGTACGCTGGTGCCCCGACGCCGCTGAAAAAAGCGACCGTATTTCACGGTGGCAGAGCAGCGCGCACCACCTGCGAAAAGCCCTGGTAGTGCTGCGCTGGAAAGGGCCGGGAGCGCGAGGATATATAGGCCTAGCTAGGATATGCCGCACGGGAAAAGTTGCCCCGCGTGCGAATATTTCAAAACTCCGCGAACATCACAACTGCCGCTCGCTAGGAAAGCGCAGGGGAGGCTCATGCATTGTGCCGCGTGCGGAGCAGTGCGTTTAAGGGAGCGCGCATGCGCGTCTGGGGGTTGGAAGGCGGTGGAGACTGGGGAGGAGGGGCATTTGTTGTGAGAGGGGGGGAGGGAGGGAGGGAGTTGTGGCGGCGTCATCTGGGAGGGAACACACGCCGCGCGGCTCCGAGACAAACTGCGCCCGCTTCCTCGCGGCGGTGTTTGCGTAGCGCGTCACACAACAAAAGATTACGCCGCGCCGCCCTGGCACGCATTGAGCCGGCTCCAAATTATGCAATTAGCCTGCCGAGCTGCGGCCGGGGTGCGAAAAATGGCGACCGCGCAGTGTTTGTTTCCTCGCACCGGCTGTGCTGTCTCCCTTGGCATTCCTCGCGAATACCTCCGCAGGCGAGCAGAAAATGTGCTTTTAGCGCGGAGGAAGAGAAGGAAGCTTCGTCTTGCTAAAAGAAAGGTCTCGGGTCTTTCGAGCGCACCAAATTCTGAAACGAACAGACAACGAGGTACTGTGAGGATTATGGCACGAGACGGACAGATGCCGCCATACAAGAGACGACCAGAACAAACCACACAAATTTATACCGGAAACAGAACCAGCCGTAAGCTCCATTACCTACATCGACTACTGCTCCCTTATAACAATCTATTACTTCATAGGAATCCTTCTAAAAGTGAGACATCACTATTTAATTAATTTTTATTTTGAGTGTTCGTATCTACAAATGTAACAGTATATAGAGTGTGGAGAACAATTCGCGCACTCGAACTTCGCAGCGCTACACCTCACACACTGGCAATACGGAAGTATCTCTCACAAAACGTCTTCCTGCGCATATTTATGGCAGTAAAAGGAAGTGAAAGATTGGCAATCTGGCAACAATGTAATCACGTGTATGGTAACTACTTATGTCAGGATTTTGTAGTAGTGCTATGCAGTTGGCGCAATTGAGTGCGTTTTGGTTTAGCATGTAGGAGGTCGAGTGTTAGATTCTGAGTCGAGGCTTATTTGTTTGTATTTGCTAAAAGTATTCTGCGTGGTATCGTACTTGGCGTCTTAATCGTCACATACTATCACGGATTTTCTACAAAACACTTGCAGTTACATACTATAAACACAGAAATGGAAATACAATCGTTTTCATTGGTCAGGCTTTAAAGAAGCCTTTTGTACTTTGTGAACGCGAATTATTTCGTACCACTCCCCCAAAGGTCCCAAAACAATTTGCAACGCACGTTGTTAGCCCTACTGGTGACAAAAGGCCTTAACGAAACGTAATGGACCTGTTACCAGTCACGATTTTCTTTATTTTTCGCGCGACACGTTTCTGGAAATGATTCCCTTTTTCAACTGCGTTTTTTGTGTTTGTTATGACATTTCTATGTGATGTTGTCGATGTGTGAGAGTCTGCTTCATTTCTTTGACTTTACTGCAATATAGAAGAAAACACGCGATTTTTAAGTGGTTGTCAATCTTCTTGTGAAGTTAGTGGCGAAATTAAAAAGAATTTGTACTTACAGTTCCCTTATGAGCCATTTGTGCAGAGTATCACACACAACTTGTTGTACACTTTTAAAGGCCGGCAGTTGGGGCCGAGCGGTTCTAGGCGCTTCAGTCTGGAACCGCGCGACCGCTACGGTCGCAGGTTAGACTCCTGCCTCGGGCATGGATGTGTATGATGTCCTTAGGTTAGTTAGGTTTACGTAGTTCGAAGTTCTAGGGGACTGATGACCTCAGATGTTAAGTCCCATAGTGCTCAGAGCTATTTGAATTTTTCTATCTACTGACTGAAATGTGACTGCCACAGCTGAACAATACTGAAATATGCGATACTCTGAGCTAGTTTATTACCTGATACTTGATTGTATTTTTAGGTTTATTGTTTGACATTTTGGAGTTTTGGCATTGTCCCACAGATTAGCTGGATAACGCACTCCCTTGGGTACTAAGTAGGGGATGCTGCTACGTTTTGTAATTGCATTTTGTAATTGGTGAAGTTAGCAGTGTCCGATGAAAATACGAAGTATGGGCTATTCCACTATTTAGTTGACATAACTTCAAAAATTTTACATTAACTTCGTCTTTTTATAAGAAATTAATATTTATTATGAATTGTTTTATATTAAACAATTCTGTTTCCGACAGGGACGGATTCATTCCACTAAAGAGTATTAAAAATATTTGAACTCAACAGAAGTCATAGGAGAGAGAAACATCTATTCACAGCAGTGAAAAGAAATGTTCATAACATACTGCCATTCTAGTGATTTTAGACGACCATAGCAACTAGTTATTCGCAAGAAATTTCATATAAAATTATTTATTTGCAACTAAAATTGAAACTGATTTTGTTCCAGCGCAGTGGGAAATACTAATTGAGTAGAAACTATAAAATTTGTCAATACCGGAGGCCACGTTCTCTGGCTGGTTGTTGGTTTGCTCTCTGTTACTTAAGATTGCGATTGTGTAGACCAACGGCATAAAGAACAGGAAACGAAAGTATTCATCAACATTTTATTTTGCGCAAGACCTATGACCATAACATCTCCCTGCCATATCTAATAAATGAAGTTGAAAAGCTTACGATATGCGGCATCGACCACTGGAATGTGGTTTTGTGCTGTTATATTCACCGACTACGTAATTTACATCAAATTACTAATTTTATATTTTGATGAGCTAGCGATGATAGACGATTCCAACGTTGCCTCTGACCCGCGACAGGATGAGGGGGCTTATGAATTCGCCATTTTGTAAATTATATATAATATACTGATGTTCAGAGGACACGGATCACCTTCGATGTTTAGAAATACGACGTTCATATTCACAGGACATGTACATTAGTATGTTCTGCAGAAATGATCAGCATTTCAGTCACTTTATTTCTGCAAGTGTCCTGTTGCTTAGTAGGCACAGGGTCTGCCATGGGGCATGATAACTTGATGCGTGATGAAGTTGACGCTTGTAAGGCGCGAATGGCGTCCTGTGGTGCACTCATCCATGCTGCATTCACCTGGTTCCAAAGTTCACCTGTGATGGTTCGCATTGCGTCACAGCACTGCTCCCATCGTTTCACCATATCCCACACATTTTGTTTCGGTTACAAGTCTGGTGATCTGGCGGCCAGGGCAATAGGCTGACATCATTTGAGACCAGGGAGGCGTGTGCCTACGCAGCAACATGAGGTCGTGCATTGTCTTACTGTTGGCACTACACACGCTGACATATGTCGTTCACCGGACATTCGCCATACCCACACCCTGCCATCGGATCGTCACGTTGTGAACCGCGATTCGTCACTCCACACAACGTTTTCCCACCGTTTAATCGTTCAATGTTTACCCTCCTTACATCAAGTGAGGCGTCGTTCGGCATTTACCGGCTTCATGTGTGACTTATGAGCAGCCGCTCGACCATAAAATCTAAGTTTTCTCACCTTCCGCCTGACTGTCATAGTACTTGCAGTGGATCGTGACGCAGTTTGGAATTCCTGTGTGATGGTCTGGATAGATGTCTGCCTATTACACATTACGGCCCTCTTCAACTGTCGGCGGTCTCTGTGAGTCAACAGACGAGGTCGGCCTGTACGCTTTTGTGCTGTACGCGTCCCTTCACGTTTCCACTTCACTGTCACATCCGAAACAGTGGACCTAGGGGTGGTGAGCAGCGTGGAAATCTGACGTACAGACGTACGACACAACTGACACCCAATCACCTGACCACGTTCGAAGTCTGTGAGTTCCTGGGAGCGCCCCATTCTGCTGTCTCACGATGTCTAATGACTACTGCGGTCGCTGATGTGTATTATCTGGCCGTAGGTGGCAGAAAAATGCACCTAATATGAAAAACTTAAGTTTTTGGGGGTGTCCGGATACTTTTAATCACATAGTGTATGAACCCACTCCTGTCCCCAGTGACGTCGTTCCATAAAAATTTCCCTTGTAGCATGTTGCTACACATTTATCAAAGCTAGGAAGTGGACGATGCGCACGTGACGCATGCCGTAATAAACGGCGAAGGACTGACGCCGGCCGGAGTGGCCAAGCGGTTCTAGTCGCTACAGTCTGGAACCGCGAGACCGCTACGGTCGTAGGTTCGAACCCTGCCTCGGGAATGGATGTGTGTGGTGTCCTTAGGTTTAAGTAGTTCTGTTCTAGGGGACTGATGACCTCAGCAGTTAAGTCCCATAGTGCTCATAGCCATTTTGTTTGAAGGACTGACGTCCCTGATAGAGTACGATGTGTTACACTGTCGCACTGATGTGCCAGAGCCGAGAAGGTTGCATGTTGTTGTTATGGTCTTCAGTCCTGAGACTGGTTTGATGCAGCTCTCCATGCTACTCTATCCTGTGCAAGCTTCTTCATCTCCCAGTACCTACTGCAACCTACATCCTTCTGAATCTGCTTAGTGTATTCATCTCTTGGTCTCCCCCTACGATTTTTACCCTCCACGCTGCCCTCCAATACTAAATTGGTGATCCCTTGATGCCTCAGAACATGTCCTACCAACCGATCCTGTCTTCTGGTCAAGTTGTGCCACAAACTTCTCTTCTCCCCAATCCTATTCAATACTTCCTCATTAGTTATGTGCTCTGCCCATCTAATCTTCAGCATTCTTCTGTAGCACCACATTTCGAAAGCTTCTATTCTCTTCTTATCCAAACTATTTACCGTCCATGTTTCACTTCCATACATGGCTACACTCCATACAAATACTTTCAGAAATGACTTCCTGCCACTTAAATCTATACTCGATGTTAACAAATTTCTCTTCTTCAGAAACGCTTTCCTTGCCATTGCCAGTCTACATTTTATATCCTCTCTACTTCGACTATCATCAGTTATTTTGCTCCCCAAACAGCAAAACTCCTTTACTACTTTAAGTGTCTCATTTCCTAATCTAATACCCTCAACATCACCCGACTTCATTCGACTACATTCCATTATCCTCGTTTTGTTTTTGTTGATGTTCATCTTATATCCTCCCTTCAAGACAGGTTGCATATCTGTCCTGAAATGGTATTCGGATGAGGTGTCGATCTTGTCGGTGGGTGGTCTGTGTCGTGCAACCTGACCCGTTTCGCCGTGTTCTAAAGCCCTCTGGGAACTATTCTGCACACGACTTACGTTGCACTACCGAAACACTTCGTCCCGCACGAGCTGCAGTTTCCCGTACGGATGCATCACATACTCTCACGCCAATAATGCGCCTGTGTCAAATTTACTGATTTGCCGGTGGGGTTCAGGCAAACTTCTGCGAGGCATCATACACGTCTGTTCAAGTCATTCTGATCAATTACCTTCAGTTCATTGAAATTTGGAAATTTGTGGTAAGTTCTATGGAACCAAACAGCTGTGGTCCTCGGTCCCTAGGCTTACACACTACTTAATCTAACGTAAACTAACTTAAGCTAAGGAGAACGCACACACCCATGGCCAAGGGAGGTCTCGAACCTCCAATGGGGGGAGGCGCGCGAACTGTGGCAAGGCGCCCCTGACCATACGGCTACCCCGCGGGGTCCCTTCAGTTTATAGCGACAGTGAGAGTCGCAGGCACATTTTACTGCAGGTGGTGTTGCTACGCGATATCGATGTTGACCCTGAATCCGTGAGTCGACGTGGTTAAAATGCTAATCATTATTATAGAGAATACTAATGTACATGTCCTGTGAATGTGAATGTTCTATCTTTAGTCTTTCAAGGTGTTCTGTTTTTTTATTTTTTTCTGAACATAAGTGTATATGTATATGGGAACTTGAGGAAGTTTCTAGTACGGTGTTACAGCATAGGATAACATTTACTTAAAAAGTTGATAATTTCATTTAACAATAACATATTATTTTGGTGAAAGAGAGCTGCTATATTTGCTAGTAATCAATAACCGTCTAATTCTTCAATGTATCGAATACCGATGTATAAAACAGCTTCAAATGTCTGACTACGTTACAATTACTTGATGTGTTGAATATTTGACATTAAGCATGTAGGCGAGAAATTTTTTTTTGGAAATATTTGAAATTCCATTTAAAGTTTGTTCGCAGTGACTAAGTGCTCTCATTGTGAAGCACTGTGTGAAAATAGTGTGGGTAATGTGCGCTTTATGTTCACTGGTGTCTATGGAAACTGTCTGTAAAATGTGAACAGAGTGAGTAGCAAAGAAGCAATAAAGGTGTTAAAGTTTCACTGCCCGCCGTTTTAAGCAGAAACTAGTTTGTCGCGCATCTAAATGTCTATGACGTCATATCTCGTGAACTGTGTGTCATACAATGAAATACAACAAAGGAATTGAAAAGGTAGATACAAGTTCGCCATGCGCTCCTGTTAGATACTAAATTGGTGTAACATGTGGAGTAATTACAGAGGAGACAGAAAAAGTGGTCGTCACAGTACATTCCGTGCAGCTTTCACACTCTTTAATTTATATTCGATGTTAACAGATTTCTGTTCTTCAGAAAAGCTTTTCTTACCATTGATACTCCGAATTTAATATCTTCTATCCTTGAGGCATCATCAGATACTTTACTGTCCAAATAACGAAACCGATCTTCCGCTTTTACTACCTTATTTCCTAACCTAATTCCCTCAACACCGCCTGATGTAATTCGACTACATTCCACTACCCCTGAATCACTTTTATCGACTGTGTGGAGACACCATACATAGACGTTTGGCCACAGTTCTCCTTCATGCTCGCTACCGAGTTAACTAATTATGTGTTCAGGCGATGAATGGTGGCACTATTACCTGACACAAACAGAAATGGCTTTTAACATCTTAGCATGGAAAAAAATGGTTCTAATGGCTCTGAGCACTATGGGAATTAACATCTGAGGTCATCAGTCCCTTAGAACTAGTTAAACCTAACTAACCTAAGGACATCACACACATCCATGCCCGAGGCAGAATTCGAACCTGCGACTGTAGCGGTCACGCGGTTCCAGACTGAAGCGCCTAGAGCCGCTCGGCCACACCGGGCGGCTTAGCATGGACAACTTTCAGTCTACCCAACGTGTATGCGGCTATTTTGAAATCTCTATTACTGCAGACTAGAACATAGGATGACGCAGACTCCCCACCCTGACACGTTATAACGCTACATATGGCCGTGGCGCGTCCACAGATTCCAGTGGGTGGTGCGCGCTAAGAAGCCATTGTGTTCCGGGCGCTTGCACGAGGCACAGACAGACAGACACTGCGTCTTTGGAGTAGAAACAGTTGATTCCACGCTGGCGGAGCCCAGCTGGATTAGGGACAGACTGACACACACACACAGACACACACACACACTCACACACACACACACACGAGGGCGCTGCGTCGTAGCCAGATGCCGTTACTGGAGGGGAATGGCACGGTGCTACACGGGATGCCCTGCATTTCCCAGCCAAGATGGCACTGTGTGTGTGTGTGTTTGTGTGTGTGTGTGTGTTTGTGTGTGTGTGTGTTTGTGTGTGTGTGTGTTTGTGTGTGTGTGTGTGTGTGTGTGTGTGTGTATGTGTGTGTGTGTGTGTGAGCCCGAGGCAGTGAGTAGGTTACAAAGCTACAGTGCGTTCTAACAGCAACTGGGGCGTGCTTAGCGCTTCACACCAGCAACATGAAACCACGAAACCACACACTGAACACAAAACTGATGACAAGAATATACAGGGTTATTACAAATGATTGAAGCGATTTAACAGCTCTACAATAACTTTATTATTTGAGATATTTTCACAATGCTTTGCACACACATACAAAAACTCAAAAAGTTTTTTTAGGCATTCACAAATGTTCGATATGTGCCCCTTTAGTGATTCGGCAGACATCAAGCCGATAATCAAGTTCCTCCCACACTCGGCGCAGCATGTCCCCATCAATGAGTTCGAAAGCATCGTTGATGCGAGCTCGCAGTTCTGGCACGTTTCTTGGTAGAGGAGGTTTAAACACTGAATCTTTCACATAACCCCACAGAAAGAAATCGCATGGGCTTAAGTCGGGAGAGCATGGAGGCCATGACATGAATTGCTGATCATGATCTCCACCACGACCGATGAATCGGTTTTCCGATCGCCTGTTTAAGAAATGCCGAACATCATGATGGAAGTGCGGTGGAGCACCATCCTGTTGAAAGATGAAGTCGGCGCTGTCGGTCTCCAGTTGCGGCATGAGCCAATTTTCCAGCATGTCCAGATACACGTGTCCTGTAACTTTTTTTTTCGCAGAAGAAAAAGGGGCCGTAAACTTTAAACCGTGAGATTGCACAAAACACGTTAACTTTTTGTGAATAGCGAATTTGCTGCACGCATGCGTGAGGATTCTCTACCGCCCAGATTCGCACATTGTGTCTGTTCACTTCACCATTAAGAAAAAATGTTGCTTCATCACTGAAAACAAGTTTCGCACTGAACGCATCCTCTTCCATGAGCTGTTGCAACCGCGCCGAAAATTCAAAGCGTTTGACTTTGTCATCGGGTGTCAGGGCTTGTAGCAATTGTAAACGGTAAGGCTTCTGCTTCAGCCTTTTCCGTAAGATTTTCCAAACCGTCGGCTGTGGTACGTTTAGCTCCCCACTTGCTTTATTCGTCGACTTCCGCGGGCTACGCGTGAAACTTGCCCGCACGCGTTCAACCGTTTCTTCGCTCACTGCAGGCCGACCCGTTGATTTCCCTTTACAGAGGCATCCAGAAGCCTTAAACTGCGCATACCATCGCCGAATGGAGTTAGCAGTTGGTGGATCTTTGTTGAACTTCGTCCTGAAGTGTCGTTGCACTGTTATGACTGACTGATGTGAGTGCATTTCAAGCACGACATACGCTTTCTCGGCTCCTGTCGCCATTTTGTCTCACTGCGCTCTCGAGCGCTCTGACGGCAGAAACCTGAAGTGCGGCTTCAGCCGAACAAAAATTTGAGTTTTTTTACGTATCTGTAGTGTGTCGTGACCATATGTCAATGAATGGAGCTACAGTAAATTTATGAAATCGCTTCAATCATTTGTAATAGCCCTGTATATCTTCATCGTAGACCCTTCTCACAGGCGGGTTTATGAACACCAGCTTGGCCTCTATTTTTTGTATACATATTTCGTTTTTTATAAACAACAGCAAGACCACGAGGCCAGCTCTTACATCTGCCGCACTGTCTCGGTTGTGCGACCGGTTTATCGACTTCCTGACAGAGGTGTAACAGTTCGTGGTAACTGACAGAAAGTCATCGAGTGAAGCAGAAGTGATTTTTTGGCGTTCGACAAGACAGTGTCACAGGCCCTCTGCTGTTCCTTACCTATATAGACGATTTAGGATACAATCCGAGCAGCCGTCATAGGTTGTTCTCAGATGATGATGCCGTTTATTGTCTAGCAAAGTCGTGAGAAGATCAAAACAGCTTGCAAATCGGTTTAGATATGTTACCTGTATGGTGTGAAAATTAGCATTGACCCTAAATAATGAAAAGTGAGGTCATCCACACGAGTGCTGAAAGGAATCCATTAAACTTCGGTTACGCAATAAACGAATCAAGTCTAAAGGTTCAAAAATGGTTCAAATGGCTCTGAGCACTATGGGACTTAACATCTGTGGTCATCAGTCCCCTAGAACTTAGAACTACTTAAACCTAACTAACCTAAGGACATCACACACATCCATGCCCGAGGCAGGATTCGAACCTGCGACCGTAGCAGTCACGCGGTTCCGGACTGAGCGCCTAGAACCGCTAGACCACCGCGGTCGGCAAGTCTAAAGGCTGTACATTTAACTAAATACCTAGGAATTACAATTACGAACAGCTTAAATTGGAAATAACACATAGAAAATGTTGCGAGAAAGGCGAACCAAAGGATTCTTCTTCAGAAACGCTTTTCTTGCCATTGCCATAACAATAACAAATCAAATGAGTATCATAAAAGGAAAAAAAAATACTACTACGCTGCCTTAGCTTACGGAAATCGTCAAGATTAATTGAGATAGCCGGTTTCAGATATGTGAATGGTATTACACCACACGAAATACCAAACATACGATCTCGAAAACATCTGAGCACTATGGGACTTAACATCTGAGATCACCAGTCCCCTAGAACTTAGAACTTCTTAAACCTAACTAACCTAAGGACATCACACACATCCATGCCCGAGGCATGATTTGAACCTGCTAGCGTAGCGGTCGTGCGGTACCAGACTGAAGCGCCTAGAACCGCTCGGCCACTCTGGTCGGCACATACGGGTACATCGTCCGTGTGTGTGTGTGTGTGTGTGTGTGTGTGTGTGTGTGTGTGTGTTTGTGTGTGTTTCTTGAAAGTGTGTCGTGGTTGCTTGCGATTGCTTTAGCAATGTAATTACCATGCATGTCATGTGTAATTCGACATACAGATCATAGTGTTTCTTATTTCGTTTTGTTTTTTGTTTTCAGGTAAGGAGCACAACGGATCTATTAACGAATTGCACGCGGAGCTTTTTGGTAAGTACAGTGAGCATTATGCACACTGTATGATAAGAGTACAGAGTATGTTTATCAGTGTTGTGTTCGTATTTTGCGCAGAGAACGTGTAATAGTTACCGGCATTAAGTTAATAAAATTAATATTTACTACATGTGATGGTGATATAATTTTTATTTTGATCATTTCAGTGGTGTGTGTTCCTTGCACGGTGATGATTTAAGTTTGTAGAAAGGGGGAGAGATGTCATTTCAATCTCAGACAGAAAAGGGTCAATGAATATGTTCTTCCATTTTGCTCCATACGAAACGACAGTTGGTGAAAGTACCGCCAGGTTTCGAAAAGGATTACCTATGAAAGTAAATACGGATATTCCCTGATTTAAGAAAAATGCGCTCACCCATGCAAGGCTTCCACCTGTGAATTAAATTTAATAATGCGATCTGACTTCACAGAGTTTGTAGAATATTATCTAGACAGTGAAAGCGTACTTTTGTTAGCGCAACGATTTTCTTTGGGCCTAGCCAAAGGAAAATTGTATTTAAGTGAAAATGAGCAACAGTACCATATATCTACTAGGCATAGAAGTGTTTAGGTGACGTGGCTTATGGCCACTGCCGTGCAAACATGCATGTTGACCCTATTTTTAATAGTGATAGAAGAAAGATAAGGTGTTGAAAAACACTTTCTGTTCAGCAATCCACGGCGCCTGTGGCGCTTGCGTCAGTACTAAAACTCAAATTTCTTCCTCAACAGAATGAAAACAACTGTAAAGTGTCACATTCGTAACTGTTACTACTGTTGTTGATGTAAACTACAGTAGTAAAATCATAAAAATCCACGAGTTGTGGAAGGCCAATAGTATGTTTTACAGTCAGATTACCGTATTCCGACATCTGAATGAATGCAAGTCCACCTAATTAGTTTGAATAGGAAAATGAGTAACAAGGAAAAAGGTTGGAAAGAACATTTTCGAATGTAAATCAATGTAACTGACTCCAAAAAGGTGACTAAATACATAGTGTCAAATGTATTACTTGTCTCCATATAATACGTGACATTCAATGTCAGCAAATCAAGAAAAGTATAACAACATATGAGTCGTAAAGTATTAATAAAAGTTCATTGATAGAAAGTGTGACTAAGTTGACTGTATTGTTAGTCAGAACTGATAGTAAACAAATTTTTTCTGCACAGAGCCTCGAATCGTTCTCGCCTCACACAGATAGAGACCTGGTGTCCACATTTGAGAAAGAAGCCCAATGCATAAAGGTTACAGCCATTCCCCAGTACTGTGTACTAGGTCAGTTGGAGTCCAGACCCCTTGGCGACCACACTGGATGACGGTAGTGCCTATAATTGTTTAAATAAAATAGTGCATGCAAAATAATAAAGACTTACGCCCAGCACAGGTTGAGTCCTCTCCCCGCCAATCCCTAGGAAGAGGTGGCGGTTGGGTGACTTAGGTTAGTGGAGGTTTCCCAATTGACCTTCTTCCCACCAAAATTCAAACTTCCCACCAAAATCCGCCATCTTGGATGAAATCAGAGCCACTGTCTTGGATGATGGCATGCACTGTTGTCAAGTCTGAACGCCGCCATCTTGGATGACGTCATCACTGCCATTTTGGATACCTCTGGCAACAATGCAGAGTGGTGTGGAGCGAACTTAGCCTCAATACTGCCGCCATTCACGTGTGGGGAGCGGGAAGATTGATGGTTCGAATGCCTCTGTGCGTGCTGTAATTATTCTAATCTTAACTTCACGATCTCTGTATGAGCGATATGTAGGGGCTCGTAGTATATCCCTAAAGTAATCAATTAAAGCCAGTGCTTGAAACATTCTTGATAGATTTTCTCGGGACACTTTACGCTTGCCTTCAAGAGACTGCCAGGACAGCTCCTCTGCCGGCCAGAGTGGCCGAGTGGTTCTAGGCGCTACAGTCTGGAGCCGCGCGACCGCTACGGTGGCAGGTTCGAATCCTGCCTTGGGCATGGATGTAAGTGATGTCCTTAGGTTAGTTAGGTTTAAGTAGTTCTAAGTTCTAGGGGGCTGATGACTTAAGTTGTTAAGTGCCATAGTGCTCAGAGCCATTTGAACAGTTCCTTTACTGTCTCTCTGACTCTCTTCCACGGATTAAACAAACCTATGACCATTTGTGCTGCCCTTCTCTGTATACGTTCAATATCCCCTGTTAGTCATATCTGGTATTGGTCTCATACACTCCACAAGTATTCTACAAGTTGTGAGCATTCTGTACAGACGGGTTAGAGCCATGTCTTGTGGTGGTACACCTGTTTCCAACACCTGGCCGAGTTTACGCCCCTGCATTACTGACGACTGTGATCATTCCATTTCATATCTCCACAAAGTGTTAAACCCAGGTAGTTATATGAGTTGGCCGATTCCAAAGGTGACTCGTTGTTACTATGGCCATAGGATGCTGCTTTTTTTCGTTTTGTGAAGTGCAAAAATTTACGTTTCTGAACATTTCGAGCAAGTTGCCAGTCTCTGTACCACGTTGAAATCTTATCGAGATCTGACAATATTCATGCAGCTTCTTTCAGATATTACTTCATTATAGATAACTGCATCATCCACAAAAAGCCTGACTTCACTATTAATATTATCTGCAAGGTCATTAATATACACCATAAGCACCAGGAGTCCCATCACACTTCCCGGGGGCACACCTGAAGTTTCTTCAATATCTGATGATGACTCTCCGTCCTAGATAACAGGCTTTGTCCTGCCTACGAAGAAGTCCTCAGTCCAGTCACTTCTGGTTGGCATTTAGCATGCCATTCTGTTCAAGATTGGAAATTCACCGCCGTTTCAGGGAGACGTGTGGTGATTGTGTCGTGGACGTATATGATGTTCATTCGTGGATAAGAGAGTTCAAAAAAGGCAGAACGTAGTGTGACAGCAAATAAAAACGTCGGCACTGCAACAGCCGACCTCACCAGTGAGGAGAGAAAATTGTTTTGGAGGATCGCCGAATGAGTGCGCAACACATGGGCTCCACAGCTGGCATTTTTGTGGGTTCTGTGGACACAAGTCTGCACTATGACCTCAAAATGCGAAAACTTGTTTTCCAGGTGGGTGCCACGGATGTTGATGGACGACCACAAGGCTCCACGTGCGACATGTTGGCAACCAGTGCTGACACGTGACTGTTGCATGAGTGGTACATCCTTTTCATCGATGGTGACAACGGATGAGACATGAATGTCGTTTTTCAATCCTGAATAAAACGCCACTCAGCTCAATAGAACAATATATACTCACACCCATAAAAAAAAAAGGTAAGCGTCAGTGCTGTAAAGCGATGGAAGCCTGTACTATGCCAGCGATGGCGCAATCCTTAATCGTTGGCATCGAAAGGGCACTACTGTACGAGGTGCATTCAAGTTCTAAGGCCTCCGATTTTTTTTTCTAATTAACTACTCACCAGAAATCGATGAAACTGCCGTTACATTGCGACGTAATCGCCCTGCAGACGTACACATTTTTCACAACGCTGACGCCATAATTCCATGGCAGCGGCGAAGGCTTCTTTAGGAGTCTGTTTTGACCACTGGAAAATCGCTGAGGCAATAGTAGCACGGCTGGTGAATGTGCGGCCACGGAGAGTGTCTTTCATTGTTGGAAAAAGCCAAAAGTCACTAGGAGCCAGGTCAGGTGAGTAGGGAGCATGAGGAATCACTTCAAAGTTGTTATCACGAAGAAACTGTTGCGTAACGTTAGCTCGATGTGCGGGTGCGTTGTCTCGGTGAAACAGCACACGCGCAGCCCTTCCCGGACGTTTTTGTTGCAGTGCAGGAAGGAATTTGTTTTTCAAAACATTTTCGTAGGATACACCTGTTACCGTAGTGCCCTTTGGAACGCAATGGGTAAGGATTACGCCCTCGCTGTCCCAGAACGTGGACACCATCATTTTTTCAGCACTGGCGGTTACCCGAAATTTTTTTGGTGGCGGTGAATCTGTGTGCTTCCATTGAGATGGCATCCACGTCTCATCCATTGCCACAACCGACGAAAAGAAAGTCCCATTCATGCTGTCGTTGCGCGTCAACATTGCTTGGCAACATGCCACACGGGCAGCCGTGTGGTCGTCCGTCAGCATTCGTGGCACCCACCTGGATGACACTTTTCGCATTTTCAGGTCGTCATGCAGGATTGTGTGCACAAAACCCACAGAAATGCCAACTCTGGAGGCGATCTGTTCAACAGTCATTCGGCGATCCCCCAAAACAATTCCCTCCACTTTCTCGATCATGTCGTCAGACCGGCATGTGCAAACCCGAGGTTGTTTCGGTTTGTTGTCACACGATGATCTGCCTTCATTAAACTGTCACACCCACGAACGCTCTTTCGACACATCCATAACTCCATCACCACATGTCTCCTTCAACTGTCGATGAATTTCAATTGGTTTCACACCACGCAATTTCAGAATATGAATGATTGCACGCTGTTCAAGTAAGGAAAACGTCGCCATTTAAAGTATTTAAAACAGTTCTCATTCTCGCCCGCTGGCAGTAAAATTCCATCTGCCGTACGGTGCTGCCATCTCTGGGACGTATTGACTATGAACGCAGCCTCATTTTAAAACAATGCGCATGTTTCCATCTCTTTCCATTCCGGAGAAAAAAAATCGGATGCCTTAGAACTTGAATGCACCTCGTAATAGGTGCATCCTACCGAGATGGTTTGAAGAAAAACTAGATCGTTCCAGCGTTACGCATTCCATGAAAAACGGTCGGGAAATGTGGAGATGCGATACTTCTCCCAGACGACGCCCCATCGCATCGGGCGAACGCGACAGAACAGTTTCTTCGTGACAACTTTGAAGTGAAATGATAATCAGATCGAAACCCTTAGCTGCCGACAGGAACACAACAGATGTAGGTTGTGGACAGTTGGGAATGTGGGTCTCACCGGAGGCATGCAAGGGATAAGTCCCAGCTGTTGCACCACCCCTGTGCCATCTGTGGCTCAAATGGATAGAGCGTCTGCCACGTAAGCAGGAGATCCCGGGTTCGAGTCCCGGTCGGGGCACACATTTTCGGCTGTCTCCATTGATTTATATCAACAATACTTTTCACCAGCTAAGGGTTTCGATTTAATTATCATTTCATTCCAGAGATTCAGTACGGTCATCAATGGTATCTGTTCTTTCGGTTTCAGACACCATCTTCATGTAACTTTGAAGTGCTTTCTCATGCTGCCTCATCGCCTGACCTTGCTCCTTGTGACTTTTGGCTGTTTGCAACGATGAAAGACACATTCTTTGGTCGAACATTCACTAGCCATGTCGCTATTGCGTAAGCGATTTCCCAGCAGTCGAACCAGACTCCTGAAGAAGTGTTCGCAGCGGCTGTGGCGTTTTGGTGTTGTTGTTGTGAAGAATGTCTAGAGCTGCAGGGAGATTACGACATCTAGAAGAGACACAAGTATCACAGTTTCATTCTGATTAGTTTGTGGGGGAAAAAAAGAACGGAAGTGTTAAAAGTTAAATGCACCTCGTACACCTACGTTCATCTGGAAATTGGGTGTGGTAGGAAGCTGTAGCGTAGCAAGAAGTCTAAGGCAGGTTTTAAGGTGATAATTTGGACGTGGACTGACGAAGCCGACGAATGTGAATTCCAAATAAAAGTTGTGCTAACTGACTGACCTGTAGCGGAACCTAATGTTCACGCTCGCGTCATATTTAATCGACCGATTTCGGATGAAATCGGTGGACTTCGGTGTGGTAGCTGACTGACATAGAATGAAACGCGTGGTCTGGGTTAGGCTGAAAGGTGGTACCATGATTATGGGTTGGCGATTCCTGGGAATGTGAATGCCAGCCGGCTGGTGTGTCCGAGCGGTTCTAGGCGCTTCAGTCTGGAACCGCGCGACAGCTACGGTCACAGGTTCGAGTCCTGCTTCGAGCATGGATGTGTGATGTCCTTAAGTTATTTAGGTTTAAGTAGTTCTAAGTTCTAGGGGACTGATGACGTCAGCAGTTAAGTCCCATAGTGCTCAGAGCCATTTGAAACATTTTTTTGTGAATGCCAAATAAGAGTTGTGTCAACAGATCCACCTGTAGTGTTGCACGTTTACATTTGCACCTTATCTGATAGATTTGACTGTGGTGGCAGAATGACCTGTAGCGTACCCCTAGGTGTAGGTTATCCTGAAAGATGGCAGTAGAGTTGCCATATAGATGTTGCAATAACAGACGGGACCGTAGTGTAGCCTCATGTTATGTTCATGCCATATTTTATCGCGCCATTTCCTTTGAAATCGGTCAGTTTGGTTGTGGTGGCAAACTAATCTGTTGTGTTGCTCGAGGTTCGGTTGAACCGTTGTAATTTTATTGTGGGCTGACGGAGCCGACGGACATGAACGTCAAATAGAGATTCAAGTAACAGGTTTGTCTACAGGCCGTAGTGTAGCCCAATGTTTTATGATCGCTCCATATTTAATCTGTCGAGTTCAGGTGACTTGGGTTATATTCAGTCGATTTAGTTACGGTGACAGACCAAAATGCAGCGTAGCCCGAGGTCTAGCTTAGGTTGAAATGTGATAATTCGCTTGTGGTGAACCCAATGATGGCTGTGGCAATAGACCGACACATAGCATACCATATTGTTCGTACCACAATAAACTGGTCGGTTTTTTCTGAATTCAGCTGAAATCGTTAGATTTGGTTCTGGGCAGTGAGTAACCTGTAGCGTAGCCCGAGGTCTAGGTTAGGTTGAAAGGTGATAATTTGACATTAGATTCTTGTTGCCAACGAAAGTTAATACCAAATAAAGTTTGTAGTTACAGACTGACCCGCAGCGTAGCGTGACGTGCACGTAGCGTAGCCCGAGGTATTGGTTAGATTGAAAGGTGTAAACTTGCTTGGGGGATGTAAATGCCAAACAGAGGTTCAGGCAACACACTGACACGCAGGCTGCAGTGCAGGCTAATATTCACGGTCGCGCCATACTTAATCGGTCTATTTCCGCCGGACGCCATTTTCCTCCGTACTCGCTTCACTCGCTCGCCGCGAGAGACGCCGCGTGCGGGCCCGACTTTACGGAAGCTGCTGTGATCCGCGCCGCTCCGGCCTAGGCCGGGCCGTGTCGTATCGGCCACGTCATTCGCACGTCACGGCCCCACAAAAGGGGGTTCCCCTTCCGCCCTCTTCCCGTCCCTTACCCGATAAGGAAGGCTTCTGCCCTCTCCCTGCCCCTCTTAGGCCGGCTGGAGCGTCACTTCACAAGCCCAATGAAGCATCGCCCACCGTAATACACTACTCGACATCAAAATTGCTACACCAAGAAGAAATGCAGATGATAAACGGGTATTCATTGGACAAATATATTATACTAGAACTGACACGTGATTACATTTTCACGCAATTTGGGTGCATAGATCCTGAGAAATCAGTACCCAGAATCACCACCTCTGGCCGTAATAACGGCATTGATACGCCTGGCCAAAGGTTCAAATGGCTCTGAACACTATGGGACTTAACATCTGGGGTCATCAGTCCCCTAGAACTTAGAACTACTTAAACCTAACTAACCTAAGGACATCACACACATCCATGCCCGAGGCAGGATTCGAACCTGCGACCGTAGCAGCCGCGCGGTTCCGGACTGCGCGCCTAGAACCGCTAGACCACCGCGGCCGGCGCCTGGCCAAAGCGTCAAACATAGATCGTATGGCGTATACAGGTACAGCTGCCCATACAGCTTCAACGCGATACCACAATTGATTAAGAGTAGTGACTGGCTTATTGTAACGAGCCAGTTGCTCGGCCACCATTGACCAGAAGTTCTCTGTTGGTGAGAGGTCTGGAGAATGTGCTGGCCAGGGCAGCAGTCGAACGTTTTCTGTATCCAGAAAGGCCCCTACAGGACCTGCAACATGCGGGCGTGCATTATCCTGCTGAAATGTAGGGTTTCGCAGGGATCGAATGAAGGGTAGAGCCACGGGTCGTAACGCATCTGGAATGTAACGTCCTCTGTTCAAAGTGCTGTCGATGCGAACAAGAGGTGACCGAGACGTGTAACCAATGGCACCCCATACCATCACGCCGGACGATACGCCAGTATGGCGATGACGAATACACACTTCCAATTTGCGTTCACCGCGATATCGCTAAACACGGATGCGACCATCACGATACTGTAAACAGAACCTGGATTCATCCGAAAAAAATGATGTTTTGCCATTCGTGCTCCCAGGTTCGTCGTTGAGTACACCATCGCAGGCGCTCCTGTCGGTGATGCAGCGACAAGGGTAACCGCAACCACGGTCTCCGAGCTGATAGTCCCTGCTGCTCCAAACGTCGTCGAACTGTTGGTGCAGATGATTTTTGTCTTACAAACTTCCCCATCTGTTGGCTCGAGGATCGAGACGTGGCTGCACGATCCGTTACAGCCATGCGGATAAGATGCCTGTCCTCTCGACTGCTAGTGATACCAGGCCATTGGGATCCAGCTCGGCGTTCCGTATTACCCTCCTGAACCCAACACTTCCATATTCTGCTAACAGTCACTGGATATCGACCAACGCGAGCAGCAATGTCGCGATACGATAAACCGCTATCGCGATAGACTACAATCCTACCTTTATCAAAGTCGGAAACGTGATGGTACGCATTTCTCCTCCTTACACGAGGAATCACAACGACGTTTGACCAGGCAACCCAGGTCAATTTCACGTCTGTAGCACGTCATCTTCGTGGTGTAGCAATTTTAACGGCCAGTAGTGTACATTTGCTGAAGACTCGTACTTTGAACCCTTCTGACAGCTGCGTTTACAGCTATGTGTTTCGTGTGGTAGTCCACTCATAGTTGTTGCGGATGATTGTTTCTATATATTTTAAGGTAGCTACTGTTTCCAGAAATTTGTCATAAATAGTGTATGGAATCTGGCTTCGCAGGACAGAGCGGGTCAGGTTGTGGAAACGCCCAAGGTCAATTACTGTTAGTTATACAACAAGACACACAACTCTATTGCTGAAACCAATGCACGGTTTTCTCTTTAAAGCAACAAAGATCAATTAAAACGTCCCCTTAGAAAAATTTATGAATTTCTGTGCTCGTAAACCCCTTAAGTTTTTTATTTTTAAACAGCTGAGAAAAACTGAACGTACTCAGACATTTCTCTCTTTACTTTTTCTGATCATCACTAAACTGACACACAATATTTTTAGCGCAACGCCATCTAACTTTCAAAAATCCCTACAAAAGAATGGCCCTGACTAACAATAACCTATACCTTTCACAAATCACCTACCTCACAAAAATCTTCATTACTCGAACTACTGCAATACAGCGAGCGCCACTACTGGCAACTAAATAAAAGATTCAAACTACTGAAGGCACTAGCTACTGATAGGGATACTTAGCAAATGAAAGATTTTGATAGAGAACAAACAATGTATTTACCTTAATAGTGTTCAAAAGTCATGATATATATATATATCAGTTCATGACATCCAGTCTTACAAATTTACTCTCTCTCATGGACACACGTCCAGATCATCCGCTCTCAAGACTCCGCCATCTCACTCCCCACATCCACCACTGCTGGCGGCTCACCTCCAACTGCGCAACGCTACGCGCTGTTCACATCAAACTGCCCAACACTACAATAGCGAATATTGCAACAATGCCAACCAGCCACAGACTGCACACAGCACAGCCAGTGATTTTCATACAGAGCGCTACGTGACGTTACCAACATAAAAACCTGAACAGCCTACTTACACAATTCACGGCTGAAGGCCCAAGTAGGTTCTCCAGAATGATTGCCTTTAAAACACCAGGGTTCAGAGTAACGGTTGAAGGCCTTACTTAAGCAAAATTACAATATCTTCTCGTCTAACGGCCGAAATAACATTTCAGATCAGCCAAGAAAATTGCTTAAAAGCCAAGCACTTAAAAACTCCGGCTACAGACCATACTAAGGAAAATTGAAGTTAATTCTTCGGCTGAAAGCCAAATAAACAAATTTTCTTTAGATAATAAAAGAGAGGATTAAAGGTAAGCTTTTACACAGCAGAACAGACAAACATCTTAAGAAAACTTGAAATATCTTGTCGGCTGAAGGCCCAAACAATTACTCAAGAATAATTAAAGATAACATAAACATTTAAATAACACGCGTGAAGGCCGTTTGAATTCCATATAATTAAAGAGAAACTTTACAGACAAGGATTTACGTATTAAAGCCACAGATCCTGAAACAAACTCGGCTGAAGGCCTAATCTTAAAATAGTTTTAATAAACATTTTTGGAACAGAGATCAAACAATTTTTTAAAAAAATTTTCTTGTAGCATACGTGGTGCGATCAAGACTGAATTTTAAAAAGACAAATTTTTTAAAATAGTTATCATGAAGTTCGGCTGAAGAGCAAATACTAAATATAAACAGACAATATTAATACATGGCTGAAAGCCTGGCACAGTACCTGCGACTCGTATTTGATTTACCGCCAATAGCTCCTGTCATAATTTTTTTTTTTTGAACAAACAGTTTCGGTCCACGGACCATCATCAGATTGATAAGAGCATTTAGTAGCGTCATCGTAGGCGATATAAAACCGAAACCTGTGCAGTGGGCTGTAGGTAGAGAGAGCAGTCTGGCACATTTTATGGCCGATGATGTAGTTTATATTGCTGTGTCAGAACGACGACAACTTCTTTGATGTTATTATGTTACGGTATTGATATACGAGTATATCGCCTAGACTGATGCGAATGTTTTGAGTGAGTATGTGATAATTTATTACGCGTGGTATTCGTTAACATTTATGTCAGTTACCAGGATTGTGTCAGTCTAACGTTGTTCAAATGGTGTGAAGGAACCTGATGATGGTCCATGGACCGAAACCGGTTGTTCAATAAAGAAATTTTATGAGTACCTCTTGGCGGGTATGATGGTGATCTTCAAATATCCTAGAAAAATCAATGTTACAGTTGCCGAGGACAGGTGTCGCTTCTTGCAGAGAAGATACAATCGGGCAAAGAAGTATTACTTGGCAGCAAAGAACTAATTTACTGCTTCGGAGACGTGACGTGAGAAACACCTGCTCCTCGCCCGTCCGTTCTCCGAGAGGAAACGGGGGTGAGGCAAGGTAGCGCTCACTCGAAACTTGGCCCTTACACCAGACCTGTACCGGGCCGGCAGTAACTGTTCTTGAAATTAATCGACCGACCGCCACTTGGCCCCTCTACATCCAGCGGCTCCTGGCCTCGCCCTGCACCTCCCCCCCCCCTCCCCCCTCTCCCTACTCCATCCAATCAGAGTTAGAAGAGCCCGCGCGGCCCGAACACGCCATCCTATAATTACGTGCTAATTACAACTCGGCTTAACTGGGAGCCACGCGTGCTGGCGCGGCGCTCGCAGGGGCCGCTGCTACAGCCTACGACCGGATTCTGCTCCACCGCCGGCAGACAACCCAGTTTCTAATTCGGGAGCCGCGCTCCCGCGCAAACCACTGGCGAGCCACGCGTCTACGCCTGAACCGTAGACAGAACGGCCGTACGTAAACTCCCATTACGTCATGCCCTTCTGTGCCCCCTGCTTCCTCTTCCCCCTCTTCTTTCCCTTCTTCCTCCTCCTTCTGCTCCGATTCCTCCTCTTCTTCCTCCACCATTTGTTTTAGTTGTTTAAAAATGTAGACAAATCAACCCCAGCTGCCCCTTTCAAATCTCTTCCCCCCCCCCTTTTTTTCATGAGAAACGATCGGATATACAGAGCCTTTCATGAAGTTTCATCCAATTCCATAACACTATACGTCAAGGTGACTAAAGTCATACGGTAACGATATGCAGGGTGGTCCATTGATAGTGACCGGGCCAAATATCTCACGAAATAAGCATCAAACGAAAAAAACTACAAAGAATGTAACTCGTCTAGCTTGAAGGGGGGAAACCAGATGGCGCTACGGTTGGTCCGCTAGATGGCGCTGCCATAGGTCAAACGGATATCAACTGCGTTTTTTTTTTTTTACATAGGAACCCCCTTTTTCATTACATATTCGTGTAGTACGTAAAGAAATATGAATGTTTTAGTTGGACCACTTTTTTCGCTTTGTGATAGATGGCGCTGTAATAGTCACAAACGTGTAAGTACGTGATACATTACCCGTGTTAAAATGGACCGTTTACCAGTTGCGCAAAAGGTCGATATCGTGTTGATTTATGGCTATTGTGATCAAAATGCCCAACGGGCGTGTGCTATGTGTGCTGCTCGGTACCCTGGACGACATCATCCAAGTGTCCGGACCGTTCGCCGGATAGTTACGTTATTTAAGGAAACAGGAAGTGTTCAGCCATATGTGAAACGTCAACCACGACCTGCAACAATTGATTATGCCCAAGTAGGTGTTTCAGCTGCTGTCGCGGCTAATCCGCACAGCAGAAGCAGAAAAATTGCGCTAGAATCGGGAGTCTCAGAAACGTCGATGTTGAGAATGCTACATCAACATCAGTTGCATCCGTACCACAGTTCTATGCACCAGGAATTGTATGGCGACGACTCTGAACGTCGTGTACAGTTCTGCCACTGGGCACAAGAGAAATTACGGGACGATGACAGATTTTTTGCACGTGTTCTATTTAGCGACGAAGCGTCATTCACCAACAGCGGTAACGTAGACCGACATAATATCCACTATTGGGCAATGGAAAATCCACAATGGCTACAAGTGGAACATCAGCGACCTTGGTGGATTTATGTATGGTGCGGCCTGATGGGAGGAAGGATAATTGGCCCCCATTTTATCGGTGGCAATCTAAATGGTGGAATGTATGCTGATTTCCTACGTAATGTTCTATCGATATTGCTACAAGATGTTTCACTGCATGACAGAATGGCGATGTACTTCCAACATGATGGATGGCCGGCACATGATTCGCGTGCGGTTGAAGCGGTATTGAATAGCATATTTCATGACAGGTGGATTGGTCATCGAAGCACCATACTATGGCCCGCACATTCACCGGATCTGACGTCCCCGGATTTCTTTCTGTGGGAAAAGCTGAAGGATATTTGCTAACGTGATCCGCCGAAAACCCCTGACAACATCCGTCAGCGCATTGTCAATGCATGTGCGAACATTATGGAAAGCGAACTACTCGCTGTTAAGAGGAATGTCGTTAGACGTATTGCCAAATGCAGTAAGGGTGACGGACATCATTTTGAGCATTTATTGCAGAGTAATTGTAGTATTTACAGGTAATCACGCTGTAACAGCATGCGTTCTCAGAAATGATAAGTTCACCAAGGTACATTGGAACAACCGAAATAAAATGTTCAAACGTACCTACGTTCTGTATTTTAATTTAAAAAACCTACCTGTTTCCAATTGTTCGTCTAAAATTGTGAGCCATATGTTTGTGACTATTACAGCGCCATCTATCACAAAGCGAAGGAAGTGGTCCAACTAACACATTCATATTTCTTTACGTACTACACGAATATGTAATAAAAAATGTTGGTTCCTATTCGAAAAAACGCAGTTTATATCCGTTTGACCTACAGCAGCACCATCTATCGGGTCAAACATAGTGCCATCTGGTTTCCCCCTTCAAGCTAGACAAGTTTCGTTCTTTGTAGTTTTTTCGTTTGACACTTATTTCGTGAGATATTTGGTCCGGTCACTATCAATGGACCACCCTGTACACACATACAGACGGCGGTAGTATATCGTACGCAGGATACAAAAGCGCACTGCATTGGTACAACTTCGTTCGTACTCAGGTGATTCATGTGGAAAGGTTTCCGACGTTATTGCGGCGGCATGACAGGAATTAACAGACTTTGATGCGGAATGGTAGTTGGAGATAGACGCGTGGGACATTCCATTTCGGAAATCGTTAGGGAATTCAGTATTCCGAGACCCACAGCGTCAGGAATGTACCGACAACACCAAATTTCACGCTTTATCTCACACCACAGACAACACAGTGCCCGGCGGCCTTCACTTAATGACAGAGCAGCAGCGCTTGCATTACATTTGTCTATGTCGAGGGCCAGCTGCTCCTCTGCACCAAGCGTCGTTCGTCTGTACATCTTGCTGCATTTCGCTACGATTTTCTGGCGTTGCGACTTCTATGTGTACAACTGCATTAGCCGCTAAAAGCCTCATGCAACTTCCGAAGTTGTCTGTTACGTCATTTTTACACTGTGAAAAGTGAGGGAGCTACAACACTCCCTGGGGTACGTCTAAAGTCACGTCTATATCTGGAGACTTCTCTGCAGTTGATAGTCCGTGCTCTAGTACTTCGGTGATTAAGCGAGAGTACAGAACTCTATTGAATGCCTTACTGAAGTCAAGGAACGCGACATCTACCTGGGCGCCTGTATCTACTGCTTTCTGGCTCTCTTGAAAGAACAGAGCGATCTGGGTTTCACAAGGTCGTCGTTTCCGGAACCCATGTTGATTCTTACACAGGAGAATTTCGGCTTCCACAGAGCACAAAACGTGTTTCAAAATTCTGCAACAGTCCAATAGAAGGGAGAACCGATAGAGGTACTCAAGGTGCCCTCCGCCACACACCGTCAGGTGGCTTGCGGAGTATGGATGTAGATGTAGATGCAGATGTAGATGAACGTTACCATTATTGGTATTGGAACACTAGCATCAGTTTCATGTTTCCAAAATGAAATGTATGAAGAATGAACTGTAGAAATAAGTACTTGTAGTAACGCTCTACAGACGCGCGTTGTGTCTCGACAGTTACGTTAGCGAAAAACGCAACCACTTCAAGCAAGTTTGAAGCTGAAGCTGGACAGGTTTGCACCTGCTCTGACACTAGTTGGAACCTCATATAACGTGGTGCTGAAATCTCTTAGAAATATTTCAAAAATGTAAATGAGTGGCTAATACAGTGACCCAGCATCGTGTTCCAGGAACACCGAAATGACAGGTATTGAGGTAAGTGATCGCTGAACAGAAACGCAGTTACAATCGCTTGGTAGTGGGAAGGCATCAGGTCCAGATGAAATATCTGTGGGATTCTACAGAGATTGCTTCCCTTGTAGCGGCGGTTTATCGTAGGCTTCTGGAGCAACGAGCGGTACCTAGCAACTGGAAAAAAACGTAGGTCATTCATATTCTTTTGAAGAAGGATCGTAGGACAGATGTAAGTAATTATAGATCTATATCGCTAACATCAATCCGATGTAAAATTATAAACATGTTTTGTGCTCACGTATCACGAGGTTCTTGGAGAACGAATCACCATATATGTTACAAAATGGGATATAAATGTATACGTATGTTCTACGTATCCTTCTGAACTGCTGCACTGATTTAAACTACACTTTGCGCACGTGTCACTTACTGTCCACAGAGAATCGCTGTGGGTTTAAGAACCACGTACCGTGGTGGAGGTGAAAAAGCTGTGTAACTCACGACGCGCGGATTCGCATATTTCATTAATCCAGTGTCTGACAATGAGAATGAAAGTTCAAAATGTTTAAAATGGCTCTGAGCACTATGGGACTTAACATGTATGGTCATCAGTCCCCTAGAACTTAGAACTACTTCAACCTAACTAACCTAAGGACATCACACAACACCCAGTCATCACAAGGCAGAGACAATCTCTGACCCCGCCGGGAATCGAACCCGGGAACCCGGGCGAGAATGAAAGAACTTAGCGACTTGCTCGCCGACCGCTGGCGACACACATGAACTGTCCGACGGAATTAAACTGGAGCGGGACGACCGTTGGTTGGTCTTTCGGTTGGTCGTCTCATTGGGCGACGTGTATTTTGTCCTTTGAACGTTTCTGGGCATTGTCAGTTGGTCATCTTGCCGGACGTGGGTCAGTTCCTTCCTTGTGCGGAGATGTCGTGGCCAATGTGCAAGAGTTGCCTCTGCATGGTTGGGTCCGAGCCAGTGTCCCCGGTTCACCGTGTCTCCGAATTCCGGACGGACATGGAGTTGAGTCGGGTTTGAGCGCAGTCGGCTTCAGACAGCCAAGACTCGCCCAACCGTTGCCGACACACATAACTTAAGTGGCAACGACCTGGGTTGGTCGTTCGTCTCATCGGACAACGTGTATTTGGTCGCCAAGAGGTACTGATGAAATTTCTTTATTGAACAACCGATTTCGGTCCATGGACCATCATCATGTTCCTTTACAGAATTTGAAAGAACATGAGACTGACACAATCCTGTTAACTGACATAAATGTTAACGAAAACCATGCGTAATAAAATATCACGTACTCACTCAAAAGCATTCACATCAGTCTAGGCGATATACTCGTAAATCAATGCCATAACATAGTGACATCCATGAAGTTGTCATTGTTCTGACACAGAAATATAAACTACATCGTCGCTCATAAAATGTGTAAGATGGCAAGAACTATGCCCCTTATATGAAGTCATTAAAGATCACCTAACTCACATTGAGTGAACAGTAGGGCTGAACAAAAATGCCAGACATGGCACAATGCATCTTGTAGAGGGTATAGTATGGACGTATTGGAATAATTAATGTCGGGTGATGGTTTTAAAGTAATTCACACGACATGAAAAACTTTGTGGAAACGCGTCGATTTACTGGAGGCTAGTTTATCCCAGGGAAGTATACAGAGTTGACCGCGGCGCGCGAGCAGTGAAGGGAAGCGACAATAGGCAGCTTAGGGCGGCTCAAGCTCTGAGAAAGCGGTAACGGGGCGCGGCCTCCAGCTGCCTTAAGATGAGTGACAGTGAGTGGGTGGTTGACCCCATGCTGGTGTACCGGGAAGCAGACGGAGAACTTGTACACCTGTTGATTAATGTTGATAACTGCAGGATGCTGAGTGGTCTAGGGCGCTGCAGTCATGGACTGTGTGGCTGGTCCTGGCAGAGGTTCAAGTCCTCCCTCGGGCATGGGTGTTTGTGTTTGTCCTTAAGATAATTTAGGTTAAGTAGTGTGTAAACTTACGGACTGATGACCTTAGCAGTTACGTCCCATACTATTTCACACACATTTGAACATTTTTTAACACTGCGGGATGTTACGTGATACCACGTACTTATACGTTTGTGACTATTACAGCGCCATCTATCACAATGCGAAAAAAATTGTCCAACTAAAACACTCATATTTCTTTACGTACTACACGAATATACACTCCTGCAAATGGAAAAAAGAACACATTGACACCGGTGTGTCAGACCCACCATACTTGCTCCGGACACTGCGAGAGGGCTGTACAAGCAATGATCACACGCACGGCACAGCGGACACACCAGGAACCGCGGTGTTGGCCGTCGAATGGCGCTAGCTGCGCAGCATTTGTGCACCGCCGCCGTCAGTGTCAGCCAGTTTGCCGTGGCATACGGAGCTCCATCGCAGTCTTTAACACTGGTAGCATGCCGCGACAGCGTGGACGTGAACCGTATGTGCAGTTGACGGACTTTGAGCGAGGGCGTATAGTGGGCATGCGGGAGGCCGGGTGGACGTACCGCCGAATTGCTCAACACGTGGGGCGTGAGGTCTCCACAGTACATCGATGTTGTCGCCAGTGGTCGGCGGAAGGTGCACGTGCCCGTCGACCTGGGACCGGACCGCAGCGACGCACGGATGCACGCCAAGACCGTAGGATCCTACGCAGTGCCGTAGGGGACCGCACCGCCACTTCCCAGCAAATTAGGGACACTGTTGCTCCTGGGGTATCGGCGAGGACCATTCGCAACCGTCACCATGAAGCTGGGCTACGGTCCCGCACACCTTTAGGCCGTCTTCCGCTCACGCCCCAACATCGTGCAGCCCGCCTCCAGTGGTGTCGCGACAGGCGTGAATGGAGGGACGAATGGAGACGTGTCGTCTTCAGCGATGAGAGTCGCTTCTGCCTTGGTGCCAATGATGGTCGTATGCGTGTTTGGCGCCGTGCAGGTGAGCGCCACAATCAGGACTGCATACGACCGAGGCACACAGGGCCAACACCCGGCATCATGGTGTGGGGAGCGATCTCCTACACTGGCCGTACACCACTGGTGATCGTCGAGGGGACACTGAATAGTGCACGGTACATCCAAACCGTCATCGAACCCATCGTTCTACCATTCCTAGACCGGCAAGGGAACTTGCTGTTCCAACAGGACAATGCACGTCCGCGTGCATCCCGTGCCACCCAACGTGCTCTAGAAGGTGTAAGTCAACTACCCTGGCCAGCAAGATCTCCGGATCTGTCCCCCATTGAGCATGTTTGGGACTGGATGAAGCGTCGTCTCACGCGGTCTGCACGTCCAGCACGAACGCTGGTCCAACTGAGGCGCCAGGTGGAAATGGCATGGCAAGCCGTTCCACAGGACTACATCCAGCATCTCTACGATCGTCTCCATGGGCGAATAGCAGCCTGCATTGCTGCGAAAAGTGGATGTACACTGTACTAGTGCCGACATTGTGCATGCTCTGTTGCCTGTGTCTATGTGCGTGTGGTTCTGTCAGTGTGATCATGTGATGTATCTGACCCCAGGAATGTGTCAATAAAGTTTCCCCTTCCTGGGACAATGAATTCACGGTGTTCTTATTTCAATTTCCAGGAGTGTATTTGGCCCGGTCACGATCAATTGACCATCCTGTATACGGTCTACCAGGGCGCCCGCGGCCATTGGTGCAAAGTGCTAACCCTGCGGGCACTGACGAAGTCCGCCGGCAGTGAGCTGCTAGGTTTGGTGGTCAGTAAAGGTATCCTCACAACAGGTGCAAATCCGCCTTACGAAGGATGGAACGCTTGGCACCGTTGTTGATTGCCGTCGCCCGAGCTTAAATTGCCGCTGTAATTGCGCACAAGAACCACCTGTTAGAGCTGAAATGAATGAACTCTACAACAAGTGCGGAAATTCTCGCAGTGTTCGCGCCGGACTTGGCTGTGGAGCGGCCTGGGCTTTTAAGTCTCTGCTGTACTCGTGCAAGGGCGCTGTATTCTGACAAGCGGCGGGGGGGAGGAGGGAAGTTAGTCGGGGAGCGAGGCTGCATAATGCAGGCAGTTTAATATTAAAACGCGGCAGTTATCCGTAATTCCGTTTGAGAACGGCTGACAGCGCATGAGCCCCAAACTGCTAAACTGGCGCCATCCTGCGTATTCAGAGGGGTGAGAGGGAGAGAGAGAGAGAGAGAGAGAGAGAGAGAGAGAGAGAGAGAGAGATAGAGAGAAGGCAGCAATAAAACGCGCTGCAGCGTCATTACGTGCTAATAACGGACCGATTACCATATCAATAATGAGCGAAGCGCCGCTGACGTCAAACGCGCTGGTAATCGTCGCCAGTTCGCGACTGGCATCGAGCGCCAGCTCCGGGCGTCGGGCCGAACGGAACGCGTTGCGTTCGCCGCCTAATCCGCGAAATAGTGTGTGCCGTTGCCGTTGCGTTGCGCTGGCGGTGGCGATAGCTGTTGATTGCGCTACGACCGCTTATATGACTGCTGGGCGATAGCGTAATGGCGCCAGCGGAAGTGGCGCATAGAGAATATTCGGGGATCGGCGCGAGGTGCGGATGGAAATTACGTATTAAAGATATCTGCAAACAGCGCACACATCTTGATGACCCGCCTCACCCTTCCACGCAGAAACTATCAGCACACAATAAATGTTTCACAGGCCAGTGCCGCTTCGAACCGATAATTACGGTCGTTATCCGACGGTCGCCCAAAACCGCTAACTAATGCGGCGAATTCAATCGCGATAGCAGGACCGCCTGCGGGCTGTGTAAACGTGTGTAATCTTGCGGACTGTAAATACGGGGATACCTATACTCTGTCATCAGTTACAGGATAAGCGACCCTGGTACCGGACCGCGGAAACTTAGTGAGTTGGATGTACTTGGTTAAGGTCCTGATGACGGAAGACGTT
The DNA here is from genome assembly GCF_023864275.1 of Schistocerca cancellata. Lineage (NCBI taxonomy): Eukaryota > Metazoa > Arthropoda > Insecta > Orthoptera > Acrididae > Schistocerca > Schistocerca cancellata. The sequence goes on along the minus strand of NC_064637.1, from coordinate 71,617,961 downwards.
TTGATCAATAGTATTATAGTCAGCGGATGGAAGAGAGACGGCCTACAAAGTGCCAATGTCCACAATGTCTCACTCATGCAAATATCATGTCTAATACTAGTCTTTGCCAAAGCCCTTTGCGGCAGTGGCAGATCACCCAAGTTAAGCGCTGTCAGACTTGGCTAAGCACTTGGATAAGTGACCGTGTGGAATTTCCGAGCATTGTTGGCAAGTCGGGTGTACTCAGCCCTTGTGAGGCCAATGGAGGAGGTACTTGAATGAGAAGTAGCGAATCCGGTCACGAAAACTCTCAGCGGCCCGGAGAACGGTGTGCTTAACACATGCCCCTCCACATCCTCATCCAGTGGCGCTTATTGGTTGAGGAGGACACGGCGGTCGGTCGGTCCCGTTCGAACATTCCGAAGTCTCTTCGGGCATAGAGGAGGAATAATATGCCAGACCGGGGCTACAACCCGGCAGTCACCTTAACCAACATACTCCAGGCCTCCCTCAAACTTCCATAGTGATTGATGTTTCCAGCTAAAGGGTGTTCAAAAAGTCTCTCCGCAGTGCCGTATGATTGTTAGCCGCGCGTGCCAAATGATTGTTTACCTGTCTGGGTTACTTCATCTGGGCTCTCCCAACATTCCACTGTTTCGTTTATCTCAGCCAGCGTCAGTAGTATCGTTGGTGTGTGTCGTTACGCGTTGACGTGAACGTTTAAGTTTAGTTCCTTTGTTCGTTTGTTTCGTTTTTGTCACTGTTAAAATGCTGTCCATTCAAGAACGTATGTTTTTAGTCGAACAAGTGTTCAAAGCTGGCGGTAAATACACAGTTTCAGTTCGTCAAAACATTTAATTCAGTTTTCCCGGAGACAACACTCCTACATCGTGATACTGCGCGAGATTTGAGTAACAAATTTCGAAGTATTGGTTCAGTGACAGATGCACCGAGAAGTGGTCGTCCTAGCATTTTGTCTGAGGATAAACTACTCGATAGTTCCGATAAAATGTCGATGAGTCCGAACAAGTCACTAAGAAAACTCGCCCAGGAAATCGATGATAGTGTCGGAACGGCCCACACAGCTGTAGGGAAAAAAGAAGAACTTCTACCATATAAAGTGACATTCGTGCAATAACTGAAAAATACTGATCATGGAAGAGACGGCATTATTGTCAATGGTTTTAAAAAATCGTTTAACAAAATGGAAGGGATATGCTTAATATACTTTTTTCACTGATGGGGCGTGGTTTCATTTATACGGGTACATGAACTCGCAAAATTCTCGTGTATGGAGTACTGCAAATCCATTGTGTATTCATGAGGAACCACTTCATTGTGTGAAAATAGGAGTTTGGATTGCAGTTTCTAGACGTCGGGTTGTGGGTCCCATATTTTTCAACGAAATAATAAACGCACAACGATACTGCAGTGATATTCTGTACTCATTCATAGGAGAACTTGTGTTAAGTGAAATACTGAACGGTTATTTTCGACAAGATGGTGCAACCGCGCATACAGCTCCCGTTTCAATGTCACTGCTTGCTGATGTTTTTGGTGATCGCATAATTTCCCAGGGACTTTGACCTCCACGATTGCCTGACCCAACACCACCTGACTTCTTCTTCTGGGTTGCAGCGAATGCAGCTGTCTATAAAAACCGTCCAAAATCCATCGATGAACTGAAAACTGCAGTATCCACTTTCACTGCTTGTCTTACAGAAGAAATGTTACAGCTTGTGTTTGGAAACATGATTAGACGAATTGAATTGTGTATTCAACAACAGGGGTGGGGGGGGACACTTTCAACATTTAATGTGAAAACATGTAAGTAAAAATGAGTGTTAAATAAATTAATAACTTGTATTTCACTGAGTTTCGTTTCGGTATATTCACTGCGACATACGGCAAGCGCGGCTTACAATGATGCGGCACTGCGGAGAGACTTTTTGAACACCACGTATTACTTTCTTATTTAAACAACATTTGATTTTCCAGAGAGGTATGTCCGACGAAAAAACTACTCTCCCTAACAAAAAAACTCCCAGTTGGGGAAGAGGAAACGGAATGAAACATCATGGATTTAGGGGGCATGTGATGTTATTTCACTGATCCCAAAATCGAATCACATTTACTAAGCATTTGGACGCAAGAGCCCTCTTACCACTATGAAGTTGCACCCCCTCTGGACTAGATGCATGCCCCGCTTCGGATGGGAAGGATGTCACAGAGCTAGTGTATTCTCGCTCGATCACAACTTTTGAAAATGCTCATTAGTAACCTGCAGTTGACAAACGAGCTTGTCCCACACATGTTCTATTGAGGGCAGATCTGAGAATTTTGTTGGCTATGGGAGTATCTCAGCATCGCGCAGATAGTTCACATAGACACACGTGTGATGTGTGAGTGCTCATTGTACTGTTGCATGAGAAGTGACACGTGAGGATGCAGCATGTCAGTAATGTACTTCAGTGCTATCAGAGTTCCGTCAATCACTACCAGGCCTGACCTCACGCATTACTCGATGACTCCACACCATCACCTATTTGCGTCTCCAAAACATTGCAAGAAAGGGATTTCTCCCCAGATTGCTACCATTGCCGTCTACGACTGTTACCTGTGGTAACTCATAACCGTGACTCGTCGCTGAAGCAATGCGATGCTCTACATCAACAGCCCATGCTTCCCAGTCAGCCGGCCGGAGTGGCCGTGCGGTTCTAGGCGCTACAGTCTGGAACCGCGAGACCGCTACGGTCGCAGGTTCGAATCCTGCCTCGGGCATGGATGTGTGTGATGTCTTTAGGTTAGTTAGGTTTAAGTAGTTCTAAGTTCTAGGGGACTGATGACCTCAGAAGTTGAGTCCCATAGTGCTCAGAGCCATTTGAACCATCTGAACTTCCCAGTCATGGCATCACCGTAAATGCAGCCGTTTGTGTCGTGGTGTTAGCTATAGCCAACACACGGGATCCTAATTCCGTAGTCGGCCTACTGGTGGTCTCTGACCTATTGTGTGGGCTGACACAGAATGTTCTTGGACGACAAGCACAGATGGTACGCAGTTACAATGTGTGTAGTGCGTAGTGCAGTCTCCCTTGTAGACTGAAGGCCACACATGAACACAAAAGTTTAACAACTTAAGGTCTTAAAAGATTTGATTTAAAATTCGGCTGAAGGCCCCTATAAGAACAACAATCTCATGCCTTAAGGGCAAGACAGAAACATTAATTCAGTATATAAAAGTTGGCTCAATGCCACACATCAACCAAAAAATGGCTCTGAGCACTATGGGACTCAATGCTGTGGTCATCAGTCCCCTAGAACTTAGAACTACTTAAACCTAACTAACCTAAGGACAGCACACAACACCCAGTCATCACGAGGCAGAGAAAATCACTGACCCCGCCGGGAATCGAACCCGGAAACCCGGGCGTGGGAAGCGAGAACGCTACCGCACGACCACGAGATGGGGGCTACCACACCTCAACCAAATAACTAAACCTCAAACACGGAAGTTACTATGTAACAGACACGGAACGGTGCTCTTAAGTTCCAAGGTTTGGCCTGGAATTGTAGCACTAACGCCCATTTAGGCGAGACAGGGAGCAAGACCTACAATCTCTTAATCGGAAAGCAGCTCAACCGAGAGACAGCCAACCGACCAGTCAACCAAATCAGTTCCGCTCCACGCAACCAGCAAAACGACCACAAGGTTTCAATACAACGACGCACAGAATCAAACGAAGAAATGTAGGCAGTTGAAGCTCGGTAGTAAGTTAAGCGAGGACTCAACTTTCATGTCCAAGATCGGTGGGCGACGAACTTCGTAGCACCCGCAAGCAGCGCTTCACACTCCAACCGCGCGTGCACGCCGCCAGCGGCTCCGGCCCGACTCCGCACGACGGGGGCTTGCCTGCTGCTCCGAGCCAACCGACCGACTGTACTGCCGGTCCGTCTGCGACTGCTGCTCGGTCGCGACTGCACTGCTGGTGCGTCTCCCACTTACTGGCTTCCTTCGGACGGACGACGTCCCGGAGACACTGGCTCTGACCCAACCGTGCAGAGGTAACACAACCAACCTCTCTTCACAGGGAGGAACCGATCGAAATACACGTCGTCACTGAGACGACCGACCGACCGAACGACCAACCAACTGTCGTCCCCGCTGGTACTGGCTCTGCGGACCTCACTGGGTCTCCGTCCCCGAAGGAACACCGACTCAAAGGAAGGCCTCGGCGCTTGTTGGTGACGTCACGTCAGCTAGTCACGGCGAACGCCAGGTCTGTTGCAGGCAGAAACGCCTGGGCGTGCTTACCACTATAAATCTCTTATTTTTGGACAAAATGTTTGGTATTGTTTTGGGTTCTGCAGTTTCATTTAGATGAAAGATTTTCTTACTATCGTAAAGCTACAAATGAAGATAATAGTTCTGTATTACTGAATCCTGACGAAACAAACGTAGATTATTATGAGAAGATGCTTTGCCCCATTGCAAGCTTCGGAAATTTTAGATTCAAGTAACTATCCTTACTTGATCCATTTTGCTATCGAAACTTACCTCAACCCCCTTACAATCAACTAGTTTCTTTTATTTATTTATTTATTTATTTCCGTTTGACATCGTCACTGGAAATGTGAACTAATTTTCATGTGTAAATGTCGTACTGTTCCCAGTCATTAGATTACAGGAATTCTCAACAGGAAACAAAATAGTTTCATACATCGAAAATACTGCTGAGCTTAAACGTTTTTAAACATACACATTAGAAAAGATAAATAATCCCCTGAAAGGAGGAACTTTATAAGATAAAAAAATTTTATTTGACAAAACAAGTATCTCTATTTTCCCTCTTCTTCTGTCCCCCACCCCCTCCCCCAACGTGTACAATCGCAAGATATTTCATTAACATTCAGTGCTCCTCACCCCATAGTCAACCAAGATACCTAAAGAAGAGCACCAATATGTTCACAGTTTCTTGTAAAAGCAACCCAGTACAAACGTGACTTCCTCAGATTTACAAATAAGGTAAAGAAGCACGAATTCTGTTGCTACTGGACCATGAAGTTGTTTTTGTAAGTCAATCCTTAAAACAGGTGGAAATTTAAGTTCAGGAGTACACTATTTGTTAAGGAGTGTAATGAATTGCACAATTAATTGATTGCAGAAATCTCTCAGAACAATGTGTGTTGGTCAACTACCGCCAATAGTTTCACATTTTCCTGTGTCAGGGAGGGAGACACCACCATTATGAGTATGCCTGCAACAGACCTGGCGTTCGCCGTGCCTAGCTGACGTGACGTCACCAACAAGCGCCGAGGCCTTCCTTGGAGTCGGTGTTGCCGCTGGGTCGTCTCGAACTCTCTGACTGCCAGACACACGACGACCCGGAAATACTATCAGTCGCTCCAGAGATGGTACGACAGTGCACTTATCGATAGCGCTGCTGCTGCCGCTCACGGGTAAAAGTAAGGCAGGAAGTTAGTAACGCCAGTAAATGGAATAAGAAAACGAGGCGGCAGGACCGTAATAGCAGATGACAAACAATAAACAGCATGAACACGAATCGTGCAAGGCTCAACCTTGACGTCGAGCATGGCTGCCATCATGTTCCCAAACAGAACGACCTCGGGCCACTGTCGCATACAAATGCCCCAAAAATCTGGAAATTGTATGACTCGACCAGGTGACCAAATGGATACCCAGGTTAAGGCCCCCTTTCAAACTCTGTCATTTGCTGATGACGACGGCTGACATTACACCACACCTCCTGTCCTTCACGCTGACCGATGAAAATCTGACGACATTCTTCCAAGTTGTATACCCTACTGGGTCTGATAACAAAACTATGCCCTCTGTTGGTCAAATAAAACACCACCCTTTCAACGTTTCTCTTTGAAGCTCCGATGTAAACCTTAACCACACACACACAACACACACACACACACACACACACACACACACACACACACACACACACACAGAATTTTGTACACTCGATATGTCGGCAACGAAGGGAATTTGTCCTTTACAGATCTTTGTTGATCTAAATTCCTGTTTGATGATTATTTGTGTAAACTCCTACCAATCCGATCAGCTACGCTTTTAATAAACTGGAGAGAAACTGTAGTTTCTTTTTAACTGTCACCTTCGACGAAGGATTATCGGCTCACAGGACTTTTTTTTGTCATCAGTCTACTGACTGGTTTGATGCGGCCCGCCACGAATTCCTTTCCTGTGCTAACCTCTTCATCTCAGAGTAGCACTTGCAACCTACGTCCTCAATTATTTGCTTGACGTATTCCGACCTCTGTCTTCCTCCACAGGTTTTGCCTTCTACAGCTCCGTCTAGTACCATGGAAGTCATTCCCTCATGTCTTAGCACATGTCCTATATCCTGTCCCTTCCCCTTATCAGTGTTTTCCACATATTCCTTTCCTCTCCGATTCTCCGTAGAACCTCCTCATTCCTTACCTTATCAGTCCACCTAATTTTCAACATTCGTCTATAGCACCACATCTCACATGCTTCCATTCTCTTCTGTTCCGGTTTTCCCACAGTCCATGTTTCACTACCATACAATGCTGTACTCCAGACGTACATCCTCAGAAATTTCTTCCTCAAATTAAGGCCGGTATTTGATATTAGTAGACTTCTCTTGGCCAGAAATGCCTTTTTTGCCATTGATAGTCTGCTTTTGATGTCCTCCTTGCTCCGTCTGTCACTGGTTATTTTACTGCCCTACGTAGCAGAATTCCTTAACTTCATTGACTTCGTGACCATCAATCCTGATGTTAAGTTTCTCGCTTCTCATTTCTACTACTTCTCATTACCTTCGTCTTTCTCCGATTTACTCTCAAACCATACTGTGTACTCATTAGACTGTTCATTCCGTTCAGCAGATCATTTAATTCTTGTTCACTTTCACTCAGGATAGAAATGTCATCAGCGAATCGTATCATTGATATCCTTTCACCTTGTAATTCCACTCCTGAACCTTTCTTTCATTTCCATCATTGCTTTCTCGATGTACAAATTGAAGAGTAGGGGCGAAACGCTACAGCCTTGTCTTACACCCTTCTTAATACGAGCACTTCGTTCTTGATCGTCCACTCTTATTATTCCCTCTTGGTTGTTGTACATATTGTATATGACCCGTCTCTCCGTATAGCTTACCCCTACTTTTTTCAGAATCTCGAAGAGCTTGCACCATTTTATATTGTCGAACGCTTTTTCCAGGTCGACAAATCCTATGAAAGTGTCTTGATTTTTCTTTAGCCTTGCTTCCATTATTAGCCGTAACGTCAGAATTGCCTCTCTCGTCCCTTTACTTTTCCTAAAGCCAAACTGATCGTCACTTAGCGCAATCTCAATTTTCTTTTCCATTCTTCACAGGACTATATTTACTTCTTTTCCTGCACAGCCATTTTTCTGAAAGCTTGCTTCGGCGCGTAGATTTACCGTCGTCCAAATTATTTTGGTTCTGTTGACAAAGCGTTTAAACACACCCGTACTGTGCTGTGCTGTGGATGATGTTTGGAGTTCTTAAATAGAAACCTGTCTGCATGCGTGACTGCTAGTTTCGACTTTGCATCGGTCTTCTTCATAACGAAATCATCCAAGATGGATATTACGTTTTCTTTTTGCATTTCTGCGGTATAACGGTATTTCTACCAATCGTTTAAATAAGGAAATAGTTCTTCTGGCGCTCTTTGTTCTGTGACCAAAACGTAAACGTATCACCCGCAAACCTTTACCATCGATACGGTTTCTTATTTGCTTTTCTACAATTCATCGAATTTTTCTGAAAAAAAATGGCTATCGCAGGATACGTTGGGCTGCCCTCTGTGGCAGCGTTGACTTGCGTATATAATTCATCATTCTATTGGAACTGAGTAGAAGTAAGGCAATGTCTAAAAAAGATCAGTCAGATCCACAGGAAACACACCTCCTAATTCAGAATTCAGGGTCACGTTTTTAAAACCCCGTAATTGTCTTACATTACGACGTAAAAGTATGAAATTTGGCTCAAAGATGCCCACATCCTTCCTCTGTAACACTGTAACAGCCCAAAAGCGTGACACCCTGAAAAGCTACCTTCGTTCTTAGCAACGCTTCAAACTGCAACGTATCCATACATGCGAAACAAACGCCAGAGCTCAGACGTTCATGTGAGTTTTAAGGTGGGACAGTAATATTATAGTGGCACCAAATTTCGCCACAGATTTGCCGAACGATGCTGTGGGCGTGTCATTCTATGGGAAGGTCATCACACACCCTCATACCCACACTTCACTCCTTCTTTTGAAGCCTTTGCTATGGAGGTCAGAACAGTGACACCCAGTGTTTAAATCACGTGGTTTTCGTATGGGTGACCGAGGACAAATTCCAGACACTCTCCAGCTAAGAATCAACACGGAAAGGGCTCATTGAGTAGGATAAATAGCGTCAGTGCATTCATTCATATATATGTTGCTGTCGAAAACAGTGCGCAGTCAGAGGTTTTACGCAACGACGTTCTTCACAACTCCCGACACAGTTGACAGCCCCTGGGCGGTTCAACCCTTCTCGAAAGACACCAAAAAACTTCACACCCATTGCACGTGATCTGACCGTTTGGAATGTACCGTGACAACAACTTTCGTTCTGGTGTACAGGGTGGAGCCACAAGGGACTATTCAAAACCATTGGACGAAATATGGACCTGATCCGTAGGTGCAAGGAGTGTTCATTCTTTTTCAGCCATTTTGTATAACGATATATTGTGGCGTGACTGAGAAAGTGCAATGAGGGTTCTTTGAGAAAACCCAGTCCGGCAACATGCATGGTGCAATCCACACAACTAAGTTCAGGACTTCAGAAATGTACTGTAGAGGGTCGGTGTTTGACCAGTTCCTACGGAGCTGCAGGCAGGCAAGTCCTATCACACCCGTCAGATTCTGCATGCACGCAAGCAGCTGCTAGAGCAGATGTGTAGCACTGTTCAGCTGCCAGGAGTCGAAGGGGTTGCCCACCTACAGGCGTCTAGGAATTGGTCAAGTGAAGACTGGGGGCGTTACCCAACTGGGGGGAGTGCTGTCTTAAAGGGACTCCTTGCCATTTCATCCACAACCCCCCCTCCCGCCCCCCTCGCCCCTCCCCCCTCGCCCCTCTCCACTCCCCCCTCCCCCCTCCCCCCTCCCCCCTCACCCCTCGCCCCTCCCCCTCCCCTCCCCCTCGCCCCTCCCCCTCGCCCCTCCCCCTCCCCCCTCCCCCCTCCCCCTCCCCCCTCGCCCCTCCCCCCACCCCCCTCCCCCCTCGCCCCTCCCCCCTCGCCCCTCCTCCCTCGCCCCTCCTCCCCCCCTCGCCCCTCCTCCCCCCCTCGCCCCTCCCCTCTCGCCCCTCCCCTCTCGCCCCTCCCCTCTCGTCCCTCCCCCCTCGTCCCTCCCCCTCGCCCCTCCCCCCTCGCCCCTCCCCCCTCCCCCCCTCGCCCCTTCCCCTAGCCCCTCCCCATCGCCCCTGCCCCGTCGCCCCTCCCCCTCCCCTGTTGCCCCTCCCCCCTCACCCCTACCCCATCGCCCCTCCCCCCTCACCCCTCGCCCCTTCCCCTCCCTCCTCCCCCTTCCGTCCTCCCCTGATGGCGCCATAGGAGGGCGTGAAATGAAGGATGTATAAGCATAAACACCCTTTGCTGGTTGGAATCACCTTCGAATATCTAAGAATATTTTGAACGTCCCCAATGATTACACCTGTGTATAAGAGCACTACAAACACTCCAAAGTAGTGTTTATTGGGGGTGCAGCCTCTCGATATCCTTAGAGAAGGGTTGAATGATCTTTGTGGCCGCCAGCAGAGTGTAAGGTTGTCAAGAATGTCGTCCTGAGGCACATTTCACTGGAAAATATAGTTTTAGACCGAAAAATATACAGGGCTATTACAAATGATTGAAGCGATTTCATAAATTCACTGTAGCTCCATTCATTGACATATGGTCACGACACACTACAGATACGTAGAAAAACTCATAAAGTTTTGTTCGGCTGAAGCCGCACTTCAGGTTTCTGCCGCCAGAGCGCTCGAGACCGCAGTGAGACAAAATGGCGACAGGAGCCGAGAAAGCGTATGTTGTGCTTGAAATGCACTCACATCAGTCAGTCATAACAGTGCAACGACACTTCAGGACGAAGTTCAACAAAGATCCACCAACTGCTAACTCCATTCAGCGATGGTATGCACAGCTTAAAGCTTCTGGATGCCTCTGTAAGGGGAAATCAACGGGTCGGCCTGCAGTGAGCGAAGAAACGTTTGAACGCGTGCGGGAAAGTTTCACGCGTAGCCCGCGGAAAATTGACTGGAGACCGACAGCGCCGACTTCATCTTTCAACAAGATGGTGCTCAACCGCACTTCCATCATGATGTTCGGCATTTCTTAAACAGGAGATTGGAAAACCGATGGATCGGTCGTGGTCGAGATCATGATCAGCAATTCATGTCATGGCCTCCACGCTCTCCCGACTTAACCCCATGCGATTTCTTTCTGTGGGGTTATGTGAAAGATTCAGTGTTTAAACCTCCTCTACCAAGAAACGTGCCAGAACTGCGAGCTCGCATCAACGAAGCTTTCGAACTCATTAATGGGGACATGCTGCGCCAAGTGTGTGAGGAACTTGATTATCGGCTTGATGTCTGCCGAATCACTAAAGGAGCACATATCGAACATTTGTGAATACCTGAAAAAACTTTTTGAGTTTTTGTATGTGTGTGCAAAGCATTGTAAAAATATCTCAAATAATAAAGTTATTGTAGAGCTGTGAAATCGCTTCAATCATTTGTAATAACCCTGTATGTAAATGACGCGTCAACGAAGGGGGTGTTGTCATTGATTCCTTTTCTGCTACCAGCTGAGGCCTTTTCGTATATATTCAGAGCGGCGGTATGTCTAAAATGTTTCCCTCGGTCCTAAACAAGAAAACCACGTGGTATTCAACATTGGGCGTTGCTGTTCTGGGCGCCATCGGAGACGCGACACAAGAAGGGGTGAGACGTGTGTAAGGGGGGGGGGGGAGGGCTTGTAACGGTATCACAGCAGACAAGTGAATGAATGTTCGATCTGTCGTCTGCCACAATACGTACAAGGCGACCCATACTAATGCTACGTTTGATTCACAGTTGAAAGTCTAGTACGTCCGCCGCCTGTTTCTCGTAACTGAATAGTAGCGAACTTGTTTTTCCGCCGGGCGCGAGCTCTAACGCTTGTGCAGTAAAAATGCGATAAGTGGGTAGGTTTAAATGTTAAGCATAATAAGAATCGTTCAATGTTAGGATGCCAGCTACTTGTGTTTTCCCGGCGGGGTCAGGGATTTTCTCTGCCTCGTGATGGCTGGGTGTTGTGTGCTGTCCTTAGGTTAGTTAGGTTTAAGTAGTTCTAAGTTCTAGGGGACTGATGACCATAGATGTTAAGTCCCATAGTGCTCAGAGCCATTTGACCCATTTTGAACTTGTGTTTTATTTCACTAATTGCAAAACTGATATTCATACCTAGATTCCCAGTCATTAATCATTAGTTCCCAAGCACGGCAAATGTCACATCAGTACTTCACACGATCTTAGAATCAACATGAGATAACACAAATATGTTTTCCGACGCAAATTTAACGGCTAATTCCGTCTTTACGCGTAGTTGCGCTTCACAGACTAGTCACCTAGAAAACGAATCGTACACAGCCTCGGAAGACACATCATCACTCGCGTACGTCATCCGAGGTAGTATTTCAACAAACTGTTCCGTCTTCACGTGAGATCAGATTTTATACACGGATTCGTGTATCACCTCGTCAGAAACCAATAGTAGACTAGTAGTGTGCTACCTTAGCAGTAAGGCGTCTGCGCTCTCAGGGAACACTTGTGATTGGTCCGTTCTTCCTGTTAGTAAGCACTGACAGTAACTAAAATTTGTAGTTATCATTCCACGATTAATTGGATGACACTAAAATTATCATTAAAAAGTTGTCGGTGCAGATAAAATCATCAGAGTGGTTGGAGCTGTATATTAGTATTTAATTATTAATCTCTCTTTAATCAGCGTTGTGGGTAAAACCTTCTCAGGTATTGTTGAAAGGGAAGTGCGAGTATTAGTTGAGGACCAACCGGATGAAAATCAGTGTGGGTTTAGGCCTCTTAGAGGTTGTCAGGACCAGATCTTTAGCTTACGGCAAATAATGGAGAAGTGTTACGAGTGGAACAGGGAATTGTATCTACGCTTTCTAGATCTAGAAAAGGCATATGACCGGGTTCCTAGAAGGAAGTTACTGTCTGTTCTACGAGATTATGGAATAGGAGGCAAACTTTTGCAAGCAGTTAAAGGTCTTTACATAGATAGTCAGGCAGCAGTTAGAGTTGACGGTAAATTGAGTTCATGGTTCAGAGTAGTTTCAGGGGTAAGACAAAGCTGCAACCTGTCTCCTTTCTTGTTCATATTACTTATGGATCATATGTTGAAAACAATAGACTGGCTGGGTGAGGTTAAGATATATGAACACAAAATAAGCAGTCTCGCATATGCGGATGACTTAGTTGTGTTGGCAGATTCGATTGAAAGGTTGCAAAGTAACATTTCAGAGCTAGATCAGAAATGTAAGGACTCTGGTATGAAGATTAGCATCTCCAAAACGAAAGTAATGTCAGTGGGAAAGAGATATAAACGGATTGAGTGCCAAATAGGAGGAACAAAGTTAGAAGAGGTGCACGGTTTCAAGTACTTAGGATGCATATTCGCACAGGATGGCAACATAGTCAAAGAACTGGAAGCGAGGTGTAGCAAAGCTAATGCAGTGAGCGCTCGGCTACGATCTACTCTCTTCTGCAAGAAGGAAGTCAGTACCAAGACTAAGTTATCTGTGCACCGTTCAATCTTTCGACCAACTTTGTTGTATGGGAGCGAAAGCTGGGGGGATTCAGGTTACCTTATCAACAAGGTTGAGGTTACGGATATGAAAGTAGCTAGGATGATTGCAGGTACTAGTAAATGGGAACAATGGTAGGAGGGTGTCCACAATGAGGAAATCAAAGAAAAACTGGGAATTATAGATGAAGCAGTCAGGGCGAACAGGCTTAGATGGTGGGGTCATGTTATGCGCATGGGAGAAGCAAGGTTACCCAAGAGACTCATGGGTTCAGCAGTAGAGGGTAGGAGGAGTCGGGGCAGACCGAGGAGAAAGTACCTGGATTCGGTTAAGAATGACTTTGAAGTAATAGGTTTAACATCAGAAGAGGGACCAACGTTAGGACTGATTAGGGGATCATGGAAGAATTTTATGAAAAATGGTTCAAATGGCTCTGAGCACTATGGGACTTAACATCTGAGGTCGTCAGTCCCCTAGAACTACTTAAACCTAAGTAACATAAAGACATCACACACATCCATGCCCGAGGCAGGATTCGAACCTGCGACCGTAGCGGTTGCGCGGTTCCAGACTGTAGCGCTTAGAACCGCTCGGCCACGCCGGCCGAATTTTATAAGGGGGACTATGCTCCAGACTGAACGCTGAAAGGCATAATCAGTCTTAAATGATGATGATGATGATGATGATGATATAAATATAAATAACAAAAATTTGTGTTCTGGGCGCTCAGCGTGGGAGATGGATACACACTCTCTCTCTCTCTCTCTCTTCTCTCTCTCTTCTCTCTCTCTCTCTCTCTCTTTCTCTCTGCTCCACTACGGTACGGCTCTTGCTCGCCCGGCCGTTCTCACTCTGTGACCATTGGAGCGTCGTTCGATGAATCTGCCTTGTGATCCTACCTACTGCCTAGCGTCCCGTATCAAAAACCTCCCTCTACTGTGCATTAAAGCAGCAACAAAAACTGTAATAAACGTGGGCAGAAATGTGGGCATAAAGGCCACAGGCTGAGGTCCTTTCCATCGTATGACGCGTCCACGGTGGAGTAAGGCAGAATAGTGGTGAAATCTGGTGCCAGGGTAACATCTTGAACCCACTTTACACGTCACACGAACTTCTGAACTGTGGCCTTTTCTTTCGCATGTGTCGACATCTTGCTGCTTGAAGTGTCGCCGGAACCCATTCCAGAGGAAGAGTTCAGACACCTTAGACCTAAGGTTCCAACTTCTGCGTCGCAGCCGGCCGCTGTGGACGAGCGGTTCTAGGCGCTTCAGTCCGGAACCGCGCTGCTGCTACAGTCGCAGGTTCGAATCCTGCCTCGGTCATTGATGTGTGTGATAAGTCCCATAGTGCTTACAAGGGAACTTCCCCATCGCACCTCCCCTCAGATTTAGTTACAAGTTGGCACAGTGGATAGGCCTTGAAAAACTAAACACAGATCAATCGAGAAAACAGGAAGAATTTGTGGGGAACTATGAAAAAAAATTAGTAAAATATACAAACTGAGTAGTCCATGCGAAGACAGGCAACATCAAAGACAATTGGAGTCAAGGAGCGCCGTGTTCCCGTGGTTAGCGAGAGCAGCTACGGAACGAGAGGTCCTAGGTTCAAGTCTTCCCTCGAGTGAAAAGTTTAGTTTTTTATTTTCAGTTTATGTGACAAACTCATATGTTTTCATCACTTTTTTGGGAGTGATTATCACATCCATAAGAAAACCTAAATCGGGCAAGGTAGAAGAATCTTTTTACCCATTCGCTAAGTGTACAGGTTAGGTGGGTCACACAACATATTCCTGTCATGTGACGCACATGCCGTCACTAGTGTGGTATAGAATATATCAGACGTGTTTTCCTGTGGAGGAATCGGTTGACCTATGACCTTGCGATCAAATGTTTTCGGTTCCCATTGGAGAGGCACGTCCTTTCGTCTATTAATCTCACGGTTTTGCGGTGCGGTCGCAAAACACAGACACTAAACTTATTACAGTGAACAGAGACGTCAGTGAACGAACGGACAGATCATAACTTTGCGAAAATAAAGAAAGTAAAATTCTCAGTCCAGGGAACACTTCAACCAAGGACCTCTCGTTCCTCAGCTAGTCACGAACCACGAGACCACGGCGCTCCTTGACTCCGATTGTCCTTGATGTTGCCTATCTTGCGCATGGACTACTCAGTTTGTATATTTTACCAATTTTTTTCATAGTTCCACACAACTTCTTCCTGTTTTCTCGATTGATCTGTGTTTAGTTTTTCAAGGCCTAACCACTGTGGCAACTTATAACTAAATCTGTGGGGGGTGCGATGGGGAGGTTCACTTGTTAGAGCCATTTGAATTTTCTGCGTCGCAATGGGGAAAGTTGACGTTTCGGAAAAGTAACCTTTTAATTCTTTCGCGTATTATAGATCGTAACTTCATTAACTGAAATAGTTTGAAGTAAGGGCACTACGTTGAAGGTTACAAGAACATCTTCAGGAGCCAAAGTTAGCCGTTCAAGTGTCTGTTACTGCTGTCGGACAAATTCGACTCGCGTGACTGACTACGTCAGTGGTTTTGTTGCTCCACGCGGCCGGACGAAACAGACTGGCATTACGGCGGCCGCTAAATTCCCTTTGAACGGACCGCCGGCAGCGTCCGGCCGGCAGGTGGCCGCGTCCGCCCACAATGACGCGCCGCCTCCCACATGAATACGTCACGCGGCGTCCCGGCGCCAGGTGAGCGCTATTAATCTGTGATCGTCCGCGCCGCGGAGGGACACCGGCGCCGCTGCTGCCGGCGGGGGCGGTGGGGGCGGAAGGAACGGCGGCCCCCCGCTACGCCCCCGCCTCTTCCGCCGCCAAAACCGAGCGGCGGGTGCTCTCCGCTTAGCAGTCAATAATTCAGACGCGGGGGGCGGGGGCGGGGGCGGCAGCCGGCGTGACGCTGGCCGGGGGCGTGAATTATGCAGCCGCCGCCAGCTGCGTGTGCCAGTCAGCTGTCGCCACGGCGTTCTGCGCGCCCGCCAGTCGCTTCGCCTGCCGAGGGCGAAGTCGGCACGCCTCTTGGTCTACAGTTGTTCGGGAAGGGGCGTGCCTCCGACGCCTTGACGTTACTCGCAGTGGGCTAGCGAGGAAAATTTTAAGTCTCACCATCACTTCAGATTTATTTTTGAGAAACAGGAGGAGGTGCCTAGGAAGTGAGTCTGGAAGGAGTGGTGGGGGGTACTGGGTTCAACAAGGGGCGGTTGGACGTAAAAATTTTTAAAAAATCGATTTTCCAAAAATGTACCTATTTTGTACCGCACACCTTCCTGAATGGGCGACGGCCTTGCCGCAGTGGGTACACCGTTTCTCGTGAGATCACCGGAGTTAAGCGTTGTTGGGCGTGGCCGGCACTTGGATGGGTGACCATCCAGCCGCCACGCTTGTTGCCATTTTTTCGGGGTGCACTCAGCCTCGTGATGTCAATTGAGGAGCTACTCGACCGAATAGTAGCGGCTTCGGTCAAGAATACCATCATAACGACCGGGAGAGCGGTGTGCTGACCCCACGCCACTCCTATCCGCATCGTCCTCGGAGGATGACACGGCGGTCGGATAGTCCCGGTAGGCCACTCGTGGCCTGAAGACGTGCTTTACACCTTCCTGAATAGTTCGACGAATAAAACATACATATTTGAGATACTATAAGGAACGTTATTAGGTCTTAAGTGTACCAAGATGCAGCGTCATACCCCTTTGCACAGCATCCTTCTGTCCTACGTAAGTGAAGAATATCGTCACAGTAATTCTATACCAACTGCTGTAATGGAAGCCATCAACCTTTAATCATGGATCTTGCAAACGAAAATTTATTTAGGAAATACTTTCACGGCGGTACCCAAAACCTAAATTAAAAATTTTAACCAATGTGTATCGGAAAGACTGGCATAAACCATTTTTGTGGGAAGAAATGCAGTTTAACGTTTTAATGATTGTGTGAAAAGCAGGAAATATGTTTAACTGGAAATGGGAATTAAGCACGGAGTGAACTGCATCGAAGCTTTGTTTGAGACAGACAGAGAGCGTGCAGTGAAAGCAGATATATCATTTTTGGAGGTGACAAAATCAAGAAGAGTGCATGATAGGAATGTGAAAAGGAAGAAAACTGAATTAGAAAATGAAAAAGAACTTGCTTATGGTGC
This sequence comes from Schistocerca cancellata, assembly GCF_023864275.1. Lineage (NCBI taxonomy): Eukaryota > Metazoa > Arthropoda > Insecta > Orthoptera > Acrididae > Schistocerca > Schistocerca cancellata. The sequence goes on along the minus strand of NC_064637.1, from coordinate 71,600,948 downwards.
TGGACAGTTCTAAAAGAATGCCAAATACAAGCAGAAACGTTAATGGCCATTTTCCGCAAAGCACAGTTTCTGTACTTAGGTACATGTAACATCCAAAATAAATATCCTATTACTTTTGAACTTCGTATGCTTACTAAACACAAACTCTTTAATGCAGAACTCTAGAATTCTTCAAATCTATTAAAAAAGTGCTAAAAATTGAGATAATTAACAATAAAATTTGAGTTATGTCTAAACATGAAGTTTAAAATGTAACAGCTCATTCATTTTTTCATAAATTACATAAAGTCTAGGATTTCATACGCCTGTGAGTATGGTTTGTACCCTGTGCAAGATTCATTGAAGAATCTCTCTTACTTATAAAGAAAAGTGTATGTACAGCAACATGCTGAAGTCAATAGCATGTGAAAAGGTGATGAAATTTCACATGTAAAAAAAAAAAAAATCTGTTTTTGAGCTTCCACTGTCACGAGTGTGAATCCTGAATCATTAATGAATTTATTTGTAAAAGTATAGACAGTGGAAATTAAAATGTCTCTTGCTCGAAGTCGGCCTGTATGGCGATTACCCCCGCAGTTTCGCGGTGAATATCAAAATAGACGTCATATTTCAAGACAAGCTGCTCTCGGTTCACTTGCTGCTAGTCAGTATCCATTAATGGCGTTCGACTGAATAGGGCATGTTACCTTCTTACGTTAGAAAAACTAAAGCTTCATCAAACTAATGGTTTTATCAACTACTAATTTGGACCATGCTGAACAAACAGCATGAAAAAAGTTGTGTTAAATAATTGACAGTTTTCGAAGGGGAGAAAACTTTCACGAGTGAGGAGAGATCACGAATGGAGTCCCATAGGATTTAATGTAGGGACCACTCTTATTTCGTTCATATGTGAATGTGCTTCCATTTAACATTCGTCTACCAAAGTAAAGGGTGATAATTACTGAACTATAAAAAAACTTAACCAGTTATAAACTACAGCGTGTACACACTTTATTCAACTTCTAAACGTTACTACAGCTATTCCGATGAAATGATATGTTCGATATGCCAGCTATCAGTGGCGATAATGTGGAGCAGAGGAATAGCGAAATTCTGCATGACCCATTGAAATGTCGGAACATCGATGCTCTCGATGACCTGCTGAATTGCTGTTTTCAGCTCAGCAGTGGTTTTGGAGTTCTTGCTGTACACCTTGTCTTTAATACAACCCCACAAAAAGGAGTTGCATGTCTTCAGATCTGGAGAATATGGCGGCCAGTCGAGGCCATACCAGTGGCCTCTAGGTATCCCAGAGCAAGAATACGGTCCCCAAAGTGCTCCGTTTGGCATTAACCATATCTTGTCGAAGTCAGGGTCACTTTGGATAAGGGAGACGAAATCATCTTCCGAAACCGTAACGTACCATTTGGTAGTCACCGCGCCATCGCACCAATTATTTCGTGTCTGGACACTGTCACGCGTTGAGGATGAAGAGACTTTTCGATCGCGAAATGCGCATTCTTTGTCTGCAAAATGCGCGAATTTTGCTTATTGACGAACCCATCAAAATTGTAGTGGCCGGCAACAAAAAGGAGGGTCCGCATGCGCATGCCAATTCCCAACATACCTCGCGGCCAGCCGTGAAGTTTCAACCTCCTAAGGGAAACAGTTCAGAAGTTGTGAAGATTTTATTTCATATAGTTCAATAATTATCACATGTGATCCTGCTGCTGTAACAGATCGCATTAGAGAGAAAGCATCAGAAGAGATAGTTAGTCGCGATTTTCAAAGAGTTTTTAGTTGGTTTTCTGATAATGGCCTCTCCTTTACTTCAGAGCAAGTGAAAGGAAGTGTCGGGTGTTGAGATGCAGCTTTTGTTAGTTACGCAGTGAATAACGAAATCGTTCGGAGATTTTACGACACATGCCCTGTGTGCAATCGTAAAATGCGTTTTAGAAAGGTACGTGCCGAGTAAAACTGTGAGGGACGGGAAAAACAACAAAGTTAGGAAACTACTGTGAAAGCAAAGAGAGCTTCATTGCAAGTTTAAACGCAGCCAAAACCTCTCAGACAAACAGAAGCTAAACGATGTCAAAGGTAGCGTAAGAAGGGCTATGCTGAAGCGTTCAGTGAATTCGAAAGTAAAATTCTATGTACCGACTTGACAGAAAATCCTAGGAAGTTCTGGTCTTACGTTGAATCAGTAAGTGGTTCGAAACAGCATATCCAGACACTCCGGGATGATGATAGCATTGAAACAGAGGATGACACGCGTAAAGTTGAAATACTAAACCCCTTTCTCCAAAGCTGTTTCACAGAGGAGGACCGCACTGCAGTTCCTTCTCTAAATCCTCGCACAAACGAAAAAATGTCTGACATCGAAATAAGTGTTCAAGGAATAAAAAGGCAACTGAAGTCACTCAACAGAGGAAAGTCCACTGGACCTGACGGGATACCAATTCGATTCTTCACAGAATACGCGAGAGAACTTGCTCCCCTTCTAACAGCCGTGTACCGCAAGTCTCTAGAGGAGCGTAAGGTTCCAAATGATTGGAAAAGAGCACAGGTAGTCCCAGTCTTCAAGAAGGGTCGTCGAGCAGATGCGCAAAACTGTAGACCTATATCTTTGACGTCGATCTGTTGTAGAATTTACAACATGTTTTTTGCTCGAGTATCATGTCGTTTTTGGAAACCCAGAATCTACTCTGTAAAAATCAACATGGATTCCGGAAACTGCGTTCGTGTGAGACCCAACTCGCTTTATTTGTTCATGAGACCCAGAAAATATTAGATACAGGCTCCCAGGTAGATGCTATTTTCCTTGACTTCCGGAAGGCGTTCGGTACAGTTCCGCACTGTCGCCTGATAAACAAAGTAAGAGCCTACGGAATATCAGACCAGCTGTGTGGCTGGATTGAAGAGTTTTTAGCAAACAGAACACAGCATGTTGTTATCAACGGAGAGACGTCTACAGACGTTAAAGTAACCTCTGGCGTGCCACAGGGGAGTGTTATGGGACCATTGCTTTTCACAATATATATAAATGACCTATTAGATAGTGTCGGAAGTTCCATGCAACTTTTCGCGGATGATGCTGTAGTATACAGAGAAGTTGCAGCATTAGAAAATTGCAGCGAAATGCAGGAAGATCTGCAGCGGATAGGCACTTGGTGCAGGGAGTGGCAACTGACCCTTAACATAGACAAATGTAATGTATTGCGAATACATAGAATGAAGGATCCTTTAGTGTATGATTATATGATAGCGGAACAAACACTGGTAGCAGTTACTTCTGTAAAATATCTGGGAGTATGCGTGCGGAACGATTTGAAGTGGAATGATCATATAAAATTAATTGTTGGTAAGGCGGGTACCAGGTTGAGATTCATTGGGAGAGTCCTTAGAAAATGTAGTCCATCAACAAAGGAGGTGGCTTACAAAACACTCGTTCGACTTATACTTGAGTATTGCTCATCAGTGTGGGATCCGTACCAGATCGGGTTGACGGAGGAGATAGAGAAGATTCAAAGAAGAGCGGCGCGTTTCGTCACAGGGTTATTTGGTAACCGTGATAGCGTTACGGAGATGTTTAGTGGCAGACTCTGCAAGGGAGGCGCTCTGCATCGCGGTGTAGCTTGCTGTCCAGGTTTCGAGAGGGTGCGTTTCTGGATGAGGTATCGAATATATTGCTCCCCTCTACTTATACCTCCCGAGGAGATCACGAATGTAAAATTAGAGAGATTCGAGCGCTCACGGAGGCTTTCAGACAGTCGTTCTTCCCACGAACCATACGCGACTGGAACAGAAAAGGGAGGTAATGACAGTGGCACGTAAAGTGCCCTCCGCCACACACCGTTAGGTGGCTTGTGGAGTATAAATGTAGAATGTAGATGTAGGTGTACACGTACTATTTCACCCTCTTCGCATAACTTAAGTTTTGTGGAATAGATAGATATCTTTACATAAACTGGTTTAAATCATACTTAATAACTCGTGCCGATTCATTCTGTCAGGATCGGAAGAAGAGAAAATTTTTGTGACTTACAAGAAATGAAGAATGGTCGAGACTACTAAGCAGAAAATGTACTTTAAGCAGACAGTGCTAGTGTTACAACAAATCCTATTATAGAGAAAGCAGCAGAAGAAACATTTAATCGTGTTTTTCAAAGAAGTACTAGGTGGTTTTCTGAAAATACACTCTTCCTTGATTCTGAGGAAAAACTGCACAACAAATAATCATACCAACAAATGTTGTAGAACGAGTACAGGAGACAAGAAGCAGGGTAAAACGTTTCACATTTTTGTTCATATTTATTGATAAACACCTGAACAGGGAGAAACATATTAGCTGCTCAAACAAACAAGTTCAGCTACTTTTATTTTTCGCTTTGGTAACACTGTTACCGACCGCCTAAGGTATATTTCAAGGTTCCGCTGAATAATGCCTTATGTAGTAGTTTTGTAGGATTGATCATCAATTAGAAAAAGAAATACTGGTGATACAAAAATGACCATTAAGAAATGAAAATCGTTATGTATAGCCCAGCACAATGTGGGGAGTTTCTCGATGACTACACCTACAACATAAGACGACTCATTACGAATGCTGTGTTTGGCCCAGAAAGCAGTTGAATATGCGTCAACAAAACTGTTTTACCTTTGACCAATAAAATAAAACAAATGACAAGTGATAAAGCAAGTTTTAATATAATCTAAAATTATTTTTCTGGGCAACTTCTGTTCCATAGATGAAGTTTTATTTAAAAACTGATAACATGTGTAAAAAAAAGCAAAACATAGTTTTAAACGCAGTTGCATGAGTAACACTGAAAAATATATTAAGCGTTAGGCTATTGTGCCGTTTAGGAATTAGCAAATTGGCCGTATGTAGATCTCCACTGAAACGTATCATTCGTACGTATGTTGTTAACTAAGTTATTCCGTTTCATTTCAATGAAAAATAAGTTTAAACTTAAATTAACGTGATTTGATCTGTTTTGACTCCTGTGAAGATTGTCTTTTCTGGACTTACGTGCTTCGAGGAACTCACACAGACGTCCTTGTATGTTGTCCTACTTATTTAACTCGTCGCATTAGACTGTACTCATTGTTCTATTTTATTTTCTGTTGTTGATTTATTGTTATCAGATGTGCCTGTGTACCAAATATTTTTCAAACAGATACCATATTAATAAGCAATTAATTACAACTACTACATGTTGTCACATAGTTTCAAAAAATAACTTCCAATCATGACGTTTGGGAAAGATACCTAGGGAAAGGTAGATACGTTAGGCAGTTCCTGCTGCCTTGGAAAAACCCTTTGACACTACTGTCACCTATCATTATGCAATATTGTTTCATTCTTTGCCAATATTTCATGGTTATCATATTATCAGTTCGGATATAATAAAGTTTCTTGAGACTGAGAAGCTTGTGTCTACGAATCAGCATGGTTTTAGAAAGCATCGCTCGTGCGAAACTGAGCTCACCCTTTTTCTTCCATGATATACTCAGAACTTTGGATGAAGGATCGGCAGTTTCCGTATTTACAGATTTCCGGAAAGCATTTGACACGGTGCGCTATTGCAGGCTGTTAACGAAGGTACGAGCATACGGAGTAAGTTCACAGATATGTGGGTGGCTCGAAGATTTCTTAAGTACTAGAATCCAGTTTCTTGTTGTCGACGTCGAGTGTTCGTCAGAGACAATGGTGTCGTCAGGAGTGACCCAGGGAATTCTGACTGGACCGCTGTTGTTCTGTATATACATAAATGATTAGGCGCACAGGTTGGGCATCAATCTGCGGTTGTTTGCTGACGATGACGTGGTGTACGGTAAGGTGTCGAAGTTGAGTGACTGTAGGAAGATACAAGATAAGTTAGACAAAATATAGAGTTGGTGTGATGAATGGCAGCTACTGCTAAACGTAGGAAAATGTAAGTTAATGCGGATGAGTAGGAAGATCAAACCTGTAGTGTTCGGATACAGTATTACTAGTGTCTTGCTTGACACAGTCAAGTCGTTTAACTTCTGGGCGCAACGTTGCAATGCGACGTGAGATGGAAGGAGCGTGTGAGAACTGTGGTAGGAAAGGCAAATGGTCGACTTGGGTTTATTGGGGGAATTTCAGGAAGGATTAATTCACCTGTAAAGGAGACGGCATATAGGACAAGGGTGCGACCTATTCTTGAGTACTGCTCGAGTGTTTGGGATCCGTACCAGGTCGGATTGAAGGACGATATCGAAGCAATTCAGAGGCGGGCTGCTCGATTTGTCACCGCTTGGTTCGAACAACACGTAAGTGTTACGGTGGTACTTCGGGAACTCGAAAGGGAATCCCTGAATGGAAGGCGACATTCTTTGCGAGAAATACTGTTACGAAAATTTAGAGAACCGGCATTTGAAGCTGACTGCCGAACGATTCTACTGCCGCCAACATGTATTGCGCATAAGGAACACGTAGATTGGATACGAGAAATTAGGCCTCATATGGAGGCGTACACATACTCATTTCCCGTCGCTCTACTTGCGAGTGGAACAGAACAAGTGACAAGTAGTGGTACAGGCTACCCTCTGCCACACACCGTACGGTGCCTTGCCGAGTATCTATGTAGATGTTATTATTTTGCGAATAATTGACCTGTTTGCTTGGGACGGTGCACTGCCCATCTGGTCTCAGAGTCCTGTGTCAGCAGAAGGCACGCAGCTAATCTCATTAGGAGAGTCGTCGTCCTCTGGAGACAGGCAGTTTATCCAGAACCAAGACTGCTGCCTGCCTCATACTATTGTGCACAGAGCCCGTGTCCTGGCCTTTCTATGAACAGAGGGTGGTGCCGTCACAGCCAAGCTTGCAGAATAATTGAGTTTGAGATCTTTTCCTTTTCTACATGGATATCAAAGTCCAAGAGGCCGTGGAACCACCTGAAAAACGTGTGGGAGAGAGAGAGAGAGAGAGAGAGAGAGAGAGAGAGAGAGAGAGAGACAGCTGCATTCGCTCCAGAATTTTAGTTGGCCAGTCTAATTAAGTCCGCCCACCTTTGCGATTGGCACAAAAGACACAACCAGTGGAGGAAACACTGCTCCAAGCTGTCTTTAACGTCTTGTTTGTTGACGTGCGTTCTGTACGACAAGAGTAGGAAGTTTCTACTGCATTTCCCTATTTTCTCGGGAAATAAGCGACATTCTCGTCCGTAACACTGGCAAGAACACGAGCTGTCATCTCCAGGCAGAGTTTTCTGAAAAGTACAGAGTGGACGGATGTGAACTTAGACTCGGGCATTTGTCTCTGGGCCATTGTTTCTTGAGAGGCAGTTATCCGCAACTACTGTCTGCTTCTCAGCAGCTTGTTCCTTTCGCACTTCGCCACGAAACTTTTGTTGCATAATTTGAGTATAATTTATTGCTTCTTGTTCTATACATAACTTTGATTTAACGAGCTGCTCAGATGAGCAGATCTAGTTGCACTCTCTCCACACGATCTTCCGCGATTTTTGCTTCTTCCCAATAGAGCTAATTTTTTATTTTTGAGTTTTAGAGAATATGGATTTTACTACGATTTATGTCAATAGTTGGAGAAAATAATTTCAGTCTTGATTTAAATTTCAAGATCCCTCACTGCCCTAGGACTTTTCGACGGTTAGGTGGCCTACAAGTATATTATACATTGCACACCCAATTTTTTGTACTTATTTTGGCGTTGTTTTCGTTATGTACAGTCGCCAAAGTCAGCTATCAGTTGTATTAAGAAATCATAGAAAAGAACTCTCATTGCATTCGCTCGTTTTTTTATAATAAAAGGTTTCTTTTACAATGAGCATTGCAGTTAGAGTCCTTCAGTCAGATCTCGAACGCACCAGATAAGATTCCAGGCACAACCTCCAAAACCTCCACGCCTTTGATATTATTTGTGGATGAAACACAAACATATAACGCGCGAGCGCACATGCGTACACGCACGCACACACAAACACACACACACACACACACACACACACACACACACACACACACATATATATATATATATATATGTTAGGAGCGAAAGTTTTTGTGATTATATATATACTCACAAATACTTTCTCTCCTAACCGTGAATTACTCAGCACATGCACGAAGATATTAGAGAAGGAGCCAAAAAATTGGGAGAGGGGTTAGAGTAGGTTCTTCTGGAGTAAGGTCCGGCGACAGAGTGGGCCATACGTTTTTTGAGATGACAGATTCCACAAAAACCTCACCCAGAAGGTACATGGCGTTCATTTCGTCTACCTATAGTTGCCAATGATACGGTGGAAACAATAACGTCCACTTTTGAAACTCCGTGGCAGATTAAAACTGTATGCCGGACCGAGACTTGAACTCGGGACCTTTGCCTTTCGCGGGAAAGTGCTATGAGGACTGGTCGTCAGTCGTGCTTGTGTAGCTCAGTGATGGAGCACTTGCCCGCGAAAGGCAAAGGCCCCTAGTTCGAGCCTCGGTCCGGCACATAGTTTTAATCTGTCAGGAAGGTACTGTACATATCAGAGCACACACACTGCAGAGTGAAAATTTCATTCTGTAAACGTGCGAGGTGCCGGGGTCAGCAGTGTATTTAACACTAAATTCGTCTAGAATCTTCATATGGAAATGACGCTCTAAGCCGCCCCTTTTCTAACTCCGACTTTTGCTGTTGCACATGGATTGAGAAGAAACGCGAACTGACTGTAATCGACCCTGCAAGTGGAGTAGAAAAGAGTTTGGCACCTGAAATAATTTAATTTGATAGAAAATAATTTGATAAAGGGAAGTTTCATTAACGTAGTGAGAAATAAAAGGGTTGCTCTACTGATCAACAGAATGAAAGTTCTGTCCAAAATAACAATTTGATTTATTATGACTAAACTCAAAATTATAAACAAAACACATGAAACATTTACAATACGTCAAATTGGATACGCAAATAAATGCTGAGAAGGTGAAGTTGTCCATAAACTAGATTGTGACATTTATGACCAAGTGGTATGGGGAGCTAATTCCTTGCAACTCAAATCATAAGAGAAACACCCAGCCAACCCAACATTAATTGCTGCTACAGTAGTGAGAACTCAGGCAATGAACATCCAAGACATAACCACGTGAGGAAAGACGGGAACAGGCGCGCTCTGCTGAGATCTGATTGTCACGTAGCAAAATTCCCTAAGCTGCCGGAGCTGCGGACATACATTACCAAGCTGTCTTCTTAACTACAAGGACACGATGTGGCTGGCATGCCGGAGGCGATGGCTGGTTGCTTCGACGTCCCGTCGTGGTGATGGTAAAGTCGTGAGTATAGCCCGAAACAAATTATCCTGGTCTGGTTATTCCAGACTAAAGACTTCCTAGCAACAGAAATGCGCCTCTGAGTGAGACAAAGAAGGCTCGCCACACAAACACTGACGGTACAGTGAGTGATTTTAACAAGCGAAGTCACACAGTAGCTCCGATACAGTCAACTTTAGCCAAAACTGATCAAGGCGGACAATATAGGCCGCTTGTACGCCAACTGTACTCTGGAGGTTACACTGAAGTCGAAAAAATCACTATGATGAGGAATACTGTTCTCCTCAAATATAATTGGCATTAATAATATGTTATTTACCTTGTAAATATGCTTAGACATTATTTATTCTGTTTTGTTTTAATGCTCATGTGTAAAGTTGATGTTTCAAAAGTTATTCTGATCTTTTATGTATTTACTTATGTCATATGTCCTGTAACATTGATGTATATGTTTATTTCTATTGTTTTGTAAAGCCTATATTACTACAAATGTTATCTGAATTATTATTTTTTTAATGTTGTATTTTGTACCTTTGTAATTGTATTCTAATGTTATAATATTGTAATTGATACCAGTTCATCAATTTAAGTAACTTGTAAGTTCCATTTCACTGCACACGTTTCTGTTGGTCGTAGTATATGGACAATATGTGAGAAGTAGGGACTGATAGTGTTTGCACGTGTGTTGATAACTCAGCAAGGGACTGGATAACAGCATTGCTGGTTCTAAGGACAATTCCAAAAACTTTGTGAGTGCACAAGTGGTGGTTATGGACTTGCTATATTATCCGCAAGACTCTTCAGTGGTGATTGTGCACCTGCACAGTCACAACAGATGGCTGCTGGCCATCTCTACAAGGACTACAATGGGTCTGCATCTTTAATGACCCACCAATGCCATTATTTCTACAAGGACTACAGTGGGTCTACACCTTTGCTAACTCACCAGTACCATTATTTCCACAAGGACTGCAGTGGGTCTGCACCTCTGGTGGCCCACCAATACCACAATCTCTACCAGGACTACAGTGGGTCTGCACCTCTGGTGGCCCACCAATACCATACTCTCTACCGGGACTACAGTGGGTCTGCTCTGTGATGACCTACCTACCAATATTCATCAACTTCGAATGACTCTGCTGTGGGTTTGCTCTGTTGTGGCCCATTACCTGTCAGCATGTCAAGAGTCAGCACTGTCTTTCCGTTGGAAGGACAACACTACTTCTTCAAGACTCCATGGAAATCCACTACTTCCGTGTGCATTTTCTTTTACTGCTCAGACTTTGAGAAAAACACTGCAATTTTACAGTGATGAACAATCTGGACTGTCTTTATGGACTGTGAGAAAATTTTAGCTTTTGACCAACATTGTATCAATAAGTGTGTGCATTTGATATCTTTCTTACTGTAATTATGAAAAAATTTTCAAATCTGTATTGGCCACTGCCCAAAAAAATTTGTAAAATATTTTGTGGGGAGCATGGGGGCTATGTAAGTAGGCTGTTTATGTTTTCTTATTGGCAACGTTACGTAGCGCTCTGTATGAAAATCACTGGCTGTACTGTGTGCAGTCTGTGGCTAGTTTGCATTGTTGTCTGCCATTGTAGTGTTGGGCAGCGGCAGCTGGATGTGAACAGCGCGTAGCGTTGCGCAGTTGGAGGTGAGCCGCCAGCAATGGTGGATGTGAGGAGAGAGATGGCGGAGTTTTGAAATTACATATATTATGACTTGTGATGATATTAAGGTAAATACATTGTTTGTTCTCTATTAATATCTTTCATTTGCTAACTATCCCTATCAGTAGTTACTGCCTTCCGTAGTTTGAATCTTTTATTTAGCTGGCAGTAGTGGCGCTCGCTGTATTGCAGTAGTTCGAGTAATGAAGATTTTTGTGAGGTAAGTGATTTGTGAAACGTATAGGTTAATGTTAGTCAGGCCCATTCTTTTGTAGGGATTTTTGAAAGTCAGATTGCGTTGCGCTAAAAAATATTGTGTGTCAGTTTAAGCACAGTCGTGTATAATTGTTCAAAGGGGACGTTTCAAGCTCAGTCTTGTAACCTACTCCGACCGAAAGGCGAGAGCCGACTCTCCTGCTAAGAGCACCCGTACAACCCGAACACAGAATATTCCCACCCCCACGACAGTGGCCGTGGTTAAACGTGCCAATCAGCAACTCGAAAATCGGTGAAAAATTCCACTCTACTGCCGAAGCACTACTATTCCACCAATGGAGATACTTGGCGCCAATTTCTGCGCCGATTTTCCTACGTCACGGAGTTATCCCCTGAGGAAGCCAATCACAGTTATGATTTTTGCAGAAAACGCGGGAATTTGCCCGCCAAGACTGCCTTGGAACACGAGTCATTCCCACGCCTCGCTGGTAGCCCGCCAGAAACGGTTTTCACTAAATTTCTGCGAAGTAACGGAATCACTAGCCCCGCGCCGCTCCTTCAGGCCCCTGTGGGCGTGTCGTCCCTGCTCTCGTGACAATGTCGGTGTCTGGACAGCATCCACTCGACTCCCTCACACCCGTCTGCTTAACCCTTTCAAGATCAGCAGAACCCGCCTGTCACCAGACCACCCGAGTGACGAGAGACGCTGCGTGGCAAGTCCATGTGTGAAACAATAGCAACTTTTCACCACATGCAATTAGAGAGGAAAATATTCATATCTTCTGAGTTCTCAATACTAGCCTTGTAACGACAATACTCCGCCATTCTTCCCCAAATCGAATTACTCAGAGTAAGATATAAATATGAGAGGGGGCAAGTCACTGTGTGCATCTTAAAGGCATGCCACCTCTCGTAGCTCCTACGTCATTTTAGATTGTAATTGGTAAGTGGCTGGCTCACTTAGGTGCAAGGTAGTGAGTCAATCGCCCGAGAACAATCTTGCTGACTGACTCCACATGCCACACTCCATAAAAAAAAAAATCACTGCAACAGAAGGTGCAGCTCCTAGAGGGAGGATTGCTTATGACATAGCCAACTTCACCTTCTTAATATGGAAATCTATCACTCACGTCACACATCTATGCGCAGGGAGCCCCTTCCAAACACCGATTCACACAGACATTCACACTCTAAATATGGCTCGGGCATGTGAGCCAAATGTGGAGCAGTTTATTCTTTACATCAGAGTTGGAGTGCTCCGCAATTAAATGCCCAACCTGTGGCCGAGCGGTTCTAACATCTAAACAGTAAACATCGAATTTAACAGATTTCATCAACTGAAGCAAACAGCTGAATTTTAACGGAACAGTAGAACGAATGAGAAACAGAAGGGCATCTATGAGAAAATCAGTTCTGCCAACTTCGTTGTGAACATCCAACATTAGCTACGTCTGTAGCCTAGTGACAACGACTTTCCGAACTTTACAAAAATGAGGGAAATTCACTACGGAAGATGCGACTTCTTAACTGGGAGAAATGTTCCGCGACAGGCAAATAAGTTTGCGAACGCGTGTGAGATTTAGCGTAAAAAAGCATTTTTTGGTCTGCCGTGTACCGTGTTTCACACAACACAGCACAGTATGTGCTCTACTCAGAATGTGCAACAAATGTAAACAGCAGTGAGACGATTACACGCAATAAGCTATGCGCAGCACTGCGAAAGACTGTACAACACGACCGCCATTTTTATTTGAACACGACGCCATCAGCGGAGTGCAGTACAGTTAAGCGCACAGCAGGAAAAAAAAAAAGGTAATCCCTCTATACTTTTGTTTCGCGCTCGACATATTTCAGAGCAACGAGATCGCTAAATTAAACAATACTGCGTGACAGTTTAAATGTTTGGGATTTGAATTTCGGCACGGTTCATTATATAACGGACGGTCCGCTGTCCAAATAAAATACATCAGTTGTTATTCGGAGCCCTTGGTTGCAGGATTTAGAGGCAACTCTAGGCAGCTCTGCGTTTGTAGATCGTTGTTCGTTTGCTGGATCGTACGACGGGGTGAACTGCAGGGAAGTGTACAAGTGTAACGAAGAGAAGGTGGCTTTGCGATATTTTGCATTCGTCCACTATGCTGCTGCCTAATCCTCGCTGGGTGTCGCTGGTCCCCACAAGAAAAATTTTGTCCGTCATCGGAATATATGATGATACCAAACCTGAAAGTAAGTTATAGGAATATCTGAGACACAAGCATTTTCTTATTTGTCTTACGTTCACGTCTGGGAACCATTAACATTTTGAAACGACATGTGGAGGGCCGAAGGGGGAAAATGATAGTGGGTAATGGATGTATTACTGTCAACTATACGGCAAATGTTCGGTTACGGAGTTGTGTGGAGCCGATTTGTGTGTTGCCGAAAGTGACGGAATAATAACATACAATTATACTGAAACATCAAAGAAACTGGCACAGAGACATGTAAACACGCAGAGTACGGCGCTGCGGTCGGCAATGCCTATATAAGACAACAAGTGTCTGGGACAATTGTTAAATCGGTTACTGTTGCTACAGTGCCAGGTTACCAAGATTCAAGTGAGTTTGATCGTGGTGTTATAGTCGGCGCAAGAGCGATGGGGCACAGCATCTCAGAAACAGCGACGAAGTGGTGATTTTCCCGTACGACTATTTCATGAGTGTACCGTGAATTACAGCTATCCGATAAAACATCAACTCTCCGACATCGCTACATCCGGAAAAAGACCTACAAGAACTGAACCAACGACGACTGAAGAGAATCGTTCAACGCGACGGAAGTGGAACCCTCCCGCAAATTGGTGCAGATTTCAATGCTGGGCTACCAACAAGTGTCAGAGTGCGAACCATTCAAAGAAACATGATCGATATGGGCTTTCGGAGGCGAAGGCCCGCTCGTGTCTCCTTGATGACTGCACGACACAAAGCTTTACGCCTCGCCCGGGCCCGTCAACACCGACATTGGTTTGTTGACGATTGGAAACATGTTGCCTGATCGGACGAGTGTCGCTTCAAATTGTATCGAGCGGATGGACGTGCACGGGTATGGAGATAACCTCATAAACCCATGGACCCTGCATGTCAGCAGGGGACTGTTCAAGCTGGTGGAGGCTCTGTAATGGTGTGGGTGTGTGCAGTTGGAGTGATATGGGGCCCCTTCATAAGTCTAGATACGACTCTGACAGGTGAGACTTATGGAAGCATCCTGACTAATCACATGCATTCATTCATGTCCATTGTGCATTCCAACAGACCAGAGCAATTCCAGCAGGACAATGCGATAACCGAAACTTTGAGAATTGCTACAGAGTGGCTCGAGGAACACTATTCTGAGTTTCAACACTTTCGCTGGCCTCCAAACATGAACATTAGTGAGCATGTTGAGATGCCTTCCAATGTGCTATTCAGAAGAGATCTCCACCGCCTCATACTCGTACGGAAGGACAGCCCTGCAGGATTCATGGTGTCAGTTCCCTCCATTACTACTTCAACCATTAGTCGAGACCATGCCACGTCATATGGCGGCACTTAAGCGTGCTCGCGGGGGCCCCACACGATATTCGGCAGGTGTACGAATTTCTTTGGCTCTTCAGTGTATATGCACGGCAAAGACAATTGTGGAGTTCAAAGAAAGAAACGTTCTCTGCGTGTAGAGAAGTCGTGGATAAAAATAAGGAAACACCAAAAACGCAACAAACTTCCATGCCTAATACTGTGGCGTTCTCGCTTCCCATGCCCGGGTTCCCGGGTTCGATTCCCGGCGGGGTCAGGGATTTTCTCTGTCTCGTGATGGCTGGGTGTTGTGTGATGTCCTTAGGTTAGTTAGGTTTAAGTTGTTCTAAGTTCTAGGGGACTGATGACCTAAGATGTTAAGTCCCATAGTGTTCAGAGCCATTTGGACCATTTGAACCTAATACTGTGTAGGAAAACAGTTGGCAATGAAAACAGCTTCCATTCGTCTCAAAATTGATATATGCAGGTCCTATACGGTTTTAAAGCGAATCTTACACCAATCTTCCCCAAAATAGTAGGAAGTTCAGATAACGACGATAGACGAATACTGATCACACACCCTTCTTTCCAAAGTAGCCCTCAAAAGCTAAGTGATACTGTCAGCTGGGGAATGCGGTGGCCAGAGAATATATGAAATCCATCTTCGTCCTAACAAAACCAGTCGTGGGCGATACGATCTGTGTGAACAGGTGATCTGCCGTCCTGTAGCACTGCGTCACCGTTGGAGAATAAACATCGAATTATGTAGCCGATCTGGTCGGTCAAAGTGAGTGCATGATAATGCGACCTTTCAGAGCAACCGTACGGCCCATGGAATAACACGATATGGCTCCCAGAGTCATCACTGAAACCACTCATGTTACGGAAACTCGGCCAGAAATTGGAAAGATGTGAAACATGCCTATCCGACTAAATTGTTTTCTCTCATTTTTCTGTAGCCCTGATAGCTCCAACGTAGTGCGCTTGCAATAACACAGGACACTGTTCTGGGGACGGTTGACACTTGCAACGTGTTCGAGGAACTGCACAGGGTCGGCCGCTGTGACCGAGCGGTTCTAGGCACTTCAGCCCGGAACCGCGCTGCTGCTAGGTCCCAGGTTCGAATCCTGCCACGGGCATGGATGTGCGTGATGTCCTTCGGTTATTTAGGTTTAAATAGTTCTAAGTCTAGGGAGCTGATGACCTAAGATGTTAAGTCCCATAGTGCTTAGAGCCATTTGAAGTACACAGGTGGCGTTCTTAGTTAGTTGCAACAGTGTTACCTGCAAGCTTGGTAGGCATTTGCATTTATATTCAAACATGCATTTTTCGCGGTGTTCCTGTATTTATGTGCAACCTCTGTAGTTGTTGACAGTCGCACTACAGAAAAGGCCAATAAATACTTATAACTAGGTAAGGAATTTTTTTACAAATTGCGTCAAGATATCAGTTATAGGAAAAAAAAGGTTATTAGCTTTATGATACGATCAGGATGTTTTTTAGGGGACAAAATGGGGTCCACAGCACTGATTATCTGCAAGTCATCGATTCAACAACAGATAGGAGAACGTGTCTGGACCTTGATGATCGGTTGGCTGGGGGAGAGCAGTCACTTATCCTTACGGCTTCATATCAAATAGCACTTCCCACAATCATGGGCCAACTCTTGGGAGGCTACCTCCCTGTCTAATAAACTTCGTGTGATTAAGGTGACACCTTTTCCGTGGCGATTTTCCTTCCGCCTCTTCCGAAAGTACTCAACCATCCCGTATCGTCTCCGAATAGGCCGTACCAGGTTGACCCATGGTTTTCTTTTGTATAATCAACCACCCCCACTTCGTGGTTATGGAGCGTCAGTAGCGAACATTTTGGTGGGATGCCCCATTCTTTTGGCTCTGCGTACCAAGTACAGACTTCCCCGCACTTTACCTTTAATGTTGGCAGACGATTCCCGGATGGTTGAACTGGTTCTCAGTTTTCTCTGTGAAAGTGGTTTTTATTTGTAGTTCTAAGGTTTTTAATCTCCCTCTGGAGTAGGGGCAGGGCAGTGAGGGTTGGGGTGTCTCCCAGTGTAAGCTGTGTTTGGAGATTCCTGACTCCCCTCCCTGGCCAAGATCCCCTTTTCTCTCCCTTTTACTCTGTTTTTATCGCTTTTCAGATTTGGTTAGTCTCCTTTTACAATACGCACTTTTACGTTATAGCGGTAGAACGCTTTTGAATAGCAGGTGGTCTTGCCTGTACTGCATCAGAGGTGGGCTATTTCCTGCCTCTAGCATAGCCTTGGGGTTGCCCACTTGCTGTCTTCCCTCCTATTGTTTTCACCACTGACAACACGACTGAACTTTCATGTTTCTAGCTTTTTATGTTTTATCGTTATGACTCTATGATATGAACATCTGTCCGAATGGACCACCTTTGAAACAAGGGACTGATGACCTTGCTGTTTGGTCCCTTCAACCCCAATCAACCAACTGACGTGTTTCAATTCAGTGACCGATTTTAAAATCACACGAGGGAGTGCTTACTAGAAAGAGCCATAGGCAGTTTCCGATATTTTCTACTGTTTTTGTAATTGTAGGGCATGAGATTGTGCTTTGTGCACCGTTTGCAAATATTAGGAGTCGTAAGCATTTACAGTGAGGTGACAAAAGTCACGAGGTAGCGATATAGACACGTACAGTTGCGATAATACCAGTTATATGAGGTACACTGCATTGGCGGAGCTGTTATTTGTACTCAGATGTTTCATGTCAGAAGGCTAGGCTTCCGACCTGATTATGGACGCACGACGAGAACTAACAGACTTCGAACGCGGAATCGCACGTGGAGCTGGACGCATGGGATATTCCATTTCGGAAATGGTTAGGGAATTCAATATTCCGAGATGCACAATGTCAAGACTGTGCCCGGTATACCACATGTCAGGCATTACCTCTCACCACGCACAACGCTGTGCTAGACGGCCTTCCCTCCAGGTTGTCAACAAGGCACTGTGCAGTCTGCCGGTGACTCCACAACGGTCTGGGCTGTGTGTGTACTGGATCCTCTGGTCCAATTGGACCGATCATTCACTGGAAATGGTTATATTCTGCTACTTGGAGCACATTTGCAGCCATTCATGGATTTCGTATTCCCAAACAGCACACTGGAGTCGCATTCGGGAGGACGGCTGACCAATCCCGCGTCCGGCCACCCTGACTTATGTTTTCCGTGATTTCCCTAAATCGCTCCAGGCAAATGCCGGGATGGTTTCTTCGAAAGGGCAAGGCCGACTTCCTTCCCCGTCCTTCCCTAATCCAATGACACCGATGACCTCGCTGTTCGGTCCCCTCCCCCAAACAACCCAACCCAACCGTATTGCCAAACAATGATAGAATTTCTATGGATCACAATGGTTCTTGTCACCAGGCCACAATAATTCGCCATTAGTTTGAAGGACATTTATTAGTCTGAACAACATTCTGGACACTCAGATTTAGGTATAAGTTGGCACAGTGGATAGGCCTTGAAAACCAGAACACAGATCAATCGAGACAACAGGAAGAAGTTGTGTGGAACTATGAAAAAAATAAGCAAAATATACAAACTGAGTAGTCCATGCGCAAGATAGGCAACATTAAGGATGGTGTGAGCTTAGGAGCGCCGTGGTCCCGTGGTTAAGGTGAGCAGCTGCGTAATGAGAGGTCCTTGGTTCAAGTCTTCCCTCGAGTGAAAAGTTAATTTTTTTTATTTTCAGACAATTATTATCTGTCCGTCCGTCCGTCCGATGCGAGGTAACTGCGCCGTAGTATGGGGACGCTACACCTAAACAAACATTAAAAACATATGTTTTGACAGAGCACAGGGAAAACTGCGCGACTGTGAAACTGTTGCATTAATTTGTTGGAGTTTATGTGACAAACTCCTATGTTTTCATCACTTTTTTGGGAGTGATTATCACATCCACAAGAAAACCTAAATCGGGCAAGGTAGAAGAATCTTTTTACCCATTCACCAAGTGTACAAGTTAGGTGGATCGACAACATACTCCTGTCATGTGACGCACATGCCGTCACCAGTGTCGTATATAATATATCGCACGTGTTTTCCTGTGGAGGAATCGGTTGACCTATGACCTTGCGATCAAATGTTTTCGGTTCCCATTGGAGAGGTACGTCCTTTCGTCTACTAATCGCACGGTTTTTGCGGTGCGGTCGCAAAACACAGACACTAAACTTATTACAGTGAACAGAGACGTCAATGAACGAACGGACAAATCATAACTTTGCGAAAATAAAGAAAGTAAATTTTTCACTCGAGGGAAGACTTAAACCAAGGACCTCTCGTACCACAGCTGCTCACGCTAACCACGGGACCATGGCGCTCCTGTGCTGGGGCTCTCCTTGATGTTGCGTATGTTACGCGTGGACTACTTAGTTTGTATATTTTGCTTATTTTTTTCATAGTTCCACACAACTTCTTCCTGTTTACTTGAGTGATCTGTGTTCAGTTTTTCAAGACCTATCCACTGTGCCAACTTAAACTAAATCTGAGGGGGGGGGGGGGTGCGATGGGGAGGTTCCCTTGTGAGAACGAATTGTTTGACCACCCATATTGCACGACATGTGTTACAGCGCACATGTATGGGACATGATCGAGAGCTCAGTTCGTGCACAAAGTCCTACACGGGCAACACTTCCGCAATTACGGACAGCTTCTAGTATGATAAAAAATATTATTATTATTATTATTATTATTATTATTACGTTCAATATATTTCAATTCTATCAATTTAAATCGGTATTTCATACTAGAATGTCGTGTTTCCAGTCTGGCACAGCTTTGCCACAGGAGACACGAAAGCGGTCGAAGACGTCCGTCTTCTGGTCGGCTCCTGATCGTTGTCAGAAGGAGGCTAGGTTTTGATTACGCAAAGACTTCTATTATTTGGAAAAGAACAACCCGGATTTCTTTACGTAATCAGTATGAATTTTATAATTACCTAAGGGACCTTTCACAATGAACAGTAAAAAAAAATGCATTTGCAAATGAAAACATTAATAAATGGGGCAGCTATGAGTTGTATAGAAGACAAGGAGCGGCCTTCTGTCTACGACCAGGATGCCGCAGTATTCTCTGCTGTAGTAAAGGCTGTTTGACATTTATAAAAATAATATGACACAGAGGATAAAAAAGTATAAAGGAAAAGAACAGAATAAGTCTGGTAAACACTAAATATATTCAACAATTCTCACTAGCAAATTAGGGCTTATTTATAAACAATACAACTTCCATAATTACTTTTCTAACAGTATGGTGCGATCAGATTTCAGCCTGTCCTGTGCTGTCTCCTTGGTTCACATTTGTCACAAATTATAGGCACTACTTTTCTCCTTTCGTTGAAGACAATTCTTGCACTGTTCAACACCTCCGATAACAATAACTTGCTGATTTACAGTTTCGAACATGAATTACTTTAATTTTATTAATTAATAATGTTGTCTGCACGCTAGCAAGACCGCTCACTTTTTTAACTTAAAGTCGACCTCCTTTACGTTTTCACATAACAAGCAGAAGTACACTAAAATCTGAAGATCTACAAAAGTTTTCTACCGTCATCTTTTATTTAGATCGAAGCGGAACGACAGTTCAGCTTCTGTTAAAATGTTTCTTTGACTGCGCAATCGATGTATTAGCGTCCGCGCTAGATGCGCATCTTTACAGTTATGTAAATTATACAAAACAAATGTCTTTCAAAGGGTACTCAAAGCTTTCGTAGGACGGAAATACCAATAATATTACATCGCTTCCCGCGTGAGGAGTAATGAGTCTGAAAGATCGTTACGACTCACGCGCAGTCGTAATATTATTGGATTCACGTACTTAGTGAATTAAGTATTTAAGGATCTCTCCTTGTAGGGAGCAAAACAAACATAACATAAGGCACATAGAATTATATACGTTTCATACTAAGTCGTCAAAGCTACTCACAGTTGCTTGATCATTATCAAACTTGGTTGTGGCATGATGCCATCATAAGTGTTCAAGGATTTAACATAGGTTCTCAAGAATTACTCTCATTCAGTCAATTGAAACATTGAAATACTAACATAGATATAAGTACAAATTAAATACACATACAGATACAAATATACATAAATATTGACAATAAGAAAAAAAAATTCGATTACAGTATTGGTGCATTTCCACCAATTTTGAACAGAACATAAACCTTTTATCAGTCTTTCTCGTAGCGACATCACTCTTCACTTTGTAGTTGGTACTATTTCCCATGAACTCGGATGATTTTCACAGGGGAATTCTTTCATTACCTGTCACTTTTCACTGCACTAAAACTGGGGATCACCTTTTCACATTCTGGTGGAAAAACGCTGGGACTTTCTCTATGTGAATGGGGGAAGTGATATTTCTTGACTCGACGATCCATCGGGTCATGTCGGGAATCAGGAAAGTTGATGACTGGTTCAATGACGAATAAGTCAGTTTGGTGGCTGTCTTAATCTCATTCCAATTCATGTTTCAGCACATGAAAATACAGAAAAAAAATCTGTATTAGGACTTGCTCATTAACTAGCATCTTAATCTAAGGGAATATAGAGTAAGAATTTAAGACAATAAAAATTACTACATAGACTATGTACATATACATTGTATATTATTCATATTTTGTGTCTAGGTTTTATATTCTTTCGTTAGCAAATATTAGCAAAACACGTTTCGTCTTGTACAGGTCTTTCTTAAGCAATATATTTAGCAATATTGCCGTAGCAATTTTCATAGTTAAGGAAAAGTCATCATTAGTGTCCTTTTAATGTAAATATAGTAAAATCGTGCGTAGTTTATCAACATTTTATTGTTTTTATGTCCATTTTCATCTCAAATCTGGAGCACGCTCGCGCCCGTTACGGAGAGGAATGCTTATTGTTGAGTGCGGGCCGGCGAGCAGTCATTGAATGTTGCCAGAGTGCTTCACAGTCACGTGGTAACGAACTGGCGGTTTAACAGCGTTGGCAGTCCGCGTCCTGCACAAGGCAGATAGTTCAGTGGCTACCAACCCTTCTTTTGTTTTTTTTAAATTTGTGCATTTTGTTGAATCGTGGGTACTGGAGCAGCCCGTCAAGGCGACATGGTCAACCTGGACGGTAAATTGACTGCACCAGCGACGAAGAACAGTCATCGATGAAAATAACTACTGTCACCTATTGCAGTGAGTACAATAGCTTGTCTATCCTTTGACTGATAGTCACTGTATCGTCGTTGCAACGTGAGAATACTTGTAATGCTACTTCACATGCGGAACATCACTCGTGTCCATAAGTTTATTACAGTTTTGATTCACACAAGGAATAACTAGTTTTTCGTGCCCGTACATGTGTCAAATTACGATTTTACACACGTGTCCATGATTTTGTCACTGAGTCACACGCAGCAATCCATACGTGTCCATATAGGTGTCTCTATACCACAGAGTAGCACAGGTAATGCTAAAATTACTTATCATGAAAGGATCATTTACAAAACAAACATAGTTTTTTTTTTTTTAATTACTGTCCAAGACCTAACGAAAAACGTGTTTGCTATTCTGAATGGTGCTTCTGATGCACGTTAGATTTTACATGTATTTTAAATCTGATTCTTTTCCTTTTCTTATTGTTCTATAAGAGCCTTTTTTTTCAGTTACATCAATAATCAGTAAAATATACCCACTTTGGCGTGCCGAACAGTTCACGTTCAAAACTTCATCTAACAGAAATCGGGAAAATTATTCCTATTTCCTAGGATGCTTTTGCTCACAGCAAATCAGATTTACATCACGTTTCGATAAGTAACTGCAGATACGCATTAACCAACGAGCCACGATCGTCAATACACACAATATACACACGTCAAGTCTTTTGAACCAATTTCCAAATTTCTTCCCCTACCGGGTAGGGTAGAAAGGTAAGAATGCTAAAGAAAAAAAACTACAATAGGATAGTGCAAGGAAATGAAGGATACGAAGATAGATAATAGGTGAAATAATCAGTTTAGCAAATTCATTCTTCGGCTCCACCGTTTTTTAGTGTCATCCACGTGGCATAACTTGACTTCAGTATTAAAATGTCTCACAAATCCGCTTACAAAGCATCTTCAAATATATTTCAAAATCACGGCATGCGGACATAGCAGAAGAATATAAGCAGACTGTCTCAGTCCTCAACTAGGTGTCTTAATATCGAAGGTTTCTGTATAATACTCGTGACGTAGGAATAGTCTCTCTAAGTTTCTCCAATACAGGACCTAATTCTTATTATAAATGCAAATTTCTTAACTGGTTGACTTATAGTAATAAATAAATTAAAGTTGCTCTCCAGTTGTGAGTACCACTATTCATTTCTTTGTATATTAACTATATGTTGCTGCTTATACTCGGTGTAATCTACAGATTACAATGTATCAGTTTTGCATCGTACATGGTTCTAGCGACTTAAAATATCAGTCCTTTGAAAGCTTAACTTAGGTTAATACTTCACATATACGGACATTCTGGTCTGAATGAGGGATTTAAAGAAAACCTTTACTACTTGGTAAAAAGGAGATTTGCCATAACTTAAAACTAAAACAGCAGGTGGCACTTTGGCACATCCCTTACACAATTCAACGACTGCAGTCTTCTCTTGCTCAAGAAACTTAAAACTACCTTAAAACTAAAGCAAATCTTATTTTCCAAATCCGTGAAGTACCTTCTTCAATCACTTCATATCTTTCAAGCTCCATCATTACTTTGTGTCCACCTCACTCAAATGATTACGTCACCTGCAGAATACATGTACATGCTGTTGATTCACATACTTTCTAAACAGATCACACTCTTGTTTCAAGTTGCAGCTTAACATAATAAATGATATTTTTTTTAATGTTTTTTATGGTACTTCTTTAGGTCCTGACTATAACAAACGGTCCTTCGTATAGGTGTTGCCACTTACGATTTTTACGTAAGATGAGAGATGGTTTGAAGTGTGTTCTCAGAAGAACACGCTCGTTCAGGCGATACGACAGAACTTTATTGACATGCTTGTCAAATGCCTTTTTTCTTAAATTGGCATGAGTTGTGAGAGAGATCAGGGCTTGTCTTAACTTATTATCTAGGTTGACTTCTGGACCTTCTATCTTGGGGATGGGATCAGTCCATTCATTGCTTTCCCTTTGCCTGGAGATTAGTTCTGAAGGTGTGAAACCGGTCAAAGTGTGCTTTTAGTTTTCCGCATGTTCATTAGATTGAATTTCGCTCACAATTACTTTTGAAGTACCGGGCGGTACGCTCGGTACGAAGTTTGCTTCCGTATTCCACCTAAGTTGCGAGCTATTTGCCGGAATTTCAGTCGAGATGGTGTGTGTTGGCGGGTTTGCTCGGGCATAATAGATGCGAGAATTTTGAGGTTCATGATTTTGACTTTGATAGTTGGTAAAAGGTGGAGGACTATTCCTAAAGTTTGGAGCATACTGTTGTTTGTATTGCTTGGAAGGATCTGGAGGATTTCTCCCTTGAGTACAGTGCTGGAATCTAGGCTGGTTACCATACTGCTGTTGACTGTTGGTGTTAATCCAACGTCCTTTTCCATTGAAATTATTATTATTTTGGCGATCGTTATTGTAGTGATAGCAATCATTGTAATTAACTGGTGAATTACCGTATTGCTGTTGTGTTGTCTGGTATATGGGGTGGTACCTGTTTTGATCCTGGAATTTATGTTTCTGCTTCCCGTTATGGCGATAGTAGTTGTTATTATCGCACGGAACGTCGTGTCCTTTACTGTTGTTGGGTTGGTATGACATACCTGAGTCTGCGCCTACACCGTGCGGCTGTGTAGTGTGCGGGCCAAGATTACAATTACTCCGCGCACTAGAACGCACGTCTTCTTGAATCATGTCAAGGTTGTCAAGTACTGACAGAAAAGCCTCCGTGTCGTCGTCACTGACATTTACTAACTTCTCCCTGATTGATACCGGTAGCTTTGACTTAAGGGTCATAATTACGTCCTTCTTGGAAATGGGCGTGTCCCAATATTGTATTTTTTGCAGGTATTTCTCGAAGTACCTACGGAGACCAGCACTTCTCGTGTTAAACGGTTCAGCATTATATACTTCCTTTCTAAGGCGTTGTTGTATACCTGAACTCCAGAATTTGTTCAGAAATTGCTTTTCGAAGTCAGCGTAATTATTACATCTGTCAATTACTTCTGTTCCCCAGACAGAACCCTCTCCTTGAATGTAACCTACTATAAAACGTATACGTTGCTTGTCATCCCAGCTCTCAGGAAAAACACCATTAAATGACTTCAGAAAAACCATTGGGTGGATGTTGCGTTTCTCTGGCAGAAAAGGCTGGAACACGCGGTGCTTGAGAACGCTTTCTTCTTTCATTAGCTCGACAAGAGTTACTTGATCATTCTGGTTGCGTACTAACGGATTCTTACTGCTGTGTCCATGTACAAGTGGAGAGAATTCTACACGAGACACGTGATTATTATTGTATTCATGTTCTGAAAAAAGCAAGTGTGAACGCTCACTTCTATTGTCATTAGGAAAATCATTGACTTGTCGTTTCAACTGCTCGATTTCCTCAGTGAGGTGTCGTTTCCACTCGGGAAGATCTCGGTGAAAAACTCTACGAATCTCTCCTAATTCAGTGAGAATCGTATCTCCTGATGTACCTGGAGCAGCTAAAACTTCAACTGCGGCTGACTTAACGGCTTCTTTTAAGTCGTGTTGAACCTTGTTTTCTATGTACTGTTCCTTAGTCTCGACCCATTCTACAAATTCTTTTCCTATCGTGGAACTTACGTTGGCTGCAGCATCATTCACCCTCTTTTCAATGTTTATTTCGGATAGCACCTGTGTCAGGTCATTGACCTGGCCTTGCAGAGTGACGACATTGTCTGCAAGCTTGTTTACTTTAGCTCCAACCTCAACGGATTTTTTTGAAACTTCTGTTGTAACTGCCTGGCAACTTTCGATTTGTACTTTGATGTCTTTGTGCACGTTACCTACTGTGCTCTCACATGCATCTACCTTCTGCAGAATACCTTCTATCCTTTCATTAACTTTAGTACTTAATTCCGAGATATATTCCACCGTGACTGTCCTTATTCTTGCCTCTAAGTTGAAATCAATATTATCTAACCTATTTTTCATTGTACCAATCATGGTATTCAGGTCAAACCATTTTCGCTCTGTCTCCCGTTCCTTTTCTTGTCTATCTCGTTGTTTTTGTAATTTATAAGCTTCCCTTTCCCGTTTCTCCTGTTCTCTTTCTTGAAAAAAAATTCTCATCATTTCAACCATCGAATTTTCTCCCGCTTGCTGTGACGATGATTGCTGTGACGATACGTCACGCACACCATCATCGTCTGCCGTTCTCTCCATTCGCGAATCGGGTCTGCCTGTTCCCGTTCGCGAACGTAGTGGGTATGACTTGACAACAGTGTCATCACCGTCATCCACACTGTTTGTCGGCTTTACTTTGTCATCTGCCATGTTTATTTTCAAGTTTGTGACGTAACTGCTCAAAGAAATATTTCGCGGTACGCCGATCGTCAACTCTCAGATGCGCGCGCTGATAGTCAAACGTCACACCGCGGTAGTTGACAATTGCAGAGCTATACCGGGTAGAAGACAAGATGGCACCTAACTTTGAAAATAAGTGACAAACACCTACTAGACACTTAATCCAGCTATTATGGCATCCATCTTGTGTTCTTAACCGTAGCAACAATGAAGATGCTCAAAATACTAACAAATAAACTTCGCATGAAGAGATGATCAGAAATGAATTCTAACTACGTAAATAAGCAACTCTGCAAGGAAATAACAGCGATAGGATAAAATGAAGCAGTAAGGAAAGAAATTCCGGAAATCAGTTTTTTTTAAATACAAGACGCGAGCTTTTATGCGTAATGAAAACCGTACTTACATCAGTCGTTTTGCGCACTGCTGTTATTTTTCGGTTTCGTTCAGTACTTCCTTTACGGCTTCCCGATGTCCACCGGATGATGTCATGAAACAATAACAGAACAGATTAAAATTTTTTATCAGGTCCCTGTTCGGGCGCCACATCTAGTATGATAAAAAAAATATTATTATTATTATTATTACGTTCAATATATTTCAATTCTATCAATTTAAATCGGTATTTCATACTAGAATGTCGTGTTTCCAGTCTGGCACAGCTTTGCCACAGGAGACACGAAAGCGGTCGAAGACGTCCGTCTTCTGGTCGGCTCCTGATCGTTGTCAGAAGGAGGCTAGGTTTTGATTACGCAAAGACTTCTATTATTTGGAAAAGAACAACCCGGATTTCTTTACGTAATCAGTATGAATTTTATAATTACCTAAGGGACCTTTCACAATGAACAGTAAAAAAAAATGCATTTGCAAATGAAAACATTAATAAATGGGTCAGCTATGAGTTGTATAGAAGACAAGGAGCGGCCTTCTGTCTACGACCAGGATGCCGCAGTATTCTCTGCTGTAGTAAAGGCTGTTTGACATTTATAAAAATAATATGACACAGAGGATAAAAAAGTATAAAGGAAAAGAACAGAATAAGTCTGGTAAACACTAAATATATTCAACAATTCTCACTAGCAAATTAGGGCTTATTTATAAACAATACAACTTCCATAATTACTTTTCTAACAGTATGGTGCGATCAGATTTCAGCCTGTCCTGTGCTGTCTCCTTGGCTCACGTTTGTCACAAATTATAGGCATTACTTTTCTCCTTTCGTTGAAGACAATTCTTGCACTGTTCAACACCTCCGATAACAATAACTTGCTGATTTACAGTTTCGAACATGAATTACTTTAATTTTATTAATTAATAATGTTGTCTGCACGCTAGCAAGACCGCTCACTTTTTTAACTTAAAGTCGACCTCCTTTACGTTTTCACATAACAAGCAGAAGTACACTAAAATCTGAAGATCTACAAAAGTTTTCTACCGTCATCTTTTATTTAGATCGAAGCGGAACGACAGTTCAGCTTCTGTTAAAATGTTTCTTTGACTGCGCAATCGATGTATTAGCGTCCGCGCTAGATGCGCATCTTTACAGTTATGTAAATTATACAAAACAAATGTCTTTCAAAGGGTACTCAAAGCTTTCGTAGGACGGAAATACCAATAATATTACAAGCTGTAGAGTCAGCATGGTTCAGTATCTTTGCAGGGAACTTCCAACAACGTGTGGAGTCCATGCCATGTCGAGATGTTGCTCCACACCATGCAAAAGGAGGTCCGACGTGGTATGAAGAAGTATCCTGTGACTTCTTCCATCTCAGAGTAATGGCTCCATAAATTTTGAAGCTATGTGGAGGATGCTTGCAGGTACTTTCGATCTGGCCGTAATTCAGCCCGTAGTACTGAACAAGCAGTTGATGTAAAATGATAATTCGTTAAGTATTACCTTCAAGCTGTTGGACGTGGTTTCTACTTAGAAAGGCTCATTAAAGAATTTTACAGACACACTCCGAAACTCTGAAGTTCGGTGACGGAGAATGGGATAAAACAGTAAACAAACAAAATAACGCAGGCTTTTGGCAACACTAGGCACAGACGTAAACCAAGCAATGAAGCCAAAACAAGTTAGACGGGTTGACAACGTAATATTAGGAATTCCGGAAGAGAGAGAACACGTAAGAAACGTTTTAGGAAGTCTGTACAAACAAACGACCGTAATTTTAGATATAAATGACACTGTAACACAGCTTATACCCTCAAACAAAGGAGTAAGACAAGGAGGTAGCGATTCACACACCATTTTAACATTTATTTAGATGACGCAATTCGCAGAGGAGGAGATTAGTGTTTAACGTCCCGTCGACAACGAGGTCATTAAAGACGGAGCGCAAGCTCGGGTGAGGGAAGGATGGGGAAGGAAATCGGCCGTGCCCTTTCAAAGGAACCATCCCAACATTTGCCTGAAGCGATTTAGGGAAATCACGGAAAACCTAAATCAGGACGGCCGGAGACGGGATTGAACCGCCGTCCTCCCGAATGCGAGTCCAGTGTGCTAACCACTGCGCCACCTCACTCGGTGACGCAATTCGGAAATGGGAAGATATTTTTAACGGGGGATTTAAAGTTAACAGTAATTACCGCTTGAATTGTCTTTGATATGCATATGTTGGCGAATAATGAAGATGGCGTACAAAGGGGAATACATTTATTAGGTAATGTTTGTGAGGAGTACCATTTGGCGAGTTCAGAAAAATTTATTTCAAAGGGAAATATGCTGTACCGACAAAAATTGTCATTTACAATAAAACAGGACGGTTATTTTAACTATTTAGGTTGTAAAGTCACATACGAGTAAGACGAAGAGACAGAAGAAATTAGCAAGGTTTGGGTATATATGTGGAAAAATTAACATAAGTCTAAAAAATAAAATCAGGAAATAAAGGAGAATGAAATTTCATAAGAGAATGGCAGTTCCACTGCTTACTTACGGAAGTGAATCGTGAGTTGTAAGTAAAGGTCAAGGAAATCGCATACAGGCTACGGAGGTGAAGTTTGTATGATTAGGAAAGCGATGCGCAAGAGTCGGCAGATTTTGAAAATTTGGAAACCAGAGAACAGTTTAATATATTCAATATCCTGAATAAAATACAACAAAATAGGAGAAACTGGAATGATCATCTCAAAAGAGTGACCGAACAAAGGTTACCTCTCCAGCTAAGAAGATTTGAACCACTTGGGAAAAGTTGTCAAGGAAAGGCCAGATGCATGAAGTGAAGAAGATGATGATGATGATGATGACGATGATGAGAAAATTTTGGACGGAAAAATCACGTTCTGGTATTTCATGAAAAGATGAAACACGAGAGAAATGAAAGAGTACAGGGAAGACAGCACTAACCGAAAAATTAGTTGACAAAAGCGTAACCGAGCTTCCTTCCGTAATTTTTCCTCTTCCGGTATTGCGCGTGAGAACCTTCCCGGCACTGTTAGGCGAGCCGGTCACGGTGTCAATAGGTGGCCCATTTAGCAGCCAGATCGAAGGGCAGGGAAGGGAAGGTATGAGATGGGAGGCAGTTCGGGTGCCATGTTTACGCGACGGAGCTCGGCGCCACTTAGAACTTTGGATGGCCTCATCGCAGTGGCCTTTATTACTCTCGAGGGCGGCCTGAACTTCTCGTTGCAGCGAAGAACGAAGTTCGCGGCCCCGAGGTGTCGGTCTGCTGCCTAAGGTCAGCTGCCCAGACTCCGGCCGGCGTTAAGGGCGAGCAAGGGCCGCTCCTGCTCCCTGGAGGCGAAGACGCGTCCGGTCACTGACCTTTCCTGCCGCCTCCCTCTCACCACCTGTCACTTCACCCGCCTCTCGCTCTCTCTCTCTCTCTCTCTCTCTCTCTCTGGCACTGATGACCTCAGATGTTAAGTCCCATAGTGCCCAGAGCCATTTGAACCATTTCATTTCTCTTGGGCAGTGTTTCAAAACACTGATGTATTGAAAACTGAGTTTATTTTCGATCGTTCGAAGAATACATTTGACTTAATTCCTCTTGAATATCTATAACCGTTTCAGCTGTATTTGGTCCTTTATTACTGTACCACTACTGGTTTCGTGGCGCTAAAATGGTTCAAATGGCTCTGAGCACTATGGGACCTAACAGCTGAGGTCATCAGTCCCCTAGAACTTAGAACTACTTAAACCTAACTAACCTAAGGACATCATACACATCCATGCCGGAGGTAGGATTCGAATCTGCGACCGTAACGGTCGCGCGGCTCCGGACTGAAGTGCCTAGAACCGCACGAGCACCGCGGCCGGCTCGTGGCGCTAAAAGCCACATCTTCAGGTGACATACGATTAAAATATTGGAGTGGAAAAATTCGTGATATTTTTTCCGAACAATCATCGTGCGTCAAAACAAAACACCGCCAAAATACTGTATGTCACAGTTGTCCCACTTACAAGGTTGTCTGACTTAATTCTACTTCATTTTTCTGTATTTTACATACG
Source organism: Schistocerca cancellata (assembly GCF_023864275.1). Taxonomy (NCBI): domain Eukaryota; kingdom Metazoa; phylum Arthropoda; class Insecta; order Orthoptera; family Acrididae; genus Schistocerca; species Schistocerca cancellata. The sequence goes on along the minus strand of NC_064637.1, from coordinate 71,570,247 downwards.
TTACAATTTGACACAAAAATTTTGTTGCAAGGTGTTTTCAAAAAGTAATGGTAATATGTTTTTGGGAAGGGTTTTAGATCTTCGTCTGCACCACTGTTGTGCTTATAAGATCGTCAGCTTGGGGGATCTGTATTATTTTGAATACTAAATAAATTCTTAACTGCCAAGGTCACTAAACTCGTTTATTCAGATATATGACTGGTTTTGGGACTTATCTGTTGTCATCTTCCGATCTATGTTTACATTATTACATGATCTCCGGCCGGCCGCTGTGGCCAAGCGGTTCCTTGCGCTTCAGTCTGCAAACGAGCGACCGCTACGGTCGCAGGTTCGAATCCTGCCTCGGGCATGGATGTGTGTGCTGTCCTTAGGTTAGTTAGGTTTAAGTATTTCTAAGCTATAGGGGACTGATGACCTGAGATGTTAAGTTCCATTGTGCTCAGAGCCATTTGAACCATTGTCTCATCCTTTAGAACAGTAACCGGTACTACACAACATGTGTCCTGTTTGGTATCGTTAGCTACTCCGGAAGTTTTAAGTAACAGCAATGTACACACACATTACTGTGTTGATTGCAAGTGTTCACATTCCTCACAACTTTACAATGTTTACAGTAGCTATACAGTGGTGACGAATGTGAGAACTTGTAATGTCATCACCACTTTACTACTGTTTACAGCTAACAGTTTTCCATTTTCAAGACATGCCAATTGTTAAGACACCAAAGAATCTCAGTTCATTTTCAAATATCACGTGTTCTATGGTCAAATACTTTGGTTTCCAGGTACAAGATGGTGCATGGCCGACAAAGTATCGTTTAACCGTCCACCCGTTACCTAAGTAGTTTTAAAAGTATTCACAATTTTACTAACTACAAACGTCTAACTCCTCCCGAACAACGGTACCGACCGGCCGCCGTGTCATCCTCAGCCCACAGGCGTCACTGGATGCGGATATGGAGGGGCACGTGGTCACCACACCGCTCTCCTGGCCGTATGTCAGTTTCCAAGACCGGAGCTGCTACTTCTCAGTCAAGCAGCTCCTCAGTTTGACTCACAAGGGGTGAATGCACCCTGCTTGCCAACAGCGCTCGGCAAACCGGATGGTCACCCATCCAAGTACTAGCCCAGCCCGAGGTCGCTTAACATCGGTGAGTTGACGGGAACCGGTGTTACCACCGCGGCAAGGCCGTAGGCACAAAAGTCTATGATTTAAGGATTAACGGCATCCTCCACATAGCTTCAAAATTTATGGAGCTATTACTCTGAGATGGAAGAAGTCACAGGATACTTCTTCATACCACAGATGTGATCTGAGTAGTCAGACACATTTAAGCTGCCATTATAGGTCACTTTTTAAAAAATGTTATCCACACATGTTACCCACAAATCTACGGCCCCCAACAGGCAGAGCAGACCATACACATGGCATCAGTGTGGTGTGTGTGAAACATGTAAGTGTAGTATTTAACAAATAAACAAAATATTCTCTGGTAGTGTAGCTGTTCCCGAGTACTTCAACAGTAATAGTAATATGATCGTTTCTGCAACGGGGTAAAGGACTGCGTAAACATCTACGTGATTACTCTCCCGATCACAGTTGACTGGCACATGGTTTGTTGAACTAGCTTCAAGCTGTTTCCCTGCGCTTCCGCCCCCGTAGAGCCCCGAGGAAACCGAATACTGAAATATTTCCTTGTGAGCTCCGATTTGTCTGATTGTATTATGACGGCCATTTCTCCCTACCTAAGAGGGCGTCACACTGTGATTGGAATTTCATTAGAAGATTTTGCCGCAAGGAAGAACGACTTTGCTTTAATGACTGCCACCTGAAATCGCCTATTGTATCCGTGACTCTGTCTCCCCTGTTTCGCCATAATACAAATGAGCTTGCCCTCGACGTCCTCTGTCAACCCTATCTGGTAAGCATCTCGTACTACGCAGCATTACTCTAGCAGAGGACGGACAAAGGTAACGTGGGCAGTCTCTTCAATGTATTTGATGCGTTTTCTAAGTGTTCTGCCAATAAAAGACAGTCTTTTGATCCTTTTCCCCCACAACATTATCTATTTAATCGTTCCAATTTAAGTTACGCGTAATTGTAATCCCTAAATCTTCAGTTGCGTTGAATTCGTAGCCTTTAGATTTATGTGGTTTATCGCGTAACCGAAATTAAGCCGATTCCTTCTAGTACTCATGTGAATGTCTTTAGACTTTTAGTCACTTAGAGTCAATTACTCCTTTCTCACCATACAAATATCGTGTCTAAATCGTTTTCCAATTGGTTTTGATCAGCCGATAATTTTTCAACACGATAAATGACAGAATTTTCTGCAAACAATCTAAGAGGCAGCTCAGATTGTGTCTTAAGTCTTTTATAAAGATCAGAATCAGCAGCGTGCCGATAAAACTTCGCTGAGGAACGCTAGATGTTTCACCTGTCTTACTCCACGATTTTCCGTCAACTACTACGAACTGTGAACTTTTTAACTCGAGTCGAGTCGGACGATTGTAAGCACGCAATTTAATTAGAATTCACTTGCTACAAACATTGTCAAAAGCGTTCTGGAAACCTAAAAATACGCAATCAGTTTGACATTCCCTGTCAATAGCACTAATTACTTCGTGAAAATACACTGAGATGGGCAGGCCGTTGAGGCCGAGCGGTACTAGGCGCTTCAGTCCGGAACTGCGCTGCTGCTACGGTCGCAGGTTCGAATCCTGCCTCGGGCATGGATGTGTGTGATGTCCATAGGTTAGTTAGGTTTAAGTAGTTCTAACGTCTAGGGGACTGATGACCTCAGATGGTAAGTTCAATAGTGCTTAGAGCCTTTTGAACCATTTTTTACACTGAGATGTCAACAGTCGTGGGACATTGATATGCACATGTACAAATGGCGGTAGTATCGCATTCGCAGGGTATAAAAGGCTAGTGCATTGGCAGAGCCGTAATTTGTACTCAGGTGGTACAGTCAAAGGCTTTGCGAGGTGGTTGTGGCCTCGCGGCGAGAATTAAGACTTCGAGCGCCCAATGGTAGTTACAGTTGGAAGCATCGGACATTCCATTGCTGAAACAGATTGCCAGTTCTTGGGATGCTCTTGGCACTTTGGACCTCGGAATACTGAACTTGGCATGCGCTTGGCACTTTGGACATCGGAATATTGAATGCCAAATTTCAGGCATTATCTCTCTCCACAGGCAACACAATGACGGACGACCTTCACTTACCGACGGAGAGGAGCGATGTCTGCATTGGGTTGTCAGTGCTAACAAACAAGCAACAGCGCCTGAAATAACGGCAGAAATCAATGAGGGATGTACGACCAACGAATCCGTTAAGACAGTGCCTCGAAACTTGGCGTTAATGAGCTATGGCAGGAGACGACCGATGCGAGCGTGTTTGCTGAAGCACAACATCTTCTGCAGCGCCTCTTCTGGGCTCGTGACCACTTCCGTTGGACCCTAGACGACTGGACAACAGCGGTCTGGTCAGACGAGCCCAAATTTCAGTTGGTAAGAGCTGATGGTACCGTTAGTGTGTGGCGCAGACCCCACAAGGTCATGAAGCGAAGTGGTCAACAAGGCCCTATGCAAGCTGGTGGTAGATCTGTAATGGTGTGGGCTGTTTTTACATGGAGCGGACGCGGTCCTCTGGGCCAACTGAACCGACCATTTACTCGAAAATGCCATATTCGGTTACTTGCAGCAGACTATCTGCATCTATTCGTGATCTTCATGCTCCAAAACAACGAATAAAGTTTTATGGATGACAATGCGCCATGTTACCGGGCGACGATTGTCGGTGACTATTTTGAAGAACATTGTTGACAGTTCGAGCGAATGATTTGGCCACTCAGACCGCCCGACATCAGTCCCATCGAATATTGATGGGACGTAATCAAGAGGTGAGTTCGTGCACAAAGTGCTGTACCAATAAAGCCTTCGCAGCTATAGTCTGCTATAGAAGCAGCATGACTCGGAATTTCTGCAGGAGACTTCGTAAGACTTGTTGAGACCTAGCCACGTCCAGTTGCTTCACTGCGCCGGGGAAAAGTAGGTCCGACACGATTTAGGATGTGTCCCATGGCTTCTGTCCCCTCAGTGTAAAGAGCTAGTTGTGTTTCACGAGAACAGTATTTTCTTAGAGGTCATTCATGATGTCTGAACACGAAATCCTATTGCAACTCGACGGCAGTGATATAGGTCTGTAATTCAGCGGATTCCCCGTATTTCCTTTGAGTTTCGGTGTGACCTGTCCAATTTTCCGGTCTTTAGGTAAGGGTCTTCCGACGAGCGAACGGTTTAATGTAACTGCTAGCCGGCTGGTGTGGCCGTGCGGTTCTAGGCGCTTCAGTCTGGATCACCGTGATCCTCCGGTCGCAGGTTCGAATCCTGCCTCGGGCATGGATGTGTGTGATGTCCTTAGGTTAGTTAGGTTTAAGTAGTTCTAAGTTCAAGGGGACTGATGACCTCAGCTGTTAAGTCCCATAGTGCTCAGAGCCATTTGAACCCTTTTTATAACTGCTAAGTATGGAAATATTGTGTCAACATAGTGTGAAGCGAACCTAATTGGTCTACAATCTGGACCTGACGGCTTGCGTTTTTCAAAACATTTAAGCTGCTTCGATTCACCCGGGATATCTTCTAAGTTACTCGTGTTTGCTGTCGTCCTTGGTTCGAATTCTGGAAGATTTACTTGGTCTTCCTTCTGAAATAATTTCGGAAAACTATTTTTTATTAACTCCACGTTAGTGACAGTGTCGTCAGTAAGATTAACATCGCTGTTGCGCAGTTAAGGAATTGAGTGCGTCTTGTCCTGGGTGTACTTACCATGCGACCATAATCGTTTTGAATTTTGTGCCTGCACCCGAGATGCAGTTTCGTTGTAGAAACAATTAAAAGAATAATGGATCGTACAAACATACCGCCGTTTGAGTCTCGTAGATTCCCGTATGGAGGACATAGTGATAGACATCCCTCGGGTTGTGAAGCAGCTGAATGGGTTGAAAATAAACAAATCGCCACGTCCTGATGGGATTCCAATTCGGTTTTACAGAGAGTACTCTACTGCGTTGGCTGCTTACTTAGCTTGCATTTATCGCGAATCTCTTGCCCAACGTAAAGTCTCGAGCGACTGGAAAAAAGCGGAGGTGAAGCCTGTATATAAGAAGGGTGTGAAACGTCCCCTTAGAAAAATTATACAAGACTGTGCTTAACCTGACACACAATATTTTTAGCGCAATTCAATCTGACTTTCAAAAATCCCTACAAAAGAATAGCCCTGACTAACATTAACCTATACCTTTCACAAATCACTTACCTCACCAAAAATCTTCGTTACTCGAACTACTGCAAAACAGCGAGCGCCACTACTGCCAGCTAAATAAAAGATTCTACCTACTGAAGGCACTAACTACTGATAAGCATAGTTAGCAAATGAAAGATTTTAATAGAGAAAAAACAATGTATTTACCTTAATAATCATAATATATATAGCAGTTCATGACATCCATTTTTACAAATTTCAAAACTCCGCCATTTCTCTCCCCACATCCACCACTGCTGGCGGCTCACCTCCAACTGCGCAACGCTACGCGCTGTTCACATCCAGCTGCCGCTGCCCAACATTACAATGGCAGACAACAATGCAAACTAGCCACAGACTGCACACAGCACAGCCAGTGATTTTCATACAAAGCGCTACGTAACGTTGCCAATAAGAAAACATAAACAGCCTACTTACAGGTGGAAGGACGGATCCTCAAAATTACAGACCAATATCCTCAACATCGTTTTGTTGCAGGATTGTAGAACATATTCATAGATAGAATATAATGAGTTTCCTTGAGACTGAGGAGTTGCTGTCCATGCATCAGCACGGCTTTAGAAAGCATCGCTCCTGCGAAACGCAACTCACCCTTTTTTCACATGATATCTTGCGAACCATGGATGAAGGGTATCAGATGGATTCCTTGACTTCCGGAAAGCGTTTGACTCGGTGCCGCACTGCAGACACCTAACTAAGGTACGAGCTTATGGGATTGGTTCCCAAATATGTGAGTGGCTCGAAGACTTCTTAAGTAATAGAACCCAGTACGTTGACCTCGATGGTGAGTGTTCATCGGAGGTGAGGGTATCATCTGGAGTGTCCCAGGGAAGCGTGGTAGGTCCGCTGTTATTTTTATCTACATGAATGATCTTTTGGATAGGGTGGATAGCAATGTGCGGCTGTTTGCTGATGATGCTGTGGTGTACGGGCAGGTGTCGTCGTTGAGTGACTGTAGGAGGATACAAGATGACTTGGACAGGATTTGTGATTGGTGTAAAGAATGGCAGCTAGCTCTAAATATAGATAAATGTAAATTAATGCAGATGAATAGGAAAAATAATCCTGTAATGTTTGAATACTCCATTAGTAGTGTAGCGCTTGACACAGCCACGTCGATTAAATATTTGGGCATAATATTGCAGAGCGATATGAAATGGTACAAGCATGTAATGGCAGTTGTGGGGAAGGCGGATAATCGTCTTCGGTTCATTGGTAGAATTTTGGGACGATGTAGTTCATCTGTAAAAGAGATCGCTTATAAAACACTAATACGACCTATTCTTCAGTACTGCTCGAGTGTATGTGATCCCTATCAGGTCGGATTGAGGGAGGACATAGAAGCAGTTCAGAGGCGGGCTGCTAGATTTCTTACTGGTAGGTTTGACCATCACGCAAGTGTTACGGAAATGCTTCAGGAACTCGGGTGGGAGTCTCTAGAGGAAAGAAGGCGTTCTTGTCGTGAATCACTACTGAGGAAATTTAGGGAACCAGCATTTGAGGCTGACTGCAGTACAATTTTACTGCCGCCAACTTATATTTCGCGGAAAGGCCACAAAGATAAGATAAGAGAGATTAGGGCTCGTACAGACGCATATTGGCAGTCATTTTTCCCTCGTTCTGTTTGGGAGTGGAACAGGGAGAGAAGATGCTAGTTGTGGTACGAGGTACCCTCTGCCACGCACCTTATGGTGGATTGCGGAGTAGGTATGTAGATGTAGATGTAGAAAAGCATCTCGCACTGCGGTTCACGCTAAACGTCGAGCGTCTTGAGAACATCGCCAAATTGCGTTCTTTTAAATCTGGCATGTATTTGTCGTTGGTCCTGCAACGGTGTTCTGACATGTTTTGTGTACCATGGGGAATCAGTACCATCTCTGTTTAGTATCAAGTATGTAGAAAGTTGTAATTAACACTAAATACATGTCCATATACGTGAAGTACTTGAATAAAATGACTGTGTAAGTTACCAATGTAACAGGACAAAAATGTTGAATAATAAATTTAAAAAAATTCTCTCTTGAAGCAACAAAACACCGGATAAACTTACTGTTATCTTTTAAAAGTGAACATGACACATCATATCCTCGGAAATCATCACTATGAGTGGGTGCGTGCGTGGGTTCGTGCGTGGGTGGGTGGGTGTCGCAAGACGACGCATCGGTCAGATACACAGTCTGCAGTTTACAAATGTGAACCGCATGCAGTGTCCATCCAAGACCTCATGCCGTCTGAAATGTTCATTTGAGCGCAGTATGTCCTCATTACAGCACACTCAGTCACGTAATCCCATGCTGCCTGCCTGAATTTGAGTCTTTTAACATAAATTTCAGGGAGTAGAGAAGTTATTTCCACAAGCACCCAGATCTGTAGAAGCTGGAATGGATTAATTACTTTCCAGTATTCGTAGAAAGTAATGAGTAAATGAGAAAGCACGCCGGCAGTCATGCGAGAGGCGTTTTGGTAAAGTCACTTTCTGGCGTTGGAATGCTACTTACGTACTTAATACTGCGGTCCACTTGCCTACACCTCTGTGGTAGTTTATCAGGCAGCTTTGGGGAATGCAATTAGTGCGGCTATTCCACCAGTTCACGCACAAGATCAGCTCTCTGTTAAAGGCTTATGAAGAGCTGTTTAAAGGATTCTCCTCTCTGTCGGGAGATAGATTATGTTCTCACGAGAGCTTAAAAAAAATTTCTTTCGCGAATTAGGAATTTACAGTTTTTTTAATGGTCTAAACTTCGTCGTGGCGTAGCGACAAGACGGATAAGCCTGAGCTACATCTCAATTACACCAACATAATCTGCAATTCTGTGTACGGTTTACTATAATATAATCCGTGATTGCACGATCGCCGTAACAGAGGACATGTAAAACTGGTTTTGAGTAAAATTACCTGCTTCCTTCTGCGCGTATCTCCCGGTTCTGCGTGTCATCGATGGTTGCTCCCCAGTGTTTCGTCTTCTCGAGCAGGTATACTTTTCTCCTTCTTGCGCGAGTCACAACACAGACTATTTACGAACAACATTCAAAGCCGGTATATGAATCGGAAACCTGCTGCGTAGTGTTTCTCTATACAGAGAATGTAAGTGGTCTTACTTTTACATAGTTAGCCCGATTGTGCTGAAACGCTAATCATTGCCAGAGGAAATGTGGTACTAGTGTGTGTGTGTGTGTGTGTGTGTGTGTGTGTGTTCAAATGGTTGAAATGGCTCTGAGCACTATGGGACTTAACTTCAAAGGTCATCAGTCCCCTAGAACTTAGAACTACTTAAACCTAACTAACCTAAGGACATCACACACATCCATGCCCGAGGCAGAATTCGAACCTGCGACCGTAGCGGTCACGCGGTTCCAGACTGAAGCGCCTAGACCCGCACGGCCACACCGGCCGGCTGTGTGTGTGTGTGTGTGTGTGTGTGTGTGTGTGTGTGAGAGAGAGAGAGAGAGAGAGAGAGAGAGAGAGAGAGAGAGAGAGATTGCGCATTGCTGTATGTGTGTTTCAGGATATATCCAGAACGCAAGGGACAATTTCAGTCTAATTTCGTACCCTGTTGGAGTGAGATATCCCTGTCACTCTCGGGAGGACGACGGTTCAATCCCGTCTCCAGCCTTCCTGATTTAGGTTTCCCGTGATTTCCCTAAATCGTTTCAGGCAAATGACGGGATGGTTCCTTTCAAAGGGCACAGCCGATTTCCTTCCCCATCCTTCCCTAACCCGAGCTAGCGCTCCGTCTCTAATGACCTCGTTGTCGACGGGATGTTAAACAACACTAACCTAACCTAACCTGTCACTCTGAGGAGTTGGGTGGTGGTAGAGGGTTGGGGTGAAGGAGAGATGCGGGATGAATGGGTAAACAAGACGATGTCAATTACAAGTAACCCAAAATTAATTGCACTGGTGGCAAATTCGAAGTTTTCGGCTGGGGTGATTTGGGACGGTCATGAAGGCATTGAACGCCTTATGGTGAGGGTATCAGTAGGAGAAAATGACATGCAAAACATAAGTATTGGTTGCAGCAGTTTCGAGCTAGCTAGATATTAAAATCACTTCTGTCTGGATAGAGATATCTCAAGTACCGCTAGAAGACTGGGGTATGATAGTAGACGAACAAGTAGGAACAATAAAAAATGACCGACATTTGCTCCGCAACCACAACTTTCGCTGTCCTTTCAGGTATTTCACTCCTGCTACTGGGAGTCTGGGGTGGAAAGGTGACAAAATAAAAACAAATTTATTTTTAAAATACAGATTTCGTTTATTTTTCCTGTCTTTTGTAACTCTGGTATAACATAAATAACTACTTAAAGGCGAATGATCAACAATTAAACAGTAAATATGATTTTTTTATGTTATTTTGTAATACTACAGCTTTCAGAATTGGTAAATGTAATTCAAAATTACATTCGCAGGAGAGAAATACTATTTCATACTGGTGGCAGCAAGACTAATGATACTGAGGACTAATCACTATTACCACAGAGGATTAACACACTCAGGATAACGTGTCCTGATAAATCTAACGCACTAACTGAATTACTTGTTACTGCATTGATATTTTGAAAGGAAATAGTTCAGTTTCAGAGTATTTAAGGATTTTTGAATTAATTATTTTATTTCTATCTAATTCAATGAAGCTGTACTACTACACGTTCAAAATCGAACTAGCAGTAATAGTAATAATAATAATAATAATAATAATAATAATAATAATAATAATAATAATAACAGAGCTAGAAGCACTCAATGCACTTACACGATCACAATGCCACAAATATAGAAAACATCACATACATTCAGCAACAGAAAGATTCACATTAAGCAGAAAGGAAGGAGGAAGGGGATTTATCGACATAAAAAAACTGCATTATGGGCAGGTAGACAATTTAGGAAAATTCTTTCTAGAATGAACAGAAACATGCAAAATACACAAAACAATCACTCATATAAATACATCGGCTACACCACTGCAATTTCATAACCACTTCTACAACCCTTTAGATCACATAACATCAACAGATACGAAGAAAGTAAATTGGAAAAAGAAAACACTACGTGGAAAGCACCCGTATCATCTATTAACACAGCCACACATCGATCAAGACGCATCCAACACATGGCTAAGAAAAGGCACTATATACAGTGAGACGGAAGGATTCATGATTGCAATACAGGATCAAACAATAAACACCAGATATTAAAGCAAGCATATTATTAAAGATCCCAATACCACAACAGATAAATGCAGACTTTGCAAACAACAAATAGAAACAGTAGATCACAAGTGGATGTACAATACTAGCAAATACAGAATACCCCAGAAGACATGACAGTGTAGCAAAAATAATACATCAACAGCTTGCCTTACAACATAAACTTATAAAACAACATGTTCCCACATACAAGTATGCACCACAAAATGTACTGGAGAATGATGAATACAAATTATACTGGAACAGAACCATTATAACAGATAAAACAACATCACATAACAAACCTGACATCATACTCACCAATAAAAAGAAGAAAATAACACAACTAATCGAAATATCCATACCCCATACAGCAAATATACAAAAGAAAACAGGAGAAAAAATTGAAAAATACATCCAACTGGCTGAGGAAGTCAAGGACATGTGGCATCAGGATAAAGTTGACATTATACCAATTATACTGTCAACTATGTCAACTACAGGAGTCATACCACACAATATCCACCAGTACATCAACGCAATAAAGCTACATCCAAACTTATATATACAACTACAGAAATCTGTAATTATTGATACATGTTCAATCACCCGAAAGTTCCTAAATGCAATGTAACGTATACCGTACAGTTAAAAGGAAGTCACGCTTTACATTTTTGACCAGACATAACGTCTGAGAAAAGAAAGAGTAATAATAATACATTCCTGACAAACTACATAAAAACTTTTCGTAACAGAGAAGCGTTCTCAAAAATTTTTAGAAACATATACTAGTCACATACAAAAATTAAAAAAAAAAGAGATCTGCTACAGAGTACAGAATAAACACTTTGGGAAGAGCTTATGCCATCACGACAGGTGCTTACCTATGAACCTAAAAATAAAGCACTACAATACCGTAGTTGTCTCAGAATGCCTGTGTGTCAGTGAACTGCTGATATTAGATTACAAGGCAGATGAAGATGAAATATTAGAGAGGAGAATTATGATGAAAGTACTGGACCCAGTAAAAACGACAGACGCCTGAAAATTATAAAGTAACACTGAATATTATTTTCCAAGTTGAAGTTCACTTCTGCATCCGTAATTGCTTACGGGTAAACTTGTATAGGTCCTGCGTTAAGGAAACGCACTTTTTGTATCTATTTTTTAACCACACGCATTTCGCTGAAGTTACAGCATCATCAAAGTGCCTTTTATTTGCTTGCTAATAACTAAGAGGAAAAATTGCTCTTTACAGAATATAGAATTTCAGTTTTTAAGCAAAGTATTCACAATTTGAAAACAGAAAATCTTTTTATACCTTGTTGACACGTGTTATGATTTCTGCAACCTTCTATGCTTTTCGCTATATCTGCTTTTCTTTTAGTCTTTGAGCTATAATGCAAAGTACAGAAAGTCGCAGAAATCACAGTTTATGCCAACAAGTAGGCTATAAATAAATTTCCTGTTTTAAAATTTCTGAACACCTTACATAACAATGCTAAATGGTGTACGTGCAGACCGCAGAAAGCAATTTTTCGTGACATTTAATTGGAGTTACGTAGAAAAAAAAAAAAAAAACTGACGAAGCTGTAATTTCGGCGTAACACGTCTGTGTAAAGAAGAAGAAAATAACTGTGTGTGCTGAAGGCGGGAGCTACACCAAGACAAATTTATTAATAATTCTGAAAATACAAGAATGTACGAAATTCAACAGAAATTTTGTTTCCAGCCATTTATACAGTATGTATAACAAAAGATCAGCTAACCAGAACCTCAATTTTCTTACTCAGAATAAACGAATCACAGTCAAGGTGTAACGAAACATTTACAAAGAAACAACATAAGAGAACAACAAACAACAGTTCAAGAAAGAAATATTACAGACGGAAGGATAAGAAGGTAGGAACAAAATATTGGACTAAAAAAGGGAAAACAGATGAAAACGGTGTAAGTCTATAGGGTTACTGTAGAGAGGTAAGAAGAAAGCAACAGGGCATGAAAAACTGAAAGTGGCACGTGATCCTCTGAAGGAGCGCACAAAGAAGAAAGAAAAACAATGTGTTTTCTCGAAGTTCACAGTTTTCGGCAAGACCCGCCGTGTACGTTCCATCTGGTGACAAAAAACCTAGTTACACTGTAAAGTGCTGCCAACTGTGCTTAACCAATGAATAATAGCTACACTTAAGAGTTACTACTTTTAGTACTCGAATAATGAATACTGGAAATGAGCGTTCCTTGAGAGGTATGTTGTCAGTTACAGGATGAGTAGCTGCTCAAGATAATATTACCGGTTGCAGAAATAAGAGTAGGCATCAAAAAATTCTTTCCAATAAAATCTTACTCGACTTTACGACTGTACTCAATAGTGGTTGAACAATAGTGGCTGAACACTCGTGGTTTTGCAGCGTAACATGCACAAATCTGTTTCCATTTTATCTAAAAGAAAACTTATTTTAAGCTCCAATTCGTAGGCCAGCGTCGTTCGATAAGCCTTGGCAGCCAGAAATGCGTCCAGTGAGAATGTTTCGAAAAAATTCGAGAGGAAAAACATTTGTGTTTATTAAGCTGCCGTCGTGGCAGCCCAGGGTTTGTTTTCTTTTCCCCGTCGCACCGCCGGCTGGCTGGATCCTCGGTGGCTGAAAGCCACGAAGCTGTTAGCTACTAAACGTCGTTCCTGTTGCATTTGAAGTTAGTCTAGTGCTATATAGAGCTTCCAACAGATTACTCCCATGTGTGTGCGAAATATCCTCGGGGCATGTGTATGCAAAAATGTAAAAAATGGTTCAAATGGCTCTAAGCACTATGTGACTTTACATCTGAGGTCATCAGTCTCTTAGACTTCGAACTACTTAAACCTAACCAACCTAAAGACATCACACACATCCATACCCGAGGGATAATTCGAACCTGAAACCGTAGCAGCAGCGCGGTTCCTGACTGAAGTGCCTAGAACCACTCGGCTACAGTGGCCGGCCATATAGTCTAAGTGTGCCACACGGTTTGACAAATGCTGAGTATGCCACTGTGGCACTGATGAATGGGTTTTGTAATGGATACGTCTGTGCTGCTCTTAGAGAATACGATAGACGAATTCTTTACTGCAGAGCGCAAAATTTAAGAGTGTTAACCTGTATTTTCACTAGATAGCGTGGGACTGGCGCAGCACCCAGCAGTCTTATTTGATCTGAACAGCTCGATGAACAGTGGATTCAACGTCTTCGAGAATGAGATGAAGGTAGACGACTGGTTTATTGGCCCTGACTAATGGCGAATCGTTGAGTAATCCTGTTAGGTACTGAAGCCGATTTCATCTTGACAGTATGAATAATCCTCTAACTCAGATACGTGTTCTGACTTTGTAGAGACCTATTTTCGTCACTGTTTTTCTGTAAATGTGTGGTGTGGTGTGACTGGCAATCAACTGTTCGGGCCTGTTGCGTTACTGCAACGTCTTAGAGGTTCCCGTCATGTAAATTCTCTTCAAAATGAACTTTCAACATTAATGGAAGAGTTTGCTTTGGTTGAAAGGATGGGTATATTCTTCCAGAGTGACAGGGACTGTCGACATTCTAGGCATCAGGTGATACACCATCAAAACCCAACATTTCCCAGAAGATTTATTGGTAGAAATGATCGCGTTTCTTGGCCAGATAGGTCGTGGACCTAACGGATGTAGGATTTTGCTGTGGAGATCATTGAAAGAAAGTCACAAGGAAAAATAAACAAAACAGATAAATTGATAGTTGTGTGTACGTCCAGAATCGCCTCCAAAACTCCTGCATCGATTTTGCACAGAAATAGCAGGCTTCACAAATATCAGCATTGTGGGGTTTGTAGACTCGAGATATGGGCAAAAAAGTCTTGTTTCCATCCTCTGGCATATACGCTGCCCTGTATAACAGAAATGTTGGGTGGGAACAGTATCGGACAACTAAATCGACCTGCTTTGCAATCAGCCTACATGTCAGGGGTGGGAAGTGGTTTTCCAGGTCCTGGCGTGTAGGCTGCCCTGAACGACAGGTTGCATTGGTACTGAGCTGCTTCAATCGACTTGGATTGCATGGCGGCCTGTACTTCACGGAAAATAAACGATTTTTGATACGCTTGTATGTTGCCAGCTCTTAATCACATGCATTTTGTGGGAGCAGTATTGGTCTGCTTTGTTGAACTCTACTTATAGAAGTTACATGTGCCAATGATCATAGCTGGAGACAGGTTGAGGTGGATGGAGGAGGGGATGGATAGTGCAAGGGGCAGGAAAGAAGCAATGGTCAGAGAGAGGGGGTGGAAAAAATAAAGAAAGGGAACAGAAGGTCAAGACGCAGAGACAGACAGAGGTTGGATGATGATGTGGACAGAAAGAGGGAAGAAGTGGTGCACACATAGGGGGGGGGGGGGAGGAGGAGGAGGAGGAGGAGGCCTGTTGGATATATGTAGCGAATGCAAACAGAGGTGAAGCCATGGGGAAAGTCTAATAACCAATAAAATTATAAAAAATCTATTATTTCAAATTTTGTGTGCACCACCATCTAAAATATATTTCAGTGTTGCAACGATATTTACTTAATAGTTCTTTATTAACCATCTTTTTGTATCCCGGCTGAGAGGCGGCTTGTGGGTAGGAACGGGAAAAGGTAATACAAGTCGGCACTGCAAGAACGTGGTTTACTGGTGCAAAAACAAGGTAGTAAACGATTACATAACGTTGTACGTAGGTGCGATGCTGAAGCGAAGTGTCCTGGCTGGCTGCACCTGATGAAATGGGCTGAAGCAGTTGCGGAGCTCGTAGACCTCGACAGCACGGGCTAGAGGGCGCTGTCGTCTGTGTCTCTCGTAGTGCCAACTTGAGAAACTATTCCGCGGTATCGTTGCTATCGATACCTCACATCTTTTGGCCATGCTCAGATAACTTGATATTAAACAGATAGCGCACATATCAGCGAGAGTTCATAGCTAGAAAAAGATTGTTTTTGAAAGTTATCTGACATTTTTGACTACATATCTACACAAAACTAGAAGCATAATTAAATTCACAAAGGAATTCTCAGCAAATCTTATATTGCCTTATACTTAACGAGTAAAAGTATAAGAATTTATGTAGCAAAAAACCGTGTACAACTGAATATTGGCACAGGCTACTGCAATGCATTGACAAACAGGTGAATGTGATGAACAGCCCGAAGAAAATGGATTGGCAGAGGCAAGAAAGAAGTCTATAGAATGAGTGTGTAAAACATTTACAGCAAGCCTATTATCTAAAGTGGGGAAAAAATATTAATTGGCTGCTCCAACTTTAGTAAGGTTGACTAATAGAACTGTTTGGTCATTAATGACCACACCATGATTCTTTGATGGCTGTTTATTAATAGCCAGAACTCTGAGTGATTTCAGTTTCCTGCCTTTAGTTCCTCTATGCGGACCATAACTTTTAATGTTATAAGAATGACACCCATTCAGAGTATGTTCAGCAAAGGTGGAATCCTTCATGCACATATAGTCCAAAATTTTTCACCTTTAAAGTAGTAGCAGCATTTTATATTTTTCTTCCACATTAGATAACATGATTGGTATAACTTTCGCACCAACGTTTCAGAGACAACTTTCTTCTCCCCCCTCCCCCCCCCCCCCCACATCTTCCCACTCTAACTCCTTCCTTTCTTCGTCCTCTTCATTATATTCACCAGTTTGTCCATAAAACATAATAGTGTGCGCCATCACTCAATTTTTGGCTTTGAGTGTAAAGTAATGAAAGATTTATTTTTTAAGAGTATCTTCTGAATTATATTATGCTTGTTGTTTTGCATCGATGTATACAGTAGTAAAATGGAACATAGCTTTGAAAAACAATATTTTTACATCTATGGAGTGTCGCTGCTGCTATTTAGTATTTATTTATTTGAGGATGTTCTAGTAAGCCGAAATGTGGTTCATAACGAAGTACTGAAAATTGCGTCCAAACAGGCCATGAAGGCCCAACGGGACCGACCGGCCGCCATGTCATCCTCAGCCCACAGGCGTCACTGGATACGGATATGGAGGGCATGTGGTCAGCTTAACGCTCTCCTGGCCGTTTTCAGTTTTCGTGATTGGAGCCGCTGCTCCCCAATCTAGTAGATCCTCACAAGACCTGACTGCACCCTGCTTGCTAACAGCACCTGGCGGACACGCCGGTGAACCATCCAACATTATGAACCATTAAATAAATATTATTGTGCAACACCAACACTATGCATTTCCGTTTTTAATATGTCTATATATCCCCAGGACCCGACGGAATATTCCATAAATACAATTTCATATTTCTCTGGAATATCCAATGCACAAACATAGGCGAAGCACTTGACGCAACCTTCCATTTAACTGGTCTCCATGTTACATGACAAGACTAGTACCAAGTATTTTCATAGAGTTTTCATTCAATATGTGCGTCCTCGGTGAATTTGCTTGTATGGGGAGTAGGGCTCGCCCGGTTGGCCGTGCGGTCTAATGCACGGCTTTCCGGGCGGGAAGGAGCGCCTGGTCCCCGGCACCAATCCGGCCGGCGGATTTGTGTCGAGGTCCGGTGAGCCGGCCCGTGTGTGGATGGTTTTTAGGCGATTTTCCATCTGCCTCGGCAAATGCGGGCTGGTTCCCCTTATTCCGCCTCAGCTACACTATGCCGGAGATTGCTGCGCAAGCAAGTTCTCCACGTACGCGTACACCAGCGTTAATCTACCACGCAAACATAGCAGTTACACTCGTCTGGTGTGAGACGTTCCGACGGGGATCCACCGGGGGCCGAACCGCACAATAAGCCTGGGTTCGGTGTGGGGCGGCGGAGGGGTGAAGTTGACTGTGGTAGTCGTCGTGGGGTTGTGGACCACTGAGGCTGCGGCGGGGACGGAGCCTCTCCGTCGTTTCTATGTCCCCGGTTAACATACAATACAGGGGGAAGAGGCCATGGTCCAAGATATATTTTGCTGCACGACGTTCCTAATGCTGCGAACATCATCAGAAGCTATGAGGAGTGTGGTGTCACCGCCAGACACCACACTTGCTAGGTGGTAGCTTTAAATCGGCCGCGGTCCATTAGTACACGTCGGACCCGCGTGTCGCCACTGTCAGTCATTGCAGACCTAGCGCCACCACATGGCAGGTCTAGAAAGACGGACTAGCACTCGCCCCAGTTGTATTACGACTTTGCTAGCGACTACACTGACGAAGCCTTTTTCTCAGTTGCCGAGAGACATTTAGAATAGCCTTCAGCTAAGTCCATGGCTACGACCTAGCAAGGCGCCATTAACCGTATCTGAAGATAGTCTAATTTGTATAGTCAAGAGCGATGTACCACAAGGATGCAATAAAGTTAAGTATCCGAGGAACTGCATATTTTTCTCTATAGCATTCACCAAGTATCCTGTTCCAGAACTCACGCCAGTCGGTGTGAGTTGACGCGTGCCCCTCGGAAACCTCACCCTGTGTCTAGACTGTCTTGTCTAGACACAACAAGGAGTCCGGTGACCTGTTTGAGTCGGACACTGTTCTGTGCATCCCTATAGCTGCTGATGATACCATCAGCATTACGACACTAAAAGTTATACAGAAACACTTCTTGGTCCTAAAGACGATAAAACAAATTTCACCCAGGACCAGATTTAATACCAAAATGTTAGATCCGTAAGACGAATGAAACTACCACTTCCCTCCCCCATCTCGCCCCTTGGGGAAAAAAGCTGTCATAATGGATCAAAAGATGCTGAATAGACACGTTTTTTAATTGTAAATAGCACAGAAGTGCAATCATCCACAGTCCCGGCAGAACCAGTAAACAATGGCGCTACATTAAGACCAGGAAACAGATACAGCAGAACTGTTCTTGATCAATTTTTTCTCGCAAAATTTTTTGCACTTCAGTGAGCATGCAATCTAGTACCGCATCCTGTTGTCACCAGCTGTTAACAGAAAATGCCCGGAGCGCGTCGATTGCGGCGTCGGACTGCTTCGCTGGGAACGCGTGGTGCATACCGATGTGCAGACATTCCGCGCGAGCCGCACGATGCGCGCACAGAATCGACAGCTGTCCTCTGAAGTACACACAGCGGGGGAGTAGCAGTTTTTTTTTTTTTTTTTTTTTTTAATTGCCGGCCCTGGAGTGGCGCGCCGACCCGCTGCCTCGCTGCTGCAGTGCCCGGCCTGCAGGCAGCGGCGGGTTAGGGGGTTCCCCGGCGCTGACAAGCGAACAGCGGCGGCCGCCCGCCCGCAGAACAAAAGCGCAGCACAGCGGCGCGCCGCGCCGCACAGTGCCGGCTGAGTCGAGAGCGGCGGACGCCCCGCGGCGCAGACAAAGAAACGCCGAAATAAAAGGGACGCGAAAGGGGGCGCCGGAGCCCGCGCCCGTCCCTACAGTGCGCGCGCGTGCGTGTATGTGTGTGCCAGAGAGAACGGCGGCGAGCCACGTGGACTGCCACACCAGCTGCGCCGAGACTATTCCCGAGTCTGTGTCTCGAGGTTGTACCAGAAGCTCAAGAAATATGGGGTGATCCAAGGTTTTGCATAACACATCATTGGGTGATGGACCACATCGTTGAGAACAACGTTTGTTAGAGACAAAACGATCGTTGTCGCATCCCGACAACGCTAGAATTCCTGTACTATTCGTCAGACCCCTGGTGAAGAAATTTCACCCACCAAGTGAGTCTACTAAGTAGAGGTGCTGCATTCTACCTTCTTCTTTCGCTTACGCCATAGTCCCGCAGCGATCGCAGGGTCGGCATGATTACAACGGATTTGGCAGCGTTAGTGTTAGGGATGGCCGATTGCCCTTCCTGCCGTCACCCCGTACCCCCCTGGACGGAATCAGTGTACCCCAACTGTCTGCGTCGAGTGTAAATCGTGAAATAGTGCGGACGTGTTTCGAATGTCTGCGACGCGTGTAACTGAGGCGGAACGTGGGGACCAGCCCGGTATTCACCTAGCGGGATGTGGAAAACTGCCTAAAAACCACATCAGGGCTGGCCGGCACACCGGCCCTCGTCGGTAATCCGCCAGGCGGATTCGATGCGGGGCCAGAGCGCCTACCCCAGTCCAGGAAGCAGCGCCTTACGCTCTCGGCTACCCTGGTGGGTGTGCTGCATTCTACCTATCCCAGTAAACTGATAAGGATGATTTTTACAAGAGGAACTTAAATATGAGTGCAAGTGGAGAAAGATTTCTTAGAAGCGAATCAGGAAGTTTAGTTTTTGTAGCCTGCTCCCTTTTCACATGGAATAGTTGACGGGATTGTAGCCAACACACAATGCATATGCACGCTGCAGGGTACCTACGCCGTGTCAGATTTCAGGTGCATAGCCAATACAAACTGATACCTAACATCACCTGGAAGCATCAGTGAACTTTTTTTCTAACAAAAGTGGTTCCACATGACGTGCTCTACAACCCCCAGACATTTGATGGAAAGGCATCGAAAGGCCTTGCGCATCAGATAAAATTATTTTGCCTCTGGCGACGAAGGCTTCGTATCACTGATAAGAGAGATGGAAGCAGCACATCAGTTAACCAAAAGTGCTACGAGAAATGATCAGTGTCAGTTAATGCAAAGATACAACATTAATGCATAGTAGTACTTCCGGATATCCTATATGCAGCAGAATGCCTTGCTACGAATAGAAAAGCTCTGGCTCAGAAATTAGAAGTAAAATGGAAATGAGAGTTTGGCGTCATTGGCCGGGAGGCCCCTTACGGGGCAGGTCCGGCCGCCTTGGTGCAGGTCTTATTGCATTCGTCGCCACATTGGGCGACCTGCGCGCGGAGGAAATCTCCGACCCTGGTGAGAATCGAACCCGGACCCCATAGGACGGCAGTCCTTCACGCTGACCATTCAGCTATCGGGGGGGACGAAATTAGTAGTAAGAGAAAAAAAGATGTTGCGGAAAACCCTAGGCCAAATCAAAGAACATGGTGAATTCAGGGCACAATCATGAATGAATGGTATAGCCATGCACGGGGTTTGGCAAAATATGGAAACACACCAAGAAATACATGCTTGGAACACACATGTTGATGCTAGGCATGCCTGCAGGTTGCACCGTTGTGGGATCACGAACAGCACCTGTGCATTAACCTCAGTACGCTACGAGTGTCAGTCACGGTCAAAACAATGTTTCGTGCAGTTGTGTGTGCAACAAAGCGAATTGTTGTTTCTCGTAGGCGGGTGCTTTCGTAACTTAGGGAACCGAAGCGTTTGGTGTTTCAAGAGGCACCATATCGAAGATTCATACCGCATTGAAGAACAATATGACGAAAAATAAGAGGACGACAGTCCCAAAAATGGCTCCAGAACTGAACGTCATATTCGCGAATCCTGTCAGCACGAAAACAACACGGAGGGCGCTCCAAGAGCAGGGAATTGCATGTTGAGCTGAGATTCCAAAACGACTCACCAGCTACGCAAATGTCGGTTATATGGAAACGTGATAGCGAAGTCGTATGATCTGGACTGTGGAGCAATGTAAGAAACTCGTATGGTCGGAGGTGTTTAGACTCACAATGTTCCTGACATCAGGCCGACTTTACGTCCCAAGAGTGAAACATATCGGAGGTTCGGTGATGATTTGGTCAAACATGTCATTCGAAACACTCATGGTTACTCTGCTACGCAGCTTCACTGCCAAGGATTATTTGACTAATTTGGCTCATAAGGACAATCCCCTGGAACAATGTTTGCTCCCCATCGGTGACGTCGTGCTCACAGACGATCATCCAGGACTGGTTTTATGAGCTTTATGGTGAACTGGCTTATCCACCTTGGCCACCACAGTCCCCAGATATCAATATTACTGATCCTTTGTGGTTTGCTTTGGAGAGAAGCGTGGGTAATCACTATCCACTTTCGTCATCGTTCGCTGAACTTGCGACTATGGCATAATATTTCTTTGAAAACGGTACAGGTCCTGTATTTATCCGTTGCGACACGACTGGGAACATTTTCGAACGCCAACGGCTTTTCTATTTGTTATGAGGCACGGTAATCTGCTGTGTTTTAAGTCTTACCATATTTTTGCCCACCCCGTGTACAGAAGATGAAAGACATCATTTGATGTATCCTATGGCTTGGGCCCTACCACTTTACATCCTGTTCTTCCGGGTTGCCTAACACAGCGTGCATCAACACAATGAACACTTGCAGACTACCTTGGGGAGGGCTCCATTCGGATCAGTGGCGCCACTTTCGCCGCTCTATTTCGCTACTCCGATCACGTGTCCGTAGGTGACGGCGACAAACGTAACCTTCTGCACAACCGGTAATAGGGAAGCTGCACAGCTACAAGCCGGTCGTTTCCGGATACACTCCACTTCTGCGAGTTACCTGCGCATTCAGCGAGCAGCCAAGTCGGGGTCATCAGAGCAGCCACATAAGTTTTTATGTTGGACTTTCTGTGTCTACCATTTAATCCCCTTACAAGGAGAGGTCCCCAGCGGTGGAATCGACTTTTTGAAACCATCTATACGATTATGTAAGTTAAGATCCTAGGTGCAGCCATTCACACCGTTAGGCCCTCATTTGCGAGTATTGACGAAAAAAAAAATTCGAAAATTTTTGAGACACTCAATGAAGTTAAAAAAAAGTTGTCACATTGTCTGGATGCGTGGCATAATGGATAAGATAGGAAATACACATCGGGTAGGTTGTGGGTTCGAACTCATCACGTGCAGTACATTTTTATCGAAATGAGTTTAATCATCATTTTTATTCAGAAAAATTTGTTCATATGTTTTAACTAACTTTATGTGTTAATGTCTACATAATTTCTTTTAATTTGTCATCCTGTTTTTTCGTTCACGTTATTGCATTCATTAAATCTATTTCTCATTTTGTTTAAATATCATTGTAATTATAAACCCTTCTTCAATTTAAGTCAGAAGCTGAGAAGAAAGAAGGTGATTTCCATCAGATCATCTCGTTCTTCTCAGCTTCTGATAGACATGCTAGTTTACTTCCCAGATATCTAAAAGTGACACCATCGTTTGGTAGCGCTTTAATAAATCGTTTCGTAGTGCCAAGTCTTACTTGAAATCGAGGCAGTCAACCTTTCAGTAGAGTAAAACCTTCTTACATCCTACCTTTAACGTTCTAGTTAGCCAGATTTTTTGAAACCAGTGCTTGTCTTTTGCGTAAGGAGTCGTCTTTCTCCAAAACTTGAACACGCTAGATGTGGGACCCACGACTTGAACTAATCCCCAACCTTAACGCCGAAGTGCGTAAAGCACACTTCTTTGACAATGTTTGAGATTGTCCTCTCCTGCTATAGGTTTGCCAGAGATGTATCGGAAGTGGTCAGGAGAATTAATATAGCCTCTTGAAGCCACGAAATTCGCAAAATCAGGCACCAGTTCATTTGTAGCATGGTACTGAAGTGTAAAGCAAACGTGGCCCCAACATTAATATATCACCGGTATATGAGTATCCCAGATGCAAAAGATGCTAACTGCATGATACGTGAAACTGAGATACCAGCGAAAAACTCGTCCTGGCCAAGCTATTAAAGTTAAAGACGTCATCCCTTTTTTAAAAAAATAAAAACATTATTAATTAGTCGTTATTAATGGATTAAATCTGCGATTATGTTTTATACGTTAAAATCTTATGTGAAATATTGACTTAGCGGCTTTTGCACCCGATTTATGCATTTAGCAGGTTTTGCAAACGTATCGATACAATTACGAAGAACATTCGGGTGCAAGACCTGCTATTCGGTGAATGGAATGAGAGAAGGATGGAATGTAATTGTTGAGGATGTACACAAAATACGTTTTCTTTCAAAGAGAAGTCTAAAAATTCTACAAAATTAACATATAAAAACACGGAGGTGATATTATTTTAACAGGAGAAACTGTCTTATTTAACATAAAAAAAGAGAACAGAAATGAATGTCCACATTAGATTTTTTAAAAATACATCACCATCTTTCGACCTCTCAAGATACTGTAGAGAATAAAATAAGCTCCAAGTTTCATCTTAGCAAAACATCGATAAAATTTTAGAAAATGAAAAAATTGGCGAAAAGGAGCATTTTAGTTAAAACAGCGACAAAAAGTTCTAGAAAATCAAATCGGCTGAAACTCGTTTTTACATGACTCCGACCTCAACACTGCCCATCAATCGCTTCCGACTTCTTCCTCGTTCTGAGGGCTGGAACCGGAAGGACCGTCTCCATGAGTGCCTTCCTGCTCGTGTGACACCTCGGTGTAGAATTTGAGTTCGTCGTTGGTCACCCAGTCTTCACCAAAACGGAGCTCCAAAAGTTTTTTCACGTCTCCGAGTTTGGCTTCTAAAAGTTCTACAACTGCTGTGATTGACGTCGGCCATTTCCTTTGCTGAAACTCCGCAGCCAACCTAACTCTGGATAAGAAAAACATCGCTTCCATTCCAGCAAACTGAAATGTTGTTGTTGTCTTCATTCCATACACTGGTTTGATGCAGCTCTCCATGCTACTCTATCCTGTGCAAGCCTCTTCATCTCCCGGTACCTACTGCAACCAACATCCTTCTTAATATTGTAGTAGCTTACCCGCATTCCTATTTTCCTATTCATTATTAAACCTACTCCTGCATTACCCCTATTTGATTTTGTATTTATAACCCTGTATTCGCCTGACCAGAAGTCTTGTTCGTCCTGCCACCGAACTTCACTAATTCCCACTATATCCAACTTTAACCTATCCATTTCCCTTTCTAAATTTTCTAACCTACCTGCCCAATTAAGGGATCTGACATTCCACGCTCCGATCCGTAGAACGCCAGTTTTCTTCTCCTGATAACGACGTCCTCTTGAGTAGTCCCAGCCCGGAGAACCGAATGGGGGACTATTTTACCTCCGGAATATTTCACCCAGGAGGACGCCATCATCATTTAACCATACAGTAAAGCTGCATACCCTCGGGAAAAATTACGGCTGTAGTTTTCCCTTGCTTTCAGCCGTTCGCAGTACCAGCACAGCAAGGCCGTGTTGGTTAGTGTTGCATGGCCAGATCAGTGAATCATCCAGACTGTTGCCCCTGCAACTACTGAAAAGGCTGCTGCCCCTCTTCGGGAACCACACGTTTGTCTGGCCTCTCAACAGATACCCCTCCGTTGTGGTTGCACCTACGGTACGGCCATTCGTATCGCTGAGGCACGCAAGCCTCCCCACCAACGGCAAGGTCCATGGTTCATGAGGGGGGCAAACTGAAATATAGCTTTGAATGTCTAGACTGGTAAATTTAATGTCAATTAGTGTGATTTGAACCCGAAGATGGAACGGCGACCGCCATGCCTTTGAACTTGGACGTTTAGCGGGCTTCACGCCAGAGCAGTGCGTCCGTACAACGGCTTTTGAAACCGAACGCGATTTTCTACAGCAATTTTCAACGATTTATAGCAGGTTTTGCACCGCGAAACCTGTTTCATCGTGTGCGCCCTGAAAAAATCGATACGGCAGTGAGCTCACCTCAAAATAGAGAAAATATGCATTTAGCGTCTTTTGCGTCTGCGCTACTCATATACACGTACAAGTATTATCCATACTGCAGTGAACTCGAGAAATTATTTTATGACATGATACACCACGAAGATAACAATGAGGTCGCCCCACGTTGGGCGCCAAAAATGTAGTGAACTGCGAATTCCTCCCCCAAATGAAATCACTCACAAAGGGCACAAAATTAAGGGGGTGGTGTATGAATATAAAAGATTGCTTATATGACCAAAACATGAAAGAAATCTATTTATTTTCGTGCAGTTTACACACACCAAGACAAAATTATAAATCTCAGAGCCGATTTGACTGGGCACAGACACGACTCAGTCGTTAAAGGGAAGGAGGAGGGAACGAATCGTCTCACCATTATTCGTTATCGTTCGTCCTATACTCCTGTCGGCGGCAGGCGCTGCGTCGGTACGGCGCGTCGCCTCGGAGCTGTACTGCGCCAGTAGATACGTTGTAGAATCGTGGAACATATTTTGTGTTCAGACATAATGACCCTTCTAGATTCCAAGAAGCTCATCTGCAGAAACCAGCACAGTTTTAGGAAACAGCGGTCATGGGAGACACAGCTGGCCATCTTTGTGTATGATATACAACAGACTCTACATACCGTCTCCTAGGTTGATGCAATATTTCTCGGCTTTCGAAAGGCGTTCGACTCAGTTCCGCACTATCGCTTGCTACAAAAAGTGCGCGCTTACGGTCTATCCGATGACATATGTGGTTGGATAGAAAGTTTTCTAACAGACAGGGAGCAGTATGTCGTCCTGAATGGGAAGACTTCAACAGAAACAAGGGTAGCATCAGGTGTGCCCCAGGGCATCGTAATAGGTCCTCTGCTTTTTACGATTTACATAAACGATCTGGTTGATGGTATTGACAGCGGCCTTAGACTGTTTGCCGATGGTGCTGTAGTCTACAGGAAAGTTGTATCACACGAAAGTTGTGAACAAATTAATGTGGAATCATTCCATGTAAGCTTTCACGGCCGGCGTCTTTATCAGTAAAATCTTCCGGGCTAAGTTTTCGTGGTCGATCTGTAGAACTTCTTCTTCCTGACGTTCCGTTCTCAACTACGGAGAACATCTTCCGAGGTGAGTCGACGACTGGCTGTTAGGAGCTGGGGCCGCCGCTTATATAGAGATCGTAGGGGGCGCCACCACACGTCACGTGGCGTCGATGTGCAGCTATCTCTGGCTATCGTTTGTTCTCTCGATTGCAGGCAATCGATTGTCACGTGATTGATGCAACGTCGACCGCCATATCTTATCCAATTTTAATCCTTCTTCTTTACGATTAAAATTGTATTGATGTTTGTGGATTTCAATTGCCTCTCTATACATACGTGTATAATAGTGCGACGTCCTCGCTAGCACGCTTGTTTCACCAAATTTTATTTCGTGATCTCCATCCTTAAAAACATGTTCCGCTACTGCCGATTTGTCGATATGTCCCAAGCGACAGTTTCTTTTGTGCTCCGTCAGCCGTGTATTGACGCTTCTTTTTGTAGTTCCTATGTAAACCCTGCCACAACTACACGGAATTTTATATACCCCTGGGGTGGCTAGGGGGTGACGAGCATCTTTTGTTGATCTTAGGCATTCACTAATTTTCTTAGTAGGTCTAAAAATGGTCTCTACCTGAAACTTGGCTAGTACGATAGCCAGAGATAGCTGCACATCGACGCCACGTGACGTGTGGTGGCGCCCCCTACGATCTCTATATAAGCGGCGGCCCCAGCTCCTAACAGCCAGTCGTCGACTCACCTCGGAAGATGTTCTCCGTAGTTGAGAACGAAACGTCAGGAAGAAGAAGTTCTACAGATCGACCACGGCAACTTAGCCCGGAAGATATTACTGATAAAGACGCCGGCCGTGAAAGCCTACATGGAATGATTCGACGCCTCTACGGGGAGGAAATGTCAACTAGGGTACGACGACTGGAGAACCTACGCAAGAAGAAAGGTCAACAACTTTGCTCACTCACTTTTCTGCTACGCTGTCGTGATACCGGTATAGTTCCCAAGTTTTTAAAAGTGAGAAGAATGTTTCATTCGGCCCAAGCCAACCGTATTTACTCTCGTATGGAACTGGCGTTACTACGTGAGTGGATACATCAGACACGACGAGGACTGGCGGTATGTGATGGCCAACTGCTAAATCTTCATTTACTTATTAGCAATACTATGCATTTTAGTCATTGGAACAAAGTAGACAGTTTAACATTTAGATCCATGGAGATTAGTGCAGAAGTGTCTTCCAATAGGCAGAAGGAGAAGTTTGATCGTCTACAAGAGGGTCGACAGGAAACACCGATTCCAAACAATTCCCATACGGTTATTAATTTATCGGAAAAAGAATTGTCTAAGGAAGAACTTTCTGTTCTGTCTAAAGGAGGGAATTTTGCAATAACTCCATCCAAGATTCCTGTGGAGGACATTATTGTTAATATAGAGGCAGGAATTCGTCAGTTACCATCATATTCTGCTGATGAAATTAGAATGGAAACCTCCAGGATATTACGCAAAGCTAAGCCACCCAGCAGCAATCTGTCTCAAGGGGAAAGGAAAGCATTGCGGGAGATCAATGCAGACAAGAATGTTATTATAGTTGCCGCTGACAAGGGAAATGTTACTGTTTTAATGAATACTGAGGATTATCACAAGAAGATCAGTGATCTCCTGGAACCCAGCACATACAAGAAGTTGAAAAAGGATCCCACAACGAATGTGATGAATGCCACCAATCGTCTGATAAAACAGTCTTCTATTCCTACAGAAGTTAAAAAGTATCTTTGTAAAACGGAGGCTTATCCTCCGAGATTATATGGATTACCAAAGATACATAAACCTGATGTTCCTTTGAGACCAATAGTCAGCGCAATTGGAGCTCCTGCCCAAGAACTAGCCAGACACCTTGCCTCTTTGTTACAACCTTACATAGGCAAAACTGAGAGTCATATTAAAAACTCTCTACACTTTATTGAGAAATTGAGGGAAATTACTGTCGGTCCTAATGACATACTTGTCAGTTTTGATATAGTGTCCTTGTTCACGATGGTTCCAGTTGATGAAGCTCTCTCCCATATAGCCGATATGTTCCCTATTGATATAGTAGCCTTGTTCCAACACTGTCTATCCTCGACCTATTTTCAGTACAATGGTGAATTTTATGAACAGACCGATGGGGTAGCCATGGGAAGCCCCCTAAGTCCCGCAATTGCGAATTTATTCATGAAATATTTTGAACATCAAGCACTGCAGTCGGCCAAAAAAAGGCCCTCGAAGTGGTATCGGTATGTGGATGATACCTTTGTAATATGGAATCATGAGGAAGAAGACTTGAATGATTTTCTGGTACACTTAAATAGCATCAACCCAAAGATTAAATTTACTATGGAGAAGGAGAAGAATGGACAACTTAACTTCTTGGATGTATCAGTTATCAAACGAGCAGATGGGACCTTAGGCCATAAGGTCTACAGGAAAGGTACACATACTGATCGCTACCTCCATAAGAACTCAAACCACCACCCTAGGCAAAAGAGGGGGGTCATAAAAACACTAGTGGATAGGGCCAATAATATTTGTGAACCAGGCTACTTGAAAGAAGAACTGAATCATTTACGACTGGCCTTTGCGAAAAATGGTTATACGAAAAACGAGATTAACCGAGCACTTCACCCAAATAGAAAAATGCCTAAAAATAGGAGACAGCAACAACCATCAGCTGGAAAAGTATTTCTTCCGTTCATCCATAATATCACGGATCGCATTGGAAAAGTACTAGCCAAGTTTCAGGTAGAGACCATTTTTAGACCTACTAATAAAATTAGTGAATGCCTAAGATCAACAAAAGATGCTCGTCACCCCCTAGCCACCCCAGGGGTATATAAAATTCCGTGTAGTTGTGGCAGGGTTTACATAGGAACTACAAAAAGAAGCGTCAATACACGGCTGACGGAGCACAAAAGAAACTGTCGCTTGGGACATATCGACAAATCGGCAGTAGCGGAACATGTTTTTAAGGATGGAGATCACGAAATAAAATTTGGTGAAACAAGCGTGCTAGCGAGGACGTCGCACTATTATACACGTATGTATAGAGAGGCAATTGAAATCCACAAACATCAATACAATTTTAATCGTAAAGAAGAAGGATTAAAATTGGATAAGATATGGCGGTCGACGTTGCATCAATCACGTGACAATCGATTGCCTGCAATCGAGAGAACAAACGATAGCCTGAGATAGCTGCACATCGACGCCACGTGACGTGTGGTGGCGCCCCCTACGATCTCTATATAAGCGGCGGCCCCAGCTCCTAACAGCCAGTCGTCGACTCACCTCGGAAGATGTTCTCCGTAGTTGAGAACGAAACGTCAGGAAGAAGAAGTTCTACAGATCGACCACGGCAACTTAGCCCGGAAGTTTTTACTGATAAATTAATGTGGATTTGCAGAAAATAAATGCGTGGTGTAATGACTGGCAGTTATCTCTCAATATTAGTAAGTGTAACCTACTGCGTGTAATAAGGCGAAAATCGCCATTAATGTATGAGTACAAAATAAATGATCAGTCTTTAGAAGCGCTAACACGTCAGTCAAGTATCTGGGTGTGACTATTCGAAATGACCTCAAATGGAATGATCAGATTACACAAGTAACGGGTAAGGCGTACTTTAGATTGCGGTTTATTGGTAGAATCCTGAAGCGATGAAGTCCTTCAACAAAGGAAATAGCTTACAATACGTTAGTTCGTCCAGTCTTGGAGTGTTTTTCGTCTGTATGGGACCCTTACCAGTTGGATCTGATTCAAGAGACTGAGGAGGTCCAAAGAAGAGCGGCAAGATTCGTGACTGGTACATTCAGCCATCGCGAGAGCGTTACAAATCTCATAGAAAGTTTGAAGTGGGACACAATTGCAGATAGACGGCGTGCTAAGCAGAAGGGGCTGCTCACTAAATTTCGAAATCCAATCTTCACCGAGGATATGGAGCATGTATTACTACCACCAACTTTCAAATCGCGCAATGATCACCATTCAGAGATAAGGGGAATTAGAGCTGAGGCGTTCAGACAGTCACTTTTCCCTTGCGCGATCCGCGAGTGGAACAGAGGGAGGGAAATAAGACTTTGGCGCGAATTGCGCCCACCGCCACACACCGCTTGGTGGCTAGCGGAGTATATACGTACATGTAGACTGCCCTCATCAGCAATCGCGGCGTTGCAGCGGGGACCAGGTACGATCTCCGTGTTGTCTGACAGTTGTCGGATGCGTGGCTCAAATGGTTCAAATGGCTCTGAACACTATGGGACTTAACTGGTGAAGTCATCAGTCCCCTAGAACTTAGAACTACTTCAACCTAACTAGCCTAAGGACATCACACACATCCACGCCCGAGGCCGGATGCGAACCTGCGACCGTAGCAGTCGCGCGGTTCTGGACTGAAGCGCCTAGAACCGCTCGGCCACACCGATGCGTGGCCGAAGCTGTTCTATCACGGTGTCAGAACGCGATGTTCGCGCTGGGTGGAAGAGCGCCCATGTCTTCTCACTTCCGACTCTCTGTACCGCTTCTCCGTGATCTCTCAGCTCAACTCCTCTTCCAATATTCTACCTTTCGGCATTGTCGTTGGCCGACAACATTTTCAATCCAGCACAATGACAGATCGCCGAGCGGGTTAAGAATTTTCTATTTGGCGTGGGCTGGCGTGTGGGGCTCGTGAATCGGCATGTATCTCACGATTTCACATTCTTAAGATGTTTTCATGCATTCCGAGGCGGTTGGGAGAGCAGCTATACACCACTTCCTTATAACCACTTCCTCTGTGTGAGCCCCGGACAAATGGTTCAAATGGCTCTGAGCAGTATGGGACTTAACTTCTGAGGTCATCAGTACCCTAGAACTCAGAACTACTGAAACTTAACTAACCCAAGGACATCACACACTTCCATGCCCGAGGCAGGATTCGAACCTGCGACCGTAGCGGTCGCGCGGTTCCAGACTGTAGCGCCTAGAACCGCTCGGTCACTCCGGCCGGCTGAGCCCCGGACAGACTCATGTTTGGGCTCCGCCTCAAAATCTGCCGGCATACGTCACTTATAAGGAATTTCCTCACTGTCGAGAAAAACATCATCTTAAGAACGCCGACTTCTTTCACATGCGTCACTGCGCCAGTTCCCCGTGCTTTATGTTCGCTCCTCCCTGTGCCCGTGGGGTGCTGAAAATGTCTCCACATCCCTGTCTTATAAGGCAGGTAAACTGATGCCGCCAGGCCAGAACAACTCAGATGCTTTGCCGTTCCGTCCTAATGGCGGCAGGTGTCCATCAACTGTTGGCACGTCATGCTTCTCATTGTCAGATGGGTCCTTCGCATCGTGTCCCACTTTGAGCGAGGCGAGGACGTCGGCCAGGCTTTCCGCTGTGTGCTTGCAGAATGACTGCAGTGCCCTCTCCTTGGAAGGCTCGCCTCAGGGAGTCCAGCCCCTTTCGCCTCCACGGCCGCTCCCGGCGACTTGGTGAATGTGGCTAGGGTCGGACGTATTGCAATAAATATTACAAAAATTTATGTGCGTACGTACGAGGGTTGAATGAGAAGTAATTCCTCCACCTACGTTAATCTGGTTTGGAAGGGAACATTTTAAAGAATCAAACGCAGAAATAATGCTTATAATGTGATCTTTAATTACCAATATTCACTTTTCCACACAGTCACCATCCAGTTGGATACATTTCTGCCAACGATGAAAAAGTTTTCAGTAGTCGTTACGGAAGAAGCCGACACTCTGTTTTCCGCAACCGCAGTCTCACAGATCTCTCAACGTTTTCATCAGAAGCATACTGATGTCCCCGCAGATCGTATTTCATTATCTGAAACAGATGGAAGTCAACGGTGCTTAAAATGGATTCTATGGAGGATGCCGTACAGTGGTGAGTTTCAGTTCTGCTGTGGTGGCACATGAACTGTGTGGTTTCTACATCTACATCTACATCTACATTTATACTCCGCAAGCCACCCAACGGTGTGTGGCGGAGCGCACTTTACGTGCCACTGTCATTACCTCCCTTTTCTGTTCCAGTCGCGTATGGTTCACGGGAAGAACGACTGTCTGAAGGCCTCCGTGCGCGCTCGAATCTCTCTAATTTTACATTCGTGATCTCCTCCGGAGGTATAAGTAGGGGGAAGCAATATACTCGATACCTCATCCAGAAACGCACCCTCTCGAAACCTGGCGAGCAAGCTACACCGCGATGCAGAGCGCCTCTCTTGCAGAGTCTGCCACTTGAGTTTGTTAAACATCTCCGTAACGCTATCACGGTTACCAAATAACCCTGTGACGAAACGCGCCGCTCTTCTTTGGATCTTCTCTATCTCCTCCGTCAACCCGATCTGGTACGGATCCCACACTGATGAGCAATACTCAAGTATAGGTCGAACGAGTGTTTTGTAAGCCACCTCCTTTGTTGATGGACTACATTTTCTAAGGACTCTCCCAATGAATCTCAACCTGGTACCCGCCTTACCAACAATTAATTTTATATGATCATTCCACTTCAAATCGTTCCGCACGCATACTCCCAGATATTTTACAGAAGTAACTGCTACCAGTGTTTGTTCCGCTACCATATAATCATACAATAAAGGATCCTTCTTTCTATGTATTCGCAATACATTACATTTGTCTATGTTAAGGGTCAGTTGCCACTCCCTGCACCAAGTGCCTATCCGCTGCATATCTTCCTGCATTTCGCTACAATTTTCTAATGCTGCAACTTCTCTGTATACTACAGCATCGTCCGCGAAAATCCGCATGTAACTTCCTACACTATCTACTAGGTCATTTATATATGTTGTGAAAAGCAATGGTCCCATAACACTCCCCTGTGGCACGCCAGAGGTTATTTTAACGTCTGTAGACGTCTCTCCATTGATAACAACATGCTGTGTTCTGTTTGCTAAAAACTCTTCAATCCAGCCACACAGCTGGTCTGATATTCCGTAGGCTCTTACTTTGTTTATCATGCGACAGTGCGGAACTGTATCGAACGCCTCCCGGAAGTCAAGGAAAATAGCATCTACCTGGGAGCCTGTATCTAATATTTTCTGGATCTCATGAACAAATAAAGCGAGATGGGTCTCACATGATCGCTGTTTCCGGAATCCATGTTGATTCCTACAGAGTAGATTCTGGGTTTCCAAAAACGACATGACACGCGAGCAAAAAACATGTTTTAACATTCTACATCAGATCGACGTCAGAGATATAAGTCTATAGTTTTGCGCATCTGCTCGACGATCCTTCTTGATGACTGGGACTACTTGTGCTCTTTCCCAATCATTTGGAACCTTCCGCTCCTCTAGAGACTTGGGGCACACGGCTGTTGCCAAGCAAAGCAGTAACGTCACCCACACCTTCTTGTGAAATGCCGATTGTGATTGCAAGCCGGCCGCGGTGGCCGAGGGGTACTACGCGCTTCAGTCCGGAACCGCACGACTGCTACGATCGCAGGTTCGAATCCTGCCTCGGGCATCGATGTGTGTGATGTCCTTAGGTTAGTTAGGTTTAAGTAGTTCTGATGACTTCAGATGTTAAGTCCCATAGTGCCCAGAGCCATTTTTTGTGATTGCAATTTCTGTCAATACGATGATCGTCCCGAATCAATCTGTGAACATTTTGCTTATGAAACTCGGTGGTTGCTGTCACAGGACGTCTAACTATTTGTTTTTCACGCAGGTCAGATGTTTCCCCCTCAACGTCTTTAAGCTTACTCGACCAACGACACACAGTACTCACATCAACACAATCACCAAAAACGACTTTCATTCTCTGATGAATCTCCTTTGGGGTGACACCTTCTGCTGTCAAGAATTCAATGACTGCACGTTGCTTAAATGGCATTGACCGACCGTCTGCGCATGGTTCCATATTTTACACTGTAACAACACAACTGTTGAATTCTAAGGCTTCCCGCCAAATGGAGCTGTAGAGAAGAGGCTACGGAACAAGGCAGTACCTGCCGCATGCCAATGTTGCCAACTGTTGAAGAGTTACGAAGGTGGAGGCATTATTTGTCATTCAACCCTCGTATGTATTCGGAAAGCAAGAAACGATCGGCCGCGAAATGGAGATCACAGTGAAAATCTGATAAAGCTTTGCACAGATATGTAAGTCAGTGTCGCTAGTATGCCCGTAGATAGCACGCGTCGCACTTTTCAGTTCTGAGCGCACACTGAGCATGTGAAAATACCTAGAAAATAGTGTCTCCCGCAAGGTGTGGGTTCCTTGCTGAGAGATTTCTCTTGACGTCATACACACCCACACGACGAAACTGTCAAACTTTCCTTTCTTCGTAACAGTTCTCGGCCGCACATTGGAGGGGAAAGGATACCGCTCATCCGCGTTTTCGGTGGAAAGTATTGGGTCATCCACCTTACAGCCCCGGCTTTGCTTCCTCTGATTTTCATCTATGCTGAAACGAACCACTGGATATATGAACAACAGGTAACGAGTTACAGTCCAGCGCAGATAATTGTCGGAAAGTACACGAGCCTGCCTTCTATAACGAGGGTATTTGGAAGTTGGTACAACACGACGACGGTTTTCGAAGTCGGAGAGGTAACTACGTAGACAATTACCTGGAAGACGTAGTTACCTGTTACAAATAAACCATTTTTTATTTTCACTGTGGTGTTCATTTCGCGATTCATAGGTCCTTACTTCTGAATAGCCCTCCTACGTTCCACATCTCCTATTGAACCACTGGGCAGATTACAACCAAACTTAATACACGTATTACTTACTGTCTCGAAAGAATCGCTGTGGGGGTAAGAAACACCTACTTGTCAAAGGGATGTGGGTGGTGATACAAAAGGAGTGTAGTCAACAATGCGTGAATACTCACCCTTTCCTCTACATGTACATGGATACTCTGTAAATCACACTTAAGTGCCTGGCAGAGGGTTCATCGAACTACCTTCACAATAATCCACTTTTATTCAAATGTCGTATAGCGCGCGGAAAGAACGAACTCCTATATATTTCCTTGCGAGCTCTGATTTATTTTATTATGGTGATCGTTTCTCCCTGTGTGTTTCGGCGTCAACAATGTATTTTCGCCTTCGGAAGAGGATGTTGGTGATTGAAATTCCGTGAAAAGATTTCGCCGCAGCGAAACACGCCTTTGTTTTAATGAATCCTGTACAATGTCCGTGACACTTTCTCTCCTATTTCTCGATAAAACAAAACGTGCTGCTCTTCGTCGAACTTTCTGTATGTACTCCATTAATCCTCTCTAGCACGGATCCCAAACCACGCAGCAGTACTCCAAAAGAGTAGTGTAGGCAGTCTGTTTAGTAGATTCGTTACATTTTCTAAGTGTTCTGCAAATAACTCGTAGTCTTCGGTTTGCCTTCCGCACAAGATTTTGTGTGTTCTATCAATTTAAGTTGTTCGTAGTTGTAATACCTAGATCTGACTGATTTGTCATGTGCCGGCCTTATGGCCGAGCGGTTCTAAGCGCTTCAGTCTGAAACGGCGCGACCGCTACGGTCGCAGGTTCGTGTTCTGCTTCGGGCATGGATGTGTGATGTCCTTAGGTTAGTTAGGTTTAAGTAGTTCTAAGTTCTAGGGGACTGATGACCAAGTAAGTTGAGTCCCATAGCCTCAGAGCCATTTTTTTTTTATTTGCCGTGCAACCGAAGTTTAACGGATTCCTTTTAGCACTCTTGTGGATGAACTGATACTTGTCATTATTTAGGGTCCATTGAAAATTTTCGCATCGCACAGCTATATTTTCTAAATCGTTTTGCAATTTCTTTTTTTGTTTTTGTTGTTTTTCTAGTACTTGAGAATAAAAAAATGGTTCAGATGGCTCTGAGCACTATGGGACTCAACATCTTAGGTCATAAGTCCCCTAGAACTTAGAACTACTTAAACCTAACTAACCTAAGGACATCACACACACCCATGCCCGAAGCAGGATTCGAACCTGCGACCGTAGCAGTCCCGCGGTTCCGGACTGCAGCGCCAGAACCGCACGGCCACCGCGGCCGTCACTTGAGAATAAAAACACTTACTGACTTGCAATAAACTTTACATATAATTTCAAACATTTATGTAACTTTCTCTCTCTGACAACCACCGCAAAATAAACGAAAGGAAAAAAATTATCACTTACTATATTTTCAGTGTTCATGCAACAAAACTGGCGCTTCGGGTAGCAAACGATCCTTCATTTTCCCACAGAGAGCACGCGGGCTGGATTGTGTACTAACAGCCAGCGTGTCAAAATGTATCGACATAGTTCAAATTTCATACCATCCCGTAGGTGCTCATATACGGTTTCAGCCTTGACCACTGTTCCGTTATATGGGGACTCCTCTAGCTCACTCGTGCTATCACAGGAGCATTTTATGTTATTTTCTGTTTGATGTCCAGCGCCTAGCGAGAAATTGCTGACAATGAAGCTGGTCCATCCCATTCTGTTCTCTCGATCGACACGTAACTTGATTCTGTCGCGCCCCGATGATGCAGCTAAAATGCTGGGAAACCGGTCGTCCCTATAAATAATGTATTTACAGCTAAAGCGGGCTTATCTTTTCAAAACAATAAATAAAGATGTTCACCAGTCACTCGACGGAGACTGCAGTTTCGTACGCCCAGGTTACGCCGTTTCGTAAATCTGATTTCATCGAGCGAGTTGTCGCAGCGATAAATCACAGAACTTACAATACAGACTGGTTGGAGCGGAGGAAGTTGTTTCAGAAGTCATACAAAAAACGTTAAACTATGTTCGGAGCTCTCGTTGTAAATCATTCCTCTGAACTGCCACAGTAGCTCCTCACGAAAAGAACAGGACAGGTTCTGCCCTCAACGTTCTTCATGTGGGTAGCTGTTCTACGCTGCGTGTTGAGAGAGAAGGTAAATTTCTGTGGGAAACGACTCTGAGACAGTTTAATGAGTCACATTAGGTTCCCTTATAATAAGAAAATCGTCTGGAAAAATTGATATTTATTCAGATGCTTATAGATAGTTCTTGTTACGTTACGCAATTAATCAAGGGTGTAGTGTATGTGGTACTCTTAGACTAATATTAAACATCATAAAGCCAGTATGTAATAATATACTAATTTATTTAATAAAAACACAGACATGACAAACCTTTACATTGACTGCCTAAACAGGCCAATTCAGAGCCAATAATATAAGCTTTGTCGTCAGTCTGAAGTACTACTTCATCCAGATCAGCAAACCATCTGTTAGTTCTTGCCGATATAAACAATTCTTCTCCGTCTCCCAAGAAATGTGGTTTAAACTGTCCTATCTGGAGGCTTCGTTTCCCCCACCAAGCTGGTTTCTACTGTTTACTTCTTAACCAATGCAGTTTCATTGTTTTACTAATTAAGAATAGGGGCAAGTAAGTCGCCAGATCAGGACGGAATCCGAGTTCGGGCTTACAGAGGCACTGATCCCTTACTTAGCTTGAATTTAACCGAATCTCTCGCCCAGTGGAACGCCGCGAGAGATTGGCAAAAAGCGCACGTGACTCCCGTGAATAAGAACGACAAAAGAGCGGACAACCATAGTTACACACCAATATCCTTAACGCTGGTTTGCTGCGGAATTGGTGAAAACATTCTGAGTTCGAATATAATTATTTTCCTAGGGACAGAAAAGCTTCTGTCTACAAGTCAGTCCGCCGCTCGTGGTCTCGCGGTAGCGTTCTCGCTTCCCGAGCACGGGGTCCCGGGTTCGATTCCCGGCGGGGTCAGGGATTCTCACCTGCCTCGAGATGACTGGCTGTTTGTGTTGTCTTCATCATTTCTTCATCATCCAGGAAAGTGGCGAAATTGGACTGAGCAAAGATTGGATAATTGTACGGGCGCTGATAACCACGCAGTTGAGCGCCCCACAAACCAAACATCATCCTCATCTCTACAAGTCAATATGGAGTTAGTAGACGTCGATCTTGTGAAACTCGGCTTTCTTACACGGTATCCTGCGAACCATGGATGAAGGGCAACAGGCTGATTGTATACTCCTCGATTTCCGGAAAGAATTTGACTCTGTGTCCCACAGCTTACGGATTAGGTGGCCAGATAAGTGAGCGGTCGAAGACTTTTTAAATAATACAACCCAGTAGGTTGTGTTCGACAGCGAGTATTCATCAGAGACAAGGGTAGCGTCAGGGGTGTCGCAGGGAATTGTGATACGGCCGATCTTGTTGTGTGTGTAAACAAGTGATCTGATGGACAGTGCGAGCAGTAACATGCGACTGATTGTGATGACCGTGTAGTGTACAGGAAAGTATCGTCGTTCAGTGACGGTAGGATGACAGAAGATGACTCAGACTTCCTATTTGGTGTGATGATTGGCAGCTTCCAATAAAACGCAGAAAACTGTAAGGTAATGCAGATGAGTAGAAAAAACAATTTCGTAATTTTCGAATGCAATATTAGCGGTCTACTGCTTGTCACAGTCTCGTTGATGAAATATCTAGGGATAATGAACAGAGCGACATGAAATGAAATTTCGATTTTCTGTAGCTCATATCAACAGGAATGGGCGTATATAATACAAGTACGGGGTGCATTCAAGTTCTAAGGCCTCCGATTTTTTTTTCTCCGGACTGGAAAGAGATAGAAACATGCACATTGTTTTAAAATGAGGCCGCATTCATTGTCAATACGTCCCAGAGATGGCAGCACCGTACGGCAGATGGAATATTACCGACAGCGGCGAGAATGAGAACTGTTTTAAATACCTAAAATGGCGACGTTTTCCTTACTTGAACAGCATGCAATCATTCGTTTTCTGAATTTGCGTGGTGTGAAACCAATTGAAATTGATCGACAGTTGTAGGAGACATGTGGTGATGGAGTTATGGATGTGTCGAAAGTGCGTTCGTGGGTGCAACAGTTTAATGAAGGCAGAACATCGTGTGGCAACAAACTGAAACAACCTCGGGCTCACACAAGCCGGTCTGACGACATGATCGAGGAAGAGGACAGAATTGTTTTGGGAGATCGGCGAATGACTGTTGAACAGATCGCCTCCAGAGTTGGCATTTCTGTGGGTTCTGTGCACACAATCCTGCATGACGACCTGAAAATGCGGAACGTGTCATCGAGGTGGGTGCCACGAATGCTGACGGACGACCACATGGCTGCCCGTGTGGCATGTTGCCGAGCAATGTTGACGCGCAACGACACATGAATGGGACTTTCTTTTCGTCGGTTGTGACAATGGATGAGACGTGGATGCCATTTTTCAATCCAGAAACAAAGCGCCAGTCAGCTCAATGGAAGCTAGCAGATTCACAACCACCAAAAAAATTTCGGGTAACCGCCTGTTATGAAAAAATGATGGTGTCCATGTTCTGGGACATCGAGGGCGTAATCCTCATCCATTGCGTTCCAAAGCGCACTACGGTAACAGGTGCATCCTACGAAAATGTTTCGAAGAACATATTCCTTCCTGCACTGCAACAAAAACGTCCGGGAAGGGCTGCGCGTGTGCTGTTTCACCAAGACAACGCACCCGCACATCGAGCTGACGTTACGCAACAGTTTCTTCGTGATAACAACTTTGAAGTGATTCCTCATGCTCCCTACTCACCTGACCTGGCTCTTAGTGACTTTTGGCTTTTTCCAACAATGAAAGACACTCTCCATGGCCGCACATTCACCAGCCGTGCTGCTATTGCCTCAGCGATTTTCCAGTGCTCAAAACAGACTCCTAAAGAAGCCTTCGCCGCTGCCATGGAATCATGGCGTCAGCGTGGTGAAAAATGTGTACGTCTGCAGGGCGATTACGTCGAGAAGTAACGCCAGTTTCATCGATTTCGGGTGAGTAGTTAATTAGAAAAAAAAAATCGGAGGCCTTAGAGCTTGAATGCACCTCGTACGACCCATTCTTCAGTACTGCTCGAGTATTTGGGATCCCTACAAGGTCAGATTAAAGGAAGACATCGAAGAAATTCATGGGAGAGCCACTAAATTTGTTACCAGTACTTTCGATAAACACCGAGTATTACGGAGATTCTTCGTGAGTGTAAATGGGATACCTGGCGGGGAGACGGCGTTCTTCTCGCGAGGCACTGTTGAGGAAGTTCAGAGAACCGGGATTTGCAACCCTCTGCAGATCAATTCTACGGCCGCCAGCGTACATTTCGCGTAAAGACCAGGAGAATAAGATGGGAGAAATTACGTCTCATATGGAGGAGCCATACGCTGATAAGCCAAACCATTATGATCACTGTCCACCGCGACGAGGGATGCTTCCTGATGGCGTTTCTGACACGTGACGCGGTAGTCAAAGTGCGTGAGTGTAGCAGAAAAGGACAGGAGGTCACTCTAGCGAAGTCACAGGTAGAAACTGGCAAATCCATTGAGATAAGCGTCTATGATAAAGAGTTGGTTATTAATACGCAAAGTTTGTGAAGGAGTAACTCGAAAACAGCGAAGCCGGTCGAATGTTCACGTGCTACTGTCGTGAACATCGGAAAGTGGCAGGCAGTGAAAGTACCACTAGGCGCTAAACGGTTGGACGTCAAATGGTTCAAATGGCTCTAAGCACTATGGGACTTAACATCTGAGGTCATCAGTCCCCTAGAACTTACAAGGGAACCTCCCCATCGCACCCTCCTCAGATTTAGTTATAAGTTGGCACAGTGGATAGCCATTGAAAAACTGAACACAGATCAATCGAGTAAACAGGAAGAAGTTGTGTGGAACTATGAAAAAATAAGCAAAATATACACTCCTGGAAATTGAAATAAGAACACCGTGAATTCATTGTCCCAGGAAGGGGAAAATTTATTAACACATTCCTGGGGTCAGATACATCACATGATCACACTGACGGAACCACAGGCACATAGACACAGGCAACAGAGCATGCACAATGTCGGCACTAGTACAGTGTATATCCACCTTTCGCAGCAATGCAGGCTGCTATTCTCCCGTGGAGACGATCGTAGAGATGCTGGATGTAGTCCTGTGGAACGGCTTGCCATGCCATTTACACCTGGCGCCTCAGTTGGACCAGCGTTCTAGCTGGACGTGCAGACCGCGTGAGACGACGCTTCATCCAGTCCCAAACATGCTCAATGGGGGACAGATCCGGAGATCTTGCTGGCCAGGGTAGTTGACTTACACCTTCTAGAGCACGTTGGGTGGCACGGGATACATGCGGACGTGCATTGTCCTGTTGGAACAGCAAGTTCCTTTGCCGGTCTAGGAATGGTCGAACGATGGGTTCGATGACGGTTTGGATGTACCGTGCACTATTCAGTGTCCCCTCGACGATCACCAGTGGTGTACGGCCAGTGTAAGAGATCGCTCCCCACACCATGATGCCGGGTGTTGGCCCTGTGTGCCTCGGTCGTATGCAGTCCTGATTGTGGCGCTCACCTGCACGGCGCCAAACACGCATACGACCATCATTGGCACCAAGGCAGAAGCGACTCTCATCGCTGAAGACGACACGTCTCCATTCGTCCCTCCATTCACGCCTGTCGCGACACCACCTAACGGTGTGCGGGACCGTAGCCCAGCTTCATGGAGACGGTTGCGAATGGTCCTCGCCGATACCCCAGGAGCAACAGTGTCCCTAATTTGCTGGGAAGTGGCGCTGCGGTCCCCTATGGCACTGCGTAGGATCCTACGGTCTTGGCGTGCATCCGTGCGTCGCTGCGGTCCGGTCCCAGGTCGACGGGCACGTGCACCTTCCGCCGACCACTGGCGACAACATCGATGTACTGTGGAGACCTCACGCCCCACGTGTTGAGCAATTCGGCGGTACGTCCACCCGGCCTCCCGCATGCCCACTATACGCCCTCGCTCAAAGTTCGGCAACTGCACATACGATTCACGTCCACGCTGTCGCGGCATGCTACCAGTGTTAAAGACTGCGATGGAGCTCCGTATGCCACGGGAAACTGGCTGACACTGACGGCGGCGGTGCACAAATGCTGCGCAGCTAGCGCCATTCGACGGCCAACACCGCGGTTCCTGGTGTGTCCGCCGTGCCGTGCGTGTGATCATTGCTTGTACAGCCCTCTCGCAGTGTCCGGAGCAAGTATGGTGGGTCTCACACACCGGTGTCAATGTGTTCTTTTTTCCATTTCCAGGAGTGTACAAACTGAGTAGTCCATGCGCAAGATAGGCAACATCAAGGATAATGTAAGCATAGGTGCGCAGTGGTCTCGTGGTTAGCGTGAGCAGCTGCGGAACGAGAGATCCTTGGTTCAAGTCTTCCCTCGAGTGATAAGTTTACTTTCATTATTTTCGTAAAGTTATGATCTGTCCGTTCGTTCATTGACGTCTCTGTTCACTGTAATAAGTTTAGTGTCCGTGTTTTGCGACCGCACCGCAAAACCGTGCGATTAGTCGACGAAAGGACGTGCCTCTTCAATGGGGACCGAAAACATTTGATCGCAAGGTGATAGGTCAACCGATTCCTCCACAGGAAAACACGTCTGATATATTCTATACGACTCTGGTGACGGCATGTGCGTCACATGACAGGAATATGTTGTCCACCCACCTAACTTGTACACGTGGCGAATGGGTAAAAAGATTCTTCTACCTTGCACGATTTAGGTTTTCTTGTGGATGTGATAATAACACCCTAAAAGTGATGAAAACATAAGAGTTTGTGACATAAACTGAAAACAAAAAATTAAAACTTCCACACGAGGGAAGACTTTAGCCAAGGACCTCTCGTACCGCATCTGCTCACGCTAGCCACAGGACCACGGCGCTCCTGAGTTCACCCTCTCCTTGGTTTTGCTTATGTTGCGCATGGACTACTAAGTTTGTATATTTTGCTTAATTTTTTCATAGTTCCACACAACTCCTCACTGTTTTCTCGATTGATCTGTGTTCAGTTTTTCAAGATCTATCCACTGTGCCAACTTAGAATTAAATCTGAGGGGGGTGCGATGGGGAGGTTCCCTTGTTAGAACTACTTAAACCTAACTAACCTAAGGACATCACACATATCTATGCCCGAGGTAGGATTGGAACCTGCGACCGTAGCAGCAGCGCGGTTCCGGACTGAAGCGCCTAAACCGCTCGGCCACAGCAGCCGGTGGTTGGACGTCGATGACTCTTCACAGAATATGGGGTTCGGAGGATAATCTGCTCTGTAAAGTGGGATAGATGGTGATCTGTGACATCTCTGCCGGAAGAGCACAATGCTGGTACCCGCACAGGTGTTTCGGGGCACACAGTTCATCGTACATTTTTGAACATGTAGCTCCGCATCAAACAGCCACTATGTTTCCACATGTTGACCCAACGACATAGCTACACTCCTGGAAATGGAAAAAAGAACACATTGACACCGGTGTGTCAGACCCACCATACTTGCTCCGGACACTGCGAGAGGGCTGTACAAGCAATGATCACACGCACGGCACAGCGGACACACCAGGAACCGCGGTGTTGGCCGTCGAATGGCGCTAGCTGCGCAGCATTTGTGCACCGCCGCCGTCAGTGTCAGCCAGTTTGCCGTGGCACACGGAGCTCCATCGCAGTCTTTAACACTGGTAGCATGCCGCGACAGCGTGGACGTGAACCGTATGTGCAGTTGACGGACTTTGAGCGAGGGCGTATAGTGGGCATGCGGGAGGCCGGGTGGACGTACCGCCGAATTGCTCAACACGTGGGGCGTGAGGTCTCCACAGTACATCGATGTTGTCGCCAGTGGCCGGCGGAAGGTGCACGTGCCCGTCGACCTGGGACCGGACCGCAGCGACG
Source organism: Schistocerca cancellata (assembly GCF_023864275.1). Classification (NCBI taxonomy): domain Eukaryota; kingdom Metazoa; phylum Arthropoda; class Insecta; order Orthoptera; family Acrididae; genus Schistocerca; species Schistocerca cancellata. The sequence goes on along the minus strand of NC_064637.1, from coordinate 71,526,457 downwards.
CACGGATGCACGCCAGGACCGTAGGATCCTACGCAGTGCCGTAGGGGACCGCACCGCCACTTCCCAGCAAATTAGGGACACTGTTGCTCCTGGGGTATCGGCGAGGACCATTCGCCACCGTCTCCATGAAGCTGGGCTACGGTCCCGCACACCGTTAGGCCGTCTTCCGCTCACACCCCAACATCGTGCAGCCCGCCTCCGGTGGTGTCGCGACAGGCGTGAATGGAGGGACGAATGGAGACGTGTCGTCTTCAGCGATGAGAGTCGCTTCTGCCTTGGTGCCAATGATGGTCGTATGCGTGTTTAGCGCCGTGCAGGTGAGCGCCACAATCAGGATTGCATACGACCGAGGCACACAGGGCCAACACCCGGCATCATGGTGTGGGGAGCGATCTCCTACACTGGCCGTACACCACTGGTGATCGTCGAGGGAACACTGAATAGTGCACGGTACATCCAAACCGTCATCGAACCCATCGTTCTACCATTCCTAGACCGGCAAGGGAACTTGCTGTTCCAACAGGACAATGCACGTCCGCATGTATCCCGTGCCACCCAACGTGCTCTAGAAGGTGTAAATCAACTACCCTGGCCAGCAAGATCTCCGGATCTGTCCCCCACTGAGCATGTTTGGGACTGGATGAAGCGTCGTCTCACGCGGTCTGCACGTCCAGCACGAACGCTGGTCCAACTGAGGCGCCAGGTGGAAATGGCATGGCAAGCCGTTCCACAGGACTACATCCAGCATCTCTACGATCGTCTCCATGGGAGAATAGCAGCCTGCATTGCTGCGAAAGGTGGATATACACTGTACTAGTGCCGACATTGTGCATGCTCTGTTGCCTGTGTCTATGTGCCTGTGGTTCTGTCACTGTGATCATGTGATGTATCTGACCCCAGGAATGTGTCAATAAAGTTTCCCCTTCCTGGGACAATGAATTCACGGTGTTCTTATTTCAATTTCCAGGAGTGTATTTATGATTACAGTGGGCGTGGGACCATCGGGATTAGATTATCGGTCAACGGGAACGTTGGGCTCTTCGGGCGAACCACATTTTTGCTACAGTAGGTCGTTGGTCGTCTTCACAAACGCTAGTTGTTAACAAGCGACAATGACTCGGCATCAGAGTCATATCCTGCGCCTGCATCTTGTTGACTACAAAAGATACGAAACGAGAAATAATAAATCTGTAGAGCTACTGTATAATTGGTGCATCACAACCGGGGTACGTATGTGATACCAAATCACTCACTGATGCAGTCACACGGAATTACGCTTCTACACTTCTGCATTTTGTGATCTGCACAATTTGATACTTATGAACGATTAAAGCGAATTACCAGTCCTTACATTATTTTCAAATCTCTTTAATATCTGACAGAATATTTGTTCAGTTTTTACTCAGGTGTTACTTGATTATAGATAACTTCGAAAGCGCTCCACGATCTTAAGGAAAGGAAATCGAACAGCTGTGATAAAATACCACCTGATGGATAATATATTGACAAATCCGCCTCAGTTGCGATAATTTTCTGGTCTTTACCGAGGTTTCGGCTAGAATAATCTAGCCTTCATCAGAAGCATAAAATTACTATAACATGCAAGAGTAAGGCACAGTCAACATTAAAAATTAAAACCTATAGTACCGTGTTTTACATTGTAGATTATATGTTTGTACACTTGACCTGTGTCGGTCAATAGCATAGATAAATTTAACAATTATGCAGTAAAGTAAAGTAGAACATAGCTCCTCTGAACATTTCCCCCGTTAATGATAACGATAACGTTACTTACAATGCTACCTATAGAAAATATTTCCGGTCTAAAGTACATCGTAGGCTATATTTTAGTATACTTGACCTTTGACGTAAGCGTCATGACGGAGACGTTGTACCCTCCGTCACACTTTAATTAATATGCTTGACGGGTGTCGGTCAATACTAGTCAAGTTTGATGACGGGTGCGCTGTACATCCGGTTACACCGTAAATAAATTATAGATAATGATTAAAGTTTTAAATAAGTGAGACAAGTAAGGTGCTCGCTATTAGTCACGTTCGGTGGGGATACTTTACACGATGACCATATGTGCATAAAGTCTTAAAGGTAATCCTTAAACTTTATATACCCAACCAAGTAAATTTCCTACCATTTAATACAATCTGCGTATAGCTAATTCACATAGAGGCCGGCCGGGGTGGCCGAGCGGTTCTAGGAGCTACAGTCTGGAACCGCGTGACCGCTACGGTCGCAGGTTCAAATCCTGCCTCGGGCATGGATGTGTGTGATGTCCTTAGGTTAGTTAGGTTTAAGTAGTTCTAAGTTCTAGGGTACTGATGACCTTAGAAGTTAAGTCCCATAGTGCTTAGAGCCATCTGAACCATTTTACACATAGGGGCTTCATCTACATTGCTTAGTTTGATTAAAATTATAGTTATCAGCTCCCAACACGTGATAAGCAGACGTGATGACATACAGCTCTGACTCTCCGTGTGCGCACTCGCACGAGTTGCTACAGGGTGTTTCAAAAATGACCGGTATATTTGAAACGGTAACAAAAATTAAACGAGCAGCGATAGAAATACACCGTTTGTTGCAATATGCTTGGGACAACAGTACATTTTCAGGCAGACAAACTTTCAAAATTACAGTAGTTACAATTGTCAACAACAGATGGCGCTGCGATCTGGGAAACTCTATAGTACGATATTTTCCACATATCCACCATGCGTAGCAATAATATGGCGTAGTCTCTGAATGAAATTACCCGAAAACTTTGACAACGTGTCTGGCGGAATGGCTTCACATGCAGATGAGATGTACTGCTTCAGCTGTTCAATTGTTTCTGGATTCTGGCGGTACACCTGGTCTTTCAAGTGTCCCCACAGAAAGAAGTCACAGGGGTTCATGTCTGGCGAATAGGGAGGCCAATCCACGCCGCCTCCTGTATGTTTCGGATAGCCCAAAGCAATCACACGATCATCGAAATATTCATTCACGAAATTAAAGACGTCGGCCGTGCCATGTGGCCGGGCACCATCTTGCATAAACCACGAGGTGTTCCCAATGTCGTCTAAGGCAGTTTGTACCGCCACAAATTCACGAAGAATGTCCAGATAGCGTGATGCAGTAATCGTTTCGGACCTGAAAAATGGGCCAATGATTCCTTTGGAAGAATTGGCGGCCCAGACCAGTACTTTTTGAGGATGCAGGGACGATGGGACTGCAACATGGGGCTTTTCGGTTCCCCATATGCGCCAGTTCTGTTTATTGACAAAGCCGTCCAGGTAAAAATAAGCTTCGTCAGTAAACCAAATGCTGCCCACATGCATATCGCCGTCATCAATCCTGTGCACTATATCGTTAGCGAATATCTCTCGTGCAGCAATGGTAGCGGCGCGGAGGGGTTGCCGCGTTTGAATTTTGTATGGATAGAGGTGTAAACTCTGGCACATGAGACGATACGTGGACGTTGGCGTCATTTGGACCGCAGCTGCAACACGGCGAACGGAAACCCGAGGCCGCTGTTGGATCACCTGCTGCACTAGCTGCGCGTTGCCCTCTGTGGTTGCCGTACGCGGTCGCCCTACCTTTCCAGCACGTTCATCCGTCACGTTCCCAGTCCGTTGAAATTTTTCAAACAGATCCTTTATTGTATCGCTTTTCGGTCCTTTCGTTATATTAAACCTCCGTTGAAAACTTCGTCTTGTTGCAACAACACTGTGTTCTAGGCGGTGGAATTCCAACACCAGAAAAATCCTCTGTTCTAAGGAATAAACCATGTTGTCCACAGCACACTTGCACGTTGTGAACAGCACACGCTTACAGCAGAAAGACGACGTACAGAATGGCGCACCCACAGACTGCGTTGTCTTCTATCTCTTTCAAATCACTTGCAGCGCCATCTGTTGTTGAAAATTGTAACTACTGTAATTTCGAACGTTTGTCCGCCTGAAAATGTACTGTTGTCCCAAGCATATTGCAACAAACGGTGTATTTCTATCGCTGCTCGTTTAGTTTTTATTGCCGTTTCAAATATACCGGTCATTTTTGAAACACCCTGTATGTGCTCAGTGCAATTCCGCGTGAACGATCAGTGCCAACGTAGTTGCCGCTGCCATCCGACCGCATGGTGAAGTGATGCCGGGGCTAGACTTCAGTTAAGTAGTTTTGATTCGATATAGTACCACGGTACTATAGGGTTTAATTTGTAATGTTGACTGTGCCTCACTCTGGCACGTTATAGTAATTTTATGCTTCTGAAGAAGGCTAGATTATTCTACCCGAAACATCGGTAAAGACCAGAAAAGTTTCGGAGCTGAGACGGATTTGTCAATATATTGCCGGCCGCGGTGGTCTAGCGGTTCAGGCGCTCAGTTCTTAACCGCGCGACTACTACGTTCGCAGGTTCGAATCCTGCCTCGGGCATGGATGTGTGTGATGTCCTTAGGTTAGTTAGGTTTAAGTAGTTCTAAGTTCTAGGCGACTGATGACCTCAGATGTTAAGTCCCATAGTACTCAGAGTCATTTGTACCATTTTTGTCAATATATTAGTCTATCACAGTTACCGACGGGGCTGCAAAATGCTTAAAATTCTGAGACCACCTGATGCACTGAAAACCTCAGGGAATGATGCTAGATCTACAGTTACAAATATGGTCAGTGGAATAAAAAATGGTTCAAATGGCTCTGAGCACTCTGGTACTTAACATCTGTGGTCAGTAGTCCCCTAAAATTTAGAACTACTTAAACCTATCTAACCTAAGGACACCACACACATCCATGCCCGAGGCAGGATTCGAACCTGCGACCGTAGCGGTCACGCGGTTCCAGACTGAAGCGTGTAGAACCACACGACCACACCGGCCGGCTAGAATAAATGAGACAGGCATCTGGTCCGACCGTATACTTAATACCATATTTATTTTATTTAGCGTATGGCTCATAACATCACAGTAAAAATTACAGAAACAACACGATTTAAAAAGAAATCACATATAAACAGAGCAATAAATAACAGTTTGTATATAAGGACACCGCCAATTGTAAAGTTACACTCACAGAAGACCAGTCACAAGCAGACGTCCAGCTTAGATAGTAAATAGTCGATTGCCTCTTGGGTCGCCATTAGGAAATCTTGTGGGTCACCCTCGTATGCCCTTAGTGGGCATTCCTGCACGATATGTTTGACCGTCTGTCTCTCAGCGCCACAGTCGCAAGCGGCCGAAGGAAGTTTACCCCATCTGTGTAAGGAGTCGGCACATCTCCCACAGTTGGTTCTGATGCGATTAAGAGTTGACCAAACTTTGCGAGGGCAATCAAATCCTTTTGGTTTACTAAAGATGCATGGCATGCTGTGGCAGTTTACTACTGTTCTGCTCTCCCATTCCTCTTTCCATCGGTCATTTATTTTGAAGTTGGTTTGGTGCAGAGCCTGTGCGGTCTTTAGTGGAGGATGCCTAGACCGAAGTCGGTTTCTTTGGATGTCGTGAGTATCTTCATGGATTTGTAATTGAGGGTTGGTCATGATTTTTTGAAATTCTCTAACCAGAGCGTGTTCACGGCGCAGGTTAGGAGGGGCTATGTTACTGAGAACGGGCAGCCACACTGTAGGAGTTGGCCTGATTGTGCCTGATATAATACGCATTGTTGCATTAAGTTGGCTATCTACCATGTGTGTGTGTTTGCTGTTGAGCCACACTGGGGCACAGTATTCTGCCACTGGATATACCAAGCCAAGTGCGGATGTTCTTAAGGTAGATGCTGTGGAGCCCCAAGTGGTGCCACAGAGCTTCTGCAATATGTTGTTGCGTGTTTTAAGTTTCGCTGCAGTTTTCGTCAGGTGTTCTTTGAATGTTAGTGTCCTGTCTAGGGTAACCCCAAGGTACTTTGGGTGTTTGTTGTGATTTAGTAATTTCCCGTCTAGATAGACTTGTAGTTCTCTGTTGGCCATTTTGTTGTTCAAATGGAAGGCAGATACTTCCGTCTTTGTAGCACTAGGTTGTAGCCTCCATTTTTTAAAGTACTCGCTGAGAATCCCTAGGTCACTCGTAAGGATATCTTCGGCAGTTTCTATATTTCTGTGGGCTATTGCTAGAGCCCAGTCATCAGCATAACCAAATTTGCGCGATCTGGTTGCAGGCATGTCAGCGATGTAAAGGCTGAAAAGAAGGGGCGCAAGGACAGAGCCTTGTGGGAGTCCATTATTGAGTTTCATCTGTTTACTTCTCTCATTCCCCATTATTACTTGGAAGGTTCTATTTGACAACATACCATAGTGGTTCCCTTACCAAAGGAAAACAATGCCAATCAGTGTAAAGATTATGGGACAATTGATTTTCTGTGTCGTGTTCCAAGGCTGTAAGCAGAACAGTGCTGAGAAGAATAGAAACTGAGTAGAATATAGCAGAAGATCAGTTAGAGTTTAAAAAAGTTCGACGGACCACAGATGCAACTGGCTGTGTGAACATGAGACAAAAAAAGAAAAAAGACATTTGACAGAAATGATTGGTATATGCTGCTTAATATTCTAAACGATACTGGTGTAGATTGGAAGGTTAGAAGGTTGATAAAGCAATTCTATATGGGATATAATGTGGTAGTTAGAGGACAAGATATTTTTTTGATAGTTGTGGTAAAGTCTGATGGGACCAAACAGTTGAGGTCATCATTCGCTAAGCTGACGTACTACTTAAACTAACTTAAGTTAAGGACAACACAAACACACACACACACACACACACACACACACACACACACACACACACACACACACACACACAAACACACACATACACACACACACGCGCGCGCGCGCGCTTGAGGGAGGACTCGAACCTCCGACGGAGGGAGCCGCGTTGACCGTGACAATACGCCCGTAGACCGCGCGGCTACCCCGAGAGAACAAGAACGCAAAACTGAAGAAGTGTGTGTTGAAAGAAGTGAGAGGCAGGATTGCTGTATGTGACTAGCACCGTCAAGTATATGTGCTGAGAAGCTAATGAGCAATGCCTTGAAAAGAAGGACCTGCAAGTGAATGTGTAAAAAGGATTAAGGACATTGATCATGTGACTGAGATACTAGAAACGGAGGGAAAGCACTAGATGGCGATGTAGAATATTGTAAGCGTGGGCAAAGAGTTTGGAATGAAACTGGACACTGCCAAGACCAACGTGCTGAGAAGCGGAAAATAAGACGACGCGATTAATAGATTATGAGATGCAATATTACTAAAACAGTCATTCCAGTAGTTGAGAATCTTGATGTCTTCCTACGGAAGCTGCACGGAGGAAGTGAGTGACAGAATTTCAGTGGTAAAGAGAGATTTTGGGAGACCGAAAGACTTGCTGACACTTAGAAACATCCCCATTACACATACGAAGAGGTTCGCCAAATGATTTGTGGCGAGTGTGGTGTCTTATGGTTCTGAAACATGGACAGTCAGAAAGAAGAAAAAATTTTAGACTGTTTTGAAATGTGGCTATTGAGAAGAATGAAGAAAGTGAAGTGGATCGTCAGAATGGGAAATGAGGAGGTGCCGGGGAGAGGACAGGAACTTCGTGAAGAAAACAGAAAAGGGAACATATCTGATGGGGCACATATTAGGTAGGAATTGTCTATTAAAGTCGATAATGGAGGGGAAAAATAGAAGAAAAAAGAGGGACAGGAAGAAGAAAGTTTTCGATGCTAAAAGATGCGGAGAGATGAAGAAACTACAGACAAAGAGAGGAAGACGACCAGGACAGAAATACGGTTGACGTTCAGTTGATAAATGTTTGAGGTTAGATTTACTGACAGTGGACGAGGAGCACTGTATGAATAGTAAAAATCTGAGGCTACGTCGCAGACATCATTTAGTAAGTCTGTGATCAAATGAGAACTCTAGATGTTTACCTTTACTTCATTGAGAATTACCTCACTTGGTGTCCACTATATTTCTGCTGAGCCGGAAATCTCCCATCGCTGCACTGAGTAAGTCGCGTCCTTCGTCAGCGTTTGGATGAGCCGGAGGGCCACGCGACGCCGCACACGCAATTAGCTGCCTGTTTGCCTCATAACGCAGGCAACACCCAATTAGCACGGCCAGAAGTGTACACACGCACGCAAGCACACAGGGCTGGACCGACCGGGGGCTGGGGTTCGTTGACCTCAAGACAGCAGCGAAACCTCGCCTTATGGTCTGCAAAGCCGCTCGTAGCCCAGATGGCGGGATCCTGACAGGGAAACCACGTCTACAGGTAGACTGCCTGGACGTCATAAATGATTAATTATGTACTTGTTTGAAGTTCTGTCGCGAAATGAAGTATCAGTCAAACGCGACGTAGTGTATCAACCTCGAAATTAGCCCAATCTAACTTCTGCGTAGTTACCTAGTTCAAAGACAATGACTCAGGGTGACAATTTCCGCGCTGACCAATACTAATTCCATTGAATTCGAATACAAGAATCCCGAGGCATGTGCTGAACCATGCAGCTCAGCAGCCGAGCTCTATGGTGATGGTGGGACGTCATACGTAACCACCATGATCGCCATTAAAACTGCGATACCATGAACGTGACGTGCAACAAACGCCAAACTGGCGTTAGCGCGTAGGAGAAAACGCATAACATCAGTTAGAAATGACACCATATACATTTATTTCTATACACGTTAGAAATTACAGTGCCCCACGGCGGGTTCTGTCTATAGGTCCAGGCTAATCTCAGGAGATACTACAGGGAAAAATGGTTCAAATAGCTCTACGCACTATGGGACATAACATCTGAGGTCATCAGTTCCCTAGACTTCAAGCTACTTAAATCTAACTAACCTAAGGACATCACACACATTCATGTCCGAGGCACGATTCGAACCTGCGACCGTAGCAGCAGCGCGGTTCCGGGCTGAAGCGCCTAGAACCGCTCGGCCACACCGGCCGGCTACTACAGGGATTTTGATACGGTTTTCACTAATAGGTAGACTGATTCACGATGAAAGTTCGTGTGTACAGGTGTCCTAGAAGGAATCGTGAATGTTCAGGGATATGAGAGGAACGATCATTTGACGTAAACAACTCCATTTCGTTATATGACCTACTCCGAATAGTTTTCGACACAGAACACATGCAGTGTAAACTGAGATTTTTATCCGTATTAGTCAGTGTAATACTATTGTTTACAACATACCATAATGTGTGTGCGAATCGAGACGCAACATCTGATACGACACTTGCGGACTATCAAGTCTTTAACATCCAACTGGGCTACACAAACCACCTAAGTTACATCGCATACGCGTGGAGTGAGGTTTTCAATGAAGAGGACATTTATTGTTGGAAATTTAGTGTGATGTAATTCTGCACTGCAACACATTTTCGCTAGAAGCAGCGGTTTTTGAGTTATTCGAAAAAACCTACAAAACTGACACTAAAATGCATTATAGCTCGGAAACAATACATGAGGAGATGATGGATATCGAAAGGGCGGAGGAGGTATTGCACACCGAGCGGGGTGGCGCAGTGGTTAGACACTGGACTCGCATTCGGCAGGACGACGGTTCAATCCCGCGTCCGGCCATCCTGATTTAGGTTTTCCGTGATTTCCCTAAATCACTCCAGGCAAATGCCGGGATGGTTCCTCTGAAAGGGCACGGCCGACTTCCTTCCCAATCCTTTCCTAATCCGATGAGACCGATGACCACGCTGTCTGGTCTCCTTCCCCAAACCAACCAACCATTTTGCGAGGTATTGAACAAACAGAGTGGGAGAGAATGGGGCAGGAGGAGACGGAGAGGAATGGTGATGAGAAGACCGACGGAAAGAGATGTTGAGGAGACGATGGAAAGAGTGAGGGGAAAGAGGAATACATGGACAGAGACAAGGGATAAAGATAGATTAGGACTTTTCTCCAATTCCCATACATATTAGAAACGTGCGGTTTCTCTTCTCTTTATTTTCCATTGAAGCATCAAGTGGTTCATGGTGTGGGTTCCCGTAGTCATGTCCTAGTTCATGAACCACGGGCAACGTATGAGTGGCCAAGTAAGTGGTCCCGACAGTCGAGATACCAGTTACTTTGGAATAAGACTGGGCATCTCGGACATATTCTGAGTCGTGGTCACCTTTGTGCTCATACGGCAAAGACTACCAAATCCACTGGTTAGTCCCTCAACCGTTAGGGGTAAAACCCAATGGGACTCGGGGCAAGTAAGCTAGCAACCTGCTTCCCTGGTACTTTAAATATGATGCTGGCAACAATCAGAGCAAAATGCCTCTGACCTTTGGAGGTGACGGAGTCCCACCTCTAACTGACAAACCAGGGACTCCTAAGATACGACTTGGCAAACAAATGGTAATGAGATGGGGAGCTATTAATATCAATGGGGGCTATTCTGGAAAGAAGGTAGAGCTGGCAGAGGCTGCAAGTAAGATGGGGCTGGACGTTTTAGCTGTTAGTGACATTCGGGTAAGGGGTGAGAAAGAAGAGGAAGTGGGAGAATACAAGGTCTACCTGTCAGGAGTCAAAGCAGGAGTAGCACAATGGGGTGTAGGGCTTTACATCAGGAAAGAAATGGAACCCAGCGTAGTTGCAATAAGGTATGTAAACGAACGACTGATGTGGATAGATCTGACAGTGTCTAGCAAGAAAATTAGGGTTGTGTCAGTATATTCGCATTGTGAAGGGACAGATCAAAATAAGATGGATAGTTTTTATGAGGCACTCAGTGATGTAGTTGTTAGAGTAAAGGACAAGGACAGTGTTCTGCTCATGGGTGATTTTAACGCCAGGATTGGAAATCGAACAGAAGGGTATGAAAAGGTTATGGGTAAATTTGGAGAGGATATGGAGGCCAACAGGAACGGGAGACAACTCTTGGATTTCTGTGCCAGTATGGGCTTAGTAATCACAAACTCCTTTTTTAAACATAAGAACATTCACCGGTACACTTGGGAAGGCAGGGGAACCAGATCTGTCATTGACTATATAATAACAGATCAGGAATTCAGGAAGGCTGTGAGGGACACACGTGTATTCAGGGGATTCTTTGATGACACTGATCATTATTTAGTCTGCAGTGAAATTGGGATTGTGAGGCCGAAAGTGCAGGAGGCCAGGTCCATATGTAGGAGGATAAGAGTGGAGAAACTTCAGGATAAGGAAATGAGGCACAAGTACATAACAGCGATCTCAGAAAGGTACCAGTTAGTTGAATGTAGTCAATTACAGTCATTGGAAAAGGAATGGACAAGGTACAGGGACACAGTACTAGAAGTGGCTAAAGAATGTCTTGGAACAGTAGTGTGTAAAAGTAGGATGACGCAAACAGCTTGGTGGAATGATACAGTCAAGGCAGCCTGTAAAAGGAAAAAGAAGGCGTACCAAAAATGGCTACATACCAGAACCCAGGTAGACAGAGAAAGTTATGTTGAAGAAAGAAACAAAGCCAAACAGATAATTGCAGCATCGAAGAAGAAATCGTGGGAAGACTTTGGAAACAGGTTGGAGACTATGGGTCAAGCTGCTGGAAAACCATTCTGGAGTGTAATTAGCAGTCTTCGAAAGGAAGTAAGAAGGAATTGACAAGTATTTTGGACAGGTCAGGAAAACTGCTGGTGAATCCTGTGGATGCCTTGGGCAGATGGAGGGAATATTTTGAAGAGTTGCTCAATGTAGGTGAAAATGCGATCAGTAATGTTTCAGATTTCGAGGGAGATTGGGATAGGAATGATGATGGAAATAGGAATACATTTGAGGAAGTGGAAAAAATGGTCAATAGATTGCAGTGCAATAAAGCGGCTGGGGTGGATGAAATTAAGTCGGAACTCATCAAATACAGTGGAATGTCAGGTCTTAAATGGCTACACAGGATAATTGAAATGGCCTGGGAGTTGGGACAGGTTCCATCAGACTGGACAAAAGCAGTAATCACACCAATCTTTAAACATGGAAACAGAAAAGATTGTAACAACTACAGAGGTATCTCTTTAATCAGCGTTGTGGGTAAAATCTTCTCAGATATTGTTGAAAGGAAAGTGCGAGTATTAGTTGAGGACCAATTGGATGAAAATCAGTGTGGGTTTAGGCCTCTTAGAGGTTGTCAGGACCAGATCTTTAGCTTACGGCAAATAATGGAGAAGTGTTATGAGTGGAACAGGGATTTGTATATATGCTTTATAGATCTAGAAAAGGCATATGAACGGGTTCCTAGGAGGAAGTTATTGTCTGTTCTACAAGATTATGGAACAGGAGGCAAACTTTTGCAAGCAATTAAAGGTCTTTACATGGATAGTCAGGCAGTAGTTAGAGTTGACGGTAAATTGAGTTCATGGTTCAGAGTAGTTTTAGGGGTAAGACAAGGCTGCAACCTGTCTCCACTGCTGGTCATATTATTTATGGATCATATGTTGAAAACAATAGACTGGCTGGGTGAGATTAAGATATGTGAACACAAAATAAGCAGTCTTGCATATGCGGATGACTTAGTTGTGATGGCAGATTCGATTGAAAGTTTGCAAAGTAATATTTCAGAGCTAGATCAGAAATGTAAGGACTATGGTATGAAGATTAGCATCTCCAAAACGAAAGTAATGTCAGTGGCAAAGAAATATAAACGGATTGAGTGCCAAATAGGAGGAACAAAGTTAGAACAGGTGGACGGTTTCAAGTACTTAGGATGCATATTCTCACAGGATAGCAACATAGTGAAAGAACTGGAAGCGAGGTGTAGCAAAGCTAATGCAGTGAGCGCTCAGCTACGATCTACTCTCTTCTGCAAGAAGGAAGTCAGTACCGAGACTAAGCACCGTTCAATCTTTCGACCAACTTTGTTGTATGGGAGCGAAAGCCGGGTGGATTCAGGTTACCTTATCAACAAGGTTGAGGTTACGGATATGAAAGTAGCTAGGATGATTGCAGGTACTAGTAGATGGGAACAATGGCAGGAGGGTGTCCACAGTGAGGAAATCAAAGAAAAACTGGGAATGAACTCTATAGATGTAGCAGTCAGGGCGAACAGGCTTAGATGGTGGGGTCATGTTACACGCATGGGAGAAGCAAGGTTACCAAAGAGACTCATGGATTCAGCAGTAGAGGGTAGGAGGAGTCGGGGCAGACCGAGGAGAAGGTACCTGGATTCGGTTAAGAATGATTTTGAAGTAATAGGTTTAACATCAGAAGAGACACCAAAGTTAGCACTGAATAGGGGATCATGGAGGAACTGTATAAGGGGGACTATGCTCCAGACTGAACGCTGAAAGGCATAATCAGTCTTAAATGATGATGATGATGATGATGAGCAGTCCATCTGCTTAGCTGGGTGGTAAAGTGCTTACCTCTCCTGCAACGGACCCCGGTTCGATTCCATGCCGCGCTGGAGATTTTCCCCGCTCGTGGACGGTGTGTTGTGTTGTCCTCATCACCATTCCATCCTCATCATCATTTTATCCTCTACAGCGGCGCGCGAGTCGCCCAGTGTGGCGTCGACTGAAATAAGATTTGCACTTGGCAGCCGAACTTCCCCGGTTGGGACTTCCCGACCAACGATGCCATACACTCATTTCCATTTAAGCAGACTAAGCCGGAGCAATGCGTGGCCGGGTATGGTTAGATTTTTCTCATATACTTTTAGAAACCTCTTCTGTATTCAGTTTATGCAACGACGCTGATGACTTCGCCGCGTATGGCTCCTAAACCACTAATCATAATCATCATCATCATCATCATCATCACCACCATCAACAACCACCACCAGATCCGGACTCACACGCTTGCTGCAGTCGACGCACAGCGTTCTACATCTACATTTATACTCCACAAGCCACCCAAAGGTGTGTGTCGGAGGGCACTTTACGTGCTACTGTCATTACCTCCCTTTCCTGTTCCTGTCGCGTATGGTTCGCGGGAAGAACGACTGCCGGAAAGCCTCCGTCCGCATTCGAATCTCTCTAATTTTACATTCGTGATCTCCTCGGGAGGTATAAGTAGGGGGAAGCAATATATTCGGTAACTCATCCAGAAACGCACCCTCTCGAAACCTGGACAGCAAGCTACACCGCGATGCAGAGCGCCTCTCTTGCAGAGTCTGCCACTTGAGTTTGCTAAACATCTCCGTAACGCTATCACGCTTACCAAATAACCCTGTGACGAAACGCCCCCCCCCCTCTTCTTTTTATCTTCTCTATCTCCTCTGTTAACCCGACCTGGTACGGACCCCACACTGATGAGCAATACTCAAATATAGGTCGAACGAGTGCTTTGTAAGCCACCTCCTTTGATGATGGACTTCATTTTCTAAGGACTCTCCCAATGAATCTCAACCTAGCACCCTCATTACCAACAGTTAATTTTATATGAACATTCCACTTCAAACCGTTACGTACGCATACTCTCAGATATTTTACAGAAGTAACTGCTACCAGTGTCAGTTCAACTATCATACATTCATTCAATAAAGCATCCTTCTTTCTATGTATTCGCAATACATTAAATTTGTCTACGTTAAGGGTCAGTTGCCACTCCCTGCACCAAGTGCCTATCCGCTGCAGATCTTCCTGCATTTTGCTGCAGTTTTCTAATGCTGCAACTTCCCTGTATACTACAGCATCATCCGCAAAAACCGCATGGAACTTCCGACACTATCTACTAGGTCATTTATATATATTTTGAAGAGCAATGGTCCCATAACACTCCCCTGTGGCACGCCAGAGTTTACTTTAAAATCTGTAGACGTCTCTCCATTGAGAACAACATGCTGTTTTCTGTTTGCTAAAAACTCTTCAATCCAGCCACACAGCTGGTCCGATATTCCGTAGGCTCTTACTTTGTTTATCAGGCGACAGTGCGGAATTGTATCGAACGCCTTCCGGAAGTCAAGGAAAATGGCATCTACCTGGGAGCCTGTATCTAATATTTTTTGGGTCTCTTGAACAAATAAATCGAGTTGGGTCTCAGACGATCGCTGTTTCCGGAATCCATGTTGATTCCTACCGAGTAGATTCTGGGTTTCCAGAAAGGAATCTGCAGCAGATATGAAGCAGATGGTCAAATACGAGCCTCCCAACTCTCTTCGTGTTTACACGGACTGCGAGCGATCCACGCGAGCCGCATTTCACAGCGCAGCTAGCGGGGCGGCGTCCTGCTAATCCTTCGACGAAATTGGCCAGAATGAATCATCGGATTATCCATTTTTATGGCCTCCCGTGTATTGTCACGAAGCGCGTAGGAGCAGCAGCAGCAGCAGCGGCGGCCGTGAAGAGTAATGTGTGTACACGCGAAGCTGTCTGCCGCGACAGGTAGTGAATTACACAGAGGGGGGGGGGGGGGGATGGAGAAAGGGATGGGGGGGGGGGGGGTGACGGCGGCAGGGAACAGCTCACTATAGGGAGCGGAGGTGGGCCCTGTAGGGCAATATGCAGCACCCAAATTGCTCAGATATTTCAGCGCCCGCGCGCGACGGAAGCCGCCTTGCAGAAATTTTCTCTCCTCCGCCTGCCGAACGGGGGGCGCGGCCCACGCTCTTTCTGCAACAAATCGACGCAATTTCCTTCGCAAATTACTGTGTCACTCGCAGAACAACGACAAAGGCGGCAAGGCCGCAGTGTACTAGTACAGATGGGGCCGCGAGGCGCTCGGAAGCGGAATTCTTTCACTACTGCCACTGCCGTTCCCTATTTATTTTCCATTTCCTTTCGTAGCGAAGTGGATTTTTAAACAGCGACACAATCGATCGCGAGTCGGCGAGGCTAGAATTGTCGAAATGCGCTGCCCAAGACTAAAATTCGAAAACCAGGAAGGAAACAAAATTTTACTTCGTATACGTACGAAGTATACTAGTAGACGAAATCCTCAATAGTTACTAACTGCGCCACGAGAACACGACACCACGATTCGGGTTATGATCCCAGAAGGTGTCATCAAAGAAATTCGACGAGAAAGCCTGCATTCCTATTTAGTACATTCTAAGACAGAAAAAGAGGAACCACTAAGGAATTGGTGATTAAAATTCTTCTGGGTATTACGCCGCGTCATTGCTAAAAACTAACGACAATAACTAAAACCGACGTTTCGGCCGAATTGCAACGGCCTTCCTCAGGGCACGACTGGTTTTGCATGGGGATAGGTGCTACTATTTATTACAGACTATCGACGTCTGACGTCACTGTTGTAAAACTTTTAATTGGCCCTCTAATATGATTGGCTAGTCATGACGTAAGGGAAGATGGAAGGAAAGAGGCTATTCGTGGATGTCCATGTCGTCAACGATTGGTCGCTGTCCGCCAATCAGCGTTCGGCTTCTGGTCGGCAAGTTTTGCTCCTGGTGTGCGCCGAAGTGTACTGGCAGTTGCTCCACAGCTGTCTCTGCAGATGCGCCCGTGTCCCGTGTAGCTTCTGCCCCGTTGGACTGGGATGGCCGGCAGCTAGGACGCCGGAAGTTTGTAGCCATCTTCTCTGTTGATGTTGTCAGGCTGCTTAATAATTTAGATCGCCTCCCGTATTTTGCGCTCTCGCATCCACGATTCTTTCGCCAGTATTCGGGCCTCCTGGAACCTGATAGGTTGTCCGAGGTCACGGTGGTGTTCCGCTAACGCCGATTTGTTAAGTTGCTGCAATCTCACATAGTGTTCATGCTCTGCTACTCGTAAGCTGACAGGTCTCCCTGTTTCTCCTATCTAGGCAGCTCCGCACTCATACCGTAGTTCGTAATCACCTGCAGTGATACGAATGATAACTACATCCTTGGTGGAATTTGTGATTGCTACAAAAAATCGGTTTGAAACCTCGTCGGCGGAGGACGTTGCCTAGCCGTTCTTATATCACTAAGGAATTGTCCGAATGGGACGGGAATAGTCATTTGCGATGTACATATACAGACAAACAACTCATTACAATTTCGAAAAGATTGGATGGTTTATTCAAGACAAGAGCTTCACAAATTGAGCAAGCCATAGAAAGAAGTGGATTTATAAACAGCAACACAATCGATCGTGAGTCAGCGACGCTAGAATTGTCGAAATACGCTGCCGGAGATTAAAATTCGAAAACCAGAAAGGAAACAAAGTTACGAAATGGAAAGAAAGATCCCTTATCATTTAGCAACAATATAGCAAGTCAGCAACTGGAAGCAGTTAATTCCATAAATTATCTGGAAGTAGGCATTAGGAGTGATTTAAAATGGAATGATCATATAAAGTTGATCGTCGGTAAAGCAGATGCCACGCTGAGGTTCATTCGAAGAATCCTAAGGAAATGCAATCCGAAAACAAAGGAAGTAGGTTACAGTACGCTTGTTCGCCCATTGCTTGAATATAGCTCACCAGTGTGGGTTCTGTACCAGACAGGGTTGATAGAAGAGATAGAGAAGATCCAACGGAGAGCAGCGCTCTTCTTTACGGGATCATTTAGTAATCGCGAAAGCGTTACGGAGATGATAGATATAAACTCCAGTGGAAGACCCTGCAGGAGAGACGCTCAGTAGCTCGGTATGGGCTTTTGTTGAAGTTCCGAGAACATACCTTCACCGAGGAGTCAAGCAGTATATTGCTCCCTCGTACGTATATCTCGCGAAGAGACCACGGGGATAAAATCAGAGAGATTAGAGCCCACACAGAGGCATACCGACAATCTTTCTTTCCACGAACAATACGAGGCTGGAATAGAAGGGAGAGCCGATAGAGGTATTCAAGGTACCCCCCCCCCCCCCCCCCGCAACACACCGTCAGGTGGCTTGCGGAGTATGGATGTAGATGAAGCCAGTAACGCGTCGGTCCACCTCTGTCCCTTATGCAAACAGTTATTCGGCTTGGCGCTGATTGGAAGAATTGTGGATGTTCTCCTGAGGGGTATCGTGCCCCATTCTGTCCAATTAGGGCGTCAGATCGTCGAAATCCGCAGTTGGTTGGAGCGTCCTGCCCACGATGCTCCAAACGTTCTCACTTGGGGTAAGATCGGCGACCACGCTGGCCAAGGTAGGGTTTCACAAGCAGGAAGACAAGCAGTAGTAACACTCACCGTGTGCGGGCGGGCATTATCTTGGGGAAATGTAAGCCCAGGTTGCTGGGCCATGAAGCGCAACAAAACGCTGCGAAGAATATCATCCACGTACCTTAGTGCCGCAAGTGTGTCGCGGATGATAACCGAAGGGTCCTACTATCAAAATAAATGACACGTCAGACCATTGGCTGTCAGGCCATATGGGAACAGTCAGGTTGGCATTCCACCGCTGTCTGTGGCACGTCTTCGGACTGGTATCTCATCGACTGGAGTAGAATGATTACCAGCGAAGACGTCTCTTGAAGACGCCCCAGACAGCAGTGGGATACAAACCAAACCAGTCACCTGACATACCGTCCAACGGACAGGAGAGGGAAACATGGAGCTCAGACCAAGGCCAGATGTTGGACGCTGCCGTTCTCAAGAATGTTCGTTAAAATTTGAGAAAGGTTTCTTGTGGTTGGCTTCAGTGATCACTGTGGCAGAACGCGGGATTTCTGTATGTGTAAGGCTTTTGACTGGCCGGCACTTGAAATGTGTCATGTAGGGGGGCACATTTCGTGCTCGTCTTCCCGTGCCATACCATTAGTTGTTAGCCTTGATAAAATCCACGAGAATATAAAATTGTTAAACTTGTTTGAATATTTATTATTTTTCGAAAAAAAAATGGCTCTGAGCACTATGGGACTTAATATCTGAGGTCATCAGTCCCCTAGAACTTAGAACTACTTAAACCTAACTATCCTTAGGATACCACACACATCCATGCCCGAGGCAGGATTCGAACCTGCGACCTTAGCAGTCGTGCGGATCCAGACTGAAGCGCCTGTAACCGCTCGGCCGCACCGGCCGGCTGTTATTGTTCGAAAGTTGTAACGTTGTCGCTTTAATTTGCTATGAATGCGGTACTGATAGACAATAAAAGCGGGTTAAAAGCTGTGAGCTGTCTGGGGAAGTTAACCTTGCATTACTGAGCAGCTGTTTAACCAGGTATCCAGTCTGGCTTACCAAATTCCCAACCAGACTAACATTAATTATAATCTTGTAATAGTCATACGACAACCGATAAGAGAATTTAAATAAAAAGAAATAAATCAGTTTATATTTGGAAATTTATTTTAACATTGATCATTGAAATTTCAGCATATTAAACGTGAGTCATAACTAAGCTGGTGCCTTATTTAGGACTGTGAAAATGTGAGTTTGTAATCGTACGGAACACATCAAATATGGAACTAAGATTGGGAGACTGCATACAACACTGCATTCATAAAATAACACTCGAAGAACGTTGAAACATATACAAGAGGAAATTAACCACAACCAACCGATTCAATTTTCACCCAAAGAAGTTACGTTCGTAGCGCAATCCTGTCCGTCATGAAATTACCACACACTGGTATACTAAATTCATACTAACTCTCTGTGAAATCATCCCAAAAAGAATAGCTGAGGGCTACTTTGATGATTACACCACATGCTTCACGTGGTCAACTTGGTTTACACAAGAGTGTAACTCCAGAATAATTTTAATAATTAAAATAAATTACATCGAAACGCAATTTACTAAAGAAAAACCTGGAACTGGTTACTATCGTCTTACTATTAACCTCATGGGTCAAACAACTGTATAACCACGTGGTACTGGTCTCACAAAATACACCCCACGTTGGTTGAACATAAAGAAAAGTTGCTATATTGAAAAATATTGTCAAGACGAGACGTTATAATCTCACGCACATTCGCATTGAAGATTGATGATGCTAGTTCGAGTTACTGAGCAACACGTGGTTCCACTTTACTCATAAAGTAGTGACAAAGCAACTACCGGAATATATTCTGAACTTCACACGCGAATTACACTGCGTTGAAATTTAAGATAACATTAGATATTTTAGAGCTAAACCTGAAATAAAGGTGATTAAATTTTCAGTTAGGCTGAACTTAAGAAATCCATTGTCCTACGGACTTAGCAGACACGCGCTTAGCCGGAGATCTTACCACTTCAGACGCTCGCCAAGGACAGACTGACCTGGTCCCTTCCTGAGGGTGGCTCACAAATACAAACGGAAGTGGCCAGAGGGGCAGCTTCCTATACCAACATGACAAGGGACGGACAGGACCATACTAACGATAGAAACCTCTGCTTTTAGAAAGCGCAGCTACCTGTTCCGACGTTGGTCCTACTGTTCTCTAGCAGACAGGCTTGTCTGCTACCCTCAAACATGCAACTAGAAATACATTTGCTCATTCATCCTCTCACACAGAAGGGAAGGGGGATGACAGTATCTTATCATATACAGTATATAAAAGAAAGCGGATGTAGGTTCCGTATGAGACTGTGTGACATGAATTACATATAAACTGTGTTTTAAAGTGTAGTAGTGTGAGAGATCGTTCTTGTTTATGTATAAAAGTAACACGTTCCACTACTCAGTCTCCTCCCAGATAGTCAGAAACGCCACAGTAAATTTAGAAGAGGAATTTATGCCGTAAATGACAACAGATTTGAGAGATTAACATGAAAGGAATCCAACAGAGACCTTTCAAAGTCACAAAGTCTACTGCAATTGACCGGCGAGATTCATGCACTGGCAGAACCAGCTACGTGTCTGAGAGTAAAATTATGACGGACAAAGTGCAGGGAAATTGAAGAGTACATTTGCTTTGGGGACACCATGGAGAACGTTCATCACCTGAGGTAGTTGCAGGTTGTCATTTGCTACTGCAGCCATTGCGTGCAATCGCATCGTTTACGAGAGGTAAGCACGCGCCATCGGTGCAAACTCCAAAGCTTTTCTGCTGATCATTTCTACAAATGATCACCCATTTTCGCAGTGAGTTGTTAGCCGTATCCCTGATAGAGATTCATATTATCCTTTCATGTGTCTCACCACCTGCGCCTAGGGTATAATTCGGATTTGCAATTCCTGGTACATTTGTAAGATGTTTATATTCTTGATACAGTGAGTAAATAATTTTGATTGATGCCTTACGGTAATAAACCAAATTTTTATAGTGATCAGTAGTTTACTTTTCTCGTCAGATGAGCTCCCTTCGCCAGCCGTTGTAGCCGAGTGGTTCTAGGCGCTTCAGTCCGGAACCGCGCTGCTGCTACGTTCGCAAGTTCGAATCCTGCCTCGGGCATGGGATGTGTGTGGTGTCCTTAGGTTTGTCATCACTTCTAAGCTGGTCGTAGGCTGTGTTCCAAAAATGAACAGCATAGAGACAGAACTGATGACAATTTCTGCAGGATCTGACCATCGTTTTGCAGGACAATGCCCAAGCACGTACAGTGGAACCTGTTACTTATTTGTTTCACTGATGGGGTTGCTAAGTGCTATATTACCCTACTGCACTCCCCTGACTTAAGCCCTCGTAAGTTCAACTCGATTTCTAAACTGAAGGAAACACTTCACAGCATTCACTTCAAAACTGCTACAGATTCGTCGGGGAATAGACCTCGCCGCTCGAATTGTCAACACAACTGGCACTGCTAAGAGCATCCTACGACTTCCACTTCGTAGGCAACCGGTTACACACAATGCTGGTGACTACTTTAAAGGTCAGTAAAACTTTGAAACACGGATCTATTTTGTACGAGCTGTAAATAAATAGTTGCCACTATTAAAGTTCCAACCCTCGTACAACAACACCACGTGCAAGCTTTCCTGACATCTGCATTACTAGCGTTGTTTTTTTTTTTTTTTTTTGTCCAACGTGTGTGGAGGCTCTAAAGAGAAGGATCATTACCAGCTTTCACGCTTCATTACTAAACGCCACGAGCCACTGGTACGATGGAATGGTTAGACACTGGATACACAACAAGATCAACTCTCTTTCAAGTAAGCAATAATTTAGACAGCAGGCGTTAAGCTTCTGATGTGCTAATACCAGTGGCTCTGCCTTTCCTTTGAGGTCTCCGTGACGTTATCTTTCAAGTAGCGAGACCGTACGTTACCCCCAGCTGAACTCACCTCGATGCTGAAAAGATCAATAGTTCAATATCTTCCTAGCAGGTGAAATAGGGCCCGGTAAGCAGTCAGAATGTTAAATGCTTTCCGTTTCGATGCCAATATACTGTTTGTAGCTTGTCGATGTTCGTTGATTTGTTTTGTGAAGTGCCTGTTGGTGTAAAGGGTTAAGAAGGGTGAAGATGTGCGTGTGAATTATTGTACAGAATGGAACGCCTTACCAGAAGAATTCCTTACCAGCCATGTGGTCAGCGTGGAAGTACATTCCGGAGCATATATATTGCTCTCCGTTGTGATCGCACAATCTATTAAGAAACTTGTCTCGCTTTTTGTGATGATGCCCGGATCACCACTGTGATTAGCGGTGACATCAATATGAATATTCTCTTCGAATAAAAGGGTCGTTTCTGCTCGTCTCATTGAGTACTTCTTTCAGTTATGTTCTGTACTATTTCCCAGGCCAGTGTATGAACAGAGAGAACACACTACTAAATTTACTGCTGAATTACTGTATACACGTAATGAAATTTAATGAATTGAGTTACTACCTATAGCGTCCCCAGTGCTATATTACGAAAAGACTTAAAAAACAGTATTTATAAAGAAGAGACATTTAAAAATTGAATAATATATTTTTATCATGTAGGCGTAAAATAATAATTTCTGTAAGTTTCGATTCCAAAGAAATAATTTATTACAAAATGATCTATAGAGGTGACAAGATACGCTCTTTTGTTAATTTTTTAGTCGCCTTCACTTCTTCTCTTGTCCTGATTGCGTATAGACGGACATCTTGCGAGTGTTGGCAAATGTAAGCATATTTGTATGAGTTAAGCATATAATATATTCATTTAATATTATTGTGCACTTTTAATTTGTAAGAGGTGATCCCGATTTCATGTCCGCCTTCCTTGAATTAACCTGCATTCAAGTAATTTACAGTTCAACAATCGCAGCGGCCGATGCGGCCAACGACGCCATTACGTGGTGATATTAACTTATGAAAAATTAGCGGGAGCGGAAAACTCGGCCGCTATTAACGTAATATTAATTTTTCTCCACAGCCGCACGAAGTTGCAGAAATACGTATCTTTAAGATTCTTACTTTCAGTACCATAGCCGAAAGCCAGAGCCAGGACTCCGACTACAATACAATGGTTCACGGAGGTAAGAAAAATACTCTAGCGCGTGTGTGGGCCGCAATTGTAATTAATAACTACAGATTTCTTTCTTTAAAGTGACCTGACTAGCCGAGGAAATTAATATGAAAAGTTTATTACAATGTTCAACTTGTATGCTCATGTTTTAAGATTCAGCGAATCCAACATTCATTAACGTAACAGCCCGCATCTCGTGGTCGTGCGGTAGCGTTCTCGCTTCCCACGCCCGGGTTCCCGGGTTCGATTCCCGGCGGGGTCAGGGATTTTCTCTGCCTCGTGATGGCTGGGTGTTGTGTGCTGTCCTTAGGTTAGTTAGGTTTAAGTAGTTCTAAATTCTAGGGGACTGATGACCATAGATGTTAAGTCCCATAGTGCTCAGAGCCATTTGAACCATTAACGTAACAAATAATTCGAGATTAATATTGTTAAAAAGGAGAACTTCAGGAAAGCATTTCATCGTAAATCAAAATTAAATTAAATATCATTTTTATTAAGGCCCACCACGTAAGTCGGCAACAATCAAAAAATAATAACAAACAATAATAATATATTAAATTACGACGGCCGACGGACGCCAGACACCTATGTTAGCAACAGCGGATTTACCGCAGCTGTACACCTTCTCGAACTAAGTTCGCAAGACAGGTGTGGAACGTTGAAGTTAAACACTGTCAGGCTGGGCTAGCACATGGATGGGTGACCATCTGATCTGCCGAGCAGCTTCAAAAGAGCTGCGTGCACCAAGCTTGTCAACAGCTTGATCCCTGTTGCAGAGTTCGACTAGGCACGATTCAGTTGATGAGACATCTGAACAACGTTCTGTGGCACGTTCTCAGCGGTGTGTTGACCACATGCCCCTCCATATCCGCATCCAGTGATGTTTGTGGCTTGAGGGTGACACGGCGGCCGGTCAGTACCTTTGGCCCATCACGTCCAGTTCGACCGGAGTTTAGTTTTAAGTACGTAAACACAGGAGGGGCGAATGGGCAATGTTTCTAGCGAAGCTGCGGGCCCCAAATGGGAAATTCCAGTCATGAGCGGCTTTGGCAGAGGTGAGACTAATGTGATACGGTTCCCAAGAACTGGCATTTCACATACAGCGAAACTGGTCGGCTGTGGGCGTGCTACTAACGTGAGCATCCAGTAACGGCGGTAAAATCACGAGTTGTCGGCATGTTGTTAAGCGCGGCATATCTGGCGACTGAGTAAAATGGTGGCACAGGCACAAATACGAGGGTTGTTTTTTAATTAAGGGCCGTTTTTATTAAAAAAAGATACAAATACTTCTGTAAAAAAACTTTTATTTTCTGATTCTACACACTTTTACCTATTTTTCTACATAGTTGCCTCGTTTATTTAAGCACTTGTCATACCGTACAACTAAGTTTTTAATTCCCTCTTCAGAGAATTCGGCCGCTTGCTCCGACAGCCAAGAGTTCACGGCCGCTTTCACTTCATCGTCGTCATTGAAGCGCTGCCCGCCAAGATGGTGTTTCAGGTACCGGAAAAGGTGAAAATTGCTAGGAGCAAGGTCGGAGCTGTATGGTTCATGGTCCAAAACTTCCCAGCCAAAAAAATCAATCAAATCCCTTTTGACAGGTGTGAGGCCTAGCGTTATCGAGCAGGAGCAAAACTCCTTTCGTCAGCATGCCGCGCCTTTTGTTTTGAATTGCTCTGCGCAGCTTCTTTAGAGTTGCACAGTAGGCATCTGAGTTGATTGTCGTTCCTCGTGGCATAAAGTCCACTAGCAAAACACCGCGCCGGTCCCAGAACACAGTTGCCATAATCTTGCGCTTTGACAGCGTCTGTTTGGCTTTGACCTTGACGGGTGAGGTTGTGTGTCGCCATTCCATCGATTGTCGCTTGATTTCGGGAGTGATATGGGATTCCCATGTTTCTTCTCTAGAGACAATTTGACTCAACATGTCATCCCCTTCTTCCTCGTAACGAATCGAAAAGTCCAATGAAGTGGCAAATCTCTTCCCTTTGTGGTCCTCTGTGAGGAGTCTGGGTACCCATCGAGAACACAGTTTCTTAAAGTTTAGATTTTCAGACACAATTTTGTACAAAACCGATCTTGAAACTTGCGGAAATTCCAAAGAAAGAGTGGAAATTGTGAATCTTCTGTCCTCACGAATCTTTGTTTCGACTGCAGCCACCAAATCATCAGTGATCACAGAGGGCCGGCCTGAGCGTTCTTCGTCATGGACGTTTTGACGGCCATTTTTAAACTCTCTAACCCATTGACGCACTTTACCTTCACTCATTGCATTCAAGCCATAAACTTCTGTTAACTGACGATGAATTTCTGCAGCTGATAGGCTTCTCGCGGACAAAAAACGTACCACTGACCGTATCTCACACGCGGCGGGCGATTCAATAATCGTAAATATCATAAAGTAGCACAGCGATGCGTACACGTCAGCTACAGAGCTGCAACTTGCATCAGTGTGAACGGGAAGGATGCCGGCAAGTGGCGCGGTGGCTTGTTGCGGCGACCGCGCGAACTACGGGACTATACGCGCGAACGGCCCTTACTTAAAAAACAACCCTCGTATTTCTGAACAAATACCTTCAGGGGACGTTGTTGAAAGTAAGACTCCGCAACGATCCTTACATATTCCAATGTTGATCCAACGAAATTAAGAATCGCGACTGCACTGACCATAGGGTCAGAGAGATTGGATTTTGGAAAAATCGTCCTGAACCGCGCGACTGCTACGGTCGCAGGTTCGAGTCCTGCCTCGGGCATGGATGTGTGTGATGTCCTTAGGTTGGTTAGGTTTAAGTAGTTCTAAGTTCTAGGGGACTGATGACCACAGATGTTGAGTCCCATAGTGCTCCGAGCCATTTGAACCATTTTTTGGAAAAATCGAAACGTGTCGTCTAGTCCGCCGAATCGCGTTTCTCAGTACACTGGGGCGGTGATAGTGTCCAGATCAGGCACTGTTCTGCCAGAAGGCCTCTTAAAACCAGCAGCGCACCACAGCCGCAGGCCAGTCCTATGGCAAATATTCACCTGGGCGTCCACGGGATCTGTGGTGGTAATCTAAGACATCAGGACAATTGCGAACTACGTGAGCGTTACTGCGGATCACCTGCAGTCCTTTCGTGCTTCTCCTACCTCGATGGCGTCTTCCAGCTGAACAACTGCCCATGTCACAGGAGCAGAATCGGTGCTGCTGTGGTCTGAGTAGCACGGCAGTGAAATTTCGTTAGCTCTCGGCCACTAAATTCGCCTGGTCTGAACCCGATGGAACGCCTCTGGGGCGCTATAGGGGGTCAGCTACGTGGCTACAAACCAGCGGCCTGTAATTCCCGGGAATTGCATGACCTGATGCCACATACTCTTGGAAACGTAACAAAGAATTTTCGAATCAGTTTCACGCAGAATGGCTACTTTACTGGGTTACAAATGGCGGGCTTACTTCAATAGTGGTACAAGTCCATTTTTGTTCTTTTTGAGATACAGAGATAGTTAAATGAGCGCTGAAAAATTTGCAGTTGAGATACCAGAAATAATCAAGCATATGGCTTCTTGCTATAGATGAACATTTCTTTCTGTTTGTTTGGATCATTAATTTCAGAAGCATTATAGGAAAAAAAGTGGAGGTAATGGACGTGCACCAATATTGAAATAAGCCCTTCAAATATGGACGAACACACTATTAAGGAGAAGGTCATGTTTTCCCTCTTGAGTGCGTTTCTCAGGATTCATTCGCAAATGGCACACTTAACTTTCGCCTTAATTGAATATTAGGACAGAAGGAAGGGTGATGTAACTCAGATTGGGAATAAAAGTAACTGCCATACCTTACGTGATCGATTACTAGGCATTTCCATTCCAGGCAGTAGGTAGGCCAAAGTGTGAAAATAAAAGTTAAAAAATATTTTTCCATTATGTTGCAGCGACATTAAATGAATGGATGAACGGTCAGATAATTTATTAAAACTACTAGCTGACAAACGTGGCATTGCCTGGGTAATCATTTTGCCAATTTACTATTAGAAACGAACCATTACACGTACTCCTGCAGTAGGCTTGGTGTGAGATTTTTCCAGACACATTCTGTACGCTGGCCGCATCTGCTTCAGGTGTGAACAACCCAATTTTGTAAAAGTCTCTATGGCAACGCCTCTTCATAGTTCTATAGAGAGCTACTGTTTTCGGCTTCAGCCATTTGCGCTTCGCAGTTGAAAACTGTTCAAAGCGCTGTCAGGTGCCAGGGAAATCCCAGTCACTCGTTTGTGGGAGAGTCTTGTCGTCGTTCTCGTTGTCGCTGCTGTTGTTGTTGTTGTTGTTGTCGTCGTCCGTCCAAAGACTGGTTTGATGCAGCTCTCCATGCTACTCTATCCTGTGCAAGCTTCTTCATCTCCCACTGCCTACTGCAACCTACATCCTTCTGTATCTGTGTACTGTATTCATCTCTTGGTCTGCCTCTACGATTTTTACCCTCCACGCTGCCCTCCAATACTAAATTGGTGATCCCTTGATGCCTCGGAACATGTCCTACCAACCGATCCCTTCTTCTAGTCAAGTTGTGCCACAAATTCCTCTGTCTTATTAGTAAAGAATAAACATATTAAAACGCTATGCATGTTGCGCAGTTTTTTCACGCATCTAAATGTTTATGACGTCATATCTCCTGAACTATACGTCCTACAATGATAAACTTGTGTACGTACTTTAAGCGTCATACGTGGATATTGTCTGCGAAATATCTTGTGAATATTGTTAGTATCAAGAAATTATACGTACATTTAAGGGACATGTATGATGCGGCAGTTTTACGCACATTTTAGTGTTCTTGAAATCTTATCTCCTGAACTGCGTGCGGTACCGTCATGTAATTTAAGGGTGCATTTAGGGGCATACTGTCTGCGAAGTTCGTGGCAAATAGACTTAGCAGACAAAACTAACTAACATAAACGTCGTGCATGCTGCGGCAGTTCTTCACGTATCTGTTTATGACGTCAGAATCCTGAACTATGATGTGGAAGTAGTTCTTGCCCAACAGCGATTGTCGCTTAACACTAAGGCGTATGTGCATAAAAGCGCGCGCGCGTGCGCGCGCACGCACACACGCACACACACACACACACACACACACACACATTTTGTAATATATATAGATGTCGCGTTCAAACTACACGCTTAAAAAGCTTGTTTTTCACAATAATACACAAAGAAAGGAAAACAATTTAATCAGTCATGTGCTATGTTTAACTAATAAATACTGATACGTTTATCATGTCTGAAAAAAGAATTTTGTACCATTCGAAATAAAACCTCATATGTCCCTAATAATATACAGTAGAAGTGTATATTTTAAAAATTAATCCTCACCTACAAATTGCATTAATTACATTAGTTTAGATAAACATTTTCATATCATAACTGGAATTTTTGTATTTACGTTTACTTGCATCTTTTATATATAATTCAAGACATATTTCAATAAAGTTTCTCATTAGGTATTCGACATAGGAAATATGTATTTAATTTTGCATTTGTGTTAAAAATCCTTGTTTGAAGTTTCAAACATTTTCGTATTTTGGTAAGAGGATGCGTGGATATTTAAATGTAACATATGGAAAATTCTGAAATTCAGATAGTTTAGTTTCACATATACTATATTATTCGGTTTTGTCTTTTTTACCTGGATAGTTGGGTGTGCAATATAAATGAATGACCAAATGAAGGATACAGCTTTACAAAATAGTCCCACGTCTACATATAATGCATTCAGTGCAGAAACGGGAAAACATACAAATGCAAGATTTGCACCCTCCTCGCAATGCACACAATAGCAACAGATTATGGTCCTATGCCTTCGCACAGAATGCACAAGAACTTTGATATCACATGGAGCGGCATAACAATAAGACCAGATTGCATATGAACATTATGGAAATCCTGGAAATAGGGGCACTGCTGTGTCCAGAATCCAGAGTTCACGCCGAAAAGCATCGGTATCGGGTGAGAGCGCAGACCGAACATTACAGAAATAGACACGATCGCGCTTCGCTTCGGTTATTGGAGCAGTACAATCAGCTTGTATCTGCGCCGCGGTCGAAACCCATTGTCTCCGCTGCCGCGCAATATCAGAAACTGAGGTTCCGGGGCAGCCCTGCTCCCCACCAACCCCCTCCCCGAAGCCCTTTCCAGGCCTTGTCGCGACGGGACAGTTGGCAGCACTGTGCCCTCCGTTATCAGCGCCCGCCATTGTGGGAAAGCGCGCACCCGGGCCCGTGACGTCACGCGCCAGAGATGTTATCTTCCACCGGCAGTCGGTGAGCCGCCCGCGGCAGATACGCCGAACTGCGCGTCGCCGATTGTTGTGTGCGCGCTGGCAGCGTTATTGTCATTGTTGACTGCGATATCTGCAGTGTTCCAGGAATAAAATTTGCGTGATGTAGTGTCCGCTCGTAATGCTGTCACGTCGGACGTTCCACAGCGCCCAGAGAACATTAATTCCGCTCTACTGGTGCCATTTTTTTTTTTTTTTGACAGGCCTCTGTAGTAAATAATTTTCTTTATGCTGGAGAGCGTTCTGCATTGGACTTTTCGCCTTAGGGGAAGTTGCAGTGTTGGTATTATCGTCACTAGTCTCAGTACCATCATGATGCATAATGTATTAAGAGCAATTCTTCTCACTAACTAACATTAACAGAATTTATGTTCACTGAAAACCTTTTCTTTGGCTGATCCATCTTCGAATATCTATCTACCACCATTTCTATACCTACATCTGTTGTGAACAGACGAAATTACTTTCATCTGGCCATAAGTGTGCGTTCCTTGATTGCTTGGTGAGATGGCACACGAATTTTTAGTTCTCTTTATTACATAAATGAATAAAAGATTTGCTTACTTAACTTTGTCACTGTTATTTGCCATGTGAGTACTGTATAATTTAAACTGACATTGAATTCGAAAGTATCACTTGATCCACTGGTCAACAAATTGTTCTCTTGCAGTACAGCGTTAGACATTTACTACAGCACAAGTTCATCTAAACTTTTACTGCTTATTGGTTCAACATTATGATACCATTTACTATAGCACCATGTGTTTGTATTTCCTCTCGTTCTGTTAGCATATGGTATCTCTCTCTCTCTCTCTCTCTCTCTCTCTCTCTCTCTCTCTCTCTCTCTCTCTGTGTGTGTGTGTGTGTGTGTGTGTGTGTGTGTGTGTGTGTGTGTGTGTGAAGAATGACAGCTAAATCCTTTTGTGCACGTTTAATTAGCCTTAACTTGTGTACGATGCCTATACAAAAGCATTGTATAGCGGGCTGCGGTATATTTCTAGTTTCTTCACTTCATACTGTTCCTGAAATAGTGTTAGTGGGCTCTACTGGCAAAGTTGGCGTCTAATTTCTATTATCTCGCTGTCCAAGTTATTTTGCACTTGTGTGGTGCTCTCCACGTTACCATTCATACTACTCTACTAAGAGTATGTTAAATATATCCTATGTTAATACAATCTGGTATGTCTCTTACACACTTCTCATGTGATTCTCATTTCTACCACCTGTTCGCATACCATTTTTTGGTTTACTCTGAAGTAAGTCAGTTTCAGTATATTTGTTTCACTAAATCTAACCTACTCCTGCCATGGCAGTGTGATTTGCTGTCGCTCTAAACTGTCTGTGCTTGTTCACTTAGTTTCACTGTGCACATTTTGAGTCTGTCCCATATTAAATTGTAGGACACATCAATAAAATATGTGTTTAGGTACCCCTACAGCCACTTCCTCTAAAAAGCTTGCAATAATCCAACTAGCCATGGCTGCGAGGATAGTTGGCATAACCATAGGGATGAGTTGGCATAATCTGATACGAAGAGAGATGCGTAGACGGAACCCCGAATTTCGTGACGAAATGCATTTTGTTTGAGCAGGAGTTGGGATAAGGACTTTAGAAAAGAATAAATTCTCCGAAAAATAAATTCTTCGCGAAAAGATAGTACTTGAAGGAAAATAAATTCTGTTTAAATGTATAAACGACAGTATGAACATAAGTGTATGTAACTTCTGTTCATTATTAGTGGTACCTATGGCAATTGAAGTATAATTGACTCGATATTCTAAATCAGCCACGAATGTAGGAGTTCGGCACTCGTTTATGTGAATAAGCTGGTTCAAATTCCACACAATTTTACTTTGGTTGTACCGAGCTAAAACATTCTTGCCTGGTTATCTTCAGGATTCCCCATGTTTGACTGTGGTTGACACCCAAATCTCGTTGCTGTCTGTTCTTAAAATCCTCTCATGGTACTGATCGTCTTCATTAAAACAAAGTCATTTACATGGAATCCACGTTGGTCAGGAGACCTTCGAGGTTTTCAGAGATTCGTTGTTTGTCATATTCGATGTGACCTGCCAACATCCATTTTGAGGCTCACAAGGGTTCATGGCAACTGTCGAACGAGAACACTCACTGTCGTCTTTGCTCAAGACTAAATGTTTATGCTCTTTGCGATAGAGAGGTTGTTAAGCCTCTGAAATACACTACTGGAAAAAAAAATTGTACCCTTGGAAGGACGACATCGATTATTATCCAATGACGGCATGTGCTACTTGGGGGGGGATATTAGATGTACTGATAGTGCTTTTAACATCGTTCCCTAACAGATAGCGTAGTAGCATAGCTACCAGAGGGCCATCTTTAATAGGGAATGTTCACAGCCAGAGGGGTCAGTGTGGTGCAGACATGTGAGGCAAGCAGGCAACCAACCATGCTACGGAGACGCAATCCTGCTTCCTACAGCCAGCTGGGCGAGTTTGAAAGGAATCATATTGTGGCCTTCCGAGTGGTGGGATCGTCCTTTCGGAGAACTGGCGCACGAGGTGGACGTGCTGCGGCAGTTGTGCAACGATACTGTGGTCACGTGAAAACTCTGACATCCGTAGACGAGGTTCTGGACGTCCACACAACACACATATCGGCCAGGATCGTCGAATTGTACGAGGTGCATTCAAGTTCTAAGGCCTCCGACTTCTTTTTTCTAATTAACTACTCCCCCGAAATCGATGAAACTGGCGTTACTTCTCGACGTAATCTCCCTGCAGACGTACACATTTTTCTCAACGCTGACGCCACGATTCCATGGCAGCGGCGAAGGCTTCTTTAGGAGTCTGTTTTGACCACTGGAAAATCGCTGAGGCAATAGCAGCACGGCTGGTGAATGTGCGGCCACGGAGAGTGTCTTTCATTGTTGGAAAAAGCCAAAAGCCACTAGGAGCCAGGTCAGGTGAGTAGGGAGCATGAGGAATCACTTCAAAGTTGTTATCACGAAGAAACTGTTGCGTAACGTTAGCTCGATGCGCGGGTGTGTTGTCTTGGTGAAACAGCACACGCGCAGCCAATCCCGGACGTTTTTGTTGCAGTGCAGGAAGGAATTTGTTCTTCAAAACATTTTCGAAGAATGCACCTGTTACCGTAGTGCCCTTTGGAACGCAATAGGTCAGGATTACGCCCTCGCTGTCCCAGAACATGGACACCATCATTTTTTCAGCACTGGCGCTTACCCGAAATTTTTTTGGTGGCGGTGAATCTGTGTGCTTCCATTGAGCTGACTGGCGCTTTGTTTCTGGATTGAAAAATGGCATCCACGTCTCATCCATTGTCACAACTGACGAAAAGAAAGTCCCATTCGTGCTGTCGTTCCGCGTCAACATTTCTCGGCAACATGCCACACGGGCAGCCGTGTGGTCGTCCGTCAGCATTCGTGGCACCCACCTGGATGACACTTTTCGCATTTTCAGGTCGTCATGCAGGATTGTGTGCACAGAAACCACAGAAATGCCAACTCTGGAGGCGATCTGTTCAACAGTCATTCGGCGATCCCCCAAAACAATTCTCTCCACTTTCTTGATCATGTCGTCAGACTGGTTTGTGCGAGCCCGAGGTTGTTTCGGTTTGTTGTCGCACGATGTTCTGCCTTCATTAAACTGTCGCACCCACGAACGCACTTTCGACACATCCATAACTCCATCACCACAAGTCTCCTTCAACTGTCGATGAATTTCAATTGGTTTCACACCACGCAAATTCAGAAAACGAATGATTGCACGCTGTTCAAGTGAGGAAAACGTCGCCATTTTAAGTATTTAAAACAGTTCTCATTCTCTCCGCTGGCAGTAAAATTCCATCTGCCGTACGGTGCTGCCATCTCTTGGACGTATTGATAATGAACGCGGCCTCATTTTAAAACAATGCACATGTTTCTATCTCTTATCAGTCTGGAGAAAAAAAATTGGAGGCCTTAGAACTTGAATGCAACTCGTAAGAGTAGCAGTGGCGGATCGTACAGCTACCGCAGCCCAGATGAGAGGGCTTGTGAGCCAAGACGTGTCAACACAAACTGTTCCGAAGTGGTTACTAGCAGTGGGATTACGGGCACGCTCACCTCTAGCTACTCTTCCACTCACGCCACAGCATCGACGTGTAGAGCTCTACTGGTGCCGTCAGAGGATCACTTGGAAGATGGAATGGCGCGCCTTGGTATTCAGCGATAAAAGCAGATACTGGCTGCACACAAGTGATGATCGTTTGTGCGTACGACGTAGACCTGTTGGGAGTGCTGGCTCGTGGAGTGCATTCTTCCAAGACTGGTCCCCACCCGAGGAGTTATGCTGTGGCTTGCAATAAGCTACAACTCCCGTTCACCTTTGACATTGCTGGAGAGTACACTAACGAGTGCTCGGTACGTGCAGAATGTTGTTAGACCCATTCTTTTGCTGTTCTTGCAACCAGAAGGGGATGCGTTGTTCTAAGAGGAAAATGTACGCCCACACACTGGCTGTAAAACTCAATCCGCTGTGTGAGATATGCAGGAACTTTCCTAACCAGCAAAATCTTTGGAATTGTCTCCAATCGTGTGATATACACTCAAGCTCATAAATTAAGGATAATGCTGATACATGGTGAAACAACGCTCTGGTGGGCGGTTAGCGGGTTTCAATCACCTCGGGGTATGTCCATGCAGAGCATTTGACCTGCGGTCGTCGCACGGTGGCGCTGGCAGCAGTCCACATACGCAGACGTGTGTTGGTGCATATCAGAGTGTGGTGCAGCGAGTAAGTGTGCAGACTTTTTCAGACGTGCTAATGGTGACTGTGTGTTGAAAATGGCTCAAAGAACACACATTGATGACTTTATGAGGGCTAGAATACTAGGGCGACTGCAGGCTGATAAAAACACAGCAGGTCGTAGCACGGGCCCTCTGTGTGCCACAAAATGTGATCTCAAGATTATGGCAATGATTCCAGCAGACAGGAAACGTGTCCAGGCGCTACAGTACGGGACGTCCACAGTGTGCAACACCACAAGAAGACCGATATCTCACCATCACTACCCGCGGACGGCCACGGAGTACTGCAGGTAGCCTTGCTGGGGACCTTACGGCAGCCACTGGAACAGTTGTCTCCAGACACACAGTCTACAGACGACTGAACAGACACGGTTTTTTCGCCCAAAGACCTGCAACGTACATTCCACTGGCACCTGCTCACAGGAGAGACCGTAAAGCCTGGTGTCAAGAACGTAGTACGTGGTCACTGGAAGAGTGGCCCACGGTTATGTTCGCGGACAAGTCCAGGTATAGTCTGAACAGTGA
Source organism: Schistocerca cancellata (assembly GCF_023864275.1). Taxonomy (NCBI): domain Eukaryota; kingdom Metazoa; phylum Arthropoda; class Insecta; order Orthoptera; family Acrididae; genus Schistocerca; species Schistocerca cancellata. Next base: position 71,491,734 of record NC_064637.1, on the reverse strand, counting down.
TTCTCGCCGGGTTTTTCATCTGGCGTGAACCAGGAACCAGATACCAACCCCTTAATGTCCCTGAAAGGGACCTACATCTACATCTACATTTCTACTCCGCAAGCCACCCAACGGTGTGTGGCGGAGGGCACTTTACGTGCCACTGTCATTACCTCCCTTTCCTGTTCCAGTCGCGTATGGTTCGCGGGAAGAACGACTGTCTGAAAGCCTCTGTGCGCGCTCTAATCTCTCTAATTTTACATTCGTGATCTCCTCGGGAGGTATAAGTAGGGGGAAGCAATATATTCGATACCTCATCCAGAAACGCACCCTCTCGAAACCTGGCGAGCAAGCTACACCGCGAAGCAGAGCGCCTCTCTTGCAGAGTCCGCCACTTGAGTTTGTTAAACATCTCCGTAACGCTATCACGGTTACCAAATAACCCTGTGACGAAACGCGCCGCTCTTCTTTGAATCTTCTCTATCTCCTCCGTCAACCCGATCTGGTACGGATCCCACACTGATGAGCAATACTCAAGTATAGGTCGAACGAGTGTTTTGTAAGCCACCTCCTTTGTTGATGGACTACATTTTCTAAGGACTCTCCCAATGAATCTCAACCTGGTACCCGCCTTACCAACAATTAATTTTATATGATCATTCCACTTCAAATCGTTCCGCACGCATACTCCCAGATATTTTACAGAAGTAACTGCTACCAGTGTTTGTTCCGCTATCATATAATCATACAATAAAGGATCCTTCTTTCTATGTATTCGCAATACATTACATTTGTCTATGTTAAGGGTCAGTTGCCACTCCCTGCACCAAGTGCCTATCCGCTGCAGATCTTCCTGCATTTCGCTACAATTTTCTAATGCTGCAACTTCTCTGTATACTACAGCATCATCCGCGAAAAGCCGCATGGAACTTCCGACACTATCTACTAGGTCATTTATATATATTGTGAAAAGCAATGGTCCCATAACACTCCCCTGTGGCACACCAGAGGTTACTTTAACGTCTGTAGACGTCTCTCCGTTGATAACAACATGCTGCGTTCTGTTTGCTAAAAACTCTTCAATCCAGCCACACAGCTGGTCTGATATTCCGTAGGCTCTTACTTTGTTTATCAGGCGACAGTGCGGAACTGTATCGAACGCCTTCCGGAAGTCAAGAAAAATAGCATCTACCTGGGAGCCTGTATCTAATATTTTCTGGGTCTCATGAACAAATAAAGCGAGTTGGGTCTCACACGATCGCTGTTTCCGGAATCCATGTTGATTCCTACATAGTACATTCTGAGTTTCCAAAAACGACATGATATTTGAGCAAAAAACATGTTCTAAAATTCTACAACAGATCGACGTCAGAGATATAGGTCTATAGTTTTGCGCATCTGCTCGACGACCCTTCTTGAAGACTGGGACTACCTGTGCTCTTTTCCAATCATTTGGAACCTTCCGTTCCTCTAGAGACTTGCGGTACACGGCTGTTAGAAGGGGGGCAAGTTCTTTCGCGTACTCTGTGTAGAATCGAATTGGTATCCCGTCAGGTCCAGTGGACTTTCCTCTGTTGAGTGATTCCAGTTGCTTTTCTATTCCTTGGACATTTATTTCGATGTCAGCCATTTTTTCGTTTGTGCGAGGATTTAGAGAAGGAACTGCAGTGCGGTCTTCCTCTGTGAAACAGCTTTGGAAAAAGGTGTTTAGTATTTCAGCTTTACGCTTGTCATCCTCTGTTTCAATGCCATCATCATCCCGGAGTGTCTGGATATGCTGTTTCGAGCCACTTACTGATTTAACGTAAGACCAGAACTTCCTAGGATTTTCTGTCAAGTCGGTACATAGAATTTTGCTTTCGAATTCACCGAACGCTTCACGCATAGCCCTCCTTACGCTAACTTTGACATCGTTTAGCTTCTGTTTGTCTGAGAGGTTTTGGCTGCGTTTAAACTTGCTGTATGGAGGTCGTGGTTTGATGCTATGGGGTGGGATTACCATTGGTGCACGCACAACCCTCCATGTCTTTGACAGAGGAACTGTAACAGGTCGAGTGTATCGGGACGTCAATTTGCACCAGTATGTCCGCATCATCAGGAGTGCAGTGGGTCCAACCTTCCTCCTGATGGATGATAACGCACGGCCCCACCGAGCTGCCATCGTGGAGGGGTACCTTGAAACAGAGGATATCAGGCGAATGGAGTGGCCTGTCTGTTCCCCAGACCTAAACCCCATCGAGCACGTCTGGGATGCTCTCGGTCGACGTATCGCTGCACGTCTTCAAACACCTTCGACACTTCAGGAGCTTAGACGGGCACTGGTGCATGAATGGGAGGCTATACCCCAGCAGCTGGTCGACACGTGATCCAGAGTATTCCAACGTTGCGGCCTGCGTGCGTGTGCATGGTGACCAAATCCCATATTGATGTCGGGGTACATGGGCAGGAAACAGTGGCGTTTTGTTGCACATGTGTTTCGGGACTGTTTTCTCAACTTATCACCAATACCGTGGACTTACAGACCTGTTTCGTATGTGTTCCGTATGTGGCTATGCTATTAGCGCCAGTGTTGTGTAGTGCCTCGTTGTATGGCACCACATTCAGCAATTATCCTTAATTTTTGAGCATGAGTGTATTATGGGACGAGAGGTGACAACTTTGACAGAACTATGAGAAGAGGGTGAACAGATGTGCTGTGACGTATCCCAGGACAGTGTTCGCCATTCATGCGATCGACTGGATCCCAGAGTCAGCACTTGCATTGCCACCCGTGGAGGCTGCGCGACGTACTAATGTAGATAGTTCAGCGTGACTCGATACCTGATAATTCAGACTTGCTTGTGCTATTGATCTGTAAATGTAATCGTTTCAATTCCTCCACATGCACTGTTGCAGCAATAAATGTTGAGTGAAGTGGAAACGTCTAAAAGGGTGTACTAATTTTTCTCTGGTAGCGTATTAATTGGAGGAGGTTTAATATATTTTGTGTGGGATCAAAAATTTAAAAACCTCTCTCACACCGGCCTGATGTAGCTTCACTGATCAGGATAGTAAAAATATGCATACATTAAGGGAATTTTCGTTGACAAAGCAGTCTTATCACATTCACACAGTTCAATACTGTTCTATCCTGATTAAATTGAGCTTAACTTAAATTCCATAAGGCAGTGAAGCAATTTCGAAGTCTCGGTGCGACGAAAATTGTCAGTCGATCTCCTGGAAACATTTGTAATTATTGTAATTATTAACTTTCGGTGATCACATGGGGAAGACCGGAGATCTGCTGGTAAGACCGTGTTAGCCTATCTATTTGAAGTAACTGGATATCTTGAGCATACAAAACGGCAGGTTCGTCCAGTGTAAATCAGACGTTCCCCAATGATCCCGTGCAACACAGCGTAGTAAGCAGACACTGTCAATAATAATCTTTTAAATAATACGCGAACACACTTACTTTAGTTTAGTTCATGTATTAAATTCCTTCTCATACAGAATCTCATCAAGATGGCGACTAGCCCAACAATACATACATATACAGCCTTCTTTCACGACTAATCGGCAAGAAGTCCTCTATTCTTTTCATAAGAGAAAACATAGATAGCAGAGAAGCTATTCCATGGAGTAAATGGACGCTCCAAGGAATAATCGGGCTTGAAACTACTTTGCATTGATAATCGGTAAGATAAGAAGAGATATTTCGAGATAAGTACTGAGTTATATAATTTATAAAATTTCTGAAAATATCGCGGAGAGACCGCTGCAAGAGACATTACAGAGGTATCTTGTAACTATGAATGGAAAGAAATGGTCATTGCAACAATTAGATTTATTGTCTTTAAATATGAAAGTTCCGCTCTTATATTCATTAAGAACTATTGAAAAACGGACAAGGGATTTTAACTAACTTGGTGCGGGTGGATGGGGAGGATGAAACCCAGCTACGTTAATAATTCGCAGACATTGACAGTGACTTCATAAATTGTTAGTTAAAAGTGACAAGATAGGGGCGAACACCACAGTATTGTCAGAACGCACATTGAGAGCCGCAAACTGGCTACGTGACTTTAAATCTGGATACCTGGCTTCTGAAGGGAGCAAGTTAACTTTGATTCTGAACATCATTGATGGGGGCGACGATGGCTCATTGTGCCACAACACGTGGATCGTGAATAACGTATAAAGCGGCAGGAACGACTGCAGAATGAAGTCTCAGCCCTCTCGTTACACTTAGCTGCTAACAAGCGAACCTCCCCATCGCACCCCCCGCAGATTTAGTTACATGTTGGCACAGTGGATAGGCCTCGAGAACCTGAACACAGATCAGTCGAGAAAACAGGAAGAAGTTGTGTGGAACTATGAAAAAAATAGCAAAATATACAAACTGAGTAGTCCATGTGCAAGATGGGCAACATCAGGGATGAAGTGAGCTTAGGAGCGTCGTGGTCCCGTGGTTAGCGTGAGCAGCTGCGGTTCAAGAGGTCCTTGGTTCAAGTGTACCCTCGACTGAAGAGTTTATTTTTTTTTATTTTCAGACAATTATTATCTGTCCGTCCGTCCGTCCGATGCGAGGTAACTGCGCCGTAGCATGAGGATGCTACACCTAAACAAACATCGAAACACACGACGTCAGTCGACTACAGCGCACGGAAGAGAGAGTATTCCTGCTAACGAGGCTCCCTGGCTGGCAGTTGACTGTTCGCTACTTTGGACGGGAGTGCATTAAATACGTGAGATGTTTTCCGTGGCCAATATGAATCCAGCAAATGTAGGTCGCGACTTCAATGACAAGGTCAATGAATATTTTCCGAACTGTAAGTTTGCGGTGCGGTCGCAATACATAAACACTAAACTTATTACGGTGAACAGATACGTCAATGAAAGAAAGGGCATACATAACTTTGCGAAAATAAAGGAAGAAAAATCTTCACACGAGGGAAGATTTGAACCAAGGACCTCTCGCTCCGCAGTTGCTCACGCTAACCACGGGACCACGGCGCTCCTAACCTCATGTTATCCTTGATTTGGTTATCTCGCACCTGGACTACTCAGTTTGTATATTTTGCTTATTTTTTCATAGTTCCACACAACTTCTTCCTGTTTTCTCGATTGATCTGTGTTCAGTTCTTCAAGGCCTATCCACTGTGCCAACTTACAACTAAATCTGAGGGGGGTGCGATGGGGAGGTTCCCTTCTAAGTGGAGACATACTTTTAGCGGCAGCAAGGGCTCGACTCACCAGTCGTCTCTCCCACCCTAATCTGACGTCTTAACTCTTCAAAAATACAGGATGTTTATAAATGAATATCGGGATTTTAACGCTTTATAATATTTATTATGTTAAACTTACAGTTATAAGCGATATGTCAAATGAAAGAGCAGCTGAAACAGTTTTACCAAGAACGTTATAGATGTTCAATGTGAGCACCATTTGTCACACGGCACATATCAAGTTCTTCCCAAATGTTGATAAGTGTGTTTTCAGTGGCTGTAGCAATAGCTGCTTCAATTCGCTTTCTTAATTCAGAGTCGTCTGGTGGAGCGGAGGTACGTAAACACGATCCTTGATGAAGCCCCAAAGGAAAAACTCGTATGGCGTTATATCGGGTGAACGTGGAGGCCATGCAAAGCAAGCCCTGTCATTGGGCCCTTTGCGGCCCATCCAGCGCTTGCGTACAGTGAAGTTCAACCAGTCGCGTACTTGGTGCTCACATTGAACATTTATAAGGTTCTTGGTAAAACTGGTCGAGTTTCATTTTAAATATCATTTATAACTGTAAGTCTAATGTAATAAATATTATAAAGCATTAAAACCCCGATATTCATTTATAAACACCCCGTATAAAGTGTAGTCCTTTCTCTACAGAAGCCTAACAAGAAGTTACTTTGCAAAGGCCTAAAGCGAAGTTTTCCCCTACTAAAGCCTAAAGAGAAGTGCTCATCTTCCGGTTGCCCTGGAACCTAGCTACTTTTTGTTAGAGCAAGAACTCGCTGGCAAATGTTGACAAAGACTGAAGATGTCGAGCAGCGTAACTCAAGCGAAGATGTTAAACGGTCACCTATTATCGTAGACTTCCTCTGTGTTGAACCAATAGTGGCTTTTTAGGTGTTGACGAAGACAGAAATGTCTCCCAATACATGGAATAATTCCGAAAAGGGCCTAATCATTGTTTTGCACGTATATACAGCGAGAAAACCCGAGGTCTGCATAAAATGACAGTATGACGCAATCATAAAGCTGGATTTTGAAAGTTTAAAGCGAACGTTATGTCGAGGTGGCGTAACGAAAGTTCACACGCCCTGGGAGAAGCAACACACGGCTAGAGATCTCGTATCTTGCTAAAAGCCTTCTGCGAAGAATTCCATTTTTTTTTTTTTTTTTTTTTTTTTTGCGGCATAAAAAAGCGTGTCCCGTGTCCCGCCTGGAGGGAGGGGACTAGGGTGAGAGTAGCGCTGCACATAACAGTTTGTTTGTTTACCTTCGGCTGCGCTGTGCCCATGGCCCAACAATTTTATGGCGGAAGATTCCTCTTAGAAGGACTCTTATCTTGCGCAGCCAGCTTGTAAGCTTTCAGCTCGTGGAAGCGTCCACCGTACTACGTGGGAGAGACAGAAAAAACAAAGAGTGGGCCGCTAGCTATGCTAATGCAGATCTGCAGTTACAGAGCAGTATAACTGAACTACTACTTGATCACAGGAACTTCCACATTATCCTCTGAAATACGTCACTGGACGGTTTCATACAAAAATTGCAACGTTACATCACGAATCGTTATTTCTTAATTTATTTAAAATTTCACCAAACACCCATTATTTGTTTATTTATTTCATTATTTGCTCTGATCAGAACATCAGTTCCTTTATTAAATCAGACTACCACTTTCTACATCCAAATTTGTATACATACGCCCGAAGTCACCGTATGGTGCATGGCGGAGGGTACTCTCTACCATTAACACCCTTTTCTGTTCCACTCGCACATAGAAGTGGGGAGATGCGACCGTCTATATGCCTTAATACGAGCCCCAGTGAGTCTAATCTAGTCTTCGCGTTCCTTACGCGTAATGTATTTTGTCGTCAGTAGAATTGTTCCGCAGTCAGCCTCAAATGCCGGTTCACCAAATTTTCAAAATAGTGCTCGTCGGAAAGAACGTCGCCTTGTCTCCAGTGATTCCCATTCGAGTTCCCAAAGCATCTCGGTAATACTTGCGAATCGTTAGAATCTACCGGTAACAAATCTAGCAGACCGCCTCCGAAATGCTTCGATGTCCTCCTATAATCCGACAGTCTGCAGAAGCCTTCAGTATTACACTTTAATAAATGAGGAAGATAATGATATTGCAATTCTGTCAGGGACCTGGAAGAGCAGTTGAACGGAATAAACAGTGTCTTGAAAGGAGGGTAAAAGATGAACATCAACGAAAGCAAAACGAGGATAATGGAATGTAGTCGAATTAAATCGGGTGGTGCTGAGGGAATTAGATTAGGGAGTGAGACACTTAAAGTAGTAAATGAGTTCTGCTATTTGGGGAGCAAAATAACTGATGATGGTCGAAGTAGAGAGGGTATAAAATGTAGACTGGCAATGGCAAGGAAAGCGTTCCTGAAGAAGAGAAATTTTGTTAACATCGAGTATAGATTTAAGTGTCAGGAAGTCGTTTCTGAAAGTATTTGTGTGGAGTGTAGCCATGTATGGAAGTAGTCGGTAAATAGTTTAGTCAAGAAGAGAATAGAAGCTTTCGAAATGTGATGCTACATAAGAATGTTGAAGATTAGATGGGTAGACCACATAAATAATGAGGAGGTATTGGACAGAACTGGGGAGAAGAGAAATTTGTGGCACAACTTGACTAGGAGAAGGGATCGGTTGGCAGGACATGTTCTGAGGCATCAAAGGATCTTCAGTTTAGTACTGGAGGGCAGCGGGGAGGGTAAAAATCGTAGAGGGAGACCAAGAGATGAATCCACTAAGGACATTCAGAAGGATGTAGGTTGCAGTAGGTACTGACAGATGAAGCATCTTGCACAAGATAGAGAGCAGCATGGAGAGCTGCACCAAACCAGTCTCTGGACTGAAGACCACAACAACAACAACAACAAAAACAATTGTAATAATGGCGTAATGAAAGGCTGTTTGAAGTATAATGTGTGGTCCAGTAGGGCTGAAGTGGTGGTGGTGGTAGTGGTGATGGTTGTGGTGGTGGTGGTGGTGGTGGTGGTGGTGGTGGTGGTGACGATTCTAAAGGAAAAGATGAAGACGACGATACAATAATAGAGGTAGAAGTATGATCAGAACTCAGTTCGTACATATTTGTAACAGTTTATGAATTTACGTGGTAATGGCTTAGATATCTATATCTACGGTACTGACAGGTGTTATAACGAACCATCAGTTTGATACGTCACGATTACTTAATCAACAGCACTAAATATTCGCAGAAGTATGGACTGACTGGTATAAGGGTACCATGGAAACCAACAGTTTGAGGTTCGGTAAAAATTTATGAATTTACGAAACTGTGCTCTCCTTAGACGGCAGCGAAAGACGAATCCGTATGTTTAAAGTTGTCCACCACCGTAGCTGAGTGAACAACGAGCTGGCTTGTTTCGATTCCCAGGTTGGAGATTTTCTTGACTCAGGGACTGGGTATTTGTGTCGTGTTTATCATCGTCATTTCATCATCATCATCGACGCACAAGTCGCCGAAGTGGCGTCACCTCATAAGACTTGCACCAGCCGACTGGGTCCACCCGCCGGGAGACTCTCGCCACACGACATTTTTTTTTTCAATTTTAAAATGCATAGTTTTAACAATAACGCTCTTTGCACTCTTTGAAATTCTGAAATTTTCCGGGAAAAAAAACAGGGTGTTAAAGGTTGTTCACAATGTGTGCAGAAGGCTACTGTGTCGTGAGACACTGTATCACTGATCGTACGGAACGTCCAGCAGCACCGTCGTGCTGAAAGTACATACGACGTCGTGTCGCCAAAGGAATGTCCTCCAAGTATTCTGGCGACACTTTCCCCATGGGAGTGGTTGTGCAGGAGGACATGCGACTGATGCCTGAGTTTCTAACAGGTATATGGCACAGTTATGGAAAGTTTTACCCCAAACACCTAACAAGGGAACCTCCCCATTGCATCCCCCTCAGATTTAGTTATAAGTTGGCACAGTGGATAGGCCTTGGAAAACTGAACACAGATCAATCAAGAAAACAGGAAGAAGGTGTGTGGAACTATGAAAAAAACAAGGAAAATATACAAACTGAGTAGTCCATGTGCAAGATAGGCAACGTCAGGGAAAATATGAGCTCAGGAGCGCCGTGGTCCCGTGGGTAGCGTTAGCAGCTGCAGAACGAGAGATCCTTGGTTCAAATCTTCCCTTGAGTCAAAAGTGTACTTTCTTTATTTTCGCAAATTTATGATCTATCCGTTCGTTCATTGACGTCTCTATTCACTGTAATAAGTTTAGTGTCTGTGTTTTGCGACCGCACCGCAAAACCGTACGATTAGTAGACGAAAGGACGTGCCTCTCCAATGGGAACCCAAAACATTTAATCGCAAGGTCATAGGTCAACGGATTCCTCCACAGGAAAACACGTCTGATATATTCTATACGACACTGGTGACGGCATGTGCGTCATATGACAGGAATATGTTGTAGACCCACCTAACTTGTACACTTGGCGAAAGGGTAAAAAGATTCTTCTACCTTGCTCGATTTAGGTTTTCTTGTGGATGTTTTGATGTTTGTTTAGGTGTAGCGTCCTCATACTACGGCGCAGTTACCTCTCATCGGACGGACGGATGAACAGATAATAAATGTCTGAAAATAAAAAAATTAAATATTTCGCTCGAGGGAAGACTTGAACCATGGACCTCTCGTTTAGTAGCTGCTAACGCTAACCGCGGGACCACAGCGCTCCTGAGTTCATACTGTGGTGATGTTGTCTATCATGTGCATCGGCTACTCAGTTTGTATATTTTGCTTATTTTTTTCATAGATCCACACAACTACTTCCTGTTTTCTCGATTGATTTGTGTTCAGGTTTTCAAGGCCTATCCACTGCGCCAACTTATATCTGAGGGGGGGGTGCGATGGGGAGGTTCCTTTGTAAGTAGTTTTTATTTTTGCACGGACTTCTCAAACGCCTCTCGTAATCACGTAAATACGAAAAATGTATTCCCGAAATTTCATTACTATAATTATTTCTTGGTGTTGCGATTTTTTTCTGTCAGCGTATATTTCTCTTTGATATACGTCTGATACTCGCACAGGATGGCAATTCGAAGCCATAGGCATCTACATTCCAGTTGTATGTACTCCAACGCTATAAACAACGCAGCTATAATTCTTTGAAGGATAGCCAGGCGCAGGTAAAAGAGCGCAGGAGAAATAGCGGAGGGTGAAGTGGAATAAAAGAAGTTCTCTCCGACCAGGTAAGCTGTAAACAATTAGCGGTACAGGGCACCCGTATATCTGCGGTGACTGCTTGAAACTTGGCCAAATTGTCCGGTAGCCAAGTGGCACGTTTCTCTGCCTGTACATATTTTTCTGGAGCGGTCTGTAGCAGGAGGGGGTACACTGAATGGGAGAGGGAGTCAATTTTACCGACCCGTGATTAACTGAAACTTTCTTGCTCTCTCAAAGGGCTGCGGATGTTGTCCATGATTAATTACACGTAGTTGGAGCAATCAAAATTTGACAAACCGTAAATAATTATATTTTGAGGCATAGCATAGATCTGCCATTGTGCATCGATGAAGCTGAGCTAGTGCTTTTTGTTTACAGTGAAAGAATTTTCATGAAGTTTAACGCTCGAAAATGTGAATAAAGTGTTCCTGCAGACTGATAGTCCAATGCTTCTGTGGAAATTGATTTTTATTGGTTTCTGGTAAAACACAGTTCATGTAATTCAGTACTTTCACGTCCTGTCCACACCATTACAAATAATTCATGAAAGAAACGTAATAAGTGAAACAGAATATTCTTAATTTTTGCGTGCTTTTATTGATGACAACCTGAGCCGGGAGTCCTGTGTTTTATAGGGTGACAGAGAATAACGGGAATGTTTGAAATGAGTTGTGGCAGCCATGGGTAGATGTCAGCACTGCGGGTTCGCGACATTTACCGAGTAAACAGTCCGCCATTTCAGTAATCATGGATCAGTGGAACGGACAACAGCGTTCGTTAGCCATAAAAGTGTTATATAAAAACGACAATAGTTTGGTAGCGGCGCAGAGGGAGTTCCGGGGTTTTTTATAATTTAGGACGAAATGATGCCGTTCCGTCGAAACACGCAATAAAATGTTGGATTAATAACTTTGGAGAGACTGAATCTGCCCTCAAGAAGAAACCAACAGGACGAGCAAGAAGTGCGCGTTCTCTAGGGAACATTGATGTTGTACGCGAGTCTGTCTAACGGAGCCCACGGCGTTCAATTCGCAAGCAAGCAGCAGTGGTTGGAATGTACCGGGAGAGTGTCTGCGCAGAATTCTTCATCTTGATTTAAAATTTCATCCGTACAAACTACAGACGTTGCAATAATTGAAGGACAACGATTACTGGTTAGGATTAGGATTCTGTCAACAAATGATAACAAAAATAAACAATTTCATCTCATAGGTTATATGAATAAACAGAACTACCATTAAAGGGCAAACATATTTCCTAATGACGTTCATGAGCGCCGTTTACACGCTAGTAAAGTGACAGTATGATGTGGTGTTTCATCACATGGGACTATCGGGTCGTACGAGGTGCATTCAAGTTGTAAGGCCTACGATTTTTTTTCTCCGGACTGGAAAGAGATAGAAACATGCACATTGTTTTAAAATGAGGCCGCGTTCATTGTCAATACGTCCCAGAGATGGCAGCACCATACGGCAGATGGAATTTTACCGCCAGCGGCGAGAATGAGAACTGTTTTAAATACTTAAAATGGCGACGTTTTCCTTACTTGAACAGCGTGCAGTTATTCGTTTTCTGAATTTGCGTGGTGTGAAACCAATTTAAATTCATCGACAGTTGAAGGAGACATGTGGTGATGGAGTTATGGATGTGTCGAAAGTGCATTCGTGGGTGCGACAGTTTAATGAAGGCAGAACATCGTGTGACAACAAACCGAAACAACCTCGGGCTCGCACAAGCCGGTCTGACGACATGATCGAGAAAGTGGAGAGATTTGTTTTGGGGGATCACCGAATGACTGTTGAACAGATCGCCTCCAGAGTTCTGTGGCTTCTGTGCACACAATCCTGCATGACGACCTGAAAATGCGAAAAGTGTCATCCAGGTGGGTGCCACAAATGCTGACGGACGATCACAGGGCTGCCCGTGTGGCATGTTGCCGAGCAATGTTGACGCGCAACCACAGCACGAATGGGACTTTCTTCGGTTGTGACAATGGATGAGACGTGGATGCCATTTTTCAATCCAGAAACAAAGCGCCAGTCAGCTCAATGGAAGCACACAGATTCAACGCCACCAAAAAAATTTCGGGTAACCGCCAGTGCTGAAAAAATGATGGTGTCCATGTTCTGGGACAGCGACGGCGTAATCCTTACCCATTGCGTTCCAAAGCTGCATCCTACGAAAATGTTTTGAAGAACAAATTCCTTCCTGCACTACAACAAACACGTCCGGGAAGGGCTGCGCGTGTGCTGTTTCACCAAGACAACGCACCCGCACATCGAGCTAACGTTAAGCAACAGTTTCTTCGTGATAACAACTTTGAAGTTATTCCTCATGCTCCCTACTCACCTGACCTGGCTCCTAGTGACTTTTGGCTTTTTCCAACAATGAAAGACACTCTCCGTGGCCGCACATTCAGCAGCCGTGCTGCTATTGTCTCAGCGATTTTCCAGTGGTCAAAACAGACTCCTAAAGAAGCCTTCGCCGCTGCTATGGAATCATGGCGTCAGCGTTGTGAAAAATGTGTACGTCTGCAGGGCGATTACGTCGAGAAGTAACGCCAGTTTCATCGATTTCGGGTGAGTAGTTAATTAGAAAAAAAAAATCGGAGGCCTTAGAACTTGAATGCACCTCGTACCTCGCCCCCCTAGATCGCCAGATTTATCCGTTTGTGATTTTTTTCTTGTGGGGCTACCTCAAGGGCAAAGTCCACACGACTCGACCAAGAACCTTGGATGAGTTAAAACAGAGAAATCGGAATGCAATTCACAGTATCCCAGCTGAGCTGTCGCAGCGGTCAATGAGGAATCTCAACAGCAGATTTCCCAAATGTATTCGTATAGGAGAACACAATCTAAAGAATGTAATTTTTTAAAAATGGTAAATGCCATTAATGTTTCGTAAATAGCAAAGTTGGAAGGTTTCAACTACTACGAATGCAATTTCTTTCCTTCATCACTTCTAGTCTTATTGGATTGTGGAAACGTTCTCGTTTCTCTGTGTCTTCCTGTGTATCCTCCCAAACGTCTACGCTGTGCGAAGTTGGCTTTTAAGGGTAATAAAAAGTTTTGGAGATCGGAAATGTCAGAATGCTGAACTGAATTTCTTGCGTTCAGTCACTTATACCCAATGCTGTCACAATTCAGTCTTATTACTGACCAATTATGTATTGAGGGAAATTACGTTTGTTGTACAGAAGTACGTAATATGATGAAACGTGGTGTCTGTTATAGAACCTGTCTGCAGTCAGCTCTTTAAACAGTTGGTCATAACACCAACAGCGGCACGCCTTTAGTCCCTTGTGAAGTTCGTTAGCAACACTGAAATGCAGTTTGAAACCGACAGTAAGAACCACGAAGCTCTATTACGAAGCGACTGTCTCGAAATCAGGACCAGTTGCAGGCTTGCCTTCGGAAGTCTTCCAGGGGCAACAAAAATTTCATATTCAATATTTCGAATAGCTACTGACAGAATTTAACATGTTACCATAATCTAATCATTAAAAAGTATGATTCTATGTTAAAAGGCGAGTGCAGCATTTCGAAACCGTGTGTTTGATTGCACGAAAATACCAGCAGAGCAGTTCGCGACTACCGACAAACTTTACCCATAATTTCAGACCTTTACAAAACTTTCCCTCGCAGACAACCACACACAAAATAGTGAAAGAAGAAAAAAGTACTTCTCTTACTACATTTTCGCTGTTCATGCGACTGAACTTCAGTATCGGACGAAGTTTTACTTCATTACTTCTTTACACCGACTCTGTTCGCAACACAGTTTGCAGGCACTATGAACACAGAAGTTGGACCATTACAGAGTGCGACTAGTAGATCACACTTGCTTCAGCTCTTACTTTAGCAACAGACAGAAAAAGGTGGTTATTCACAATGTTGAGAATGGCTGTGGTGTGGAGTCTGACTGCGGCACGGTAAAAAGGGGGGTGCCCCAGGGATTAGTGTTGGGGCCGCTCCTGTTCCTTATTTATATAAATGATGTGCCCTCTACTATTATGGGTAACCCAAAACTATTTCAGTTTGCTAATGACACTAGCTTGATAGTAAAGGATGACGTGTGCAACATTGTCTCGGTTTCAAATAATGTAGTTCATGACATAAGTTCATGGCTTGTAGAAAATAAACTAACGCTAAATCACAGTAAGACTCAGTTTTTACAGTTTATAACACACTATTCAACAAAACCCTTTGTTTCATTTTCACGGAATGGGCATATGGTTAGTGAATCTGAACATTTACAATTTCTAGGTGTTCAGATAGATAGAAAACTGTCGTGGAAAGCCCTCGTTCAGGAACTTGTTCAAAGACTTAACGCTGCCATTTGTACTTTTCGCACGGTATCTGGAGTGAGTGATCGTTCGACACGAAAATTAGTCTACTCTGCTTATTTTCATTCGCTTATATCATATGGTATTATATTTTGGGGTAACTCTTCCCATTCTAGAAGGATATTTTTGGCTCAGAAACGGGCGGTTCGGGCAACTAGTGGTGAAAGTTCACGAACCTGTTGTCGACCCCTGTTCACGAGTCTGGGTATTTCGGCATTGGCCTGCCTCCCTCTCTCTCACTCAGTTAATACTCTGCAGAAATCCAACCTGCATTTGGATCGCACTTCCTCAACTGTCGTTCGAAGAGGTGTGCTGTATACTGCTGCATCCATTTTCAGTAAGCTACCATTAGAATTCAAAAATCTTAGCAGTAATCCACGCTCTATCAAATCGAAACTGAAGAGTTTCCTCATGGGTCACTCCTTGTATTCTGTCGAGGAGTTCCTTAAGCTGATTCTTGTTGTGTTGTTGATTGTGTTTACTTGAACTAATAGCTTGACTTTTTTCGGGTTAATAATTATTTTATTTTTATCTGATATTACTTTTATGTTTTAAATTCATGTACTGACACGTTCCATAACCTTGCAGATTTGCTTCTCAATTTGGTCCTAAGGAACGTGACGTGTAGATAAATAAATAAAATCACAAAAAATTCTTACAAAACTATATCATTGTGGAATGCATGCGAATTCATGTCATAGAAATCCAGATGCGTGAAAAACTTGCTTTTGTTTAAAATGGGGAGCAAATACTACAGATAGTACTCAACCTAAGTTTCATAATGAGGGCGCTTACCGACTTCCAACAAACTCTGAGAATAATTCCAAACCTTTTTCTCACCATCATGCGTAAAGTCAAATGTTTGACACATTAACTCATTTATTAGGTAATCAGATGTTTGAAGCTGTTTCATACATGGGAATATGATTGCTTAAAATATCTTGGGTTTCCCGGTATTGTACTAAAACGAAAATGAGGAATGCTATCTATCACTCACACCCAATGTGACGCAGAAATGTGTGAGATAATCATACATAAAAATTTTTGATCACTTATCTACTGAAGCAATTAATGAAATAGATAATTAAATATACTTACAACGCAAGCTTTTATCACGTCTACTTGACCACCTATTTATAGAGATGTGTTGAATATACTTCGCTATAAATCACTGTTTATAAGAAAAATTAAAAAGCAGCTTAAGAATTATGTGGAAGGCATTCACGTAAATGTTCAGTAGTTTGCCGTGTGTGTCACTGATAACGTGTATTAGAATTGCAAAATAACGATATGCACATTAAAAAATAAATTATAGTTGCGGTTCATGGAAGCTGTCAATAAATAACCAAAAGAGCAATACAAAATAGTGGGCATCCTTAAGTCTCCTGTATAAGAACGTCTGTGGCCGACCGGTTAAAGGCGCTACAGTCTGGAACCACACGACCGCTACGGTCGCAGGTTCGAATCCTGCCTCGGGTATGGATGTGTGTGATGTCCTTAGGTTAGTTAGGTTTAAGTAGTTCTAAGTTCTAGGGGACTTATGACCACAGCAGTTGAGTCCCATAGTTCTCAGAGCCATTTCAACCATTTTTAAGAACGTCTGTTTCTATAAACAGGACGTCCAAAACCGTCTTTGGGCCAAAGTATTTGAAATATTAAAATGTCGGCTCAACGATCTGTTTACAGCGTAAAAAACTATGAAATATATGCGTTTCGAAGGTGAGGCTTCTATCATCAGTATTTTACACAAGGATTTCCAAAAGCGATCACTGTAACATACAAATAAGAATAGTAAAATTAAGTGCTTACTTCTTTTGTTACGTGTCTTCTTGGGATGTAAATAGAAGTCGAGTGATAAAATAGACTAAACTGGAATGGGATATGTTCTGCTGTGTATTTTTTAAATTCATTTGATTGTTTCTTGCTATGAGCGGTTTTGGACGTTTCGTCAATCATCAGATGGCTACATTTTATTACAGCAGGAAACTACCTGTTTACTGCTTTGGAAAGGGCGGTGCCATGTAGTGGAATGACTTCAAAGTGATAAATATTCCAAAAAGAAAATGAAGCAGAAATTGAAGGTGGAAAGTGAACGATAAACGTGCAGCATTATGCACTTACGGTCAGTGTATCCCAGCTGGTTTGGACGATTGCGGTTGTTCTCCGTCACTATTCATCGTTTGAAAATTGGAAGGTAATGAATCAGCAGTGGGCCTTTCACACCACAAAATACTGTCACCATCAGCTTCCGTACAGAAACTCTCATTTCTAACCGTTTTTCTGTGTACGGAGATTCGTGTATGCACACATTGCTCTGCCACTTAGTGTGTGGTTCGTAGTGATGACCTCAAATTTCCTATACACTTCCTACGCAACTGAAAAGTCTTCTCCCTCCTTTTCAAAATACCATAAATGTGACTTCGACGTTGACAGGCGTTCCTGTTTGTGTTTGTCTGACAGTTGACACGGTGCCCAACGAGCACCTTCTTCGTGATAGTTTGTAGATTCTTGGACGATTGCAAATGAATTGCCACCTGCTACAACGATTTCAGTCAGGAAATAACGAAAATGGCATTAAGGACATTTAAGTGTTGCTGAAAGGTAGTTGCAACCTTTAACGTTAGGAGGTACTCTGACAGATGCTTCGTTATGATGGGAAAGATGCTACAGAAGTCATGTTACATGATACAAGGATTTCAATCAGTGACTGAAGCTCTTCTAGGATGTCAATGGAGCCCTTCTGGCAGGAACAAGAAGAGCTATCGGGAAACATATTGAAGGTTTTGCCCAAAGAGAAAGTCATTATTCTTTCAATTATATAAAGCGTTTAGATACCACACTTAGCATTATGGTGATGTTAAAGTTGTTTAAGAGAAACGTCGCCAGATAATGGTCACCTTACGCAGCATTTTTCAAGGTTAGTTTGTCTGCGTTTCGGACACCCTTAAATAGACTACTTTAGCACATGTGAAGAGCCGAAATTGAAAATGAGAAGCCCACACCTTAACGATGGTGCAAAGTGATGTTACACTGGAGAGCTTATGGTTCACAAGAGAAGAGTCCTAAAACTTTGTACTAAGCCAACGAAGAAGATAACGGGACAGACGGGTCCAAAGTACTTAACATTAGTTTTGACTACATGAAAAAAAAAAGTTCAGATTCCACAGATTCCTATCCAGGATACAATTTAACTGCGACAGTTCTAAGCCGATGTATTTTGTATTCCTGAGATTAAAAAAAAACAATGCACATATGTACATATATCATGAAGACAATTGAAAACAAGGGTCCCACGAAGTACGCATTTCCCCTATAACATTGTGCAGTGTGGTCCTCCATCAGTCACCGAATTACACTTACATTCCCAGATCTGTTGAGGACAGAAGTCACGTTCATGTTGCATGGGGAGTGTTATTGGCATTGACTGACTGTAATCGGTCTGAAAAAAATAAACAATATTTCCCCGTAAGGGGACATTCACTTCTCTCTTCTGACAGGGACTATAGTACAATCAAAAGTGAACTTAGGAGGCAGGACAGGTTTTCTACGATAGACGAACTAGCAAAACTTATAACAAATTGCAGCAAACGTGAAAAACTTATTGTGACAGAAATATGCAATTATTGGTTAGTATTAAAGCCGCTGTTGAATGTGTTTATTAACAGAAAAAACAGTGTATACAGTAGGGAATCCCGAAACGTGCTAAAAGGATCTCACTCATCCAAGTTTAAACATTTTTATGTGCAAAATTTTTTGTTACAATGTGAACATAGTATCCACAACAGTATTATGTGTCACTGATCTATCTTTTTCAGGACAAAAGAGTGAATGGTGTGGTGTGCGTACTGTAAGACCTTCGGTACACACACCATCAGATTATTTGACTTGTCGCTCTAAGGAAGTAGGCGAGTGTCTTGTGGTCTTATCGTGGCGTGTTTATCTTCTGCCATTAGGTCAGACGATAGAAATACCACTTGCACGCTTAGAGTAGCAGATTGACGGTGACCAACTTTAAACAGAACTTGATTAATTTTCATACACATTTATTAAAATAATAAAAATCATAGATATTACGTGCGGTTTACCATTGACAATCTGAAGTTTCTTTGGTCTTGGTACGTTAATCCTATTCTCACATATCTCTGATACTTGAGAAAGTGTCTAGTCATTTATCTTCATGGC
Organism: Schistocerca cancellata; assembly: GCF_023864275.1. Taxonomy (NCBI): domain Eukaryota; kingdom Metazoa; phylum Arthropoda; class Insecta; order Orthoptera; family Acrididae; genus Schistocerca; species Schistocerca cancellata. Next base: position 71,472,817 of record NC_064637.1, on the reverse strand, counting down.
TATGTACAGGAACATGGTAATCCTATTAGGCGCAGACTGAAACTTGACTATAGACTGGTACAGACTAATGCAGGCTGGTACAGACAAATGCAGACTAATGCAGACTGACTAATCGGAGGTCTGTACACTCGTTATAATACCTCGCATGTTCGGGTATCAATGCGCGAGTGTCATCCACGAGGAGAAAAGGTTCTACGTTAGCAGCAATCTCATTGGCTGCGTTACATATTAATACGCGGATCGACGGAAGCAGAATTTGGTCCGTCTCTAAGACAGCGCCATCTCGCAGTGCGGAGACCGACGAGCGCTGCGCCTGCGCTGTTGTGCTTAGCGGGGCGCGCTCTAGTGGGAAAGTTGTGTACGCGCTGACTACGCGGAACTATGTACACAACAAATGGTTTAGTTGTAATTACGCTTTTATTAGTTTTCTCGAAACTAGGTTGGAATGACTAAGGAATTTTCAGCATGTGTCGATTCAAATGCTGAACCGTAGCGGATTTTCAACCCACACACAATATCTTAACTTCTGGCACGGCTGTCACAACGAATTCGTCGTAGATAATTACAGGTCTAGTTTCAAATCACTTTACCTACCAGCAAACTTTTCATTCATTATGCCACCTATCATCATACTACTATTGCATTCTGTGCATATTGTCAAAAGCTTTATTTCCTTCGGAGTACAGAAAACTAATCCTGACTTGGTACATACGGATAACGGGGCATTCAAAATAAAATGTGCTGAAGCCACTTCGGTTAGAGCTATTCAGTTGAACAACATCGTTAAGACACAAGAACAACAGCGAATCTGAGGCATGAGTCAGTAGTGAGTCCAACATGCCGTATGGAAAAAAATATCGCACGCGTTTACTTAGTGTCTTGCGCCGTAGTACTAGAGAACTTATTAGGTTTATGGCTCTCGAGGTCCCACACGTAGGTTCACGCCGGAAAGGGGCGGGGGGGTATAGGCCGGAGAGAGAGAGAGAGAGAGAGAGAGAGAGAGAGAGAGAGAGAGAGATGTGTTACCGCAGATGTGTGCGACGTTCGGTGTGGAGCGGTTTTGAGCTGTGGGATGTAAAACGAGAAGGGGATCCCCTCGGAAAAGGTGGCTGCGGTATGGGGTGCTGGGATCGCGCTGTTGTTACCGTGGAAACGGTGAAGCGACACTAGAGGCGTGGGAGACGTAAGAATGGAGGGAGTCAACAGTCTCGAGACATGTCGCGAGAATAGGAAAGTGGCGCGTGCGTACACGTTGAGGGTGTGTTCTGTGAGTAAGCTATCCGTGCTTTTAAGCTGGCATATGAAACTGATGGTTGCATACAGACGCCATAACGGAAGAGTCCATCTGCGTTTGCGGTTCGGATTTAAACTACCTCATTTGATAGAAAACCCCCCTCTGGAAGTGAAATACGCGTTGTACATCATTTTCTGTCTGGGAAAGACGCGAAAGCGGCTGGATTTCATTGGTAGATAAGTGACGTTTATACAAATACGCGGGGGGGTTACACTGCTCAAGTAAGGAACTAGGTATATTCACATCTATCTTCAGGACTACTCTGTAAATCACATTGAAGTGCCTGGCAGAGCGTACTTCGACTCACGACCAGACGAGTTGTCTGCTGTTCTACTCTATAACAGCGCGTGGGAAAATGAAGGCTTAAATGCGCCCTTACGAGCTGTTATTTCTGTTATTTTATTACGATCATCATTTTTCTGCCTATGTAGGTTGGCGACAGTAAAATATTTTCGCATTCAGAGTAGTAATTTGGTGAGCATCAGTAATAATTATGCCCAGGAAGCAGCATAGTATTAAAAGTAACTAACATTACATGCCTGAGGCGCGCTGCGGCTCGCGTTGGTGCTGTTCATAGGTTTCTGTTCTCTGTTGCAGGCCAGACATATCGTTTAGTTGGCATGGTTGCGGTTGTTTGTCTTCTTCTTGATTGGCGCCACTCGGTTTCGCAAGTGTTGCCTGTACGCTATCGGCAGCAGTGGCAGTTATCGATATATAGTAACTGTCGCCCTATATCTAAGGCGACGTCGTTGTTTTTACGTGTCGTGTGAGTGGGCCAGTTTGGCTGGGGACTCAGGAAGAGCCAGGTCCGCACAGTGCGGGAACATGCCGGGACCGCTGGCGGCACGCATGGACTGCTGGATGGAAAGGATGTGGTCACGAGGGTGCACGACCTCATCATTAACCGGATGCTGCAAACTTTAAGTTGAGTGCATTTATATTCAAGTAGAGACTACTCTACCATTGTGATATCTTGCGATTCTCCAGTGACTTGGATTCATGTTGCTGCTCGTAGTGTTGCTGAGGCGAAGAGCAGCGAGTGGAGTGCTTGGGGAACGAGGATCTGATTAGCTTTCCTCGACTTCTTATTACTATTTATTGCGTTCAGTTTGTTACTATTTGTTAAGTTCAACCAGTGGTATTTTCTCCTGCCTCGTGGCAGCTAACACCCCAGTTACCTGCGCTGGGGGTAGTGTATGTAACGGCAGTGTGTGTTTCCTCACCTTCCCGCCACTGTCCGGTGAGGCTGGTAAGTTTGACAGCTTTCTTGAGTGTACGTTGGTTGGCGATTCTTCTACTCTGGTGGTAGGGGTTCCTTTCTCATTTCAGGAGCTCTAAGTACACTATTCTGTGGGTGGAATCCATACCGCCGGGCCGGCCGGAGTGGCCGTGCGGTTCTGGACGCTACAGTCTGGAACCGAGCGACCGCTACGGTCGCAGGTTCGAATCCTGCCTCGAGCATGGATGGGTGTGATGTCCTTAGGTTAGTTAGGTTTAATTAGTTCTAAGTTCTAGGCGATTGATGACCTCAGAAGTTAAGTCGCATAGTGCTCAGAGCCATACCGCCGGTTCCAGCTTTGGTGTATTTTTACATCTTTGCGTTTGGTTTATCGGACGTCAGGTAGCCTCAGCAAGATTATCATTAGTCATTTGTTAGACCGCCACTTGTCTGAGTTACCATCTTCTGAAGTGAATGCAACTCTTGGCAGCCTATCTCATATCTCGCGAAAGTTTTTGTTCCCAGAGGTCGATTCCCACAGCACCGTCTGTGATTGGCCCTTGTGTTTTATTAATTTGCTCTTTTATCGCATGTTTCTAAAATTTTTATATAGTTGCCATTCTTGGCGTTATAGCATGTTTATATGATTGTGCTACCATGTACACCATAATTTTGTTTCACCTGTTTGGTGATCAGTTGCTTGTTCTTTCAAATTAAACTTTAATTTGTTATATAATTGCCATTCTTAGCGATGCAGCAGGTTTAAATAGTTGTACTGCCAAGCTTCCCATCATTTTTTCTCGCCCGTTTGGTGATCAGTTGCCTGTCCTTTTAAATTAACCTTTGCTATTGCATTGCTGTTTTACAGTGTGTTTGTTAAATTTTTCTACAGTTGCTGTTCTCGACGTTAAATACCTTCAGCCATGACTGCCGTTACTTGACTTAAAAATTATAATTGGGTTCAGATTGGCTTGTTTTTAAAACATTATTTGCTGTGACTGTATTTTATGCTCATTTGGTAAATTGTAACGCACTGAAAGCACTATTAATTACACAGTTGTTTATTCTTTCAATAATAACGTGTGATGTCTTTATTTATTGCTGAGTCTGGAATTATCGTTTTAAAATAAATGCGTGTAATTGCAAAAGGGAACCAATAGTAACTGATTACGGCCCCGTCCACAATCGTAACCAAATCCTTCTTTCCTTGACTACCAGGTCTCAATGCCTTCATGTGATGTAAATCATTCTTGTCCGTAGCAAACAATATTCCGGACATGGGATCACATACAACGTGTAGTTCTGTGGTCTTCAATTATGGATTATCATCGTATTATTTACATTTGCTTCTCTGATAATCTCCAAAAAGGCAATGATTCCATTGTATTGCAGACTCCATGTACTGGTCTGCTTATACCTACATCACTGGTTTTAATCTAACAAGCCTTGAAAATCCCCTTAAAAGTTGTCCCCACGCTCTACAAAGACACTCAAATTGACTTCCTTGTGCAATCACTTGTACGTTTAAAATGTACAAATAAAAATTAGTTACAGCCCCGTTTCTATAACACATACAACTGGGGTACTGAAATTAAGTGTCCTTCCCTAAATTTTAAGTAATATTAAACAGACAGTATGTATGAATTTCCTCTTTGGCAAAGCAGACTGTAGAAAAGATAATTACAGCAATGTTTTACACAACCTTAACTATCATAAAAGAATAAATTTAGTAGACACACAGGAAAACAGCACATTTTGCAGTTGATTACCTTACTGTGTAATAATTTCGAAGGCATATTAAACAAATCAATTACAAAGTGTTACCAGTAATTATAGAACAGTGCCTGAAGTTACTGTAAATCACAAGGTTAACCGCGGTTATACATAAAAATGAAGAAATGGTCGTCATTAAGTATGAAACGAGCTGTCTTTCTTGAAGACCTGGTGCAGTAAGTTTGTCCTAAATCCTTGGAAAGAGACATCTTACTTTTTAGTCCATGTCTGACGATATTTACTCCTTGTTACATAAATAATAGACTAAGGAGGTTGGTGGCGTGTTTCCCTCTGTAGGAAGTTACTGTCTGCAGGTGTTGAATCTCGAGATGGGGTAGTACTCATGTCTAACTTAATAACTTGTTGAAAAAAAAAAAAAAGAAACTGATTTTAATGCATCGTCATCACATACGTGAGGCCCATAAAAAGGTGGATTAAAATCGAATTTATTGATAATAGTCCTGAAATAAGAGAATATAATTTGCCAATAACAATTTGTGCAACGGGATTTCTCTGCACATGTCTTGTCCAGTGACAAACTAATACGCTGGAAGAAACTTATACACCGGCGTGTGCAGTAGCTGAACCTGTTTAAAAACAATGAACGTCTGGTCACGGGAAAGGTAGGCTGAGGATTACATAAAACTGTGCACGGGGGATGTGAAATCAGTAACAACAATTTGGAATTAACCTACACCACGTGGCAAAGAAAGAGAAGCACCCATTATGGGAGCAGAAAACGAAATGAAATTTAACGACTTGAGATGGTAAGTGATGTTATTTCAGCGAATACAAAATTGTATCACATTCTCAACGGTTTGCCGAACAGATCATGTAGTAGAGCAGCTAGATACAACCTAATACCTATTCTTTCAAACAGGCATCGTTACCAAGCCAATGGTTTTCTAAACTTGTTAGTTAGTGGTACAATTCATAAGATTTTTCTCCTAAATATATGGTGTACGAATATTAATACAATCACCAGGCAACGTAGCAAATATTGCCATAGGATGGAATCTTGTTGTTTGAAAACTGCCATGATATTTTGAGACAGAAACTGTTTGACACCACTCGCATCGGTCATTTTCGTCGCTAATCTGTTTTCCTTTCTCTGTTCTAGGTACGTCTGACTGCTTAATGTTTGAAGTCTGCGAAGCAGCGGTAAGTTAGCAGCAATTACGTAACTTGATCCATTGTAATCAACAATTTTAGGAAAACTGCGACTGCGCCATTTGTAATTTAAATAGTAAAGCAATGCACCATTTAAATATTTATCATGCCTAGCACGACGCGTTTCGTGAATTTTTCCTCATTAGCAGGTGCAAATATTTACATTAATATTTTGAGCGAAGTTTGCAAGTGTGTTTTTGCCGCTCTTTTTCCCCCTTGCTTTTAGTGGTGTACAAAAATTTCCAGCTCGTCTTTGAAATCCATTGTATGTGATTTCTGGAAGTGATGAAGTATCTTAAGATGTTTGTAAAATGGTTATAGTGATTTTGTGTGTGTGTTTCTATGGCTTATTTTGTGAATTTTTTTATGTGTCTGACAATTGATGTTTTCAGTGTATCTAGCACAGAAGTTCGTGTCAGTCTGTCCCATGTAGTAGCTTGAGCAAATTTTGAATGGGAATTTTTATATTCGAGTATCTGAGAAGTCATCTTCCTCATTGTGTAAGATGACAAATCTACGAACTACTTTTTGTTGTATGTTGTTGTTGGTAGAGAAAGCTATTTTATAAGATCTAAGTGAGGCCACTATTTTTTGAGAAATGTTACCCATATAAGGTATGCTGGCACCACACTTGTTTACATTATTCGTTCCTTTTATAGAGCCGGGAATTCATTGCTTTATCTTTATTTCTGCGTTTTTGTCTATCATTGAACTAAAAAAGGCATTATCAAACGAAATTACCTTAATGATGTGTAATGTCTACTCGCTGCGTCTTTCTTTAGAGAAATTTTGTTCTACGTACCATCGTTTCGAATGCAGACTCTTTGTGTATGCCTGGGGACATGATGTGGTACCAGGAATTGTCTTTTTCGTGCATATCTTGAAGTAGTACCTGTTGTGATTTTTGTGTAAAAATCTATGAAACTAATGGTAGTATTTTTGTCGTGTTCAGCTGCGAAATATATTTTATTGTGTTTATTATTGAATAATTTTATGGTGTTAGTGGTGTCATTGGTATCACCTTTGTTTAAAGGTAAGATAACACCTACATACATTTCGTGGCACACGTTGATTTTTCAAGCAGGGTTCCTGGATGCTGAATATTTCGTGCTCTAGGCGGTCAATGAATATGAGTATGTCTCACGTTGTGCGAGATATGGATGAGCCCACGTCTAGCCCACCTGGTAATCGATTAATATTGCAACTGAATGCGAAGTTGCTGAAGTTATAACCGTTACTAAAACTAATCCTTAACTACAAGTACTTTGTCTTTAATCAGTTCGCCGTTCCCGAAGCATGTTAGTAATCCTTTTCATTCCAGCACAACTGCCGATTCCCACTTCGTCGACAATATGCCTTATGTTCTTAGGTCTATGCCTGCCCTGGAATTGTTGCCTTCTGCCACCCTTTCAGCTGAAGTTTTTATTTACAAATCATGCAGTAACAAGTGCGCAACCATCCTATCTCTTTGATTCGTCGAGTTCTTTGCTAGGCATTTTTATTGATGAATCCTTCTGATGTGCCTCGCGCTCGTGGCAGCACATAGCGATTAAGGCTTATGTAAAAAAGGGAATACCAAGTTCATTGGATTATTCATAAGAACACAAAAAGTGGACCTCTCACTTCAGAAGCAGTAATATGGATCGAATCTAAGCTGAAGTACCCTTCTGGCAGCTAGTTTCACACAACAAAAACGAAAGTTCGCTTGGTAGTTCAAGTCCCAAGAAGACAGCCAATAAATGAATAACCAACAGAAGACCGCCGGCCGGAGTGGTCGCGCGGTTCTAGGCGCTACAGCCTGGAGCCGAGCGACCGCTCCGGTCGCAGGTTCGAATCCTGCCTCGGGCATGGATGTGTGTGATGTCCTTAGGTTAGTTAGGTTTAAGTAGTTCTAAGTTCTAGGAGACTGATGACCACAGCAGTTAAGTCCCATAGTGCTCAGAGCCATTTGAACCATTTTGAACAGAAGACCGAAATTGACGTAAAAAAATTTCAATATCTTGATTCACTATGAACGTTCTGAAGTTTGCAGTTCGCTGGTTAGTCTCAGTCCCTGAAAAGAGGGGCATTTTAAGTTCAATTCGTGTCAGGCCAGGTCAGAATAACCAGTGCTCAAGCCATTGCCCTCCATACAGTATGAACTGAACGTTTAAGAGCACGCCACTGAGAAGGTCCAGTACTAATGCCGACCCACGTCTGTGCTGCGGAAGAGGTCACATCTTGGCTGGGTCCAGCGACGGAACTGGTTGCTCCACGTAGAGGCAATTTCCTACTGGATAACGGGTGTCGAAGCTCCTCTAGGCGCAATGGTTCCTGAGCGGAACTCTGATTGATGAACCGCTACTGCTGCCGGCGCTTGGCTCTGAACGTCGGTCTGAATATGGTGGAACCGTCAGGATAGTGTTGGAACTATTTGGACGCACGTCACCCCTAGGAAGGAAGTAGTTTCGCGAGGTGCTGATCGATGCGCACTCGAAGCGTCTGCCCTAGGACTTGGTGGTGTGACCCCTGCAGCTGTCTGTGTATGCCACCCGCAGGGCACTAGTGTCTCACTGGTTGCCAAGTAGCGGAGTCACGTCACGTCACCTCGCAGGACGTCTTCTGACTGTAACAATCCCCATAATACGGAACAGTATTCTGCGACACGACATTTCACACACATGCTTCTGATGGCTTTGCTCATCTATTCCTCGTTCTCCGCGTTTCACGCTTACATTTTGCTGTCCTCCAAACGCTTAAAGAAAAGGTCTGTAGTGTTCATGTTTTTCGATGTTAATAGTTCGTTCTTTCTGAGGAATCTCCCTTGGTTTCTACCCCTTCTGACAAAAAGTATCAGGACACACCTATGTGATGCGGTATAGACCATTACCTGCCACGAGAGAAGTACTCGGCAGTATAAAAGGAGAAGGGGAGTACTGTGTAGGACAATGGAATTACTGCAGAGGTAACACTGGTTCTCGTCAGGTCACTGAAACTGAGCGCTGTCGGGTTTGGTGTAAGACCCTCCGCGTCGGCTGAGCGGTTTTGGCATGTGGGGTACACTCAGACGTTGTGGGGCTGAAAGACAATACTGTTAATGAAGTAAAGATCCACGCAGTGGACACCAAATGAAAAAGCTACTCCTTATGTTTCTGATCTAGACTGACATAAAAAAGCGAAGTAACTGTTAATCAGAACTCAGGGAGAAGTTGTAGTCTAATTCACAATCGATTTATTGATCTTAAACAAGACAAGACAACAAAATTATTAAAGAATCATCATACAAAAAATATTTATTTAACCATCAACGCAAGTAATCTTAATAGCCCATCAGAAATTAATAAGTTCAGATTTCCGCGAACGGCTACTTCCTATTCTGCTCGACGGTACTTCAATACCATATCAGAAAACAGTGAAGAACTTGGGTGTAACTTTGGATGAGCATCTCAACTGGGCGGAGAATACAGTCGCAGTGTGCCGAAAGACGTCTGCTTGTCTCTATGTTCTCAAAACGTTTCGGAACATATTTCCGCAGGACTTGAAACGCCAGATCGTGCAAGCACTCGTTCTACCGAACCTCCACTATTGTGATGTGATTCAACAAGGCACGAGTAGTGAAAACAAAAGACGGCTAGAGCTAACCATGAATGCCTGTGTGCGTTACACCTGCAACATTCGCCGATATGATCATGTTAGTGCTTCATACTCCGAGCTAGGGTGGCTGTGGCCGGACAAATTGCGTGACTACCACACTCTATGTCTACTTCACAGACTCCTCGTCGCGCAAGCACCCCAGTACCTCGCTTCAGAGATTAAAAACCTGTCATGCCATCATAATCGAAACACGAGGTCACTCTTATTTGGTATCCTAACTGTGCCCACTCACAAAACAAAAAACTTTTGCAAACTCCTTCTCAGTTGCCGCTGTCCGCCTCTGGAACAAACTGCCCCTTACCTTGCGCAAAATTCAATCTCCTGCTGCTTTTAAGAAGAAGTTGAAGCGTTTCCTACTATCATCCTCATAAAGTTCTCCACAAAATTAATGTACCAGGCCAATCCTCTCATCTGTCAAATAGCAAAGCTAGCGTCTCCTATCTTGCTCCTGAGATGCCTTCCTCTTCATCTATCTCTATTAGCCAAGCAATCTTCTTTTCCTTTATATTTCCTTAATTATGTTTCATCATGTCTATTCTTCTTCTCCCTTCACCATGAGTCTCCCTCATACTCCCTGCTGCCAGCACTCCTATCTAAAATTTGTCTCTTCAATAATGTCTAATTATAACAGTACTTATGATCTACGAATATAAACTCTATATGTATGTATTTTTCCAGGTGTACCTTTCTAATTGTTTATTTCACTTTTTGTACTAGATGTAGTTTAACATGCCTAATAAAACGTATGAATGTAAAATAAGTAGAATGCCTGGTTAGATGTAAGAGAGGGCCTGATGGCCCTAATCTTGCCAGGTTAAATAAATAAATAAATAAAATGGGATCTATGGTGGACAAAGTGATCTGCTGGGGATCGACATGCGACACTAACCAGAACACTACTCGCTTTATCTCACTTCATACACGTGAATCCAGGTTATGGCATCAAACTACGCCACCACCAAGCATCTATATTTTACCACACAAAAAAAGGAAAAATATGGGTCGAAAGAACAGGGTCCTGAGAAATAGATATTATAGCCCTGCGTTACAGCAGCGAATACTTTACCATCCTACTGGTCAAGGCGACACACTACGATGCGTTCGGCGACTGAAGTCATGGATGGCGGAAATCTGTTATTAAATGCGCGTTCCCGAAAAATGCAATCCTCTGAAACCCCGGTGGATTCCAGTGTGCAGGTGGACCCGTTTGCTGGTCTGCCAAACCAATTTGTGAGTGTCAGAATACGTCAAATGTTTAGACAGTTGACGTCCTTAGGTTATTTAGGTTTAAGTAGTTCTAAGACTAGAGGACTGATGACCTCAGAAGTAAAGTCCCATAGTGCTCAGAACCATTTGAACCATCTACGCTGTTTTCCTCAGAAAGGCTCTTCACATCTTCATAATGAGTTTGCAAACGTGATGGGATATTTTGATCGACAAGTTTGTGTGAAAGGCTTATTTCGCTTATGAAACTAAATAAGTAAATAAGTGACGATAACAACAGCAAAATAAGTGCGAAAGTCTGTAGAAAAATGTGTGTATCTGCCCGTATACCGACAGCATATCTGACAACGCACATAATATCACGAATCAAATTGTAGCCAACGTTAATTAGTATTACTGGTAGCCCCCAACGGCAGGTTAATCCCTAATTAACCTAATTTCATGTGGCGATAGTACTTCGCCATCCCATGAGAACACGTATGCAGCTCTGGATGCGGTACCACAGTGCGTGCCGCTCACGCAGCGTCGGGTGCGTGCGGCGCATCAGCACACGTCACGCGGAAGAGATAAGCGGACGGCTGACGTGCGGACAGGGCTGCCAACACTCCGGCGAGAGCAGGTGGCTCAGTTCGATCGCGAGACTGCTTGGTCCGTCTCGATGATGGTTTAAAATACTTACCTTTGTGGTCAAATGGGCAGTTAGCGAGCGAGGTGGCGCAGTGGTTAACACATTGGACTCACGGTGTGGAGGGCGAAGGCACAAACCCGCTTCCGTGATGTTCCTAAACTACTCCACGTAAATGTCTGGATGGTCAGTCTCTTTGACAGAGCGCGGCCGGCTTCCTTCCCCATCCTTGTCACAGTCCGAGCTTGCACTCCGCCTCTAAGGACCTCCATGCCGACGAGACGTTCCTCCCTTTTTTTTTTCGAGAGGACAGTTAACAACTGAATATCCACAAACTCGCCCTTTTTTAGTAATAGCTTGCACACTGTGAATTCATTAGTTCATACACTAAAGCGCAAAAGAAACTGGTATAGGCATGCGTATTCAAATACAGAGATATGTAAACAGGCAGAATACGGCGCTGTGGTCGGCAACGCCTATATAAGACAACAAGTGTCTGTCGCTGTTGTTAGATCGGGTACTACTGCTACAATGGCAGGTTATCAAGATTTAAGTGAGTTTGAACGTGGTGTTATAGTCGGCGCACGAGCGATGGGACAGAGTACCGCGAATATCAGGAATCCGGTAAGACGTCAAATCTCCGATATCGCTGCAGCTGGAAAAAGTCCTACAAGAACGGGACCAAAGATGGCTGGATAGATTTGTTCAACGTGACAGAAGTGCATCCCTTGCACAAATTGCTGCAGATTTGAATACCGGGTCATTAACAAGAATCAGCGTTCGAACCATTTAACGAAAAATCAACAATATGGGCTTTCGGATACGAAGGTCCACTATTTTACCCTTGATGACTGCCGGCCGGGGTGGCCGAGCGGTTCTAGGCGCTACAGTCTGAAACCGCGCGACAGCTACGGTCGAAGGTTCGAATCCCGCCTCGGGCATGGATGTGTGTGATGTCCTTAGGTTAGTTAGGTTTAAGTAGTTCTAAGTTCTAGGGGACTGATGACCTGAGTAGTTAAGTCCCATAGTGCTCAGAGCCATTTGAACCTTCCCCTCGCCTGGGACCTCCGGCACCAACAATGGACTGTTGGTGCCTTGTCGGACGAGTCTCGTTTCAAATGGTATCAACCGGATGGACGTGTACGGGCACTGAGACGATCTCATGAATCCATGGACCATGCATGTCAGCAGGGGATTGTTAAAGCTAGTGGACGCTCTGTAATGGCGTGGGGTGTGTGCAGTTGAAATGGGGCCCCTGACATGTGTAGATAAGACTGTGACAGTCGACAGGCACGTAAAAATCCTGTCTGATCACCTGCATCCATTCGTGCCCATTTTGGATTTCGACGGAGTTGGGCAATTGTAGTAGGACAATGCGCCACCCTACAAGAATTGCTACACAGTCGCTTCAGGAACATTCTTCTGATGGTGTAAATGGCTCTGAGCACTATGGGACTTAACATCTGTGGTCATCAGTCCCGTAGAACTTAGAACTAATTAAACCTAACTAACCTAAGGACATCACACACATCCATGCCCGAGGCAGGATTCGAACCTGTGACCGTAGCGGTTACGCGGTTCCAAACTGGCGCGCTTAGAACCGCACGGCCACACCGGCCGGCCACTCTCCTGAGATTAAGAACTTCCACAGGCTAACATACTCCCCAGATATGAATATTATTGAGAGTGTCTGGGATGCCTTGCAACGTGCTGTTCTGAAGGGACTCCAACCCCTTGTACTCATACCGATTTATGGACAGCCCTGCACGATTCGTGGTGTCAGTTCCCTCCAGCACTACTTCAGACATTAGTGGAGTCCATGCCACGTCGTGTTGCGGCACTTCTGCGTGCTGTCGGTGGCCCTTCACGATATTAGGCAAGTGTACCAGTTCCTTTGACTCGTCACTGTAGTAACACAGTTATGTTTGTCTTGTACTTTATATACTCCAAGAAAAAAAAAAGTGGCACTACAAAAAAGTTTTCCGAACTTGATATAAATCGCTAAATGTGACGTACACGGGCAGAGAAACAAATGATTTCAATTTCAGATAAACTGGATGATTTCTTAAATAAAAAGTATTTCGCAAATTGAGAAAGTCCATAACGCGATGGCTCAGGTCAAAATACCGAGATTGTTGGAGCGCCCTGCCGAAAATGCTCGAAATGTTCTCAACTGGGGAGAGATCTGATGACCTTGCTGGCCAAGATAGGGTTTGGAAAGCACGAAGACGAGCAACAGAAACGCTAGCCGTGTGTGGTCGGGCGCTGTCTTGCTGAAATGTAAGCCTCCTGCTTCGATGGGGTCGAGCTCCGTCTTGCATGAACCACGTCTTGTCGAAATCATAGTCACTTTCGATAATGAGGATAAAATCATCTTCCAAAATCTTCATCAGCCGTTCGCTAGTCACCGTGTCTTCAAGAAATGTCGCACAGATTATTCCGTGACTGGGCAGTGCACGCCACACAGTCACCCATTCGCGATATGCGAATTCTCAGGCTCAAAATGCTCCAATTTCGCTTATTGACGAACCCATCCAAATGAAAGTGGGCTTCTTCACTAAACCAAACCATACAAGCGCATACTAATTCCCATCGTGGCCCGCAGTCAACTGTGCAGCTTGAACGTCCTAACGCAAACCGTTCAGAAGATACGACGATTTTATTTCTTATAGTTCAGTAATTGTCACCTTGTAAAAACAGATCCTACATCGTTGTCGGTTATGAATCAAACGGCGTTTTAAGCAGTTCAGTATCTAACCGAGGGTCAGATTAAGAAGTACGTCATAATGGGAGCTGTTTCTGAGTGGAATCACTAATTGCAAGTATTTTATTAAGCTAGTCTGCAAGAAGAGGATAATAAGTACGTCATTACAGAAAAATCCAGTTCCTATAAAATAATTCTTAAATGTCTGCCATTCATTTGAATTTTCTATGTAAAGGTGCGTTTAAATGGGCCTCATTTTAAAGCAGTATTTAGCCCCTATAGCGTTGCCGTCAGCACTGCTGTAATATAGTTGCAGTAGACGGAATTTTTGCAGTATTACCGGGCACTATTACTGATGATGTAGGTAGCTGCCGACGTATTGTCGAGAGGTTAGAGGATTTGTCCGCTAAGGGTGGAGAATATCTCGTATTGCAGCACAGTACCTCTCTCTGACCTTGTTCGTAAACGCTTCGCTCTCATCGCGTCTGTTTCCTGCTTTTCCCACCGAAAGCGCTCTAGTCACACGTCTGAGGAAAAAGACTAATATCATTTCGCTTTTGCTAGAAAGTTTTGCTCGCGTACATACAGCCACAGGTTTTGTAATTTGTTGATGTGAGTTTGTCGCGGAAAGTTAATGTATACAAAGACTGCAGTCTCAAAAGAAGGTGTCAGACTTATTACCATGACTCAGAATCACGTTTGATGAAGCATTTAAAAGTTTTCCAACCTGTGCCAAATGCGAACCAAACAAGCTTCTCAGGAAGGGTGGAAGCGCTAGTCCCTGTTCATCCACATGGTTTGTATCCGATGCCATGAGTTTTATACTACGTCGAAACGTACCTGAAGCAGTGATTCAAGAAAAGCGGCATGTGCAGTTGAACAAAAAAATAAAAATTGTATACTTATTTCAAACCTCCCTTAATGAAGTTTTTCAGTCCACCTTCCGAAGCATCGCACACTTCTGGCGATTTGAGGTTTATTGATGAATACTGCGCTTTGAAGATGTACATTTAACTTATGTACAGATCACCAGTAGCTAAAAACTGAAGGGTGATTGTCAGTCGAGATGTAACTGGTATTCACTCTCTCATATTTGTATCGGTTTTAACAATTTTTGGACCAGTTGCTTGTACGAAATTTTAAAAATCGTGTTTCGACATTGTGGTAAAACTATGGAACAAGTATATATCCGCATTAGTTCACTATTTACATTTCTGAATCATTTCGCTTTGCTTAAAAGAGAAAGTACCCACCATACCTAATTTCTCTTATGGTGTCCAAGTTTATTCCTTACGTGATGCAAAGGCAGCAGAGCGGCAGAGACGTCAACTAACTCTCGTTCGTCCATTTTGTGGCAATACTGTGGACGCTTAAAAACACTTCCGGCACGGAAATGTGTTGTTTCGCAAATATTGCTCGTCGGCAGTGGCCGGTAATGTTGTGGTACGTGTGGCTGGAATTCGTTTAGCAGCAGTTTTGCCGGATAACGTACTCGGAGTATGCTGGAAGCAAGACTGATTTTTTTTATGGCTTATGTAAACGGATCCCCCCCATGAACCATGGACCTTGCCGTTGGTGGGGAGGCTTGCGTGCCTCAGCGATACAGATAGCCGTACCGTAGGTAGAACCACAACGGATGGGTATCTGCTGAAGGAAACATAGTAGGTGAATATGGATTGTGGCTAAGAAATGAAAGAGGAAGCCGCCTGGTAGAATTTTGCACAGAGCACAACTTAATCATAGCTAACACTTGGTTTAAGAATCATGATAGAAGGTTGTATACATGGAAGAACCCTGGAGATTCTAAAAGGTATCAGATAGATTATATAATGGTAAGACTGAGATTTAGGAACCAGGTTCTAAATTGTAAGACATTTCCAGGGACAGATGTGGACTCTGACCACAATCTGTTGGTTACGACCTGTAGATTGAAACTGAAAAAACTGCAAAAAGGTGGGTATTTAAGGAGATGGGACCTGGATAAACTGAAAGAACCAGAGGTTGTAGAGAGTTTCAGGGAGAGCATAAGGGAACAATTGACAGGAATGGGGGAAAGAAATACAGTAGAAGAAGAATGGGTAGCTTTGAGGGATGAAGTAGTGAAGGCAGCAGAGGACCAAGTAGGTAAAAAGACGAGGGCTAGTAGAAATTCTTGGGTAACAGAAGAAATATTGAATTTAATTGATGAAAGGAGAAAATATAAAAATGCAGTAAATGAAGCAGGCAAAAAGGAATACAAACGTCTCAAAAATGAGATCGACAGGAAGTGCAAAATGGCTAAGCGGGGATGGCTAGAGGACAAATGTAAGGATGTAGAGGCTTATCTCACTAGGGGGAAGATAGATACTGCCTACAGGAAAATTAAAGAGACTTTTGGAGATAAGAGAACCACTTGTATAAACATCAAGAGCTCAGATGGAAACCCAGTTCTAAGCAAAGAAGGGAAAGCAGAAAGGTGGAAGGAGTATATAGAGGGTCTATACAAGGGCGATGTACTTGAGGACAATATTATGGAAATGGAAGAGGATGTAGATGAAGATGAAATGGGAGATACGATACTGCGTGAAGAGTTTGACAGAGCACTGAAAGACCTGAGTCGAAACAAGGCCCCCGGAGTAGACAACGTTCCATTGGAACTACTGACGGCCTTGGGAGAGCCAGTCCTGACAAAACTCTACCATCTGGTGAGCAAGATGTACGAGACAGGCGAAATACCCTCAGTCTTCAAGAAGAATATAATAATTCCAATCCCAAAGAAAGCAGGTGTTAACAGATGTGAAAATTACCGAACAATCAGTTTAATAAGCCACAGTAGCAAAATACTAGCACGAATTCTTTACAGACGAATGGAAAAACTAGTTGAAGTCGACCTCGGGGAAGATCAGTTTGGATTCCGTAGAAATACTGGAACACGTGAGGCAATACTGACCTTACGACTTATCTTAGAAGAAAGATTAAGGAAAGACAAACCTACGTTTCTAGCATTTGTAGACATAGAGAAAGCTTTTGACAATGTTGACTGGAATACTCTCTTTCAATTTCTAAAGTTGACAGGGGTAAAATACAGGGAGCGAAAGGCTATTTACAATTTGTACAGAAACCAGAT
Organism: Schistocerca cancellata; assembly: GCF_023864275.1. Lineage (NCBI taxonomy): Eukaryota > Metazoa > Arthropoda > Insecta > Orthoptera > Acrididae > Schistocerca > Schistocerca cancellata. The sequence goes on along the minus strand of NC_064637.1, from coordinate 71,456,069 downwards.
GGCAGTTATAAGAGTCGAGGGACATGAAAGGGAAGCAGTGGTTGGGAAGGGAGTAAGACAGGGTTGTAGCCTCTCCACGATGTTATTCAATCTGTATATTGAGCATGCAGTAAAGGAAACAAAAGAAAATTTCGGAGTAGGTATTAAAATCCATGGAGAAGAAATAAAAACTTTGAGGTTCGCCGATGACATTGTAATTCTGTCAGAGACAGCAAAGGACTTGGAAGAACAGTTGAATGGAATGGACAGTGTCTTGAAAGGGGGATATAAGATGAACATCAACAAAAGCAAAACAAGGATAATGGAATGTAGTCGAATTAAGTCGGGTGATGCTGAGGGAATTAGATTAGGAAATGAGACACTTAAAGTAGTAAAGGAGTTTTTCTATTTGGGGAGCAAAATAACTGATGATGGTCGAAGTAGAGAGGATATCAAATGTAGACTGGCAATGGCAAGGAAAGCGTTTCTGAAGAAGAGAAATTTGTTAACATCGAGTATAGATTTAAGTGTCAGGAAGTCATTTCTGAAAGTATTTGTATGGAGTGTAGCCATGTATGGAAGTGAAACATGGACGGTAAATAGTTTGGACAAGAAGAGAATAGAAGCTTTCGAAATGTGGTGCTACAGAAGAATGCTGAAGATTAGATGGGTAGATCACATAACTAATGAAGTATTGAATAGGATTGGGGAGAAGAGAAGTTTGTGGCACAACTTGACCAGAAGAAGGGATCGGTTGGTAGGACATGTTCTGAGGCATCAAGGGATCACCAATTTAGTATTGGAGGGCAGAGTGGAGGGTAAAAATCGTAGGGGGAGACCAAGAGATGAATACACTAAGCAGATTCAGAAGGATGTAGGCTGCAGTAAGTACTGGGAGATGAAGAAGCTTGCACAGGATAGAGTAGCATGGAGAGCTGCATCAAACGAGTCTCAGGACTGAAGACCACAACAACAACAACATGTAAACGGATGTCGATTGCATGTTGTTACGCCATTGCTCAAAGCCAACTATCGCAATTTCATACTCATTCGTAATAAACACAATAATATAATAATAATTATAAAAGGAATAATTACTTTTCCAGACATCGCAGGGTGTCAATCACCTTTACGTGAAATAAAATATTGTCTGTCGTAGGATGTATTGTGCTTTATTAATATCATGCTATTAGCTAATCTTGGACGTGATCCATTATCAAGCACACGTGCTATGTCATGTATTACCTATCGTGCTCATTACATTCTTTTACGTCACATACTTAAAACGACTTCTGGTTTTAAGTATGTGTCACAAAAGAACGTGATGGGCGCGATATGAAATACATGACATAGCACGTGTGCTTGATAATGGCCTGCATGCGAAATTAGTTAATAACGCGATATTAATACAGCACAATACATCCTACAACAGACTATGTATTCTTTTATTAACCACTCAGAGCCTGTGAATCCCCATGCAAGCAAAAACTTTTGTGTGTGCCATGTAATCGAAGCATTCAACGTGACCTGCCTGTATCACCATATTTTAGGTGTGCTGGATAATTTAAATGAAGCATTTCTCCGGAAAACCTGTTCCTCACAGTGACCTCCCGTCCAGTGAATGTCTGTGTAAATCCAGCCTCCAGCAGTCAATTAGCGACACGGCAGCAGCGATCGAGCTATTGAACATGAATGTCAGAAGGTGACTGGAATGATATCTAGCCACTGCGTTCGCTGCCGGTCTCTGCACACAGTGCTGTCAAAATTCTCTACCGACGCAGCGCCACTGTGAATTCAAGTTACGCGTTTTAATATTAGAAAATTTCACAGACGTAAGGTAGTAGTTGTTGTACATTCCTAGTATCCAGAATTACTGCGATATCACGTGGATAAATGTAGTGATGCGAGATACTCTCCTCTCCAAAGCATAAAGGTCAGATACAAGGTGACAGTTGTTCAAATATATGAAGAAAACGTAAGTTCCAGAATGAGATTTTCACTCTGCAGCGGAGTGTAAGCTGATACGAAACATCCTGACAGATTAGAACTGTGTGCCGGACCGAGACTCGAACTTGGGACCTTTGCCTTTCGCGGGCAAGTGCTCTACCAACTGAACTACCCAATCACGGCTCACGACCCGTCCTCACAGCTCAGCACTTGCCCGCGAAAGGCAAAGGTCCCGAGTCGAGTCTCGGTCCGGCACACAGTTTTAATCTGTCAGGAAGTTTCAAAACGTAAATTAGTTACAAACTACGGCATACATACTGTTCATTCAACATGTAAACTACACTACAGATATTCGGATTTAGGTTATGACACATTCCATATGCCTGCCGTGATTGGCGACGATGTGGCGCAGACGAATAGCGAAGTTCTGCATGGCCTGCTCAAGTGTCGGAACATCGATGCTGTCGATGACCTGCTGAATGGCTGTTTTCAGCTCAGCAATGGTTTTGGGTTTATTTCTGTATACCTTGTCTTTAATGCAGCCCCATGGTGAGTATGGCGGCCAATCGAGGCCAATGCCAGTGGGCTGTGGATACCCCAGAGCCAGAATGCGGCCCCCAAAGTGCTTCTCCAGGACGTCAAGCTCTCGCCTGCTTTGCAGAAAGTAGCTCACAATTGGTTCGCATCTTACTTTAGCAACATACAGCAGAATGTCATTATTCACAGTGCTGAGAATGGCTGTGGTGTGGGGTCTGAGTGCGGCACAGTTAAATGGGGGATACCTCAGGGATCAGTGTTGGGGCCACTCCTTTTCGTTACTTATATAAAACATATGCCCTCTAGTATTACAGGTGGTTCTAAAATTTTTCTGTTTGCTGATGACACTAACCTGGTAGTAAAGGAGGTTGTGTGCAACATTGGCCCTGTTTCAAACAGTGCAGTTCATGAGGTAAGTTCACGGCTTGTAGCAAATAAGCTAAATGACAGTAAGGCTCAGTTTTTAAAGTTTCTAACACACAATTTAACAAAAGCCGTCGTTTCAGTTTCACAGAAGGTGCATGTGATTAGGTGTTCAGATAGGTAGTAAACCGTCGTAGAAAGCACACATTCAGGATTTTGTTCAAAGATTTCATGTTGCCATTTTTTTCTGTTCGAACAGTATCTGAAGTATGTGACCGTTCGACACGAAAATTGGTCTGCTTATTTTCGTTCGCTTATGTCATATGGTATTATATTTTGAAGTAAGTCTTAAGTTTCTTGAAGGATATTTTTGGCTCAGAAACGGGCAGTTCGGGCAATAAGCGGCGTAAGTTCGCGAACGTCGTGTCGACCCCTTTTGACTAGTCTGGGTATTCTGACATTGGTCTCTCAATATACAGGGTGAGTCACCAAACATTACCGCTGGATATATTTCGCAAACCACATCAAATACTGACAAATAGATTCCACAGACCGAACGTCAGGAGGAGGGGCTAGTGTAATTGGTTCATACAAACCATAAAAAAATGCCCGGAAGTAAGTTTTTCAACACAAACCTACGTTTTTTTTAAATGGAACCCCGTTAGTTTTGTTAGCACATCTGAACATATAAACAAATACGTAATCAGTGCCGTTTGTTGCATTGTTAAATGTTAATTATATCCGGAGATATTGTTACCTAAAGTTTTCTGTACCTAACGTCCATCAGCGTTCCCTTTGGATCCCTACGTAATTCGGTGCTCTCCGATACACACTATCGAACAGCGGAGGAGTGGTACTCAAGCGTCAAATTTAGGTTACAATATCTCCGGATATAATTAACATTTAACAATGCAACAAACGGCACTGATTACGTATTTGTTTATATGTTCAGATGTGCTAGCAAAACTAACGTGGTTCCATTTAAAAAAACGTAGGTTTGTGTTCAAAATCATACTTCCGTGCATTTTGTATGGTTTGTGTTAAACAATTACACTAGCCCCTCTCCTCACGTGCGGTCTGTGGAATCGGTTCGTCAGTATTTGATGTTGCTTACGAAATATATCCAGCGGTAACGTTAGGTGACTCACCCTGTATATATATTCTTTACTGTTTTTCATTGTTAACAATATCAGCTTATTCCCAAGAATAAGGAGCTTTCACTCAATTAATACTCGGCAGAAATCCAGTCTGCATTTGGATCGCACTTCCTCAACTGTCGTGTGAGGAGGTGTGCAGTATACTGAAGCATCCATTTTCAATAAGGTACCAATAGAAATAAAAAATTTAGCACTAATGCACGCCCTTTCAAATCGAAATCGAACGTTTTCTGATGGGTTGCTTCTTCTTTTTCTGTCGAGGTGTTCCTTGAAAAATTAAGCTGATTCCTATGTTATATTGTTGACTGCGTTTACTTAAACTTATTGGCTTGGATTTTTTCGGTCTTAAAAACATTTTATGTTACCTGTTATTGCTTTCATGTTGTAATTTCATGTACCGACACGTTCCATGACCCTGGAGATTTGCTCCTCAATTTGGTCCTACGGAACTATACGTATAAGTAAATAAAATAAAATAAATTGGGTTGAGCTTCGTCTTGCATGAACAACGTCTTTTCGAAATCAAGGTAACTTTGGATAATGGTGATGAAATCGTGTTCCAAAACCTTCACGTACCGCTCGATAGTCACCGTGCCATCAAGGAATATCGCGCAGGTCATTCCGTGGCTGGACACTGCACAACACACAGTGTGAAGAGACTTCTCGATCGCGAAATGCGAATTCTCAGCCCCCCAAATGCGCCAAATTTTCTTATTGACGAACCCAATCAAATGAAAATGGGCTTCGTCGCTAAATCAAACCATATAATGTGCCTACTTATTCCCAAATTCTCAGCCCCCCAAATGCGCCAAATTTTCTTATTGACGAAACCAATGAAATGAAAATGGGCTTCGTCGCTAAATCAAACCATATAATGTGCCTGCTTATTCCCATCACGCCCCGCGGCCAACCGTGCGGTCTGAAGTTGCTAACGGAAACCGTTCAGAAGTTACATCATTTTATATCATATGATTCAATAATAGCCACCTTGTAGATAAAGCAACATAACACGATGTGTTCAGTAGAAATGAATGAAAGCGGGGGGAGTGTGCCGCCAGGTGTCTCCCAGTTGCGTTCAGAAACCAGGACGTGACATGGCGTATGTATGTATGTCTGAAGAAATACTGCATGCTGCATCGTTGCTCTTAACAACACAGGGGCTACAGTATCGTAACTATAACTGCACGAGTAGGCTACGTATTCGAGATGATACATTTTATTTGAATCTTTCGGCAACTGTATCACAGTTCCCTGGGGTTCTGCAGATGACACCTTTCTCTGCGGTGTACACTAGCCATTCTCTGGTAACCCATTAAGAGTGACGGCAGCCAGACGCCTTGTACTTGAATAATGGTAACAAAACCGGCGGCTGTATTTGAATTTAACGTCGTATTTTTTTTCATCACATTCTACCAGTTTCACCCCTGCATGGTGTCATCTTCAGGCACCGAACGTAACCTGCCATGCACAACAGTTATCATGTGCAGTGAACAGAATCGCATGCAGCGGGCCAAAATTAACTGGATTCCGTACCTTCCATGTCAATAAATAAGGTCTGCTAATGCTGAGGTTGTTGTTACGAGTCGCGCGGGATTAGCCGAGCGGTCTCAGGCGCTGCAGTCATGGACTGTGCGGTTGGTCCGGCGGAGGTTCGAGTCCTCACTCGGGCATGAGTGTGTGTGTGTTTGTCCTTAGGTTAATTTAGGTTAAGTAGTGTCTAAGCTAAGGGACTGATGACCTTAGCAGTTAAGTCCCTTAAGATTTCACACACATTTTTTTTGTTATTACCTCGGAAGGTACGGAATCCATTTAATTTTGGCCCGCTGCATACGATTCTGTTCATTGCATACGAAAACAGTTGTAAATGACAGGTTACGTTCGGGGCCTGAAGATGACACCATATGCTGTCGAAACTAGTAGCGTATGACAAAAAGAATAAACGACGTTACATTCAAATACAGCCGCTGGTTTCGTTATCATTATTCAGGTGCTGGCCATTCTGGACGACGCACAGTGTTGTATTACTTGAAATGTGATACGGGCCTCGTATATGAGGGAATATTAGGAACGGTGCCTCCCGCGACGGGTGCAGTGTAACGGGCGTCGACCCGCGGCCGCTGTGACTCGCCGATCCACTTTGCGCGGCTGCCACCACTTGTTCACCCGCCCCCAGCGCGCCTCGCTTCCACCCCCGCCCCGCCATCCCAGCCGCTGCGGGCGGCCCATCAGCGCTGCGCAGTGTCCCGCAGCACAACAGCCCGGCCCGGGAGATCGCACCCACAACTCTCTCTCCCCCCCCCCTCCCACTCCAGCCCCTCCCTCTCTCCTCCCTCCCCCCACGCCCCCCTACCCTTCCCTCTCGCAAACAGCGCACTCCCCAGCCGGTCGCCCGGCCTGGCCGCCAAATTAAATTGCATTCATTCCATAAATTCCTCCGGGAAGAGAGCGCAGGGTCACGCCACAAGGGCCACGCCGCGTCTGGACGCCGCGAGTTGTGACGGGGGTGAGTAGGGCAGGGGGTGGGGGAGGGGAGACGAGAGGGTAGGTTTTTATTGTGCTCACCGGCCGGTCTGATGAAGCTAGCCAGTTCTGCTCGCTACACTCAGAAAACAACAGCTACCGCTAGACTAGCTACATGTTAAAGGGAGGAGACAGGCGTACTAGAGATTGCAACGTGCCTGTATTTCCACCGCCATCATACTCAAGCAAAGTATTTACTCTGAAGAGGATTCAGCTCATGTCTCGGTTCATGTGGTGCCACAGATTTTTTATTTGCTTATTTTTTCAGCTTACTTCGGACACTGCGAACCAAAGCTGTAATACAATAACGATCGAAGCAGAAAAAATGAATTAAAATGTATGCTGTGACCGGGGCTCGAACACGGGTCTTCCTGCTTGCTATGCACAACTGCTAACCAGTAAAACACTGCAGTACAATGGTCGACATTGCTGCACGAACTACCCAGGTTGAGTGCCCTCCCTAACAGAAACTTCAATTCATATCTTCTCATTAATTTCCCTTACGTTGTCACTAATGCCAGGGCTCTCCGACACTGGAATAGCACCCAAGCGTTGGACGTAATGGAAAAGTCCACTACCATAGGAGATCTTGCAGATCTTACAATTATATGTTTCCCTGAGACATTTAAGTCTCTTCATTATCTATGATAATGGGTACTTCGTGTAGCAATATTGAACATTGTACTAGAGCGCCGGCACGGTAACTGAGCGTGTTTGGTCAGAGGGTTAGTAGCCCTCTGTAATAAAAAAAAACATAGTTAATGGATCAACGACGAACTGAAGCGGGTGTCTTGCGACGTCCGCCACGAGCAGATACACCGAACGAATACGAACAAAATGAGAGTAAAAAAAAAAATAAAGGTGGTGTAATGGTTAGCACTTCTGCCTATCAACCACAAGAACACCCAGATTCGAGTCCCGGCTACAGCATAAATTTTCATTCATTTCTTCTGCTTCGATCATCATCGTAGATAATGAAGAGACTTAAATGTCTCAGGGAAACATTTAATTATAAGATCAACAAGCTGTAATGTTATGTGTAGATCCTTGTACAGTAAGGAGGCAAGGGAAATATGCTGTTATGGGTGGCCAGGATCCTCTTTCTACAACACAAATGCACATGTGGATTAATATGGTTCTTTATTCACGTGAACTGGTAACTTGACTTAACTTGAATAGAGTCGATGTGTTGCGGTATAAGCTCATCAATAATAGTTCTCTTGCATACTGACGTAAAGTACAATTCTGCTTGAGGAAGAATAGTGTTGCTATAGTCACTAATCCGGTCGCTGTGTACTGCCATAGGCTGTGGCGAACTAAACCAGCTCTGCGAGTAAACTGGCAGACGCCAAACTGGATGACTGAGTGAAGTAGACCCTCCCGTCAGCGGCAGCAGCCTAAATACATGCTGTCCAGAGGGCGTTGGTGGCGTATTGTGGGTGTCCCTCTGGCCTCTCTTGTGATAGGCGCTCTCGTTCCAGCGCCTACGAGGAATTTGATGGACTAGGAGGGTAAATCCGAAAAGTGCATTTTCAGTAAAAGTAAGTTGAAGATTTGCATGTTTATATCTTACTGAAAAACAGTAATATTTCAATGATGCAGTAATTCTGTCTTACACCTTTTAACGTACCGAATCATTCCTTACAACTAAAGATATTTCTTCCATTTGTGATATATTATTCAAAATGCGATGGGTTTACGCCCTTTTTCCACCAGACCATGATTACTTGACAAAAATCATGAAATTTGAGATGAAAATTGCTTTTATTATTTTATTATCCAGGTAAATTGTACATTAACAAAAAATATATGTTCATGGGCATTATACGAGGTGCATTCAAGTTCAAAGGCCCACGATTTTTTTTCTCCAGACTGGAAAGAGATAAAAACATGCGCATTGTTTTAAAATGAGGCCGCATTCATTGTCAATACGTCCCAGAGATGGCAGCACCGTACGGCAGATGGAATTTTTCCGCCAGCGGCGAGAATGAGAACTGTTTTAAATACTTAAAATGGCGACGTTTTCCTTACTTGAACAGCGTTCAATCATCCGTTCTCTGAATTTGCGTGGTGTGAAACCAATTGAAATTCATCGACAGTTGAAGGAGACATGTGGTGATGGAGTTATGGATGTGTCGAAAGTGCGTTCGTGGGTGCGACAGTTTAATGAACACAGAACATCGGGTGACAACAGACCGAAACAACCTCGGGCTCGCAAAAGCCGGTCTGACGACATGATCGAGAAAGTGGAGAGAATTGTTTTGGGGGATCGCCGACTGACTGTTGAACAGATCGCTTCCAGAGTTGGCATTTCTGTGGGTTCTGTGCACACAATCCTGCATGACGACCTGAAAATGCGAAAAGTGTCATCCAGGTGGATGCCACGAATGCTGACGGACGACCACATGGCTGCCCGGGTGGCATGTTGCCCAGCAATGTTGACGCACAACGACAGCATGAATGGGACTTTCTTTTCGTCGGTTGTGACAATGGATGAGACGTGGATGCCATTTTTCAATCCAGAAACAAAGCGCCAGTCAACTCGATGGAAGCACACCGCCACCAAAAAAATTTCGGGCATCCGCCAGTGCTGAAAAAATGGTGTCCATGTTCTGGGACAGCGAGGGTGTAATCCTTACCCATTGCGTTCCAAAGGGCACTACGGTAACAGGTGCATCCTACGAAAATGTTTTGAAGAACAAATTCCTTCCTGCACTGCAACAAAAACGTGCGTGAAGGGCTGCACGTGTGCTGTTTCACCAAGACAACGCACCCGCACATCGAGCTAACGTTACGCAACAGTTTCTTCGTGATAATAACTTTGAAGTGATTCCTCATGCTCCCTACTCACCTGACCGATTTTCCAGTGGTCAAAACAGACTCCTAAAGAAGCCTTCGCCGCTGCCATGGAATCATGGCGTCAGCGTTGTGAAAAATGTGTACGTCTGCATGGCGATTACGTCGCGAAGTAACGCCAGTTTCATCGATTTCGCGTGAGTAGTTAATTAGAAAAAAGAAATCGGAGGCCTTAGAACTTGAATGAACCTCGTAGTTCATGTTCCTATTCAGGAACTGTAGCTTCTTCACTGTTTACTCTGTCTAGAAGTTACTCTTACCAGCCTTTTACTGTATCAGGAAGAAAGCGCCACAGGTCTTGAATGTCCTTCAACTTTGCTGCTGCTACAGTTGGTTTCTCTATTAATGAAAAAAATGAAATATCTTCAGTGTGGCCCGCGCTGTGGCCGAGTGGTTCTAGGCGCTTCAGTCTGGAGCCGCGCGACCGCTACAGTCGCAGGTTCGATTATTGCTTCTGGCATGGATGTGTGTGATGTCCTTAGGTGAGATAGCTTTAAGTAGCTCTAAGTTCTAGGGCACTAATGACCTCAGATGTCAAGTCCCATAATGCTAGAGCCATTTGAGCCAGTTTTTTTTTCTTCTGGGTGTCTTGTTGATTTCTTCATGAACTAAAAGGGTATAAGACCTTCCAATATGATTTTGAAGCACCGATTGTGCCATCACTGACGAACTGCATCCTCACATACGACTCCATTGGAAAGGAAATTTCCCCTGTGTCTTTGATGAGAAGCAGCCCATTAAACTTTTCTTCCAATCTTTAATAAGCTCACTTCCATCAATGACTTTAAATGACTCTGGTTTCTCCCTGCATTGATGAAGGATTATGACTTCTTTTGAATGTACAGTTTCCGTCTTCTTCAACTTTCTTCCATAAATGCCAAAATTGCGGTCACATTGACTTCTTTTTGTCTGTAAGGTCAATTTCTGACGCGTTACCACTCGCTTCACTCATTATATCCACAAGTTAACATACAACGCAGCTTATAGTCAATACAATAACCTACACGGAGTAAACATGGTGACAACTGCCTGTCACCCACTGCCTTCTTAAGATGCTTGCACACAAAAAATATCGAGCTGAAATTTTCGGGGTGGGTAATTCAAATATGGAGGAATGAATTTAGCATTTTGATGCAAAAAGGGCGTAAATCCAATTACTCCGATAGTCCATCACACTCCTCAATTGATCTTCGCTCTTCGTATTTGCCAAACGGTGTGCCGGCGACAGCTTACACCGGCACATTACGGGGTGAGTCTGCGCATATTACGTTGATAATCCGTCTCTGTGTAACTGAATAAAATCAATTTTATCACTGCATACATGTTCTAATATTATTTTTTGAAAGGCATTATCACTGTCTTGCAATATATCCGTAACTAGTCAGAAAACCGGCATCGTAAGCGTATTCATTTTGCCAATTTTCTGTTAGCAACCAAAACAAAAATGAACTGTGTTTTACGAGTGTACTGAAAAAAATGTAAACAGCTGTACAAACAAATATGCACTATGTATAAATGTAGAGGTGTAGTATCGAAATTAAGAAACATGATGCCAGACAGTTTCTGTGTGCTGGACGCAGCTGCTTCTCATGCCTGCAACGCGATTTTGTAAACATTTGCATGGCAACACCTGTTGATAACTCTATGAACGGCAATAGTTTCCGCCTACAGCTGTTTGTGCTTTGCAGTTGAAAGTTATCAAAAGCGCTATCAGATATCAGAGATTTCCTGAAGCTGACTCGACTGTAGCTGACTCGACTGTCTTAGCAGTGAAGAATAAATGTTTTAACATTTCATGCACGCTGCGCCGCTTTTTCACGTATGTGAGTGTTCACGACTTCATATTTTCTGAACTATGATAGGTTCAAAAAACGGCTCTGAGCACTATGGGACTAAACATCTATGGTCATCAGTCCCCTAGAACGTAGAACTACTTAAACCTAACTAACCTAAGGACATCACTGTGGGGAGTTAGAAAGGACCTTATTTGGTGTCACCGCTAGACACCACACTTGCTAGGTGGTAGCCTTTAAATCGGCCGCGGTCCGTTAGTATACGTCGGACCCGCGTGTCGCCACTATCAGTGATTGCAGACCGAGCGCCGCCACACGGCAGGTCTAGAGAGACTTCCTAGCACTCGCCCCAGTTGTACAACCGATTTTGCTAGAGATGGTTCACTGACAAAATACGTTCTCATTTGCCGAGACGATAGTTAGCATAGCCTTCAGCTACGTCATTTTCTACGACCTAGCAAGGCGCCATTACCAGTTACTATTGATACTGTGAATCATGTACCGTCAAGAGCGACGTTCGCCATTAATGGATTAAAGTTAAGTATTCCAACAGCTACGTCCGTTATTCTAAAGTCTAATTTCCTTGTCCTGTTCCAGACCTCACGCCAGCCTGCGTGAGCTAAAACGCGTGCCTTTCGGCTTCCTCTAGTAACACGGTGTTGGCTCTCCTGCCAACCACAACAGCTTACAACTTTGAAATGACATACATATAACTGTGAGCCAACATTGGCTCACGTGGCAGTCAATGTGTTAAGGGCTATGAGCAATTCTTGATCTTCGATACTGTCCAACAAATATTCTACTGGAAATTCTTTGCTTTCCTTTTTTTGGAAAGTGTAGTATGGACCAAAGCAATAAAAAATGTCCATTAAACATGTGCTCTAAAATGAATACCTGAGAAGTTATGAGCGCTTGTTTGTTATAAGTGTTTCAAAGTTGATAAGTCGAACATGTTCTAACCTTCAAGGTATGCATTTTGAAGCGCATATTGACTCGACATTTTTTTTCGTGTTTTGGTCCATACAACCACTTCCCAAAATATGAAAAGCAAAGAGCTTGCAGCAGAAGAAATTTGTTTGACGGTATCTAAGATCATGAATTGCTCATATCTCTTAAGGTGCACGTGTTAGAGCCCATGTTTACTTGACTTTTTGTTTCGAATGATCATTCCTGTCATATCCCTGAATATTGACCATCACTTCTGAAACACCCTGTATTATTGAGCCTTTGTAACCTACTTAGAAGAGAAGGGTGCGTGATCGCTGTCTTTCACCATCATCGTTACACAAAGGTGCCACTGTTATGTAGGAAGAGCTGTGTAAGAGTTCCCTGAAAACCTTACAGGACCTATAGTTCTCCATTTCGAGACGACCTGTAGTTGTTTTGAATGCCAACGGTTCTCCTATACCCTATTACGCATGGAAATGTGTAGTGCTTTTGGATGTTTCCATATTTTTGCCCATCCCATAAACGTAGGTGTGAGGTAAAACGCGTGAATGTATTGCAGATGACGGGGCAAGGAAGTTCCTTACTGGGATGCGGGAGATAACAAAAGACGGAAACGACGAACTACTGGAACTTGGCAGGTTTATTCCAGAACGAGGATTCATTCTGCAGCGGGGCGTTCGCTGATTCGAATCTTCCTCGCAGATAAGAACTGTGTGTCTGACGGCGTCTCGAACTCCGACACTTGTAGACTGCTGTAGACCTGCGGTACCTGTTACAGATTTCTGTTCGTGGATTAAAGAACGCTCACCTGTCATTCATCTATCCGCAGACCGAGTAAACATGAGACCTGTTCATAGTTAATAATGTAAAAAAATGTAGGAGATATGGAGTAAACTGCAAATGAATAACGAAGAGCAATTTTAAATAAGTTAAAGTGTATTGTTTGTCTGAAACAGAATAAATGCGAGGAAGTCTCGTTACTCATTTGCAACGACATTGCTGTAAGACAAGAAAACAGACGGAAAAAGTATAACTCGTGCAGCCAAAGAAAACGGTATTTGGAGAATTGAAATGAACTCTTGGCAGTAAGTAACGACAAAGAAAAGTGGTTATCCATGAAGCGTTGCATATACGAACGCAAAAACAAGGACAGTGTAACAACAATTACCACGTCAGCATTGATTGAATTGTGGTACCGGCTGCTCTTGACGGAATCGACGAAAAGCGATCAAAGCAGCCGCTGGCATTCTACCGTGAAGCATTGAAGCATCCTATATAAAACCGACTGACTTCGCACGAGGTTGCTTCCAAGGTGATGGAAGCCAGCTCAGGTACAATAAAATGTTGGCAGCCCTCGCACAACAGTTAGTAATGGAGTGATACATTATATGTCACGCGGCCAAACGTGAGTCGGAGAAAGTCTCTCCGTGATTATGCAAACTCGGAGACATCGCAGAATAGTGTGCCTCCTCCGACCGAAAATGGTTCCTGTAGCCAACTTCACTGAGGACAGCAGCGGAGACGCTTGGTGCTGCTACCTCTAGCAGCCGAGACGAGATCTTGGCGATTAACCCTTAGATTTCCAGTTCATTCTTGTGTCACACGCTGTGCCAGGTGCGGTCTGACAGACAACTAATATATTTTAATTGCAATAACAAGTGAATTCAGCAATGTCAGTTAGAGAATTCAGTTTTTATGTACAATGTTACATTAATACCACACACAATATATATTATGAAAGGGTCCTGTAGCCACCTTTCATTGGTCCGGTAGCCCATCTTCACTAGTATTTCTCTTTCCTTCCTGGTTTCTCTTTTCCCATAATTATCATAGTGGTGTGACTGAATGAATGTGGCGTGTCACGTTGCTAGACGGTGGCGTAGTCTGCTGCAGAAAGTCTGCGATAGTCGTACAGATTCAGCAGCAGTGGTACAGAATAGCCAACTCTCGTAGTGGTCAAGTCGGCAAAGAGGTTTTCGCTACTTGTGAGAAATCCACCTACATTAGGTTGGTGGCGGACATGGCATCTTTGGGTTTTCTGGGCCACGCGGAGCGTGGAAGAGGCTGGAGAAGCGGGAGGTAGTCCGCCGCCGGTACGGGAAGCGTCCACAGCTGTGCTCCAGTCGAAGAAGGGTGAGTTACTCTGACCGCGTGGCGCGCTGTTACTTGGCGAGGGGATAGCTGTTAGCTTTTGGTCTCGCTTTTCAACTCTGAAAGTTTTCTTTGCCTTGTCGCAGCAAGGAATGCAAAACTTTGGCAGATGTTTCACTTAGTAAATTTCTATAGCAGACTTGGATCCACTGGAAGAGCGCCATACAAAGGTGTCGATAAGAAGTGAGCACTCGCTTCTGTATGAATGTCTGTTTGCCTTCAGCTGTGCCTGTATAAGCTTTCATTTTTCTAAATATTAATAGCTTTGCCTTCTCGTAAATTTTCCTTGCTTAATGTATCTTTCGTCCGTGGGGAGCCGACCACGTGGTTGAACATTAAAGTTTTGTTGGGCTACCGTCATCACTAACTGTCCAGTCTCGTGCTTGTTTTAAAGAACTTTAACCGCTCATGATTGTGTGATGTGATATTGTTGCAACTTGGACACGATACCTACGAAGTGCGTCTCCACAAACCACGTGGGCACGCGGGTGTACTGCGAAACGTGTACCGCTTTACGAGTTATTGCGATCAGGCAACAGTAGTGGTATGAATGATTCACACCAATGATTTTAGGAGTAGATTATAACGGTGAATGTATAGATGCTTTTCCTTAATGTCTTAGGAATAAATGATTTTATCCACAATTTTCTCTTGTGTTCCGAGGTTACGTTTTGCACCTAAGCCACTCACCTCATAGCTTTCCCGTTAGCACATCCAACGCGTTTCCTTACGCACAGGTCCAGTGATTAGTTATCTTTTTTATTTTAAAACAAGTGCTTTAGATTAACTCTTATTTTCAGGTGTGTTCTGGGAGCTGCTCTTATGCAGTGTTCATGCATTTTCTATTTTATTTTATATGTTTGATTGTCGTGAACAGTGCGCGGGCAGTACTATTAATTACATTGTATCCGCTATGAGCGACATCAGAACGTATGCATTTTTGTGAGTTTTTGGTCTGTGATCAAATTAATTTATTTTCCGACTTGACCAAACCTTCGATTAGTTGTATGGTTAGAGTCGGTGGCGACCCTAATCTTCTCACGTTAACTTCCCAAGCAATAAGTATTGAAATTCCCAATAATAACGTAATAACCCGTAGAAACAGGTTAGTTACAATTAAAATAAATTTTAAAATCTATTTTTACGAAAAAAGCGCATTTGATTATAAATCTGCACAAAATGAACGTAACATTACACGATAATGTTAAAGCAACATAAACTCAAATACCCTGCACTCCAAATTTTACTTTTTACTATATTTTTGTTGTTTGTTATACATGTCTTAATAAAAACAGAAGAAACTTCCACACAGCATTGAAGAAAATAAAGATTAGATTAATTATTTTGGTTTTTTACTTTCCTTCCCAAGTTTTGTTTGCACACACGGCAATTTTTTGTAAAGGATTCAAGGCTGATTGGCTTCTTGTAACAATGGCGAACATTAGAAATCTGACTCAGCTGTTTTGGGTAACAGGTGGAGCATGTTTTGTGTTTTCCCAATCGTTCTAAGATTACTTCTCCTCTCGGTTCTTCTTCTACACCCAAAACACGGCGAAAGGAATCACGAAGTTCACGAGTTATGTAAGAGTTGCTGACTCGCTTTTCCATTTGGGATGTCGTCGACGTGTGTGCAAGCTTCTTCAGAAAATTAAAGCGGCTGATTTGAGTAGTGTCTTTATAGCAGTTGTGAAGGACAACGATACTCACCCCACTTATGCCCAACATGGGAAGAAAAACAATGCCATTGGACATCGTTGAGTACGTCGTGCATTTGAATGAAGGGCACACTTCTCATCTACAGCGTCAACACCACCTTTAGTGTGATTATAGCATTAAATTACGAGTATATCTGGTTGACCTGTATCACCTAGCTGCGTGGGGTAGCCGTGCGGTCTTGGGCGCCTTGCCACGGTTCGCGCGACTAACCCTGTCGGAGGTTCGAGTTCTCCCTTGGGCTTGGGTGTGTGCGTTGTTCTTAGCGTAAGTTTAAGTTAGATTAAGTGTTGGGTAAGCCTAGGGACCGATGACCACAGCAGTTTGTTCCATAGAACTGACTACAAATTTCCATTTCCTGTATCATCATCTTTACATTCACCATGGTGCATAGACGATATTGGAATCACTACCTTAGCCTTTACAGCATGAATGAAAGTATATCATTCGTGAATTCATGAATTGCAGATGCAGCTTCCTTGCTCCTTACAGCTAAGTATTCCTCAGGTATTTTTATTTTATTTTTTTAAATGTTCCCACGTACGTTAGTCCTCTTAATTTGAGACATGTTGCTAACTCTATTGAGCTGCGCCAGTTGTCTGCAGTAATATTACGGCTAGTCTGTTCAATTGGTTTAGCTAGTCTAATCAAAACATGAGATGGTTTATGGAATTTTTTCTCTATTGCGCTTACTTTTTTGTCCATCTGAATCCCTTCGTAAACATATGCAGTAAACAGATAATCAGTGTGAGCGTCAGTAAGGCACATGATTTACAAATGTTCAAATGTGTGTGAATTCCTAAGCGGCCAAACTGCAAACTCATCGGTCCCCAGCCTTACACACTACTTAAACTAACTTACGTTAAGAACAACACACACACACCCATGCCCGAGGGAGGACTCGAACTTCAGGCGGGAGGGGCTGCGCAATCCGTGACATAGCGCCTCTAACTGTGCGGTCACTAAGCGCGGCACACATGACTTTCAAGCCATACCTGCGCCGTTGGTTCTGAATGTACAATTTGAATGTACATTTGCGACGAAACGATACCAGCATTTAATGGATACAAGCGCATTATCCAATACTGTACAACATATGACAGTTGTCAATAAATTTTGTAATAATATCTGACGTCGGAGTTAAAGGATCGTTCTGCTTGCGTTCAAAGCAGGTTTCAGGGTAATCTAATCTCAAGCATGTTAGTAGTACATCAAACCGGTTTTTGTATGTAACGCATGTAAATACATCACATCCAGTACTGTCTGTGACATAAAATGATTTATAATCTTCTCTCCTGCATTTGAAAATAGTTAAATAAAGCAGTAAACCGAAAAATGTTTTTAGTTCACATATATCAGCTTCATTCCAAACGTTTCCACGCTTTTTTGTTGATTTTTACATTAGTCCATTTCAATGTGATACCCAAAATATTGTCAATCGTAAGTAAATTTCAAACAGTAAGAGGATCTGAATTATTACCTACTGGAGCAGGTGGTCGCACTTCTGGCAAAAGACCGATGCTATGCTGCTGAACACGTGGTTGCTTGAGAAGGGGCTTTGACGACCAGTGATATACATATTTCGACCAAATACATTTCTAGCAGAATGTTCAGCTAAAAATCCAGTCTCTGCACTTCTGTCATCACTATATTCACTTGGTTCATTCTAGGAATTCATATGTGGCAAAACAAATTCTCTTTCACACTGTTGCGATTCTGAATTATGTTCACTTTCAATTTTGTCGTCACTATCGAATCCGGAATCCCTTTCTAAACTGCCCTCAAACCATTTTAAAACAGTACCTTCGAAGTCAGGATCTATAATACGAACAACAGACGAACATCTGGTTACTGAATCCGTAACACACAGTCTTAGGTGCAGCCTCACAGACCGCTAGCATGAAAGAAGCAGTAATAGTATTGATCCACGTAACGTTCAAGTGGCTACTGACAAGGAAATCACGGCAGCTTCGAGAAGGAACAACTAGACAGCGCCGTAATCACCTACCCCGCCCCACCCATTAGCAACAGAGTAACAATAATGGTAACTGTCTGTGAGACCGCACGTGCGACATTTTGGGTTACGTTGGGTAACCTGTTGGAGCGCCAATACGACGAGTGCAGGAGGAACTACAGAATGGCTTGTTTGCAGCCGAAATTCGAATGTAACAGCCACAAATTCTACTGAGGTTGGGCTTCTTCGTCTTCTTCTCTTTTCATTTGGTTGATTGGTGAACAAGAATAATAATCCACCCCAACAATTTCGTGGTCATCTAGTAAGACAACTAATCGGTGGTTCCCGTTAGCTGGGAACAATTGATCTTAACGTCATCTCCTTGTCAATCTACTTCAAAAAATCGTTTTTTTGTGATTCACATTTAAACAGTGCTTAGTCTTCTGAGCAAAATGGTAGTCAAAAGAACTGAATTGGACATCTGGTAGTTGTTTATTAAATATCTCCCGGTATGCAGTGACACCCATGTTTCCGCTGCTTTCACATATCGGACGTTGTCATTAGACTCCCATTGGAGAAAGACATACTACGCAGCTATTTCTCGAGTTGGCAGCCCTTTTTTTCTGTCTATATCTTTGGGTCTTGGGCGTTGTTTTGGTTATGAACTTGAGTTTTTGCTGTTGTGTCATTAGCGAAAGTAATGTCTGCAAAAAGTATTCTGATCCTCTTGTGAAGTACTCGAGTTGCTAGGAAAACGATCTGGGTTCAGTATCAGGCAATCACTGGCGGCAGCTGATTCCATTAGAACGGTCAAAGCTAAAAAGTAGGCCCTTGGGGCAACCAAAGGGTTCAGAATAACTAGGAGAAAGAAGGAAAGGAAGCCAGAATATGAGGGACAATTAAACCAAGATAATTACGCAGTTGGAATGTGTTAGCAACAACAGATGTGAGTCATAGATCAAATATAACTTTGAATTGAGGTTTCCGGCAGTTAAATTCCTAAATGTTTATTTTATGCACAAAAAGTCTCTCTGAACTAGAAGTCTGAAATGTTTCAGGATAGTAATTGGAGAGAAGCAGACTACAGACACTAACGTACTGTCATCAGGAAGAAAAATACATACTGATTACTTACAGAAAACTAACCTTAATTTTGATCATCAGATGTAAATATTTCTACAATAAAAATTTGTGACTGAAGTTACATGTTGCAGTTTAGTTTTTAGATAGAAATTTTGTTAAAGTTCGAAGCATCTAAGTAAGATAGTTAGTTATAAATAGATTCCAAGTATTGACTGGCAAGTAGATCATGTATTTTATTGAGCTTCACAAAAAAATTTATAAAGTCAATACGACAACTTCTGTGATTAATTGTATATCAAAATGTTCAGCCAGAAGCACTTACGCTGTCCTACAATTTTCATCTACTTAGAGCCACATGAGCTATATATAAATTGTTAGTGTTTTTCCAGGCAACATACCTTAATGCACACATTGACCAATTAATATTTTCTACTTGTTAATTAATCAGGCAGTAGGCCCGTGATTTATTATCGTAGAAATAGTGATTGTATGTTAAGCGTGAATCCACAACTGGAAGCATAATTTTAATTTAGTTAAATTTTCTTTCTGTGTCCTAACAACTGCACTAATGAGGTTTCTCCATGTGAGTTACGCGTCTCAAGGTTACAAGTTTTGCGTGAGTTTACGTTATGTAACCTATCCTGGCCTGCCTCTTGCCATACCTTCACAATTTAACTTCCACCAGGACCCCTGAATTACCTTATAAACGTACCAGCAAAAGGCAAAATTTGTGGGCTCGAATACCAGTGCCGTGCACAGTTTTAATCACGTGTACATTAAATTAGATGAAGTCCTGGGTCTTTACAGATGGATTGAGATGAAAACCTTAATGCATCGAAATGTGCAGAGGAGGAATTTTCAGAGCAGTGTAAGTAAATGAGTTTCCGCTAGAATGTTATTAACCGGTGAAATGACCCTTACCATATGGTAACTACATTTCGCCACTTAGATGAGGTAAATAATCCGCAGCTAACTAAGTAGAGAAGATACGCTAACTCAGCGTTTGAGAATGTCGTCGAACACCAATGAAAATGAATTAGAACTCATGACTTGGCGATACATCTTCAGTGTCTCCCAGTGTGGTAGTATCATATCATGTGCATTTGCTGGTATGGCCAGCAATATTGCTCTGAAGGATACGTAGATTTAATCCCATTTTATCTTCGCCTCTTCGTATGGAAACTGGACATCCTCAGGAATTGCATCGACTCTTGTATAATTGCAGTATCATATATAGCTCTCCAGAATCGTGTGTGTTTGTGCGTCCGTGCGTGCGTGCGTGCGTGTGTCCTACGGCTATGGTACGGAACCCTCGCGAAACCCTTCTTGTTCAGATTCCAAACAATGCTCACTCCCTCCTCCACGTTTTTTTATTATTACAATTTCCATTTGTGAGCTAAATGTGAGCTTCAGGGATTTTCCTCTCCGGTCGGGGACTTTTGGCAACTGGCGCAAACGTACCTGCGTTCTAACTGCCGTGAGCCATTAACCCGTTACTGCCAGACCGGATATCGGCTGGAGTTTTAATGAGCGCAGTTTTACACGGCTCAACGACCCGACTACCCACCCCTCACCCCGAACAATACCAACACCAGTCGGATGGACACATGTGTGTGGGCGTGTGTGTCGGTTTCCTGACAGTGGGTCGTTAGTGGATCGCCGTCAGCCTTGTAGCGCCCGATACCACCCCCCCTCCCCCTCCCCCTCCCCCCTCCCCCCCAGTCTACATAGGCCATCTTGCGGACGGCGATCGTTTGTGCTGATGAGATTTCCTTGCGTTGCAGATACGCAATTCCGGACTGGGGTTTTGCCGACTCCGTCGTGTGCGATTGCTATTGGCGTAAAGGCGAATTAAACTTCCATAGCAGTGCGGTTTTTATCTCTCCGCCGGAATGAAACAGAAGTACGTATGAGGCTCATACGAGCTTGATGGCTTGCCGCGAATGTCGAATGGCGGGGGCCATTACGTGGCTCGTAATTTATTCCGCCGTAAAACTTTGGTCTCTCTGTGTTCTGACCCCGGTGCTCAGCAGTTTTAGATTACACACATCTATAGAACATGCACATAGCTCCGCCTCCCAATTGTCTGTCCAGTTTTCACGAATCTTTTCTTTCTGTCTCGATAGGTTGCGAGGAGAAAATATTTTCGACTTAAAATGTGTCATGATTTGTTCCACTCCTCAGTTTGCGAAATACTGCAAAAACTAACTGGATTGGTCATGTAATGGGATAGTAAGAAGAAAAATTTATTTAGATTTGAGGTAGAAGATGCCCAATAATGAAGAATTCCAAGACTGCAGAGAAAGAGAGTTTTATGTGATATGGAAAAGGCGCAGCAATTTTCGAAAATTTTCATGTGAGTTGATTATTGCAAATAACGATGCTGCTGTAATCTGCAGTCGGAAGAATGGAAGAATGGTTTGATCAGCTCTACACGTTAACGTATCCTATGCAAGCCTTTTCTTATCTACGTAACTAGTGCATCGTACACCCATTTTAACCTCGTTACTGTGTTCGAGTCTTCGTCTCAGTCTATTATTTTTATCCCCACAGTCCCCTCCATTAACAAAATGAAAATTCCGTGATACCTCAGGATGTGTCGTGTCGACCGATCCACCTATTTTATCTGTTACTGCAGGTATGCCTTTTGAAGCATCTCTACTCCGGCTGTCATCAAATTTTTGCAACTCAAATAGCGCAATTTATCTACTACTTTTGGTGTCTCATTTCCTGATCCAATTCTCTCAGCATTGTCTGCTTTAATTCTGCAACGTTCAATTACACTTATTTCACTTCTGTTAATATTCCTCTTATAATCTCTCTTCAAAACTACTCATTCTGTTCAATTGCTCTTCCAGATCATTTGTCGCCTCTAATATTTGCCGATTACATCCGAAAATTTATCATTTGTTTCCTTCTCAACTTGCTCAGCGTAGATTGAATTAAATTCGGGAGATGCTAATATCCTGTCTTAATTACCTGTCCATCGACTGTTACAACTGCAGTCTATTTTTGTACAAGTTGTTAATAACGATTCGCTTCCTATTTTTACTTCAGCTATCTTTCATCATGGTAACGAGTAAATGTATCAAAAGACTGGCTTCAGCTGAACTTCGTACTCAGCGATATCATACTCGTTTCTGTATCCCTTAGTTCTTGTTATGACACGACTCGATGACTTATCAAATGCCGGACTCCTAGAGCGAACGTCCGAGGTTCAATCTCCGGTCGGTCCTATGACTTTTTTTCTGCCTCTTACCGCCTCTTTCAACTATCGTAGTGATTTCTTTTTTGTGGGAAACGCCAAGCGGCTCTGCCGTTCGAGATCCAACTTAAACCGTAGGTCCCCATATGACTGGCTGTATTGAGTCAGTTTAAAGGACAAAGGTAGGCAAGGGCATATCATTTCCAACAGGACAACGCCTAATAAACGAGTGTGATGGCCAAACCAACCTTACGGTTTGTGGCAGAGTTCCACTTTTCTTTTGGGTTATTGCTACCCTGAGCTATGTCAGTACCTTCTTCTAGAACCTCTGCTTGTTTTTATTTATAGTTTTCCTTCAGTGGAGGACTTCTGCTAACAGTTCTCCCTTAGTAAGTGTCCAACACACTTTGCTTCACTCTTTCTAATTTACATCTTGTTTACTGTTTAGAACTCATCATTGTTCACTCTGGCTTCTCATTTAATTTTCTTAGTTTTTCTGAAAAGTTAGATATCAAAGCTTTCCAAATATTTTCCTCTCTTTCCTTTCTGAGCCAAATCCTTGAGGGAAAAAAAATCATTTTGCGAATCCTTTCCTCTGTTTGATTTCATGGCTCTTCCCCTTATTTCTTGTATTTTTCAAATGTTTCCATTCCATAAGCTGTGCCTCTTCTTTTATGTCCAGTAGAGCTGCCATCTCAATTGAGCATATTTCCTAAATAACTGTAGGAGTTCTCTAGTTCAGGTTTCATTTCCTGCAGTGAAATATTTATTGAGTTGTGTGTCATTGCTATTTTCATTATTTATGTGTTGGATGTGTTAATACCCATTTAAAAATTTTCTGTGTTTCTTATTGTTTTAATCGTATTTGGCAGACTTTCTTTCTTTCTTTCAGATGCTACTTTTATTCCATTTTTATTGCTTTTCCCATCAACCAGAAACGTGTTGCTACAAGTATTGATTGGATGACTATCTCGTGACAACTGAAAACCTAACGTAAAATATTAGCTCCTCACAAGCAGTCGCCTCAACACTTAGACCATCTGAGCACATCTCAAGGTTCTAGTTCTAAAATAGTGTGACGTAGGTAGGTACGTTGAGTGTAACCGACGTGTGCGCATTTAATGTAGAAAGCCGTGTTCCAGTGCTGGATCGGAGTCGCGGAGCCTAAGTGCAATGCTCCTTATAAAACAAATCTTGATCACACAAGACAAGCGAGTGCAGTAGTCGTTCTTTTCCCTGAATTCTTAATGTAACTGACCGTTGAGTTTGGCCACTATGCACAATGATAACGCCGTCACATCGAGAACAACAAATTTAGGCGTGAACCAGGTTATATTTATTGATAGTGTGTTGCATAATGATGGAAAATTTGTAGGAGAATGTAAGGGATCTTGGAATGTAGGTCAAGACTGAATTAACAGATATTTATTTGTTCCAGTGACTGAAAAAATCACAATAGTAATTAACAGTGAAGAAAATTCCTTAAAACTGTAATCAAATTACAAAATGATAACAACACTGTGGGGAGATACCAAAAGGTGTGGAAGGTGGTATGGAGAAAATGTAGCAGGATCTGCTGAGCTCGGCAGATCGCGAAATCAAAATTAACGATTCAACATGATGACCCAAATGGTAACCAAAATTATCAAATTAATGATCACAAGTCCTGTGGCAAAGTAAGCAAGTAACGACCTGCTCGGAATACGGATTGTGCTGCTGCAGTTACGGCACTTACATTTTCCCAAAATCACTAAACGACAGCCAGAAGATGAGTGACCCTGAGGTGGGTGCTGATCAGATGACCTCAAAACATATGTCTCTCCCCGTAACTCCCAAAAAGCTCTATGTGGCTGAGTGGGTTCAATGCTGTTGCCAATACGATGGATTAGAATGTCACTTACTTCGTGAAAATACGGCGAAACACTGCAGAAACTTCCTACTGTTGCACAGATAATACACCTTAACAAATGTGGTCCTATGGATTGGTCAGCTTTTACAACAAGTATTGTGGCGGGGCGATTCAGTTCGATTGGATGTACCAAATTTTGGAGCGAAAGAAACGGACCTTCTTCCGCTGGTTGGTGGCGTCTCAATGTCTCGTTCTTTGGTGCCTGAATGGCCGAAAATGTCGTCGTCAAATATTCTCTTGGGATAGCAATGGTGGCATTACAACTTCCGCTCAGGGTTATCAGAGGTGCTGGATCTGACAAGAAAAGCGAGAAGCAGGCCGCAACCTTACTTCCGCGCAAACCGCCATCTCCCAGGAGAACATGGCTCTTCCTGTGTAGATTCACTGATAGCCTGCTGGCAACAAAGAGGACCCAGAGACCTCACTGGTAAAACACCTTCCCAGTGAGATAAACACAAAGCGTATCTCTAGCAAATGTGCCCAGAACAGTCTAAATAAAATGAACCACGAAACAGTAGTATAAACGAATCATCATCATATAACACTATGTGACAATTTTATACCTGAAAATCTTACACTTCCGAAGCTACTTAGTAGTGAATAACATAAAATAAATTTATGGCTCATCCTAACAGTAACACTCTCTGTGGTCAATTGATATCATCCAAATAATTTTTTGCAACTAAAATACTGGCAGTTGCAGATCGCCTGTGTGGAAGGAAAAAATTCAGTGAAACACACTTATTTTTACCTGATACGATTATTTCGGTCACCTGACGATTTTTTGGTTATTACCTGCGTTGGATATTGTTTGGAGTGGCCAAAATGGTGGGGACTGCTGTGATCCTAAATCATCACTGATTTCAGTTGAGTGAGTGTGGCCAATGGATGGGAAACACCGACTGATTGAAACCGATATCGTTCTTCTAGTACTGAGTTGCCGGTGTAGCTTAAACGAATCAGTATTATATAGCAATATGTGACGGTAATGTTCTCAGTCGTAACACGTTTTTTAAAAGTTGTTAGTAACAAACTCGGGAAAAACTGGCATACCAATTTGCCACAGAAGTAGTGCTAAAATTTTTCGTTTCTAAATAATTTTTTTACAGTTGCTTAAAATTTCCAGTGCTATGAAATATTGTCTCGTTAAAGAAAACGTGAAAATCAATCATTGCTATTTTAATAACGCCAACAGTTGGAAACTAACAACAAACTCATGGCATAAGAATAGATACAATACTCTGAAATATTAATGTACCTGTTGCCGTATGGTAAGGTATGTTATACGGTACTGTGCACTGTACAAGACTTTCTCCCGGCCAGTTTTATATCCGTATGGTACACTCCTGGAAATTGAAATAAGAACACCGTGAATTCATTGTCCCAGGAAGGGGAAATTTTATTGACACATTCCTGGGGTCAGATACATCACATGATCACACTGACAGAACCACAGGCACATAGACACAGGCAACAGAGCATGCACAATGTCGGCACTAGTACAGTGTATATCCACCTTTCGCAGCAATGCAGGCTGCTATTCTCCCATGGAGACGATCGTGGAGATGCTGGATGTAGTCCTGTGGAACGGCTTGCCATGCCATTTCCACCTGGCGCCTCAGTTGGACCAGCGTTCGTGCTGGACGTGCAGACCGCGTGAGACGACACTTCATCCAGTCCCAAACATGCTCAATGGGGGACAGATCCGGAGATCTTGCTGGCCAGGGTAGTTGACTTACACCTTCTAGAGCACGTTGGGTGGCACGGGATACATGCGGACGTGCATTGTCCTGTTGGAACAGCAAGTTCCCTTGCCGGTCTAGGAATGGTAGAACGATGGGTTCGATGACGGTTTGGATGTACCGTGCACTATTCAGTGTCCCCTCGACGATCACCAGTGGTGTACGGCCAGTGTAGGAGATCGCTCCCCACACCATGATGCCGGGTGTTGGCCCTGTGTGCCTCGGTCGTATGCACTGAGTGTGGCGCTCACCTGCACGGCGCCAAACACGCATACGACCATCATTGGCACCAAGGCAGAAGCGACTCTCATCGCTGAAGACGACACGTCTCCATTCGTCCCTCCATTCACGCCTGTCGCGACACCACTGGAGGCGGGCTGCACGATGTTGGGGCGTGAGCGGAAGACGGCCTAACGGTGTGCGGGACCGTAGCCCAGCTTCATGGAGACGGTTGCGAATGGTCCTCGCCGATACCCCAGGAGCAACAGTGTCCCTAATTTGCTGGGAAGTGGCGGTGCGGTCCCCTACGGCACTGCGTAGGATCTTACGGTCTTGGCGTGCATCCGTGCGTCGCTGCGGTCCGGTCCCAGGTCGACGGGCACGTGCACCTTCCGCCGACCACTGGCGACAACATCGATGTACTGTGGAGACCTCACGACCCACGTGTTGAGCAATTCGGCGGTACGTCCACCCGGCCTCCCGCATGCCCACTATACGCCCTCGCTCAAAGTCCGTCAACTGCACATACGGTTCACGTCCACGCTGTCGCGGCATGCTACCAGTGTTAAAGACTGCGATGGAGCTCCGTATGCCGCGGCAAACTGGCTGACACTGACGGCGGCGGTGCACAAATGCTGCGCAGCTAGCGCCATTCGACGGCCAACACCGCGGTTCCTGGTGTGTCCGCTGTGCCGTGCGTGTGATCATTGCTTGTACAGCCCTCTCGCAGTGTCCAGAGCAAGTATGGTGGGTCTGACACACCGGTGTCAATGTGTTCTTTTTTCCATTTCCAGGAGTGTATTTTAGTCTTTTGAGCACTATGGGACTTATACCTAACTATCCTAAGGACATGACACACAGCCATGCCCGAAGCAGGATTGGAACCTGCGACCGTAACGGTTGCGCGGTTCCAGACTGAAGCGCCTAGAACCACTCGGCCACACCGGCCGGCCCGTATGGTAGTTTGTCGGCATCGTCCTTGGAAATCGGTTATATTGCCGAATGGCATCATCCTTAATTTGTTCGCATTTTGAGAAGTGTGGTGGAAATGATGTACGACGCTCCATTTGCATTAAGAGATTAAAATCGCGAGGAGGAACAACAAACTTCTGACATCATATAAGGAAAAACATCCACAATTGTCCTTGGAAGAGAAGGTAAAGTTGATCAATGTAATTTTATTGATGTGCTATAAATCGGGGACAATAATTGACTCCTTCATTTTGTGGTTGCTTCAGAGTGAAAAACTGATACTATACAGAAAACAGACGATCGAGGAAAGTAGTGAACTTGTAATATTTAGCTCTCGCTGTCACTGAGCCCGTCTCCTTCACTTTCAGTCTGTTTGTTGAAGAGGAGACAGTCTCGACTTCATATCGATCGAGATTTTCTATTCCTTCCCCTGCAGTAGAATTTTTTAGGCTATGTTCGAAATCTGTGTTTATTGCTGGAAATAACAGCAATTTATTTCAGAAACTTGTTACTTTGTGCGGTTTTAAGTCAGCTTAAAGTGGAGACAAAAAAAAGAAAAAAACACGGTTGTTACCGAAAACCAGTTGTTTCGGGTATAGCCGCCATCCCTAGTCCGTCCGGACGTGAACGGGTCGCGAGTGTGCCGGCGCTCTGTAGCGCGGGCTTGCCGGCTTATCAGGGGTTCGCGCCTCGCTGCTCGTGAACGCAGCCCGACAGACAGACAGCTGGAGGGGGCGCCGTGCGCCGCTATCTGGGCGCGCAGCATAGCACACCGAGGGAAGGGGGTGGGCGACCGTCACTGTGCGGGGGAGGAAGGGGGGGGCAGGGGAGGCGGCGTCTCGTGGCGCCGACACGCGAGATAAATGGACCGCGGTGCTGTGGGCCGCGGCTCAAGCGCCCACAGCTAGATCCTCAGACTCCCTGGGTACGCGCTTCCTGTGACCTGCAGG
This sequence comes from Schistocerca cancellata, assembly GCF_023864275.1. Classification (NCBI taxonomy): domain Eukaryota; kingdom Metazoa; phylum Arthropoda; class Insecta; order Orthoptera; family Acrididae; genus Schistocerca; species Schistocerca cancellata. The sequence goes on along the minus strand of NC_064637.1, from coordinate 71,428,071 downwards.
TGGCCTTACAGCTCTATCTAAAGTAAGATGACACAACTTGGAAGTATGACAAATTATGGAACCCTTACCGGTCTGAATGGTGGGAATTTTGGTGTAGGTCCAACAAGTTAAGGTTAGAACACTGATGTAGAGCTACATGCATTAGACATAGACATACTTTCAGTACTGGCCATTTGAATTCCTACACCACGAAGACGACGTGCTACAGACGCGACAGGAGGAAGATGCTGTGATATGCTAATGATTAGCTTTTCAGAGCATTCACACAAGTTTGGCGCCGGTGGTGACACCTACAACGTGCTGACAAGAGGAAAGTTTCCAACCGATTTCTCATACACAAACAGCAGTTGACCGGCGTTCCCTGTTGAAACGTTGTTGTGATGCCTCGTGCAAGGAAGAGAAATGCGTACTATCACGTTTCCGACTTTGATAAAGGTCGGCTTGTAGCCTCTCGCGATTGCGGTTTATCCTATCGCGACATTGTTGCTTGCGTTGATCGAAATCCAATGACTGTTGTCAGAATATGGAATCGGTGGATTCAGGAGGGTAATACGGAATGCCGTGCTGGATTCCACCGGCCTTGTATCAGTAGCAGTCGAGATGACAGGCAGCTTATCCTCATGGCTGTAGCCGATCGTGCAGCCACGTCTCGATCCCTGAGTCAACAGATGGGGACGTTTGCAAGACAACAACCATCTGCACGAACAGTTCGACTACGTTTGCAGGAGCATGGACTATCAGCTCGGAGACCATGGGTGCGGTTACCCTTGACGCTGCATCACAGACAGGAGCGCCTGCGATACTGTACTCAACGACGAACCTAGGTGCACGAATGGCAGAACGTCATATTTTCGGATGAATCCGGCGTGATGGTATGGGGTGCCATTGGTTACACGTCTCGGTCACCTCTTGTCCGCATTGACGCTACTTTGAACTGTGGACGCTACATTTCAGATGTTACGACCCTTGGCTCTACTCCTCATTCGATCCCTGCGAAACCCTACATTTCAGCGGGATAATGCACGACGGCATGTTGCAGTTCCTGTACGGGCCTTTCTGGATACAGGAAATGTTCGACTGCTGCCCTGGCCAGCACATTCTCCAGATCTCTCACCAACTGAAAGCGTCTGGTCAATAGTGGCCGAGCAACTAGCTCGTCACAATGCGCCAGTCACTACTCTTGATGAACTGTGGTATCGTGTTGAAGCTGCATGGGCAGCTGTACCTGTACACGCCATCCAAGCTCTGTTCGACTCAATGCCCAGGCGATCAAAGCCGTTATTACGGCCAGAGGTGGTTGTTCTGGGTACTGATTTCTCAGGGTCTATGCACCCAAATTGTGTGAAAATGTAATCACATGTCAGTTCTAGTATAATATATTTGTCCAATAAATACTCTTTTATCATCTGCATTTCGTCTTGGTGTAGCAATTTTAATGGCCAGTAGTGTATATTGTTAGAAGCCAGCCTGTGCTACGTGGTGACAGAAGGTATTCCGTGTACAATCCTTCCCTCGCTCCCTCTGTCTACCATTGCGAATGTTGAAACTTCCTGGCAAATTAAAACTGTGTGCCGGACCGAGACTCGAACTCGCGACCTCTGCCTTTTGCGGGCAAGTGCACTACCATCTGACCGAATGGTGCTTGAGTAGATCTTTCATGAAGCACCCCATCAGATCAAATACAGTGCTCAAAATAAATGTTGCATGCCGTATTGCTTTTTGTTAATACTGAACGCAACAGGAAACAAAACTGATTTTGTTCTGTCAGGTACAGTTATAACAAAACAAAAATAAAGAACATAAACACTTTTCCACAAAAAAGTCGAAATGAAAGATTACAAAATATTCCGCTGCAAAAACACTACAGTTTCTTCTCACCATCATCTTGCATAATACATTGTTTATGAACCAAGTAGCCCTCCTCGTATTTGAATACACTTATGAATGCGTTAGACATGCTCTTTACCATACTAGCCAGATAAGCCTGTGTAATATTGTACATTTCTCCACAGCGGCCTCTATGATGCCCTCTAAGGTATCTAGTAGGTTAGAGGAATTGCAAACCTCAGAGTGCAGTAGTTAGTTGACTGATTTTGGAAAGGAAATCAAATAGCGAGGTCATGGGTCCCATCGGATTGGAGAAGGACGGGGAAGTAAGTCTGCCTTTCAAAGCAACCGCGCCGGCATTTGCCTGAAGTTATTTAGGGAAATCATGATAACTTCAATGAGGATGGCCGGACGCTGTGGCACAGTTGTTAACGTCTCTGCTTCCCACTTTTTGCATCCTGTGCTCGAAACTCGATTTTTCTTTTTCTTTGGGTTTTCCGTTTATTTACCCGGCTCCGTGAAAGATAACTGCAAGAATGTTTTCCAATTTATACTGTAATCAATCTGCCCTTAATTGTCTACTAGCCGTACGGTGAACGTATTAAAAAAAATGAGTGGAAGAAAGCGGCAGTTTTTGGTAATGCGGTCCATTATTCGTGGTTTGCCGCGGAATAATAGCCATCTCGCGAAATCTTCAACAATGTTAACGAGTTTCCTTCACGAGTGAGATTCATACGAAGAAAGATCGATGTGTCAAACCTGCCTTCGCGCGGTGCGCGTGTTGTTTGGAATTTCTGTGTTAGGAGTGTCTCTACGATCGGTAAGATCCATGGGAATGTACCAGTTTCACCAAAGCATAAACACGAGAACAAAATATATAAATTAAGAATTGACATAAGAATGAAATATTAAAATACGAGGATTTAAAATGATCTTCAGACCTTCCATTATATAAGAAAGATTTGACACTAATTTTGAGGCTCTGTTGTAATTTGACAGTTAACATAACGCAGAATTAACCCCCTAAATTGATACTAAACTTTCGTGTAGCAGCCTTCCATGAAAAAGGCTAGAAAGATGAAGGAAATAAAATAAAAATAATCAGGTTTCGAATACGGGACTAAAAAGTGAGATTCAACCACTTCAGCCGCTATGCCACCGGTCGGCTGAGTTTATTAAGCACTAAAAAGCTTCTAAGCTACGTTGAAAGCTTCGACGGTCGTTTTCTCAGAAACGGTCGCGTTTTTACCGATATTTTGACTCCTCCTCCACTGAGTGAAGTTTCTGGGAAATCGAGTTATGGCACTTGCCGTGTTCTCCTTGTAAGCCAATCCTTTCTATTCAGCTTGCCAATACTTCGTTTCTCTAAGAGCAACAAGAATTAATAATCCTGGACAGAATAAAACATCGCTTCATTAATAAAGTGGTCATATTATTGTCTTATTATTTTCAATCACAGTTAAGGGAATATAAACTGAAGAGCGACAAGGTTATGACTGCAGTCCTCAACGAAACTGAATATCTCGTGATGCGGCGTGATTGTTCTAGCGACGATACAGCCGAACATGGGTAAACACACTGTCGGAAGCGGCTTTGAAAAAAGGGCAGACTGTTATGGCCCGCCATCTGACAATCATCATCTCCGAAAAGGCGAAACCGTAGCAATCGAAGGCACCATGACAGATATGGATTGCTTGAGCATTACTGCGGACACCTTCCATTCTTTGGTGCTTGATGTCTTCCCTGACGGCGATGGCATCTTCGAGCAAGAGAACTGTCCGTGTCACAGGGCCAGAATCGTGCTGCAGTGGTTTGAGGAACGTGATAAATTTGCAGTGATGCCTAGGTCTCCCAGTTCGCGTGATCAGAACCCAATGGAAAATATCTGGGAGGTAATCAGACCGTACTCTGCATTTATAAGCGACCGATTCGTAATTTGCGGAAATTCGCGTCACTTCTGGGGAGACATCTGGTGCCCCGTGCCTCCACAAACCTTCGAAACACTATCTGAATTCGCACCATGCAGGATGGCTATTGTATGGCTTTCCAAACGTATGTCAGCATGGCATTAAGAATGTGGTTATTATCTTCGGGTTTCTCAAATGGTTCAAATGGCTCTGAGCTCTTTGCGACATAACTTCTGAGGTCATAATTCGCCTAGAACTTAGAACTACTTAAACCTAACTAACCTAAGGACATCACACACATCCATGCCCGAGGCAGGATTCGAACCTGCGACCGTAGCGGTCGCTCGGCTGCAGACTGTAGCGCCTAGAACCGCACGGCCACTCCGGCCGGCCCGGGTTTATCAGCGTATAGTAATTTTTTAAAAATATGTTTTGCAAAAGCTAGTTGCAGTTCAGTAGCCATGGTCGAAACACAACTTTCCGTGGGGATAAATGATTATACCATGCTGTACATAAAATCCGTCAGTATTTATTACTAATTTACGGGTGTTGGACAAAAATATGAAAACACAAAAAACGCAGTAGACTGCCATACCTAATGCAATGTACACATTCAAAACCACTTCCAGTCGTCTGTTAACAGTTTGCCGTCCGGCGACACAACAGTGGTGTCCTGGGCACAGTATCGCTCAGTGGCCGGCGACACCACAGTGGTGTCCTGCGCATAGTATCGCACAGTGGCTGGTGACAGCAGTACAGTATCTTTTTCATTCTGTTGGTGTTTTTTTTTTTTGGGTAACAATGTTACAAACGTCAACAAGTTTTTTGTTTTTATAAGTACTTGTGCACTTTCATCATGGCAGACGAAAGAGACGATTTGGTTATTTGCGATGAATGCACTGACGTCTTGTCTGACGTTCCGGACGACTTGGCCGATTGGGAAGAAGACATTGGATATCAAAAAACTGAAAGTGAAGCAGAGTCTTAAATGGCTCTGAGCACTATGGGACTTAACATCTGCGGTCATCAAATCATTCACTAATCGAGCAGTCGCTCGGCAACAGCTACAGTTAGCAAATAATGTTGCGAGAATGTAAAAGGTGAACGACCTGTGACGTAACTTGTTTATTGTCGAAGCGCCGTCAGAGATGCAGTGAGTTACTGACTTTGAAAACCGCGGCGCGAAAAACGGACAGAAGAAGAACACTTTTACACATTTTTTTGTTTTGAGGTACGAGATATTCTCGATGAACAGTTACTCATTCTTCTCTTGTCTCCTGTAACTTGTGTCGGACGCGCATGTCTTGCCGCCGTATTATTATTGTTAAAAATAATATTGTTCTAGTGTAAAGTAAATGTGTAATACTAAAAGTGCCTAGCAGTAGATTTATTGTGCGACGTGTATGTGAAAACGTCAAAGGAATTGTTTCCATTAAGAGAAGTGCCAGTCAAAACGACATCCCTGTTAAATCCGTCATTGCAGTGTAAGTTTGTCTATTACTTGCCATAAATTCAGAGTTAAATGGAACTGGTGTATGGACTATTCATTTACTATAGAATCTATGTCGCACTTCTTCATGAAATTATTTAATTTTCTATATGTTTCTGCCAAATAGAGAGTTCACAGTCACGAATTCTTTCGTCGAGTTCGGACGGAAGTTGCATGCGGCGAAATATTTTCTCCGCGCCATGTTCTACTGGTAAATGCATGATAAACTACGGTCCCTTAGGAAATTCATGTTGAGCTATCCAAAATAATTATATTTTGAATAGGCATTTACTCTCCTATGCAATGCAACTTCCGACTGATCAGACGACGAACGGGGACATTTATAACTGTATGTTTATGTATACACATTATGTAAACATATCGTTATATCCCCTAGAACTTAGAAGTACTTAAATCTAACTAAGCTAAGGACATCACACACATCCATGCCTGAGGCAGGCTTCGAACCTGCGACCGTAGCGGTCGCGCAGTTCCAGACTGAAGCTCCTGGAACCGCTCGGCCACTGCGGCCGGCGAAGCAGAATCGTCAGAAGACAGTGAAATACGACCAAGAAAAATTGGGTGGACGCTACGGTTGGCAACTGATTCGGATGAAGAAGACTGACTATGATCTACTGAGGACCAATAATAAATTTGGAGGATCTCCGAGTCCACAAATATATCCCAAAGATAAACACAGCGTCGTGGATGTCGTAGAATTATATATTGGGAACGATCTATTTGAATATATCATCAACAAGTGTTACAGTCAAAATCGCAATAGAATGATATTGGATATAAAAAAAAGCCAAATTTGTCGACGTTACGGGACCCGAACTCAGAAAATGGTATGAGCTTCCTATCCTTATAGGAACTGTAAAAATAGCAAGGATCGATGATAACTGGTCGATTCAGACACATATTATCATTTTTACATTTTTGCGACAGCAAAAAACCGGACTGGCATTTCAAAATGCAATTCGTATTATTTTTCCAAAAAGTTTAAAGAAACTTATAACCTAAGTCAAAACATCTCAAAGGATAAAGTAATGATACCTTGGTGCGGACAGTTAAATTAAGAGTACAATCCATCGAAAATTACGAAATACGGCATACTCATTCGTATGCTGTGTGATTCGAGTACGGGATACATTTCCTCATTCAAGATATATTTTGGCGCCGGACAACCTTTAGGAAAAACACTGATGGAACTATTGACACCTTCTTATGGAAAGTGGCATCACCTCTACGTGGATAATTATTAAAACAGTGTAGAACTTGCAGAGAGCCGGCCGGAGTGACCGAGCAGTTCTAGGCGCTACAGTCTGGAACCGCGCGACCGCTACGGTCGCAGGTTCGAATCCTACCTCGGGCATGGATGTGTGTGATGTCCCTAGGTTAGTTCGGTTTAAGTAGTTCTAAGTTATAGGGGACTGATGACCTCAGAAGGGAAGTCCCATAGTACTCAGAAACATTTGAACCATTTGAACTTGCAGAGAAGTTACTTTAAAAGGTTATTCGAATTAGTGACACGATATGACAAAATAGAATAATTCCGGAAAAATTAAAGCGCGCAAAAGTCAATGTGTTTGAAGCTTGTCATCAACGGTAAGATGACAAGCCGCAGGCGACAAGTCAAGTAATCCGAATTAGCGCTGCCTGCGCCAAGCGAATAAATTTGTACGAGACCTACGGACAGAAAAATGTTAATAAATAAATGCACGTCCTGTATGGTTTTCAAGGCACTCTTACTAGACCCTTCCTTCAAAATATTGGCAAATTCAGGTAAAGATGAAAGTGGTAGATACCAATCACGCACACCTGTTTCCAAAGTATACAAAAAAGGGTCAGTAATACATTTGGTGACTAGGAGATGAGACAGTTCATCGGCATACTCATGAAACCAGTGCTGGACGGTGTGAACAGGGGCCCTGTCCTCTTGGAACACACCACTGCTGTTGGGGAACAAACACTGTGCCATTCGATGGACTAGATCAGCCAAAATGGTCACAAAATCCTTGGTAGTAAGGTGATCTTACAGAGTAACCTTGAGGTCCGTGGAATACCACGATATGATTTCCCAGATCACCATCAGATCTTTGCCATACGGCGTAGACTTAGCCGGAAGTTAGAAACAGCGTGAAACAAGACTCTTCCGACCACATGACTATCTTGATTTACTCCATAGTCCAGATTTATGACTTAAGCAGCACTTTTGCCTCTTACGAGCATTTATATCGCTGATGTGTGGCTTTCGAGTTCCAGCCAGTTGTGCAATCTCCAGATAATGGAACAGCCTTAGTGTTGTTGTGGTGCACGAGTGCGATGTACAGTCTTGAAGTGACGTTTGTAGCGTACAGCCTCTTATTTAAGTCGCAGTCCTCTTGATTCACTACCCGTCTCCATCACTCAACACACACTTTCGTTTGCATTGTGACTTGGCGGATGATGTTTTTTTCCACTTTCCCTGTATGTGGCATAAATCTTGGATATGATGCCTCTTGAAACAGAGAACCCTTCCGCTACCTTGATTACGGGAACATCCACCTATTCGCCCCCGTTCGAATTTACCGAGCTCCAACATAATGCACTCACAACTACACGGAACACTGTTCTGACCACGATTGACACTTGAAAGGTACTGAGAACATTGCACACGTGCCGTTTGTGGTCAGATATAACAGTGCAACCTGCAGGCGCCCATTTCTCTCGGTGTTTACCTATTTTTGTCCAACCCCTGTATAAAGGACATACTCACGTCTCAGTACTGAGGGAAGTTAGAGAGAGAGAGAGAGAGAGAGAGAGAGAGAGTGAGAGTATTAATCTTACTCCTTCCAGCTTACTGCAGGATTTTATCAGTGTGGGCTTTTTGTACGGCTGCATCAAAACAACCCGGTACGAATTCACTATGGTTAACTAACCAGTACCAAGCAGCTCATCGCATTATCTCAGTGCAGCTTGAGTTTCAGGTCCGTCTCATTAAATGAAATGCCACAGCTGTTGTAATTGGGTGGCAGAGAGTGGGTGTGAACACGGCGTCACACACCGCTGATTGGAGATTTGGAGACTCCCAGAGCGGCTGCGGCTAACTGCGCTGGACACGGTCATTACGTTTCCCTCCGTTCACGCCGCCCAACTCAACCCCCACTTCCGTGTCCTACACGAGGTCCTGCTCCGATGTCCGGTGAAATCTGTCCCTGCTAACACTACGGCAGTAATTGGACAGTGCGCCTTAGAGAGAACGGCGTTACCGCCGTAAGAGTACCACTATCCATTATAGTCGGTAACTGCAAATTATATCCACGAATAAGAGACAAAAATCGACAGAATCACACGTTCTCACATCGACATGCTACAAGAGCTTATGATTTAAAAAATAAATAACAGCAACACTGACAAAGTACCAGTAGAAATACGAGGTGCATTCAAGTTCTAAGGCCTCCGATTTTTTTTCTAATTAACTACTCACCCGAAATCGATGAAACTGGCGTTACTTCTCGACGTAATCGCCCTGCAGACGTACACATTTTTCACAACGCTGACGCCATGATATCATGGCAGCGGCGAAGGCTTCTTTAGGAGTCTGTTTTGAACACTGGAAAATCGCTGAGGCAATAGCAGCACGGCTGGTGAATATGCGGCCACGGAGAGAGTCTTTCATTGTTGGAAAAAGCCAAAAGTCACTAGGAGCTAGGTCAGGTGAGTAGGGAGCATGAGGAATCACTTCAAAGTTGTTATCACGACGAAACTGTTGCGTAACGTTAGCTCGATGTGCGGGTGCGTTGTCTTTGTGAAACAGCACACGCGCAGCCCTTCCCGGACTTTTTTGTTGCAGTGCAGGAAGGAATTTGTTCTTCAAAACATTTTCGTAGGATGCACCTGTTATCGTAGTGCCCTTTGGAACGCAATGGGTAAGGATTACGCCCTCGCTGTCCCTGAACATGGACACCATCATTTTTTCAGCACTGGCGGTTACCCGAAACTTTTTTGGTGGCAGTAAATCTGTGTGCTTCCATCGAGCTGACTGGCGCTTTGTTTCTGGATTGAAAAATGGCATCCAAGTCTCATCCATTGTCACTACAGAAGAAAAGAAAGTTCCATTCGTGCTGTCGTTGCGCGTCAACATTGCTTGGCAACATGCCACACGGGCAGCCCTGTGATCGTCCGTCAGCATTCGTGGCACCCACCTGGATGACACTTTTCGCATTTTCAGGTCGTCATGCAGGATTGTGTGCACAGAACCCACAGAAATGCCAACTCTGGAGGCGATCTGTTCAACAGTCATTCGGCGATCCCCCAAAACAATTCTCTCCACTTTCTCGATCATGTTGTCAGACCGGCTTGTCCGAGCCCAAGGTTGTTTCGGTTTGTTGTCACACGATGTTCTGCCTTCATTAAACTGTCGCACCCACGAACGCAATTTCCACAAATCCATAACTCCATCACCACATGTCTCCTTCAACTGTCGATGAATTTCAATTGGTTTCACACCACACAAATTCAGAAAACGAATGATTGCACGCTGTTCAAGTAAGGAAAACATCACCATTTTAAGTATTTAAAACAGTTCTCATTCTCGCCGTTGGCGGTAAAATTCCATCTGCCGTATGGTGCTGCCATCTCTGGGACGTATTGACAATGAATGCGGCCTCATTTTAAAACAATGTGCATGTTTCTATCTCTTTACAGTCCGGAGAAAAAATCGGAGGCCTTAGAACTTGAATGAACCTCGTAATATGTTCCTCTGTCTTCCTTATATTCTACACTGGCTGACAAAAAAGTGAAGAACCTATAAGTGAAAGGGCAGACGAATGAAATTTGAACTGCTGGCCCAGTAGACGATAGTGTGATTATATGGAATAGGTTCCGCGATATGTGAGTGGCTAGAAGAGTTCTAAGGAATAGAAACCAATGCCAAGTGTTCATCAGAGACAAGGATATCATGAGGGCTACCCCACTGAAGGGACGGCTGTTATCTTTTATAAGGATAAATGATCTGGCTGACAGGGTGGACAGCAATTTGCGATTTTCACTGACGATGCTGTGATGTCCTGGAAGATGTCCAAGTGGAGTGACTGCAAGAGGATACAAGTTGACTAGACATAATTGTAGTTGGTGTCATTAATGTCAGTAGGCTCTAAATCAGTGCTTCACAACATACGTGCTCGCGGAGCAAGCTGTGAGGAGCAAGGCGCGAGCACGGAACAGCATGAGCACGCTACCCCCACTACCGGACCAGAGCGGAGAGTGGGGATAGTCACGTGGGGCACACAACAGCTGCCGCCAGTCAATGTAAATCCGCGGCCACCTGCAGGGATATCACTCACGAATTACTACTGCGACAAATGAAACAAATAAAGGAGAATGTACACGTGCCACATAATTTTATTAGCTTAGTGTATGCCTCTACATTCGCATTAATTTGTGAACTGTTACACAATAAAAGGTGTCACTGAAGTGTGGGATTCTCGGTTATCTTGTACTTTTTGCCTTTTACAATTACGTCTATCTTCGGAGTAATTGTTCTTGTGCATTTTAGGCGCAGCGTACAGTTTAAATTTCGATCAGACGATGCGTTTCTCAGGCGCGTCTTGTTACATTTCATTGCAGAGAACAGTTGTTCACAAACATACGTGGAACCGTACATTGATGTTATTGTAGCCGCCAGTTTGTGCAAACGAGGAAATCTATCCTGAGGGAAGTGTCTGTAGAGTTCCAAAATGTTTTTCTTGTTCTGAAATTTGTCTCTGTATTCTCTGTCACACTGCAGGTCGATAATTTCTTGCTGCAGCTCAGGACGAATCTCTTAAATATTCGCTGAATATGGAGAGAACAGATCAAAATCACTGTCTAGTGCTGTCAGATCTTGAAAGCGCTGATCAACTAAACTATGTGAATAACGTTCACAGTCTTTGTGAACATCTTGCATGGATGATAATTTAGGAAAATGAGCTAGGTTTCCTGTTTCCAGCTGACTCACCCAAAGTGTCCATTTCATTTTAAAAGCTCGTATTCGATCTATGAAATTAGTAATTAGCAGATCTTTACCTTGTAGTAAAATGTTCAAAGCATTCAGATGGCTAGTTAAATCTGATAAGAACGCGAGATCACATACAAACGTGCGCGCGCATTTCCCCTCCATCCCCTCCCTCCCTACTCCGCGACCTTGCACCTGCTCGCGAGCACGTGCCTGAGCAGACGCGAGCACTCGCGCTCAAAACCGGCCAGTTGTTAAGCCCTGCTCTAAATGAAGAAACATGTAAGTTAACGCGAACGAGCAGGAAAAACAAACCATTGGTGTTCGGATACAGCATTAATACTGTCTTGCTTGAGGAAATAAACGTTGAAAAGCGATGTGAAATGAAAAAGAGCGTCTGTGGATTCCGGTACGGTAGGCGAATGGTCGAGGAGTTCTAGGAGAGTCTGTGGTTCATCTGTACAGGAGACCGCATATAGGATGCTGGTGCGACTTGTTCTTGAGTTCTGCTCGAGTATTTGGGATCCGTACCCAGGTCGGATTAACGGAAGACATCAAGCATTCAGAGGCGGGCTGCTGGATTTGTTACCGGTAGGTTCGAGACTCAAGTATTACGGAGATGCATCGGGAACTAAAATGGGGGATCTCCGATGGGAAGTTGACGTTCTTTTCGAGTTACACTATTGACAAAATTTAGAGAACCGCATTTGAAGCTGACCACGTAAATTTTTGGTAAGGACCACGAAGGTAAGATACGAGAAGTTACCGCTGACACGGAGGCGTACAGTCGCTTTTCCCCTCGTTATGTTTGTGAGTGGAACAGGATAGGAAATGAGTAGCAGTGGTGGAGGGTACCCTCTGCCACGCATCGTACGGTGGCTTGCGCTGTATACACTCCTGGAAATGGAAAAAAGAACACATTGACACCGGTGTGTCAGACCCACCATACTTGCTCCGGACACTGCGAGACGGCTGTACAAGCAATGATCACACGCACGGCACAGCGGACACACCAGGAACCGCGGTGTTGGCCGTCGAATGGCGCCAGCTGCGCAGCATTTGTGCACCGCCGCCGTCAGTGTCAGCCAGTTTGCCGTGGCATACGGAGCTCCATCGCAGTCTTTAACACTGGTAGCATGCCGCGACAGCGTGGACGTGAACCGTATGTGCAGTTGACGGACTTTGAGCGAGGGCGTATAGTGGGCATGCGGGAGGCCGGGTGGACGTACCGCCGAATTGCTCAACACGTGGGGCGTGAGGTCTCCACAGTACATCGATGTTGTCGCCAGTGGTCGGCGGAAGGTGCACGTGCCCATCGACCTGGGACCGGACCGCAGCGACGCACGGATGCACGCCAAGACCGTAGGATCCTACGCAGTGCCGTAGGGGACCGCACCGCCACTTCCCAGCAAATTAGGGACACTGTTGCTCCTGGGGTATCGGCGAGGACCATTCGCAACCGTCTCCATGAAGCTGGGCTACGGTCCCGCACACCGTTAGGCCGTCTTCCGCTCACGCCCCAACATCGTGCAGCCCGCCTCCAGTGGTGTCGCGACAGGCGTGAATGGAGGGACGAATGGAGACGTGTCGTCTTCAGCGATGAGAGTCGCTTCTGCCTTGGTGCCAATGATGGTCGTATGCGTGTTTGGCGCCGTGCAGGTGAGCGCCACAATCAGGACTGCATACGACCGAGGCACACAGGGCCAACACCCGGCATCATGGTGTGGGGAGCGATCTCCTACACTGGCCGTACACCACTGGTAATCGTCGAGGGGACACTGAATAGTGCACGGTACATCCAAACCGTCATCGAACCCATCGTTCTACCATTCCTAGACCGGCAAGGGAACTTGCTGTTTCAACAGGACAATGCACGTCCGCATGTATCCCGTGCCACCCAACGTGCTCTAGAAGGTGTAAGTCAACTATTCTGGCCAGCAAGATCTCCGGATCTGACCCCATTGAGCATGTTTGGGACTGGATGAAGCGTCGTCTCAAGCGGTCTGCACGTCCAGCACGAACGCTGGTCCAACTGAGGCGCCAGGTGGAAATGGCATGGCAAGCCGTTCCACAGGACTACATACAGCATCTCTACGATCGTCTCCATGGGAGAATAGCAGCCTGCATTGCTGCGAAAGGTGGATATACACTGTACTAGTGCCGACATTGTGCATGCTCTGTTGCCTGTGTCTATGTGCCTGTGGTTCTGTCAGTGTGATCATGTGATGTATCTGACCCCAGGAATGTGTCAATAAAGTTTCCCCTTCCTGGGACAATGAATTCACGGTGTTCCTATTTCAATTTCCAGGAGTGTATGTATGTAGATGGAGAATGGAGGAATGTATCCTTCAAAGATGATACCTCTTCACTGTGCAGCCCGGTAGCTGACACGGCCCCTGGAAGATCGAGGAAAGAGACTGGGTGGTGATGGCATAAGGGTGGTGGGACGCATCGTGTCGAATGACCGTACGGAGCTGCATATCTTGGTTAGTGATCTGGGGAATACTGTAAACAGTCAGATGTGGAAACTGCTGCCACATGTTCGACTTTCCAGAGATTCAGTTGGTCCTGACTTCCTCTTTATGGACGCTCTGGTGACATAATTGCTTGGCGTTGAAGATATGAAGATAACCGTGGTATGGATTGAAGCTGCATATCTTGGTTAGTGATCTGGGGAATACTGTAAACAGTCAGATGTGGAAACTGCTGCCACATGTTCGACTTTCCAGAGATTCAGTTGGTCCTGACTTCCTCTTTATGGACGCTCTGGTGACATAATTGCTTGGCGTTGAAGATATGAAGATAACCGTGGTATGGATTGAGCAGCGAGGTCCCCGGATGTGAATAATATAGAACATGTCTGGTATGCATCAGGGACTGGAATGGCATTTCATCACCGCCACTGAGGACGCTTCCTAACCTCCGCACCACCCTTGATGGGAAATGGGATCCGTCTACCAAGACACCCCCCTGCGGGTTCGGGGGTTAGAATAGGCCCGCGGTATTCCTGCCTGTCGTAAGAGGCGACTAAAAGGAGTCTCACATGTTTTGGCCTTATGTGATGGTCCCCTCTCGGGTTTGACCTCCATCTTTCTAAATTATTCCGAAGAGCGAGCCAATTGGGGAAGGGCGCCTTACATGGTGCACTGTATCCGTCGTGCAATTAGACCTTTAGCCGTCTTTCTCGTCGTTGCAATGGTGTCCCGCTCGTTTTCGATCTCTTGGGCGATTACCACACTGCACTCTGCAGTGTTTCTTTTAACTGCGACGACGACCTTGGCCATTTTTGCACCTAAGATCCAGCACGGTAGCCAGTCCGTTGTGGTGGGGCCGCCATGTACCCTCTTGGTTGTAGCCCCCTGACAACACAGGGATCGCTCTACTGATGCCTGCGCCGTTAACTCCCCACGTATGCCAAGGAGTAGATGCCTATCCTCCTGGGGTATCAGGACTCCCGGCAACGGCCATCCTGCCAGGTGGCCTTTGCTGTGGCTGGGTGGCGCCCGTGGGGAGGGCCCTTGGTCGGAGTAGGTGGCATCAGGGCGGATGACCCGCAATGAAGCGTGGTACATCATCTCTCGCTGGCGGCCAGCCGCCAGCAGTCTCTAAGCGTTCTCGGGCTCAATTTAATGCTCAGAAGTACGATCCGAAAACGTTCCCCTCCCTGGCCACGCCGTGGGAAGAGCGTAAGTCCCAGGATGGAGGTAACAGTTATTCGCCCCGATTCTTAGTTTGCACGAGAGCTGATGGGGAGTCTTTTCTCTCCACAAAGCCTCAGTTCTTCGTCGAGCATTTAGAGGACAAGTTTGGGGAGGTGGAGGGCTTGTCTAAAATGCGCTCTGGCTCAGTACTGATACAAACGGCATCCTCCGCCCAGTCACGCAGGTTACTTGCTTGTGACAAGTTGGGGGATGTTAACGTTACTATTACTCCACATAAGAGTTTAAATATGGTCCAGGGTGTTATTTTCCATAGGGACCTCCTTTTGCAGTCTGATGACGAGCTGCGCGCCAACTTAGAACGTAGAGGTGTTCATTTCGTCCGGCGCGTTCATCGGGGTCCGAGGGACAATCAGGTTGCTACCGGTGCCTTCATCTTGGCCTTCGAGGGTGATACGTTACCGGAAAAGGTCAAGGTGATGGTCTACCGATGTGACGTCAAGCCCTATATCCCTCCCCCGATGCGGTGCTTCAAGTGCTGGAAGTTCGGCCATATGTCTTCCCGCTGCACTTCCAGCCTCACATGTCGAGATTGCGGACGCCCATCTCATCCCGATACTCCATGTGCCCCGCCTCCCATCTGCGTCAACTGCGGGGAGCACCATTCACCTTGCTCGCCAGACTGCAGAATATTCCAGAAAGAGCGCAAAATCATGGAATATAAGACCCTGGACCGACTGACTTATACTGAGGCCAAACGGAAATACGACCGATTACATCCAGTGAGAATGACAACTTCCTACGCCGCTGCTACAACACCTGTGCTAGCCCCATCAGTTTCGCGCCTTTCGGCCGGATCGACGAGTGGTACAACTCCTCCTGCCCCCTTGCCAGTGGGGGGCTCTACCCACCCGATTGCTCCTGTGCCACCTACCTCAGGAGCAACACCATCCCCCCCATCGGGGACGTCGGTCCCCGTTTCTACGCCGGAGAAGTGTCCAACTTCTTCGGCTTCTCACGCTCGCAAGGGGTCCCTTGGGTCCCTCCCTTCCCAGGTTTCCACCGGCGGGAAGGCTGACGATCGACAGTGGCGTAAGTGCCCACAATCTGCAGGTCGAAGGGCTTCCCGATCCTCCTCAGTCCCGGAGACTGAATCGGTGAAGCCCTCCCAGCCAGTTAAACCCAAGGAGCAGCGTGAGAAATCAAAGAAGAGCAGCTCTAAGCCCAAGGAACGCGCGGTGGTAGCCACCCTATCGCAACCTTCTAGCTCTGCGTCTGAGGACGCGGTGGAGATTCTGGCGTCCGCTGAGGACCTCGATCTCGCCGGTCCCTCAGACGCCGTGAATAGCAATAGCACTAGCACGGGGGCTCAATCGGAGGCAGCAGGTGACCCAGCGGCGTAATCTGCCGTCCCAGTCCCGGCACGCCTTTCTCAGCCATGGACAAAACCATCCTCCAGTGGAACTGCAGCGGTTTCTTCCACCATCTAGCTGAGCTCCGCCAACTTATCAGCCTTCACCCTTTCCTCTGCATTGCTCTGCAGGAAACTTGGTTTCCAGCAATGCGCACCCCCGCCCTCCGTGGCTATCGGGGTTATTATAAGAACCGAGCAGCTTATGAAAGGGTGTCTGGTGGCGTCTGCATCTATGTCCTTCACACTCTGCACAGCGAGTCTGTCCCTCTCCAAACACCTTTAGAGGCTGTCGCTGTTCGGGTGTGGACGCCGCAGGCTCTTACCGTCTGCAGTCTTTACCTTCCACCGGAGGGTGATGTCGCGCAGCATGTCCTGGCTGCGCTGATAGCCCAATTGCCGCCACCTTTCTTATTACTGGGCGACTTTAACGCCCATAACCCTCTGTGGGGTGGGTCAGTGGCAACAGGTCGAGGCGCCACCGTTGAGCATTTATTGTCGCAGCTCGATCTCTCGATTTTGAATGATGGTGCCTCCACACACTTCAGTGTGGCGCATGGCACCTACTCCGCCATTGACCTTTCAATTTGTAGCCCTAGCCTCTTACCATCTGTCCACTGGAGTGTGCATGACGACCTGTGTGGTAGTGACCACTTTCCGATTTTTCTGTCACTACCACAGCGTCACTCTTCTGGGCGCCCTAGCAGATGGGCTATGAATAAGGCTGACTGGGACTTGTTCTCCTCCACTGCCGCTGTTGAGCCTCTCTCAACTGATGCCATTGATGCGGTGGTTACATCGGTCACCGCCGGCATCGTCACTGCCGCCGAGTCTGCCATTCCCCGTTCTTCTGGGTCCCCTCGGCGGAGGGCTGTGCCTTGGTGGTCGCCTGAGATCGCTGAAGCGATTAAAGATCGCCGGCGGGCGCTCCAGCGTCACAAGCGACATCCCTCCATGGACCACCTTATTGCCTTCAAACGGCTGCGTGCGCGGGCCCGCCTCCTTATCCGCCAAGGCAAGAAGGAGTGCTGGGAGCGGTATGTGTCCACCATTGGACTCCATGTCACTCCATCGCAAGTCTGGGCCAAGATTCGACGGGTCTTCGGCTATCGGACCCCTGCCAGCGTCCCAGCGCTCTCACTGAATGGAGCAGTTTGTACTGACTCCGACGTCATTGCAAACTGCTTAGCAGAGCATTTTGCTATGAGTTCCGCTTCTGCGAATTACCCCCAGGCCTTCCGCTCCATTAAAGAGCGGATGGAACGTTGGAGCCTTTCTTTTCGCACCAACGCTTCTGAACCCTACAACGCTCCATTCAGTGAGTGGGAATTTCAGAGTGCCCTTGCCGCTTGCCCTGATACCGCTCCCGGGCCAGATCGCATCCACTGTCAGATGCTGAAACACCTTTCAGTGGACTGCAAGCGACGCCTCCTCGACCTTTACAACCGTCTCTGGGTCGAGGGTGAGTTTCCGTCGCACTGGCGGGAAAGTATTGTCATCCCCATTTTGAAACCTGGAAAGAACCCTCTGGAGGTGGACAGCTACCGTCCCATTAGTCTCACCAACGTTCTTTGCAAGTTGCTTGAACGGATGGTGAGCCGGCGCTTAAATTGGGTGCTGGAGTCTCGGGGCCTTCTGGCTCCGTCTCAGGGTGGGTTCCGTAAAGGCCGCTCCGCCACCGACAATCTGGTGAGCCTTGAGTCGGCCATCCGTACAGCCTTTGCCCGCCGTCAGCACCTGGTCGCTGTCTTTTTTGACATGCGGAAGGCGTACGATACGACATGGCGTCATCACATCCTTTCTACGCTTCATGGATGGGGTCTTCGGGGCCCTCTGCCGATCTTTATCAGAAATTTTCTGTCGTATCGTACCTTCCGCGTGCAAGTCGCGGCCTCGTATAGTTCCTCCCTCGTCCAGGAGAACGGGGTACCCCAGGGCTCTGTCCTCAGTGTCTGCCTGTTTTTAATTGCAATAAACGGTCTCGCTGCGGCAGTAGGAAATTCTGTCTCCGCTTCCCTGTATGCTGACGACTTCTGTCTTTACTATAGTTCTATTAGCATTGCAGCAGCTGAACGTCGGCTACAGGGCGCAATCCGCAAGGCGCAGTCTTGGGCTGTAGCGCGTGGTTTTCAGTTTTCGGCAGCCAAGACCCGCGTTATGCATTTCTGCCGGCGCCGAACGGTCCATCCTGAGCCGCGGCTTTATCTTGCCGACGAACTTCTTGCTGTGGTGGAGACCCACAGGTTTTTGGGTGTCCTTTTTGATGCCCGGTTGACTTGGCTGCCTCATATCCGGCAGCTTAAACAAGCGTGTTGGCGGCATCTCAACGCCCTGCGTTGTTTGAGCCACACCCGCTGGGGCGCCGACCGATCTACCCTGTTGCGGCTCTACCAGGCGTTAATCCAGTCTCGCCTGGATTATGGGTGCCTAGCTTATGGCTCAGCATCCCCATCTGCGTTGCGGGTGCTGGACCCAATTCTCCACAGCGGGATACGCCTTGCCACTGGTGCTTTCCGCACCAGCCCTGTGGACAGCGTCCTAGTGGAGGCAGGTGTACCTCCACTGCGGTTCCGACGCCAACGTTTGCTGGCCGCTTATGCTGCCCATGTTTTTAGCTTGCCCGGGCATCCGAATTATCGTGTCCTGTTCCCGCAGTCAGTCGTCCATCTGCCAGACCGTCGGCCCCGGTCGGGTTGTCCGATCGCCGTACGCATCAAGGAGCTTCTCTGCGGGCTTGGGTTTTTCCCAGTTCCACCTCCTTTCCGGGCGCCTCTGCGTACACCCCCGTGGTGTGTTCCTCGCCCTTGCCTTCGGCTCGACTTGGCACAGGGCTCGAAGGACTCGGTCCCTCCAGAGGCCTTCCGCCGCCGCTTTTATTCCATCCTGGCCACGTATCAGGGCTCTGGAATTGTTTACACCGACGGTTCGATGATTGCTGGTCGTGTCGGGTATGCGCTAACTCTAGGGGACCATTCCGAACAACGGTCCTTGGCGGCTGGCTGCAGCGTTTACACTGCTGAGTTAGTCGCCATCTTTCGTGCCCTAGAGTATATCCGCTCCTGCTCAGGTGAGTCCTTCGTTATCTGTAGCGATTCCCTGAGCGGTTTACGAGCTCTCGACCAGTGTTTTCCTCGTTCTCGTCTGGTGATGGCTATCCATGAGTCCCTGCATACTCTTGCGCGTTGTGGCCGCTCTGTGGTCTTTGTGTGGACCCCCGGTCATGTCGGTATCCCGGGCAATGAACATGTTGACCGCCTGGCGAAAGAGGCCACGAGTAAACAGTCTCTGGACGTTGGCCTCCCAGAGACTGATTTGCGGGCAGTCCTCCGCCAAAAAGTTTTTGCGCTTTGGGACGCTGAATGGCGCAGTCGGATCA
Source organism: Schistocerca cancellata (assembly GCF_023864275.1). NCBI lineage: Eukaryota > Metazoa > Arthropoda > Insecta > Orthoptera > Acrididae > Schistocerca > Schistocerca cancellata. The sequence continues at coordinate 71,408,425 of NC_064637.1, read as the reverse complement.
TGCCCAATAAACTCCGTGCCATCAAGGAGACGACGACTGTGTGGCGGTCATCCCTGCGAGCCAACCGCAGGGACTCTGTCGTCCTTTGTCGGCTCCGCATTGGCCACTCCCACCTGACACACAGTTATTTACTGCGCCGGGAGGACCCTCCTGTATGTCGCTGCGGGGCGGCTTTGACAGTGGCCCACATTTTGTTGGCCTGCCCCCTTTTAGCTGTGGTCAGGCAGACATTTGCGCTGCCTGATACGCTCCCTGCCCTCTTATGTGATGACCCTGGTATGGCTGACTTAGTTTTCCGTTTTATTCGGGCAGGGGGTTTTTATTATTTAGTCTGAGTGTTTGTTCTGTTCTTTTGTGTTGATTCTGGCCATTGGCCTACGATTTTACGCTGAGTTTTTAATGTGTTCTCGGTGGTTGGCTTTTCCTTTTTATCTCTATGGTCGGCCAACCACTGTCACACTCTGTGTGATTTTAATTTGTTTCGTCTGATCTCTGTAGGAGTATTTCTTGTCCTGTGTCGTCTGACGTCTTTGCTGTTGTTCGTTTTTTTTTTATTCTCTTTGGGTGGTTTTACTTTTTTTTGGAAAAAGGGACCGATGACCGTCGCAGTCTGGTCCCTTTAATCCCCCCCAAACCAACCAACCAACGTCTACCAAGACAGCTCTTGAACCACCTCGTAGAGAGCAGCTACTATGCTGTGCAGTGTCTTTGGCTGTTGTGGGTAACCTTATTTCCTACCAATACCTTTTATTTTGGAAGAGACTTCCCAGTTGTGTTATTTTCTTACGAACGTGTATCTTAGCTATCATAAGTTTTCTAATATCATGTTTCGGCACTGCTCTATGCCAGATGTCTTCCCATTAAGCTGCAGCTTGTTCAGTATTCCTTCTGACAGTCTGATAAGGCAATATCTCGTCTTTTCATGACTATGCTTAACTTTTGGACAATATGTACATGTTGGGCATCTTCAGAGGTGTTGTTTTTGGAGCGTCAAAATGTTTACTTGCCTTCTGCTAGCCCATTTCCTTTCCCTGAACTGCAGCAATAGCTGTAGTTGGGTTAGAAAAACTCCTCTTCATTTGATCAACCTTCCTCATTATCCCCTCCCAAATTTGAAACAGAGTTCCAAGAGAATAAGTGTGTGTATTAATGCACACAGACTTAAAACATAAAAACGTAAGGTCATCCGTTTTAAGCAATTGAAGGAGGTTCAGTTTACGCAAATACAGCCCACATTTTGTTAACCAAATAAATATTTAACCTAACATCTAAATGAAACAATTTCGTCAGGAACTACAAACTTAAACCTTACTTTTCGAGAACAGGAATTAACTTACTGGCAGATTAAAACTGTGTGTCGGATTGAGACTCGAACTCGGGACCTTTGCCTTTCGCGGGCAAGTGCTCCGCTTGCGTAGCTCAGTTGGTAGAGCTCTTGTCCGCGAGAGGCAACGGTCCCGAGTTCGAGTCTCGCTCTGGCACAAAGTTTTAATCTGTCAGGAAGTTTCAAAATCAGCGCACACTCCGCTGCAGAGTGAAAATTTCATTCTGGAAACAGAAATTACTTTAAAATTTTTACCCTTGAAATATCGAGGACAAATAACGAAAAATGTAGAACAATGGAATTCTTTTTTTTTCATTTTCAGAACACGTGATGTCGAACTGACAAGTAACATGTGGACTACTTATGGTGTCCGCTACAGAGTGTTAAGAGTCTAAACTACAGGGCTATTACAAATTATTGAAGCGATTTCATAAATTCACTGTAGCTCCATTCATTGACATATGGTCACGAGAAACTATAGATACGTAGAAAAACTCATAAAGTTTTGTTCGACTGAAGCCGCACTTCAGGTTCCTGCCGCCAGAGCGCTCGAGAGCGCAGTGAGACAAAATGGCGACAGGAGCCGAGAAAGCGTATGTCGTGCTTGAAATGCACTCACATCAGTCAGTCGTAACAGTGCAACGACACTTCAGGACGAAGTTCAACAAAGATCCACCAACTGCTAACTCCATTCGGCTATGGTATGCGCAGTTTAAAACTTCTGGATGCCTCTGTAAGGGGAAATCAACAGGTCGGCCTGCAGTGAGCGAAGAAACGGTTGAACCCGTGCGGGCAAGTTTCACGCATATTGATGTGAAAGATTGAGTTTTTAAACCTCCTCTACCAAGAAACGTGCCAGAACTGCGAGCTCGCATCAACAATGCTTTCGAACTCATTGATGGGGACATGCTGCACCGAGTGTGAGAGGAAATTGATTATCGGCTTGATGTCTGCCGAATCACTAAAGGGGCACATATCGAACATTTGTGAATGCCTAAAAATACTTTTTGAGTTTTTGTATGTGTGTGGAAAGCATTGTGAAAATATCTCAAATAATAAAGTTATTGTAGAGCTGTGAAATCGCTTCAATCATTTGTAATAACCCTGTACTATTAACACTTAGTCCCACTGGAGTCCAGGAAACTCTAGCGCCAAGAATCAGGGGGTTCGCTTAAGAAAGTGAAAGGAGGGAGGGAGGGGCGGAAGGAGCCGGAGAGTCCGGTTTAGAAAGTTCTCTCTTAAAACCACTGTTATATAAGAGTGCGGCAGACATAGATCAATAAATGCTGCGTCTACAAAAACGGCACCACTTAGCTTTGAAGTGCAAGCAATTTGTGTATCGAAGATGCGGATGTGCGCTGCTTAATCGCTTTTCGCACACACGCGCACGCACACGCACACGCATATACATACATACACACATATACATACATACACACAGTGCAGACGGTTTTACCACTATCTGCTCAGTCCAACTGCTCTGAAATACTGATCATTTGAATATCGATGCATGTAGTACTCTTGATGACAATCGCACTTTATCTGAATGCCACAACCATTTCTACGTCCAGCGTAGGCCGCCAGAAATCTTTCATACAGATTACTTTCGTTACAGCATGTAGTGCATTAATGTTCGGCTCTAGTCTATGGCTGTTTGCAAGTGCCAGCAATATCAAACATCAACAAGACAATACACAGTAAAAGTTGAAGAATTTTTTTACCATCGCTACAGTTTGCAAACTGCAACCATAGTTACACTGAAATCTCCTGTCAGATTAAAACTCCGTACCGGACTCAGACTCGGACCTAGTACCTTTACCTGTAGCGAACGAGTGCTCTACAGACTGCGATACGCTAACACGACTCACGATCCGTCCTTATAGCCGTTATGTCACACTAGTGTTGGTGAAAAGTGTGTCGTTATGTTTAAAAACGATTTACGTGGAACCAGGGACCTGTTCTCGTAAGGGACAGTGAAATAAAAAGAGACAGATGGAAAAAGTAAATAATCTGCTCATTATTTCAAAATTAATCCCCATAACTTATAATACATTTGTTCCACTGTGAGACAAGACACTCAGTGCGTCCATAGAAAAATGTTTGCGGGTGCGTACAGAACCATGACTGTACCCAGGCGTGCATCTCTTCGTCTGAAGCAAATCGACGGCCACGAATGTTTTTTTCTGCAAGGGTCCAAAAACGTAGATTTCAGGCTATCTAACAGATCAAAGCGAAAATTTCTGTTCCGACACTGACAATGTTGAGTGTTTATGGAAAAAGTTTAAGGCAATCGTAAAATGCGTTTTAGACAGGTGCGTGCCGAGTAAAACTGTGAGGGACGGGAAAAACCCACCGTGGTTCGACAACAAAGTTAGGAAACTACTGCGAAAGCAAAGAGAGCTTCACTCCAAGCTTAAACGCAGCCAAAACCTCTCAGACAAACAGAAGCTAAACGATGTCAAAGTTAGCGTAAGGAGGGCTATGCGTGAAGCGTTCAGTGAATTCGAAAGTAAAATTCTATGTACCGACTCGACAGAAAACCCTAGGAAGTTCTGGTCTTACGTTAAATCAGTAAGTGGCTCGAAACAGCATATCCAGACACTCCGGGATGATGATGGCATTGAAACAGAGGATGACACGCGTAAAGCTGAAATACTAAACACCTTTTTCCAAAGCTGTTTCACAGAGGAAGACCGCACTGCAGTTCCTTCTCTAAATCCTCGCACAAACGAAAAAATGGCTGACATCGAAATAAGTGACCAAGGAATAGGAAAGCAGCTGGAATCACTCAACAGAGGAAAGTCCACTGGACCTGACGGGATACCAATTCGATTCTACACAGAGTACGCGAAAGAACTTGCCCCCCTTCTAACAGCCGTGTACCGCAAGTCTCTAGAGGAACGGAAGGTTCCAAATAATTGGAGAAGAGCACAGGTAGTCCCAGTCTTCAAGAAGGGTCGTCGAGCTGATGCGCAAAACTATAGACCTATATCTCTGACCTCGATCTGTTGTAGAATTTTAAAACATGTTTCTTGCTCGCGTGTCATGTGGTTTTTGGAAACCCAGAATCTACTCTGTAGGAATCAACATGCATTCCGGAAACAGCGATCGTGTGAGACCCAACTCACTTTATTTGTTCATGAGACCCAGAAAATATTAGATACGGCTCCCAGGTAGATGCTATTTTCCTTGACTTCCGGATGGCTGATAAACAAACTGTCGCCTGATAAACAAACTGTCGCCTGATAAACAAAGTAAGAGCCTACGGAATATCAGATCAGCTGTGTGGCTGGATTGAAGTGTTTTTAGCAAACAGAACACAGCATGTTGTTCTCAATGGAGAGACGTATACAGACATTAAAGTAACCTCTGGCGTGCCACAGGGGAGTGTTATGGGACCATTGCTTTTCACAGTATATATAAATGACCTGTTAGATAATGTCGGAAGTTGCATCCGGCTTTTCGCGGATGATGCTGTAGTATACAGAGACGTTGCAGCATTAGAAAATTGTAGCGAAATGCAGGAAGCTCTGCAGCGGATAGGCACTTGGTGCAGGGAGTGGCAACTGACTCTTAACATAGACAAATGTAATGTATTGCGAATACATAGAAAGAAGGATCCTTTATTGTATGATTATATGATTAGCGAAGCAAACACTTGTAGCAGTTACTTCTGTACAATATCTGGGAGTGTGCGTGCGGAACGATTTGAAGTGGAATGATCATATAAAATTAATTGTTGGTAAGGCGGGTACCAGGTTGAGATTCATTGGGAGAGTCCTTAGAAAATGTAGTCCATCAACAAAGGAGGTGGCTTACAAAACACTCGTTCGACCTATACTTGAGTATTGCTCATCAGTGTGGGATCCGTACCAGATCGGGTTGACGGAGGAGATAGAGAAGACCCAAAGAAGAGTGGCGCGTTTCGTCACAGGGTTATTTGGTAACCGTGATAGCGTTACGGAGATGTTTAACAAACTCAAGTGGCAGACTCTGCAAGAGAGGCGCTCTGCATCGCGGTGAAGCTTGCTCGCCAGGTTTCGAGAGGGTGCGTTTCTGGATGAGGTATCGAATATATTGGTTCCCCCTACTTATACCTCCCGAGGAGATCATGAATGTAAAATTAGAGAGATTCGAGCGCGCACGGAGGCTTTCCGGCAGTCGTTCTTCCCGCGAACCACACGCGATTGGAACAGAAAAGGGACGTAATGACAGTGGCACGTGAAGTGCCCCCCACCACACACCGTTGGGTGGCTTGCGGAGTATAAATGTAGATAAATGTAGATGTAGAAATTGTAAGGATAGAGAGCGGGACTGTGTGGACAGTAATCAACATCACCTACATAAAAATATCTTGGTACATTCGTATTTAAAGTGGACGAAGGTGGGACACAGCTGGTATAATTTTTGAACGGTAAAAGCATTCTATTGTGACCCGTAGCCCATCAGAATATTTTTATGTATTTTTATTAAAAATTAAATTCCTCCATCTGTACTTCAGATATTTTTGTTGACTTTGCTACTAGTTTCGGCGTTGCGTCAACGCCATTTTCAGGCACGTACACTTCGCTGAAATCAGTTGTGTGTGGCTCAGTCTAGAAGTCAGCGAAGTGTACGGGCATGAAGATGGCGTTAACGCAACTCCGAAACTAGTAGCGAAGTCGGACTTCTAGACCGAGCCACACACAACTGATTTCAACGAAGTGTACGTGCCTGAAGATGGCGTTGACGCAACGCCGAAAGTAGTAGCGAAGCATATAACATATCTTAAGTACAGCTGGAGAAATTTCATTTTTAATAAAAATACATAAAAAATGGTTTTAGCGTTCAAAAAGTAACGCCGAGCTCTGAACCCGCAAATGAAGAAACATGTTTGACACTCCTGTCATGTCTTCTTCGTGGCGAGCGGTGTACGCGCCCCATCTTCAAAAATACTAAAATCCCCATCGATTTTCAGCGCAAGTCGAATATAATTTAAGTACATTAGGATCAACGAAGAACGCAACATATGGTACACCATTACCTATTGCTTAAAATTTCGGAATGTCTCGTGAATGGAACAAATGAAGCGAGTCTGGGAGTTCTCAGAACGCGCTGCCCTCTTGTGGGGAGATTCGGCGGAGCAGCATTGTACTATAACGCCGCCTTCTGTCACACACGAGATAAGAAACGGCGAGCAGAAAGGCGGCAGGAGGGGTCGCGGGCGAGGAAACACAGTTGCTTGGCTCCATTTCCGCGCGTTTCTTCGGCGCTAATGAAATATCAACACTGCAAACTAACAAAGTTGCCTCGCAGTGGTGCCAACCGCCGCACGGCAGCCGGGGAACATTTCTCCTCGCCTCCCGCGGCGGACTACGGGGGGCAATTTCCCGGCGCTATCATTGGCAGCGTTTGTATTTCTCACGCGATTCAATTAAATTTTCCCTTCGCGCCAGACTCGCCTAATTGGCAAGCGCTTCGCTCTCCAGCGCTCGCGTCTCACCGCGAGCTGAGTCCCTGATTCGCCTCCCCCCTCCTCCCCTCCTCCCTTTCCCCATAACACCATTCTTTCACAGAACACCTCTCCCTCCCTACTCCTTCCGCTCTCCCTTCCTCCCACCCCCTGGTACTGCGTCTTTTCTACCAGATGTAGCCGCAGAAATGATACTCATAATAGCCGTGATAATTGCCGACCATACCGCATTTGTACCTCTTTCTCGCCCGGACCTTGGCTTTTCAGCGGCGTGAGGTTGGTAATGGAAGGTGGAGGTCCAGGCGATAATTAGAGCGGCATTCTGCCGGCGCTGCCCGAGCCACTGTGTAAATCAATGTTGCCAACCTCTGCTCCTCAACCCCCTACGCCCCACCCTCATTTTCCCAACCCCCGTCCCCCTTCTACCCCTTCTCCACCGACCGGCGCCAACCTTATTAAGAGAAACGAGATTGAGGCTATTGATAGCTGCTGTACTAAAGTACTCCTTCTCTTTTCTTCCTCCTCACATCATTCTCGTCCCCTTTTACGTCGCATCTCTTTCACGTTTCTTCTTCGGTCCGTTCCGCAGCCGTGAATTACGCGATGCTAGTGAATTTTCGGTGGGAATTCTTTAGACCTGATGAAGATGTACCACTTCCATTCAATTTACACGAAGGAATCGCCCGACTGCTGAAGTTCGAAACCTCCTGTAGCAGACGATACGGCAGACTTCGTGATATCTTGATTACATCATTGTCCACGAATGAATCATAGGATAATCTACACAAAAATTGAGAAATGCTTATAAATTAATACTTTATAACGTTATTTGAGACGAATACGGCGCAATCATCAACTTAGCTGCTAGTAGTAACGCTTTCTTCTTGCAATTATTCTTTTCAGCGTCTCGTCCTCTATGCTATTCAGTTACGTCTGTTGAAGGTCATTCCACTCAATACGTCCTAATTTTCTACTGGTCTGCTTTGACCACAACTTGATTTTCATCCTAGTATTATTACTTCGAGGTGTTCACAGCTAAATTATACCAAACTAGTAGCCCTGTAAATTTTGTTTTCCTTCTCTCCTTTGCATTAATCAGCATTCTCATATCGTTAAATTTTTTTCTAATACATTTTAGTTTGTGATTTTAACTGAGCCTGCTGATTCTAACTTTCATTTCCTGATTTTAGAAAGTGGAGCCTTCAAAAACACTAATTAGAATACTCAAATTTGATATACTTATAAACTACTTTCTGTCTTGACTAATTACCGGTTCTGCATTCTTCACAGGCGTTGCTGAATGCACTCTAATTGAGTTTCTTATGTTTATATTAATATAATGTTTTTATTAAGAAAAGTTGCTTCCCTAGTAAGGGGTTGATTATGCTGAAACTTTATGAACTTTTCCCTTTTTTCTCCAGTTTATTCATCGACTCTGAGTGATCTATTGTAGTCTGATTTCTTGTACAATATATCTGGATCATTTATAGGAGGTATTTTGTAGCCCAAAAATTGAAACCAGCTGATTTGCTCAATTAAAGAGTAGTTGATTATGAGTGATGGTTGACTTCCGATTAATGAGAAGCACAAGTCATAGTATATCAATAAAAAAGAAGCATTTCAACCATTGAAATTAAATTTCTGAGAGTAACTGCTTACTCTAGATAGTAAATTTATTCGTGCCATGGTCAAAAAGCTTAAGATGAAAATTGTCGAAGAGCTAGAGATAATACTTCCATCAGATTACTTCCAAGAATGTGGACTGCGTCAACAAATTATAGATTAAGTACACACAGGAAAGAGAAAATAGTGGATCGACATTAATAGACGTAGAATGAGGCCATACGAGGCAACAGGACGTACTTCTCGAAAAGACGGATGATAATGATTACTTCATTGTGAGGGTTTACGCATTCATTTTAATTCTTCTTTTAATAGACTGCAGAGTTTCAATGTGTCTTTATTTGTAGTACCGAAACAGCAAAAATATTTATTTATTGCGTATTCGTTTGTACTCATAACCTTTGTTTGTCTCTCTCTCTCTCTCTCTCTCTCTCTCTCTCTCTCTCTCTCTCTCTCTCTCTATATATATATATATATATATATATATATATATATATATATAATTTTGGCGGGGGGCGGGGGTTAGTAAACTAGCTTTCACTTTCTTGAGATAATAAAGGATCTGCCATTTTAAATGGGAATTTTATTTGCAGTAGAGGGTTCACATTTAAAATATATATCACAGCGTAAGTGGCGGCCGTTGTGGCCGAGCGGTTCTAGGCGCATCAGTCAGGAACCGCGCTGCTGCTACGGTCGCAGGCTCGAATCCTGCTTCGGGTATCGATGTGTGTGATGTTAGGTTTACGTAGTTCTAAGTCTAGGGGACTGATGACCTCGGATGCTAAGTCCAATAGTGCTTACAGCCATTTGAACCACATTTTTGAACAGCCTAAGCAAGAGATTCGAGAGATCTGTCATAAAACTGAATCATATAAAACATTTTCCGATCTGACCGAATATTTTTTCTCGGAATGACATTATTTTCGATTTATTACCAGAAACTTGTAAACTGTAGTCTTTGCATATTTCGCTCAGCTGGTACACGGATCTTTGATGGTCACGTTAGTTCTTTTGAGCAATGTTATCATCATCATCTGCAAACAGAATCACTTTCAGGTACTCATGATTCGCTGTCTTAAATACTCCGTTTGCTTTCTTTCACGAAGGATGAAGATACAGATCCGGCGACCTTGCTGGCAAAGGTACGGTTTGGCAAGCCCGAGGACAAGCAGTAGAAACACTCGTCGTATGCAAGCTGGCATTATGTTGAAAGTTTATTGCATGTGAGAAATGTGTAAAAAAGTCATTTTGGCATGGAGATACGTAAATCTCAGTCCAGGGCAACAGAACCAACGGAAATTTGAGGAGATCACGCTACACGATGGGAAAGTTAGAGTAGCCAGTATACTGAATAATTAGTCTACGAGAAAGCAATCCGCTTTCTATGAAATTTACATACGCCAACTGACTGCAAACAAAATGAAGCAGCTCACAATGTGGGCCCTGAATATTGCTAATTTTTATGCAAACGGCCATGGTATCAGAACTGTTGCAATTATTGCATGGAAAGTGAACATAAAAATTAACTCATCTGACTGTCTGATCAAACTGTTCGAAAATTCACGAGGTCGCACTTGGCTGAAATCCTTTACTGGTGTAAAGCCTCAGAACAGATACTATTTTCACAAATACGCTCTGACAGTCACTGTAGCTTACAGTGGACATCAATTTTGATGATAATTTAATTTGTGGGCCTGCCTGTGCACACGGAACGCTCGTCTGCTTTGCAACCTGTCACTATTGGGACAATGATGAGACTGTCAAACTCAAATTTCATTCACCGTGCTTGCGACGTGCAATGCAAGACCGGTATCTTACCAATTTTCATAAAAATACTTCTCAGCACACGACTCGCGATTTTCAGTGCGAGCGTGCAAACAGAGTTCGTGAAGGTTTGTTGTTGTTGTTGTTGTCTTCAGTCCTGAGACTGGTTTGATGCAGCTCTCCATGCTACTCTATCCTGTGGAAGCTTCTTCATCTCCCAGTACCTACTGCAACCTACATCCTTCTGAATCTGCTTAGTGTATTCATCTCTTGGTCTCCCTCTACGATTTTTACCCTCCACGCTGCCTTCCAATACTAAATTGGTGATCGCTTGATGCCTCAGAGCATGTCCTACCAACCGATCCCTTCTTCTGGTCAAGTTGTGCCACAAACTTCTCTTCTCCCCAATCCTATTCAATACTTCCTCATTAGTCATGTGATCTACCCATCTAATCTTCAGCATTCTTCTGTAGCACCACATTTCAAAAGCTTCTATTCTCTTCTTGTCCAAACTATTTACCGTCCATGTTTCACTTCCATACATGGCTACACTCCATACAAATACTTTCAGAAATGACTTCCTGACACTTAAATCTATACTCCATGTTAACAAATTTCTCTTCTTCAGAAACGCTTTCCTTGCCATTGCCAGTCTACATTTTATATCCTCTCTACTTCGACCATCATCAGTTATTTTGCTCCCCAAACAGCAAAACTCCTTTACTACTTTAAGTGTCTCATTTCCTAATCTAATACCCTCAGCATCACCCGACTTAATTTGACTACATTCCATATTCGCGAAGGTAAAAAATGAAAATCGGGAACTAATCTTAACGACTAATAAAAGAGAACAAAGACTCAAAGTTTAACAATGCTTCATTAAGCGATGACAATAATACACCTTTTCATAAACTTCTCACACTCAGACGAGTTAGCAAAATATTTCTTAATAACTTCCAGGTATACAGTTACCTCCCTTAACATTTGTTTCAACTATAAGACAAAACCATATTGAGCATTATACAACTTTTCTACAGCACACTTAAAACTCAATGTTCTAACAATGAGAAACTACACAGTCACAAATACAAAAAGACTGTATCACCATCAAAATTGGCTATTGTCATACTTCCATTCATATGATCTCGTTTCGTCAATATTTTTCCTCAAAACTTTGTCAGATTCCAGTACACAGCAGGGTCACTTACATCCTGTTCAAACCAAATGCATAGGCAGACTAGCACACACAACTGCTAGTCTCTCCAAAAGAAGTGACTACTTCGACCACCATCTCAGGTCTCAAACACGGTCCTACAAAGAATATCGATATATCGATACTACAGAGGCTGAGTACATTTGTCAGGTCCGCATCTTCATTCACATTTATGGTGGAAACGTCCTTAAAAATCGTCACGTCAAATAGAACAGTCCTCTTTCAATATTGCTGAAATGTAAGCGCAGGATGACTTCCCATGAAGGGAAACAAAACGGAGCGTAGAATAACGTCGACGTACCACTGTACTTTAATGCCACCGCGGATGACATCCTGCTATGAAAATAAGTGCCGCCCCGACCAACACTCCTGGTTGACGGGTCTCATGGCGGGGAATACGCATGTTGGTACCCCACTGCTCTCCGGAGCGTTTCCAGACACTTTGCTGGTCATTGGGGCTCAATTCGACAAAGGACATCAGTAAAGGCAGTTCTTCTCCAGTCAATGAGCTTCCAGGTCGAAGACATGTCTGGAGACGCCCAGACTGCGGTGAGATCGCAACCTGACTCTCGCCAACCAGACAGCTCAACAGCTAGGAGTGGTGGTCCGGTGTCGCATTTCTTTTCATATCAGGACCTCTTTTGTTGTCATCCGCGGCACCCTTAAAGCACGACGGTACGTCTGCGATGACCTACGCCACGCTTTGTCACCCCTCGTGGGAAACCACCCTGGGCTTAAATTTCAGCACGGTACCAATGGTCACACACAAACGGGGAGAGTTTATATTGCTTGTCTCCGTGCTTGCCAAATCCTAAGTTGTACTCGAAGATCGCCGCGTCTCTCCACAATCATGAACGTTTGGAGCGTTAGGAGGCAGGGTCCCCCAACTGTTACGGGATTTTGACGGTCTTACTCTCCAGTTGGACAGAACTGGGCCAGATATTCCTCAGGAGGCCACCCAGCAACACTAAGAATCAGTGTAAGGCCTAATAACTGCTTGCATAAGAGCCGGAGGAGCACCAATGCGTTATTGACTTGCTCCGTTTATGAAGCTTTTCCTCTTGAATGAATCATCCAACTTTAATGAAGTTATAATCATTTGCTTGTCTGTAAATATACGAGGGTTGGAACTTTAATAGTGGCAACTATTTATTTACAGCTCGTAGAAAATGAATACGTGTTTCAAAGTTTTACTGACCTTGAAAGTAGTCACCAGCATTGTGCATAACCCGTCGCCAACGATGTGGAAGTCGTAGTATACTCTTAGCAGTGCAAGTTGTGTTGACAGTTCGAGCGGCGCGGTCTATTGCCGAACGAATTTGTAGCTATTTACTTGCACGAACTGTAAAAATGGTTCAAATGGCTCTGAGCACTATGGGACTTAACATCTATGGTCATCAGTCCTCTAGAACTTAGAACTACTTAAACCTAACTAACCTAAGGCCAGCACACAACACCCAGTCATCACGAGGCAGAGAAAATCCCTGACCCCGCCGGGAATCGAACCCGGGAACCCGGGCGTGGGAAGCGAGAACGCTACCGCACGACCACGAGCTGCGGACTGTACGAACTGTAAATAAACAGTTGCCACTATTAAAGTTCCAACCCTCGTACATCACATCTACTGCTTTTTGTTCCAGTCAGATAATTACTTTGTGATGCCTCGCTTTTCTTTTTTCTTAGAGTATGTTAAAAAGAGTTACGTGATAGTCCACACCTCTGTCTTACACCTTGGTTAATAACCATTTCTTCTAATTGATTCTTCCTGTGTTTGTAACAATGCATGTAGCTATATAAGGACCTACCATTACGTCTGTAAATAAGATGAGGGTATCCATTTTCTTTACTTGTTCTCGGATAACAAGCGCGGATGTGAAGTGGTTACGATGCGCTTCATACACAGTATGACAATGTCCCACTAAAATGGTGAGGTCTTGGCGACTGGAGCATTGACAAAGAGAATGTCATGCTCAAGTTCCCATGCAGCCCAGCATCGGACCATTGTCGGATCCGAATACCCCACAAACCTGACTACGATACGATTCGACCAGCTGTCCGTATGGATAACCACAGTAAGACCTCTATCAAAATCTGTCAGGTGCTGATAACGCTGCCTCACACTTGTACACGGCATGTCCGTGTTTCTCACAGTGATCACTGAGCGTCTGACATTGTTCCCTCCCCATACACACCCTACCAACACTAAACACGACCAGCGCTAATGAAATGTGCTGACAGTTGCACCTTTAATAGGGAACTGGAACTGTAAGTTATTCATATAGTCTCTAGGGATGTGTAGGTGTACGAAGTTATATTGACGTCGGCTCATGCCTTATGAATACTTCTGTTTTCTGTCATGCAGTCCACAAATATCTAACACTGCCTCAACATCACATGTCCAAATTTGTCCTGCCAGATAGGAATATTCCTATCACTCATTACAAGTACAGAATGAGTTTGGAGAATAGAGGGACTTTTGTCTCTTCATAAAAATAAGAAAAAGAACATTGCCCGGAGAAGGTTCTCAGAGCATAGGATCGTGCCGTTAGAAAGCTCTTAATATATTATGAACAGAAAAAAAAGCGAGTGAGGAGGGAGTTGTTCTTCGCTACTTCCCCTCCTCCTTGAGAAGGTTCACAGTGTGTGTCCTTTGCCTCGTCCACCCCAGGACCCAGGAGTAATCTCACATTTCATTCGACTCGTTCAAACAAGTAAACTGTTCAATTAGAAATACGGAACTGTCATCAATGAGTTCTGGAAGAAACGCGCTGCGTTTCGATTTCACATTTAAGTGCGGCGACAAATCATTAAGACGGTTACGGACATTTTACGAAAATGCATTTTCTGACGATGTTACCGAATTTTCGACTTGCGGGAAAATTCTTTACTACTTAAGTTAGGTCAAGGCATTCTGCAGAAGAAATCTTATGAACGCTTCACATTTTAACTACTCCAGATCGGAACTCGGTGAGCGTTTTCTATCACGCGATAGTTCTGGTTAAACACGACGCGCAGTAGTGGGTTGATACAAGTACTTAAGCGGTCGTCCTTGCGGTTTCATTACGAGAAACAGATCGCTAGTTTTTAATAAACCAGTTATTAATTTTTCTCATCCGTGTATTTAACCCAAACATAATAAAATATGCGATTTATGCTGAGAGAAAAAAAGATGATGAACATCTGAAAATGTCAATGACACGATTGCCTGTGTATACCTAAGTCTGGTCATACACCAGTCTGAAAACCTAGGTCTGCTAAGTAGCAAAAAGGTTTCAAAGGTTGTCCGCCATTTTCTTTCATGATTTTACTGAAGGCGGTTGCCGGCCAAGTAAGGGTTTTCTTTTTAAACCCTTATAAACTTATACAGTTTCTCTCTTCAGTATTTCTTTGGGCTATGTCTACCTTTTTTGCTTTACGAACAACATAAATTATGCCATTTCAGTAGAAACAGTAATACTTGACACCAGCAGATCTTACTCAGCTCGAAGTATGCTAGAGAGTGAACTTCAAAAAACGGAGAAACAATTATGTGCAACCGCCACGCTATAGCAACACACGCACCCGCACGCTTAGATCACGTGCACGGCGTATGGGAACTGAACAGGAACAAAAACGTACCTGTAACAACATGTACCAAATGACATATTGTCGTGTATCGATTTAATCACGCACGATCACCGTTGCAACAGTTCGCCGCTGGTGGCTGAGTGGTCAGCGCGACAGCCTGTCAATCCTAGGGGCCCGGGTTCTATTCCCGGCTGGGTCGGAGATTTTCTCCGCTCAGGGACTGGGTGTTGTGTTGTCCTAATCATCTTTATTTCATCCCCATCGACGCGCAAGTCGCCGAAGTGGCGTCAAATCGAAAGACTTGCACCAGGCGAGCTGTCTACCCGACGGGAGGCCCTCGTCACACGGCTGCTTTACTGTAGCAACATAGACCACACAATGTACAAATACCCTCCCCGGAGCAGACATGTCTATCCCCCGCGCTTCGGCCCAGAGGGCGGGTGTGTCTGTGGGAAGCTTCTGTAGTTTTGTTCGTACGAAATCGGAGAATATTCTTTACGTTGAGCAATTTCCCCATACCCTTTTACTCGATCTGAGAGCATCCTCAAGTGAACTATATTCTCGGAGCTATTCATGTGAACATGAGAACATTCTCCGAAACTACGGAGAATAAAGTACATTCTCCGTTTCATTCTTGCGACCGAATGGATATCGATCATTGGCAAGTATAGAGAGTGTGACACGTCTAGAAATTTGAAAACAAGTCGTCGTTCACCCTCCCTGCAGTCACCTGGCTCAGCTGCTCGCTGCGTGGACGCGACTGCCCTGCTGTGACTTTGGTCTCTGAGCAGCCAGCGCACGGTGGCCGCCTTTCGTAACTCTGCCGGCCCGCTACGCCCGCGGCAAGGAAAGGCGATGTGAGGCGGGCTGTGGGACGCAGTTCCCGCGGGACGCCGGCTCGTTTCCAGGACGCCGCCTCCCTAGGGGGCGTCCGGGGGCAGGGGGGGGGGCGGACACACCCCTCTCTCTCTCCCCTCCCCTCCCCTTAACTCACCCACGCCGCCATAACCCTGCCACGTAGCGCGCTCGCTCGCCATAAGAAACCACCGCCCAGCAAGGACGCCGCCGCCTAGCCCCGGGGAAAGTTGGTGCGCGGAAAACTTGGGAAATGAATGCAAATACCGCGCCAACTTGTGTCATGAAAGATACATCCGCCACCGCTGCCGCTGCTGTTCCTGTCTCATAAGCGCTGCCACGGCGGCAGGGTGCGATACTTTGTAAGAAATGTTGCTGGCGCATCTGAATTGAACTGCACCGCGTTCAGGTCAGATCGAGCTGAGTGAAGAGGAAATTAAAGTCCGATAATATAGGGTGGGTGCGCAAGTACTCTCCATGGCGTTCGCACCATAGGCACCCTCAAGGGTCGAGGGGGGAAAGTGGAAGATACAGAGGTATTTGTCCCCTCATGGAATCTGGGTACGGGCATTTTATTCATCACAGGAGTCTCTCGAATTTCTAGCAAAGATTTTCTGGGTCTCTACTTAACTGCAGATTAAATACTGCCGGCGGCGGTAGGAAATACTGCAGCTTTAGCTATCACTGCTATCACCGCTGCCATCATGAGTAACGTAGAAGTAAATACCCTCGGAGTTGTGAAGCAACTTACGTAAGGGGCTCCGGGAAGGCTCAAAATCGTGAAAAGTTCAATTTTTACTTTTTTGTGTTTTCTGAATCTGCAGACTATTACCTTTTAATAGATATATAATTTATTCAATTCCGAAGGCTACAACTATTTTTAAATTTTTTTTGAAATGTGTTCTACATGGGCGTGACCCACTGTGGCGCTGTTAAACTGCTGTCAAATGGTGTTATTATTAACGTCCGTGTTCATCAGGTACATTTCAGTGATGTGAGATATAGTATGTGTTGTGGCTAACCTATTTTCAGAGACTTAGCAGCACCTGAACTGTTGAAAAAGTGTATTCACGGAAAAACTCAAAACCCCAATGAAAGTGTAAATAGTGTTATATGGTCGAGAATCCCCAAGGCTGTATTTGTTGGAATAGAAACACTTCACTTTGGTGTGTATGATGCTGTTGCGACTTTCAATGATGGCAACATTGTAAGGTGCAAGGTATTTAGAAATATGGGAATGAAGATAGGTTCTAACATGGTACGAGCGATGCTTGCTTTAGACAAGGAACGCCTTCGGGCTGCAGACAGGGCTGTAAAGAGTCTAGAAATACAAGCAAGAGTAAACAGGAGGAGGAACAAGAGGAAGCTGGAGGAGGAGTTTGCAGAGGATGAAGGTAATCCATCCTATGGACCTGGAATGCACTAAAAAGTTAATCCAATCTTTGTCGCTCGATTCCCAAAACTTTTATTTTCTCATACTAATTACATGTTTTCTAAGGATCTTCCAAGCATATTTGTTTCAAACTTTCAGTAAATGGTACACAGTACCTTCTGCATAATTTAACACAGCCTTTTTCCAAAAAACTGTATATTTTTGAATATATAAATAAAAAATTGCAAAAAAATGTTGTGAATTTTCATTAAAATTGAAAAAAAAATCATCTTTAATAACTGAACTAAAATTTTGTAAAATCCCTGTGTTAAGTTGTAGCCCATATTCCAATAAATAATCTGTAAAAAGTTCAACTTCCTACCTCAAATACTTTGTGAGGAAAGATGTAATTTATAAGCGTTATTTTAACATTGCAAGTATAGGGCGTTCCGGAGCCCCTTAACAAAAGCAAGTCTTCTGGTCCAGACTGTATACCAATTAGGCTCCTTTCGCACTATGCTAGATGTATTAGTTCCATACTTAACAACCATGTACAACCGTTCGCTCGACGAAAGATCCGTACCCAAAGACTGGAAAGTTGCACAGGTCACACCAATATTCGAGAAAGGTAGTAAGAGTAATCCACTAAATTACAGGGCCATATCGTTAACGTTGATATGCAGCACGATTTCAGAAAATATATTGTGTTCGAACATTGAATTACCTTGAAGAAAACCGTCTATTGACACACAGTCAGCATGGGTTTAGAAAACATCGTTCCTGTGAAACACAACTAGCTCTTTATTCACATCAAGTGCTGAGTGCTATTGACAAGGGATATCAGATTGATTCCGTATTCCTGGATTTCCGGAAGGCTTTTGACACTGTACCACACAAGAGGCTCATAGTGAAATTGCGTGCTTATGGAATATCATCTCAATTATGTGACTGGATTTGTGATTTCCTGTCAGAGATGCCACAGTTCGTAGTAACTGACGGAAAGTCATCGAGTAAAACAGAAGTTATTTATGGCGTTCCCCAAGGTAGTGTTGTAGGCCCTTTGCTGTTCATTATCCATATAAACGATTTTGGAGACAATCTGAGCAGTCGTCTTCGGTTGTTTGCAGATGACACTGTCGTTTATCGACTAATAAAGTCATCAGAAGAACAAAGCAAACTGCAGAACAATTTAGAAAAGATATCTGAATGGTGCGAAAAGTGGCACTTGGCCCTGAATAATGAAACGTGTGAGGTCATCCACATGAGTGCTAAAAGGAACTCGTTAAACTTCAGTTACACGATAAATCTGTCGATTCTAAAAGCCGTAAATGCAACAAAATACCTAGGTATTACATTACGAACAACTTAAATTGGAAGGAACACATAGAAAATGTTGTGGGGAAGGCTAACTAAAGACTACATCTTATTGACAGGGCACTTAGAAAATGTAACAGACCTACTAAGGAGACTGCCTACACTACGCTTGTCCGCCCTCTTTTAGAATACTGCTGCACGGTGTGGGATCCTTACCAGATAGGAGTGACGGAATACACCGAAAAAGTTCAAAGGAAGGCAGCACGTTTTGTATTATCGCGAAATATGGGAGAGAGTGTCACGGAAATGATACAGGATTTGGGCTGGAAATCATTAAAAGAAAGGCGTTTTTCGTTGCGACGGAATCTTCTCACGAAATTCCAATCACCAACTTTCTCCTCCGAATGCGAAAATATTTTGTTGACACGTACCTACATAGAGAGGAACGATCACCAAGATAAAATAAAGGGAATCAGAGCTCGTACGGAAAGATATAGGTGTTCATCCTTTCCGCGTGCTAACGAGATTGGAATAATGGAGAATTGTGAAGGTGGTTCGATGAACCCTCTGCCAGGCACTTAAATGTGATTTGCAGAGTATCCATGTAGACGTAGATGTAGACCACATATATAGGGCTATCTAAATAAACTCAATTATATCTATTTCCTAAGGAATACTGCTGCTGCATTTACTCGAATACACCCATCTGGACATGAGGCAGCCCGTGTGCTACCAACATGACGGATGTCCCTCCCATTCTGCGCATGTAACGACAGACCCTCTTAAGAGTATATGTGGGGAGCTGTAAGGTTATGGTTAGGTGGTTTCTTATTCTATGACTGAACGCAACTGTGTAAGCTGTAATGACATTGAAACTTCCTTGCAGATTAAAACTGTGTGCCCGACCGAGACTCGAACTCGGGACAAAGGCAAAGGCAAAGGTCCCGAGTTCGAGTCTCGGTCGGGTACACAGTTTTAATCTGCCAGGAAGTTTCATATCAGCGCACACTCCGCTGCAGAGTGAAAATCTCATTCTGGAAACATCCCCCAGGCTGTGGCTAAGCCATGTCTCCGCTATATCCTTTCTTTCAGGAGTGCTAGTTCTGCAAGATTCGCAGGAGAACTTCTGTAAAGTTTGGAAGGTAGGAGACGAGATACTGGCAGAAGTAAAGCTGTGAGTACCGGGCGTGAGTCGTGCTTCGGTAGCTCAGATGGTAGAGCACTTGCCCGCGAAAGGCAAAAGTCCCGAGTTCGAGTCTCCGTCGGGCACACAGTTTTAATCTGCCAGGAAGTTTCATATCAGCGCATACTCCGCTGCAGAGTGAAAATCTCATTCTGTAATGACATTGTTTAATATTGCAATATTTTCACGGAAATACATGATTTTACTCAGTTTACAATGTGACAATGTTAAAACAGTTGTTAAAATGACGCATCTCGTCCTCTGAAAGTGAACTAATCTTAAACACAACAGTATTAAATTTTTACTCTCAGAAAGTTAAATAATCCTAAACACAACAATATTAAATTTTAACTAGATGTTTCTTTACAAAATTAGTCTTACGATTACATTATAATGTTGGCCATTATCAGATTACGGTCCAAAGTTCGGTACTATTTTCGAGATAACAATCAAGTCTACAGAGGATGGTTAGTTGTGTGACAAGTTGAGCAAGAGATTACCCAAGGTTTCTCCAGTTTACAGTGGATGCGAGCTGGTGAACCAACAAGTTTACGACACCTCTGCACGCGGTTATTACCATAGCTGTGATGAGCAATCATCTGCTTGGCTGCTCTCGCCCTCTGAAATTCCTATAAAACTAATTAAACCTTTGCTGAATTTTCCAGCAGAAACTTTCCCTATGTTTCTCGATATGGCAGAAAACATGAATTCATCCCTAGCGTCAATCTGTGGCCATATATACACGCACATGGCTGGAGCAGCGTGCGTATTATATTGCCCTCTCAGTTCTCACAAGAACAATTAACTAACTGGCTGGTTCGTTTCTCCACGGTTGGAGCTCAACAACGCTGCAGCTAACTTCTAGCTGGTTTTCAGCCGCTGTGAATGCAGTGTTCACACAAGTGTCTCCTCTACGTCGTACAGAGCAATATGCGCCCCGTTCTGCACTAGACGCCAGTTCAGAGAGGAGTCCCTGAAAGTTTCCGTCTTGTATTTCTCATAGCCAAACTGTCTCCCCACCTGGGTCCATGGCTTTTTTCGACCAGTAGGAGCGTTCCTCTTATTTTGTGGAAACTCTCTCTACCAATCACAAAGGTCTTACCGTTAAACTGCGTCAAAATGTCGGAACTTTACTTCTTCCCAGTGCGTTTCGGCCAATAGGACGTTTCGTGCCCTGTCCAGACGCCTAAAAAGTTACATGTGTTTATCACGTGTGTACCACTTTCAGTTCACATGATCTACATCTACATCCATACTCCGCAAGCCACCTGACGGTGTGTGGCGGAGGGTACCTTGAGTACCTCTATCGATCTCCCTTCTATTCCAGTCTCGTATTGTTCGTGGAAAGAAGGATTGTCGGTATGCCTCTGTGTGGGCTCTAATCTCTCTGATTTTATCCTCATGGTCTCTTCGCGAGATATACGTAGGAGGGAGCAATATACTGCTTGACTCTTCGGTGAAGGTATGTTCTCGAAACTTTGACAAAAGTCCGTACCGAGCTACTGAGCGTCTCTCCTGCAGAGTCTTCCACTGGAGTTTATCTATCATCTCCGTAACGCTTTCGCGATTACTAGATGATCCTGTAACGAAGCGCGCTGCTCTCCGTTGGATCTTCTCTATATCTTCTATCAACGCTATCTGGTACGGATCCCACACTGCTGAGCAGTATTCAAGCAGTGGGCGAACAAGCGTACTGTAACCTACTTCCTTTGTTTTCGGATTGCATTTCCTTAGAATTCTTCCAATGAATCTCAGTCTGGCATCTGCTTTACCGACGATCAACATTATATGATCATTCCATTTTAAATCACTCCTAATGCGTACTCCCAGATAATGTATGTTATTAACTGCTTCCAGTTGCTGACCTGCTATTTTGTAGCTAAATGATAAAGGATCTATCTTTCTGTGTATTCGCAGCACATTACACTTGACTACATTGAGATTCAGTTGCCATTCCCTGCACCATGCGTCAATTCGCTGCAGATCCTCCTGCATTTCAGTACAATTTTCCATTGTTACAACCTCTCGATACACCACAGCATCATCTGCAAAAAGCCTCAGTGAACTTCCAATATCACCCACCAGGTCATTTATGTATATTGTGAATAGCAACGGTCCTATGACACTCCCCTGCGGCACACCTGAAATCACTCTTACTTCGGAAGACTTCTCTCCATTGAGAATGACATGCTGTGTCCTGTTATCTAGGAACTCCTCAATCCAATCACACAATTGGTCTGATAGTCCATATGCTCTCACTTTGTTCATTAAACGACTGTGGGGAACTGTATCGAACGATTGCGGAAGTCAAGAAACACGGCATCTACCTGTGAACCCGTGTCTATGGCCCTCTGAGTCTCGTGGACGAATAGCGCGAGCTGGGTTTCACATGACCGTCTTTTTCGAAACCCATACTGATTCCTATAGAGTAGATTTCCAGTCTCCAGAAAAGTCGTTATACTCGAACACAATACGTGTTCCAAAATTCTACAACTGATCGACGTTAGAGATATAGGTCTATAGTTCTGCACATCTGTTCGACGTCCCTTCTTGAAAACGGGGATGACCTGTGCCCTTTTCCAATCCTTTGGAACGCTACGCTCTTCTAGAGACCTACGGTACACCGCTGCAAGAAGGGGGGCAAGTTCCTTCGCGTACTCTGTGTAAAATTGAACTGGTATCCCATCAGGTCCAGAGGCCTTTCCTCTGTTGAGCGATTTTAATTGTTTCTCTATCCCTCTGTCGTCTATTTCGATATCGAATGCGTCACTGGTTTTGTTCGTATCCTTTTGGAATTCTGTAATGTAATTTGCTAAAGCTTTCTTTGTCCTCCTCCTGTTGTCCTGGCCCATTACTCTCTCTCCTGTCTGAGTCACCTAGTCGGTCAGACATTGACACTCGCCTGGGACACCCCTCAAATGATTTCCATGGTGCCCCCCGGGGCGCAGCATTCGCCTCTGCCCGCCCTTGCTTCCAAACCAAAATGTTTCCTCTCACTGCTTCTTCTACCTTCTGCTTATAGACATGCATCATATAGGATCGGTGTGTTGGTACTGTCGACTGAGTGGCATCCCTTTCTGCATTACATACTGACAGGCGAATTTGCTCATTACTGCCGATTTAAGTGAGGTGTCATATTCACCTTCATGTTGCGATGTATAAAGTTCTTATCTAAGGTGCGAAACCTACCTTCCTTTATTCTGCCACCTTACAGAGCACAGGAACGGTCGTTTGGGAAACGAAAATGATATTCACACTCACTAAAGTTAACACTTCTATACTTTTATCTGTGATGAACATTAAAACAAGAGGTCTGCCCTTCTGTTGTGTCCAGATGAAGCTCAAGGTGCGGTATTTCTTTCTCCAGTATCAATCAAAATCGTGTAGCAATACTCAAGCTCAATATTTTGAGCATTAGTCATGGAAGGCGTCGATAACAAACACAGAAAACGAGTGTGAGTTGCATTCTGACACTCCATTCCTTTTCACGTTCGTCAGACATCAGCGAAAGCGCCCTGTGAGTGCGTTAGCATCACTAGAATAATTTTTGGGTTTAGGAGTGGACTCTTATTCTATGACAGAGCATATTGGTGTTCAGTCATACACAATTTGTTTAGTGTCTGTATGGTTGTCAAAGAAGCACACAGGTTTACATAGATTGTGACGTGATAATTTCAGGACAGTTGTGAAGATAATGCATTACATCCTGATTAGCCAAAATAACACTGAACACAACAATATCAAGTTTAAATAGAAGACTATCTACAAGATTTTTCTTACTTCTAGATGGTGCAGAATTGTCTAAGATGGTCAATATTATGACAAATCATCCGATTCCGGTTCTAAGTCTGGTACTATTTAGGATGAGAATCATGTCTGCAGAGGATGGTTAGTTTTTGTGACAAGATGAGTGTAATATTACTCAAGGTTGCTCATTTTCACAGTGGATGCAAACTGGTGAATCTAACAATTTTAGCCGGCCGGAGTGGCCGTGCGGTTCAGGGCGCTACAGTCTGGAACCGAGCGACCGCTACGGTCGCAGGTTCGAATCCTGCCTCGGGCATGGATGTGTATGATGTCCTTAGGCTAGTTAGGTTTAATTAGTTCTAAGTTCTAGGCGACTGATAACCTTAGAAGTTAAGTCGCATAGTGCTCAGAGCCATTTTTTAACAATTTTACGCCTCTATTAGTGGCCTTTACCTTGAGTTGCGACGTGCTGTTGACTACATAGTTGCTCTCGCTCTCTGAAAATGCTATCAAAATCTTTACTGATTGTATCCGTTGAAACTGTCCTATGTTTCTCTTTAGGTGAGAAAACATGCACTCATCCCTAGTATGGAAAATATGGGGATATACACGTGCATAGGATGGAGCACGATACTTCATTGCCCTCTCAGTTCTCACAAGAACAATTAACTACGTGGCTATTTCGTTTCTCCAATGTCAGAGTTCAGCGGCTCTTCAGCTAATTTCTAGCTGAATTCATCCAAAGTGAAAGCAGAGTTAACACAAAATTCCTCTTTTGGAATCGTAAAGAGCGTGATGCGCCCTGTTCTACACTTGATGCTGGTTCAGAAGAGAGTCCACGAAGGTTTTGGTATTGTGTCTTTCGTAGCAAACTGTACCCCACCTGTGCCCTTTCGTGCTTCACGTCACGGCTTTTTCAGACCAATGGGAGTGTTCCTTTCATCTTGTCGAAACTACCCCTGCCAATCACAAAGGCCCCACCTTTAAACTGCATCGAAATATAGCCTCTTTTACTCCTTCCGAGTTTATTTCAGCCAATTGAACATTTTGTATGCGCTCCTGACGCCTAAAGTTACATGCATACATCGCGAGCACACCACGAGTCTTTCACGTGATCAATTGCGTCACTGGTCTGTTTGTATCCATCTGGTAATTCCCCAGTGCAGTTTTCTAAAGAATTTATCCATCGCAGGCAGCGTTGGGCCGCTACCTGTGTAAGATGGCAAGAACTATGCCCCTTACATGAAGTCATTAAAGATCACCGAACCCACGTTGAGTGACAGTAGGGCTGAAGAAAAATGACTGACAAGGCACAATGCATCTTGTAGAGGGTATAGTATGGATGTATTGGAATAATTAATGTTGGGTGAGGGTTTTAAAGTAATTCACGTGACATGAAAACTTTGTGGAAATGCGTCGATTTACTGGAGGCTAGTTCATCCCAAGGAAGTATTCATAGCTGACCGTTGCCGGGCTGTGGAGCGGCGAAGGGAAGTGACAATAGGCACCTTAGGATGGCTCAAACTCTGAGAAAGTGGTAGCGGGGTGTGGCCTCCAGCTGCCTTAAGATGAGTGACAGTGAGAGGGTGGTTGACCCCCATGCTGGTGTACCTGGAATCAGACGGAGAACTTGTACGTCTGTTGATAAACGTCCGTCGTTCCGTTTTCAGTGAAACATGCAAGAAAGCCATGCAAAGCTACGGTGGAATGGTCAACAGAGGCCAAAATATGCGTGTTCATGACTACGGCAACTACATGCTGAATTCATGGTCTGCAGAGTCAGAAGTAAATCAGGTGAAGAGCGACAGAATGAAATACGCCGGCCTCCGATGGGAACATAGGACCAAAGAATTTGAAGTACACTCCTGGGAGTCAGAATTCCGGAAAAATTGGTGTTTTGTACAGACGCTAACCTTGATGGGTGGCCTGGGAGGAGCTAAATAGCAGAAGTTGAGAGGAAGGGAAATTTTGAGGGAATTTGTTCACTTCCCAGAGCAGGCATTGGTCGGCGCTGGGAAGCGATGCATAATTAACGCGACTTGCGTTGTAACTGGCGTAAGTGATTTTGCTGGAGGGGAAACCGAGGCGAAGAGCAGACTGGGAGAAGTCTCCATTGTGGTCTTCCATTCCCAGCTTGCCTAGAGTGCAGATGTGGCGTTCTTTACTCAGCTTGCCTGAGAGAGAGTGAGCATCTCTGCAGTTTAGGACTTAGCACACGGAACGATTGAGCTTGGAGATAGAAAGTTTTGATTCAGCTATGTACTGAGCAAGATAGCTAGGAGTGAATAGACGAGCGCAGCCTTGCAACACCACGAGGTCGGCTGACGTCCGCATAACGACACCGCTCCACCATGCTGAATTCGGTGATATTGCGCCCGCTCCGGCCACTGATTAATTTGTTGCATCACGTCGGGAAAGTTTCCATGAGGGTTTCATGGACCGTGTATTGGGGAATTCTCTCGCACTTCACATTACGCCTGGGTCAGTCGATAGGATTAATTTTGATTTATCGCACTTTACTCCACATAAACGCAATTTATTACCACTGCCTGTTAGGAGAGTTACGTAATGTGATGACTGAAAGTCGGGAGTTAAAATAAATTTGAGCTAATCGACTGCATCCGTTTTCAATCAAGTAGTTGAAATCCCAAGTCACTTTCTTAATTAATTTTATGTTCAACATTTGCATCTGGTGTTCAATAGCTGAGTATAACATCAATGTGCACCCCTTTTTAATTAAAAGTGATCAATTCTGAATCAATTAATGTCAACACTGCCACCACAGTTCAATCAGGAGTCACAGGGCCTTATTAATTTCTTTGCACTATCCGATATTGCGCGCAGTTTTGCACTCTGTTGAACTGTTAGTCAATTAGCTGGGGTGAGCACACACCAAAACCAGATAATTGATGGGTGGGGTGTTACACCTGTTCCCCTCGCTGTATCACCCGGTGTGTTCATTGCCTCTCTCGCTGTGGGTCACCAACCTCTGTTACAAGTCTTTCGTTGTAAGTCGGGCATGATGGCGCAACTCACATCATCCCCGAAACTAAAACGTTTCTTCCAGCAGCTAGTTTCACGTTTTGCTCATTGACATGCAGGATTTGAGTTCGGTGTGTTAATACTGTTGTATCGAATGTCGTCCCTTTGCATTACATACTGTACATTTTGATAGGCAAATTTGCTCACTGTCGCCGATCTATTTCAGATGACATATCCATCTACTTGTTACGACGTATAAAATGTTATGTAAGGTGCGAAATTAACATTCATTCAAGCTGCCACCTTACAGCATGACTGCCTACGTTTGGTACAACAGGGCAGAAGTTTGTGAAACCTTTCCTCTCGATGGCAGGACAGTGGTTTGTGGTGCTGTTATTCTGATATTATTTGATTAAGTCCCACACATGTTATGTCGTGGAAGTTATTGTAAGGAGTTCTTTCAAATTCCACAGAAAAAAGTATAGTTCCATTAGGAAAAAAGGCAAGTGTCGTAATTCGGTGACTATAAATGATAAAAGTTACGTACGAACGTCAGGAAATTCATCATAAGTGGGTGAAGATTTGCCCTCGATATATTTATTCTGAATACATTTGGGGTGGCCTGTGTTAGCTGCCCCACGCTGTAATCGTTAGCTGTTAGCAAAATACCGTAGTGGGATAGGGAACATTGAGACGAACAATTTGATATAGCACACATTTGGTCAATCAAGCTAGGAAACAGTCTGAAATTGAACTAGAAGTGACCAGTGTTAGCTGTCGCACCCTGTAACCGTTAGATGTTTATAAAGTGCAATGTTGGGGTAGTATATGTCGAGACGAATAGTTCGATACGGGGCACTTGCAGTCTATTAAATCAGCAAGCAGTCTCAAGCTGCCCGCATCTCGTGGTCGTGCGGTAGCGTTCTCGCTTCCCACGCCCGGGTTCCCGGGTTCGATTCCCGGCGGGGTCAGGGATTTTCTCTGCCTCGTGATGGCTGGGTGTTGTGTGCTGTCCTTAGGTTAGTTAGGTTTAAGTAGTTCTAAGTTCTAGGGGACTTATGACCACAGCAGTTGAGTCCCATAGTGCTCAGAGCCATTTGAACCATTTTTTTAGTCTCAAGCTGAGCTAGAAGAGCCCCTAAGACGTTGTTCTTGCACTCACGAAATGTAAAGTTGACGTTCGTTTGTCTGACGTTTCGTTTATCTGGTCCTCTTACTACGATACAAATGTGCTTGTAAGGATCGAGTCTAGATCGCATTGTGAAACAGCTTTCGCTCAGTGTTCAGTAAAGTATTTTCTCTTCCATTACTCCATGGCGAATTACAGAGTAATAATCTTAACTAAATAGCCGACAAAGTCTTTCGCGCAAGAAAGGAACACTGTACTGATGAAAACATCACTAGGCGCACATGCCCTATTGGTTATGTGGCTTTCGTACCCAGTTTGAGGCTTCGTAGACTATGGGTATAGTGCATAAAATTACTTGTCTCGACTTCGCCAACAGCAGTGCTGCATATTGCGAACAGTTACCGTTTACGCATTGTATAAATGCTTGTACTGTGGCGGTCTGGAAACAAGAGCTTATTACTGTTGACGGCGTGTGCCACAGTGGTACCTATCCTCTGCCATGCACCATACTTTAGATGAAGACATAGATTATTGTAGGGCTTTTTTTTGGCAAAATCGTGTTAAACGTTCAGTAGGCTTTCAGACAGATGTGGACACGAGTTCTTTGAAACCTTCGAAAGAGACATTAACATTATTTAATTACGTTTCAAAAGCGTTTCTCCTTTTATTTAGAAGGAGTCATCAGTGGGCTTTTTCCATAAAATACGCTTTTGGTTTTGCATGTGATACTTACAGATTTAAAAAAAATCCACAAAATTATTTGTAAATGAATAAAATGTCTGTCCCCAGTAGCTAAGTGGTCAGCGCGACAGAATGTAATCCTAAAGGCCCGGGTTCGATTCCCGGCTGGGTCGGAGAATTTCTCCGCTCAGGGACTGGGTGTGGTGTTGTCCTAATCATCATCATTTCATCGCCATCGACGCACAAGTCGCCAAAGTGGCGTCAAATCGAACGGTCTACCCGACGGCAGGGCCTAGTCGCACGACATTTTATTTAGTGAATAAAATATTACATACAGTTATTCTTCTGTTTTGCGAGAGTAAATGATTTCTCCTGTCTGGTCACTTGTGAGAGGGCGCACTTTCACTATAATTAGGAGAAATTTGCACGTATTCACTTTTCGTTCTGTAGTTTCCATGGTTCGTTTTCATAAGTATAGTGGAAGCGTCCTCTAGGGTGTGACCAGATAAGAGGAAACTCAGCTTTTGTGAAGACAGGCGGATAAGTGGAAGTTTAGGCATACAGAAACAATTCGAGCAACAACTTCTGTCTGAGGTCACTTCCTGTTACTGTCCAATCATGTCTGTCTGTCTGTCTCCCTTTCCCACCTCTTCCTCCTGCACCCTGCCTCTCTAAAGTTGCTGTTAAATGTAGGTACTCTACATGTTTGACCTTACTGGCCGGCCGGTGTGGCCGTGCGGTTCTAGGCGCGTCAGTCTGGAACCACGAGACCGCTACGGTCGCAGGTTCGAATCCTGCCTCGGGCATGGTTGTGTGTGATGTCCTTAGGTTAGTTAGGTTTAAGTAGTTCTAAGTTCTAGGGGACTGATGGCCTCAGCTGTTGAGTCCCATAGTGCTCAGAGCCATTTGAACGATTTTTTGACCTTACTGTGGTCGTTGTTCGTTATATATTGTCGAACTTTGCTTCGTACTACGTTTAGTTTCCGATATTTTGACATGGTTTTGAGCAAAATCGCCAGTTAGTTGCTTTATAACAGTGCAGGGGATGGATTGTGGTTTACTGCTTATTTTATACTGTATATTTCAGGGTTTTGTGGTAAATACGTGGGTTGGAACTTAAATAGTGGCAACAGTTTATTCACAACCGATACAAAAGAGTTACATGGTTACACCTGTTACTGTCCTTCAAAGTAGTCACCAGCGTTGTGTAGAACCCGTTGCCAGCGATGTGGAAGGCATAGTATACCATTAGCAGAGCCTGTTCTGTTGTTGGTTCGAATGGAGCGGTGTAAGGTAATGGTGATTCTCGTGTACGACTGCGATGGTGTTATCCTAACGCATTACGTTTCTCCGCGGCAGACCGTCAATGCACAGTATTACTGTTCGTTTTCGGAACATTACCTGCGACCAGCTTTGCGAAAGAAGCGGCGCAACCCACCCATCACTTTGCACGACAATGCGCGGGGGCATACAGCACAAGCTGTGACTGCCCTTTCCGGTCGACGGGACTGGGAAGTAAGTACTGTACAATTCACCATACTCCCCGGACTTAAGTCCTTGTGACTTTGATTTGATTCCGAAGATGAAGGAACCACTTCGTGGTATTCACTTCAGGACTGTTCGAGAGATTCTGCTAACGGTATACTTCGCCTTGCACACCGATAGCAACGGGTTCTACACAACGCTGGTGACTGCTTTGAAGGACAGTAACAGGTGCAAACATATAACTCTTTTGTATCGGTTGTGAATAAATAGTTTCCACTATTTAAGTTCCAATTCTCGTAGTTATTATCACTACCTCGTTGCACAATGTTGTCAAATGTGTTAATATCCTTCCGCATTTAGAGTATTCTTCAGCGCAAAAAAGGGGACCACACCCTAATGGTGAAATCCACCCCTGTGCTCTAACACCATCTCCTTGGTACTTCACTGTTGGCACTCCATGTAATGGCAGGTAACGTTCTCCAGCAGTTCACCAAACCCAAACCCTTCCATCTGATTGGCACAGGGTATAAGCATGGTTCGTCACCCCATTCGTCCAGTGTCCAGCGGCGCCCCCCTTTATGCTACTTCGAGTGTTGTGTAACACTGATCACAGAAATATATGGCTTATGAGGAACTGATTGACCACTGTACCAGATTATTTTCACCAATAACTCCAGGCGCTCAGTCACTGTGTTAGCCATTACTGCTGGCGGTTTACTTTGGGTCTGACTAGTGATTCCTTCTGCTGATTTCATGGATTTTTAAATCCGCCATCCTCAATTCTCGACGGTCCCTTTCCGTCAGTACATGAGTTTTGAGTCGTCTTCGTCATAGCTGTGGTTGTTCTTTCCCGTTTCCACTTCAGTCACATCACCAACAGTCATATTTCACAGCTGTAGAGGGGTTGAAATGTCACTAACGTTTCCGTCCCTCAGGTGACATCCAATGACCAGTCCACTTTGTAAATCACTCTACGCTCTTAATCAACCCATTCTGCTGTTAGTGTTTCTCTACTGACAACACAATATTTCATGCTTCCTTTTATACTCGAGGCATCTTTTGGCAGTGTCGAATAACATGGAGGTGTCTAGATATTTCTGATGGCATTGTGTAATTAACTGTATCCCTTCGATCCGACACTCAGCCCGCAGAAACGTACGAATCCTCTTTAGGAACGAACATTGATTCTGAAACCAAACGCCGTCTGAAACCCAGTTTCCATGTGATCGTCCAGGAGACACATGTAAATACCTGCGTCCAAGTTGATGCTGTGTTCCTGGATTTCCGGAATACACTGAATATTTTCGCAATGCCGTCTATTGAACAAATTATCAGACCAGCTGTGTGATTGTGATTTCATAAAAGAGTTTCTGGCAAACAGGAGACAGCATGTCATTCTCAACAGATGTATATGTTCAGTCGTAAAAGTAATTCACAATCAAGAAAGTGTGATAGTAAAATTACTTTTCGCAATACATATAAACAAACCTACCCGTTTAACACCAGATATTACCTGCCCGTTTTTCCATATGATGCTGTTGGAAATTTGTGGTAAGGTCTTATGGGACTAAACTGCTGAGCTCATCGGTCCCTAAGCCTACACACTACTTAATATACCGTAAACTAGCTTACCCTATGGACATCACACATGCCCGAGGGAGGACTCGAACCCCCGACGGGGGGAGCAGCACGGACCGTGACAAGACGCTCAAGGCCGCGCGGCTACCCCGCGCGGTGATGCTGTTGTTGTATACAATGAAATAACAATGCTAGAAAATTGTAACTAAATGCTGAAACACCTGCAGAGGATATACACTTGGTGCAGAGATTGACAATTGAGCTACAGGATAAACAAATGTAACTTACTGTGCAGAAATGGAAAGAAAGGTCCTTTATTGGATGGCTAGGCTTTTACCCATGCCCTCACCAGTGTGTCTGTTCGACATATGCTGTATATTAAAGATACCTCCACATTCCCCTCTCCATGCCCACCTTTTGCGCCCTCTGTATGTCTACCTTATCCCCTCACTGCTGTCTGTCTGCCTGTCTCCTACTCCTGACATTCCATGTCTCCTCATCTCCTTCTCTCCATACATTTGTCCATTTCTCCAATCCCTCTTTTGACCATGTCTTCCTCCTACTCACTCTCTCTCTGACAATATCCTCTCCCCCTCTCTTTTTCCATCTCTGCCTCCCCCACTTCCTTTTCGATCTGCCTGCTACCCCTCCCACATGCCTTGTGCATCTCTCAATCCTCCTCCATCTCGCTCCATTTCTTCCTCCCCTCGATTTCTCTGTCTCCTCCTCTGTCCATCTCAACCTGTCTCCAACCATGCATATCGGGACATGTGGCCCCTGCTGTACATTTCAGTAAAGTAGTCTGATACTACTCCCACAAAAGACCTGTCATACAGGGCAGGCTACACGCCAGGGGCCTTAAAATAATTGATTTGCTCCTGACATACAGGCCTCCATGCAAAGCTTGTTGATGAAGCAGGCTTATACTCCACAGCTCTTGGTCTAGTGGCTAGCTTTGCTACCTCTGGATCGCAGTCCCGGTTTCGATATCTGGCCATGTTGGGGATTTTCTCTGCCTGGGGACTGGGTGTTTGTGTTGTCCTCATCATTCCATCATCATTTGTGAAACTGGGTAGGTTGGACTGTGGACAGGTTGGGAATTTGTATGGGCTCTCATGACTGCACAGTTGAGTGCCCCACAAACCAATCATCATCATTACTACTCCATCCCAACACACTTCTCATACAGTGCAGCCTGTAGGTAGGGGCCTGTAAAGTCGTTTCTTGCCCCTGACATGTAGGCTGCTTTACAAAGTAGGTTGAGGTAGCAGGCCAATACAGCTCCAACACAAAATGCCTATAATGCAGGGCAGTCTTCACTTCTGAGACTGAAGAAAACACGTTTATGCAGGTATCTCCACTTCTGTTGGAGGTAGGCTGTCATAAATCAAACAATGTTGATACTTGTGAGGCCTGCTGCTTCGGTGCCAAATGTGGGTGAAATCGCTCCAGGATCTGGGAGGATGTTTTAGACATACATACATACATACATACATACATACGTGCACTCTGCTTTGCAAATATAATAGACAAATTACAATATTGCAGAAGAAGGACTGCCAGGAGTCATATGCATAAAATGTCTGGGAGAATGTGTATGGAGCGGTTTAAAGTGGAACGACCACACAAAATTAATAACAGATAAGGCAGATGCTAGACAGATTCATTGGTAGAATCCTCAGGAAACGTAGATAATTAGTAAAGGAAGTAGCCTACAGAAAACTTGTTTGACCATCAATCTGCCATCCATACCAGATCGGATTGATAGAGGAAATTCAAACGATCCGAAGACGAGCAGCATTGTTTCTTTAAAGGTTAGTTTAGTGAGCGCTAAAGTGTCAGGGAAATGCTCATCCAGCTACAGTGGCAAACGCTGCAAGAGAGGTATTCTGCATCACGGTATGATTTACTGTTAAAGTTTCGAGAACACACGCTCTTAGAAGAGCCAGCAGATATATTGCTCCCTCCTTCGTATATTTTGTGAGAAGGACCTGAAGATGAAATAGGAGAGATTCGAGCTGGACCGAGGATTACAGGCAATCGTTCTTCCACGAACCAATCGTGAGTGAAACAGAATAAGACGGAAGTCACAGTGGGGGCATAAAGTAGATTTACATTGTGAAGGCCACGCCTAGCTTGCTTAATATTATTTCCCTCTTCCTACGGTATGCCGGTCTTAGACTTCAAAATCACCGTTCTTGAGGCCTTGAAGCTATTCTCTGCTCGTTCTTTCACTAATAGGTGCCTTCTTCGTGTTCAGTCAGGAAATTAAAATTTTCCACAAATAATGAGAATTGGGCTGCTAAGTTGACATCTTCAATCGACAAGAGCTTTATGATACAATCACAAATCGATTAATGTTTTGATGACGTTATTTTTACCAGTGTCTACCTGGTGTAGCGGACAAACCTGAATTGTGTTGTAATAACTACACGTCTGGTGTTTGAAACTGATAAACGATATTTTATTCAAAATAACCTCCATTGCTGTTTATACTTGTCTCCCACCTCTCCGGCCGGCTATAAATGCTACGCAAAAAAAAAAAGTTTTTGTTTTGAATAGAATCAGTCAGCGAGGCATTTTTCGTATATTCTCATAACTGAAACGTTGTTTAGCGAGACAGTATCCCAGTGATGCAAATAGATGATAATCGGACGGAACCAAGTCGGCAGAATGAGCTGCAAGCCCTAGTATTTCCTAGCTGAACGTCTCGATCGTTTCCCTGACCCGTTTTGCAGTGTGTGATGTGGCGTTATCATGGAGCAATATGACTGTGTGTTGCCTTTTTCCACATTCCGGTCGTTTTTCACGTTCTACTCGATTTAAGTCGATGATTTGCTATTAGCAGCGTTCGGTGTTAACGATTTCACCAGGGTTTAGCAGCTCGTAGTTGAAGACACCCTTCTGATACCACCAAACACAGAGTACTGTGTTCTTTCCAAAGCGATTTGGTCTTGCAGTGAATTTCGATGGTTTTCCTGGATTCACGCATGATTTACGACGCTTAAGATTCTCAAAATATATCCATCTTTCATCACCGGTCACTATTCGATGGAGAAGCGCCTTTCTTTTGCATCTGGCGAGCAGCATTTCACATGTGGTCTTTCGAATTACGTGCCGTCTTTCATTTGGTTCATGCGGAACCCATTTTCGCACTTTCTGCACCTTTCCCATAGGTTTCAACCGAAGAGCAACTGCTTTCTCTGTCACATTCAGTTGTTCCACGAGTTCTTGATGAGTCTGAGTATCATCTTCATTCAATAAGGCCTTCAATTCGTTGTCTTCGAACTTTTTCGGTGATTTCCCGCGTCCGTCGTTTCTCACTTCAAAATCACCACTTTGGAATTTTTGTACCACTCGAAACACTGTGTTTTCCCAAGAGCATGTTCACCGAAAACTTCGACAGGTATTCGATGCGATTCTGCAGCCGTTTTCTTCGAATGATAACAGAAAACCAATGCTGTCCTCAAATCGTAGTTCGTTGGCACAAAACTCGACATGTGTACGGGTTTGAAACAGATACCGATGAATGTACGGAACTTGGGTTACTGTGTGTTGAGATTCGTCGTCAGCCGTCACAGGAAGCAGATGGCTCTGCAGACGTGATCTCACGGTCCCCACACTGATGGCTAGCACCATCTGTAGGGAAATCCCGGTTTCATATTTCTGCAGCTGGTAAGCTTACTCTGCTACATTTACGACCTACCACTTGCACTATCGTTTGCAGCTAGTGTCATCTATTGCAAAACGGCAGAAGCAAAATGTTAGACGTAATAACAAGCTTTGGGACAGTGTGGCAGTGAACCTGAAGTTCTAAACTAGTAAAGGAGTTGGTACTGTGAAAGTCAATGCATAACCAAACCCCAAAATTTGCGTAACCCCATGGTATTCAGTATCGTATACTTGTGTGTAGAAGCCAGTTTCATTTTGTAAGTTTTTGTTTGGAGTAACCCACTTCTTGTTTCTACCTGGGTAGATCAGCTGATGATGATTTATTAAGTCGAAACATCGTTGGTGTCATCTGCGGAGGAAATACAGAATCAAGAATTTCCTGTGTTACGTTGCTAAACTTATATCGAGCCGCGTGACTCATCTGAGTGCTGATGTAATTAATGTGAAAACGGTTTGCAACGCGGAATTGTTACCCAGATATAATTTTAAACAACCTTGCAGAAAGGCAATAGATACTTCGAAAATGGCTGTAGTTTGTGCGATGCAAAGTTCAGTTATGCCTCTTCGCTGGTGTTGCCAGAAACTGCAAAGTGAATATTACGTGAAGTAGTTCTGGGACGCCATTCGTGTGAGAACGTAGGAGCCAACTTATGCACTTGTGCGGCAAGAGATCATTTCACAAAGTGTGAATAAATACCCGAGCCCCGCTAAGAGATAGCGAGACGTATGCGGCGGGCACGAATCCAAACCGGGCGCAACGCCTTGCGAGAATCAAATTGAGGACGACGCCGTTGCCTTGGATGGTTGCCACTTTCGGGATAAGAAGCGAACGGAGGCGGCGCTGGAATAAAATAAATGTCAACAGTATACTCGCCACATAAGCCGTCTTGGCCGTAACGCGATCTGCCCAGATAGCCGGAGATGGGACCACGATGTAGTTGTTATTGTGCTGCGGGCTTTATTTCGCTTATTGAATTACTCTCTCCCTCTGTTACACAGATTTCAACAGTCCATGCCAATTTTAATCCTTTCTCATTCGTAGTTTCGTTTTCTCCGCACGCATAGACTGTATGGTTAGTGCATTTTGATAGTTGGAGTCGCCGGAGTGGCCGAGCGATTCTAGGCGCTACAGTCTGGAACCGCGTGACCGCTACGGTCGTAGGTTCGAATCCTTCCTCGGGCAAGGATGTGTGTGATGTCCTTAGGTTAGTTGGGTTTAAGTAGTTCTAAGTTCTAGGGGACTGATGACCACAGCAGTTAAGTCCCATAGTGCTCAGAGCCATTTGAACCTTTTTGTAATAGTTGGGGTTTTTGTTAATCCTACTTTTTCAGTTCTTGTGGCGATATTTCCACAGAAACTTTCATCTCCTGACAGACATTTCTTTATTTCTAGCCGTTACATCGAAATATTTTCATAAACATTTTTGTTCCCTAAATCACCTCCTCAGGGGCCGAATTTCCAAAAGCGCTGAAACATGTAGTTTTCTATTTCTAACGGAGAAACTAAATACAAATTTTCGTAGATTTACTTTCAGCAATCCTTTCATAATGAAGTATCTCCAAAAAAGCTTTCACCCCTATTTCACCCTCTCATAGGTTGACTATTCAGAAACACTGAAACACGCTTTTTTCCTTTTTTTCTATTTCATGTCGACAATCCAAAACTGATTTCATAATAGAATATTCCCATGAAACTTTCCAACTCTATTTCACCCCCTTCGGAGCTGAATTAAAAAAAAAATGCTGAAAAACGTATTTTTTATTTCTGATCGAGAAACAAAACACCTATTTCCGCAATTATGGCTGCAAAATTATTTTAATAGAAACATTTCTCGAAAAATCTTTCATCCCCTGTTTGACCTCTTAGGGACGAAGTTTCCAAAAAGCCGTTACTAAACGCTGCCTACGTTATAAGATCAACATCTCCAAATTTCGAGTATCTGTCTTCAGCAGTTTGGTCTGGGCGATAATAAGTCAGTCAAGACATTATCCTTTATATACCGCGTGTAAGTGCAGATATTTCTATTGGTGAATAGGGACGGTGTACCTAGAAGCATTACACCCGTATTTATGTCATTTGCAGAATATATAATTATAGCTATTAGAATTGGATATTTTTAGATTAGATAGTATCTCCAAGTACATGTGGCAAGAGCAAGCCATTTATGCTTATTTCCTTCTAACTATTTTCTGACTCCCGTCGTTTCGACACGCCAGCCCCCCTGCTTCTCTCACGATCGTGAGAAACTCGGGACCGAAGAAAACTTTGGTATTATGTATTATTTTGAAGATTGTTAAACTGTTTAACCTAAGGCAGTTTTGGGTTAAAAAATGGTTCAAATGGCTCTGAGCACTATGGGACTCAACATCTTAGGTCGTCAGTCCCCTAGAACTTAGAACTACTTTAACCTAACTAACCTAAGGACATCACACACATCCATACCCGAGGCAGGATTCGAACCTGCGACAGTAGCGGTCACGCGGTTCCAAACTGAAGCGCCTAGAACCGCACGGCCACAAAGGATGGCAGTTTTCGGTTATTTGTATGTTTTACACATCTGAAGATTGTTGTTTGGAAACGGGAAAACCATTTAATTTTTTTGCTATCAAGTTAGTTGAGATTATAAAAGAAATTTTCGAAACTGTTCCTGATCATTTGATGCTGACTTGGTATCAAATCGATACTGGTAATCATATAATTTGCGTCACCAGAGGGCGAAAAAATTGTTTACAAGGCAGTCACTGTAAAATTATTATTTCCAAGAGAGCAACTGTATTTCTGTAACTGAAGAGGTCTATTCTGCGTTTTTCAACGTGTGTATGATGCCTTTTTGTCTGGATTTGTTGGGACCACATCTGGCGAAAAAAAATCACTTTTTGAGACGTTATTAGTCATCGTGATAAAGACGTTTAAAGAACATGCAGCTAAGGTTTTTTTTTTTTTTTTTTTTTTTTTTTTTTTTTTTTTTTTTTTTTTTTGTAGCCAAGTTAGCAGATTTGTGAGAGAGAAAATGACTGATATAACTGTTGTATAGATCTGACACGGCGTATTACGGAGAAAGAAAGATACATTGAAAATGTGGATTTATCCAGAACTTTCGGCTATGAGTGGGAGAGTAGGAAAAAAAAAGAAAAAAAAAGTAATTCCATTTTCCCAGTGGTTGAAATGGATGTAAACGCGGAATGTGTGTAAATCAGAATAGTGACGACTGTACTAGATATCGAAAAATCAGTGTGTGTATTATGATTGGATGCCGCTTTACCCCTCTATCGTGGTCCTTTTTCTCCCCCCCCCCCCCCACCCCCACCGCCTAGACTGCTCTTGATCAATACTGTGCTGGCCATATTTTGGCATCAGTCAGTGTTAAGTCTGACTTTGCAGATGTGCCCTGGCCATATAACACACACACACACATGGAGGGGGGAGGGGGGGGAGAGAGAGAGAGAGAGAGAGAGAGAGATAGCTAGCGAGAGCATAAAAATGCAAGCAGAGAGAGAGAGAGAGAGAGAGAGAGAGAGAGAGAGAGATATACACAGCCGAAAAAGATGGCCGGAACGCATTCGCATTATGTTTATTTACAGTTCCGCTTTACTCAGGACAGCTCCAGGTGGAAACTCGGAGTGGACGGGAGGCAGATATTATTTTTCCCCCTCTGCCCCCTCCTCTCTCCAACCTCTCTCTCTCTCTCTGTCTCTCTCTCTCGTCCTCTCCACCCTCCCTCCCTTCCGCTCACTCCATCCCGCCTAAAGCCTGGCCTGGGATTTAGTGCAAAGCGAATATTGCCAGCAGCTGGCCGAAAAAAATGGGGCCGCCGGAGAAGATAAATAAATGCAAAATAAAAATGGTTCTAACATGCGGCGCACGGCGCAGGTTAGGTTTAGGCTGGCAGCGGCGAGACGGCACGGCACGGAGCGGCAGTGGCGCCACGTTGGGGACGTGAGCGCGGTGCGAACTAAAAGCGAGTACACCGTGCATACGGCAGGCGGGGCGCGAAAAAAGTGAGAAACAGCCTCGGGGTGGGAAGGAGCGAGGCGACTGGCTGCCCTCAATTCTGGGGTAATGGCGAGTCGGCATTTGTCAGGGCCCGGAAAGGGGGGAAGGGCGCGACGCCGACTGGAGGCAGGTGTGCGTTCCAGCGGGTGGCTATATCTGGAGCTGCGGCCAGGGTGCCAGGTGCATACGGTCACTGGCGCCACCTACACATCACCGAGTGACGTCAGTCGATGGTCGACGTACTCGAAAACAATTCGAAGGGAATCCCTTGCAAATCTCTGCGTCTGTGTAACTACGGCTACCTACATCCACTGATGTGTGCTCACTTTACTCATCATTTGGTCTCCCTCTACAGCTTTCACTGCCCGATTCGTGTGCGACAAAATGAGTGATACAAGCCTTAACTAACTCACGAGGTAAGGTCTCTGAGACCCCAATCTTTAAACCAAGATTTAAGCTGCAAATCATTTCAAAATGTAATTTACGTTACATAACATTTATACTTACAACTACACTATATGATCGAAAGTATCCGGACGTCCCCATAAACATATGTTTTTCGTATTAGGTGCATTGCGCTGCCACCTACTGCCAGGTACTCCATATCAGCGACCTCAGTAGTCGTTAGATACCGTTAGAGAGCAGAATGGGGCGCTCCGCGGAAGTCAAGGACTTCGAACGTGGTCAGGTGATTGGGTGTCACTTGTGCCATACGTCTGTACGCGGGATTTTCACACACCTAAACATCTCTAGGTCTACCGTTTTCGATGAGGTAGTGAAAAAGAAACGTGAAGAGACATGTACAGCACAAAAGCGTACAGGCCGACCTCATCTGTTGACTGACAGAGACCGCCGACTGTTGAAGAGGTTCGTAATGTGTAATAGGTAGACATCTGTCCAGACCATCACACAGGAATTCCAAACTGCATCGGTATCCACTTCTAGTACTATGAAAGTTAGGCTGGAGGCCAGCAAACTTGGATTTCATGCTAAAGCGGCTCCTCATAAGCCACACATCACGTCGGTAAATGCCAAAAGGTGCCTCGCTTGGTGTAATGAGCGTAAACATTGGACAATTGAACGGTGGAAAAAGGTTGTGTGGAGTGACGAAGCATGGTACACAATGTGGCGATCCGATGGTAGGGTGTGGGTATGGCGAATGCCCGGTGAACGTCATCTGCCATCGAGTGTAGTGCGAACAGTAAAATTCGGAGGCGGTGGTGTTGGACCCCTTGTTGCTTTGCGCGGCACTATCACAGGACAGGCCTACATTGATCTTTTAAGCACCTTCGTGATGCCCACTGTTGAAGAGGAATTCGGGGATGGCGATTGCATCTTTCAACACGATCGAGCACCTGTCCATAATGCACGGCCTGTGGCGGAATGCTTACACGACAATAACGTCCCTGTAGTCGGCTGGCCTGCACAGAGTCCTGACCAGAATCCTGCAGAACACCTTTGGGATGTTTTCGAACGCCGAGTTCGTGCCCGGCATCACCGACCGACATCGATATCTCTCCTCAGTGCAGCACTCCGTGAAGAATGGGCTGCCATTCCTCACGAAACCTTCCAGCACCTGATTGAACGTATGCCTGCGAGAGTGGAAGCTGTCATCAAGGTTACGGGTGGGCGAACACCATATTGAATTCCAGCATTATCGATGGAGGGCGCCACGAACTTGTGAGTCAGCCAGGTGTCCGGATACTTTCGATCACATTGTGTATCTAAGTGTTGTTTTCATTTTATTGCACTACGTGAAGCCAACAGTATTTTATTTTTGTATCAAGCAAAAATCACATACTTTTTTTAATCTTTTTCAATACTATGCAACACAAACTGTTAGTGAACCGAATTTTAAGTTCTGAAAAATTATTATAACGCTGTAGAAAGCAAATTTTCGCACAAAAAAAAGAAAGGCTGCAAAATTAATATTTAGTATTGAGATGTACAGTCGTGGACAAAACTTTCCGTTACGCTGATCCGCATAGCTTTAGAGTCTGCTACACAGCATAACAGGCAAGGCGGCAAAGTGCTACCAACATACTATACGGTCAAGAAAGTGAGGCTAGTAGGGTTCCATTTTTACCCATTTAGGTGACGAAATCCTAACAACGAAAATAGCTACGATAGTTACTGAAGATGACTGCTACATAAGAAATTCCCCCTACTCTTTATTCGAAATGTTGTAGTTGCAGTCGATACACCAGCACATTACTCGTAGCTACGCTTTCGATCCAAATCACGTTTACAGGAATGCAAATAAAATCTATTTGCCTATACACGTGGTAATTCAGATCCAGGTATTAATGCCACCGCGTTTTAGAAGTGCGAACATTCCCATTGCTAGCTAGCTTAAGAAACACTTCGGCTAATGAAAGTTTTCTGGCTGTTTCGAAACCTTGTAGAATACGTTTGGCAGCTATGTAACCGTTTATTTCCTGGGGTGGTGCAGAGTTATCCTACTAAATTGACTCGTTAATAACAGTATTTTATCATTTCGATAAACAACCCGAATGATCGTCACATAAGCGGTGACATAAAGGTAGAAAATTCTTTTTTTTTTAGTCCAGGAAGCTCTATGCAACAGAAACTGAATATCATTTTACCATTTTCATTGCGAAATTGCCGGCTTATTCATGTCTGGGGTAATAATGGAGGGCTGTTTGCCTGGGTTGTCTGCTAGTGTAGTGAAAGGAGTTTGCTACTGCAAGGGAGGTGTGGTTTGTTTTCGGTTCTAATCTAGATGGAGGCAGATAGACTCTCAGTAAAGCAGTTTTAAGAAATTCTCGCGCCCCCAACAAGTTTTATTCCTATCTTTGTTCTGTACCGGCGCCCTGTGGATATAAATACGAAACTCTTGTAGAATTTCATACTTG
This sequence comes from Schistocerca cancellata, assembly GCF_023864275.1. NCBI lineage: Eukaryota > Metazoa > Arthropoda > Insecta > Orthoptera > Acrididae > Schistocerca > Schistocerca cancellata. The sequence continues at coordinate 71,366,614 of NC_064637.1, read as the reverse complement.
TTACTGCCCACTTTTTCCGCTTCACTCAATAACTGAATTGACTTAAGTGTGGCACTGAATGATTTTTAACTGAATTTCGTTATGAATCTTCATGCATTGCTAAATCTGCACACTTTCGTGGTAGGTCAACAACGGTAATACAGTATGACTGGTCTGAACGTTGACAGAGATCATTTCGCGGCCGAATGCGCGTAATATTCGTAATGGTTTGGGGTACTTTGTCTTACTATAGCAGTTATGTCATCGCGATAAGCTGAAATTTATTTTTATTAGTACAGTTCATACTAATTAGCGTTTCTACTTTCATTTATATCTTAAATTTACGTGTTGTGTTTGAGTCACTAATCAGCATTAATATAGTCTTACACATGACTGAAAAGAATCTGACAAAGTTCGGATAGTTTTTCAATTTCACGCCTATGCATAGTATGTTGGTAGCACTTCGTCTCCTTGCCTGTTATGCTGTGTAGCAGACTTTAAAGCTGTGCGGATCAGCATAACGAAAAGGCGAGGGGTCACGCTCGTTTTGTCCACGGCTGTACGTCTTTCTTTACCACCACACAGAACACATTTAATTATAGTTAGTATTCTGTTGGAGAAACAGGATGGTCCTCATCGTTATTATCCTGAAGTTCTTCCTCTGAATGGCCCTCTTGTTCGCAAGCATAATTGTGATCACTGCCTATTGAAAAATCGTTGTCTCCTTCGTCTACTTCTTGTTGTATATCATTGACATCATTCTCCATCCACTGACAAAAAATTTCGTCGAACCTAGAGTGTGTAAAATTGTCACATTGTTGCTAGCACATTTTGTACTGAACTGACGAAAGCAGGTGCGTAAATTACAAGGAGAGGTCTCGGGGACCCCATCACATGTCAGTGACACACGTCAACACAATCAAATAAGGCGATAACGCAACTGACATTATTAATTTGTAGGGTTGGTAATGAAATGTCGTGTGGCTAAGGCCCCCCGTCGGGTAGACCGTTCGCCTGGTGCAGGTCTTTCGATTTGGCGCCACTTCGGCGACCTGCGCGTCGATGGGGATGAAATGATGATGATTAGGTCAACACAACACCCAGTCCCTGAGCGGAGAAAATCTGCGACTCAGCCCGGAATCGAACCCGAGACCTTAGGATTGACATTTCGTCACGCTGACCACTCAGCTACCGGGGCCGTGTAGGGTTGGTGAATAAATGAGAGTAAGTGGTGCACAAAAACGTTGTTCCGTAATTGACCTACGAGAGCGACTTGGAAAATTCTGGCGCTGTTTGATAGACTACACCTCGTGAGTGAAGGAATAACTCTTTTATCGATCTGACATGGCATTTTACGGAGAAAAAAGATACATTAAAAATGTGGATTTATCCAGTACTTTCGGCCGTGAGTGGGAGAGTAGAGAAAAGAAAGAAAAAAAGTAATTCCAATTTCACAGTGGTTGAAATAGAACTAGATTTCCCTGCAATGCGAAACTGACTATTCCCCGGTAGCTCAGAGTGCGTCCAATGAAGCGATCCCTTCTTTTGCTCAGTGTCTCCGATCTTTCCACCCCACTTAAGTTCCGCGCCTGGTATTTAGTTAGCCGATCCACCCAAGTAGCCTTAAGCTTTCTTCTGTAGCACCGCGTATCAAATAGTTGCAACCTTCAATCGTCTGAACTGTTTAACAGCCGTGTTTAACTTCCGCACAAGGCTACACTCCATACATTTGTACTGTATCTTGCGCCGCGCGGTGTAACCGCGCGGTCTTAGACGTCTTGTCACGGTCCGTGCGGTTGCCCCGTCGGAGGTTCGTGTCCTCCCTCGGGCATGGGTGTGTGTGTGTTGTCCATAGCGTAAGTTAGTTTAAGTTATATTAAGTTGTGTTTGAGCTTAGGGACCGATGATATATGCAGTTTGGTCCCATAAGATCTCACTACAAATTTACAAATCTCACTGTATATATCAGTAAGCGACTATCTCTGCATATTGAATACAGTACGAGTTACAGGTTGTCTATCTAACGGCTTACAGGGGCAACAAAAATTTATTTTTCGTTATGTCGTTTAGTTCATGATCTAATCTAAGAATTTAAAATCCTTTCGTAATTTACTCATAAAGACAGCAAGTGTTACGTTAAACGTGTAACACAGTGAGACAAGGACTACTATTAAAAATCGTGTTTTGTCTTGAGACAGCGTAACAGACGACGCGCTAATACTCGAACTTCATCCACCCTGCATTTGAGAATGACAGCATTTACTGACTTCCAACAATCTTTACACATACTTTCAAACCTTTACGAAACTTTCTTTTGCTATCACGCCTTCCCCCTCTGCCCCCTGCCACATAATGGCGAAAGAAAAAAAAATGTTCATCGCTTACTAAACGCTTGTTGTTCATGCAGTACAATCTTCGTCATCAGACATGAGGTTTCAATTCATTACTGCTTTCCTACCAGCTATACTCGTAACATACTTTGTGTCCATACATATCACTGAGTGTACCGGCGAAATTAAATTGTTGTACGATATGTAGTTCGCGAGTTACGATGTCGTTACTATAAACACATTCCAAAAATTTCTCCAAACAATCCTTTAAAAGTGTTTTTTGAAAGTAAATAAAAGTTTTTCAAAGTCGCATTAGTTCTTTAGGGGTCCTTTCATTACCCAATACAGTCAGTTTTACACCCTTATATTTTCAGGTGGCGATAACGAAGTTGTAAACCGATTAGCCGCGCGAGATTAGCCGAACGGTCTAGGGCGCTGCAGTCATGGACTGTGCGGCTGGTCCCGGCGGAGGTTCGATTCCTTCCTCGGGCAGGGGTGTGTGTGTTTGTCCTTACGATAATTTATGTTAAGTAGTGTGTAAGTTTAGGGACTGATGACCTTAGCAGTTAAGTCCCGTAAGATTATTAAGATAAAAAAAGAACGATTAGTTGTGTAGCCTCATAAAAGGTTGATCAAGTGGCTAAAATCGGAATTATACACCGTAAGTTGAACGTAGGAAGCGTCAAAACTCATGCTCCAATGGAAAAAAAAGCAGTGTTATAACAGACTCAGCGTCACAAAAAGTTGACTCCTTATTGAACGTACCGAGCGAGGTGGCACAATGGTTACCACACTGGACTCGCATTCGGGAGGACGACGGTTTAAACCCGCGTCTGGCCATTCTGATTTAGGTTTTCAGTGATTTCCCTAAATCGCTCGAGGCAAATGCCAGGATGGTTCCTTTGAAAGGGCACGGCCGACTTCCTTCCCCGTCTTTCACTAATCCGATGAGACCAATGATCTCGCTTTTTGGTCATCTCCCCTAAACAACCCCACTCAACCCTTACTGAACGTCGTCCTAAAATGCAGTCCCCATCAAAAAAGGAGTACAGTTAGAACAATCAAAGGCCCTCTCACGAGGATAAAACCTTAGATCGTGCAGTTCACCTATAAAACTGTTTTGAGTTGTATTTCAGTCAAAACTAACACCACATTTCTTTAAATGTACTAATGTTATAAGTGGAGATTTATCTTTCCTTAACTATCTTTCAAGATACGTCCGGTCACCACGATGTATGCTCCTACATTCCTTTGCAGCACAAACTGATCTTCCGGATTCTACCAATTTTTTCCATTATTCTGTAAATAATTCGTTTCAGTATGTGGCAACCATCAGTTACTGAACCTTGTAGTTTATATTAAACAATACTTATATTACAATAAACACATACATAAACTGCACACACTACCATACATGGTTTTGGTGTGCAAGTTCTCCGTAATACTCCTTAACCTCTGTATCAGCACCATATCAGAGAGTGCCTGCTTAAGAAAACAGACTGCCCTTTCTTCCATCCATTGGTCAGCGCAAGACAGCTAGAACAACCTCTATGACTGACACTGAATTCTGGCATCGCTTGTAAACGGTTACAAGTCACAAACTGCATAAACAGTAGGTACCAGTGAAATGGTTCCCTGGGTTACTCGTGTACAAATAGATCAGATTTTATGTTGGAAAGCATCATAAAATTTTATAGAGAATGAGTTCTCTTCAAAGGCGGTAAAAAAGGGATAATTATTTTCATTTTTTCTCCTGGCGTAACAATAACAGTGATTTCTTTTAATTTAATAGAGCCCGACTTACTGACTTTTACCACCAAAATGTAGAAGTTAAATACAGGCCAAAATGGTCATTGTTGGTTGATAGCGTGTTTAGTGGCGAGTAATCCTGTACGTAGTTAGTATGCGTATAAAGGAAATCACTTTGTATAAAGCTAATTGGACTTCATCCAAGCCGGCTGATGTGGCCGAGCGGTTCTAGGCGCTTCAGTTTGGAACCGCGCAACCCCTACAGTCGCAGGTTCGAATCCTGCCTCGGGTTTGGATGTGTGTGATGTCCTTGGGTTAGTTAGGTTTAAGTAGTTATAACAAAGGAACCTCCCCATCGCACCCCCCTCAGATTTAGTTATAAGTTGGCACAGTGGATAGGCCTTGAAAAACTGAACAAAGATCAATCGAGAAAACAGGGAGAAGTTGTGTGGAACTATGAGAAAAATAAGCAAAATATACGAAGTGAGTAGTCCATGAGCAAGATAGGAAACATCAAGAATATCGTCAGTTCAGGAGCGCCGTGGACCCGTGGTCAGCGTGAGCAGCTGCGGAGCGAGAGGTCCTTGGTTCAAGTCTTCCCTCAAGTGAAAAGTTTATGCTCTTTATTTTCGCAAAGTTATGATCTGTCCGTTCTATCATTGACGTCTCTGTTCACTGTAACAAGTTTAGTGTCTGTGGTTTGCGACCGCACCGCATAGCTACATTTGCTGGATTCATATTGCCCACGGAATACATCTCACGTATTTAATACACTCTCGTCCAAAGTAGCGAACAGTCAACTGCCAGCCAGGGAGCCTTGTTAACAGGAATACTCTCTCTTCCGTGCGCTGTAGTCGACAGACGTCGTGTGTTTCGATGTTTGTTTAGGTTTAACGTCCCCATACTACGGCGCAGTTACCTCACATCGGACGGACGGAAGGACAGATAGTAATTGTCTGAAAATAAAAAGAACTAAACTTTTCACTCGAAGGAAGTCTTGAACCAAGGACCTCTCGTTCCGCAGCTGCTCACGCTAACCACGGAACCACGGCGATCCTGTACTGATATCATACTTGATGTTGTCTATTTTACCCATGGACTACTCAGTTTGTATATTTTGCTTATTTTTTTCATAGTTCCACACAACTTCTTCCTGTTTTCTCGATTGATAGGTGGTCAGTTTTTCAAGGCCTGTCCACTGTGCCAACTTGTAACTAAATCGGACGGGGGTGCGGTGGGGAGGTTCCCTTGTAAGTGTAGGGGGACTGATGACCTCAGATGTTAAGTCCCATAGTGCTTACAGCTATTTGAAGCACTTAATCCAAAATTGCAGTCTCGATTTAGAAATGGGTACGTTATCAAGGAGGTCGCTTCTAACTGAAATTAAATGGCCAAAAACGATTTACTTCATATGAATAAAACAGGAGACCTGAAAGGTAGAATACAAAATTTATTTTGAAATGAATTGTATGGTTATTATTTGAAAAAGTACTATGAGTGAGGCACACCTGTTTCTCGCCGCTGCCAAGAGTGGAAGTAGGTGTAAAGAGGAAGGTTTTCTACACTGGTAAGTTTTCATTCATAGAAAAAAAAAGATTAACACCCTGTCAACGATTTGCAAATGTTAGTCTTCAAAAATGTTTTAACTTTTTCTTACACATATAGATCTGTAGCGTTTTTTTTTTTTATCGCAACTTAAGTTCCTAAACGGTTCAGTCAGGCACAAGAGTCTATCTTCCTATTTTTCATACAAAGACGCATTATATCAATAGGCCTATGTTACAGATGGTGTGATATATTATCTAAAGTAGTCATTCCTATACGTTGTACATTTCCAGAACCTCGTTTGGCTATGTAGCAAAAGGTGTTAACATTAAGAGTTACTCTGAGCTACAAGCAACTGCAACAACGAAATAAAATAAAGTAAAGCCTCTGGGTACTTGGAAAGTTTAACGCACATACAGCTCTGATAAATATAATTACTCTTGTCCATGAAGCAGCTACCTCATTAAGCGGAGGCAATTCCGCTGATGCGCGACGCGACAATTTTGATGGACGCGGCGGTGACAAAATTTCATGCGCATGCATGTATAATATCGCTAAAAAGTTATTTCACTCTTTTTTGTCGTTCCGTCGAGTGTCGTGTGACGCGAGATTGGGTGAGAAGAGAGGGGGGAATAGTGGTGGCGCGGGAGAGAGATGGGTGGTAAAATGGGGCAGAGGGAGTGAGAGAAGCGCTGCGATAATCGTGCGTCGGTGGCGGAATTACCGTGACGAGCGGCTGCGACGCGTTTCAATTACAAGTCTCGTCGCGGTGACGTCAGGGCGGGCTGTGGCGCATGCGCAGTGCGCGTTCCCTCCCCGATTCGTCTGCGGCCATTCGCACCCACTGGGATGTCGCAAACGACGCAGTTGGCGCGTGTCGTGCGTGGGCGGTGGGGTGCAAGGTGAACCCTCTCCTGCATTCGTACGTGCCGCGGAGAGCGGAAAAAAAAGTTTGGGGGGAGGGGTGGAATTAAAAAATAAAAAGGGGAAAAGAGCGCGCGTGGCTCGTGATTTCATTTGGCGCTCTGAATTATGGAAACTCTCTCCTAAATGCGCGCGCGGCGTCCGGCAACTGTTTGACCGTTGCGCCGGGGCGGACTCTGACGCTCAACGCCCTCCCCCTCCCCCAGCGCTCCCCCCCCCCCCCCCCCACATCATCCCCTCTCTGTTTCTCCTTTATTTTCCCCTTTCCTGTTGAAACCTGCCCATCAGTAATTTTCAGACTTCATAATACGTGGAAAAAAAATACCAGGCAAAGAAAATTATAAATATAGAGTGGTAGCGCAAAGCCAAAAATTGTCGAAACAGGAGGAAGAGGATGGTGAGATAGAGAGGGTGGAAGAGGAGGGAGAGAGATTTGGAATTCCCTTCAGCGCAGCAGTTGTTACCAAGTTTCATATTCATGGCACGTGTGCTGTTTTTCATTTTATGCTCGTGGCAGTGTATTTAAAATTCGTAGCCATTTGTGTTTTGAGTGCAATGCGCTTTTAAGACCCCTTCTTCCCTCACCCTCTTCCATCCCCTACCATCGACCCCCTTCGGGAACACACCCCCACTCACACACGCGTCGCCTTTGTTAGCAGCGTGATGAAGGTCGAATAGACGGCACAATGAAATACACAGAGACCTGCGCTCAATTAGTATATTCCTGAAACGTCCCCTTATGAACATTTGTATACGACTGTGCTTAAACTGACACACAATATTTTTAGCGCAACGCAATCTGACTTTCAAAAATCCCTACAAAAGAATGGCCCTGACTAACATTAACCTATACCTTTCACAAACCACTTACCTCACAAAAATCTTCATTACTCGAACTACTGCAATACAGCGAGCGCCACTACTGCCAGCTAAATAAAAGATTCAAACTACTGAAGGCACTAACTACTAGTAGGCACAGTTAGCAAATGAAAGATTTTAGTAGAGAACAAACAATGTATTTACCTTAATAGTGTTGAAAAATCATAATATACATAGCAGTTCATAATATCCAGTATTACAAATTTCAAAACTCCGCCATTTCTCTCCCCACATCCACCACTGCTGGCGGCTCACCTCCAACTGCGCAACGCTACGCGCTGTTCACATCCAGCTGCCGCTGCCCAACACTACAATGGCAGACAACAATGCAAACTAGCCACAGACTGCACACAGCACAGCCAGTGATTTTCATACAGAGCGCTACTTAACGTTGCCAATAAGAAAACATAAACAGTCTACTTACATAAAGAAAACATAAACAGCCTACTTACATAAAGAAAACATAAACAGCCTATTTACATTGCTTCAATCGCGTCCGTAAAAATTTTAACTCTAAGAGGATGTCTTCCGATTAAGGCGACTCACTCTTCTTAACAGCTGAGGATTAATTCTTGGAGTCGCTTTTGGTCATCGACAATTGCTTCCGAGTTTGCTCATTTGCTCTAGGGTTAGCTGAATTTCGCAATTAAACACAGTAGTATTTAGTGTGTTAGGGGGAGGAGTAAGTACGGTGAAATTTACCGCTACAATTTCCAGAAGGGTTGGGTGGAAATACAGAAACACGATGAGAAATGCATGCTTGAACATAAATAAAGATGCTAGTCAGTCCTGCAGGTTGCGCTGCTGTGTTTGACCCCTAGGGCATCTGTTCTGTCTCCTTAGTACAAGTATGTCGTTGTCAGAATAGTGTTGCGTGTGGGTGAGATTGCATTATGTCGGAGCTAAGTGACTTCAAAAGTCGGCAAATTGTTGGTTGCCTTATACACTGCAGCTCCAAAGAAACTGGTACAGGCATGTGTATTCAAATACAGAGATATATGAATAGGCAGAATACGGTGCACGGGTGATGGGACAGAGCACCTCCGAGGTGGCGATGAAGCTGGGATTTTCCCGAACGACCATTTCACGAGTTTACCGTGGATACCAGGAATCAGGTAAAACATCAAACCTCCGACATCGCTGCGGCCGGAAGAAGATCATGCAGAACGGGACCAACGACGTCTGAAGAGAATCGTTCAGCGTGATATAAGTGCAACCCATCCGCAAATTGCTGCAGATTTCAATGCTGGGCCATCAACAAGTGTCAGCGGGCGAACCATTCAACCAAACATCATCGATATGGGCTTCCGGAACCGAAGGCCCACTCGTGTACCCTTGATGACTGCAGGACAGAAAGGATCACGCCTCGCCTAGGCCCGTCAACACCGACATTTTACTGTTGATGACTGGAAACATGTTGCCTGGTCAGGCGAGTCTCGTTTCAAATTGTTTCGAGCGTTTGTACGTGAACGGGTATGGAAACAAACTCCGGAATCCATGGAAGGTGCATGTCAGCACGGAACCGTTGAAGCTGGTGGATGTTGAGTAACGGTGTGGGGCGTGTGCAGTTGGAGTGATATCTGATGCCCGATACTTCTAGATACGACTCTAACAGGTGTCACGTACGTAAGCATCCTGTCTCACCACCTGCATCCATTCATGCCCATTGTGCATTCCGACGACCTTGGGCAGTTCCAGCAGGACAATGCGACAGTCCACACGCCGAGAGTAGCTCCAGGAACACTCTTCGGAGTTTAAACACTTCCGCTGGCCAACAAAGTCCCCAGACTTGAACATTACTGAGCATATCTGGGATGCCTTGCAACGTGCTGTTGACAAGAGATCTCCACCGCTCGTAGTCTTACGGATTTATGGATGTCCTTCAGACGTTAGACACGTCCTGTTGAGGCACTTCTGCGTGTTCGCCGGGGCTCTACACGATATTAAGCAGGTGTACCAGAGTATTTGATTGTTCATTGTAGTAGTTGCTTCCTTAATCAAGCTACCAAAAGTGGTTGCTGTTTCAAGATGCACCGTATGAAAGGTTTATACCGCCTATAAAGAACATGAAAATGAAGCGGACGGATGTATGTATTGGGCGAACATAGCGGAAGATCGTTGAAGAGTGTGAATAAAAATAAAGAGGGCGCCAGCAGAATTGAATGTCGCACTCACAGAGACCTGTCAGCAGCAAAACAACATGAAGGGAGCTCCGTAAGCAATGAATTGCAGCTCGGGCTGGATTTCCAAAACTACTAAAACGACTCTGAGCACTGAGGGCCTTGACATATGAGGTCATCAGTCCCCTAGAACTTAGAACTACTTAAACCTAACTGACCTAAGGACATCACACACATCCATGCCCTAGGTAGGATTCCAACCTGCGACTGTAGCAGCAGCGCGGTTCCTGACTGAAGCGTTTAGAACCGCCCGGCCACAGCGACCTGCCCGAAAGTACTGATCAGCGATGCACATGCACGTAAAATAGTTGCCTGAGCTACAAAACCGAGACTATGAAGCAATGGGAGAAAGTCATTTAGACGTACGAGTCTTGTTTCAGACTTTTACCAAGTTCTGACGGAGTTAACGTCCCACGAGTGACAAATGACAGGGGTTCGGTGGTGATGAGGGCAGCCATATCGTGGTATTGGATGGGTCCAATGGCTAGTCTTCAAGGATTATCTGACCATTTTAGCTGAGCAGGTCCATACATCAATACAACGTTTGTTCCCCAATGGTGGTGATGTGTTCGAAGACGACAGGGCTCCTGTTCAGAAAACTCGCATCGTCCAGGAGTGGTTCTGTGAGCACGGGGACCAACTGTCGCGTCTCCAATGGTCACCCCAGTCACCAGATCTCAATATTATTGAGTCTTTGTCGTCTACTTTGGAGAATAGGGTACGCGAGCGCTATCCACCTCTATAATCGCTAGCTGATCCTGCCAATGTCTTGCAGGAGTGATGGTATAACATTCCGTCAAAGACCATATGAAACCTGTATTTATCCATTGCGCGAGGACAGGAAGCTGTTTTTGAGGCTAACGTTTCTCCAACACTTTTTGGGCATAGTAATACGCTGTGTTTTTGGTGTTTCCGTTGCTTCGTCCACCCACTGTAGATCTGAAGGCACATCACTTGTCTCACAAATCACGGATACATTGTTGAATAGTGCCAACGGCCTTGCTGCAGTGGTAACACCGGTTCCCGTCAGATCACCGAAGTTAAGCTCTGTCGGGCTTGGCTAGGACATGGATAGGTGACCAACCGGTCTGCCGAGCGCTGTTCTCAGGCGGGGTGCACTCAGCCCTTGTGAGGCAAATTGAGGAGCTACTTGATTGAGAAGTATCGGCTACGGTCTCGGAAACTGACATACGGCCGAGAGAAGGGTGTGCTGACCATATCAGCATCCAGTGACGTCAGTGGACTGAGGATGACACGGCGGCCGGTCGGTGCCATTAAATATTCGAAACCTTCCCGTCTCCTCTATATCTCGTTAGACAATAGACATTGTTCATTTGTTATTATTAAGCAAGAGATAGAAATCCTAACGAAAGGTTTCATAGGTTACTGTAGAAAAAAAAGTATAGAGGAGACGGGAAGGTTTCACTTGGCGACCCTGCCAGGATTCGAACCTGGAATCTTCTGATAGACAATAGAAATATACACGTCTTACATATTGAGTAGCTTCGTCATGGTTATTTCTCCGAATGATCGTAGTAATAGCGAGGGAATGCCAAGTGGCTTCTGTCGATTCAGGTCTCTCTGTGCGCTGTCAATGTGTTTTCGCAGTACTGCCAGTACCAATTTGTATCATTATGAAGTCATAAGTGCACCAGATGTTAACAACAGTCCTATCACATTTCAACCCTGTACAGTATCCTTACTGCTGCTGTTCCACACCAAAATGAATCGTCTCACTGTGGGCCAACACAAGAACCAGCTGCAGGGACCTCTCCTCATTATAATTCCCGAATACGCCCCTCTCGGAGAAACTACTCACTCGCGCCCGGCATCGTTAACACTCACGTTCTCTCCCCGCTCTCAATGACGTTGTTCGCTCCCCCTTGCACCGCCTTCTCTCGAAGTTGAAATCATCCGTCCAGTCACCGGGTGTGCGACGCTCTCCGTCCGTTCGGCTGGTTCCTATTTTTACACGTACACACGGCCCCAGATGGCCGACTTTATTCCAGTCGGCGCGTGGCGGAATATCCGGACCGTGCAATTTTAATGACCCGGCGGGCCTTGGCGAGCAGAAATCCGTACACATAGGTCCTCCGATATTCCGGACTCTGCTCTAATCGACTGACAGCTCTCTCCTGATCCCGCGTGTATACCACAGCCGGGTGAAGGCCTAACACGACGTACTTGGGACTTCTATGGCAGGTTTCATTTATCTGTTCTGTACTGCTGTAGTTGTAGGTCAAAGCTGCCTCCAAAAATTTCCAATTCTTCACCAATTTACTTAAAATTTTCGCGCGTTGGTCTTATAAATGTTCGGGGGGGGGGGGGGGGGGAAGTTTGTGACTACTTTACTTCCAATGTTTACACCATACTCTGATAAATATTTGGACGGGCATAGGCTATGTGCCTTTTTTAAACAACACTGAACAAGTTATCTGTAAAAACTGCGAGAAAAAAATGACCTGATATGCTGTAAAAATATGTGTTTTAGTTTTCTTTCTCGGACTCAGTTTCAACTACAGTAAGATACCAGGACCTATAAATCACTAGACAATTCGTTTCTCGTCTATATATTCTTTCTTCTTATATATAATTTTAAACAACATTTACATACACTATAACGCGCTGTTTCGTTATATTCCTCGCTGTCGGTTTTAACAGAAAATAGGACATTCGTATTTACGGCTTAACAGCTGCTGTTCTGAATACTACAACGGAATCTGAGTCGTTACAAACTTTGTAATCCTCCCCATTCACAAATTAAAACCATTTAACACACTATCGCTGAAGTTATTGTCCTCACAGATCCTAAAACTTGAGATGTCTGTCCCATACTCCATATACCTATTATCACAACCGATATACCCCCCTGCGTGTCTGGGGGTTAGAATAGGCCGAAGTATTCCTGCCTGTCGTAAGAGGCGACTAAAAGGAGTCTCACACGTTTCGGCCTTTATGTGATGGTCCCCTGTAGCATTTGACCTCCATTTTTCAATATTTTCCCGGAGAGCGAGCCAATTGGGAAGGGCGCCTTGCATGGTTCATAGTGTCCATTATGCGCTAAGACCTCTCCCATCCTTCGTTTATGTGTATCTACGCTTCCGCTCATTCTCCAGCTGTTGGACGAAGTCACTCTCCTTGGTGCGTTTTCCTCCATCCTCTGTCCAGTATCGCTTTCTGCAGTGACGATGATAATGGACTTCTTAACTCGTTTCCTCCTAGTATCCAGCACAGTAACCAGCCTGTTGTGGTGGGGCCGCAATGTACCCTGTTGGTTGTACACCACTGACCACACAGGGATCGCTCTACTGATGCCTGCACAGCTGTTGTTGTTGTTGTTGTGGTCTTCAGTCCTGAGACTGGTTTGATGCAGCTCTCCATGCTACTCAATCCTGTGCAAGCTTCTTCATCTACCAGTACTTACTGCAACCCACATCCTTCTGAATCTGCTTAGTGTATTCATCTCTTGGTCTCCCTCTACGATTTTTACCCTCCACGCTGCCCTCCAATGCTAAATTTGTGATCCCTTGATGCTTCAGAACATGTGCTACTAACCGGTCCCTTCTTTTTGTCAAGTTGTGCCACAAGCTCCTCTTCTCCCCAAGTCTATTCAATACCTCCTCATTAGTTATGTGAGCTACACATCTAATCTTCAGCATTCTTCTGTAGCACCACATTTCGAAAGCTTCTATTGTCCTCTTGTCCAAACTATTTATCGTCCATGTTTCACTTCCATACATGGCTAAACTCCATACAAATACTTTCAGAAACGACTTCCAGACACTTAAATCTATACTCGGTGTTAACAAATTTCTCTTCTTCAGAAACGCTTTACTTGCCATTGCCAGTCTACGGTTTATATCTTCTCTACTTCGACCATCATCAGTTATTTTGCTCCCCAAATAGCAAAACTCCTTTACTACTTTGAGTGTCTCATTTCCTAATCAAATTCCCTCAGCATCACCCGACTTAATTCGACCACATTCCATTATCCTCGTTTTGCTTTTGTTGATGTTCATCTTATATCCTCCTTTCAAGACACTGTCCATTCCGTTCAACTGCTCTTCCAAGTCCTTTGCTGTCTCTGATAGAATTACAATGTCATCGGCGAAGCTCAAAGTTTTTATTTCTTCTCCATGGATTTTAAAACCTACTCCGAATTTTTCTTTTGTTTCCTTTACTGCTTGCTCAATATACAGATTGAATAACATCGGGGATAGGCTACAACCCTGTCTCACTCCCTTCCCAACCACTGCCTCCCTTTCATGCCCCTCGACTCTTATAACTGCCATTTGGTTTCTGTACAAATTGTAAATATCCTTTCGCTCCCTGTATTTTACCCCCGCCACCTTTAGAATTTGAAAGAGAGTATTCCAGTCAACATTGTCAAACGCTTTCTCTAAGTCTACAAATGCTAGAAACGTAGGTTTGCCCTTCCTTAATCTTTCTTCTAAGATATGTCGTAAGGTCAGTATTGCCTCACGTGTTCCAACATTTCTTCAAACAGCTATTCCCCACGTATACCAAGGCGTAGATGCCCGTCACCCCAGGTGATCAGGACTTCCGGCAATGGCCATCCTGTCAGGTGGCAGCGGCTGGGTGGCGCCCATCTGGAGGGCCCCTGGTCAGAGTGGGCGGATGACACGCCATGAAGTACGGTATGTCATCTCTTGCTGGAGGTCAGACACCAGCAGTCTCTAAGCAGTCGAGGTCTAACTTCATTGCTAAGAAATACGGCCCCAAATTGTTACCCCTCTGGCCCCACCATGGTAGTAACGCCAGGCTAAGGATGGCAGCGAAGCTTATTCACCCCAGTACCTTGGATGTACGAGAGTTGATGGGGATTCTTTCATGTCAATGGAACCGC